>NW_028270140.1:137812314-140212314 GCF_037043375.1 Chiloscyllium plagiosum | reverse complement strand
CTGTATTCTTCTATGTTCTATGTTCTATGTATTGCCTTTGTCAGTGCAAACTCGATGGGCCAAAGGATCTTTTCTGTCCTGTATGATTCTTTTGCGATTGACGTAAAAGATTGTGTTTTTTTAAAGTATTAACAGTATTTTGAAAAGAAGCATGGAAGTTATTCCTGGTGTCTCAGCCATTTGTATCCAAAATAAACATCACCAAAAAGATTATTTGGCCAGAAGGCTACCTCAGATTACAATGGGACCTTGAACAGATGGGCCTAGGAGTGGCAGACAGAGTTTAATATAGATAAATGTGAGGTTCTGCATTTTGGAAAGGCAAAGCAGGACAGGTCTTCCATACTTAATGGTAAGGACCTAGGGAGTGTTCCTGAGCAAAGAGATCTTGGAGTGCAGGTTCATAGTTCCTTGAAAGTAGAGTCATAGGTAGACAGGATAGCGAAGAAAGCATTTGGTATGCTTGCCTTTATTGGTCAGTGCATTGAGTATTGGAGATGGGAGGTCATGTTACGGCTGTACAGAACATCAGTTAGGCCACTTTTAGAATACTGCGTTCAATTCTGGTCTCCCTTTTATAAGAAGGGTGTTGTGAAACTTGAAAGGGTTCAGTAAAGATTTACAAGGATGTTGCCAGGGTTGGAGGGTGAGGCTGAATAGGATGGGTCTATTTTCCCTTGAGCATTGGAGGCTGAGGAGAGGTGACCTTATAGAAGTTTATAAAATCATGAGGGTCCTAGATAGGATAAATAGCCAAGGTCTTTTCCCCAGGGTAGCAGAGTCCAAAACTAGAAGGCACAGGTTTAGGGTGAGAGGAGAAAGGTTTAAAAGGGACCTAAGGAGCAATGTTTTCATGCAGAGAGTGGTGTGTGTATTGAATGAGCTCCCAGAGGAGATAGTGGAAGTGAGTATAATTGCAACATTTCAAAGGCATCTGGATGGGCATATGAACAGGAAGAGTTTAAAAGGTTAGGGGCCAAATATTGGCAAATAGGACTAGATTAATTTAAGATATCTGGCTGGCATAGATGAGTTGGATCGAAGGGTCTGTTTCCATGCTTTACAGCTCTATGACTTTATTTTTATATTGCTATTTGTAGAACTATTGTGAACAAATTACTTGCCACATTCCTGAAATTACCATCATGACTCCACTCCAAAAAGAACTTCATTGGCTTTAAAACAATCTTGACAAATTGTGGATGGTGCCATAAAAATGCAAGTATTGTGCCTGAAATATTTACTGTGCTTTCTTCCCATGAATGCTGACTGACCTGCTGAGTTTTTCCCAGCAAATTTTCTTTTTGTTTCTTGTCTCCAGCACCTGCAGCTTTATTTTTCCCCCATTAAACAGGGCAGCTGTCCAAATAAATTGGTCAGTGAGGTAAACGGTTAAGGATCTCCTGTGCTTTATTGACCATTTTTCTCAATCCACCTTCAATGATTTGTGTATTTATATGCCAGGTCCTTCTGTTTCCACATCTCCTTCAGAATGATCTTTTTGACAATATTTATTCTCCTAAGTATGAATTCAAGTAAAAACCCAAGGAACTGCGGCTGCTGTAAATCAGAAACGAAAACAGAAGTTGCTGGAAAAGCTCACCAGGTCTAGCTCTATATGCGCAGAGAAATCGAGTGGTAACGTTTCGGATCCAGTTCTGAGGAAGGGTCACTGGACCCGAAAAGTTAACTTTGATTGCTCTTCACAGCTGCTGCCAGACCAGCGGAGCCTTTCCAGCAACTTCGTCTTTTAATATAAATCAACTTTGTTGCCATAGTGAGATCCCTATTTTTGCAGCTGTAGGGGCAGATTCGATCAATGAAACAGAAAACGCATTCTAACAATATCGGGGAAAATTACAGATCGATTTTTAAAAATTATTGCGTAGAGGGAGGAAGAACCGTGTTCAAAAGATTAAGAATGGTTGTGTGTCTACTAGCAAGACAGACGTGTTCTTTTGCTGGCGAATGTGCAGGGCGGAACGGCGAGCTGCTGGATCCGACGGCAAACTGAGAAAGAGACGGAGGAGGGCAGCCGTTAGAGGGAAACCTGTCAATCAAATTCAAACACCGCGCGAGGCGCCCGCTGCAGACCTGCGGAGACTCGGAGAGTGGGGGGGAAACCTGTCAATCAAATTCAAACACCGCGCGAGGCGCCCGCCGGACCGATCCATCAAACTGTAGACGGTTCGTTAACAACTTCAGAGTCGGGTCGAGGAATACCAAAGCCGGGCACGCAGGTGAGGGAGTTTGGTCAGTTCAACACAAACTGATAACCCCAGCACCGGTTCAGATTATCCACGCCACCCATCGTCCTGTCCCGACTTCCTATAACCCACGCCCCCATCAGACTGACCATAACCTATTTTTACCCCACCGCCCTCCAGGGCGAGACCCTGCCCTCTGACCCCACTTCCCAGGGTGAGAGCCCTGCCCTCTGATCCCACCATCCTCCAGAGTTAGGACCCTGCCCTCTGACCCCACCTCCCAGGGTGAGAGCCCTAACCTCTGACCCCACTGCACTCCAGGATTAGAGCCCTGCCCTTTGACCCCACTGCCCAGTGTGAGAGCCCTGCCCTCTGACCCCACCACCCTCCAAGGTGAGAGCCCTGGCTCCATTGTTCAGGGTGAAGTCCTGCCCCCTAGCTCCACTGCCCAGAGTGAGAGCCCTGCTTTCTGACCCTACCAATCAAGGTGAGAGTGTGCCCTCTAGCCCCCTGTCCATCATTAGCATTGCTTCCCTGACTCCCTCCCCATCTCCCAATGATAGAATCCTGCCCCCGTGACTCCATCTTCCAAGGTTAAATCCCTGACCTCTGACCCCATTTCTCCATTCCCAGGGCAGGACCCTGTTCTCTAACCCCATTTCCTCCTCTGTCACATTCTCCATTGTTCCTCTATCAGTCTTGTCCTCTAACATAATTTCCTCTCTTCCAATATGGAGGGTCCCCCTGACCCCTTTCGGACTCTGACCTCTATTTCTAGGTCCCTGGGTCAGAGTCCTGCTCTCTGATTCAACTTCCTCATATCATTCGGTTAGAGCCCTGTTTTCGTTTGTTTTCAATCTATTCCACCCCCCTCCCCCGGCCAAAGTTCTGTCACAAAGTATGTGCTGGGTGTCATTGTGCACCAGTTGCTAAAAGTAAGTGTACAGGTGTAGTAGGCAGTAAAGAAAGCAAACTGTATATTGAAGAAGATTCAAGTGCATGAACAAGGATATCTTGCTGTCATTGTACAAGAAATTGGTAAGGCCACACCTGAAATATTGTGTGCTATTTTGGTCTCCATATCTGAGGAAACATGTTCTTGCTGTAGAGGGAGTGCAGTGAAGGTTTACCAAATTGATGCTTGGGATGGCAGGGCTGACATGAGGAGAAATTGAGTCAGTTGGCTTATGTTCTCCAGAGCTTCAACGATTGGTAGGATGGAAGGGATCTCAGAAACATATAAAATTCTAACAGGACTAGACACATTACATGCAGGAAGTATGTTACTGATGTTGGGGAATCCAGAACAATGGGTCATAGTTTAAAGATAAAGGATAAACCTTTTAGGACTGAGGTGAGGAGAAATTTCTTCACCCACAGAGTGGTGAGCCTGTGAAATTCACGATCACAGAAAGTGTTTGAGGCGCAAAGATTGCGCAAAGAAGGAGCTTGATACAGCTCATGTGGCTAAAAGGATCAAGGAGGTTGATATTGCTGTTCTGGGTAAAAGGATCGGATAGGGAGAAGACGGGATTAGGGTATTGAGCTCGATAATTTGCCATGATCATAATAAATGGCAGAGATGGCTCTCAGCGTCGATGGCCTACTCCTGCTCCCATCATCTACGTTTTAATGGATGTAGCTTCACCAGGTTGAAATCTAATTTTAGGTATGTCTGGTGCTGCTCTTGAGATGCCTTTATGCTCCGTTCTTAGAAACCAAGTAGGTGAGACTCTACTTTGGTCACACCTGACGTAATGCAGTTGTCTGGACATCTCACTTTTGGAAGCATGTGCAGGCATTGGAGAGAATTTGTATGAGGTTTATGAGAATGGTTCCAACGATCAGGAATTTGTTATGAAGATATCAGGGTGAAAGTAGTGTATTGTTATTGTCATTACACTCGTGACACAAAGCAATGAGGACACTGCTTCAAGTCACACCATGACAGTAGGTGAGATTTAAAATAAATTCAATTAATTAATAAAATCTGGAATTGAAAGATAGTTTCAATAATAGTGACCATGAAGCTGTAGAGAGTATTGTTTGTCATAGTGCCATGGGAGTCCATTATAATAGCAACATGTTTGAATCTCAAATTGCCTATAACAGAACTATAGAGAGTTGACCTAGAGTGGTTGAGAAAATATAGATAGATAAATATATTGATTCTTTGAAAGATAATGTACGGCAACATACAGAAAGATAGCAAGTTCGAATATGACATCAGAAGGGACAGGTCATGTTTTACAGATTTTTTTTTTGTTTAGGAGTTTACAGAACAATTGCATAATGAGACAGTAAATTCATTTGGTCTGATTTTAGGCAGGCATTTGATATTTCCATGTCAGAATTGGTTTGTGATGGTTTGGCCAATGGTACGCTTGGCCTGTAAGTTAGAAGATAGTAAATTTATGTACAACTGCAGAGAATCCAGCTGTCAATTCATACAACATCACTAACTGGTCACTATGTTATTGCTACTTGTGGATTTTTTACTTTGTGCAAGTGGACTTCAAAAGTAGTTTTTGTCTGTGAACAGTTTAGAAACCCCTGAAAGCGCAAAGGGCCGTATCTAAAGAGAAATTATTTCATTGATTCATCAATTGCTTGCGAGGTGACACACATCAAAATAAGAAGAAACTTGTCACCTTGGTGGAGGGATCATTGACCAGCGGCATAGATTTAACGTAAGGGGAAGGAGATTTAGAGGGAATTTGAGGGGAAAAAGTTAATGTACTGGAAATCTAGAACTCACTGCCTGTAAAGGTGGTAAAGGCATAAATTTTCATAACATTTAAAAGAATTTAGGTTTGCATTTGCATTGTCAAGGCATATAAGATAATGAACCAAGTGCAGAAAAATGGCTTCAGAATAGTTAAGCAGTTGTTTTTGACCGCACAGACCCATAGGGCCTTTTTCCTGTGCTGTGGACCTCTATATTGGCACTGGCTGAGAAGCTCAATGGTCTGATTGGCTTCCTGTTATGCTGTAACAATTCTAACATTCTTGATGGTAATGACAGAGTGAAGGCTATGCCAGATCATGCGATTGCACATTGTGATTTAATTCTGCTCCTGCTGGAGATCTACAGGGGTTTAGATAGGGTCGACAGTGAGAATCTTTTTCCACGTGTGGAGTCAGCTATTACAAGGGGGCATAGCTTTAAATTAAGGGGAGGTAGGTATAGGACAGATGTTAGGGGTAGGTTCTTTACTCAGCGAGTCGTGAGTTCATGGAATGCCCTGCCAGTAGCAGTGGTGGACTCTCCCTCATGGGCATTTAAGCGGGCATTGGATAGGCATATGGAGGATAGTGGGCTAGTGTAGGTTAGGTGGGCTTGGATCGGCGCAACATCGAGGGCCGAAGGGCCTGTATTGCGCTGTATTCTTCTATGTTCTATGTTCTACATTGCCTTATGGATCTCCAGTTTTGAGTTGTTAATCTGTGCTAAATCTATTCCATTTAGCACTATGGTAGTGCTAGATAAAACGATAGATCATATCCTCTATGAAGTTGAGAACCCCATCCCTCTTCCACAAGTAATACTGCCATGGAAGATGTATTTCCAACAGGTGAATTGGTAAGGAAAAGGTAGATTTCCCTCTTGGTTATGTCATTAACTGCGTGGCATACGTGCTGTTCAGGACTCAAGCAAACACAGAAAATGCTGGAGAAATCATCTGTGGAGAGAGAAATGGAGTTGATATTTCGAGTTCAAATGACTTCTTCAAACAGATTTCCAACATGTGCAGTACTTTGCTATTATTTCTTTCAGGACCCAACTGCTTGGTCAACACTGGTGTTCATTTTGCCGTTCTTGGTAATGGACATTGAAGTCTCACACAGAGAATAGCTTTTGAGACTTTGACACTACTTTTTCCAATTGATGTTCACCATAAAGGAGTGCTAATTCAGCAACTAAAGGAAGACTGTACATGTTAATCAACAGGAGCTTTCCTTGCCCATGTTTGCCTTAATATGGGAGTCCATATTGAAGCAATATGTTTGAATCTTAACTGCACTCTGAAATTGCCTAGTAAACCATTCAATTGTATCAACTGCTAGAAAGGAAAAAAATAATGAAAATGGATGACCGCCTGGCACTGACTAAGACCAGAAACACAATAACACAACCCTCTAACCCTGTAAAGTCTTTCTCACTAACAACTGGGTGCTAATGCCAAAATTGAGAGAACTGTCTGTCATTTTGGTCAAGAAACAGACTGACATAGTCGTACTCATGGAATCTTACATTACAGGCAATGTCCAAGGCAACACCATAACCGAACCTGGACATGTCCTGTGTCACTGGCAAGACAGACCGAGCAGAGGAGCAGCATAATGATATCTAGTTGTGAGGGAGCTTCCCTAGCAGTACTCAGCATTGACTGATTCTGGACTCCATGAAGGCTCATGGTATCAGGTCAAACATGGACAAAGAAACCTGTTCGTTACCATGTAATCTCCCAGCTGATGAATGAGTACTCCTCCATGTTGAAGCACTTGGAAGAAGCATTGAAGGTGGCAAGTGTGAAGAATGTATTCTGGATAGGGATTTCAATTCCACCACCAAAATTTACTTGGTAGCTCCACCACAGACTGAGCTAGTCGAATTGTAAAATATGTAGCTGCTGGACTGGGTTTGTGATGTTGGAATCAATAAAAGGAGGAATCATGCTTAAACTTCGTCCTTGCCAATCTGCTTGTTTCAGAAATCTGCTCATGATGGTATCACTAAGAGTACCGCTGCACAGTCCCTATGTCGTTGTACAGTCACTCTTCATATTAAGAATATCTTCCAACGGCAAGTGGCAAGAAGCATTTACACCAAACAAATGCCAGGCAAAGACTATATCTCCAATAAAAGGCAACCTAACCATGCTCCTTGACATTCAATGCAGGTACCATCAGTAAACTGCTTGTTTGGCGCCACATCCTCAAGCATCCACTTCCTCCAGCAATGGCGCTGTGTAGCAGTAGTGCATACTATCTACAAGGTAGTCTGCAGGAATTTCAGCAAAGAAATATAGCATGTTCCAAACCCATGATCACTTCCATCTAGAAGAACAAGGGCAACAAATACATGGGAACACCACCATCTCTAAGTTCCCCTTCAAGCCACTCACCATTCTGATTTGGACAGTTGCTTCACTGTTACTGGATCAAAATCCTGGAATTCCCTCTCTAAGGGCATTGTGAGTGCATCTTGATCCTTGATCTGCAGCAGTTCAAGAAGCAGCTCACCACTACCTTCTCAAGGGCAAATAGAGATGGGCAATAAATGCTGGACAGCCAGCAACACCCACATCCCATGAGTGAATTAAAAAAATATTGTGCTGCAATACAATCTCATGACCTATCATATCTCCTGATCAACCATTATCATCAAGGCAGGAGATAAGTCCTCGTTCAATGAAGAGTGCATGCCAGTAACAATACCAGGCATTCTTTAAAAATAAAAGGTACCAACCTAGTGAAGTTACAGAACAAGACTGCAGTCATGCCAACAGCAAAAGCTGCAAATGATAGACAGAACCAATTTCATGACCAATGGATCCGACCTAGTCTCTATAATCCTGTCATATCTAGCTGTGAATGATCATAGAGAATTTAACAACGAATTGGAGGAGAACACTCCAAAACCATCCCTATCCTCAAATCATGTGGGAGCCATTATTGTGCAAAACGTAAGTCTGAAGCATTGGCAACAATCTTTAGTCAGAGTGCTGATCATTCTTGGCAATCTGCAGAGGTCCTCAGCATCACAGGTGACAGTCAGTAGCCGATTGGATTCACTCCACATGATAACACATTGGATGCACTGGATACTGCAAAGGTTAAGGGCCTTGGAAACATCCTGGCAATAGTTCTGAAGATGTGTTCTCCAGAACCTGCTGCATCCCTAGCCAAACCTTTCTGGGACTGCACAACACTGGCATCTGCCAACCACCTGACCATGTGAAAAACTGCCCCGATATGTCCTGTACACAAAAAGTAGTTCAGATTCAATCTGGTCTCCTCTTAATCATTAGTAAAGTGATAGAAGACTTCAGGAACAGTGCTATCAAGCAGCAATTGCTTAGCAATAACCTACTTCCTGATGTCCAGTTCGGGTTCTGTCAGGCCCACTCAGCTCCCCTGACCTCAGTACAGCCTTTATTCAAACATGAACAAAAGACCTGAATTCAAGAGGTGAGGTGAGAGTGACTGCCCTTGACATCAACACCACATTTAAATGAGTGTGGCATCAAGAAGCTCTAGCAAAGATGTAGTCAATGGGAATCAGGGGAAAACTTCGCTGGTTGGAGTCATATCTGGCACAAATGAAAATAATTGTAGCAGTTGGAGGTCAGACATCTTAGCTCCAGAACATCTTTGCAGGAGTTCCTCAAAGTAGTGTCCTTGGCTCAGCCATCTTCAGCTGCTTCATCAATAACGTTCTCTCCATCATAATGTCAGAAGTGTTGTTGTACAATGTTATGGGTTAGGCCAGACCACTGAGAACATTCTTAAGCAGACAGCCCAGACTATAACTTTGCAATTTGTTTTGGAAAGTGTACAGCGAAAATTATCCAGAGTAAGTTAGTGAGGTTGACTACCAGGTTAATAACAGACAAAAATTTATTCACAAAATTAAACAGAACCCCTACAGAACTCAGTCTATCCAAACTAGACTTAATTATGCTGTTCTGAATACATAAAACAGTCCCAATAAGCAAGCCCCCTTAGAAACCAGTATAAATGAATGGAACAGATGCTTGCAGGTTGGAGTTAGAAGGGCAGAGAGAGAGAGTTTGTTTCGACACAGCTCACTGTTAATTCCCAACTAGTTCTGGATGAACTGAACTGCTCATCTAGAGAGCTGACCACTCCCCTTTCATTATACAGGTCACTTCTAAACCATGATCACTTTGGCCTGAAGTCTCATCTGTTTGCATATCAACAAAAGGCCTCTCAATACCCTTTAATTTCTGTACCAAACCAGACTAATAGGCACTGACAGTGGTTTATTACCCCAATGAAAGAAACCAAGGGCATAGTATCCTTGAGAAAAGGAACAGCTTTTAGAAAAATGAAACCAGCTTTGTGACAACAATCATCAGGGAACAATGTTCACACTGTTCGTGATTCCTCAATCACTGAACTGTTCATGCCCAAATGCGACAAGATCTGGACAATTACCAGGCTCAGCCTGACAGGTGACAATTAAAATTTATGCCACACAAATGCAAGGCAATGACCATTTTCAACAAAAGAGAGAATCTGACTATCATCCCTTGACATTCTATGGTATTCCTACCACTGAATCGCCCACTATCAACACCCTGTGGCTTTCCATTGACCAGTGAACTATACTGGACAAGGTGTATAAATACTATGGCTTCCAGAACTGTCCAGAGGCTAGGAATCTTGCAGCAAGTAACTCATCTTCTGACTTCCCTCCAACCTCATCCCAGACCAACCCTCCAATTCGGCATGACCCTCTTGTCCTGTCCTACTTGTCCAACTTCCTTCCCACTTATCTGCTGTACCTTCCCCACTGACCTATCACAATTATCTCCCACCTGCATCCACCTATCACCTTCCCACCAACCTTCCTGCCAGCCCCACCCCCACCTACCTGTTTATCTGTCTGCACCCTTCACCCTCCATATTCCTGATGAAGGACTTATGCCTGAAACATTGACTCTCCTGCTCCTCGAATGCTGCCTGACCTGTGCTTTTCCAGCGGCACACTTTTTGATTCTGACTTCCCAAAGCCTGGCCGCCATTTTCGGGCACAAATGAAGAGTGTGATGGAATGCTCCTACTTGTCTGGATGGGGGCAGCACAAACAACACTCAAGAAACTTGACACCATCCAGAACAAAGCAACCTACTCAATTGGCACCACAATCACAAACATTCAGTCCCTCCATCTCTGATGCTTAGTAACACCATTTATAAAATGTACTGCAGTAATTCACCAAGGCCCCTAATTCAGTGTGTTTCAAACCCACAACCACTACCATCTAGAAGAACAAAGGCTGTAGATACATGGGAAAATTACTACCTGCAAGTTCCCCTCCAAGCCACTTAGCATCAGATTGAAATTATATAATCAATCCCTCAGTTTTGTTGCTTCAAAACCTTGGAACTCCCTTTTTAAAGACATTATGGTATATCCACACCAAATGCAATGGTTCAAGAAGACATCTCACCATTACCTTCTCATGGCCCATTCTGTGAGTGAATAAAAGTTAAATTGAGGACTTTCAGGGCAACTCCGTCCCAGTTGTATACCACTGTTCTATCATTTCTAGCAGGAATGTCCTGACAGTGAGACAGGACATATACAGGATTGTTATAGTAGTGTGGTGGATATTATGTTTCAGAGGTTCTATTCATAGAAACATAGAAATTAGGAGCAAGATTAGGGAATTAAGTATTTCAAGTCTGCTTTGCCATTCAATATGATCATGGCTGATCCTCTATCTCAATGCTAGATTCCTGCTTTCTCTCCATACTACTTGATATCTTTTAATATCTAAAACAAAAACCTCACTTTTTTGAATATATTCAGTGACTTGAGTTTTACATCAATGGGTGGCAGAGAATTCCACAGGTTCATTCCCCTTTTAGCAAACAAATGTACCCTGCACTCAATCTTAATTGGCTACCATGTATCCTGAGACTGTATCCATGTAGTTCTAGATTCTACAGCAGAGGAAACGTCCTCCTTGTACGTTGTCTGTCCGTCTCGCTTAGAATTTTGTATATTTCAGTCTGATGTCCTCTCATCCTCTTAACTCTAGTGAATACATGTCCAGTTGAAGCAATTTGTCCTTATATGATAGTCCTGCTATACCCTGATCAGCCTTGTGACCTCCACTGCACTCCCTCCAGAGCAAGTAGATCCTTACTTAGATAGGGAGTCCAAAACTGTACACAATACTCCAAGTGGTCTTGCCAAGGCCCTGTACAACTGCAACAAGACATCCTTACTTCTGAACTCAAATCCTCTCACAACGAAAGCCAGTATGCTATTTGTCTTTCTAACTGCTTGCTGTGCCTACCTGTCTACTTTCATTGACTAGTGTACAAGGACAGACAGATCCCTTTTTACATCTACACTTCTCAATATATCACCATTTAAATAATTATTCTGCCTTCTGTTTTTCACACTGAAGTGTTTAGCCATGTAGCACTGCAATCTGCCATGTGTTTACCAACACACTCAGCTTGTCTAAATCACTTTGAAGTCTCCTTGCATCCTCATTCCTGCTCCTCTAAGCAAATATAGAGTTCTTGGTTGTATGTCTCAGTGCTATTTGTGGGATTTTTTTTGCATGAACTACTGTTTTCCTGCAGAATAGTCACTGCTTTCCAAAGGAAGTTACTGGGTGAAATGCTTTGAAGCGTCATTGGGCTCATCCTTTGTATTTCTGTTCTGCTTATCAACACTGCTGGCAGTTTACTGGTTAGCTAAAATGAAGAAACCTTTGAGCACCATTTAGTAAATTACAATGACATAAGATAAGCCCACATACATTTTTGACTATTTACATGATCCTGTTGCTCATGTTATAGGTGTAAGATGACAACCGGTGATTTGAAGGGATCACTTCGAAAATTAGAACAAGGACTTCGTTCACTGAATTATCCTCAAGATATTGATTATAATGGGTAAGAAGCTAAAATGCAGCACTGTTATCATTTCAATGGGCTAAAAGTGTAAAAGAAAGTGATCCATTTTTAAATTTATGTAAGATCTTTCACTAATCTGTCATGTAGCATTTTGCATCCAGTTGAACAGTTTTGAAGTTTAATCTCTTGAAATGTGGCAAAAACTTGAAAGGAATCATATTCTACTGACAGCAAAGAGACAATGACCTGGTAATTTCTTTTGTGCATAAATTTGGCAGGCCATTGGATGACACTATTACTGCCCTTGGAATTGTAGTCTGTGGATTTCTCGTGATCACCTGAAAGGGCAAATGAAGCCCAGTTTAACACAGCATTTGAATGATGGCCCTTCTGACTGTGCAATATTGCATCAGGTGCACTAATATGTCAGACAGGACATGCTTTCAAATTTCTAAAGTGGTTTATTTAAACTCTTAACTTGCTATGCGTTAGATTCAAGTTAACATTCCTTATGTTTTGCTCCAATAGAGAGACTGCTTGTGGCAAGCAGGTCATGCAATGGGTATTTTACAATCGAACAAAGTTTAGATATCACAGTTTGGTTTGATTGTTTGAATTTAATTTAGAAAGAAATCTGGAAACATAAAGCTAATATAAGCAAAAGTTCTCTTATGTTTTCTTGGGAATGAAAACTTGGGATGTAGCTGCTAGACTTGGTCTGCAGCGGATGGTGAGGGAACCAACAACAGAGAAAAAACATACTTGACCTCATCCTTACTAATCTGCCAACTGCAGATGCATCTGTCCATAACAGTATTGGTAAGAGCAGCCACTGCACCGTCCTTTTGGACATGTGTCCTGCCTGCATATTGAGAATAACCTCTATTGTGTTGTGTGGCACTATCACCATGCTAAATGGGATGGATTTCGAACAGATCTAGCAACTCAAGACTAGGCATCCATGAGGCACTGTAGGCCATCAACAGCAGCAGAATTGTATTCCAGCACAATTTGTCACCTGAAGGCCTACCATATCTCCCACCCAATCATTACCGTCAAGCCAGGGGATCAGTCCTAGTTCAATTGACAGTGCAGGAGGGGATGCCAAAAGCAGTACCTGAAGATAAGGTGTCAACCTGGTGAAGCCACCAAATAGGACTACTTAGATGCTAACAAGCATAAATAGCAAGTGATAGACTAAGTGATCCTATAACCAAAAGATCAGATCTAAGCTCTGCAGTTCTGCCACATCCTGTTGTGAGTGGTGGTGGACTATTAAACAACCTACTGGAGGAGGAGGCTCCACAAATATATTCATCCTCCATGATGAAAGAGCCAAGCACAACAGTGCAAAAGATAAGGTTGATATATTCGCAGCAATCTTCAGCCAGAGTGCTGAGTGAACGATTCAGCTCATCCTCCTCCAGTGGTTCCCAGCATTACAGATACCAGTCTTCAGCCAATTCGAGTCACTCGACATGATATTAAGAAACGGTTGGAGGCACTGGCTATGGCAGAGGCTACAGACTCTGACAACATTCCAGCAATAGTACTGAAGACTTGTGCTCCAGAACGTGCCGCTCTCGGAACCAAGCTGTTCCAGTACAGTTACAACATTGGCATCTACCTGACAATGTGGAAAAATGCCCAAGTATGTCCTGTACATAAAAAGCAGCACCAATCCAACCCGGCCAATTACCACCACATCAGTCTAATCTTGATCATCAGTAAAGTGATTGAAGGTGTCATCAACATTGCTATTACTCAGCAATATCCTGCTCAGTGACGCCCTGATTGCATTCCATGAGGGCTATTCAGCTCCTGACTCATTACAGCCTTGGTTCAAAAATGGACGAAAGAGATGAGGTGAAAGTGACAGCCCTTGACAGCAAGGCTGCATTCGACCGAGTGTAGCATCAAGGGGGCAATCTCTCTGTGAAGGGCTTTTGCCCGAAACATCGATCTTACTGCTCCTCGGATGCTGTCTGAACTGCTGTACTCTTCCAGCACCACTTATCCAGAATCTGGTTTCCAGCATCTGCAGTCATTGTTTTTACCTACCTGATTAGAGTCATATCTGACAATAGGAAAATCGTTGTTGTAGTTGGAGGTGAGTCATCTCAGCTCCAGGACATCTCTGTACAAGTTCCTCAGGGTAGTGTCCCAGACACTTCATCAGTAACTTTCCCTCCGTCGTAATGTCAGAAGTGGGGGTGTGTGCTGATGATTGCATAATGTTCAGCACCATTCACGACTCCTCAGACACTGAAGCGTTCTGTGTCCAAACACCACAAGATCTGAACATTATCCAGGCTTGGGTTGACAAGTGGCAAGTAACATTCGTGCCATACAAATGCAAGGCTATGACTATCACCAATACGAGACAGTCTAACCACCACCTCTTGACATTCAATGGTGTTACCATCATTGAATCCCCTACTATCAACAGCCTGGGAGTTATCATTGATCAGAAGCTTAACTGGACTTGCCACAAAAGCACAATGGCTACAAGAGCAGGTAAGATGCAGCGAGTTACTTCCTCCTTACTCCTGAAAGCCTGTCCACCATCTGCAAGACGCAATCAGGATGGAATACTCCTCACTTGCCTGGATGATTGCAGACCCAACAACATTCAAGGAGGTTGACCACCATCCAGGAAAGAGCAGCCTGCTTGTTTGGTACTGCATCCATGAGCATCCACTCCCTCCACCGCTGACGCTCAGTAGCAGCAGTGTGTACTATCTACAAGATGCACTGCAGAAATTCACCAAAGATCCTCAGACAGCACCTTCCAAACCCACGACCACTTCCATCTAGAAGGACATGGGCAGCAGATATATGGGAACACCAGCACCTTCAAATTCTTCTCCAAGCCACTCAACATCCTGACTTGGAAATATATTGCTGTTCCTTCACTGTTGCTGGATCAAAATCCTGGAATTTCCTCTCCAGTGGCATTGCAGATCAACCCACAGAGAGGTGGACTGCAGTGGTTCAAGAAGGCAGCTCACCACCACCTTCTCAAGGGCAACGATGGATGAGAAATAATGCTGGCCCAGCCAGTGACACGCACATCCCACAAAAAAAATGACTAAAAAAATTAAACTGCTTTACCATGAGGCCCATATGTGATGAACATGGGTAAGACCTCATTCTTGTCCTGGAAAATGATCTTATTCCATCAAATTTCTACAAAGAATCAAGGACAATTATGGAAGAGCAGTGAATGTTGGCTTTGCCAGTATCATAGAGTCATAGAGATATACAGCATGGAAACAGACCCTTTGGTCCAACCAAATCTAGTCCCACCTACCAGCACCCGGCTCATATCCCTCCAAACCCTTCCTATTCATGTACCCATCCAAATGCCTCTTAAATGTTGCAATTGTACCAGCTTCCACCACTTCTTCTGGCAGCTCATTCCATCCATGTACCACCCTCTGCGTGAAAAAGTTGCCTGTAGGTCTCTTTTATACCTTTTCCCCTTCACCCGAAACCTATGTCCTCTAGTTCTGGACTCCCCAACCCCAGGGAAAAGACTTTGCCTATTTACCCTATCCATGGTCCTCATAATTTTGTAAACCTCTGTAAGGCTACCCCTCCGGCTCTGATGCACCAGGGAAAACAGCCCCAGCCTGTTCAGCCTCTCCCTATAGCTCAAATCCTCCAACCCTGGCAACAGCCACAACATGACCTCTCAACTCCTGTACTCAATACCAATAAAGGAAAGCAAAAGAAATGCTTTCTTCACTATCCTATTGACCTGCGACTCTACTTTCAAGGAGCAATGAACCTGCACTCCAAGGTCTCTTTGTTCAGCAACACACCCTAGGACTTACATAAGTGTATAAGTCCTGCTAAGATTTGCTTTCTCAAAATGCGGCACCTCGCATTTATCTGAATTAAATTCCATCTGCCACTTCTCAGCCCATTGGCCCATCTGGTTCAGATCCTGTTATAATCTGAGGTAGCCCTCTTTGCTGTCCACTACACCTCCAATTTTGGTGTCATCTGCAAACTTACTAACTGTACCTCTTATGCTCGCATCCAAATCATTTATGTAAATGACAAAAAGTAGAGGACCCAGCACCAATCCTTGTGACACTCAACTGGTCACAGGCCTCCACTCTGAAAAACAACCTTCCACCACCACCCTCAGTCTTTTACCTTTGAGCCAGTTCTGTATCCAAATGGCTAGTTCTCCCTGTATTTCATGAGATCTAACCTTGTTAATCAGTCTCCCATGGGGAACCTTGTCGAACACCTTACTGAAGTCCATATAGATCACATCTACCGCTCTGCCCTCATCAATCCTCTTTGTTATTTCCTCAAAAAAACTCAATCAAGTTTGTGAGACATGATTTCCCACGCACAAAGCCATGTTGACCATCCTTAATCAGTCCTTGCCTTTCCAAATACATGTACATCCTGACCCTCAGGATTGCCTCCAACAATTTGCCCACCACTGACGTCAGGCTCACTGGTCTATAGTTCCCTGGCTTGTCCTTACCACCCTTCCTAAACAGTGGCATCACATTAGCCAAACTCCAGTCTTCCGGCACCTCACCTGTGACAATCGATGATACAAATATCTCAGCAAGAGGCCCAGTAATCACTTCTCTAGCTTCCCACAGAGTTCTAGGGTACACCTGATCAGGTCCTGGGAATTTATCCACCTTTATGTGTCTCAAGACATTGAGCACTTCCCCCTCTGTAATTAGGGAATTTTGCAAGGTGTCACCATCTATTTCCCTACAGTCTATATCTTCCATGTCCTTTTCCATAGTAAATACTGATGCAAAATACTCGTTTAGTATCTCCCCCAATTTCTGCGGCTCCACACAAAGGCCACCTTAGAACATAGAACAGTACAGCGCAAAACAGGCCCTTCGGCCCTCAATACTGTGCTGACCTGTGGACATTTCTCAGCTCGTCCCCCTACACTATCCCAAAATTATCCATGAGCTTATCTAAGGATTGTTCAAATCTCCCTAATGTGGCTGAGTTGACTACCTTAGTAGGTAGGGCATTCCACACCCTTACCACTCTCTGTGTAAAGAACTTGCCTCTGACATCAGTCTTAAATCTATCACCCCTCAATTTGTAGTTATGCCCTCTCGTACAAGCTGACATCATCCTCGGAAAAAGTCTTTCTCTGTCTACCCTATCTAATCCTCTGATCATCTTGTATATCTCTATCAAATCCCCCCTTAGCCTTCTTCTTTCCAATGAGAAAAAACCCAAGTCTCTCAGCCTTTCCTCATAAGACCTTCCCTCCAGACCAGGCAACATCCTGGTAAATCTCCTCTGCACCTTTTCCAATACTTCCACATCCTTTTTGTAATGGGGAGACTAGAACTGTACACAATATTCCAAGTGTGGCCGCACCAGCGTTTTGTATAGTTGCAGAATGATATTGCGGTTCTGGAACTCAATTCCTCCACCAATGAAACCTAACACACCGTTTGCCTTCTTAACAGCACTGTCCACCTGTGTGGCAACTTTCAGGGATCTATGCACATGGACTCCAAGATCCCTCTGCACATCCACACTACCAAGAATCTTTCCATTGACCAAGTACTCTGCCTTCCTGTTATTCTTCCCAAAGTGCATCACCTTACATTTAGCTGAATTGAACTTCATTTGCCACTTCTCAGCCCAATTCTGCAGTTTATCCAAATCCCCCTGCAACCTGTAACATTCTTCCAAACTGTCCACTACTCCACTGACTTTAGTGTCGTCTGCAAATATACTAATCCATCCATCTGTGCCTGCGTCTAAGTCATTTATAGAAATGACAATCAACAGTGGTCCCAAAACAGATCCTTGTGGAACACCATTAGTAACTGGACTCCAGACTGAATATTTTCCATCAACCACCACTCGCTGCCTTCTTCCAGAGAGCCAGTTTCTAATCCAAACTGCTAAATCACCCTCAATTCCATGCCTCTGCATTTTCTCCATTACCCTACCATGTGGAACCTTATCAAAGGCTTTACTGAAGTCCAAGTATACCACATCAACTGCCCTACCCTCATCTACATGCTTGGTCACCTTCTCAAAAAACTCAGAGGTTTGTGAGACACGACCTGCCCTTGACAAAACCACGTTGACTATCTGAAATCAAATTGTTGCTTGCTAGATGATTATAAATCTTATCTCTTATAAGCCTTTCCAAAACCTTTCCTACAACAGAAGTAAGGCTCAAATGACAAAGCCAAAGGCTCTGCTATCTCCTCCCTAGCTTCGCAGAGAATCCTCGGATAGATCCCATCCGGCCCAGGGGGTTTGTCTACTTTCACTCCTTTTGGAATTGATAACACCTGTGTGTAACTAACCTCAATCCTTTCTAGTCTAATATCTCGTACCTCATTTTTCTCCTCTACAATATTCTCCTTTTCCTGAGTAAACACCGATGAGAAATGTTCATTTAGCACCTCTCCGATCTCTACACGGTCCACACTCAACTTCCCACTTCTGTCTTTGACTGGCCTATTCCAACCCTAATCATCCTTTTATTCCTCACATACCTATAGAAAGCTTTAGGGTTCTCCTTTATTCTATTTGCTAAAGACTGCTCGTGTCCTCTTTTTGCTCTTCTTAACTCTAACCTTGCTGATCTTTGAGGGGCTCAGTTTTCTCCCTGGTTACCCTTTTGTCCTTAACGTATTTGTAAAAACCCTTTGGATTCTCCTTAATTCTATTTGCCAAAGCTATCTCATATCCCCTTTTTGCCCTCCTGATTTCCCTCTTAAGTATACTCCTACTGCCTTTGTACTCTTCTAAGGATTCACTCGATCTATCCTGTCTATACCTTACGTATGTTTCCTTCTTTTTCTTAACCAACCCCTCAATTTCTTTCGTCATCCAGCATTCCCTCTACCTACCAGCCTTTCCTTTCACCCTGACAGAATTATACTTTCTCTGGATTCTCGTTATCTCAATTTGAACGCTTCCCATTTTCCAGTCGTCCCTTTACCTGCGAACATCTGCCCCCAATCAGCTTTTGAAAGTTCTTGTCTAATAATGTCAAAATTGGCCTTTCTCCAATTTAGAACTTCAACTTTTAGATCTGATCTTTCCTTTTCCATCACTATTTCAAATCTAATAGAATTATGGTCGCTGACCCCAAAGTGCTCTCCCACTGACACCTCAGTCACCTGCCCTGCCTTATTTCCCAAGAGTAGGTCAAGTTTGGCACCTTCTCAAGTAGGTACATCCATAATGAATTGATAACATACTGAATCAGAAAATTTTCTTGTACGCACTTAACAAATTCCTCTCCATCTAAACCTATAACACTATGGCAGTCCCAGTCTATGTTCGGAAAGTTAAAATCCCCGACCATAATTACCCTATTATTCTTACAGATAGCTGTGATCTCCTTACAAATTTGTTTCTCAATTTCCTTCTGACTATTAGGGGGGGTCTATAATTCAATCCCAATAAGGTGATCATTCCTTTCTTATTTCTCAGTTCCACCCAAGTAACTTCCCTGGATATATTTCCAGGAATATCCTTCCTCAGCACAGATCTTTCTTAATAACTCTGTAATTGGCCTTACTTAACTTGAAGACTCTGGTTTGACACCTGAGTTACTTTCCCTCAAACTGAAATTGAGATTGTACCATGTTGTGATTGCTACAAGTTAAAGGATCCTTAACTGTGTAACCCTGTTCGGGCAGCATCTGAGGAGCAGGAAAATCAACGTTTCGGGCAAAACCCTTCATCGGGAAGGTTCCCGTCATTCCTGACGAAGAGCTTTTGCCCGAAACGTCGATTTTCCTGCTCCTCAGATGCTGCCTGACCTGCTGTGTTTTTCCAGCACCACTCTAATTTCAACTCTGATCTCCAGCATCTGCAGTCCTCACTTTCTCCCTGTGTAACCCTGTTGTTAATCCTACCTCAAATGACATTACTAAATTAAAAATAGCCTGTTTCTGGCTAGGTTCTGCAATGTCCTACAGTAAAAAACAATTTCTGATGCACTCTACAATTTCATCTTCCATGCAGCCTTGTCCAGAAGGTTTGATATGCAGATTAGTATCACAATGACAATTGTAACGACCTTCTTGCTCATCTTATATTCTGCTTTATACTTTGTCCTACAGTGAGGCCTACCATTCTCACCCATGACTTTCTACCCTTGCTATCCCTTATTTCCATCCAAACTGATTCTGCATCTGGATGCATTGTACCTTCATCATTACTCCCATTGGACTGATAACACCCCTTAATAAGCTACCCTACCTTTTTTTTCCTTTTCACCTAGTCTTCTGGAATGTTAAATGCCTTTGAATATTGAGTTTCTAATCTTGGTCACTCAGCTATTATAGATACATGATTGCATCAAGTCATATTCATTTATTTCTGTTTGTGCCATTATCTCTTGTTACAAAAGCTGCATGTTTTCAGATGAAGAATCTTAAACTTTGACTTTTTACCATTATTACTTGTTTTAATTTCTGCTACACTCTATGTATACTTCCTACATTTTCTTGTCACACTTTTATTAGCAGTCACCTTTCCACTACCCTGCAACTCAACTCTCTCATTTCTTTTTTACATTCCAAATTTCCTTTCAATTGAACCCACTCTTCCCACTAAGCCATTTAAAGCTGTTTCTATAAACCTAGTTCCACAATTTGCCAGACACAGGTTGTAATATGACTCTCACAATGCCTATCACAATAGATCAGCTCTCTATTTGTTTCCCTCGCACTAGCATCAATGCTCCTTGAATTGGAAGCCATTTCTCCCACTCCAGTCTTTGAGCCATGCATTTACCTTTGCAAACATAGTTCCCTATGCTAATTTGCATGTGATTCCAGTAGTAATCTGGAAATTACTACCTTTGTAATTGTAGTTCTGCTTTTTAATTTAGCTTCAAGCTGCTCATAATTCCTTAGCAAAACCTCTTTCCTAATCTTACTTGTATCATTGGTACGTACATGGACTACAGGATCTTGTGCTTCTGACCCCATCTTCCTCCCCAACCCAGAAAGTGTCCTGAACCTTGTCGTCAGGTAGGCAGCAGAGCCTTCAGGAATCTCTGTCTTCGCTGCAGAGAACAGTATTCGTTCCTTTAACTGTGCTATCTATCAGTATTACTGCTATATTCCTCTTTTCTGCCCCAACTTGAATGATACTCCGGACTATAGTGGTGTGGGTAGTTTGCTTAATTAGGGCCAAATTGTTCAGGAGAGATGTTAGGACGACTTCTACACACAAAAGTTGATGCTAGATTAGTTGTTAAGCATTGGATAAAAAATTAGCTTGACGGCAGGAGATAAAGTGCGGTGGTAGAAGGTTGTTTTTTGGACTGCATGCTTCTGACCTGTAGTATTTTGCAGGGATTGGTGCAATGTTCACTGTTGTTTGTCATTTATATAAACAATTTGGATGAGAATATAGGAAACGTGTTTTGTAAGTTTGTGAATGAACACCAAAATTTGGTGATATAGTGGGCAATGACGAAAATTAGCTCCGAGTACAATGGAATCTTAATCAGCTGGGCCCATGGACGAAGGAGTGGCAAATGGAATTTAATTTAGATAAATATGAGGTGTTGCATTTTGGTAAGACAAACCATGGCAGGGCTTGCATAGTTAATGGTAAGGCTCAGGGGAGTGTTGTTGAACAGGGGTTCAGGTACATTGTTCCTTGAAAGTGACGTCACAGGTAGACAAGGTGATGAAGAAGGCATTTGGCACGCTTGCCTTTGTTGGTCAGTGCATTGAGTTTAGGAGTTCAGTTGTCATGTTGCCACTGTGGTTTTGGAGGTCATTTTTGGAGTACAGTTCTGGTTGCTCTGTTCTAGGAAGGATATTATTAAATTTGAAAGGGTGCAGAAAAGATTTACAAGGATGTTGCTGGGACTGGAGGGTTTGACTTATAAGGAGTTATAAGTAGGCTGGGACTTTTTTCCCTGAAGCGTAGGAGGTTCAGGGATGACCTTTGTAGAGGTTCATAAAACCATGAGAGACATAAATAAGGTGAATAGCAAAGGTCTTTTCCCTAGGATAGGGGAGATCAAAATTAGAGGTTATAGGTTTAAGTTGAGAGGAAAAAGATCTAAAAGGGACCTTTGGGTCTACTTTTCCACGCAGAAGGTGGTGCATACATGGAAACAACTGTCAGAGGAAGTGGTAGAGGCAGGTGCAGTTACACCATTAAAAGACATTTAGATATGTCCAGAATAGGAAAGAAAGGGTTTGTGATATGGGTTAAATGCAGGCAAATTGGGCTAGTTTAGTTGAGAAACCTGGTCAGCATGGATGAGTTGGACTGAGGGGTCTGTCTCTGTGCTGTATGACTTTATCACTCAAAGGTACTAAAGAATGGCAGGTGGAAGGAGTTCAGCCACAGATCTCATTGAATGGCAGAACAGGTTTGAGGGGTTGCATGGTCTGCTCCTGTTCTTATGGTTGTGACAGGCACCATTTAAATGCACGATTCTTTTTTTCTTGTTAACTTTCTTTGAAGCCTTTGTTCCACTAAAACTAATAGTAATATTCCACTACTCCTTACAATTATAACTTTCACTCTGGTACAGTTTTTATGTGCTTCTATATTGCGACTGCCAAAAAACCTCCGTGCTCTAACTCAAATCTAGTCAATGTATTGATCAAATTTGTCGTTGTTAATTTGGTTTAGTTTTATATCGCTCTCCTTATGTGCTTGGAAGGTTGTAAAGATGTTTGAGGTCATAAAATATTTGTGATTAAATTTTCATCTCTGAAAGCCAACCAGTTAGGCTTAAATAATGATGGTAGTTATATATGTGTAGTTTTTGTCAACCATCTTTGCAACAAAAAGCATTTGTACACGTCTGAGATATGTGGCCCATAAAAAGTAAGTCTTCACTGGTTGTATAGCCTGTGTTAAGATTCTGATACCATAGTTGCTGATGGAAAATGTGCTAACCCTTTATGTATCAGCTCTTAGATAAATCAGAAACATTTCTTATTCCAGTTTTTTTCCCATCATCTTTTGAAGCCAATAATCTGTGCTGACAGCTTCCAGTAGGTCATCTAGAAACCCAACCTAGATTCATGTGTATAGACAGTGAATGTTGACAGATCAAACCTCCGATTTCCTGCTCTGCGTGGTTTCATTAGTAGAATCAATGCATTTAGCCAGAACAGAGAGCTTTTAATTTTATTTTTTGAAAACATCTTGCTGTTGCATGTTATTACTTAGCAGCTGGAGCAGATGTAGAGACTGGACAATAATGGGTTAATCATTTGAGTCCTGGCTTGTTCTGTTAAAGATATGTCCCTGTAGCCTATTTATGGCAGATGCTTTCTGTTTGGCTCCAGTAAGGAAAATGTCAGCTGGTATCATTCAAGCTAGACAAAGCCAAAACTTCGCTGACAACTTTCATCGCTTAGCCCCAGAATGTTTTGGTTGAGGAAGGGGGAAGGATTACGGCCACTGATAATTATTGGGTAGATTTTGTAAATAAGTTCAGGATTACATTAACCAGCACTACAAATAAAATAGACAGAATTAAACATCAACTATCAAATGCTTTTGAAGTTCATATCATTTGAAGTTGATTTTGCTTTTATACGCATAGTTAATGACTGCAGAGTAGAAATTTATTGCTCAATAACAGGATCTTCAGATTGAACGAAAGGCCAACCACAGTAGCAAATGTTGGACTTCAGGAAAAGAGTTGGTAATTTTTTAATTGGAGACCAGGTTTATAAGACAACCATTGCCAATGTATGGGAACAATTATATTAAAATGTCAAGATATCCAACAACAAAATAAATTCAACTGAACTAGAGTATAACCTTTTGGATTATCATCCATTCTGGTCAACCTGTTATGGTTTGCTTTCTGTTTATGTTGAGGCATTGAGCTATAATTGTACGTCAATTTAGATTATTTTTTGAACAGCGTGCATGGTCTTTTATTAATGCCCAAAATTGTTCTATTCCAATTAAAATTTAGTTCCCTAAGATAAAATTAATCTTTTATTTTTATTGAAAAAGAGTCATAACGGGCTCCGTTAACTCTGTTTTTCTCTCTCCACAAATGCTACATACTTGCTGAGTTTCTCCAGCATTCTTTTATTTCAGATTTCCAGCATCTGCAGTATTTTGCCTTTATAAAATTATTTTTTTCTGGTGTAATACTAATGAAGATGCTTCAAAACTCTAACTTGTACTGTCTTGAGCTTGAATTCTTGAGTCTTGAGATAATATGATGAGACAGATCTATGCTGAAAAGAAAAAAGTGTAAAAAGAAACAATTTGCACCTTTACTAATTTGCGTAGTTGCAGTGTTATTTTCGAACCAATATCCAAATACAGAAAAGCATTCTATTAATATAAATCTACAATGAGAAAAATGTACATGTCTCTAATGTAAATTTATAAGACATAGTAAATGACAACAGTGGCAGAAATCTGACTTGATATTTAATGAGTAGTCATGTACATTTTCTCTCCAGACCTGAATGCTTTAACATGATCAGGTCCAGACTCACTCAGTGCATTTGAGTACACAGACCTTTGGCTCAATATAGCTACAACACCAGATTATGTAAATTGTCATTTCTAAATAAAGTGCAAATTAATAGACAGTTTAGGTCCAGCTGTTGGTTGCATTTAGTAAGCTTAATGTAGGAAGTTAGCTAATGATGATAGTAGGACTAAACAGTTTAAGATTTAATTTTATGTTTTGTAGTCTTGCTAAGGGTGATCCTGCTGCCTTTCTGCCAATCATCAGTTTTGCCTTCACCTCATACTCCACATATGTGACCGAGCAGCTACTAACATCTGGAGTAGAACTTACGGGAAAGAATGACTCACGCTTTCTCGATGCCATTTATAAGGTACAACTGTTTTTGTTGGTGAGCCATGCTAAACACTGAAGCTTCTGCATGCTAGATTTAAAAAGTGGAAGAAATACAATTTGTTTCGTCTTTTTGTAAATTAACTTTTGTCTGTATGTTTAGCCTGTAAATTTCTAAGCTTAAGTTATTGAGATAAGTTGAAACTTCATGTGGCGAGATGTACAAGTGTACATTACATCCAGTAATTTTTGTTTACTCTTGACTTTACTCCTTTGATTTTCTTTTCTTTACCTTGCTTCTTTTGTCAGTAAGTCATCTGCAGTCTATGTTATTTCCTTCCAAATAGTCTTTTGTCCTGTGTGACCAAAGGTGTCCTGAATCCTAAAGGTTCAGTGAATGAATGCATCCAATTTTATTTTATTTTATTTTGATCCTTCCCTAGCTTGGTAATACTAATTTAGTTTTAAAATATCTGTACTGCAACCTTGGCTTAAAACATTTAAATTTAAGCTTAATATAGTGTCCAAATCCAGGAGCAAACCTGTGATCTTCCTGGCTTGTGCACGCTTTCACTGAGTTAGTGGGAGTTCTCCCAAATGAACTGTTCACAAGTTCATTTAAATGATTTTCGATGGACACTCATACTGTCTTTCTCTTTCATTCCTTCACTACTTCTTCCCTTTACTCCCATCTTATCTGTCACTTCTTGAAAAGCATAAATTAGTATAGTTTGGAAGTGAAAAATTTAGCGTCACATTTTATCTCCTAAAACGTGCCTTGAGTGTGTTTTATCATTATTGTCATTCATGAATATGATCATTCATAAACTTTTTATCTTCAATTGGCTGATGGTCTACTTCTGTTATGATTTTCCTTCTTTAGAAATGGCAAGGAAGGTTATGTGGAAGGCAAATAATTGCATGGGTGGACTATGGGGAGCTACCATATCCGCTATAACAGCAATTAATAGACAATACGTGCAGGAGTAGGCCATTCTGCCCTTCGAGCCAGCGCCACCATTCATTATGATCATGGCTGATCATCCTCAATCAATATCATGTTCCTGCCTTATCCCCATAACCCTTGATTCCACTATCCTTAAGAGCTCCATCCAACTCCTTCTTGCAAGTATCCAGAGACTTGGCCTCCCACAGCCCTCTGGGGCAGAGCATTCCATACACCACCACTCTCTGGGTGAAGAAGTTTCTCCTCAACTCTGTTCTAAGTGGCCTACCCCTTATTTTTAAACTGTGTCCTCTGGTTCGGGACTCACCCATCAGCAGAAACATGCTTCCTGCCTCCAGAGTGTCCAATCCTCTAATAATCTTATACGTCTCAATCAGGTCCCCTCTCAGCCTTCTAAACTCAAGGGTATACAAGCCCAGTCACTCCAATCTTTCAGCATAAGATAGTCTCGCCATTCCGGGAATTGACCTCGTGAACCTACGCGACACTCCCTCAATAGCCAGAATGTCTTTCCTCAAATTTGGAGACCAAAACTGCGCACAATATTCCAGGTGAGGTCTCAGGGCCCTGTACAGCTGCAGAAAGACCTCTTTGCTTCTATACCTACTCTTGGGAAATAAGGCAGGGCAGGTGACTGAGGTGTCAGTGGGGGAGCACTTTGGGGCCAACGAACATAATTCTATTCGTTTTAAAATAGTGATGGAAAAGGATAGACCAGATCTAAAAGTTGAAGTTCTAAATTGGAGAAAGGCCAATTTTGACAGTATTAGGCAAGAACTTTCGAAAGCTGAGTGGAGGCAGATGTTCGCAGGTAAAGGGACGGCTGGAAAATGGGAAGCCTTCAGAAATGAGATAACAAGAATCCAGAGAAAGTATATTCCCGTCAGGGTGAAAGGGAAGGCTCGTAGGTATAGGGAATGCTGGATGACTAAAGAAATTGAGGGTTTGGTTAAGAAAAAGGAAGCATATGTCAGGTATAGACAGGATAGATCAAGTGAATCCTTAGAAGAGTATAAAGGAAGTAGGAGTATACTTAAGAGGGAAATCAGGAGGGCAAAATGGGGACATGAGATAGCTTTGGCAAATAGAATTAAGGAGAATCCAAAGGGTTTTTACAAATATATTAAGGACAAAAGGGTAACTAGGGAGAGAATAGGGCCCCTCAAAGATCAGCAAAGCGGCCTTTGCGTGGAGCCACAGAAAATGGGGGAGATACTAAATGATACTAGCCATTTTGCATCAGTATTTACTGTGGAAAAGGATATGGAAGATATAGACTGTAGGGAAATAGATGGTGACATCTTGCAAAATGTCCAGATTACAGAGGAGGAAGTACTGGATATCTTGAAACGGTTAAAGGTGGATAAATCCCCAGGACCTGATCAGGAGTACCCGAGAACTCTGTGGGAAGCTAGAGAAGGGATTACTGGGCCTCTTGCTGAGATATTTGTATCATCGCTAGTCACAGGTGAGGTACCGGAAGACTGGAGGTTGGCAAACATGGTGCCACTGTTTAAGAAGGGCGGTAAAGACAAGCCAGGGAACTATAGACCGGTGAGCCTGACCTCGGTGGTGGGCAAGTTGTTGGAGGGAATCCTGAGGGACAAGATGTACATGTATTTAGAAAGGCAAGGACTGATTCGGGATATTCAACATTGCTTTGTGCATGGGAAATCATGTCTCACAAACTTGATTATGTTTTTTGAAGAAGTAACAAAGAAGATTGATGAGGGCAGAGCAGTAGATGTGATCTATATGGACTTCAGTAAGGCGTTCGACAAGGTTCCCCATGGGAGACTGATGAGCAAGGTTAGATCTCACGGAATACAGGGAGAACTAGCCATTTGGATACAGAACTGGCTCAAAGGTAGAAGACAGCGGGTGGTGGTGGTGGAGGGTTGTTTTTCAGACTGGAGGCCTGTGACCAGTGAGTGCCACAAGGATCGGTGCTGGGTCCTCTACTTTTTGTCATTTACATAAATGATTTGGATGCAAGCATAAGAGGTACAGTTAGTAAGTTTGCAGATGACACCAAAATTGGAGGTGTAGTGGACAGCGAAGAGGTTACCTCAGATTACAACAGGATCTGGACCAGATGGGCCAATGGGCTGAGAAGTGGCAGATGGGAGTTTAATTCAGATAAATGCGAGGTGCCGCATTTTGAGAAAGCAAATTTTAGCAGGACTTATACACTTAATGGTAAGGTCCTAGGTAGTGTTGCTGAACAAAGAGACCTTGGGGTGCAGGTTCATAGCTCCTTGAAAGTGGAGTCACACGTAGATAGGATAGTGAAGAAGGCGTTTGGTATGCTTTCCTTTATTGGTATTGAGTATTGAGTACAGGTGTTGGGAGGTCATGTTACGGCTGTATAGACATTGGTTAGGCCACTGTTGGAATATTGTGCGCAATTCTGGTCTCCTTCCTATCGGAACGATGTTGTGAAACTTGAAAGCGTTCAGAAAAGATTTACAAGGATGTTGCCAGAGTTGGAGGATCTGAGCTACAGAGAGAGGCTGAACAGCCTGGGTCTGTTTTCCCTGGAGCGTCGAAGGCTGAGGGGTGACCTTATAGAGGTTTACAAAATTATGAGGGGCATGGATAGGATAAATAGGCAAAGTCTTTTCCCTGGGGTCGGGGAGTGCAGAACTAGAGGGCATAGGTTTAGGGTGAGAGGGGAAAAATATAAAAGAGACCTAAAAGGCAACGTTTTCACGCAGAGGGTGGTACGTGTATGGAATGAGCTGCCAGAGGCCAAGAAACACTTAGAAGTTCTTCACAGCTGAACAGCCTGAATCTCCAGTAAGGCTCTTCAACCTGTAATTAGTTGGCAGCCTCTGGTCGGGTGGGATTTCAGTGCCAAGCTTCCTGGTTAGACAAGAAAATCATCGGATAGAACTGAAGTTTTTAAGTGGTTCAGAATCTGGTGAGCTATCCACTTGCTGGGGCAAGAAGTTAATTGTCTCTGAAGTCGCTTGCCAAACACATTGTATACAAAGCGTGAAATGTCAATCTAACAGTAGAGGTGAATATAACATGACTCAAATTATCCATATATGGTTCATGGCAATCAGATTATGTGAAGCTGGGTAAATGCAACATATTTTATCTTTACATAGTATCCTGTTTTCTGGAACTCTTGTGAGGTACTTTGTATAATTAATTCCTTTGAAGATTTTGTAGACAAATGTGGCAGCCATTTTGTACATGCAACAACAACGTTACACAAATAGTCAGATGCATAGACAGTTAATCTGGGTTACTGTTGGTCCTCCTTCAAATTATTAAGTTTACTCAAATCACAGAAAGCAGATCTTGATTTAGCATCCCACTGAAACAATCCCACTAAACAGTACAAGTTTATTGCCTTAAAATAATCCTGATTAACAGCTTAAACTGAAACTATTTTGGCTCCTGATCAGGATACAGTTGTTTCTACTATAACACAGTAGTTCCGTTCTTGTGCAACCAAGTGTTATTAAAAAAAATCATGTAATAGCAGCACTGTTTAAACTAATGGGGTCAGAATTGCATTATAACCAATGCATGCCTTAAAAGTTAGGTGCTTTAGAAACGATGTTTCCAATTCGTCAATTGCATGAGAGCAACTTTGCAGTAATGAAAAGCACATTATAGCAGAATGACCTGTATTGAAATAAGCTGATGGCTCAATTCACTTTGGACATGCCTTTGGGACTGGATGAGCAAGCTATTTTATCTCTTGTCCATAGTTGAATTCAGTTTTCAAGGGAAGTAAAGCTGGAGGATGATAACAAGGGCATGCAGATATTGTACAGTTTAAATTTTACGATCATGTCATCTCTTTTTATAATACCATAATAAATTCCTCTGTTTACATTTATAATGGGAACAGATTCTACTAACCTGTTCCACTATAATTCCGTCTTCCTGTTAACTGTGTTGTAGAATCACCACTTAGAGGAAGGTGCAAATATGATGTGGCTGTTTATAAAGGCTGTTTCATTACACAAGTAGACATAGGGATTTGTAATGATGGGGCATGCGCAGTTCTAAGGTTTTTACTAAATTATAAGTAAGAATTAGATGTTTTTCTGTCATAACTTTCTGCAAATTGTCACTTGTATTTTTATTTGACAAAAAATTATTTTCATAATTTTAGAATGCTGTAAATTCACAGAGTTAAACTGCCTTGTTTATTGAACTATTTCCCCTGCTGTACTTGTTGTTAAATATAGAGTATGAGTTGCATGTGAATTAATCCCTTTCATCATTAACATCCTGTATAACTACTTCAATAAATCATCTAAGACTTTCCAGGGTACTGGAGGATTGTGACAGCTTTACTAAATAGAAGCTACTTATTTCTGTTGTGTATCTTGTTCTAAAGTCACTTTTTTTATCAAAGTGGATCAAGTAAGCAGGTTAAATGGGTTGAAATAGTAAATTATGCAGAGCTAATCTGTAGTGCTGTGCTGGTAGAATGCAGTTTTTTAGCTGATGGAATGTCAAGAATCAGCTGATAATTCAGTAGTTGTTTAGAGTTTCTAATTCTGCTGTAATTTAGCATTTGAGTATTTTGGAATTAGTACCATCTGACCAAATCAATATCATTTTATATTTCTTTTAATTTGATTCGGGAATAGTTGTAAACAAACATTGAATATTTCAATAAGATGAACAGCATCCTTGGGAGAAGCATGCTTTCATCTTTCTTGCATGTTTCATGTATTTGCGTTGAACTGAATGCAAATGTTTTTCTTTTGATTAGTAATGAATGCTGTTTCAGAACAGAATGCTCTTATGAGTGTCCAAGTCTGAGACTCTTGTTTAAGTTAAATACATTTACAAAGGCTATTGCATTTATCCCTTCCAAGGAAAGCTATTTCTCAGAGTAATACAGAGCAATTTGTCAAAACATGCTGAATTAGTAAGATACTGTATTGCTTTTAACTTTGAGTCATCCATTACTTTAATATGAAATGACAAAATTGTGCTGCCACCAGTGCAAGCTTTTAAACTTTCAGTTGTGAAGGGTCATTTATGCAGAATGGTTCCTCTCAGGGTTCTTCAATTTACACAGAGTTACATAAAACAGCTTTCTTTCTTTCAATGTTTCTGCCCTATTGAATATGTATTTGTCTTAGAACTAAATGCAAGTCATTAATTGATGTACAAAATAAAAAATAATTAATATTAGAAATAGTTCAACTATTCAACTTTGATGGAATATGGTTGTCAATCCATACCTAATTTCCCTTGAAGTAGGTGGCTTGCTAGGCAATTTCAAAGGGCAGAAAAGAGTGAATCACATTGCTGTGGGTATGGAATCACATGTCGGTCAGACTGGATAAGAATGGCAGGTTTCCTTGACTAAAGGATTTGTGAATGAAATGAGGTTTTACAACAATTGTCTCATGGCAACATACTGAGATTCACTTTTCAATTTCAGATTTAATTACGTGAATTCAAATTCCAAATTGGGATTTAATCTGGTGATCCAAGAGAACTATTCTGGGTCTCTGGTCTCCTAGTCAAGTGACAGTATTACTATATCACCCATGTTTAACACAGTACTTGAAACCCATCTTTGACCAGGTTTTCATTCATCTACTCTGGTATCTCTTCAGTGTTAAGACTCAGTTTTTTTTATTTTATTCATTCTTGTAATATGAGTATAATTGGCAAGGCCATAAATTATTGCCATCACGAAATGCGCTCGAGTGGTTGATGGTGAGCCATCTTGAACTGCTGCAGTCCATGTATTAGGAGGAAGTTTCAGGACTTTGACGTAGGTTAATGGTTGTGGGTTTGGAAGTGGTGTTTAAGTGTTGTCATGGAGCCTTTGAGAGCTGTTTGGTGATACACTAGTGCTCCTAGTAAATTCTTTGGAATAATTCATTATGATAAAGATGTTATATAAATGTAATCTGTGATTTTTTTTAATCAGTTAGTTTTCATACTTTTTTAAAAAGTATTCATTCATGGGATGTAAGCTTTACTCGCTGAGCCAGCCTTAGTTGTCCTTGAGAATTTGATGGTGAGCTACCTTTCTGAACTGCTGCAGTCCATTTGATACTGCTATGCCCACAATGCTGTTAGAGAGGGGAGTTCAATGATTTTGATCTGGTAACAATGAAGAAATGGTGATATACTTCCAAGTCAGAATGGTGAGTAGCTTGGGAATACTTGTGATAGTGTTCCCATATATCTGTTGCCTTCCCCTTGTAGATGGTAGTAGTTGTCTGTTTGGAAGGAGCCTTGATGAATTTATGCAGTGCATCTTGTAGGTGGTTTACACTGCTGCTTGTGTCCTTTGCTTGTGGAGGGAGGCATTTCTTGAAGATATGTCCTGGATGATATCAAGCTTCTTGAGTGTTATTGGAGCTGCACCCATCCAGGCAAGTGGGGAATATTCCATCACACTCCTGACTTTTGCCTTGTAGATGGTGGACCAGCTTTGGGGAGTCAGGAGGTGAGTTCCTCACTGCATGATTCCTGACCTGCTCTTGCAGCTGCACATATCTTGTATTTACATATTGTGAAATCAATGGGCTGTCGTGATTCATGGTTGCCTGTCTTCTCATCTTAGTCGAGAGTGTGGTGCTGGAAAAGCACAGCAGGTCAATCAGTCCGAGGAACAGAAGAATCGACATTTTGGGCATAAGCCCTTCATCTGGAATGAAGCTTCTGGGCTGGGGAGCTGTGAGCTAAATGGGAAGGGGATGGGGCTGGGGAAAAGGGAGGTGAGAATACAATAGGTAGATGAGAGAGGGGGAGAAGGTGATAGATCGGAGAGGAGGGTTGAGCGGATAGATGGTAAAGACGATGGACAGGTCAAGAGGGTGGTGCCGAGTGGGAGGCTTGGGACCTGGATAAGGTAGGGGAGGGGAAATGGGGAAATTGGTGAAATCCACATTAATCCTGTGTGGTTGCAGGGTCCCAAGGCAGAAGATGAGGCATTCTTCCTCGAGGCGTTGGGTGGTTAGGATTTGGCGATGGAGGAGGCCCAGGACCTGCATGTCCTTGGTGGAGTGCAGGGGGAGTTGAAGTGTTTAGCCATGGAGCAGTGGGATTGGTTTGTATGGGTGTCCCAGAGATGTTCTCTGAAACGATCTGCAAGTTGGTGTCCCATCTCCCAAGTGTAGAGGAGACCACATTGGATGCATTGGAAACAGAAGCTGACATTTGTGAAGGTACAGGTAAATTTCTGTTGGATGTGGAAGGATCCTTTGGGGCCTTGGACAGAGGTGAGGGGGTAGATGTGGCTGCAGGTTTTGCAGGGGAAGATGCCGGGAAAGGGGTGAGGGCTGGTGGGAGGCATGGATCTGACAAGGGAGTCACAAAGGGAATTGTCCATTCCCACCAGCCCTCACCTAACCCCCGGCACCTTCCCCTGCCATTGCAGGAAGTGCAAAACCTGCGCCCACACCTCTTCCCTCACCTTCGACCAGATATCCGAACCTAATCTAGTTCCATTTGTTGTTACATGGCTCATATGCCTTTAAACCCTTCCTATTCATTAACCCATCTAGATGCCTTTTAAATGGTGTAATTATACCAGTTTCCATCACTTCCTCTGGCAGCTCATTCCATACACGGACCACCCTCTGCGGGAAAAGGTTGCCCCTTATATCCTTTTTATATCTTTCCCCTTTCAACCTGAACCTATACCCTCTAGTTGTGGACTCCCCCACCCCAGGGAAAAGACCTTGTCTGTTTATCCAATCCAAAACCCTCATGGTTTTATAATCCTCTACAAGGTCACCCCTCAGTCTTCGATGCTCAAGGAAAAACACCCCCAGCCTATTCAGCCTCTCCCTACAGCTCAAATTCTCCAACCCTGGCAACATCCTTGTAAATATTGTCTGAACCCTTCCAAGATTCACAACTTCTTTCTCATAGAAGGGAGACCACAATTGCACACAACATTCCAACAGGGGCCTAACCAATATCCTGTACAGCTGCAGCATGACCTCCAAACTCCTACACTCAGTGCTCTGACCAATAAAGGAAGGCATACCAAATGCCGCCTTCACTACTCTATCTACCTGCAACTCTACTTTCAAGGAACTATGAACCTGCACTCCAAGATCTTTTTGTTCAGCAATGCTTACCAGGATTGGTAGATATGCCTCCTATGTTCACATCCAAATCATCTATATAAATGACGAAAAGCAGTGGACCCAACACTGATCCTTGTGGCACACCACTGGTCACAGGTCTCCAGTCTGAAAGTCAACCCTCCACCACTGTCCTCTGTCTTCTATCTTTGAGCCAGTTCTGTATCCAAATGGCTAGTTCTCCCTGTATTCAGTGAGATCTCACTTTGCTGACCAGTCTACCATGAGGATCCTTGTTGGTAGCCTTACTGTAGTCCATATAGACCACGTCCTTCGCTCTGCCCTCATCAGTCCTCTTCATTACAACTTCAAAAAGCTCAGTGAAGTTCCTTCATGACCAATGGCTAAATATTCTATAACAAAAACAGAGAATGCTGGAAAATCTCAGCAGTTCTGCCAACATCTGTGGAGAGAAATCAGAATTAATGTACTGGGACCATTGACCCTCCTTCAGAAGGAGGTCTGTTTTGTTCTGAAGAAGGATCACTGGATCTGAAATGTTAACTCTGATTTTTCTGCAGGTATCGCCAGAACTACTGAGTTTTTCCCAGTGATATCTGCTTTTGCTTCAGATTTCCAGCATCCACTGTTCTTTTGTTTTTTTTAAATTACATATTATATGAAAACATCTCAGAAATAGACTGCTTGCAGTTTATACCTTGTTACAAATGTGCAAAAATATATAAAAACTATAACATGTTAATTGGCTATTTAGACTTATTAGTTTGTGTTTATGTTGACCATTTAATTGAAAGTAGTTTTCATCACATTTATCCAAACCATCCCCTTACTCCTTTAAACATTTTTCTCCATGCAATTATCCAACTAATTATGAATGTTGACATCAATCTTCAACAATACTTTTGATTCATTGCCCAATCTGAAAATCAAACAACAGTCAAGAAAATTAGTTGTAGAAATCTCAGCCCCTTCTATGTACTCTAAACTAGCTTGATTTGGTTTCATCCTCAGATTGTAGAATACAGACAATGCAAAAAGAAGCCATTCAGCCATTTGAAACAGCAATCCAAATAGTCCCACTCCCCTACTTTTCTCTGTGGCCTTTGTGATGATGCTGTGTCTTTGAGAGGTTATTTTGTCCTGGTATCTTTTAAGAGAGAGATTGAACGTGAGGTGCTGAGCTGGTTAGTGAGGATCACTTGAGTAAACAACTTGATAGGTCATTTAAAAAATATTAAACAGCCTGAATGGGTGTGGCCAGCTCTCACAGATCAAAGTCTCTGGATTTTGTATTTTCAGTAGCATCAGAAGCTGTTGGAGTCATAATAGAGTTGGGGGTTTCTATAAATGTCTCCTGGCTGCTACCCTCTGAATTTTCTCTTGGTGCTTTTTTGGGAATTTGCCTTTTTTCCAAGTGGTGTGTTTATGGAGTGTTACTTTATTGGAACAGTTAATAATACTTACTGTAAGTATTGCTCAGTTAAATTTTCCAATAGAGTTGTTAATCTAAATTCCTTTCTTTCATTGCACTTTAACTGTAGTGTTTAAATAAATTGTATTTTGCTTTGTCGAGTAGTTTGGCCAGTTGCATTGCATGTGGAACATAGCACTTCACATTTACTTTTAAAATAAGATAAAATAGGGTCTCGGCTACCTTCTTAAAATATTTTGATGGGTCTGGTCTGATCCATAACAGCTTGTAAATTGTCCCCCTCAAGTACTTGTTCAATTCCCTTTGAAGATTACCATTACTTCTACTATCCTTTTCAAACAGTGCATCATGACTTGCTGTGTAAAATACTCTCATCTCCCCTCAGCTTCTTTTCCTAATTGTCCTCAAGTTACCTATCCTCCTGCAATCAGGTTACAACTTTTTGGCTGTTTTACGCAGTAACGGAGAAGCTCACAAGGTGAATCTAACATAAGATTTAAAAATTATGAGAGACTTAGATTGTAAACAATTAAGATAAATGTTTCTACTGGTTGAAGAAACAGCCTTATTTTGATTGCAACCCAAAGTTAAAATGGATTCATCCATATCCCTAACTTTACATATTTCTTCCTCCACATTTTTGTCTATCCTCTAGAACACATTTTCATATTTTGCTTTCCTCCATCATATGTACATTAAACTGCATCTGCTATGTATTTACTTCTTAGTTTTCAATGATTTTAAATTTACTATCAATCAGCATATATTACATTTTCTCTATGTTCAAATTATCTTTATTAAATTGTGATAAAAGGCTCCGTGGCAAGGTGAACATAATCTTCCATTGAGTTCCGTCTTTTTGAGTTCTGTAGCTTCAGTTCAAGCATGAATTATAAGCTTTAAATGGTGGTTGAAAGCATACACCACTGAGCTGGTACAGGATCCAATGTCTACAGTATGTAAGTCAAGAAGTACTATCTTTCGTTCAATTACAGATTTAGTCAAAATATTTCATTTGCATTTATTTTTGATTTGTGGTCTTTTTATTAAATAACTCTAAATCAACCTGTATAATAGCTTGCATTTATTGTAAAGATTTATCTCTTTTAAGTATTCCTAAATGGAAACAAAATGTTGATGTCATGCCACAGTAGCAGATTCTACAGTCTAGAATGATAAAACTGCATATTATTTTTCAAACTAAAATTAAATTTCTTTAGTATCAGGTCATTTGAACTATTTTGCAAAATATATCTAACGTTTGCAGAGTAAAGTAGTACTTCACTTTTCTGATGCATATTTCCAGAAACTAATCTGTTTTTGTCAGAATGGATGTTTGACATTAAACATTTTTTAAAAATAGAATAGCCTTGTTCTGATAAATATCTCATGTAAGTCCTAAATGCATGTTTGTAAAACATGAAATCTAATGATTGAAATTATGCGCCAAAGGCATTAAATATGTAATCTGGAACAATTACTTAATCACATTTAGTTTTAGAATTGCAGTCTTTCATATGCATTTTCGTGGCTTAGATTAATGCTGGTGTATTTAAAAAAATACTTGAATAACAAGTTTAAACTGCAAGGATTTTAAATTTATTTCTTTAACATGCATAAATATAGCTGAATGAAGTCCTAAAATTCTAATTTAAGCCCCCATTCTCTGTTGAAAATAGCAAACTGGATAATAATTTACTTCAATGTGTGGTGCTTACCATCTGTTGTTATTATGCCTTTTTATAGGTTCTACGAGACCAGTTCCAGTATAAACCATTACTGTTAAAGGATCAGTTTCTTCACTATGGGTTTGCAGAAAGAAAGATGCAGTTTTCCTGCGATATAATAAACTTGGTAATGAAAAGGCATAAGGAGCTGAGCAGCCTCAACAAGGTATTTGGCAAGCAAGAATTTCAAAGTAATGAATTTTTAAAATGTACATATGTATGCAAGTTATTGTTTTTGCCATGAGGAGCAGAAGTTCTAGGTGTTTATTTTGCTCATTCTTTAACCAATGCAGACTGAAGCCAATATGAACATCTTGATCACCACCCTAACTGATTTTGTTTTATTTATGATAAACTGAGGAACAAGCCGGAGACATCCTGGTCTGTACAGCTCATCTGCTCATTTTTTTAAGCAGCTGAACTGTCATTGAAGAAGGTATTTAAGTAAATTACAAAATTTGTGTCAGGAAGTGGAAATTGTTGAACTAAGTAGTAGTGGCAAAGTCCTTGTTTTATCTGCTGTGCTGTACAGGATAACATTTCAAGATTTGTATTTAATTTTCTCTTACATTGTTGGTGTAGCTAAATGTCATTTATTTCGCAATAGAGTTGCACTGGCTGATAACAAAATCTCCCTAAAGTATGCAGAATTAATTCTGGCTCCTCCTAGATGAGAAAGGACAAATGGGGCCTGACAGGGAAACCATCACTGCTTCCCTAATTGGGCTCTTGCTTAAAATAGTAGATTGGTTTCTGATGGTGTAATCTGAAACTGATGTGTATTTAAAGGGGATTTTCCAGGCTTGGGCTGGGTGTATTTGTAGCCAGTAATTTATGTGCGCAATATAGTTAGATTGGGCTGAGGAAGGAGTGGCTATGTCTTGAGCATATTCGTGATGTGGGACTTAATACTGCACCTCTGGAGGACCATCAATTTAGTGAAATATGCCCTTTGGATTGTGTAATACTTGCTAACTTTCCAGTCCAAAGAGTTGTCCTGAACTGAGTCTTGCACACTGGCACATTCCAAGGTCAGACTACATGCTGCGGCGTGAAGTGAAGCTTGAGACAGCCACTATAGAGATGCAATAGGGAAAGGTCACTGTGTAAGGTCTTTCACCTATTATGTGCTGGAGGACTGGAAACTTGGGCTATATGCCTGATAGGTAATATGTATACAGTGCAAACTTGATAATCTGAACGAGATGGGCGGGTACTATTTTGTTCGGATAATCAATTATTTGGAAAATCGATTAAATGCCTTTCCTCTGGGACTCTGCCCCGCCCCGCCCCCCCCCCCCCCCCCCCCCCATCATCTCCCCCAACCTGGTCCTATTCCGCCCCCAACCCGATATTGTACTTGTATAATTTTTATGAATAAAATATATTTTAGTGAAAAAATATTTTTCCTGTTTGATTGTATACTTGTCCCTTTATCTCATTTCTGGCAACCAGAGGATTTAAAATTGTGGCCATCATCTTCAACATTTGTATTAGATGATTGTTTTGCTTGGAGATAAGATGAGCACATATCATGTGTTCAGCAGACTAACATGTGAAACTTTGCTGCATTTAGTGACAGTTTGAACAAAATAGTTTGAACTCTTCAATTATGACTGAGCTGTTCTGAAAACATAACCATGTTGTGGCCTATTAGGAAATAGAATGTGTTATATAACCAACAATTTTTCTTGCGCTGAAGAATTGTTCTCAGTTTCTGGAGGAAGATCAGGATGGGTCAAATCAAGATTAAGCCAATAATTTTATTTAGCAAGTACTTCAGTTTCAGTTTAATTTTATAATATTAACAATCCTGTTAAAATATAAATGCATTTATATGTGGAGCAGTAATTTTACAATAGCATGATGATAACCATTAGAAAGTAATTTGATTTTCTTATTTTGTTGAATTCAGATCAAGGCAGAACCAAATAAGAATTCAAATTATCCTGTAAAAATTCAGTCACGATTTAAATGTGCATCACTTATTCCTGAAAACTTACCATCTGAATCAAGTGTACCAGTAAGTACCTAACTGCATTTTTAAATGTATCCTTTCATAGAGTGTAGGCAAAGCCAGCATTTTACTTAGAGGCAAACAACTCTACAGTATGGAAATAGCATTTGTTCCTTCAAATCCATTTTGTGCTTAATGAAACATGAAGAATCTTATCTATTTTCACAGTTTTTTTTTCTAGCAATACACTTTCCTTAAAAACAGTTCATGGACTGTTTCAGCAATGATTTGTGCCAGGGAATTTCATATCTTTATTACACTGGAAAGAAACTATTTCAATCCTTCCCTTTAAGTCTTTTTGTTAACTGAAACTTATGTGCTCCCTTTATTATCTCTGTACCTAATAGAATGAATGTAACTTGAATTATAGTACTGAACATAAGTATTGCTGAAAAATAATTACATTTTCTTAAAACTTTTTGCTTATCACTGAAGAGGACAATTCAGAAGAACATTAATATAAGGGGAAATCACCAATTATGTAGTACAAATATTGGTTTCCACTTATTTGGTACTGATATATTCAGAGTCCTTGATTTTCAGTCTTCATCTGAAAGCGCCTCACCTTGTCTGTAATTAGTATGTCTAATAATTTTATCAATTATTTGTGGCATAATTACATTGTTTGCATTTATAATGTTTTATTTTACATTTAAGAACAGTTATTAAACTATATAAATAAATCTAGGCATTGTTGAAGATGGGTCTGAGGCAATGATTGTTCAAACAAAAAAATAAGCTTACTAGTACATGTGACAGAATGTTTGAGATATGATTAAAAATTGAAATTCTAGTTTTAGGGTTTTGAAACTACCAGCTTGAAGAAAAGCATGATTTTAACAGATTTATAATAATTTATAGCCAATTTAATTCATAGCTTTTTACTTTATTTTATTGCATTAAAATAAATAAGACCAAACATTTTTTGACATACTTTATTTGTATTGGTACAGCCTTTTTGATCTGTCAATGAGTATAGATGACATTGAAAAGCAGAATCCTGTGTTTTGTGGTCTTCTTTAAATCAATGCAAATTGAACTTTCTCTATATGATTTTTCATGCACACATTCAGTGGTCTTGCTAGTTGTGAGTTAGAAGTTACAATAAAACAGTAGCATTACATTATGTTTTAGCAACATTGTGGAAGAGGATTTTGGGGATTTTGAAACTGAAAATGAAGGAACTTCATAGCATGCTTTTGTTACCTCCAGAGTTTTGTATTCTTTGCTGGTCTTTCACCTTTTACAATTTATCAACTTAAATTCATCCAGAGAGCTCATAACTAATTTATGTCAAGACCCTCTTCACCTTTTGCCTCCATATTTGCTGAACTATGCTGGCAATTTAGACACTTGAGAACGAGCTGATCAGTGTTAAGAGTGAGAAATATCCATTTTCTACTAACTTTTAGTTTATAGTAAACAATACAAAAGGTTAATGTCAGCTAAGTTAAAAGTAGGCAGGGCATCTTGACAGAATGCATATCCTGTGGCATTTGAGAATTGTGAACACTTGGCTGTCCTAGACATATTGCTGTGCAGGAAGTGTCAGCAGCTCCCAGGAGCTACAAGTTTCAGAACTTGTTTCAGCAGCTGGAATCACTGAGTTATATATGTGAACAAAGTTAAAAATCACACACCAGGTTATAGTTCAACAGGTTTAGTTGGAGACTCCAGCTTCTGAAGCGCTGCTTCTCAAAACGAGAATTTATAGCAAAAGATGACAGTGTTATGCAGCTGAAATGATATATTGAAGAAACTTAGGTAAAGTCTTTCATCTTTTAGAATGGGTTTGTTCGTTTCGGTTCTTTAATATGTAAATCCCAGAACTACTTATAAGTCACATCCTCAAGATACTTCAAGGTTTTCTAACAAAAGGTGCCATCTCAGCTCAGAAAGTGCATTTAAGGTAGCTCAGCAGGGGTGTGGGAACCCAGGAATAATATTGGAGAATAAAACTAGGGCTGCATTTATGTGAATGCATAAATTACAGTTAATGCGATTGATGAGTTACCGGCTCAGATTGCCCTGTGGAATTATAATATTATGGATATAACAGAAATCTGGCTCAAGGAAGAGCTTCAATTAATCCTGGTTATAAGGTGCTCAAAAAGATAAGGGAAGAAAGAAGGAGGGATGGTGCCTTTGGGTAAGGAGAGCATAACAGTGATGGACAATGAGGGTGTCCCAAAGGTTCCAAGGACAAAATCAAATTGGCTGGAGTGAAAGAACACAAAGGGTGCAATTAAATTACTCTATGTAATCCATAGACCATCTGTTAGTGGAAACGATAGAGCGGAACGAATCTACAATAAAAGTATAATTAGGTGCACCCATCTTAAAATAGTTATAATAGGGGATTTTAATTACCTGAATACAGACTGAAATGATGGTAGTATAAACAACAGCTTAGGACAAACATTCTTAGATTGTGTTCAGGAGAATTTTCTCCTGTAGTATTTGTCAATTCCAGCAAGAAATAAGATGCTGTTGACCTGATTCTTGGGAATGAGATGGGTCAAGGCAGAACAAGTGTCCATGGAGAAATGTGTCACAAGGTTTAGGATGATGGTGAAAAATGACAATGAACAATTTTGTACAGTAAGAATAAAGGGGAGGTGATGGCCTAGTGGTATTACTGCTAGAGTAATATTCTGGAGACACAGGTAATGTTCTGGGGATCTGGGTTCAAATCCTACCATGGTGGAATTTGAATTCATTACAAATCTGAAATTTTAATCTGGAAGTCTCATGATGACCATGAAACCATTGTTGAATACCAGGAAAAACCATCTGGTTCACTAATGTCCTTTTGAGAAGGAAACTGCCATCCATACCTGGTCTGAACTCCATGTGACTCCAGTCCTGTAGTAATGTGGTTCACTCTCAACTGCCCTCTGGGCAATTAGAACAGGCAATGAATGTCAGCCTAACCAACTACTCAACTTATCGGACCATACCCTTCGACCGGAAGAGACTGAAGTCCTGAGTAGGGGTCTCAACTTCTGCCCCACCACCAAAAAGGACCCGTTGGTTCTGGCAACAGACATGGAGGAGTTCATCAGGTGAATGAGACTGTGGGAATTCTTTCAAGGTGCCAGCAGTGATCCCAATGAGTCCACTGATGAACTGGAACAGTCATCACAGGGATCTGTAGAGGAGCGACCAAAGAAGGTGTCAACTTGGACCCCACAGGAGGGCCTTTGCCCTGGGCTTAACATATATGCTCAAACTGTCAGGAGATATATAAATGCCAGATTCATCAGCCATAACCACAAGGTAGAGCAAAACATCATCTCTTCACAACGCAATGCCATCCAGGCTCTCAAAACCAATCACAACATTGTCACCAAACTAGCAGATAAAGGAGGAGCCATTGTCATTCAAAATAGAACAGATTACTGCAAGGAAGTGTACCGACAACTGAACAACCAGGAACACTACAGGCAACTACCAGCTGAACCGACCAAAGAACACGCCTGTGAATTAAACACATTGATCAGAACTTTGAATCCAATCCTTCAGAGTTCCCTACATGCCCTCATCCCATGTACTTCTCGTGTAGGTGACTTTTACTGCCTTCCAAAGGTACACAAAGCCAACACACCAGGACGTGGGACCCTATGTGAGAATCTCTCTAGCTATGTTGAAGGCATCTTGAAACCTATTGTACAGGGGAACCCCATCTTCTGTCGCGACACTACGGATTTCTTACAGAAACTCAGCACCCACGGACCAGTCGAAACGGGAGCATTCCTCGTCACAATGGACATTTCCGCACTCTACACCAGCATCCCCCCACAATGATGGCATCACGGCAACAGCCTCAGTACTCAACATCAACAACTGCCACTCTCCAAACACCATCCTACAACTGATCCGCTTTATCCTTGATCACAACATCTTCACCTTTGACAACCAGTTCTTCATCCAGACACAGGGAACAGCCATGTGGACCAAATTTGCACCCCAATATGCCAACATTTTTATGCACAGGTTCAAACAAGACTTCTTGTCTCTGCAGGATCTCCAACCAACATTATGCACCAGGTACATTGACGACATTTTCTTCCTCTGGACCCATGGTGAGGAGTCACTGATAAAACTACACAGTGACATCAACAAGTTTCATCCCACCATCAAGCTCACCATGGACTACTCTCGACTATCTGTCTCATTCTTGGACACCTGCATCTCCATCAAGGATGGACACCTCAGCACCACACTCTACCGCAAACCCACAGACAACCTCACAATGCTACACTTCTCCAGCTTCCACCCAAAACATATTAAAACAGCCATCCCCTATGTACAAACCCTACGTGTATACCGGATCTGCTCAGATGAGGAGAAACGTGACGGACACCTGGAAGTACTCAGGGATGCCCTCACAAGAACAGGGTACGATGCCCAACTCATCAACTGCTGGTTCCGATGTGCCACAGCAATGAACCGTAATGACTTCCTCATGAGACAGACACGTGCTGCAACCGACAGGGTACCCTTCGTTGTTCAGTATTTCCCAGGAGCTGAAAACTGCGCCATGTTCTTCGTAACCTGCAACATATTATCAATGAGGATGAGCACCTCACCAAGACCTTCCCCAGACCTCCACTACTTGCCTTTAAACAACTGCCAAACCTCAAACAGATCATTGTTCGTAGCAAGCTGCCCAGCTCTCAGGACAACTCCATACAATCCTGTCATGGTAGGCGCTGCAAGACGTGTCAGAGTGTGGACGTAGATACCACCATTACGCAAGGGGACACCTCCCACCTTGTACATGGCAGGTACTCATGTGACTCAGCCAACGTTGTCTATCTTATACGTTGTAGGCAAGGATGTCCTGAGGCATGGTACGTTGGGGAAACTGAGCAAAGGCTATGACAGTGGATGAATGGGCACTGCACAACAATCAACAGACAGGAGTGTTCCCCCCCAGTTGGGGAACAGGAGCAGGAAAATCAACATTTCGGACATAAGCCCTTCAGCAGGAATGGTGCTTTTCCACCACCATACTGTCAGACACATTTAAAGTGTTTGACAAAAGGAGCAAATGCATGGTGAAAAAAAAACCTTATTCTCTGTGGCCTTGCTGTTAAATTTTGTTGATTGAAGTCCCTGTGATGAACTACTTTAAAGGTACTTTATAAATGCATGATGTTAGGTAGATTGTAAATTCCGCCAGTATTGATCTTGTTAGCGCAGTTTGATGTGTCAACACTGAAAAATTGTTATAATGTTTTAGCAGACAATAATATTCAAAAGAAGGAGATGTAGAATGGGATGAAGTAGCTAGTACAGCCATCTAATTAAATATTTACATTAACTATAAACATTTTAGAATGTCAAGTCTACACCCCCAAAGCGTAGACAATCTGTGCCTCCCTTTTGCGAGACTTGTATATTATGAAAAGTTCAAAGTTGAATATAGTTTTTGTGATCCTTACAGTGCAAACATGCTAAATTTGTATTTTAGTTATTTTCAAATTATTTTTAAAACAAAATCTCATAAGTGAGAATGACAGAATGCCACACATACTGAAAAATATTCTGATCATCCTGTCACCTCAGTTTAGCAACAGAACTGTTTTGGATAAATTTATGAGTCAGTGCATTTTTGGAAGTTTAAGACCTCGGTGACAAAAAATACTTGGACATAAAAACTTTTGTGTTTGTTTGATCACTGTAAGAAAATGTGTAATTTTTACTTTATTTAATGTTATGAACTCTAATTAGAGTGTATAGGCGACAGACTTGAGGTGGGTTAGGGCATAGACAGTAAACAGCTAGCACACTATTTTTGCGAAGTATTTTGCATGCTTCTGGATGGTGCACCTTATCATTTCTATCATATTATGTTTTCCTGGACTGTTTAATCTTTTTGTAAAATACCATTGTAAAAATTCACAAAATCATTATCCACTCTTCCATCACCCAAGCACCTAGTTCCATTCCTATAGTCCCTTTCTATTTAAGTCCATCAATAGTCCTTTCATCTTGTCCCTTTCCACCTTACAGGGCTGCAAAAACATTTTAGATTAGACATTAATTTACTTGTATTCCTTTCAGTTGATAGCATAAGATATTCACTTTACATCTTGGGGACTCCCATGCCTTGTGGAGATCAAATGCAGATTGTGTGATTGTTTGTTTTATTGAACATTTCTACTGAGTCTGGAAGCATGAGCTTCAGGTTATTTTTTAATTTTAATTTTCTGCCTCAGTCTCACTCTGATTTCTCTTTATTTGACCTTCCACATTGTTCCAATGAAGCTGGAGGAACAGCAACTTTCTTTGCACTTACTTTAGTTTTCTGAATTCAACATCGACATTTTCAGATCATTACCTGTTTCCCCTTTGTTTTCAGGCAACAGGTAAAGTACTAATAGTGCTTCTGTTAAATACATCTTCTGTTTCTTCACAAGACCTATTAAAACTCTTCAATTCTCTTGTTTCTTTCCTCTCCTTCATTCTTCCCGTCTCTCTTGATTCATTTAAAACCAGTTAAAGATTAGATTACTTACAGTGTGGAAACAGGCCCTTCGGCCCAACAAGTCCACACCGACCCGCCGAAGCGCAACCCACCCATACCCCTACATGTACCCCTTTTTACCTAACACTACGGACAATTTAGCATGGCCAATTCACCTGACCTGCACAGCTTTGGACTGTGGGAGGAAACTGGAGCACCCGGAGGAAACCCATGCAGACACGGGGAGAATGTGCAAACTTCACACAATCAGTCGCCTGAGTCGGGAATTGAACCCGGGTCTCTGGCGCTATGAGGCAGCAGTGCAAACTACCAAGTTATATTTGTAGCATTTACAACAGTTCTGATGAAATGTCACAACCTAAAATGTTAACTCTGTTTCTCCTTTCACAAATGCTGTTTAACCTCATGAACACTTTGTTTACAGCCCTTAATAAATCTTACTGGTGATTTCTAGACTTTCTTGCTTTTTATTCTTACAGCCCCAGTCTATTTAAATCTGTTTCTTGCTATTGTACTTTGCAATGCATGCTATGAAAAATGAAATGTAGGCAAATAATCTGATTTTCTTTCAGTGCATGTAATGTACTGTATATATTTTAAAATATAAGTAGCATTATTCACATTAAATAATTTTATAAAGACAGGTTCACGAAAATCAAACTTTTTAGTAGAAATTTGCTTCATTGTATTTAAGATATAGAATCATATGAAAAAGAAAGAACAGTACAGTGCAGGAACTGACCTTTCAGCCCACCAAGTCTGTGTGGACACACGCCTTTCTAAACTAAAAACCCTTTGCGTGTACGGTATCTGTCTCCCTCTATTTCCTGCCAATTCATATTTAGGTAAAAACAATGACTGCAGATGCTGGAAACCAGATTCTGAATTAGTGGTGCTGGAAGAGCACAGCAGTTCAGGCAGCATCCAAGGACCAGCGAAATCGACGTTTCGGGCAAAAGCCTTTCATCAGGAATAAAGACAGAGAGCCTGAAGCGTGGAGAGATAAACTAGAGGAGGGTGGGGATGGGGAGAAAGTAGCATGGAGTACAATGGGTGAGTGGGGGAGGGGATGAAGGTGATAGGTCAGGGAGGAGAGGGTGGAGTGGATAGGTGAAAAAGGAGATAGATAGGTAGGACAAGTCCGGACAAGTCATGGGGACAGTTCTGAGCTGGAAGTTTGGAACGAGGGTGAGGTGTGGGAAGGGGAAATGAGGAAACTGTTGAAGTCTACATTGATGCCCTGGGGTTGAAGTGTTCTGAGGCGGAAGATGAGGGGTTGTTCCTCCAGACATCTGGTGGTGAGGGAGCGGCGGTGAAGCAGACCCAGGACCTCCATATCCTCGGCAGAATGGGAGGGGGAGTTGAAATGTTGGGCCACGGGGCGGTGTGGTTGATTGGTGCGGGTGTCCAGGAGATGTTCCCTAAAGCGCTCTGCTAGGAGGCGCCCAGTCTCCCCAATGTAAAGGAGACCGCATCAGGAGCAACAGTTACAATAAATGATATGGATGGATATGCAGGTAAAATTTGATGGATGTGGAAGGCTCCTTTAGGGTCTTGGATAGAGGTGAGGGAGGAGGTGTGGGCGCAGGTTTTACAGTTCCTGCGGTGGCAGGGGAAGGTGCCAGGATGGGAGGGTGGGTTGTAGTGGGGAGTGGACCTGACCAGGTAGTCACGGAGGGAACGGTCTTTGCGGAAAGGGGTGGGGAGGGAAATATATCCCTGGTGGTGGGGTCTTTTTGGAGGTGGCGGAAATGTCAGCGGATGATTTGGTTTATGCGAAGGTTAGTAGAGTGGAAGGTGAGGACCGGGGCATTCTGTCCTTGTTACGGTTGGAGGGGTGGGGTCTGAGGGCGGAGGTGCGGGATGTGGACGAGATGCGTTGGAGTGCATCTTTAACCACGTGGGAAGGGAAATTGCAGTCTCTAAAGAAGGAGGCCATCTGGTGTGTTCTGTGGTGGAACTGGTCCTCCTGGGAGCAGATACGGCAGAGGCGGAGGAATTGGGAATAGGGGATGGCATTTTTGCAAGAGGTAGGGTGGGAAGAGGTGTAATCCAGGTAGCTGTGGGAGTCGGTGGGTCTGTAAAAAATGTCAGTGTCAAGTTGGTCGTCATTAATGGAGATAGAGAGGTCCATGAAGGGGTGGGAGGTGTCAGAGATGGTCCAGGTAAATTTAAGGTCAGGGTGGAATGTGCTGGTGAAGTTGATGAATTGCTCAACCTCCTCGCAGGAGCACGAGGTGGCGCCAATGCAGTCATCAATGTCGATGAGGAAGAGGTGGGGAGTGGTGCCAGTGTAATTATGGAAGATCAACTGTTCTACATAGCCAACAAAGAGACAGGCATAGTTGGGGCCCATACGTGTGCCCATGGCTACCCCTTTGGTCTGGAGGAGGTGGGAGGATTCAAAGGAGAAATTGTTAAGGGTGAGGACCAGTTCGGCCAAACGAATGAGAGTGTCGGTGGAAGGGTACTGTTGGGGACGTCTGGAGAGGAAGAAACTGAGGGCTTGGAGGCCCTGGTCATGGCAGATGGAACTTGTGTTGCTGCTTCCAGGGATCTGTGGATCTATACGCCTCAATCCCTATCCATGTTGATTTCTACTAAGGGTTCTGCCATTTATTGTATACTTCTCTCTTGGATTACATCTCTCAAAATGCATCACCTAACATTTGTTTGGATGAAACTCCATTTGCCATTTCTCCATCCAAGTCTCCAGCCTGTCTATATCCTCTGGCAGTCATCCTTGCTGTCTGCAACTGTCCTGATCTTTGAATCATCTGCAAACATACTAATGAGTTCACCTACATTCTTCTCCAATGCCTCCTTTTTCTTTTTGACTGGACTCTCAATTTCTTTTGTCATCTAAGGTTCCTGAATCTTGCCATCCTTATCCTTCATTTTCACAGGAACATGTTGGTCGTGAACGCCATGGAATCCCTACAATGTGGAAACAGGCCATTCCGCTGAACAAGTTCACACTGACACTGAAGAGCAGTACACCCAGACCCCACCTTGCATTTCCCATGGCTAATGCACCTAACCTACACATCCTTGAATGCTATGGATAATTTAGCATGGCCAATCAACCTAACCTGCATATTTTTGGACTCTTATCAATTGGCCTTTAAAAGATCCTCACATGCCAGGTATGAATTTTCCCTCAAATAACTGCTCCCAACCTACATTCCTAAGTTCCTGCTTAATATTGTCGCAGTTAGCCTTCCTCAATTTAATAAGGTCGGCCGAAGACGACTCTTGTACTTATCTCTAAGTAACTTAAAACTTTTGTAATTATGGTCACTGTTCCCAAACTGCTCCTCCATTGAAATTTTGATCACCTGGCCAGACTCATTCCCTAATATCAGGTCTACTTTGGCTTTTTCCCTGGTTGAAAGTGAGGACTGCAGATGCAATTACATATTAATGAATCAAAACCTGCAACCCATTCTAAGTGTTTAAAGACTTAACAACCATCTAGGTTTGTTCAATACATTGCATCAGTTATATGGCACTTTGACCTTTTACTATAAATTCTGTGTCCTGTGATCCTGCCTACTAGCTACCTAGTGAAGGAGCCACACTCCAAAAGCTTGTACTTCCAAATTGACTATAATCTGGTGTTGTATGATTTTTAACTTTGTCCACCCTAGTCCAGCAGATTTCGGGCAAACCAAAGAGTGTCTTTCACTAAGTGGATGGTCCTCCAGACGCAGTTGATGTTTGTCTCCGTGTGCATCCCAAAGAACAAACCACAGAGCACAAAGTCCTGCGTCATATAGCTGCTCGAGCCAACCTTAACTTTCTTCAGACTTCCTTTGCAAAGGCACATTCCAGAAGGAGATGTGTGACATTCTCATCCCCTCTGCAGCCGCTTCGAGGTCAGCATGCGATGGCACAGACTGACTGGGCATACAGAAAGGATCTCATAGGTAGTTCCTTTCTCACCACCAGCTAGGCAATCTCTTGGTGCTTGTTGGAAAGCTCTGGTGATGAGGCATTCTGCCAAATGACTTTGACAATCTGTGGCTCTAGAAGGCAGCACAGTGGCTCAGTGGTTAGAACTGCTGCTTCACAGCGCCAGTGACTTAAGTTCAGTTCCAGCCTCAGGTGACTATCTGTGTGGAATGTGCACATTCTCCCTATGTCTGTATGGGTTTCCTCCCACAGTCACAAAGGTGTGGAGGTTAGGTGGATTGGCCATGCTAAATTTATATATTGGAAGTATAAATCTTTGCTTCTATAAGGGAACCATGCGACAGGATCTATCTTCTCCTTTTCCCACAGGGTCTCGAGAACGCTATATGCTGACCACTGATATCCCCTGCCAAGTAAGTATCTTTTCAGGCACTATTCACTCAGCATGAAAACCTGTTTCCTGAGCAGTCAAGCCTATGTTTATGATCCCCATTTCAGTTGTGACTGAGCAGACTTTTCCCAGAATCTCCGCAGTCACTTCTCACCAGCACCCTCTGTTGAATGTGCCACCTCCTGAAGAGCATCAGGTTCTCTGCGATCTCCTTCTCAATCATGGTGACTGAACCGATTTCTTCCAGAATCCTGTTCAGTTGCTTTTCACCAGCATCCTTTGTTGACAGAGGGTGGCCATTCATTCAACATACAGGGTGGCAATTTGCCTATCAGTTCGTTGGACAGGTTTTTTTAAAAGAATCAGCAATTAAATTCATTCCACTGCTGTTCCTTGTAGCCTGCACATTTTTCCTATATGTATATTATATTTATATAGGTTTCCTTTTTGTAAGTTGCTTTCAAATTGCCTGCATTCACCTTTTTGTGTAATGCATTCCAAATCACGAAAGCTGACCAAGTAAGGTAAATTCTGCTGAAATTGCTGCTGGCTTTTTTTTTTCTTTGCCATTGATTTTTCCTTTTTGCAATGCATTTGTTGTGGCTATGTCAAGGACAGACACCATGAAAGTTAAAAAGCACTGAGTGCTGCCTACTGGGGAAGTGTGAGAGCCAAAGTGTTTCCAAATGCTTTGTTGGCCTGCTTGTATCAGAAATCCGATCCAACTTGTATTACCCAAAATATTATAATAATTAATCTCCTGTGGTGTTGCACAAAGAGAATTAAGACCAAGTGCAATCTGCAGGCAAAGTAGAGCTGTGGCTGATAATTGTATCACAGCTCGAAATCACAATTCAGCACTAAAATCAATTCATAAACATCACTGTATAATCTTGCTATTCAGAACTTGAATGACTGAGGAACAGATTATCAGAGCATATATAAAACATATTTTTGAATAAAATTTTAATTGATAATGTATTATTCAAAGTATATTAAATTTTTACACATAGAGGAATGCCTAAGTACACAGAAAATGAGCAATTAATGCTTATAAATTAGCAGTATTAAGTTTGTTCTGATCCAGCAGAAAACACCTCGGTATTGCAAAGAAAACAATGATCAATAGACAGAATCACAGAAGCTGAACTTTTGCACCAATCTTAAAGCAGACAAGCCAAGTGGGACGATCCATGTCGGCCACCTACAGAGCTCCTCAGCATCAAAGCCAGTGCAATTAACTCCATGTCATAACAAGAAATGGCTGGAGGCATGGGATACTGCAATGCCCTGTTAACATTGTACTGAGGACATGTTCTCCAGAATTATCCTGCTCCTGTCAAACGTTTCCAGTAGAGTGGCAACACTGGCATTGATCCAACAATTTGGGAAATTGTCCAGTTGTTTTCCATTCACATATAGCATGGACAAGACTACAACAGGATCTTGATCAGATGGGCTAATGGGCTGAGGAGTGGCACATGGAGTTTAATTTAGATAAATGTGCGATGCTGCATTTTGGAAAGGCAAATCAGGGCAGCACTTATACACATAATGGTAAGGTCCTGGAGAGTGTTGCTAAAGAAAGAGACCTTGGAGTGCAGGTTCATAGTTTCTTGAGTCTCCAGTAGATAGGATAGTGAAGAAGGAGTTTAGTATGCTTTCCTTTATTGGTCAGAGCATTGAGAATAGGAGTTTGGAGGTCATGTTGGGGCTGTACAGGACATTGGTTTAGGCCACTTTTGGAATGCTGTGTGCAATTCTGGTCTCCTTCCTGTTGGAAGGATGTTATGAAACTTGAAAGTATTCAGAAAAGATTTACAAGGATGGTGCCAAGTTTGGAGGGCTTGAGCTATAGGGAAAGGCTGAATAGGCTGGGGCTGTTTTTCCTGAAGCGACATTGGCTGAGGGGTGACCTTCTAGAGGTGTATAAAATCATGAGGGGCATGGATAGGGTAAATAGACAAAGTTTTTTTCCCTGGGTTAGAGGAGTCCAAAACTAGAGGGCATAGGTTTAGCGTGAGAGTGCAAAGATTTAAGAAGGAGCTAAAGGAAAACTTTTTCACTCCAAATAGTGGTGTGGAATGACTTGTCAGCAGAAATGGTGGAGGCTGGTACAATTACAGCATTTAAAAGATATCTGGATGGGTACATGAGTAGGAAAGTTTAGAGGGATGTGGACTGAGTGCTGGCAAATGGGACTAGATTAATTTAGGATATCTGATCGACATGGGTGAGTTGGACCGAAGGGTCTATTTCCATGCTGTATATCTCTATGACTCTTATGACAATTCTAATCTGGCCATTTACTGCCCCATCTGTCTAATCTCAAGCATCAGTACAACGATGTAGGGTAGTGTTATTAAGCAACACTTGTTTAGCATTAATCTGTTCACAGTTGCTCAGTTTGGGTTCCACCAGGGCCTGACTTTAGTACAACTTTGATTCCAACATGGATACAAGGGGTGGATTCTCGAGGTGAGGTGAAAATGACTGCCAGTGACATCAAGGTAGAATTGACCAGCTGTATGACAAGAGTTTGATCATTAGGACTATATTCAATGGACTTTAGCAGAATGAGAGGAGAGTTTCATAGAAACTTATAAAATTCTAACAGGACTAGATAGGATAAACACAGGATGCATGCTCCCAATAATCAGAGAGTCCAGAACCAGGGGTCACAGTTTATGGTTGTAGGGTTGTCCATTTACTGCTAAGCTCAAGGAAAATTTATTTATGAAAAGACTGGTGAGCCTCTGGAATTCTCAGTTACAGAAAGCAATTGAGGCAAAACACTGAATATTTTCAAGAAAAAGTTAGATATAGTTCTTAAGGCTAAAGGAAAGAAATGGGAACAGGATATTGAAAACATAGAACTAGAACGTGCAACAGCACGGGAATAGGCCTTTCAGCCTACCCTGTCTATAGTGACCATGATGCCATTTCAAACTAATCTAATCCACCTGCACATGCCCCATATCCCTCTATTCCCTGCCTGTTCCTGTGTTTCTCTAAATGGCTCTTAAACTTTGCTACTGTACTTGCTTCAACCACCTCCCTTGGCAGCACATTCCATATGCCTACCACCCTCTTTGTATCTGTATGTGCCTCTCCTATTTCCTTTAAACTTCACCCCTTTCACTTTAAACCTATGCCCCCTAATATTTGACACTTCCACACTGGCGAAAAATACTTGCCTTTCGTAGTTTGATATACTTCTGTTAGGTCATTCCTTAGCTTTTGGAGCTCTCGCAAAACCAATCCAAGTTTGTCCAACCTCTCCTTATAGCTAATACAGAGTCGCGAGTGTGGTGCTGGAAACGCAAAACAGGTCAGGCAGCATCCGAGGAGTAGGAGAATCGACGTTTCGGGCAAGAGCCCTTCATCAGGAATTCCTGATGAATGGCTCTTGCCAGAAACGTCAATTCTCTTGCTCCTTGGATGCTGCCTGACCTGCTGTGATTTTCCAGCACCACATTCTAGACTCTGATCTTCAGCATCTGCAGTCCTAACTTTCTCCTTATAGCTAATACACTCCAGTCTAGGCAATTTCATGGTAAAACTCTTTTGCACCCTCTCCAAAGCCTCCACTTCCTTCCTTTAGTGAGGTGATCATAACAGCACATAATAATCCAGGATGGCCAAACTAAAGTTTTATACATCTGCAACATGACTTCTTATTTTTTATTTTCAGTGTCCTGACCAATGAAGATGAGTATGCCATAGTCCTTCTTTACCACATTATGCTCTTCTATTGCTGCTATGAGGGAGCTGAAGATCTCTTTGTAAATCAATGATTCTATGGCTCCTGACATTTACGGTATACTTTCCTCATGCATTTAACCTCCCAAAAAACGTTACTTCACAATTGTCCGGATTTAACTCCATTTGTCATTTCTTCACCCAACTTTCCAATTGATCTATCACCTGCTGTATCATTTGACAACCTTACCCGCTGTCCATAATTCCACCAATTTTTATGTCTGCAGACTTATTAATCAGACCATCTATATTTTCATGCAAATATTTAAAAGTTCAATTGTGTACTATGGGCACCACTGGCTGGCCAGGATTTAGAACATAGAACATTATAGCGCAGTACAGGCCCTTCGACCCTCAATGTTGCGCCGACCTGTCATACCAATCTGAAGCCCATCTAACCTACACTATTCCATGTATATCCATATGCTTGTCCAATTTATTGCCTATTCCGAGTTGCCCTCAAACAGGTTGTGTTGAATTGCTGTGTTGATCCACAGTGCTGTTCAGGAAGGAATTCCAGTACTTTGACCCAGCGCAAGTGAAGGAGCGGCAATATATTTTCAAGGCTGGATCACTCCATGTATCTGCTGCCCTTGTCCTTCTAGATGGAACTGGATGTGTGTTTGGAAGGTTCTGTCTGAGGATCTTTGGTGAAGTTCTGCAGTGCATCTTATAAATAGTACACACTGCTACTACTGGTGGAGGGAGTAGGTGTTTATGAATGTGGTGCAAGTCAAGCTGGCTGCTTTGTCTTGGATGGTGTCAAACTTCTTGAGTATTGTTGGAGCTACACCCCTCGAGTATGTGGGCAGTATTCCATCACACTCTCGACTTTGTGGCTTGTAGATGATGGAAAGGCTTTGGGGAGTCAGAAGATGAGTTACTCACCACAGTATTCTTAGTCTCTGACTTCCTCTTGGAGCCACTGTGTTTATTTGATGGATCCAGCTGAGTTTCTAATCAATGGTAACCCCAACAATGTTGATAGTGAAGGATTCAGTGATGGTAACACTATTGAATGTCAAAGAGTGGTCGTTAGATTGTTTCTTATTGGTGATGGTCATAGCCTGGCATTTCTGTGGTGCAAGTATTACCAGCCTGGATATTGTCCATTTGAACCTGGACTGCTTCAATATCTGAGGAGGAACATTGTGCAATCATCAGCAAATATCCCCAATTCTAACCTTATGATGGAGGGAAGGTCATTGAATGAAGCAGCATGAGATGCTTAGGCCTAAGATACTACCCTGAAGACAGCCTGCAGAGATGTGAAGGAGCTGAAATGACTGACAACCTTAACCATTTTCCTGCGTGCTGGTATGATTCCAAGTTTGCGCTCTGGTACCCATTGATTCCAGTTTTGATGGTGCTCCTTGATGCCACACTTTGGTGAATGCAGCCTTGATGTCAAGGGCTGTCATTCTTACCTCCCCTCTATAATTCCACTTTTTTGTCCATGTTTGAACCAAGGCTGTAATGAGGTCAGGAGATGTGTGGCCCTGGGGAAGCCAAATTAGGCATGAGTGAGCTGAGCATGTGCGGCTTGTTTACACCTCCAAACCTTTACTGATGATTGAGAGTAAACTGATGGGGCAATAATTGACCAGTTTGGATTTGTCCTGCTTTTTATGCACAGGGCAAAGCTGGGCAATTTTCCACATTGTTGGATAGATGCCATTGTTATGCCTGTACATGAAGAGATTTATATAAAATAATTTATATAAATTACACATAATATGGGTCCCAGCTCTGATCCTTAAAGAACACCACCGGTCACAGACTCTTGAGTCAGAAAAGCACTCTTCCACAACTATTTTAATGGCCAAGCCAATTTTTTTGTATCCAATTTACAAACTCACTGTAAATCCCATGTGACATAATCTTCTAGACTAACCTACCATGGGGGCCCTTGTCAAATGCTTTAGTAAAATCTATGCAGAAACATTCATTGCCCTATCTTCATCAGTCATAGAGTCATAGAGATGTACAGCATGGAAGCAGACCCTTCGGTCCAACCCATCCATGTCGACCAGATATCCCAACCCAATCTAGTCCCACCTGCCAGCACCCGGCCCATATCCCTCCAAACCCTTCCTATTCATATACCCATCCAAGTGCCTCTTAAATGTTGCAGTTGTACCAGCCTCCACCACATCCTCTGGCAGCTCATTCCATACACGTACTACCCTCTGTGTGAAAAGGTTGCCCCTTAGGTCTCTTTTATATCTTTCCCCTCTCACCCTAAAACTATGCCCTCTAGTTCTGGACTCCCCGACCCCAGGGAAAAGACTTTGTCTATTTATCCTATCTATGCCCCTCATAATTTTGTAAACTTCTATAAGATCACCCTTCAGCCTCTGACGCTCTAGGGAAAACAGCCCCAGTCTGTTCAGCCTCTCCCTGTAGCTCAGATCCTCCAACTCTGGCAACATCCTTGTAAATCTTTTCTGAACCCTTTCAAGTTTCACAACATCTTTCCAAAAGGAAGGAGACCAGAATTGCACGCAATATTCCAACAGGGGCCTAACCAATGTCCTGTCCAGCCACAACATGACCTCCCAACTCCCGTACTCAATATTCTGACCAATAAAGGAAAGCATATCAAATGCCTTCTTCACTATCCTATCTACCTGCAACTCTACTTTCAAGGAGCAATGAACCTGCGCTCCAAGGTCTCTTTGTTCAGCAACACTCCCTAGGACCTTACTATTAAGTGTATAGGTCCTGCTAAGATTTGCTTTCCCAAAATGCAGCACCTCGCATTTATCAGAATTAAACTCCATCTGCCACTTCTCAGCCCATTGGCCCATCTGGTCCAGATCCTGTTGTAATCTGAGGTAACCCTCTTCGCTGTCCACTACACCTCCAATTTTGGTGTCATCTGCAAAGTTACTAACTGTACCTCTTATGCTCGCATCCAAATTATTTATGTAAATGACAAAAAGTAGAAGGCCCAGCACCGATCCTTGTGGCACTCCACTGGTCACAGGCCTCCAGTCTGGAAAAACAACCCTCCACCATCACCCTCTGTCTTCTACCTTTGAGCCAATTGTGTTTGTTAATGAGACTGTTTCCTCAGTTAAAGCTAATCCATTTCTATACTAAAATTATTAAGATAATATTTCTGGTTAGATTAGTAAAAAAAAGCAGTCCACACTACACAGTAGGGTTCAATCAGTACACATTGAGTGGAGAACAAGTTAGACTTCATAAGGACTGACTCAATTTTTGGGAACAGATCTGGGAATCAAGGGTTATATGGGAACAGTGTGATCAACCATGAAAGGTGGCTGGAGGGGCCAAATGGCCTACTCCACTCAATTCTTACATTCCTATGGGACATGACCTTGACAGAAAAGGTCATTTTAAAATCAGGAAGCAGCTATAAATCTACCCTCAATGTCCTTATGGTTGGTCTCATTTGAAAGATATATGACAGACACATGCCAGATGCGAAACTTTTTATACATGTATAGATGATCTTAGTTCATATATTGTCTCTTATATTCATAAGAATCAGTCATCAGTCTTTTTATTCTGATGTCCTGTACTCACATTCATTCTTCAGGTCTTTCGCGGATGCTTTTAACATAATGTTTTAGGATGAAATAATTTCTGCTCAAATTAGGAAAAGTAAACCAAATTCTGTAGCAAACTATTGAATTTTAAATAAATAACTATATTTCAATTGCATATTACTCAAGAACACTAGGGTAGGTTTCATTTATGGCTGTTTCCAGTTCAGAAAGCTGCTCTGAAGATGGGCAGCTCAGGAAATTGTGTGCTGAAATGCCTGATTTTCCATCAGCTTAAATTAGTGAACAAATAACTCCGGCTATGCAGGCCTGTGATTTCTCTAAAAGCACTCACTGCAAGTGCTGTTCTACACTGAGAGTATCCATCAATGGATCAGCCTTTTGAAGTAGCGCAATAATGTGTGTGTGTGTGTGTTTGTGTGTGTATGCATTTCCATGCTTGTATTCAAAAGAAAATGAACAGGAATAAGTTTCTCAATTTTCTTTCCAGATGAAACCTTTCGTAGAACGGCATTTACCCAAAGATGATATGAAAATAATTTACATTTCATCCAGTCCTGAAAATGAATTTATAGAAGATAAACCTGTTAAAGAATATACAGAACTGCCCACTTCCTATGAAGTAAGTGTTGTTTCTATTGAACCTAAAAGTAATCTGATGCAACATCCAGGAAAAAATTAATAAGTAAGAAAGTCCAGTTAGTCATGCTTAACTCATGCCAAACCTGCGTTTTTAAAAGACTGTAGGTTGTAAGAAATCTGGATAACTTGAACGGGAATATTTGACTTGGAAGTATAACAAGCACATAATGTATGATTGCTGTAACCTCATTTAAATCTTTTCTTTTTGTTTGTAAATGGTATTGGAGATGATTGCAAGTAATCCTTAGGCAACTTCATTAGTTCCTTAAAATTACAGCACAGTGAGTTAGACTTTGGGATGAATTTTCTCAGCCTGTATGAGATAGAATGGCAAATTTGAAGAGGGTGGTGGGAGAGTGGAAATGGGGGCATGTTGAATCTACTACATGATAAATGCTGTCCTATTAAGGCTCATTTCATTATGCCATTGGCATTTTTGGTAAGCCTGAATCAAACTGCATCCCTCCCCAGCCCCCAATTCCACACTGCACCAGATGAGTGCAGGCTGCAGACAGTCTCCCAGACTCTGTCTCAAAATTCACCACCATTCCTAGCCTCCTGACTTGCCGGCCTGCAGGTTGGGTTAACAACTCCTGGGAGAGGATGAGTGGCCTGCGACAGCTTAGTCACAAAATTAATGAGGGTTCTTGGATTGGGGATCACAGAAGAAGGGGTATGATACATGGTCATGGTCCTAAAAGAGTTAATGTTGAAGATTGAATTAAGCTACATACAATGTGATGATATTCAATCTTCAGTGGGCAAATCACAAGAAAGCTCTGAGGGAACAGACATGTCATCACTGTTTCCTTGTAGTCTTATAACAGTGTCCTGCCAGCTAATGTAAATTATTTTTATACAACCTGTTAAGGCATTTTATAACACAGGTAGGGTAGGTGGGACTTGAAACTGAACCTTCTGACTTACAAGTAGCTGTAGGGTATCTGTTTTGCGATCAGTAATTTGCTGATATTTAGGTGGTTTGAATCACCCCCAGATCCCTGGTTCTGACACGACTTATTTAGGAATGTGAACAGAAGAAGGCAGTAGATAGGTGTTTCAGGAGCAGAAGAATCTCTGCATTTATCAAATACAAAAAGAAGTAAGTATATTGCAAGAAATGAAAGGCAACAAGCAGTGAATTATACAGTTGTACAGGACCATGATTAAATACACTATTAAAACTAAACACACACTCTCTGGGTGGTAGCTTTCTGGGATCCCTCTTCTGGTGGTCGAAAACTATCTGGGATTCTTCTCCGGATGAAAGCTCTGGGGAATAACTCTCTGGGAGAATTAACACTCTTTCAGATCCCTCTCCTTGGGGTAGCTGCAAGGATACTTTAACTCTGCTGAGATGAGGGCCTGTAATTACACTGATCACTGGTTCCTTATCTTGACGCAAAATCTGTTGTTCCTACAATAGTCTCTTTGTTGTTTCTTTCGAGATGAATTGGTCTTCCTGATTATTAAAGTAGGAGCAAATGTCCTGTGTTTATGTGATTGAAGTTGAAGTTCTTGGAACTTGTGCAGACGGGTACTTTGTTCTTGTAGGGCTCAGGTTTGAAAAGGTTTCCCCAGCTTCCAGACAAACTGTCCCTGTGACTGTACATTCCAGCATAGCTCAGCTGCTGGAGACACTGCATCCAAGCCCATTACTTCGAAAGGAAACTCCAACATTCTGATAGAATGATTTGGAGGTGTCGGTGTTGGACTGGGGTGTACAAAGTTAAAAATCACACAACACCAGGTTATAGTCCAACAGGTTTATTTGGAAGCATTAGCTTTCGGAGCGCTGCTAGTGCTTCCATGTAAACCTGTTGGAATATAACCTGGTGTTGTGTGATTTTTAATTCTGATAGAAGTCCAGTAATTTTAGATGGTAGGGAATCTTCTCAAAATGATCGAGACTTTTGCTCAACTTTACATAACAACAATACCACAATTCCAGAAGACCCCGAAAATTATGATTATTAATCATCTAACATGCTTGTGAAATTTATGTGTAGTTGCTTTCATGTAGTAAATTGTATGTGATAAGAACCTCTTATTATGACTCATGAATAGTTGTTTTTCTACACTTCTAAACCAAATAAGCCTTTAAACACAGTGAAAGAAAGGGAAATGGTAGTAGCAATCTTCTATTCACAAATAACCCATGTACAGGAAGAGGGTTCAGAGCAAGGGGTAGGGTGGGAGCTGTCAGCAAACACATCCCTGTGGTATTGTGGTACAAAGTTAAAAATCACACAACACCAGGTTATAGTCCAACAGGTTTATTTGGAAGCATTAGCTTTCGGAGCGCTGCTAGTGCTTCCATGTAAACCTGTTGGAATATAACCTGGTGTTGTGTGATTTTTAATTCTGATAGAAGTCCAGTAATTTTAGATGGTAGGGAATCTTCTCAAAATGATCGAGACTTTTGCTCAACTTTACATAACAACAATACCACAATTCCAGAAGACCCCGAAAATTATGATTATTAATCATCTAACATGCTTGTGAAATTTATGTGTAGTTGCTTTCATGTAGTAAATTGTATGTGATAAGAACCTCTTATTATGACTCATGAATAGTTGTTTTTCTACACTTCTAAACCAAATAAGCCTTTAAACACAGTGAAAGAAAGGGAAATGGTAGTAGCAATCTTCTATTCACAAATAACCCATGTACAGGAAGAGGGTTCAGAGCAAGGGGTAGGGTGGGAGCTGTCAGCAAACACATCCCTGTCTCTGTCCAGTTTCATCCACCTCAATCCTCTCTCTGAAGTGACAGTTGGTCTGCAGAATTTGACCTATTGGGCATTTATCATGGCGACAGTCCTGCTTGCAGCTAGGTTAATCCCAGCAGTTGTGGGCTGAATCACTAAAGTTGTTCTTAAGTGGCCACCTAAGAACTTCAATTGGCATTGAAAGCAAGGCTGACAATGGACCTTCCCTCTCAGAACTTAATTCAGAAGGAGAAGGCAACAAATGTTGGTGTTTACAATCCTAGTTGATCATTTTGTGAGTACGTCAATATCCTAAGCACAAAGAAGGTTATTTGTAAAATGATTTAACTATTCTAGTTTTGGAACTAAAAGTTTCTTGGTAGTGTAGATGAGCAGAGAGGTGTCCATGTTCATAGATCCCTGAAAGTTGCCACCCAGATTGATAGGTTGTTAAGAAGGCATATGGTGTGTTAGCTTTTATTGGTAGGGGGATTGAGTTTCGGAGCTACAGCTGTACAAAACTCTGGTGCGTCTGCACTTGGAGTATTGTGTACAGTTCTGATCACTGCAGTATAAGGATGTGAAAGCTTTGGAAAGAGTTCAGAGGTAATTTAGTAAGATGTTACCTGATATGGAGGGAAGGTCTTATGAGGAAAGGCTGAGGGACTTGAGGCTGTTTTCATTAGAGAGAAGGTTGAGAGGTGACTTATTGAGTCATATAAGATAATCAGAGGGTTAGCTAGAGTGGACAATGAGAGACGTTTTCTTCGGATGGTGACGGCTAGCCTGAGGAGACATAGCTTTAAATTGAGGGGTGATAGATATAGGATAGATGTCAGAGGTAGTTTCTTTAGTTGGAGAATAGTAGGGGCGTGGAACACACTGCCTGCAATAGTAGTAGGCAACTTTAAGGGCATTTAAATGGTCATTGGATAAACATATAGATGAAAATGGAATAGTATAGGTTTGATGGGCTTCAGAGCTGAAAAATGTGTTGCTGGAAAAGCGCAGCAGGTCAGACAGCATCCAAGGAGCAGGAGAATCGACGTTTCGGGCATAAGCCCTTCTTCAGGCTTATGTCCGAAACGTCGATTCTCCTGTTCCTTGGACGCTGCCTGACCTGCTGCGCTTTTCCAGCAACACATTTTTCAGCTCTGATCTCCAGCATCTGTAGTCCTCACTTTCTCCGAGTTAATGGGCTTCAGATTGGTTCCACAGGTCAGCATAACATCGAAGGCCGAAAGACCTGTTCTGCGCTGTAATGTTCTATATTCTATTGTGTAGATAGTGCCTACTGCTTTCGGTGCACAATAGTGGAGGAACTCAATTTGCAGCATCAAATTGGCAACTTTGTCCCCATGTTGTCAAGCCTCATGAGTGTTGCTGGAGCTGTGTTCCTTCAGGCAAGAAGAGTATTCAATCACATTCCTGACTTGTGCCTTGTAGATGGTGAACAGAAGATAGGAAGTGAGTTACTGACTGTAGAATTCCAAATCTCTGACTCCGATCTTCTGGCCACAGTATTTAAATGCTTTTATGAAGATGCTGCCTGATGTCAAGAATAATAAATGTTCTAAGCTTGGGCTTGTGATTTTTTTCAAGAGGGACAATTACATGGTAGTTTGATGAAACATCAAAACATAAAATAGGAAATGGGAGTATATGGATAGGACTAGAAGGAATGAAAGAACATGGGCATGAGAGAAAGTGTAAGAGATTTAGCACAGTGAATAGGAGTATTGTCTTCATGTGGAAGGTTTATATTGGAGTAAATGATTGACTTAAACATCGACATCCAACAATAGGTTAGACAAGTACTTGAAGGAAAGATAAACAAAGGGATACATAAACAGCATGGACCTGAGCTACTTATGTTGAACGCAACCACTAACATCGGGTGGTTGGACTGGTCAGCCTGTTCCCATGATACGTTGCTTCCCCCCACTGTGGTAGTGCACTGGAAATCAAGCTCACCCATACACACATGTACAGACAGACACTGACAGGAAGAAAATCAGGAGTGTAATGGGCAGAGGGGAAGACTGGGAAGAAAGTCAAATGGTCCTTTTGGACCGGGAGGACATGGTGGTCCTTGATTCTCCCTCTCCAGATGCTTTCACTTGCTTGTAGAACGCTTAGGATGGCTGGTTCACAATTATATAGTCTCTGGTTAAGACCACAGCTTACAGCAACTGCAGAGGCTTAAAGTGATTTTTAATGCAGAGCAGAAATATAGCTCCATTTCAGAGATCCAATTGCTTTTGCCTATCTTGTTCACACCCCAAGCTGTTCAGTTATCTGGGAGTCAATCGCATAGTTGTTGGTTGGCAGAAGGCTTTTGTCATTACTATCTGGTTAATAGTTCATAGATCAATCAGCTACTTGTCGCCAGCCAAAACTCCATTTGTTCATAATTCCTTGGCTCTAACTGATCGAGAACTAGGCTTTCATTATTGCATGAACAAGCATATGTGTAACAACATTTACAATAAAGTTACAATTTTAAAAAGTGCAACAATTTTTCAACAAAGCAGTCCTTTTTCCAAACATCAAAATACATGGTTTTTCGTATAATCCACGTAATTTGGTGTGAATGTCTTTGATTTGTGACCATTTTTGATGTCCTTCTAATATCTTATTCTTTGACTCAACATTTTTTCCCTTCAGATAGACCATTGAATGTTTTTCCACATTAACAATGTCAATATGAATTATACTGGCTGTAATAGTTGTAAGATATGAAACTTATTCAAATCTGTGATTTTTGACATGCACTATTATTGTAGCAGCTATCTGAGTTGAAGCACAGGTGAAATAAGAGGCTATCTTTTTGCTGGTACATTTGTGATATGGTAATAATTGTATTTACTTTTGTTGAGGGGACTTAATGGAGTTGTGATGATGTATTTTAAAACAATTGCTACTATGAGCAAAGATTAATCTGTTTTCACCCACCAAGAACTTTTTTTAAGCTAAAGAGTTGTTTATTGCTTTACAGTCACAGACAGAAGAGATGAAAATGCTTAAGAGTCAGATTGCCAAATGTCAAGAGAAGCTCCTGGAACTGGATGTAGTACAGAGTAGGTTGCACGCTTTAGAATGTGCGACAGCTGGAAAAGTAATTATAGATGAGAAGGACTGGAATAACCTGCTGAGCCGTGTTGTGCTGCTAGAAACTCAGCTGTTGCTTCATTCCAGAAAGGTAAGCTAGAGTTTTTTTTGACGTACTTAGTTTGCTAAACAATAAACTCACGACTCAATTACAGGCAGCATCAGAAGCAAGCCTGATCCTGTTCTTTTCCTGCGTGAATACTCTAACAGTGCTTAATGGTTCATAATCAGGCGTGAGAATCTCTAGTCTCCCATCCTCACCCCACCTTTCCTAGTCCTTCGGGACTGAGTCATAGACTCATTGAGGCCCGATGAATTAAGCTTGCTGAACAGCGACCAAAAAATCAAACCTAGGAAGCATCGGCTATGGTTTCACTTCTCCCTGTGGAAGCAAATTAAGCCACACCAAGAGGCCTCCTTAAAATAGTTATTTCTGACCTTACAATTTCTTTCCTTTTTTCAAAATATTTCCATTGAATTTCAATCCTCTTGTATCCCACTTTGTACTGTTACTGTAGCCCCTCTTCCACCAGCATCTCTGAAGTTTGTTGTTCTAAATTTTGAATGGAGGAATCCTGTACTCACCATACAGATTCAGGAAGATCAGCACTGTGTGCTGTTGCTGTTATTCATTACAACTGCTGCTTCTTTTGTATGTTCTTGTTACAAATTTCTTCACTTTTTCTTGGAATAGAACAAACAGCTTTTTTTAAAGGGCAAATAAAACGAACCACTAAATGTCAACACTGACATTAAATATGCAGTATAATTTTCTGGAATAAAGTATTTATTAAGGGAAAGCAATCTGATGTATTTACTACTTTAGTATGGCTTTTCAAACCAATGTTCAATTCATTTCAGATTAAGTAATGACTCAGATTTTATGGTAGCAATAGCAGTAAAACAGTCAACATTACCATCATTATGGGGTAACTGCCCGGTTCTACCTCCTTCCCAAGATCCACAAGCCTGACCACCCTGGCCGACCCATTGTCTCAGCATGCTCCTGCCCCACTGAACTCATCTCTACCTACCTCGACACTGTCCTATCCCCCCTAGTCCAGGAACTCCCCACATACGTTCGAGACACCACCCACACCCTTCACCTCCTCCAAGACTTCCGTTTCCCCGGCCCCCAACGCCTCATCTTCACCATGGACATCCAATCCCTCTACACCCCCATCCGCCATGACCAGGATCTCCAAGCACTCCGTTTTTTCTTCTCCAGACGTCCCCAACAGTACCCTTCCACCGACCCTCTCATTCGTTTGGCCGAACTGGTCCTCACCCTTAACATTTTCTCCTTTGAATCATCCCACTTCCTCCAGACCAAAGGGGTAGCCATGGGCACACATATGGGCCCCAGCTATGCCTGTCTCTACGTAGAACAGTTGATCTTCCATAATTACACCGGCACCATTCCCACCTCTTCCTCCGCTACATTGACGACTGCATTGGCGCCATCTCGTGCTCCCGCGAGGAGGTTGAGCAATTCATCAACTTCACCAACACATTCCACACTGACCTTAAATTTACCTGGACCATCTCTTACATCTCCCTCCCCTTCCTGGACCTCTCCATCTCCATTAATGACGACCGACTTGACACTGACATTTTTTACAAACTCACCGACTCCCACAGCTACCTGGATTACACCTCTTCCCACCCTACCTCTTGCAAAAATGCCATCCTGTATTCCCAATTCCTCCGCCTCCGCCGTATCTGCTCCCAGGAGGACCAGTTCCACCACAGAACACACCAGATGACCTCCTTCTTTAGAGACCGCAATTTCCCTTCTACGTGGTTAAAGATGCCCTCCAACGCATCTCGTCCACATCCCGCACCTCTGTCCTCAGACCCCACCCCTCCAACCGTAACAAGGACAGAATGCCCTGGTGCTCACCTTCCACCCTAGCAACCTTCGCATAAACCAAATCATCCGCTGACATTTCTGCCACCTCCAAAAAGACCCCACCACCAGGGATATATTTCTCTCTCCACCCCTTTCCGCAAAGACCGTTCTCTCCTTGACTACCTCGTCAGGACCATGCCCCACTACAACCCACCCTCCCATCCTGGCACCTTCCCCTGCCACTGCAGGAACTGTAAAACCTGCGCCCACACCTCCTCCCTCACTTCTATCCAAGGCCCTAAAGGAGCCTTCCACATCCATCAAAGGTTTACCTGCACATCCATTAATATCATTTATTGTATCCGTTGCTCCTGAAGCGGTCTCCTCTACATTGGGGAGACTGGGCGCCTCCTAGCAGAGCACTTTAGGGAACATCTCCGGGACACCCGCACCAATCAACCACACCACCCCGTGGCCCAACATTTCAACTCCCCCTCCCACTCTGCCAATGACATGGAGGTCCTGGGCCTCCTTCACCGCCACTCCCTCACCAACAGATGCTGGAGGAACAACGCCTCATCTTCCGCCTCGGAACATGTCAACCCCCGGGCATCAATGTGGACTTCAACAGTTTCCTCATTTCCCCTTCCCCCACCTCACCCTAGTTCCAAATTTCCAGCTCAGCACTGTCCCCATGACTTGTCCGGACTTGTCCTACCTGCCTATCTCCTTTTCCACCTATCCACTCCACCCTCTCCTCCCTGACCGGTCACCTTCATCCCCTCCCCCACTCACCTATTGTACTCTATGCTACTTTCTCCCCACCCCCCACCCTCCTCTAGCTTATCTCTCCACGCTTCAGGCTCTCTGCCTTTATACCTGATGAAGGGCTTTTGCCCGAAACGTCGATTTCGCTGGTCCTTGGATGCTTCCTGAACTGCTGTGCCCTTCCAGCACCATTTATCCAGATTGCCATCATTACGCCTCTGGCGTCGTCGTTTTTCCACATTAACAATGTCAATATGAATTATACTGGCTGTAATAGTTGTAAGATATGATTTTTGACATGCACTATTATTGTAGCAGCTATCTGAGTTGAAGCACTGATGAAATAAGAGGCTATCTTTTTCCTGGTACATTGATATGGTAATAATTGTATTTACTTTTGTTGAGGGGACTTAATGGAGTTGTGATGATGTATTTTAAAACAACTGCTACTATGAGCAAAAATTAATCTGTTTTCACCCACCAATACCTTTTTTTAAGCTAATAAGTTGTTAAATGTGGGAATCTGAAGGTTGATATCCGTGATTCTGCACTTTCACCGAGGGTGTTCAGCTGGGGCTCCTCTCTACTCACTCTCTGTTCCTCACCTTTTTCAGAGATTATCAAATAATATGCATTATTTGAGAAGGATGAGACTAATTCATGGCTCTTTCGAGAATTGACATGCCCAATTGACTGAATGGCCTCCTTGTGTGCTTTATGAATCTATATAATGGAAAACCATAAAGTGAATGAAATGTTGTGATATATGCGATACACAATGCTTTTTATATCCCATGCTTTTCATCTTTAGAACGATATGTCTTCTGATTCCATCAGTAGGAACGAAGAATATACCTTCTGCCCAAAGACAAGTTGCAATTCTTCAGGTAAACTCGTTCTAGTTTGAAGTGTGCAATTAACTTTGCACCCGGTTGTTTTTCACAATACATTATTGTTTTAGAAGTTGTACTATATAATGCTGTGCAAAGGATGTTGTATTAGGAGTCACTGAGTAGAGGATATTGTTCCCCTTCAGAAAGAAGATTCTTATACATCTTCCGTAAGTCAAATCCAATGGAATGTTGTCTGGCATCTGGTTTTGATTTTCTTCCCCTTTTTATTGAATATAGTGGCTGAAAATGGGAAGTACCAAGTACAAAATAAAATATAGAAATAAATGGCAATGTGCATACAAATTATAGTAGTGTGTTTCACTGAATCCAAAATCAGGACACAATACTCACTGTTGCATTTGGTATTGTTCGTGTGTTCCTTGCTATGCTGATTTGCAATATTGAAAATAAAACAGGAGGTAAAACTGAGCATGTGCAGAGAAGCAGAAAAGAAGTACGAGAGTAGAACATTCAGGATTTAAGTCTAATTGTGTTTTTATCCAAACCTCACCTCAACTGCAGTTCTACCAAGAGGCAAACTAGGAGTGGTGACCCTTATTAGTTTTTCTCTTCTTTTCCGAGCCTTAAAGCTAATAATGGTCGATGTGCCTAGTGGGACCTATCCTCTCTCCCTTTAGATATGCTGAGGTCCACAAGTATTATATAGGTTTAAGCAATGGACTTGGAATTTCCTGAACATCTGTGTTTACAATCACTCCATGTAATACACTTACTGAATTGAATCGAATTAGCTTTATTGTCACATGTACCTACAGTGAAAAGTTTATATTCACTGCATTACAGTGCCATTTTGGGTACAAAGGTACCTTGGTACAGATACATATGATCAAATACTTAGGAAACCAGAAAAAAATTAGAAACGTAAAGAAATAATTAGTTCAGCATTATACGTCAAAGGAATAAATTGGAAAAATAAAAAAGTGAAAAAGTATAGAATATCCGACCCAATCCCTGCTGGCAGCTAGCCTCAAGGGAGGCTGCCACCTGCACTGAACCCACCAACGTAGGAGTCACCTCACTTTAGGCACTATCTCTTCACCACTGGGCCCACTTTGCTGACGCTGCTGAACAAATACTCACCTCACAACCAAGAGTTCCTGGCTACACTGGCAGGCCAGACCACCACCGGGCCTCGAGTCCCATCTTGGTTGCAGATGTCATCTTGTCAGCACTGTCATCCTGAAGAGGTTGCCGTCTCTGATCACTGAAGGAGCGCTGCTGCATCAAGCCCTGAACGACCTCTCTGCTGCTACCACTGCGCAAGCGCTGGGAGAATAACCTTGCTTTTGCTGCCACAGGCCCCAAATGGCAGGAGAAATGCACTCGCAGCCTCCAGCCTCTTATTGCCTGGGGAGTGTCCTTGCTGCTGCCGTCTCTGATCGCCAGGAGAACGTTAACCACATACAATAAGAATGCCATCAATATCGTAATTCACATTTTTTCACATCTAAGTTGAAGGTGATTATAGCTTATTAAAATTTTGCATCTCTTATTGAATTTTTTTTAACCTGAAGCTTAAGGAAATATAAACTTGTTATCATTAAGTTCAGTTTTTAGCTAGTAATTGCAAGAATAATTTGATTTTATCCTAAAAATAGTCATTATCAATTTCTACACAATGTATGGAAAGAATTGTGGTTTACATCAAAAGATGCATTTGTAATTATAATAGTTGTCCTCCTGCTTGCAGTACTTGTTTGCATTGTACCAACATATTTAGATATTCATACTACTTTGAAGTGTCATTCATTTGTCAAACCATGATAAAGTTAGAATTCTGGAGGTAATCCTATTTTACATTACTGTTCAGGAGTTGTCAACCAAAGTTTTCCTGTAAATATTGGCAAGAGGAATAAGGCATCCCATTTTGGAGCTGAACCAGCAACGTCTGGAGTTCTAAACAATGCCTGCCACACTTTTTTCTGTGCACTGTAAATCACAATGTCTGGTATCTGACCTTGCATAGCATGCCGAAAGACAGAGGTTGACCAAGGATGAATACGTCTTTGCAGATAAAGAAACGAGAGTTGAGACGCCAGAGAGTCTTAGCCATCAGTCATCTGGATACAACTCACTGCTATCAGCAGACGAATCGCCCAAAGCAATGAGTAGCAATTCATTATATCTGACAGAAGTTACGAAGGTAAGAAAGATTGGCAAAGGTTTCCTTCAAATCTTTATAAGGTCTGGGAAACATGCTAATATTACATGCACTTTAATTCAGGCAGTTATGTTCTAAGTGCAACCAGCACTAAGATACAAGAGCCTAAAATGAATGATCAGGATGAGAAGGGTGAGAAAAGTGCTTAATGCATTTTCATTCAGCCTTGCCTTTTCAACATAAAGGGAAAGAAGTTGCTGGACAATTCAATTTGACAGCTCAGTTTGACACAGACATAAATAAAGGTAAAATATCATTTCCTGTGACACTGCACACAAGTAGTCAAGACCAAGGACACGTTTAGGTCAGTAAGGGTTAAAGTACAGCAAGATAATTGAACCAAGGTGGTGGAGAGAAGAGAAGACAGTTAGGAGGACAGACAGGAAGAATAACAGGGTAAGTAGTTTGGAGAGGAAGGAGGTAGACTGAATGGGATGAGGGAACAGGAGATAGTAAAGTGAAGAACGGAAAGGAGTAACACTGAGATAAAGAATGCACAGAGAATGCATGAAAAATGAAGATAGAAAAGGAAGAGGAAAAAACATCAAGGGGAAAAATTAGAGAGGATTAATGATTAATAAGTGAAATGGGAATGGAGTATTGGAGGCGAAGGGGTGACCTGAAAAAGGTTTATAAAATCATGAGGGGCATGGATAGGGTAAATAGGCAAGGTCTTTTTCCTGGGGTAAGGGAGTCCAAAACTAAAGGGCATAGATTTGAGGTGAAGGGGAAAGTTTTAAAAGAGGGCAACTTTTTCTCACAGGATGGTGTGTGTATGGAATGAGCTACCAGAGGAAGTGGTGGAGACTGGTACAATTACAGCATTAAAAGGCATCTGAATGGGTATATGAATAGGAAAGGATTGGAGTGATGTGGGCCTAAGACTGGCAAATGGGACGAGATTTATTTAGGATATTTGTACGGCGTGGACAAGTTGGACCGAAGAGTCCATTTCCTTGTATATCTCAATGGCTCTAAGGGACTAGAATGGTTGGAGCCTTGGATTAGTTAAAAAGTGATGTTTATGTCCAGTGTACGTGCTTTGCAAGGGCCCAAATAGTGTTGCAATGTAGGTTTGTTGTAAATGTCACAACATCTTCATATATCAATAATCTTTGTCATAGTTAAATTAAAGCTGTTTGCTGTACTCTGAACCTTTCCGGTTCTAACTACAAATGTCTCTCAAATCCTTTCCTCAGAGCTGGCAGGAGCAATCCCTTAGCCCGATAAAGCTGGATCTTCCCCACTCCTACTGCCACTTCTTGTTGCCAAAGCTGTTGAGAAAGATCCTGACTTGATCACCCTTGCACTGCTGAAACAGTCTTGTGCCCATACTCTTGATTTGCAGTTACCAGAATTGTCAGTATTTCTGATTTTGGGCTCTTAATATGTTTTCACATCAAGCTCAGACAGTCCCTTATGACGTCAGTTCAATATAATTGTCTGATTACCTAACTGTCCTGTGCCACCACTGCTGTGTTCACACCAGGATATCTCATGCCTGTGATAGAGGGAGAGATTTGAACTTTGCATCTTTTTCTTCTCTTTGGTACCTTTTTGAATCGTAGTTTTCTAGGAGCAGAATTTAGGAAAATTCTTACAGCACCATACACTTGCGATCAAATCTTTCCATCCCAAGAACCAGAAGGGAAGGTGGCAGGAGGGGGGGGAGATTTGATTGGGTTGCCACTGGGTCGATATCAGCCACGTCAGAAATTAAGTCTGGATAGAAAGCCCCGAACTTGACTTCCTTGTTCTGTTACTTTGACCTACATAAAGTAGTTCAACTGCTGATTGACAGATAGTAAAAAAAAATCTTCCTATGTTTGTGTGCATGTTTGAGTTTCACAGATTGTTTCAAGTAAAGTAACATGAGGTTTAACAGTGAAATTTCTGTGTTGAATGTGTTAGTGAGAACTATTACATCACAATTCTTACTGGTAGTTGGCCTTTCTCAAGTGAGCGTCACATTGGTTGATGTGTAATAGTTGGAGACGATAATCCTGACAGATGTTAAGTACATGTTCTTTGGCTGTTTTTAGCCTTCCCTTTTTATTTCTCTAAACACCCTCAACCTTAAGTGAATCTCATGTTATAATTATTAAAAAACTGGACATTCTTTGTAATGCAGTATGTCAGATGTTGTTTATTTATTGTGTATTCCATATTGAGTGTTAAGTGCTACTTCAAAGTCAAAGTGGCCTGTCTCATTCCAAGTTACAGTGTATCAGCTTTCAGCAGTATTTCTCTGGCAAAGAAAAAGAAAAGTTATTTATTTGATATGAACAACTTACTTATCCCTGTTTTAAAAATTCTCAATACGTTCAAGATATGACTCAATCAGCCTTTGAAAGGCCATCTTTTCATGCTTATCTCATCTCGGTTTAAAGAAGACTGTTTGTAATGTGCACGAAAACCACAAAGAACTGAGAGAGCTGTTAAAACAGGATCATTAAACACATTAAAATATAGATGCACTTTTAATAAGTAAGGGAATCAATAGTTTAGAGAAAAGGCAGGAAAGTGATTTGAGGATTATCAAATCAGCCATGATTTTATTGAATGGGGGAGCAAACCAAATAGGCCGAACGGCCTTGTTCTGCTCCTACATGTTATGAAGAACATTACAAACGTATCATTTGCACTCTCCTCAAGCAGTTAATACTTTGCCACCAACTCTTAGTGATTTCCTCTAAATCTCTCTGACCCTTTACACTTCCTATTTCTCATAGTTTAGATAATAATCCATTCAATATTAGGCCCAAAGTGGATGAACTTACATTTCTCCACGTTGAAGTTTACCTGGCATTGCTTTGCATGCTCCTATGTAGCAGTGTTCCTTTACAATTTTCTCTTTCTTGCTACACTACTCTGCCACCTTAGTATAATTAACAAACCTGTATCTCTGTCCCTTAATAATTCGTATAAAAATACATTGAAAGGCTGGGACTCCAATACACATTCCTAGAGGACATTAATAGACACAACGAGTCAATTTGAATACACTCCAGTTATCCTATTCTCTGTCTCAATCCCTACCAATATCAAAGGGTTCCTATCAATTGCAGATGCTTTTGTTGTTGCACCAAATGGAAAGTTGTTATAAACAAGAATCTTCAGATGTATGTCAATCTATGCAACCTCTAGATGGAAAATGCACATTAGTAAACTCATTTGGGTATTTCTGCTTGAGCTAACACTTTTGCAATTGATTTGTTGCGCTACCCAGTAAACTGCCTTTGAGAGCTTCATTAACCTGAGAAGAATTTCCAGGCCCTATTACATTTTCAAAATGGAATAGAGTTTTACTGGAAAATAAGCTACAGTAGGTGAAAGCAATTTTCTGTTTTTCTAATATATGGAGCCCTCAAATAAAAGTTTCCATTTCTGTTGATGTAGTAATGGAGGCAATTCCACATGATCTAGAGGGCTGCCTTATTGAGGGCTTGGGAGGAGGTGACCAGCAGTGTAAATGCTGCCTCCAGCATTTAACCTCTTTGATTATTGTAATTCAACCTAATTCAGATATGTATAGAGGATGTCAAGGAACATTAACTAGTTCATCATCTCATCCCTAATGACCAACAAATGAACACACCCATTGTGAAATGGAAAGTTCTATTCACTCAAAAACAACAGGAGATTCCTCAAGAGAATGCAATCCTGGGAGACTTGGATTTTGTTGCAAGGCATGCTGGAGAATCTCTGCATAGAAAAGTATTAGAACCATTCCTCCTTTTATGTATCAAAGTTATTAGTAAAAGGAATGGAAACCTGGAGGATTTTTTGGGGTACGGTCATATTTTAAAGGCGATACTGTTTAGCTGTGAGCTTAAGGCCATGAACTGATAGCTCAAAAAGCAGTTATAAGTAGTCTGAAGAAAAGATAATTACAAAAGCAAGTGAGTTAGTCTATGAAAGGGATGAGGCATATAATTTATTATTATTTTCCTATGTTTTCAAGAAGGAAAGGGAATTTTAGGCCAGTAAGTGGAATTGCTTTGATGTTTACTTTTATTTTCTATCAGTGAAGTAAAACTGCTTAATGACCTTGCCTCACCAAATATTTCTGTTTAGCTCCCAAAAATGGAAATGTACATATGAGAGCATATACAAAAGGGATATCAAGTTCTGATCACAAGTAAGGTTGTGGGGGAGTGGTGGGTAAGGTGAAAGTCTCCTATTTTTATATCTCTGTGTTGCACTATCATACAATTGGGAATTGAGCAATGCAGGCACTCTCCTGATATATAACACTCAGGCGTCTTGCTAAAGTGTCTAATCCCTGCTTACCTCTATTTCTAATTCTAATATGTTATATATTATTGAACATGATAAAGCTAATTTTGTATCACCATAAAACACACGATATTTGTTTGATCTATTTGTGTCTGTCATTTATATATGTTTATGACAAATATTTGCATTTAATTATTTGAGGATATCTTGCATTTTACAGACACAGACAATGAAACATAAGGTTGAAAGGATAAGCAAAATGTGAGTGTTTTCCTTTTGTTACTGAAATAATTAAAGACGCTGATTTTATATTGTATTCAACATCTATACCATCATAAGTTTGTTCACATATTTTAGAAAATATTATAGCAATTATGAAATGTTATCATCATATTTTCCCTATATTATAAAAGCCACACTTCGAAAGGCTGAATTAGTTTTTGGGATTTTTTGAGGCCAAACTATATAAATGTAACTTATTTCTTTCTACTTTGTTATTTCCTTATGTTCCCAACTTTTTTTTTCACTCTACCTCCTTTCTTTATTTTGTTTCTTCTCTGCCTTTCTATCAAAAAGTGTATTGAGTTAAAATCAAATTCTTAGCTTTAATGGATAAATAAATGATAGTCATTCCATCAGGGAAGATTATTTACGTCACTGCCCCTTATTGCAGTGATTTGTGGGAGAAGCCTGATTGCTGAGTTTATTTTCTGGGGCATCTTCTCCATTTTTCTAATTGGTAATTATTGCTCTCAAATCTCACATCAATAAAAAAGTGGTCATTTTTGATCAGATGTGTTGTTACAGATTTGAAATCCTTCTCTGGGGATTTATGAAATAGGTTATAACAAACTTTTTTCAGCATTTTCTTTGCTCTTATTCCACAAATTTCTCATTCCTTTTCAATGGTGCCATTTGACTGCTAACCTGTTTTAGTAGAATTAACTCCAGCAGTTTAACTCTCACCATGAATACAACCACACGTCATGTAATCCTGAATTCAGGGAGTTGCTAACTATATCATCTGGGTATCAGAGAAACCTGGCTAGCCAATGTCTGTAATCATATATGACGTACTGTTAAACAATACTTTTAACAGTGGGTGGCACGGTGGCTCACTGCCTCACAGCACCAAGGACCTGTGTTCAATTCCCACTTCGGGCAACTGTCTGTGTGGAGTTTGCACATTCTCCCCGTGTCTGCGTGGGTTTCCTCCGGTTTCCTCCCATAGTCCAAAGATGGGCAGGTTAGGCGAAGTGGCCATGCTAAATTGTCCGTAGTGTTAGATGGATTAGTCAGGGGTAAATAAAGGGGGTGGGTTTCTCTTCAGAGGGTCGGTGTGGACTTGTTGGGTCGAAGGGCCTGCTTCCACACTGTAGGTATCTAATCTAATCTAACAGACAAAAATGTTCCAAGGTATATCACTTTAACAAAAAAAGGGCACTTTTGTTTTTTTCCACTTTTCTTTCTTTTTGTATTTTCAATGTAAATAAAATTACTTTGAAGCATATAGAAAATGTCAGGTACAATTTTGTAAATCTGTTTCCAGCTACCGGGTGGCACAGATTTCCAGATTGACATGTGATGTTACTGCATGATTTGTTTCAGCACAGCACCGCACTGTGGAAGAAACTGAAAACTACAACAGTAATTGTTTGTAACTTGAGTAAACTGAGTGCAGTTTTTGATCAGTTTATGGATGGGTCATTGATTAAGTGAGTGGTTATGAGAAGAAAGAATTGGCATTGTAAAATCGTGCAACTGCATTAACGATTGACCTTTTATAGCACCCAGGATAATCGTCAACCATTTTCCTAGACTTTTGTGATAAAATTTGAACGATGTACGTTTTGGAACCTTCAAGATAAATAATGTTCTATAACTACAGAATTTGATTCTTGCTGACTTATGAGCTATTTGTTAAAAATAGTAGTAAATAAGTGTCAACATGGTATTGTTGCCTATAAGTCAATTGGTTGTGTGTTCAAATCCCACTCCAGAGTTTGAGCACAAAAATTGCTGAAGAAGGGTTACACCCAAAACGTTGACTTCTCCACCTTCTGATGCTGTCTGGCTTGCTGAGTTCTTTCAGCATCCTGCTTGTCTACCACAAAAATTGAGGTGACATCCAGTAATGGGAGCAATCCACTGTCAGGACTGCGTTCTCTCAGATGATAAATTAAACAAAGGCCCTATCTGCCCCTTCAGATGGAAGTAACAGATCTCACGACACACTTATAAAGAGCAGGGAATTATCCCACAACCAGCATTACAGAAACAAATGATCTTGTTGTTATCACCTTGCTGTTTGTGAGAGATTATTATACTGTTGTGTTTCCTACATGGCAACAGCCCGTAAATTTTAAAACTGCTTCCATTACTTTAAAGTGCTTTGGGACATTCTGAGATTGTGAATGCTTTGTATAGATGCAACTTGTTCATTCCTTCCGTCATTCCTTGTTAAATACTTGTAGTTTTGTTTGTTTCAAAAATAATTTGAGCTCATCATATTTTAAAGTATCCAGAATCTCAAGAGTAGCAGATAAAAGTTAATAATTGATCATATTTATTATCCTTCAGGATTGAAGAAACTACAGAATTACTTAAGTGTACGGAAGGTTCAGCTGACACTAATATGCCAGGTTGTTTTCTATCACAAAGACAAAGTACTGCAGATGCTGGAAATCTGTAATAAAGATGAAAGTTGAAAAGGATCGGCAGGCCCCGGCAACATCTGTCAAAAAAGATAAAGATTCAAGTTTCAGGTCCATGAGTTTTCATCAATAATGGTGCCGATCACTGTTTTGTCAGTTTTGTTTATAAATTATAGTATTTGTAGTGATAAAAATGAGAGTATATTTTTGCAATATTTTAATGTAGTTGAATGTTTAGCTTCTTCACCAACACTGAAATTCTTATGAACTAAGTATTTGTAATACTGTTGTAGAGGGGTAATTCCAAACTATCAGAAGTTGCAACAGCTTATGTCTGTGTTAAGGACAAGCAATGTGAAGAGATTAAATGTTTAAACTTTTCAAAATTATCTGATATGAATAAAGATTATATTTCAATATGTGTAGGTTATGTTTTTGTACCATGAACATCATGTATAGCTGGCACCATTTGGTATTCAATTATTACACAACCAGAAGTAATGAACTACAGATTAACTTTTTTTCCTTCACAATGTAGTGTTGCCTTTTATTTCCCCTTTTGTGTTGTCTCCTCTTTGCTTGATATTTGCATTAGAAGTTTTGATTAACTATTGATCAAATGGAAGACTTTACAGTAGTCTTATCTGCTAGCAACATACAGAAGTGGAAACAAACAAATTTAACCTTAACCATTAAGAAACTCAAACAATTTTTTTTTCACTTAATTAGTTTCAGCCTTTGCTCAGTGGTAATGCTCTCTGTGCAGCATTTGATCTTAAAAAGGAGGCTGTACTTGCCTTTTCAGGTGGGTGTGAAAGACCCCATAACTGTATTTCAAATTGATCTGGTGCCCTAGCTAACATTGATCCCTCAACCAACATCAGTAAATTTGTTTATCTCACTACTGGGCTCACAAGTTTGCTGCTATGTAATGACAGTTGACGACATTTCAAAACAGGAATTATTTGGAATAGCCTGGTGGTGTAAGAGTTGCTACTCAATTGATATCATATTGTTAGTTTCTATTATTATCAAAGAAAACAATTAATGAGTTTAAACATAATGTGCTGCTAGTTTAAAAATGAATAGTTGCACCACCAACAAATATTTTTTTAAATATTGTCTATGCAAACCCTTGGATGGAAAACTTTATGCAGGAATGAAAAGGTCATAATTTCTCTTTACTCCTGTCTTAGTATATTATTGAATTGTTATTGGAAGCGACAAAGGAAACCTTTTTTTATGAAATGACTGAGTCTGTTCTTCAAGTCACTAGAACTTACCGATTGAAGCATTGTTAGATTTAGTTTTAAAGTGAAGCAAACGGTAAGTTTAAAGGGGGAGGATGATTCGGAAATGAATGATCGATCATATCAGTAATTAAAAGCTTGAATTTGCACAGCATCGTTAATGCAGAGAAAAGTACAATAAGTCGCATCAACGAAATGTAATCAGACAAAAATGAATACCAGACCAAAGCAGCAGGGTGTGACCGAAACCATAGTCAAGAAGGTGGATTTTAAGAGTTTTTATAAAACTGGTGGAAGCATTTGTAAGAAAATTCAAATTGTGGGATTGTGATACAGCAGCCAATGGTAAGAAAAAAAGGAGAGTAGGTTACAGAAGAGTCAAGAGTGTGGTGTTGGAAAAGCACAGCAGGTCAGGCAGCATCCGAGAAGCAGGAGAATTGACGTTTCAGGCATAAGCCCTTCATCAGAAATGAGGCTTGTGGGTCCAGGCTGAGAGATAAATGGGAGGGGGTGGGTTTGTGGGGAGGTAGCTAGGACAGTGATAGGTGGATGAAGGTGAGGGAGAAGGTGATAGGTCAGAGGGGGCAGTGATGGATGGGTCTTTGAGGGCAGTACTTAGTTGGAGGCTTGGGACTGGGATAATGTGGGAGGAGGGGAAATGAGGAAGCTGTTGAAATCCACATTTATCCCGTGCGGTTGCAGGGTCCCAAGGTGGAATATGAGGCATTCCTCCTCCAGGCGTCAGGTGATAACGATTTGGCAAGGAGGCGGCCCAGAACCTGCATGTCCTTGACTGAGTTGGAGGGGGAGTTGAAGTGTTCAGCCAGGGGCGGTGGGGTTGGTGGGTGCAGGTGACCCAGAGATGGTCTCTGAAATGATCTGCAAGAAGCCATCCTGTCTCCCTGATGTAGAGGAGACCACACTGAGTTACAGAAGAGGTGAGATTAGTAGTGGTATAAAGCTGTAGGTTATTATACAGAGAAAAGCTGGTGAGACCATATCAGAAGATTGTTCAGAGTCAACCATATTGCTGTGGCTCTGAAATCACAAGCAGGTAAGTAGAGTAGAATTTCCTTTCCTAACCTAATGAACCCCACTTCTAGGTTATTATAACAATTGATGATATAGTTATCATGGTCACCATGACCGAGGCTAGTTTAGTATTCCAGATTTGCTAAGTGAATATATCTCCCATGAGCTGCTATGTGTGATTTGAATCTGTGCCCCTAGGGCATTACTCTAAATCTCTGCATTACCAGTCCAGTTACATTATCAGTATACCACCATCTCCTCAAATGCTGCTTACTGAGTTTGTGCAGTGTTTTTGGTTTTGTGGCTCTGAAGTAGTTAACTCTTAGAGGCCCAATGATAAGGTCCAGCCAGGCTTGAGTCTTCTCGAGCAGGCTGCTATATCTATCCTGAGGGTACCATGAGAATTGTTCCTTGTTTTAGAGATGCACAACACAGAGACAGACCCTTTGGTCCAATCGTCCATGCCAACTAGATATCCTAATGTAATCTAGTCCATTTGCCAGCACTTGGCCCATATCTCTCTGAACCCTTTCTATTCATATACCCATCCAGATGCCTTTTAAATGTTGTAAATTTTACCAGCCTCTGCCACTTCCTCTGGCAGCTCATTCCATACTCACACCAGCCTCTGCGGGAAACATTTGCCCCTTAGGTCCCTTTAAAATTTTTCCCCTCTAACCCTATGCCCTCTCATTCTGGACTCCCCCAGTCCAGGGAAAATACTATATCTACTTACCCTATCCATACCCATCATGATTTTATAAAATCACTCCTCAGCCTCTGACCCTCCAGGGAAAAAACCCCTAGCATATTCAGCCTCTCCCTATAGCTCAAATCCTCCAACCTTGGCATCTTTCTCCAGATATTTCCACTGGTTGGTAAGTGACACAAGGTGGCCAGTTCACTTATAAAAGACTGCCCAATCAATTAAAAGTCATAGCTTGCAACTGTTGCAGGAAAGATAAAAAGTTGGCAGAACACACAGGCAACACTTTAGCTACTAGCAAATTAGTGAACTACAGTATCATAGAAGCTATACCTATTAAAGAAAACAGTCACTTCATCATGATTGCTGTAGTGATTGTAATGAGGCCAGCCAGGTGGACCTCATAGAATATGAGTTCCCTGGCTGACAGATAAGTATCAGACATTCTGTTCACTCTGAGAGCTGGCTCTGAGGGAGCTGAATCAGTGTCAAAGACTCTCCACATGTAAATAAAGGGTGATTTGGTGACAGAGTACCAGCCTCTGTGGAATTGTTTCAGTGACAATGAGAGGAAAGCATGCTCTTGAAGAAATTTGTTCACAACGTCATAGAGATGTACAGCAGGGAAATAGACCCTTTGGACCAACTCATCCATGCTGAGATATCCAGAATTAATCGAGTCCTATTTGCCATCCCTTGGCCCCTATCACTCTAAACCCTTCCTATTCATATACCCATCCAGATTCCTTTTAAATGTAGTAAGTGTACCAGCCTCCACCACTTCCTCTGGCAGTTCTTCCATATACACACCACCCTCTGCGGGAAAAAGTTGCCTGTTAGGTCCCTTTTAAATTTTACCCCTCTCACCCGAAACCTATGCCCTCTAGTTCTGGACTCCCCCACCCCAGGGAAAAGACCTTGTCTATTTACGCTATCCATGACCCTCATGATGTTATAAACCTCTATAAGGTCACCCCTCAGCCTCTGACACTCCAGGGAAAACAGCCGCAGCCTATTCAGCTTCTCTCTATAGCTCAAATCCTCCAATCCTGGCAACATCCAGAGGGAGACCAGAATTGCACACAGTATTCCAAAAGTGGCCTAATGTCCTGTACAACTGCAACAGGACCTCCAAATTCCTATACTCAATGCTCTGTCCAATAAAGGAAAGCATACCAAATGCCTCCTTCACTCTCCTATCTACCTGCGACTCCACTTTCAAGGAACCATGGACCTGCATTCCCAGGTCCCTTTATTCACCAACACTTCCCCAGGACCTGGCCATTAAGTATATAAGTCCTTCTCTGATTTGCTTTTCTAAAATGCAGCACCTCATTTATCTAAAGTAAACTCCATCTGCCACTCCTCAGCCCATTGGCCCATCTGATCAAATCCCATTGTACTCTGAGGTAACTTTCTTCGCTGTCCACTATTCCTCCAATTTTGGTGTCATCTGCAAACTTACTAACTATATCTCCTATATTCACATCCAAATCACGCATATAAATGACAAGAGGCAGTGGATCCAGCACCGATCCTTGAGGCACTCCACTGGTCACAGGTGTCCAGTCTGAAAGTCAAACCTCCATCACCACCCTCTGTCTTCTACCTTCAAGCCAGTTCTGTAACCAAATGGCTAGTTCTCCTTGTATTCTGTGAAATCTCACTTTGCTAACTAGTCTATCATGAGGACCCTTTTTGAACTCCTTACTGAAGTCCATATAGGTCACATCCACCCCACTGCCCTCAGCAATCCTCTTCATTATTTCTTAAAACAATTATATCAAGTTCGTGAGACGTGATTTCCCACGCACAAAGCCTAATCAGTTCTTGCCTTTCCAAATGCATGTAAATCCTGTCCCTTCGGATTCCCTCCAACAACTTGCCCACCACAAATGTCAGGCTCACTGGTCTGTAGTTCCCAGGCTTTTCCTTATGACCTTTCTTAAATAGTAGCACCATGTTAGCCAACCTCCAATCTTCCGGCACCTCACCTGTGACTATCGTTGATACAAATACCTCAGCAAGTGACACAGCAATCATTTCCCTAGCTTTCCACAGAGTTCGCGGGTCGAGGGTACACCTGATCAGGTCCTGGGGATTTATCCACTTTTATGTGTTTTAAGACATCCAGCACCACCTCCTCTGTGATTATGGACATTTTTCAAGATGTACCATCTATTCCCCACATTCTGTACTTTCCATGTCTTTCTCCACAGTAAATACCGATGCAAAATACACGTTTAGTATCTCCCCCATCTCCTGTGTTTCCTGACATTGGCTGCCTTGCTGGTCTTTGAGGGGCCCTATTCTATCCCTAGTTACCATTTGTCCTTAATATATTTATAAAATCCCTTTGGATTCTGCTTAACTCTATTGCCAAAGCTATCTCATGTCCCATTTTTGACCTCCTGATTTCCTTCTTAAGTATACTCCTATTCCTTTATACTCTTCTAAGGATTCACTCGAACTGTGCTGTCTATACCTGACATATGCTTCCTCCTTTTCCTTGATCAAAACCTGAGTTTCTCTAGTCGTCCAGCATTCCCTACACCTATCAGCCTATCTTTGAGTTCGGTATGTATTTCTGGCATCATGCCGTTATTTGAGAAGTTTGACTTGTTTGATCCTGTTGTTGAAGACTGGGCACAGTATGTGGAAAGAACACTTTTTTTTCCAGGCAAATAATATTGGGGCAGATGAAAAGCAATTCAATGAGTAATTCTCCTGACAGCTTGTGGACCCACAGCTTTTTCGGTTATTAGGCACCAAACTTTCCCGAGGCACCAAATACTAAAACTTTTCAAGAGTTGATGGATTTAGTTAAGGAATATTATGACTCCAATCCGCCTCTAATTCTGAGATGCTGTCAGTTTTACTCAGCAATTTGAGAACTAAGAGAATTCGTATTGGGATTTGGTACTAGGTTAAAATGATTGGCAGAGGCATGTGACTGTGGTTTAACCCTTAATGAGAGGATGAGAGAGAGAGAGAGAGAGACTTTGGTATGTAGGATTAATGATGTAATGATGCAAAAATGTCTACTAGCTGAAGCGCAACTGAACTTCAAACAGGCAATACAATTGGCATTTATCATTAGAAAATGCAGCAAGTGGAATATATGAGTTGTAAAGTATTCTGATAAAAGTAGACACCCTCGCCAGTCTGACTGAAACTGGGGAACACCATTTAAAGGCAATTGCATAACTTCACTCAGGACATATCCTGAACAGAGGGACTCTAGGACAGCCCACAGCAAAACCCTAAAATAAAGCCAAGCCTCAGCCAAACGGTTAAGATTTTCTTCAGGATCCAGGTCAACAAGCCATTGTACCTGCTGCTAGTATACAGAAGAGTCCCATTAGACCTAAATTGCATAAGATAACTCATCGGCCTGTACCTGGGAGAATACACTCTGAAAAGTCCACCTACATCTGGTTTGGAACAGTTAAATTGCTCAGCAACATCCAAGTCTGAGCCAATCAACATAAGTATCTGGTTAAATGGTCACCTGGCTCTAATGGAGGTCGATATTGATGTGATCGTTTCAGTGATTGTAGAACCAGTATTTAACAAAAGTCCCTAGGGACTCCAGCCCTATTTTTGCGCAAGACCTCAGCTGGACAGAACCATACCAGGGAACCTTTAGAGATTAAGAGTACAACTTTGGTTCCTGTCTCTTATGAGAAGTAGCTAGTTGCAGATGATATGAAGATAGGTGGAGTTGTGGACAGTGAGGAGGGCTGTTGTCGGCTGCAGAGGGACTTAGATATGATGCAGAGCTGGGCTGAGGAGTGGCAGATGGAGTTCAACCCTGCCAAGTGTGAGGTTGTCCATTTTGGAAGAACAAATAAGAATGCGGAATACAGGGTTAATGGTAGGGTTCTTAGTCAGGTGGAGGAACAGAGGGATCTTGGGGTCTATGTACATAGATCTTTGAAGGTTGCCACTCAGGTGGATAGAGTTTGTAAGAAGGCCTATGGAGTATTATCGTTCATTAGCAGAGGGATTGAATTCAAGAGTCGTGAAGTGATGTTGCAGCTGTACAGGACTTTGGTTAGGCCACAGTTGGAGTACTGTGTGCAGTTCTGGTCGCCTCACTTTAGGAAAGATGTGGAAGCTTTGGAGAGGGTGCAGAGAAGATTTACCAGGATGTTGCCTGGAATGGAGAGGAAGTCGTACGAGGATAGGTTGAGAGTTCTCGGCCTTTTCTCGTTGGAACGGCGAAGGATGAGGGGTGACTTGATAGAGGTTTATAAGATGATCAGAGGAATAGATAGAGTAGACAGTCAGAAACTTTTTCCCCGGGTACAACAGAGTGTTACAAGGGGACATAAATTTAAGGTGAAGGGTGGAAGGTATAGGGGAGATGTCAGGGGTGGGTTCTTTACCCAGAGAGTGGTGGGGGCATGGAATGCGCTGCCCGTGGGAGTGGTAGAGTCGGAATCATTGGCGACCTTTAAGCGGCATTTGGATAGGTACATGGATGGGTACTTAATCTAGGTTAGAAGTTCGGCACAACATCGTGGGCCGAAGGGCCTGTTCTGTGCTGTATTGTTCTATGTTCTATGTTCTATGTTGAGTTCCCACTGATTGTAGTGAAAGATTTAGTCCCAGACTTGATGGGATGAAATTGATTGAGAAAGATTCACCTACATTGATTCAATATTTCTATTTAGAAAATGGCTGCCTGAGTGAAGTCCTAATTAAATACCTGGAAGTTTTTCAGGAAAGTTGAAGGACTGTAGGCCACCTTGCATGTTGGCCAGAAAGCAATTCTGCAAGACTTGTCTAGTGCCATTTGCCTTATGGGTAAAAGTAGAGGCAGAAATAAGAAGGCTGGAAAGTGAAGGAATCGTCAAACAGATTCAATTTGCAGAATGGGCAGCATCTGTCATACAAATTGCAAGGCCTGCAGAGTTGATTTGCATTCGTGGGTATTTTAAACACCAGTAAACTGTTTTTCACTGCTGGATTATATACCCAATCCCTCACATAGTTGATATATATGCAAAGATAATAGAGGGGCTGTCCTTCACGAAGCTGGACATGCACCATGCATACCTGTAATTGTGAATAGATGAGGATTCCCAGGAGTATGCTACAATTAATACCCATAAAGGTTTGTGCCAATATATTAGACTGCGATTTAGGGTATCGTCAGCCGATGCAATTTTTTTTAGTGGACGGTGGAGGTCATTTAACAAGGTCTACCCAAGTTAATTATTTATCTAGATGATGTCCTAATAACAGGGAAGACCAATAAGGAGCACTTAGAGAACTTGGACACAATCCTTAAATGTTTCTCTCAGACAGGTGTATGCCTTAGAAGGTGGAAATATGTGTTCTGGGCACCATAGAGTGACCTAAGTAGGCTACAGAGACTGGGTGACACCGATCGGAAGATAAAGTAAGGGCAATCAAAGGTGCCCTGGCTCCCACATGAATTATTAAAGAATGTTCATACACAACCTGGCCTCCATCCTGGCATCTTTGCCTCAACCCTTAAAAAAGGGTCAGCCTTGGAAATTGTTGCGTAGCCAAGCCATAGCCTTATTGGAAGTGAAGAACCAGCTATCATCCTCTAAGTGCTGACATACTGTGATCCCAAATAATATCTGGTATTGCTATGCGATGCCTCCCATTATGGCATCAGGATTGTATTACCTCACAGGTGGCCCAATGGAGAGTAATGTATGCCTCCAGGACTTTGATTAATGTCGAGCATAAATACACCAAGATAGAGAAGGAAGATTTGGCAGTCATATTCAGAATCAGGAAGTTTCACTAAAACCTTTACGGACATAAATTTGTATTAATAACGGACCACAAACTCTGTTAGGTTTACTTAAAGAGGACAAGGTAGTGCCGCCTGTAACTTCAGGCTGAATTTAGTGGTGAGCTGTAATGCTAAATGCATATAATTACAAGTTGCAATACTGTCCAGGAGGCCAAGTAGCAAATGTGGATGCATTGAGTTCCCTCCCGCCGGCCAATACAGAGCCAGTGGTACTGCTGCTGGAAGAATCCGTAATGGTTTTACATTTTTTGGACACACTTCCAATCACATCTGACAACACCAGACTTTGGGTGCAGAAAGGTTTGGTTCTGGCAAAACAAACAGCTGGGGGTGATTGGGGAAACCAAAGGGGTGGCACAGTGGCTCTCTGGTTAGCACTGCTGCCTCACAGTGCCAGGGACCTGGCTTTGATTCCAGTCTTGGGTGATTGTCTGTGTGGAGTTTGCACATTGTCCCCATGTCTGTGTGGGTTTTCGTCGGGTGCTCCGGTTTCCTCTCACAATCCAGAGACGTGCAGGTTAGGTGGATTGGCTAAGCTAAATTGCCCATAGTGTTCAGGGGTGTGTAGATTAGGTGCATTAGTCAGGGGAAATGTAGAGTAATAGGGAAGGAGAATGGGTCTGGGTGTGTTACTCTTTGGAGGGTCGGTGTGAATTTGGGCCAAATGTCCTGTTTCCACATGGTAGGGATTCTATGAAAGGGCAGTTACAACCAGAATTGAAATCTTTTTGGTCCCTGACAGACCAGATCATAGGTGAAGATGGCATATTAAAATGGAGAGCAAGAGTGATTGTCCTGAACCAGATACAGACTAAGCACCACGGGAGTCATCCAGGGGTTTCCAAAATGAAGAAATGACTGGTGGCCAGGATTGAATGCAGATGTCCCCACATAGGTTGGGCAGTGCCCAGAGTGCAAACAAGATAAAAAATTACTGACCCCACATTCATGGGAATGACAAGGTAAACCCTGGACTTAGTTACACATTAACTATGTAGGTCCTTTCATGTGCCCAATGTTCTTCATCATTGTGGATGCCCACTCAAAGTGGCTGGACGTGCATAGAATTTATTTGTCAAACATGGGAAACGATAGAAAAACTGTCCGCATCTTTTGCAATTCACAGACTCCCTGAAGTGTTGTCACAAATAATCGGCCATCGTTTACTAGCAGGGAATTTGAGTATTTCCTAAATTTAAATGGTATTCGACTTATAAGGAGAGCTCCATACCATCCATCATCCAATTATATGGGAGATAAAGCAATCCAAACTTTGAGGGCAGGTTTAAACAAACAGTCTAGAGCTTCACTAGATACCAAACTGTTCCGGTTCCGATTTGATTATCGGACCACTCCTCATGCAACTACAGAGTTGGCTCCAGCAGAATTACTAACAGGGAGAAGTCCCTGCACAAGGTTAAATCTGATCTTCCCTGACCTGGTGGGGAGAGGGTGAAACAGCATTCGGAACATGAATGCCAGGCACAAAATTCATTTAAGTGAGTGGGGAAGTTTATTTCAAGGATGAAATTTGATGTTGGAACCATGGGAATAGCTCTGCATGGGTAAGAGGTATGGTTGATGCCAGGTCAGGTCCAGTGACATATGAAGTTCAGGTAGCTGCGATGGTCCTGAATGAACAAGTGGACCATATGGAAGCCGCAAACTCACAAAAAGGTGCGAGTGCAAAATGTGCCTGGCTCCTTGATGGTATTTAGATTAGATTCCCTGTAGTGTGGAAACAGGCCCTTCAGCCCAACAAGTCCACACTGACCCTCCAAAAAGAAACCACCCAGACCCATTTACCCCTGACTAATGTACCTGACACAATGGGTAATTTAGCATGGCCAATTCACCTAACCTTCACATCTTTGGATTGTGGGAGGAGACCAGAGCACCCGGAGGAAACCCACACAGACACAGGGACAACATGCAAACTCCACACAGACACCCAAGGTGGGAATCAAACCCGGGTCCCTGGCATTGTGAGGCAGTAGTGCTAACCACTGAACCACCATGCCGCCCTGGCTGTCCTGGAGCCCATGGCTTCTGCAACTCCATCAAGTGTTGGAAATATCTCAGAATCTGAAATGGACACAGCGGATGTCGCCATCTGATGAAGAGAATTAATTTCTTCTGAGACACTCAGGGTGCAAGAGGAGAGATACTGCACGTTTCACACTGCCTGAGGTAGTGTTGAGGAACCTGACCCGATGCTAAAACACCTGAAGAGGAGCTATGAAAAAATGAACCATCCTAAGTCATCAGACTCAGAGGGGCAGAGATATAGCGATTGTAAGGAAGTCAGCCAGATGGATGTCATAGAATATGAGTTCCCTGATTCAGGCTGTTAACCTAGTCCAATCAGAGAGCCCTGGCTGATAGATACAAACAAGAGTGTCAAAGGTGCTGTTCACTCTGAGACTGCCTCTAATGGAGCTGGATCAGTTCAAAAACTCTCCAAATGTAAATAAAGGGTCATTTGGTGACAGAACACCAGTCTGTTTGGAATTATTTCAAATGTGATTTTAATTATGCTGGTATCCTATAGCACTGCAAGTGATGGTCATCCTAAACTATACATCAAAATTCTCAAGTGATGGATCTGTGTGAAATTTCTTTTTATTTTGACTCTATAACAGTATCAAAATGGTGTTGCATGTTTTGTTCAGGAAGCAGATGTTAGCTTTTCCTATGTAGATGCCCAATTCAAATTAATCCATTTAACCAGGAACTGCTTTTATTTCTCAAGTCCGAAGCAAAATGTTTGATCCAAAAGATAAACAAAATTATTCAGATAGTAAATTCAAAGAAAGAGAGTATATACATTAATGCAGAGTTGTAAGATCAAATGTTTAAGTTAGATTAAAGTTATAAAATTTATATGGCACAGAAGGTGATCATTTAGCTCATCACGTCTGCACCCAATCTCCAATGCGCTTTTCTAAACTGAAAACATTTTGCCTCTCTGTGGTCCGTATCCCTCTATTTCATATTCTTATATATGTCAAGGTTCCTCTTAAACGTTGCTATTGTATCCACCTCCACTACCTCCTCTGGCAGCAGATTCAAATACTTACCACCCTCTGTATAAAACAACTGCCACTCAGGCCTTCTTTAAACTTACACCCTATTATCTTAAACCTGTGTTCCCGAGTAATTGACATTTCTACTCTGGGAAAAAAAGACTCTGGCTATCCATTCTATCTGTTGTCTCTCATAACTTTGTAAACTTCTAGTTAGGTGCATTAGTCAGGGGAAATGTAGAATAATGGGGTAGGGAAATGAGTCTGGGTGGATTACTCTTCGGAGGGCTGGTGTGGGCTTTTTGGGCCAAATGGCCTGTTTTCACACTGAAGGGATTCCATGATTCTTTCCTCTATGATTCTTGCAGGTTGCCCCACATCCTTTCATGTTCAAGTGAAAACAAACAAACAAAGCTCCTCATAGCTCATACCCTCCAATCCAGGCAACATCCAGGTAAATTATTTCCTTACATTCTCCAAAGCCTCAACATCCTTCTGGTAGAGAAGTGACCAGAATTATACACAATATTCCAAATGCGGCCGAATTAAAGATTGGTTCGACTGCAACATGCTTTTCCAATGTTTATACTCTATACCCAAACAATGAAGTTAAGTATACCATACACCTTCTTGACAACCTTATCCATTTATGTTGCCACTTTCTGGAAACTGTGGACCTGTATGCCTAGATCATTCTGTATGTTGATACTACTAAGGGTTCTGCTATTTACTGTACTCTTCCCTCCTGCATTAGATCTTCCTTGCATTTATCTGGATTAATGCCCAAGTCTGCAACCGACCTATATCCTATTATGTTCTCTAGTAAACCTCCTCACTGTCTTCAGGTCCACCAATCTTTGTGTTGTCCACAAATCTACTAATGAAGCCACCTCCATTCTCCTCCAAATCATTTATGTGCATTACAAACAACATGGATCCCAGCAGTGAAACCTGCAGAACACCACTGATCACAGATCTACAGTCTGAAAAACAACCTTCCACCACTACTGTCTGTCTTTCATAGCTAAGCCAGTTATCAGATCACCGTGGATTCCATGATCAGCTCACCTTGAGGGACCCTGTCAAGAACCTTACTAAAGTCCAAATTGACAACATCTGCCCTGGCCTCATTAATCATTTTGTCACTTGCTCAAAAAACTCAAGTTTGTGAGACATGACCTTCCCTGCACAAAGCCATGCTGCCTATTGCTAATAAATCCATATTTTTCCAAGTGTGAGTAAATTTTATCCCTAAGATTCTTCTCCAATGATTTCCCTACTACTGACATAAGACTCACTAGCCTGTAATTTCCTGGATTACCCTTGGTGTTCTTCTTAAACAAAAGAACAATGCTGGCTATCTTCCAGTCCTCTGGGACATTCTCTATGACTAAAGATGATACAAAGATTTTGCACAAGGTCTGAGCAATTTCCTCACCTGCTTCCCTCAGCATTCTGGGACAGATCTATCAGATTCTGGAGACTTGTCCACCTTAATGCTTTTTTGTACACCAAACACATTTTTTATGTTGACATGCCTTACAGGATTAACGCTATCCCTCCTGAGACTCACCCCCCCCCCCCCCCCCCCCACACACACACACACACATACACACACACACACACACACACCATGTCCTCCTTCTTTGTGAATACTGACGCAAAGTATTAATTAAAGGCTTCACCAACTTCCTCAGATGTATGCATAAATTCCCTCCTTTGTCCTTAATGGACCTACCCTTTCCCTGGCTACCCTCTTGCTCCTTATGTATGTACAAAATATCTTGAATTTTTTTAAATCCTATTTGCCAATGACATTTCATGCCCCCTTTTAGCCATCCTAATTCCTTGTTTGAGTTCTTTCCTGCTATCTTTGCACTCTTCGAAGGTTCTATTTGCCTTCAGTTTCTTAAACCTTACAGATGCCTCCCTTTTTCTTTTTGCCTGGGCTGTCAATTTCTCGTCATTCAAGGTTCCCAAATCTTGCTATACTTCTAATATTTTGACTGGAACATGCTGGTCTAATGAACTGATCTTTAAAAGATTCTCACGTGCCAGGTAAGGATTTACCCTCAAACAGCTGCACTTAATCTATGTTCCCCGGTTCCTGTCTAATATTGTGATAGTGAGCCTTCCCCCAGTTTAAAACTTTCAGCCGAGAACTACTCTTGTCTTGATCCACAAGTAACTTAAAATTTTACAGAATTACTGTTTCTGAAATGCTCCCCCACTGAGGTTTCAATCACCTGGCCAGGCTCATTGCCCAATAGTTTGGCTCCTTGCCTAATTGGAGTACTTGCATATAGTTTAAAAAAAAACAATCCTGGACCCAATTTACAAATCCACCTCCCTCTCCGATCCAAGCCTCTGTCCCAATTAGTATAGAGGAAGTTAAAATCCCTGTCCCTCTTCGAAGTTCAAACCAAGGACGAATCATTTGTCTCTGGCACGAGTCCCTCAGCATGTCTGAATCATCAAGATATGCCAGAGGATATGGTGGAGGCTGGTACAATTGCAACATTTAAGAGGCATTTGGATGGGTATATGAATAGGAAGGGTTTGGAGGGATATGGGCCGAGTGCTGGCAGGTGGGACTAGATTGGATTGGGATATCTGGTCGGCATGGATGGGTTGGACCGAAGGGTCTGTTTCCATGCTGTACATCTCTATGACTCTATGACTCTATATCCCCAGAGTCACCTGACCCAACTTCTAAGGCCAGTGAAATCCACTTGCCTGAATGACTGTAGCACAACTGTAGACACCACACCATATGGCATAAAGCAGCCTGCTGATTGACACCAAATCTGCAAACATTCATTCCTTTCACCAACTGCACTCAGTGGCATAATGCATGCTACTCACAAGCTGCACTGCAGAAATTCACCAAGCCCTCAAAGGCAGCTCATTCCAAGCCTACGGCCACTTTCATCTAGGACACTACTATCTTCAAGTTACCTCCAAGTAACTCACCATCCTGACTTGGAAATATATTCCCTTCACTGTGACTGGGTAAATATCCAGGAGCTCTCTAATGGCGTTGTGGGTATGCCTACAGCACATGGACTGCAGCAAGGAGGCAGCTCACCACCACTTTCTAAAGGACCACCAAAGACAGGCAATGAATTCTGGCCCATGTCACAGAATGAATAAAAAAATTCACAGATCCTGGCTCCAGCAGTAGCCAGTGTAGTTTGCAGCTGAGCTGGAGCTGAAGGATTGTGTTAAAATTGAGATTCAGCCAATAACAAGTACCTGATTGGTCTGTGGATAGATGACCAGTTATGATGGCAAAGCCCTTTTGCCTGTAAACAGCTTTGTGATTGGTTCTAAGGTAGCAGAACAGCTTGAGGCTATGAATAAGATAATGTGACCACTCAGACCTCCACCAGCTTGGAAGGTGTCTCTGTTCTCCGCAGTAAAAGCCACTTGAAGTCTGAAGGGAATAAATTTAATTTTCCTTCTGCCATTTCTGCAAACAGGGACTTTTAATGAATCAGTCAGAGAATGTTTTTAAGTATGAACCAGCCTTGTGCCATCTGCAACAAGTGATAACATCCAGTGAAGGAAGATCAAGAAACAATGTTCTGATTAGCACTAAAACTGTTTCAGCAAATCTGTGAAGACACCATTGAACTACTTTTCTAGTTTTCCATTTGTCCATAACACTCTTTTGTTTCATGTGTGTGTTGTGTAAGGGTGAGATTATAAGCAAAAGTTTTAATAAGAACATTGATTTGCTAAAGGTTCATAATTGTTTACTTCTCGGTAGGATCTACTTAGCTGCAATAAATGGGAATACTTGTTCAGTACAGAAAGCTGGTCCATGCTTTCTATCAATCTGCATCTGAAGATCAGGTAAATTGTAAAATTTTGTGTGCCTTTATAAAATATTTAATTTTTGTGATGACACTGAGGATAAATAGTAGGACTCGATTTCCAGCAGGCTTCCCCAGTGAGGCATGACATGATGATGATTTTTTTTTTTCTTTATTGATTGGATGTGGCCAATCTTGAACTGCTTTTCAAAAGCAATTGGCCAGAATTCCTTTGAATATAAAAGATTAAGGGATTTAAAATGTGAAGAGATTTAATAGGGCAAATACCATGAGGCAATTTCCTCTGAAAAAGGCAAGCAGTCATATTAAGAGCAATGATTCATTGCAGGATAGCCTGGTCTAGGTGGTGGACAGGAGGACGATGATCTGATTGTATTCAAGGTCAGCAAGTAATTCTAGTACCACAGCCACTGGCAATGGGAAGATGTCGAACAGAAGATCAGTGGTAGGGGCTTTGCTCCCAGAATGATGGTAATGCTGAAGAAGTTTAATTACTTTAATTCTTGTCACCTTAATTACTCTCTTCTGAAACCAGAACAATTGCAGCCATATTACCTACATGCCCATTTCAGCTTCTCTTCACTTTCAATCATCACTTGCCTACACACTTCCATCTCTTCATATTTGCATCACTTTCACTGTCCAAATTCAGGAAGATGACTTTTCACCTCTTGTACAATGACATGCCTTCATCATCTCATTTCCCAATCCTGGGAGGAGCAGCATCGAATTTTGTCATTGTGTCAACTCACATTTCAGACCTTTGGTTGAGGCAGAAACTATGATGACATCTTCAGAATTGCAATATCTTCCTTACTTTCTAGCAGTGTATGCTGTCATTTCAGGATTAAATTGGGCAGACGAATGAATGAAAAGGTTTCAAAGGGCGAGTAAATTATATTGATTCATTCTGTTTGTCTATAGAGTGCAAATTACCAGAAGGCAGATAGGAGTCAGTCACATTACTGTGCATCTGGAGTCACATGTAGGCCAGACCAGGTAGGAATGGCAGATTTCTTTCCCTAATGGGCGTTTGTGAACCAGGCAGACATCGATGCCAATCAACCTCATCACCAATAGGGTAGCTATTAATTCCAAGTTTGTGTTGAATTCAAATTTTATCATCTGTAATGATGGGATATGAACCCGTATTCCCAGAGCATTAACCGCCTTTGGATTACGAGCCCAGTCACATTACCACTGTATATGCATCTCCCCTGTGTTTATAGTGTTCTGAGAAAAACAAAATTCTATGTTTAACTCCTTGTCGTTCGAAGTGGTTATGTGTGTTCATATGAACATATGAACATCATAAAGTAATTTCAGAAATAATGTAGGAACAGCAAACAAAAATAATAAAACAAAATCTAGCCAGTTTAGCCAGGCTATCTGATCTGTCACTCGCACAGTTGTATTTACAGCTGCAAAGGATTAGAGCACCATTCTAATTTCTGTGGTATCAAAAATAATCAAAGGAGGTGCTTTGTCTTTTGGAAATGGAGAATGTTTTTCAAGAGTAGTTTAAATTCTTTTAATTTTGCAAATTCACAGCTTAAGCACTTAAAGCAGTAAAAACTAAATTTAGTACTTGCTTACTCTATTTGAACATGATCTGCAGAAAACCAATTACTGAATTAGGTGTAGCCATGATTATAGCAATTTTTTAAAAAAATATTTAACAATGTAAAACTAAAGCTTTTCATATGGGTATCCTCCTGTTTCAAAGCACAGTTTAAAGTTCCAACTTAATTTATGTTTATTGATATATCGATGGTGCAAATTCTGGATCAAGAAGTTTCATTAATCATCAGTGTGAAAATAGGCCCAAGTCAGCATTACTACAGCAATGACTTTAGCACATTCTTAGGTTAATTTATTGTACGTTCCACAGACATGCTAATTTTCACTCTCATTAGGTCGAACATGGGTGTATGTCACTGAACATGGACAGTTTATGTAATCTTTGCTTTGACAATCTGTTGGTTCCCATTCTAATTGAAGCAATCAGTCTTGAAGGAACGTTTTATTTCAATCCTAAAATGTTTGCAAGTTCTCCGAAATGTGAGAAGAAAAATGTGAGCCTCCAGCTGGATATGAAATAGCCAGTGGTTTTACCTGCTTTCTCTATGTTTGAACTTTAGGACATTTATATTGGCAGCTTTTCAGTTTTTCACTTAATTTCTGAGCAAACTGTACATTTGCTTCTGTTTTCATAGGGCCAGTCCTCATTCACTACCAAGTGTGTGTAGTGTTTGTACAGACAGAAAATAAGTAAAGATAATATGGCAATGTTTTGAGAAGCAGTTAAATCTCATCAATCCTAATGTTACCCAATGACAATTCTTCAGTTGGCATTGCGTGTAATTATTATGTATTTGATACTAATGTTTTGGTACCTCACTTTCTAGATGGTGGTGGGGACGAATGTAATAGCACTCACATCTCTCGTGGAGAATGTGTTTCTCATAACTCTAATATTGTTTAAGATATTCGTGATTGCCAATCACTAAGGCTAAACATCGTCAGTATAACAGAGTGGAACCATTAACTGAAATGGCAGGAATCAAGATTTATTTGGACTGTAACATCATGCAGTTCAGAAGGTGGCCATTCACTGTGCCTGTGCTTTGGGAAACAGCTATTCAATTGACCCTCCTGCCCCTGCGGCCATACAGGTGCTCAGAGATTCTGTGCATACTACTCAACATGCCAACACAATGATGTCCAATTCCAGAACCTGCTGCTGTGCATGGAAGTCAGAGGCCTGCACAGCAGCTAGGAAAAAATGTAGCCTCACAGCTATTCAAATGTTCCAAATGTGTGTCCAGTTTCTTTTTCAAGGCTGAAATTAAATATCCTTCTACCATTCATCTTGGAATGAATGTGACTTTTTTTATAGGAGGCTATAGAAACACAGAATCCCCACAGTGCAAAAAGTGATCATGCAGGGTTAGTTTAGTTTGGGAACATGATCAGTGTGGATTGGTTGGATTGAAAAGTCTGTTTCCATGCTGTATAACTCTATGACTCCATGAGTCTGCACTGATCCATCCCATCCCTGTAACTCTGCATTTCCCATTGCTAATCCACCTAAACTGCACATCCTTGGATGTTATGGTGCAATTTAACATGGCCAATTCATCTAACCTGTACATCATTGGACTGTGAAGAAAACAGAATGCCTGCTGGAAACATGGGTCCCTGGTGCTGTTAGGCAGCAGTGCTAACCACTAATCCACTGACAATTATTTGTCATTACCATAATTTTAACCAGTATTCTCTGCCAACATATTAACACTGACAGCATTTTCAAAACCAATTCATTGGCAGTATGTTATTTTAAGACATCCTGTGGAATTGGGAAAGGTGCTGATGATACCAAACTTGGAAACATAGCAGACAGGGAAGATGATGCTTGTCAATTGCAACAGTGCAAAATGGGTGGGCATGTGGCAGATAGTATTTAATACATAAATTGTGAGGTGATGCATTTGGCAAAAGGGATAGGACAGGCAATGTATATTTAGTGGTACGATTCTAAAGAAAGTGCTGGGTTAGAGGAACCTGACAGTGCATAAGTATTGATCTTTGATGGTGGCAGGACATATTGAGAGAGTTGTGAGCAAAGCACTTGTAATCTTGGGCTTCATAAACAGAGGAAAAAAGCAAGGATGCTAGGCTAAACATTATCAAGCTCTGGTTAGGTGACAGTGGGAATATTGCATCCATTATGAGAGCCTTGGAAAAGGTGTCGAAGAGATTGACCAGAATGTTCCCAGGGATGGGTTATTTTAACCACAAGGTTAGGCCGGAGAAGCTGGAGTCCTTCCTGGAGCAAAGGAGGTTTTTATAGAGATGTACAAGTTTAGATTAGATTACATTAGAGTGTGGAAACAGGCCCTTCGGCCCAACAAGTCCATACCGACCCGCCGAAGCGCAACCCACCCATACCCCTACATTTACCCCTTACCTAACACTACGGGCAATTTAGCATGGCCAATTCACCTGACCTGCACATCTTTGGACTGTGGGAGGAAACCGGAGCACCTGGAGGAAACCCACGCAGGCACAGGGAGAACATGCAAACTCCACACAGTCAGTCGCCTGAGGCGGGAATTGAACCCAGGTCTCTGGTGCTGTGAGGCAGCAGTGCTAACCACTGTACCACCGTGCCGCCCACCAGGTTATGACAGGTTAGAATAGCCAAAATGAATATGCTCCCATTAACTCATCAGTAAATTACTGTGGCACTCAGTTTTACTGATTTAAGGCAGAGAAATAGGGGGCTTGTGATAAAGAACCTTATGCAGTGAGTTTTAATTCGATTTATTATTACCATATATACCTAAGTACAGTTTTGTTTTGCATGCAGTATGGGCAGATTATACTATACAAAGTGTAGGGTAATAGAACAGAACAAAGAATACATTGTTACTGCTGCAGAGAAGATGCACATAGTGTGAGATCAACATTAAATTTAAAATTTGAGGTGTTCATTAATAACAGCAATGAAGAAGGTGTTCATGAATCTGTTCATTCATGTGTACTAACTTTTAAGAAGGAATAATCTAGATCTTGCTGCCTTCAACTTTGGGGTGGGAGGTTTGGGACATTGGATGGAGAGAAGATGAAAGATTTGAATGTTTACAAAGGAAAATCAGACAAACATGAGGGAAATAAACTTCCATCTACAGGGGTAGAGTAGGATAATGAAACAGACTAGACACCTCTACAAAGAGACTGAGAACAAGTGAAAACTGCAGATGCTGGAGAGTCAGAGTTGAAAAGTGTGGCGCTGGAAAAGTGCAGCAGGTCAGGCAGCATCTGAGGAGAAGGAGAGCCATTGGAAGGGCGTATGCCCAAAATGTCGACTCTCCTGCTCCTAGGATGCTGCCTGAACTGCTGTGTTTTTCCAATGCCACACTTTTTGACTCCTCTACAAAAGCCAAGATAGATTTAATGGACCAAATGACTTCCCTTTGAGGCATGATAACTTTGTGACAATTTGTAAAGTGAAACCTCATTTAGATATCAACCACAGCCCCAACCCCAGCCTTCTCTGCCTCAAGGAAAACAACCCCATTCTGAACAGTCCCTCTTCATTCAGATTCAAGCTGATTGAAAATTTTGAAGTATTTACTGACAAATTGGTGCATATGTCCTATGCACATTCCAATAATGAACTGAGAGTAAGGCAATATCTTGCTAAACTACACAGCACTTGATAACCTTATGTTCACAGAATTGAGCTCCACAATATCTAAGTCACAAACTCCATTTTAATTTGGCAGCCAAGTATCTATCTATGGGTAAATACAAAGGGTTTGTAAGATTATTTCTATGGCTACAGGTGTGACTCCAGAGGGTGTGTTACCTCCCTGGGACCAGGGTCAAGGATCTCACTGAATGGCTGTAGGGCATTCTGAAGGGAGAGAGCGAATATACAGAGATCGTGGTTCACACTGGGACTAATGACATAGGTAGAAAGAGGGATGCAACAAGAAACTAGGGAGCTGGGAAACAGATTAAAAAGCAGGATCTCAAAGACTGTAATCTCTGGATTATTCCCAATGCATGTGAGTGAGTGTCAGATTCGGTGAGTAGATGTGTGGCTGAGGAGTTGGGGCGATGAGAAGGGCTTTAGATTCCTGGATCATTGGGTTCATTTCTGGGAAAAGTATGGGACCTGTACAAGTTCAACAGGTTACACTTGAACTTGAATAGGACTAACACCGTCATGGAGTGGTTCGCTAATTTGGTTGATGGGGTATAACTAAATTTGATAGTGGAATGGGTTGCAGAATAGAGGTGCAGCAAGGGGTAATGCACAAACAAGAGCACAAATCAATTTGGAAGACCGAATGTATGTGATCAATTTCTGGCACAAAGAAGCAAGGCAAGGCAGGGTGTCATTTTATTGCAAAGCGTCTAACAAATTAGGTAGATGTGTGTGAATGTTGATTAGTGCATGGGAATGTGATATGATTATAGTCACAAAGACATGGTCAAGGGAGGGACAGAACTAGAAGTTCAATATTCCAGTGTAACCAGACTTCAGGCACGATATGGAGGAGTTATAAAAAAAGTGATGTCACAATATTGATGAAGGAGTCACTACTGCAGCAGGAGGGATGGTATCTTAAAAGGTTCCTCAAATGAGGCCTTATAAATTGAACTTAAAGACAAAAAGGGGCATTTACATTGTAGGAAATGTAAAATAGATCCCCACACAATCATCTAGAGACAGAAAAATCTCAGAGAGGTGTAAAAGTATTAGGATTACAATAGTAACGAATTTCAACTTCCCCAATGTTAACTGAGGTAGACAAAGTGTAAAAGGCCATTACTATAAATCTTCATCCTTTGATTCCAGCCCCTTCCTCCCTTCCTTGCTCCTCCAGCGATGAAAACAATCCCAGACCACAGAGTTCACAACGTTTCTCTTGTTGCTACTCGAGGTCAAGGTTTACTTCCAGATATTTTTATTGTCTCTTGGCTGAATGCAGCTTAGGACATTACACGTCCCTGAGTTTGTGTGTGATGTGCAAATGCCTGTTGCAGTTTAGTGAAACATATGGCTTGAGCAGAGTCCTCCCAAACTTAATCACATACTTGGAAGGGGCTCATTAATCAAAGTTTGAGTATAGATTAGATTTCTCCACGCTGTGTACCTGCTATTTACATTGCTAATTGGAAATTGCTCTTAACAAGCCAACAATTATCTCCCAGTCAAACCCATGGTTAACTTGATATGTGAGGGAGAACATTAAATAGTACTATCAATATAAAAATTAAGGCTGAGGTCGGAAAGCGAAATGGGAGATAGATTAGGTTGTCAACTGAAGGGTGACCTTTCCAGCAAATATAGATTCTTTCACAACCATTGGAAGTTTGCAGACATTTTGCTATATTGGTGATTAGTAAGATCGACTTGCCCCATATTGCTACATGCTGGAAAATTGATATAAAGAGTTTATTTTTGTAATCTATGCCATTTGTGTGGCCAGAAGACCTTCTGAATGAACTCCATTGAATAATCCACTCTCCAGAACACTTCCGTCAAGCATTCCCTTCCCCCAACATGGACAGTATAATTTTGTTAATAAGGAACATCACAGTAGAGGAACCTATTTTCGGGTGAGGTGTCTTGAACACTGTGACATCCGCTTAAAACCAGGCTACTGGTGATTTTTCATTCAAATCTTTTCCGTTCAAGTTTGTGAGACCTTTGTGAGACCTCATCTGGTGTCTCTGTACAGTGTTGGTCTCCATTCAGTGGGCCAAACAGAAAAGAATAGCACTTGAAGCAAATGCATGGGAACCTGATCGATTACTGATGTGGGGGTGGGAGGGGTGGTTGGGATTCTACAGCAGCTGCCAAAAATGGTGAGTTCTTTTTGCTTTAAATTTCAAAACTGGTTCCTGTGCTGTGGAAGAAGGTGTGGAAATATTTACCCGGCAACTGAATGCCGTCATGGATAGGTTTCTTGTGTCTTTCTGGATGGATTAAACTAAAAGAATGCTTCATGACATGTGCCCATCATAGGAAATGATTCTACACAATGCTATTTTAAGAAGGCTACAACCTATTTCCTTAAATCCTTTGATCGTAAGCCGGTATATCATTGTGTACTTCTAACATCAGAGATATTAATCCATTTTCTAAATCATACAATTTTACTGTTCCTGTTGTATTCTATAAATGGGTTAGCCATCACTCCAGCAACAATTATTTGTTGATCATTACCATCTTTGCTCACTCTTATAACCTGCATTATTTATCAACTTCACTCCTGAGAGGGATCGATAGAACCTTTGCAGCACAGAAAGAGACCATTTGGCCCATCAAGTCCATGTTCAAGCAACTCAATCAAACCCACTTCCCTCATTCTCTCCTTTCGCCCTCTAAGTTTATTTCACTCTCGTGCCCTTCCAATTTTCATTTCAAGTGATTGATTGTCACTGCTTCTGCCCCACTCCCGTATATAGCTGGATACTGGATTATTGGCCTTTGCTGTAACTAATTCTAAAAGGTAATGATTAGCTACTTGAAGGAAATAAGATGACAGGGCTATGGGCATGAAAAGAGGGAATGGGATTGACTGGGCTACTCTACAGAGAGCTGGTATGAACTTGATGGGTTAAATTCTGGGGAGGTGATAATCTAGTGGTACTGTTACCGGATTATCAACCTAGAGACCCAGATAATATCTGCAGAACTGGGTTTGAATCCAGCCATGGCAGATGGTGGAATTTGAATTTAATGAAAATATTTGGAATTAGGATTGTAATGACAACCATTTGTCGACTGTAAGAAAAAAACCATCTGATTCACTACTATCCTTTATGGAAGGAAACTGCTATCCTTACCTGATTTGTACTATATGTGGCTCCTAACTGCCCTCTTGGTAATTAGGGATGGGCAATAAATGCTGACCTGGGCAGTGACGCCCACATCCTGTGAATGAATAAAGAAAAAAGCATCCCTCTGTGCTGTAACATCTCCATGACAATGGCAGATGGGGTCTTGAACTTAACAATCCGTGTGAAAAATGGCTGCTCTGACAGTGCAGTGGGGTCTCAGTCTAGATTGTAGACTTAAGTCTCTAACCTATAACCTTTCAATTTTTTAATCTTATGCTAATCATCTGGCTACATTATTTCACAGCACCGATGGATATTAAATCATAAGCTCTTTCCAGAGAATATTTCACTTTTTCTGTATTCTGCTCAGCAGACATTTTCCCCAATACAAGCAACAAAGCTCCAGCTAAGTAGTTTTAAAAAGAAAATACTTGATGCAATTCCATTCCTTGATTAGTCCTCTACTGACAAATTTACCTTGACAGAGCACTTGGACAATAATTACACACAAATCTTTTTCCTCTTCCACCTCTGCTAATGGACAGCTCTAAATAGTACCCATTCATTGTATGCGATGTTTCAGGTTTCCTGTGTTGACATTCACTGCCTTGTATTTATTCACATTATAATCCATTTCCCCAGTCCTTACCCTATCCACTTAGTTTGTCTGGATTTCTTTGAGTGCTATTAATCTCCCCTAAGCTAATCAACTAGTCGCATAACTTTGTAACATTCATTGATGACTTGTTGCTGAGTTGGGATGCAGACGTCGTGGTGAAACGACATGCAAAAAATGATCAGTCATGTTAATTTATTCAAACCAGCTCCAAGGGCGAGAGAAATGCAAACATATGAATCCATGTGGTAAAAGAAAGCTCCCTGAACTTTTGTGCAATTCATTCCGAACTCTCATGAGCTGGACGATCTGCTGATTGACAACTGTAAGTTTTACTTAAGAGCAATGTGATAGCAATAACATTAAAGCAATAACATTAAAGTAAGTGCATTTGATATTAAAGCTTTTCTTTTGTTTATAAGGAAATTAACATATAACTAGAATGTGGTGACATTGTATCTTACTAGAAACGAAACGTTGGATACGGACAAATACATTGCTGTTTGGCAAATAAGTAACTGTCTTGTTCTTCACTGGTTAGTTAATTTCTCCTGTTAGAAAATGGCCAGTCAAATATAGATCTTGGTTTTGACAGAACAACTTCTTGGACATAATTATTTCTGAGAGCGAAAGTTATACACTTCCTGCAAATAGTTGTGTGATATTTATGTATGTGCAAATAGCACAGTCAGTTTGCTGAATGCCATTTAGAGTGAAAGTCGAAGGCCCATTCAGAATTGGAGGCATCATTCAGAACTGAAGTTATAAAGAGGCAACATCTGCTCTCTTAATTGGATGCAAAAGAGTCCAAGAAACGACAACTCTATTAAGCAGGAAAGATCTCCCTGATGGCTTGTCAAATATTCCTTTCTGAACACTCTAATCAAAATAAAGATTATCTGGTCATTTGTCTCACTGTTATTTCAGGGAGCCTTGATGTGCATATATTGGCTGCTGTGCTACATTACAAAAGTGTCTACACTCCAAGTTGACTGGAACACATTTTCAGCTAAATTGAGGTCATAAAAGGTGCAATTCAAATGCAATTTCTTTGGTGGCAGTCACACTGGGTTACAAGCTTAGAAGTTGCAATTCTCCCAACTCACTCTTTATAAATTTGTTCTTTTTTAAAGTAGCAACTTGTAGATTAGCACCAACAAATACACTGATACAATCTTTTGGATTGTCATTAAAATAAACAGTCTGACAGGAACACAAAAAATTGATAGCATTATAGCTTTAATTTTATTTAATATATGTAGCTTTAACATAATCAGCTTTATACAATTCAAGGTCTAATTATTTTTGCTAACCTGAAATTTCTGTTGGGATTTATGTGGTAAAGCTAACCATAGGATTGTTTTCTTTCAAGTTCATTTTTTACTTGCTTACTATGTCTTCCTCCCCTCTTTCAGTAGTGCTGAGGCTGTAAGAGGCTCTGGTCAGAATGCGTTTGGAATATTGTGAGCAGTTTTAGGTCCTGTAAACGAGGGAACGTGTGTTGGTTTTGGAAGGGGTCCAGTATGAAGAGCAGTTGAGTCTGATTTCGATGGAGTTTAGAATGATAAGGGAGGTTCTCATTGATACTTATAGAATACTGAGGTCTGTATAGCATGGATTTGGAGAAGATGTTTCCAAAGATAAGAGAGACTAGGACTTGAAAGCACAGCCTCAGACTGAAGGGATTACTCTTTAAAACTGAGAGGAGGAGGAATTTTTTCAGCCGGAGGCGTGAATCTGTGGAACTCATTGCAGCTCTTACACTTTCCAGGATTTTGCCAGTGGGCATTCTTGATGTATGACCATTATCGACACTAAACACCTATACAGTAGCATCACTGGACAGCAGTTATTTAAGTAACTCCTGTAAAATCTCCCATTACACAGAATACCTCTACAAGATCACAAATAAACCTGGCCAAGTCATCCCTCAACCTCCTATTTTACAGTGAGAAAAGTCCCAATCTATCCAGCCTCTCCCTATAACTCAAACCTTCCAGTTCTGGCAACATCCTTGTAAATCTTTCTTGAATCCACTTCAATTTAGCAAACCCCTAAGCTTAAGGGCACATAGGGATGGGCAACAAATGTTGGCCTTGACAGAAATACCCACATCCCTTTATTGAATAAATGAAGGAAAAGCAAGCAATAATAAGCCTGCTCCATCACTCTGACATAGGGCAGCTAACACAGCAGAGGCTAAACTTTACCACTCAGTATTGGTTTGTCACTAATATTATTTTGAAGTATACATTACCACATGACAGAAACAAAAAGGTCTATGTTTCTATGTTTCCTGTGAAATAGGATTTAGGAGTACTAACAAATGACATTGTTTCCAAGTAATTGATTGTTATGTATCTTTCAGCCCCATTTTAATAGCTCCCAGATTGGCTATGCACCATTTTGAGTGATGACAAGCCAAGTATATCATCTGTCATGGAGTTCATTAGTCAAACCTTACTTTCCCTGTCAATTTGTTTGTTGATTGTTAAATGAAGGAAATCATTCAGAAAAACAGCATTATTGGAAAATGTTAATGCAAAGTGCTCCTTTTACTGATAATATATATTCCTGCTCATCAGACTGATTGTTGATGAGTGGAGCCCTTTCCATATAGAACATAGAATATAGAACATTACAGTGCAGTACAGGCCCTTCGGCCCTCAATGTTGCGTCGACCTGATTATCCATATGTGTGTCCAGTGCCCATTTAAATGCCCTTAACATCAGCAAGTCTACTACTGTTGCATGCAGGCCATTCCACACCCCTACTACTCTGCGTAAAGAAACTATCCCTGATATCTGTCCTAAATTTATCACCCTTCAATTTAAAGCTATGTCCCCTAGTGTTAGCCTTTATCATCTGAGGAAAAGGGCCCTCACTGTCCACCCTTTCTAACCCTCTGATTACTTTATATGTCTGGATTAAGCCACCTTTCAACCCTCTTCTCACCAACGAAAACAGTCTCAGTTCCCTCAGCCTTTCCTCGTAAGACCTTCCTTCTATACCAAGCAACATCCTAGTCAATATCCTCTGAACCCTTTCTAAAGCTTCCACATCCTTCCTATAATGTGGTGATCAGAACTGTACGCAGTACTCCAGGTGCATCCTTACCAGAGTCTTGTACAGCTGAAGCATGACCTCATGGCTCTGAAACTCAATCCCTCTACCAAGAAATGCCAGCACACCATACGTCTTCTTAACAACTCTATCAACCTGGGTGGGCAACATTCAGAGATTTATGCACCTGGGCACTGAGATCTCTCTGTTCATTTACACTACCAAGAACTTTACCATTAACCCAGTACTCGGCATTCCTGTTATTTCTTCTGAAGTGAACTACCTCACACTTTTCTGCTTTAAACTCCATTTGTCACTTCTCAGCCCAACTCGACATCTTATCGATGTCCATCTGTAACCCACAACATCCTTTGGCATGATCCACAACTCTGCCTGCCTTAGTGTCATCCGCAAATTTACTAACCCATCCTTCTACGCCTACATCCAGATCATTTATAAAAATGACAAACAGCAGTGGCCCCAAAACAGATCCTTGCAGCACACCATGAGTAACTGAGTTCTAGGATGAACATTTCTCATCAACCACCACCCTCTGTCTTCTTTCAGCTAGCCAATTTCTGACCCAATCTGCCACATCACCTTCAATCACGAAACTCAGTATTTTGCGCAATAGCCTACTGTGTGAAACCTTATCAAATGCCTTACTGAAGTCCATATACGCCACATCAACCGCTTTACCTTCATCTACCTGTTTTGTCATCTTCTTGAAGAACTCAATAAGGTTAGTTAGGCACGACCTACTCTTCACAAAACCATGTTGACTATCCCTAATCAAATTATTCCTTTCCAGGTGATTACAAATCCTAACTCTTATAACCTTTACCAAAACCTTATCCACAATTGAAGTAAGGCTCACTGGCCTATAATCACCAGAGGTGACCCAACTCCCCTTCTTAAACAAGAGAACATCATTTGCTATCCTCCAGTCTCTTGGCACTACTCCTGTCGACAATGATGACATAAAGATCAAAGCCATGGGCTCTGCAATTTCCACCCTAGCTTCCCAGTAATTCCAAGGATAAATCCCATTGGGCCCAGGGGTCTTATCTATTTTCAGATCTTCCAAAATTGCTAAAACCTCCTCTTTGTCAACCACAATCCCATCTAATCTAATAGTCTGTATCTCCGTATTCTCACTAACATTGCCCTTTTCCAATGTGAATACTGATGAAAAGTATTCATTAAGCGCTTCCCCTATGTCCTCAGATTCCACACACAACTTCCCTCTACTGTCTTTGGCCCTAATCTTACTCTAGTCATTCTTTTATTCCTGATATACCTATAGAAGGCCTTAGGGTTTTCCTTGATCCTATCCACCAACAACTTCTCATGTTCCCTCCTGGCTCTTCTTAGCTGTCTCTTTAGATCTTTTCTGGCTAACGTATAACTCTCAAGCCCCCTAAATGAGCCTTCACGCCTAATCCTCACATAAACCTTCTTCTTTCTCTTCACAAGAGCTTCAACCTCTTTAGTAAACCATGGCTCCCTCTCTTGCAACTACCTCCCTTCTTAATAGGCATGTACTTACCAAGGACACACAGTAGCTGTTCCTTGAATAAGCTCTACATTTATAGACAATAGACAATAGGTGCAGGAGTAGGCCATTCTGCCCTTTCAACCAGCACCACCATTCATTATGATCATGGCTGATCATTCAAGTGTGTCCATCCCCTGCAGTTTCCTTCCCAATCCTATGTATCCTAAATCGTGCCCAGTCACATCGTAATTGCCTTTCTCCCAGTTATACCTCTTTCCCTGTGGTATATACCTATCCATGCCCATTGCTATTGTAAACATAATCAAATTATGGTCACTATCGCCAAAGTGTTCACCTACCTCCAAATCTAACACCTGGCTGGGTTCATTCCCCACTACCAAAGCCAATATGGCATCGCCCCTTATTGGTCTGTCTACATACTCTGTCAGAAAACCCTCCGGCATGTATTGGACAAAAACTGACACAGCTAAAATACTTGAGCTATAGTATTCCCAGTCAATACTGGAGAGAAGAACATCATCACTGTTTCAATACAAAATGACAGTAAAATGTTGTGGATACTGGAGATCTGAAATAAAACAGAAAACACTGCAGAGTCCACCATAACAATTATATCTCTCACTTCACTTCAGTAGTCATGACTCTCAGATCAGTATTAGCAGAGTTACAATGGAGGAGAATACTCATGGTCACTTAACCCCATAAGCAATAAGGTAGGTGGAACCCAACCTCCCTTGCTGTATGCCTGTCCCGAAGATTCAGCCTGAACCCATCTGGATGGTGCAAGTGGTCAGAATTTACAACTCTTCTTTTGAGAGCTTATTGTAGCATTAGTGCATCCCCAAAAATCTGTGCCCTACTCTCCTTTTGACTTTAATCAGCTTACAAACATCAATAAACTGTTCCTTTCCTTGATCTCCAGGGTTAGAAATGTAGAAAATAGGAGCAGGGCTTGGCCATTTGACCCATCAGACCTGCATCTCCATCCACTTTGAAAGCACTAATTGAATTGAGCAAAGCCAGAATGGGTTTATGTAAGGAAAATCATGCTTAACAAATCTACTAGCATGTTTTTGAGGATATAACCAGTAGAACATAGAAGGGAAAACAAAGTGATTTTCAGAAGGTCCCTCAAATGAGGTTAGGGAGCAAAATTAAATGGGATGGGGGTAGGGGATAATACGTTAGCATAGATCAAGAAATGGTTGACAGCTGGTAAATAGTGGGAATAAATGGCTCTTTTTCCAAGTGGCAGGCAGGCAGGATTACGGCATGGATCAGTGCTTGAAGCCCAACTATTCACAATATGCAATAAATGACCTGGATGAGGGAACCCAATGCAACATTTCCAGATTTACTGATGACATAAAACGGGGTGGTATAGTAATCTGTAAGGAGGATGTTGCAAGGTAATTTAGATAATTGAGTGCATGGGAAAAAGAATGGCAGTTGCAGTGCAATGAGGCTATTTGTGAAGCTACACACTACAGTGCGAAAAAAAGGAAAGGCAGAGTAATTATTAAAATAGTGATATATTCGGCAGGTAGCTCAGCAGGTACAGTAGCAATTAGGAAGACAAATGGTACTTTGGCTCTCATTTGAGTAGAGCTGCCTTTCTGCAGTTATACAGGGCTTTGGTGAGACCATACTTGGGATATTGCATAGGGTTTTGATCTTCTTATGTAAGGATAGATATACCTGCCATAGGGGGAGTGCAATGGAGTTTCACTAGGCTGATGCTGGGCTTGGCAAGATTGCCCTATGAGGAGATGTTAGATCTCAGAATAAGGGCTTGATTATCTGGGACAAAGACGAGGAAAGACTTCTTCATACAAAGGGTTGTTAATGGGGTTCCAAACAAGAGTATTGAACTTGGACACTGTCTCACTTTCCATAGATTGTGCCAGACCTACTGTGTTTCTGCAGTGTTTTCAGTTTTATTCCAATACTTTACTGTCAACATACATTGAAACAATGATGATGTTCTCTTCCTCAATGTATTTAATAAATTTTATTAATGTAATACTTTGTAAAATTGGCTAAATTTAATGTGATTAATGGGTAGAAACTTGTACAAGGCCAATTTCAGCGAGATGGTTTCTAATGAAAACTGCAAAGCAATGATAGATTTTGTCGGAACAAACCATATTATTGCATCAGAAATTATATTGAGATTTAAACAGCTAATTTACATGCTTTCACTCATACAGAAAAAGTAATATCAACTGCTGGTAGAGTGTCAATATAACATTGCCTGGATATTGATCCTGAAACATTGATTGTAATTTAGTGGTAGAGGAAAATCATACTGCCCACTTTGAAATTAAGATGATTGTGTGGCTCTACGACTTGCTCATATCCTGCTGGTTTTCTGACAGTGGTATCACAAGATTTCAAGATGCAACCTTTACTGACTGATGCTGGACTTTATAAGGGCTTTAAGGGGATGCTGTTTGTAAATCTCTCACCAATAAGTTAGAAAGCTGTCAGTTTATAACTCGTCCTCGAGACTCAAGTCCAATATCCAGGATGATGCATCCAGGGAGGCGGTCGTACTATGTTAATATCACTGGGTAGTAATTCAAAATGCCTGGGGACTTATGCTCTGGGTTCAAAACCCACCAGAGTAGATAGTGAAACTTGAATTTAATCAATGAGTCCTGGTCAAAAATAAGGTTAGCGTAATGCTGACTATGTAACCATTGTCAAAAAAACTCACTTACCTCACTGTTGGTCTTTAGGGAGGAAAATCTGCTGTCTTCCCTGGTCTGGCTCGAGACCCAGAGCAATGTAATTGATTCCAAACTGCCCTCTGGGCAAATAGAATTGGGGTGATAAATACTGACCTGGCTACTGGTGACCACATACCATTAACAAAACTAAATAATGTAATAGTGAGGGTATTGGATAAGCCATTTTTCACACATAAATCAGCTAGAGCTAAGCATTCTTTTCAAGAAAAATAGACTCTCCAGTGCAACAGAAAAGCAGATTAAATGAGGGAGTTACTGTGTGTGCATTGTCTGTCACATTGTCTACATTACAACAGTGATTACTCTTCAACAACACTCCATTAGTTGTGAAACTCTCTAGATTGTCTGTGAAAGCTATCATAAAACTTTTTTTAACTTCACAGAAGATAATTTACTTTTTGAAGAAGTTTGTAAATGTTTAGCATTGATAAGTTGATTGTGGTGTTGGCATTGACTTGCGTAGTCAGTGCCTATTGCCGCTAAACCTATTTTAATCCAGCTTCTAAAACCGCACAAGCTGGTTTCACATCCATCCAAGAAACAGGCAGGGTTAGTGACCTTTGTATTGTACATGACTGATACAATGATTTGGTCAGATCTAATGAAGGTGGTAGACTGCTCATGTCTTGCCTGCAGAAAGAGGATTTATTGCAATTGCTGAAGATTTGGCAAAAAAATAACAATTTTACCTCACATGACAGATACATATTTTCTTTCTCTCTGTTGTGGTGAAAAAAGATAGCCTCCCTTAAGTCTACATGGTTCAAGCAAGCAAAGGTGTTTTTTGTGGAGGTATAAAGGGAAAATAAGTTTTGGAAAATCAAAGAACTTCACAGCTTTCAGCACAAAGTTTTAATTCACAACTTCATGCAAGGTTCCTTGTTATCTCGGCTTCTTGCCTTGGATATGTTAGTTTCTGTGGCAATTCCTTCTGGTCTGACCTTCAGTTCCCTTTATTTCCTTGTTTTGTGTGGCAATGAATAAATGTTACAACTGAAATCGATCATAACTGCAATGAAGGCCGTCATGTACTTAACTTTTAGCCCTATTAGTATTAATCCCCTCATCCTTGCTTCACTCTTCCTTTAATTTTCCTGAACTCCTGGCCAATATTACCTGTGAGCACGTAGGCAAGTTGCCTGCTTTCATGTTTGTAAATATTTGACTTCTCTCATGCACATTCATTTGTAGTATCACCAAGGTATTGGAGAGCAAAGCTTTCCAAAAATGAGGCAGCAGGCAACTGCAGAGATTGCAGATTCATACCCTGGGATCTGCAGATTTAACTGTTCTTAGTGACATCACCAAGCAGCTGATGTTAATTGGAATTAAATGGCAATCTAGAGGAGAAAATAACTTTTAAAAAGAAGAAATTATGATTATTTTGGTCAACAATAATAACAACTTACAATTATTTTGCAAGTTTAAGGTAGGAAAATATCCCAAGGCTCTCACCAAGAATATCTCATGATGAAAACATTTTCCCTCGTACCCCCTTTAACACTACTATCAATCACTTTGCCAGGGGTAACATGTTTTACCAGTCCACTCTATCCAAATCCTTCATTATTTTTTATGCCTCATCTACGTGACCTTCAGTTACCCCGTTCTTAAGAAGGTAACCTTGGCCTATTCAATATTTCTTTATTACTGCAATTTTCAAGCCCAAGCATTATCCTTGTAAGTCTCCTCTGTATTCTACTGAGGAAATCAGAGACTTTCTCATTTGTGCCTGCATAGGTGAACGAAACTACCTGGAGAAAAGAGAAATCACCAAATCCTGTAAAACAAAAGGATTATCTCAGAGAACACTAACGACAAAGACCATTGAGCTATCTTCCCAGATTTCGCCACTACCCATAACACCATTTTTGTTTGGCCTGTATGTAGGCACGTAAGGAGAGTTTATAAGGGGATTAGATATTTAAGTATAGTGTTATATGTTGATGCTTCATTTAGAATCAATTTATTTGTAATAATTAACAAATCTTATTAAGTTCAGAAACCTGGTCTGTGGTTCTGTTAACATGGGTCTGAAAGAAAGGTAAATTGACGAATCTCTCAAGTTTATAACTTTTTTTGACATAACCATGAATAGTAGGGCTTGATTTCCAACACGCTACCCCAGTGAAGGATAATAAAGATTGAATTGCCAATCTTATGAAGTATATTTTTTTATATCCGCAAGTGTCCTTACACAGAACTGTACATTTTTTTTCTATCATCAAATCCCCTTCACTATTTTTTCTTTGTTTTTAGCTATTAACCACCACCAGTAAGTCACCCGGAATTAGAAATTTATAGGCAAAGTCTGTTAAGGATCAAAGCTGAGGAAGCAGACCTAAATCAAAATAGAGTTGGATGGGGAGATAAAGCACTGTATCCCCTATGGTGCCTTGTATAATCATTGAATTGTCAACACATGTCTATGTACAATTACACGTCTCTGGTTGGGATTACTTCTGACTAAAAACAAGTTTTGTGTTATGTCTCACGGCTATTGTGCCATATGCTGTTGGGGACTCATACAGATTTATGGATTATGAGAATTGGAAAGGTTGGAAGATTTGGACAATTCTTGTATTGCAGAAAGTTTACCATGTGGAATTAGGAAGTCAAAAAGCATATTGTTCACCTGCTGTTTACAAAGTAGCCAAGAGACTTTGGAAGATGTCTTTAAAACAGATAAGACTGTTTTACAACTTAAATTGTTGGACAAGTAAACTGAGTTTTTGAAAGGCTTTGTACTGGAAGTTGCCTAACAGCAGCCTCTGGATGTTTGATTCCTGTTTTGCCAGTGACTTGGGAGTTATCCAATTGTGGTGAAGCTTGCAAGGAAGCAAAGCTGTCTCTCACTCCTTCATCCTCTCACATGGTCAGTGAGGAACAACTGACTAAAGCAAAACAGCTGAAGAGCTACCTTAGTGAATATTTCCTGAGGATCAGAGAAAGCTCCATGAATCAATATCTCTGATAAACTCTGAAAGCTGAACTGCTAATTCGATCACAAGACTGAGGTTTAACTGACCGGCTACCTGACCTGAGGGTTTTCCATTGTTCTATAGCTGGCAGCTATACAATCTCATCAGTAAGGAATCAAAGGAACCATGAGAAAGTTGCCTAATTCTACCCTTTTACTTTGGACTCTGGATCCACAAGTTTTGCTTTTCCCTATTTTCCCATTTATAACTGCTCTGCTGTTCCTTGTCTCATCTTATATGAGTATGCATGTGGTTTGAAAAAGGGTACAGTTTATGTCTCCGCAGTACCTTAGTTAATGATCAGTTTGTAACTGTTTAAATAATAAGTTTGTTCTAAACAAACAAGTTATTTTTGAATTTAATAAGAAAACATGGTCGATGCTACTTTTATTGTAGGTAATATTGTATTGTAAGAAATCTCCCCTCCCACTCCACCAAGGACACGCAGGTCCTTGGACTCCTCCATCGCCAGACCATAGCAATACGACGGCTGGAGGAAGAGCGCCTCATCTTCCGCCTAGGAACCCTCCAACCACAAAGGATGAACTCAGATTTCTCCAGTTTCCTCATTTCCCCTCCCCCCACCTTGTGTCAGTCCCAACCCTCGAACTCAGCACCACCTTCCTAACCTGCAATTTTCTTCCTGACCTCTCCGCCCCCACTCCCACTCCGGCCTATCACCCTCACCTTGAGGTGATCCTTCCACCTATTGCATTTCCAACGCCCCTCCCCCAAGTCCCTCCTCCCTACCTTTTTATCTTAGCCTGCTTGGCACACTTTCCTCATTCCTGAAGAAGGGCTCATGCCCGAAACATCGATTCTCCTGCTCCTTAGATGCTGCCTGACCTGCTGCGCTTTTCCAGCAACACATTTTCAGCTCTGATCTCCAGCACCTGCAGTCCTCACTTTCTCCTTGTAGGTAATAGAATAAAGTAAAGCACATTGATCATTTTTGTGATTACATAAACATTTGCACTTTTGGTGCAACATGTGGAGAAATGCCACTGTATTTTCAGTGCACACATCCTGTCAGAATCTGAGCAATATCTTTAAGAGAAAAGCTCATCTTGCTATCACCACGTCATGGCATATGACCTGATGGTAAAAAGGTATCAGTTTCCATCTGATTATGGCCAATTGCAGCATAGCATATCAAAGGAAACATGCAACAATTTGTAACTGAATTACTGTGTACTAGGCCAGACATTGATGTTCTTATGATTATAATATACATAGATACCAGGAGTTGAAGAAATAGCTATTGAATCTTTCAGTATTACATTACTCACGTCTAGTTCTTATGTCACAGGAGTGAACATAAATATCAACTCATCGGGCATGAGTGCCCTGCTGATGGTAAAAAGCATATCACTGCATGTACAGCAGATTGTGAGAGCTGACCAGATCAGATGATAGAGGATTCAGTGATGGTAATGCTGTTGAATGTCAAGGGGTGATGGTTAGCTTCTCTCTTTTTGGAGATGGTCATTGCCTGGCATTGTGTGGCGCAAATGTTAATTGCCTCTTGTCATTCCAAACCTGGATATTGTCCAGGTGTGGCTGGATTTGGACATGGACTGCTTCACTACCTGAAGAGCGGCGAATAGGGCTGAACATCCCCACTGTTGATAGTGCAGTGTCCATTCATCCATTGCTGTAGCCTCTGCTTGGTCTCACCAATGCCTCAGGGCATCCTTGCCTGCAGCGGATGAGATAGACAACGTTGTCTGAGTCACATAAGTACCTGCCACGTACATGGTAGGAGTTGTCCCCACGCATAATAGTGGTATCCGTGTCGACATTCTGATATGTCTTGCAGCGTCTACCGTGGCAAGGTTGTATGGCGTTGTCCTGAAAGCCAGGCAGTTTGGTACGAACAATGATCTGTTTGAGGTTTGGTGGCTGTTTAAAGGCGAGAAGTGGAGGTGTGGGAAAGGTCTTGGTGAGGTGCTCATCCTTATTGATAATGTGTTGCAGGCTGCGAAGGACATGGCGTAGTTCTTCAGCTCCTGGGAAGTACTGGACAACAAAGGGTACCCTGTCAGTTGCAGCTTAACAGACAGGGATGTTTCCTCCCAGGTGGAGAACACTTCAGTGGTCCAGAACATTCAACCTCGGACCTTCAGGTGACCATCCTCCAAGGTGGATTTCGAGACAGGCAACAACGAAAAGTGGCTGAGCAGAGGCTGATAGCCAGGCTCAGTACCCATTGGGATGGCCTCAACTGGGACCTTGGGTTCATGTCACACTACAGGTGACCTCACTGCACTATACACACACAGAGACAGACGCACACACACAGATAGGTGCGCACACACACACACAGACATTCCTACACACACACAGGACACCTACATGCACACGCAACACACTCCTCCAGACACACACACTCTCCTACAGACTCATACAATCATACAGACCCTCTCTCATACGCTCACGCATACACTCCCACACTCGCGCCGCACACTCACCCTCTCACAGACTTATACCCCTTTACACTCACATTCACACATATCCACATACTTTCTCACAGACCCTCATAACGCCACCCCCTCCATACACACACAAACACATGCACAAACACACACCCACATGCATACGTACACATATACGTTTGTTGGGTGAATTTGTACTTGCAGAGTTACATTTTGCTCAAACATTGCATGACTCCATGTAAGGTTCTGTAAATCCCTTTTTTGGATTAGAATCAGTCTAAACGTTGGGACACAGACAGCCTCACACAGGGCACCTCACACCTTAAATGCATTACCTGGGCCAACATAACACCAATAGTTAAAGTTCACTTGAGAATGTAACTTTTAAAAATGCTTTGCAATTTACGTATGAAAGAACTGAAACCAACCTGGTCATACTAAAAGATGAGAGACTTAGCAAACAAGCCAGGCCTTTTTCTAGATTAGATTAGATTGCTTACAGTGTGGAAACAGGCCCTTCGGCCCAACAAGTCCACACCGACCCACCCCCAACCAGACCCATTCCCCTACATTTATCCCTAGCACTATGGGCAATTTAGCATGGTCAATTCACCTAACCTGCACATTTTTGGACTGTGGGAGGAAAGCGGAGCACCTGGAGGAAACCCACGCAGACACAGGGAGAATGTGCAAACTCCACACAGTCAGTTGCCTGAGGCAGCAATTGAACCCGGGTGCTCTGGCGCTGTGAGGCAGCAGTGCTAACCACTGTGCCACCGTGCCGCCCACAAATGTATGATTTCACTGTATGATTTCAGTTACATCACACTGTAAACTTTTGCTATAAATTCTGTGTCTTATGATCTTATACTCCACAACTACCCAATGAAGGAGTGGCACTCTGAAAGCTAGTGCTTCCAAATAAACCTGTTGGAACACACCTGGTGTTGTGTGATTTTCAAATTTCACAGGACTGTGTTGGCTCAGTTTCCTGGATTGATGCACCGTTTGAGCTCAATGTTGTGTTTGATTGTTCTGTGGTTATTTTTGTGAACTTGTTTATTGTTACAAATAAGGCAGACCCAAATATGGAGCAGGACCCAGATATTCAGTCCCTCTGCAGCGTGGCTTGCAGTGCAGCATGGAGTTTCAGCTCTGGGGATGTGTTGGGGAAGAGGTTTCTGAGGGGGACATGATGGAGAAGAAGGACATTGGGAAGGTGCCCTGCGATTGTTAGGTTAAATCTGGGTGTGAACTGAGAGAGAGAAATGTACAGCCTTTTGAAAGAGCTGGAAGTCAGGGCTGCAAATGAGGAAAAATGAGGTATGAAGGTAAACTGGCCAAGAATATTAAGGAGGATAGTAAAAGCTTTTTTAGGTATGTGCAAGGCAAAAAAATGGTTAGGACAAAAATTGGGCCCTTGAAGACAGAAACAGGGGAATATATTACTAGGATCAAAGAAATGGCAGAGGAATTAAATGGGTACTTCAGATCTGTGTTCACTTGGGAAGACACAAGCAATCTCCCTGAGGTAACAGTGGCTGAAGGACCTGAACTTAAGGGAATTTATATTTGCCAGGATTTGGTGTTGGAGAAGCTATTAGGTCTGAAGGTTGATAAGTCTCCGGGGCCTGATGGTCTGCATCCCAGGGTACTGAAGGAGGTGGCTCGGGAAATCGTGGATGCGTTGGTGATTATTTTCCAGAGTTCAATAGATTCGGGGTCGGTTCCTGAGGATTGGAGGGTGGCAAATGTTATACCACTTTTTAAGAAAGGTGGGCGAGAGAAAGCAGGTAATTATAGACCAGTAAGTCTGACCTCAGTGGTGGGAAAGATGCTGGAGTCTATTATAAAGGATGAAATTACTGCACATCTGGATAGTAGTAACAGGATAGGACAGAGTCAGCATGGATTTATGAAGGGGAAATCATGCTTGACTAATCTTCTTGAATTTTTTGAGGATGTAACTATGAAGTTGGACGAGGGAAATCCAGTAGATGTAGTGTACCTGGACTTTCAAAAAGCTTTTGATAAAGTCCCACACAGGAGGTTAGTGAGTAAAATTAGGGTGCATGGTATTGGGGACAAAGTACTAGATTGGATTGAAAATTGGTTGGTTAATAGGAAACAATGGGTAGTGATAAACGGCTCCATTTCGGAATGGCAGGCAGTGACCAGTGGGGTACCGCAGGGATCCGTGCTGGGACCGCAGCTTTTTACAATATATGTTAATGATATAGAAGATGGTATCAGCAATAACATTAGCAAATTTGCTGATGATACAAAGCTGGGTGGCAGGGTGAAAAGTGATGAGGATGTTAAGAGATTACAGGGTGACCTGGACAAGTTAGGTGAGTGGGCAGATGCATGGCAGATGCAGTTTAATGTGGATAAATGTATGGTTATCCACTTTGGTGGCAAGAACAGGAAGGCAGACTACTACCTCAATGGAATCAATTTATGTAAAGGGGCAGTACAGAGAGATCTGGGTGTTCTTGTACACCAGTCAATGAAGGCAAGCATGCAGGTACAGCAGGTAGTGAAGAAGGCTAACAGCATGCTGGCCTTCATAACAAGAGGAATTGAGTATAGAAGCAAAGAGGTGCTTCTGCAGCTGTACAGGGCCCTGGTGAGACCACACCTGGAGTACTGTGTGCAGTTCTGGTCTCCAAATTTGAGAAAAGACATTATGGCTATTGAGGGAGTGCAGCGTAGGTTCACGAGGTCAATTCCTGGAATGGCAGGATTACCTTACACTGAAAGACTGAAGCGACTGGGCTTGTATACCCTTGAGTTTCGAAGATTGAGAGGGGATCTGATTGAGACGTATAAGATTATGAAAGGATTGGACACTCTGGCAGTAGGAAACATATTTCCACTGATGGGTGAGTGCTGAACCAGAGGACACAGCTTAAAAATACGGGGTAGACCATTTAGGACAGAGCTCAGGAGAAACTTCTTCACCCAGAGAGTGGTGGCTGTGTGGAATGCTCTGCCACAGGGAGCAGTGGAGGCCCACTCTCTGGATTCATTTAAGAAGGAGTTGGATAGAGCTCTCAAAGATAGTGGAATCAAGGGTTATGGAGATAAGGCAGGAACAGGATACTGATTAGGAATGATCAGCCATGATTATATTGAATGGCGGTGCAGGCTCGAAGGGCTGAATGGCCTACTCCTGCACCTATTGTCTATTGTCTATTGTCTCTATTGTCTATTGTCTATTGCACATGAAGTAGGCATTTTCAAGCTCTTTAACGAGAACCTGGTACTGGGACTAACTCATTGCTTCCCAAACCTTTTCTCTATCATGACTCTATGTTGAGACTTGAAAATTACCATATCTCCCCAGGCAGGCACTGAGAGATCTGGGTTGGTGCTGGGTTTGCGAAGTTGGGGGTGGGAGTGGTGATGATGGTGGGTGGCTAGACCTCTGACACTTGTGATATGGGAAGGGTAGAGAGAATACCCTGCGACACTGAGAGAGCAGGGTCATTTCTATATGGTAGACATAGCTGCCTCAGAGGTCACCATCTCAACCTCAGCTTGTGAATCTTCTTGGAGTCATAGAGATCTACAGAAAAAGGCCCTTTGGCTCATCACGTCGAAGTAGATCAAAAAAACCTGCCTAACTATTGTAATCCCATTTTCCAACACTTGGACATGGTATTGCAAGTACACATCTAAATACTATTTAAATGTAATGAGGATTTCTGCCTGTACCACCCTTGTGGGCAGTGAGTTCCAGATTCTCACTACGCTTTGGGTGAGAAATCTTTTCCTCACATTTTCGCTAAATCTTCTGCCATTTTCCTTAAATCGATGCCCCTGGCCATTGATCCATCCATCATGAGGAAATGTTCCGACTTGTCTGCATTATCTATATCCTTCATCATTTCATACATCTCAATCATGTCCCCTCCCAATCTCCACTGCTCTAAGGAAAACAACCCCAGTCTCTCTTTATAACTGAAACTCTCCAGCTCCCAATCCTGGGCTTCAATTTATCCCATTGAGAAAACCTTACAAACTATGAGCCAAAAAAAGCACACAAAAAGTGTCTCTGTCTTCTGCACTGAATTCCCATGGTGACTCCAAAGGATCTAAACTATACACTGATTCGAGTTGTATCTGGATATGATCTCTCCTTTCTGGCAGTGCAAAGCTTCCCAAGGTACAGTTGGTTCCATGATAGTTCTGTTCTCATGCGATCCCATGTTATACAAAATTGTGCAATAGCTGCACTACTTTAACTAATGGGGCCGGAATTGCATTATACCAAACACAGGTGAGGAAAGTTTGTGTTCTACAAATGACGGTCTAAATTCTTCAATTGTCTTAAAGCCAATTCATGTTGGAACAACACACATTATAGCACAATCGACTGGATAAAATATTCAACATTCTAATCTGTCCTAATGAGTTCTGAAGAAGGGTGATTGGACTCAAAACATTAAAACTGTTTCTGTCTCTGCCAGACCTGCTGAGTTTCTCTAGCAATTTCTGTTTTTGTTTCCAATCCATTTATCCATTTGGTATCAGGATGTTTACTGAACACATGAGGCAGTTTGTTACAACCTGTTATTATTTCCTTTTCGATTTTTGTTCAATAGTGTCAGAACATAGAAAAGTGCAACATAGTACAGGCCCTTCAGCCCACGATGTTGTGCTGAGGATTAATCCTACTATAAAATAAAATAATCTAACCTACACTCCCCTCGATTCACTGTTGTTTATGTGCATGTCCAGCAGTCACTTAAATGTCCCTAATAACTCTGCTTCCACTGACAACACATTCCATGCATTCACAATTCTGTAAAGAGCCTACCTCTGACATCTCCTCTATACCTTCCTCCTAACACCTTAAAACTATGACCCCTCGTGCCAGTCAATCCTGCCCTGGGGAAAAGTCTCTGGCTATCGATGCTATCCATGCCTCTCATTACCTTGTACACCTCGATCAGGTCACCTCTCTTCCTTTTTCTCCCCAGAGAGAAAAATCTGAGCTCAGTCAACCTCTCCTGCAAAGACAAGCCTTCTAGTCCAGGCAGCATCCTGGTAAACCTCCTTTGCACCCTCTCCAAAGCCTCCACAATATTCCAAGTGTGGTCTCACCAGGGTTTTGTAGAGCTGCAGCAAAACCTCACGGCTCTTAAACTCGATTCCCCTGTTAATGCAAGCCAAAACACCATATGCTTTCTTAACAACTCTATCCACCTGAGTGGCAACTTTGAGGGATCTATGCACTTGAACACCAAGATCCCGCTGTCCCTCTACACTGCCAAGAATCCTGTCTTTAATCCTATATTCAGCATTCAAATTCGACCTTCCAAAATGCATCACTTCACATTTCTCCAGGTTGAACTCCATCTGCCATTTCTTAGCCCAACTCTGCATCCTGTCTGTCGTGCTGCAGCCTGCAATAGCCCTTGATACTATCAACAGTACCTCCAACCTTTGTGTCATTGGCAAACCTACTAACCCACCCCACAACCTCGTCATCCAAGTCATTTATAAAAACTAGAAAGGGCAGAGGCCCAAGATCAGAGCCCTGCAGGACACCACTCACCACTGACCTCCAGGCAGAATACTTTACATCTATAACCACTCTGCCTTCTGTCAGCCAACCAATTCTGAACTAAAGAGCCAAATCTTCATGTATCCCATACCGCCTCACTTTATGAATGAACCTACAGTGGGGAACCTTATCAAATGCCTGACTGAAGTCCATGTACACCACATCCATTGCTCGATCTTCATCAACCTGTCTCGTCACCTCCTCAAAGAACACAATAAGATTTGTGACCTGTCCCTCACAAAGCCATGCTGACTGCCGTTAATCATGCCATGCTATTCCAAATAGTATAAAATCCTATCGCTCAGAATTCTTTCTAAGTCCTCGCTGACCTCAGAACTGGTCTATAATTGCCAGGGATTTCCCTATTCCCCTTCCTGAAAAGAGGAACAAAGTTCACTCCCTCCAATCCCCCAATATGACTCCCATGGAGAGTGAGGAAGCAAAGATCTTCGTCAATGGCTTAGCAACCTCCTTTCTCGTTTCCCGGAGCAACCCAAGATAAATCTGGTCTGGCCCTGCGGACTTATCACTCTTAATGTTTGCCAAAATTTCCTGCACATCAACTTTGTCAACCTTGATCTGTTCAAGCCTGTTTCCCAGCTCCTCAAAGTTTTCATTCACAACAAGGTCCTTTAGTGAAAACTGAAGCAAAAAACCCATTTGGGCTTCCCCTATCAGACTCCATGCATAAGTTCCCTTCGCTACCCCTGACTTCTCCCTGATTATTCTCTTATTCCTCACGTATGAGTAAAATGCCTTTGGGTTCTCCCTAATCCTTCTTGCCAAGCCTTTTTCGTGCCCCCCCCTCCTCACTCTCCTCAGTCCATTTTTGAGCACCTTTCTAGTAAGCCTGTAATCCTCTAAAGTTGTGCTAGATCTTTGCTTCATCCACCTTACGTAAGCTAAATTCTTCCTTTTGACGAGAAGCTCCTCTGTTCTTGTCATCCAAGGCTCCTTAATCTTGCCCCTTCTTGCCTGTCTCAGAGGAACAAAGTTATGCATCACTCACAACAACTGTTCCTTATACAGTCTCCACATGTCTGTTGTGCCCTTTCTGTGGAACAATTGCTCCCAATCTGTACTTCCCAACTCCTGTCTGATAGTATCATAATTTCCTTTTCCCTCTCCAAGGCTATGGGAGGCAGTTACGGTCACTGTCACCAAAGTGTTCTCCCACCATGAGATCTGACACCTCTCCTGGTTCATTGCCGAGCACCAAATCCAAAATGGCCTCTCCCCTCGTCAGTCTGTCTACATACTGAGTAAGGAAACTCTCCTGAACACACCTGACTAAAACGGGTCCATCCAAACCACTTGCAATAAGGAGGTTCCAGTCAATATTGGGAAAGTTGAAGTTACCCATAACAACAACCTTGCGACATCTATATTTTTCCAAACTCTGCCAGCCTATGAGTTCTTTGATCTCCCTATTGATATTCGGGGATCCGTAGAAAACCTCGAGTGAGGTGGCTGTTCCTTTGCTGTTCCTAACTTCCACCCATACTGACTCAGTAGACAAACCTTCCTCGACAACCTTCATTTTTGTGACACACTCTGATTAGCAATGCTACACCCCCTCCTCTTTTCCTCCCCTTCCTATTCTTTTTAAATGTTCCAAACCCTGAAACATCTAGCAACCATTCCTGCCCCTGTGAAACCCATGTCTCTGTTATGGCCACAACATCATGGTCCATGCTCTAAGTTCGTCACTCTTATTTCTGGCACTCCTTGCATTAAAGTAGACACACTTTAACCGATCCCTTTGTTCCATGAGATGAAATTGTACTCACTTAAAAAACAATCAGTTACCTTCCCAGCAGGCTCTGCTTCTTCAGCTCTCTGCTCCTGCTGTCTGAGCTCGAGTGAGACCAGAGGTTTGTGCTGCTTATATTATTTTGGTTCAGCACCTTGTTGTTTTATGTAACATACTTGAACTTGATGATGTAGGAAATTCTTTGGTGCAGATCATGTTTCTGATATTTTCTGTCATGCCCGTGGAGAGAATTTGAGAATGAGTTACAACTTAAGTATTGTTTTTGAAGTAAGCCCTTTTATTATTTCATTTAGAGTCCAGAATTTTGGGGCCATTTACATTCAATTGTCATTAGTAGATCCAACAAAGAATTCACAATAAATATCTATACTTAGGAAGTGTTTAGAATATGGAACTTGCTACCACAGTCAATGGATGTCTCTGGTTGGGCTGGCATTTATTGCCCATCCCTAATTGCCCTACTTGAGAAGGTGGTGGTGAGCTGCCATCTTGAATTGTGGGCATGTGGGGCATCCACAATTCTGTAGGGATGGAGGTGCAGGATTTTGGCCTATTGACAGTGTTATGGGTCAGACCAGACCCCCTCAAAATATAATAACCAAGTCTCCCAGACCCTAATGTTTTATTTTCAAGGTAAATGTATGGTGCTGTGCTCCAGATGCAATTTGATTGGTCAAACTACTCAACATGAAACAAAATACAATTTATTCAAACACTATGGTAAGAATACAACAAAAGAAAAAGAAACAACTCTCTTGAAAAACCTAACAGAATAATGGATTATTTTACTACTAAACATTAATTGTTCCAATATAGTGACATTTTATAAACAAAGCCTTGGCCAAAGGTAAATTCAGAAAGCAGATTGTCTCACATTCAGTTCTCTAATCCAGGAGGAAATAACATCAAAAGACAATTCTAAGACACACCGTAGTAACCAGGAGAGATTAATTGCCTTCCGAACCTACTTACACCCCAGCAACTGCTGAAAGCCAAACCTAAAATCCCTGAGTCTGTGTGTGGGAGCTTGACCACACCCACTTAGGTTGCTTCTATTATTCCATCTTCAAAAAAGCACCCAAGGCTTCACAGGTTGTTTATCTTCTCATAGACTGCTGGGCACCTGTCCCTCAATCTCTCTCTAAAAGAAACCAGGACAAAACACACCTCTTAAAGCCACGGCATTGTCACATCAGTGAAGGGACAATTCAGGATGCTGTGGGGTTTAGAGGGTAACTTGCAGTTGGTAGTGTTCCAATGCGTCTGCTACCCTTGTCCTTGTAGGTGGTGGAGATCTGGGCTTTGGAAAGTGCTGTTAAAGCAGTTTAGTGAGTTGGTGCAGTAATATGCCACTGTGGGTTGGTGCTGGAGAAAGTGAATGATTCCCAGCTTTGGAACAGCACTCATAAAAGTGTGGCCGTTACCACCATCAGCACAGCAGCATGAACAGGAAAAAGGAAGAGCATGATGAGGAGAAGGAGTGGGTGGGACATCAATCACAGGTCCCCCTGGACACCAGAGCTCTTAGACAACACCTTATTAAGAAACACTTTCCACTCCATCTAACAGCTGGAAATCCCAGAAAAAAACCATGGCTTAAAAATTACAGGCCCAGTGGTTCTATCATGTTCCTTGACAGGGTGGTGAAGAAAGCATTTGACACGTTTGCCCTCATTGGTCAAAGCACTGAGTACAGGGGTTGGGATGTCATGTTACAGCTTTGCTAAGACCACATTTGGAATACTGTGTACAATTCTGGTCGCCCTGCCATAGGAAGGATTGAATTGAATTGAATTGAATTGAATTTATTGTCACGTGTACTGAGGCACAGTGAAAAGCTTTGTTTTGTGAGCAATACAGGCAGATCATATAGTTAAGTAGCATAGATAAGTAAATAATAGATAAACAGCAGCAAAAACAGAAACACAGGCACAGGCGAATGTTAAGAGTTTGTGAGTCCATTCAGTATTCCAGCAACAGCAGAGTAGAAACTGCTTCAAAACTGGCTGGTGTGTGTGTTCAGGCTTCTGTACCTTCTCTCCAATGGTAGGGGTTGTTAAAAAAAAATTTGCCAGGATGAGATGGATCTTTAAGAATGCTGGCGGCCTTTTCTTGACAACGGGCCTGGTAGATGGATTCTATAGATGGGAGTTTGGCCTTTGTGATTATCCGGGCCGAGTTCACCAGTCTCTGCAACCATCTCCGATCTTGAGTGGTACAGTTGACAAACCAGGTAGTGACAGAATGCTCTCGATGGCGCAGCTATAAAAATTGGTAAGGGTATTCGCCGTCATGCCAAATTTCCTCAGCTGCCTGAGGAAGAAGAGACGTTGTTGGGCCTTTGTAACCAGTGCGTCCACATGAAGAGTCCAAGAAAGCTTGTTGTGGATGACCACTCCCAGGAGCTTGACACTCTCCACTCGTTCCACCTCTGTGCTGTTAAAGTGGAGGGGGGCATGAGTAACATCCTGCCAAAAGTCAATAATGAGTTCCTGTCATTAAACTGGAAAGGGTGCAAAAAAGATTTACAAGGATGTTATTGAGACTGGAAGGTTTAGCTTATAAGGAGAGGCTGAATAGGCTGGGACATATTTCTCTGGAGCTTAGGAGGTTGAGGGATGACCTTAAAGAGGTTCATGAGGGCCGTAGATCAGTGAATAGCCAAGGTCTTTTCTCCAGATAAGGGAATCAAAACGAGAGGGCATGGATTTAAGGTGAAAAATTGAAAAGAGACCTAAGGGGCAAATATTTCACACTGAAGGTGGTGTATATATGGAACGAGATGCTAGAGGAAGTGATAGAGGCGCGTACAATTAGGACATTTAGTAGACATTTGGACAGGTGCATTGATAGGAAAGGGATATGGGCCAAATGCAGGCAAATGGAAAGAATTCAGTTTCAGTAACCTGGTCAGCATGGACCAGTTGGGCTCAAGGGCCTATTTCTGTGTTGTTTGACTCGATTATTCTATGATTGTTCAATCCCACTATCACCTCAGCCTCCGTGAGTTAGTGGCTGTATTCTGTGTAACTGGGTACAGTCTCCTTTATAGTTGAAGAAATAATGTTTGCCTTGTTATAGAAGTTGACTTAACTCCTCAACCTTTAGATCTTTTGGGAAAACAGGCCTTGAAAACAATGTGGCACGGTAGCTCAGTGGTTAGCATTGCTGCCTCACTGTGCCAGGGACCTGGGTTCAGTTCCCAACCCAGCGATTGTCTGTGTGGAGTTTGCACATTCTCCCCATATCTGTGCGGGTTTGCTCTGTTTTCCTCCCACAATCCAAAAATTTGCCAGGTGAATTGGCCATGCTAAATTGCCCATAGGGTTAGGTGCATTAGTCAGGGGTAAATATAAGTAGGGGAATGGGTCTGCGTTGGTTGCTCTTTGAAGAGTTGGTGTGGACTGGTTGAACTGAAGGGCCTGTTTCCTTGCTGTAGGGAATCTAACGAAATAAAACCCTGAGATTTTAAACAGGATCTTATACGATTTTCTCTATTTATTTTGAGAGTTTTGATCGAAATGACTCTTGGTGTCACTAGGTGGCACCATGTGCTCTGTTATCAGTACCTTTGGGTTTGCTTTGGGAGATAAAGTTTGCCTTACAGATATGGAAATGTAGGACAGAAGCCCAAAGTATGAACCCACTGATGATTAGTGAAGCTCTCCATAACAAATAATTCAAACCGCTAACAACTGCTTGGACCCTTCAGCAGAAGGAAAGCACCACACTGTAACAAAGCAAGAAAGGTGACAAAGGAAGGACTTTGCATTAATATAGAACCTTTCACAACATTGGAGTGTCTTTACAGCTAATGAAATATGATTGAAAACTGGTCTCTGTTGTAAGGTGGGAAATAAATGTCACATTTCATACAGCAGTCTCACAGAAATGAGATAAATGATTTGTTTATTTAAAGTAAATTGATTAAAGGATAAATGTTAACCCCTGAAAAAAAAGGGTAAAGGGAGTACATCTTCATTCTAGGGGATATATTAATTATGAGCTTTTCTATCATATCCCTTGCTATTCTTGCTGACCTAAACTCTTTCAATCGCAGTTTTGAGATTTTCAGTTGGACTCCCAGCCTCAACTGACAGAAAGTTCCAGATTTGTGTGATGTTGTACTACTGACATCAATCCTCAACATCCCAGGTCCAATTTGAGGGACAGTCCCTTGTTCTGGACTCCAGGCAGAGGAAACATTTCGCTCTCCCAAATCAAACAGCTCAACTCGTTTGAACTTTAAGCTTCTACGCTCAGGGATGTACAAGGAAAATTTCTCAAAAGCCCAAAATTCCAGGGGAGGAAAAAGAAAACACCAATGAGATTCTGAAGCACTCCTTGAAGTATGATAGCATTGGCATTAATGACTGGCTTGAGTTCATTACCAATTATTCAAGAACTCATTCATCAAGCTACATCACACTTGAAGCAACAACATCTTCGTGATGGGGCAGGGTAGGGTATTGGCAAAGAGAGAAAGAAGGGAAGCATATCCTACATTATGGATCATTTTACTTCACACGGTGTCCTGTCCCATACATCTGCGGTTGGAAAGGAGCCTCTTCAATAACATGATACTAAGATTGATGGAGTAGCAGATACTGAAGGGGGCTGTCAGAGAATACAGCAGAATATAGAAAGATTGGAGAGTTGGGCGGAGAAATGGCAGATGGAGTTCAATTCGTGCAAATGCAAGGTGATGCATTTTGGAAGGTCCAATTCAAGAGCGAGCTATACAGTAAACGGAAAAGCCATGGGGAAAATTGATGTACAGAGAAATCTGGGTGTTTGAAACCATTGTACCCTGAAGGTGGCAACGCAGGTCGAGAGAGTGGTCAAGAAGGCATACGGCATGCTTTCTTTCATCGGACGGTGTATTGAGTTCAAGAGTTGGCAGGTCATATTACAGTTGTATAAGACTTTGGTTCAGCCACATTTGGAATACTGTGTACAGTTCTGGTTGCCACATTACCAAAAGGATGTGGATGCTTTGGAGAGGGTGCAAAGGAGGTTGACCAGGCTGTTGCTTGATATGGAGGCCACTAGCTATGAAGAGAGAGGTTGAGTAGATTAGGATTATTTTTATTAGAAAGATGAAAGTTGTTCGGGGTGGGGGAGAACCTGATTCAGGTCTACAAAATCATGAGAGGTATGGACAGGGCGAATAGCAAGAAGCTTTTTCCCAGAGTGGGGGACTTGATTACTAGGGATTATGAGTTCAAGGTGAGAAGGGAAAAGTTCAAGGGAGGTATGCATTGAAAGTTCTTTACGCAGAGGGTTGTGGGTGCCTGGAACATGTTGCCCACGGAGGTGGTAAAGGCGGGCATGATAGCATCATTTAAGATGTATCTAGATAGATACATGAGTGAGCAGGGAGCAGAGGGATATAGATCCTTAGAAAATAGGTGACAGGTTTAGATAGAGGATCTGGATCAGTGCAGGCTTGGAGGGCGTAAGGGCCTGTTCCTTTGCTGTGAATTTCTTTGTTCTTTGTTTTATGAGGGCTGTGACCCCGTGTGGATATCAGCCTCAAAGTCAGGGACTGCCAGATTATTCTTATAAAGTGGGGGAGGCAGTGCCCCTGTGTATTATTACTAGACTATTAATCCAGTGACCTAGGTAATGTTCTGGGGACCCAGGTTCGAGTCCCACAATGGCAAATGATGGAATTTGAATTCAATAATAAAATAAATCTGGACTAAGAGTCCAATAATGGCCATGAAGCCAAACATCAGGAGAAACCCATCTGATTCATGAATGTGAATACCAGGTCATTGACTATGTTTAAGATATAGATAAGTTCTTGATTGCCAAGGGGATCAAAGGTAATGGGGAGAAAGTGGGAAAATGGGGTTGAAAAACCTATCAGCCATGATCGAATGGTGGAACAGACTCGATGGGCCAAATGGCCAGTTTCTGCTCCTATGGTCTTGTGGTCCTTTTAGGAAGGAAGCTGCCATCCTTACCTGGTTTGACTTACATGTGACTCCAGACCCAAGGCAATGTGGTTGACTCTTAACTGCCCTCTGGGCTATAAGGGTGGGCAATAAATGCTGGCCTAGCCAGTGACACCCACATTTCGTGAATGAATTTGAATAACTCGATTAGTCTGATATCATCCTTGTACAACTGCACTGCACCAAATCCAAGGTCAGTATATTCTGACATTCAGAACTGAATCCAGTACTTCACCAATGGTCTAGCCAGCAATTGACAGAACTGGAAAACTTTACCCTTGATATTTCAGTACCATATGGATAAGAGGCAGTGCTCTATTAACCTTTGAAATTATACCTGGATTACTAGCTTTTAGAGATTTCGCTACGTGATACTCTGCCTTGCAATTATTCTGTTAAGAGTCTTTAGAAACCCCAAGAGGTGGATTTAACATTGTGCTGTAGCAACGGTTCTCACTCTTCCCTGTTAGCACCCCCTCTGCCTCAGGTTAAGAGAAGGTGGTAGAGGGATAGCTCATCCATGTACCCAATGGCTACTGACCATTTAATTGATAGGAGGCGTGATTTTGAAATCCTGATCCCAGGAAATCCAACATCCCCTACAGTCCCAGTAATGCCACCAGGAATGGAGGCTGCTGCTGGGATTGCAGGCAGTCTTACCATGCCAGTGGGGCCAGGGCTGACAGAAAATTCCAGATTCTTGTTGGGGCCAAGTTGGTAGGGCTTGGGGAAGGGAGGTGGGATTGATGTTGAAGTGATGGTGATTGGGAGGGTGGGAAGAGAGCTTCCTACAGCATTTTGAGAAGCTGGAGGGGAACATAAGGCAGGTGGGGAGAGGGGGCTGTGCAATGACCTTATTGTACTATGTCTTAATGAGTGTGGGGGGGACCTGCAAAGGTGGTCTCCTCCACCCTTATACGACACCAACATTGACGACTAAAGCTGCTGACCTCCTAATTGATTCTGGCTATGGGCTAGTGTATACTTGGGTCTCCCCCAGACTAGGAGAAAGTGAGGACTGCATTCCCATTGAAGATCTTATGCTCAAAATGTCAATTCGCCTGCTCCTCGGATGCTGCCTGACTGGCTGTGCTTTTCCAGCACCACACATTTTGACTAATTACTTATTAACCCTGCTTTAAGACACAGTACTCCATCTCAAATTGCATTATTTCATACAACTGGGAAATTTTCTGGAATTTCTAGAAACTCATCATTAATATTGATTGACTCAGAATTTATGTCAAGAGCTGTTACTCTCACCTCGCCTCTGGAATTCAGCTCTTTTGTCCATGTTTGAACCAAGGCTGTCAAGAGGTAAGGAGCTGAGTAGCCCTGACAGAACCCACAGTGGGCATCACTGAGCAGGTTATGACTGAGCAGGTACTGCTTGATAGCATTGTTGATGACATCTTTCATCAACTTTACTGATGATCAAGAGTAGACTGATGGGACTGGAATTGGCCGGATTGGAATTTGTCCTGCTTTATAGTATACAGGACATACCTGCGCAATTTTCCACATTGCCAGGTAGATGCCAGTGTGGTAGCTGTACTGAAACAGCTTGTTTTGGGGCATGGCAAGTTCTGCAATATCATCAGAACCCGTAACCTATGCAGTACGTAGTACTTCCAGCCATTTCTTGATATCGTGGAGTTAAGGAAATTGGTTGAAGATTACACCTGTGATGCTGGGAACGTGGAGGAGTCTAAGTTGAGTCATCCACTTGACACTTCTGGCTGAAGAATATTGTGAATGCTTCAGTGTTTTCTTTTGCACTAATGCTCTGAGTTCCCCCAATATTAAGGATGGGGATTCTGTGGAGCTTCCTGCTCCAGTGAGTAGTTTAATTGTTTGCTACCATTCGTGACTAGATGTGGCAGGACTGCAGAGTTTAGATCTGATCCACTCCATCGACCTGTTTTGTAGCTTCACTGAGTTGACACATTTTTGGATATGCTTGGTGCTGCTCCTGGCATACCCTTCTGTATTCTGCATTGAAATTAATTGGTAATAAATTAAGCTACATATTTAATGTGGAAATAATTTGTTCCCAGTATCCCTGGTTATTGATCCCTCTTCATTTCCACCTTATCAATGCACCTCCAAACATCACCTCCGTCACTGCCCCAAGGGAAACTACACCAGTTTATTCCAATCTTTCCTCATAATTAATACCATCACTATGTTTCACCCTATCACTTTCCCTGTTGTCTGTGAATTTTTCTACAAACTTGTTAAAAAGGTTCTCTTGAATAAAATTGAAGACTTTTGCCTTGCACACTAAAACTGTCCCAGATTAATACCTGGGAAATTAAAATCCCCTGCTATTGCTGCATTATTATTTTTAAAGTTTATTTTTACTTTTAAGATTAGATTAGATTAGATTCCCTACAGTGCAGAAACAGGCCCTTCGGCCTAACCAGTCCACGTTAACCCTCCGAAGAGTAACCCACCCCGATCTATTTCCCTCTGACTAATGCAACTAACACTACGGGCAATTTAGCATGGCCAATTCACCTGACCCACACATCTTTGGACTGTGGGAGGAAACCGGAGCACCCGCAGGAAACCAACGCAGCCATGGGGAGAACGTGCAAACTCCACACAGTCACCTAGGCTGGAATCGAACGTGGGACCCAGGCGATGTGAGGCAGCAGTGCTAACCACTGAGCCACTGTGCCACCCATAACTCCTTTGAAATTTGATTACTTATTTGATCCTCTGTAAGGAGGATGCAGAGGGATAGCACCCTGACTGTTCTGGGGCCAATAACTGACACACCAACAATGGGTTTGCTCCTTTTGTGCATTTGACTTCTACGCATTTGATGACCCTTCCAAGGTATTGCCCCTCCTCACTGCTATAATTGATCAATATTAGGATTTTTGCCCAACTCTCCTATCCCCATCTTGTGTTCATCTGAATAGCCTATAACCACAAATGTTGAGCTGCTAGTCCTGCCCACAGTGTGGAAATAGGCCATTTGGCCCAACAAGTCCACACTGACCATCCAAAGAGCATCCCATCTAGATCCATCTATCTACCCCATTTTCCCCTATAACCCTGCATTTCCCATCATTAACCTACCTAACTGACACATCCCTGAACACTATGGGCAATTTAGCATCACCAATTAGCGTGCACATCTTTGGACTGTGGGAGGAAACCGTCCAGTGGAAACCTATGTAGACATGGGGAGAACACGCAAATTTCACATGAACAGACGCCTAAGGGTGGAACTGAACCTGGGCCCCTGGTGCTGTGAGGCAGTCATGCAAACCACTGAGCCACCGTGCCAGTTCTCAGCTAAGCCTTGGTCATTGTATAAGAACTTGGTTAGACTGCGCTGTTGTGTAGTTGTGGTCTCCTTACCTCGGGAAGGCTATTACTACACTAGAGGGAGAGCCACAAAGGTTCACCAGGCTTGTTCATGAAATGGCAGGACAGTCTCATGAAGAGAGATTGGGCAATATGGGTCTATTCTCCAGAGTTTTGAAAAATGAGAGGTGATCTCATTGAAGCCTACAAAATACGTAAAGGGATGGGTAGGGTAGATTCAGATAGATGTTTTAGAATAAGGGGCACAACTTAAAAATAAAGCGGATGCCACTTAGACTCAGGATGAGAAAGTTATTTTCATAGAATCCCTACAGTGTGAAAGCAGGCCATTCAGCCCATCAAGTCTGCGCCAACCCTCTGAAGAGCATCCCACCCAGACCAACTCCTCTATCCCTGTAAACCTGCATTTCCCATGGCTAACCCACTGAGCCTGCACATCCCTGGACATGAGAGGCAACTTAGCATGGCCAATCCACCTAACCTGCACATCTTTGGACTGTGGGAGGAAACCAGAGCACCCAGAGGAAATTCATGCAGACACGGGGAGAATGTGCAAACTGCACACAGACTCCAAACCTAGGACCTTGACTCTATGAGGCAGCAGTACTAACCACTGAGCCACTATGCCACCCATCAGGGAGCAGGGAATTATGAACCTTTAAAATTCCCTACCTCAGAGGTCTATGGAAGCTCACTCTAAGTATATAGAAGGGAGAGATTGATAGATTTCTGATGACTAGGAGCGGACAGGCTTACTGGGGTGGGGTGAGTAAAAAGCATTGAAGTGTTTGCCACATGCCCTCTCTCACCGTATATTACCCCAAACCCATCCTATTAACTATGGTACTGGCCCCTATGGAACCACTCACTCTTGATTCTTAGCCATACTCTACCATTCACTGTACTCAGATCGTTTTTGGTGAGATACACCGGGATGGACCGGTACCCATGGCATCGGTGCCATCTTTAAAAAGCTACTGTGCATTATCAGCCATACATAATACAGTCAAAAGAGAATCTCTCATTGGGAGAAGCTATCTTAATAGTGGTCGATGTTGAAAATTGAAAACACCATGAAGGGATGATGGAAACAGAATGCCAACTTTGCTGGAAAAGTTCATTAAGTTTCTCATGGGGACAATTGTGTGTTTTTAATGCAAGACAACTAGCTACTAAGTGATATGCAATAAACCCTCATTGTTTAACTAAGACAGCCCAACCTCTGCCTCAGGACTTATCTAGGCATCCTTCCCCATATGGCCTCATTAGCTTGACTCATATCAATAAGATGAATTGGTGATGATGAATCCCAGATGGTTCTAGCAGTTTGTTGGCAATACTGGCATACAACAATATAAGATAATAACAGCAATTGGCAACTGAAGCTTTCATTCTGTCATACATTAGAATAGATTTAAGAATAGCTTCTATAGGGAAACTAAATAAATGGAAGGTCATGCCACCATAGTCTTTCCAGACCATAAGTTTGTTCTTTTTTTAGAGAGAGAGAGACAACTGGTGATTGTTTTATTTTGAGGGTTACCATGTCTTAGATGAGGGGAGAAGTTGAGAAGGACAGCCCTTCCTAGTATCCTCAGCTGGTGTGGGAATTGAATCCATGCTATTAGCATCACTATATCGCAAATCAGCTATCCAAGCAACTGAGCTAACCAATACTACCATGACTAAATGCTTGAAGGGTAGAGTAAAGCAAAGAACTGCAGATGCTGGCAATCTGGTACAAACAAAGAGCAGAAATTGCTGGAGGAATTCAGCAGGTCTGGCAGCGACTGTGGAGAGAGAGAGCAGCGTTAATGTTTTGAGTCCATTTCTTCAGAAAGGGATAGGTTTGCACAGTTTTGTGGAAAGAACAGGGAAGTGGGGCTAATTGTGTAGTTCTTTCAAAGGACCAGCAGAAATGTGATGATTCCACAATTATCTTCACAGGATAAACTGAGAATGCAATGCTACTTTCCTCCCACTTAAAATAATGACAATCCCAAATATCTTAAAACCATTTAAGTGTTGAGGTGTTGATGGTCTGGAAACACAGATCTTTCTAGATCTGTTCCAATTTATGAGCACCATTATGGAGCAGAAGCATGTAGTTATAACAATTTTAATTTAAAATGACAAATTTTCTGTTGTAAATGACATTGACTAACAATGATACATTGTTTATATTAAGACTGGAATGAATCACATTATGTTTCCCCAAAAAATGTAAGCTTTATGTATTGCCTTTTTATATATACAATTGTTTTTATCAATTTACTGCAGTAGAAAGGAGTGCACATTTGGAACCAGTGTTAGGAAACTTTGCAACCAAAATTTCTTGCCAATTGGCAATAGTCCAATATTGAGAGGTGGTTTTGGCTAATAGTTCTCAAAATGAATACCCTTCGATGTTGTAATTTTCATGACTGCTCCATTCAAGTTGTCATCTTCAAGCAGTTGTACAAACCCGTTGGCTATATCCGATGGTCTGTAATAAAGAACATGAAGTTTAATAACGTGAAGAACAACTTTTTAAGAAAAGTATTCTGTGAGAGGAGCATTATTGTAATAAAACCTTCTGCAAGACAAGTTGCCATGATATGAATCAGTAAGGGGAATAATATTTACTGTAGGTTAACAAGGTGGATTGAATTATTCGGTGGCATCGCTGGCTAAGGGCAACATTTGTTGCTTGTCCTTAATTGTTCTTGAACTGAGTTACTTGCCTGCTGTTTCCAAGTGATGTTAAGGGTCAATCTCATGGCTGTGAGACTGGAGTCACATATGTGTCAGTCTGGGTAAGAACCTCAGATTTCCTTCCCTAAGGGACAGCACTGAACCACAAAGGTTTTTATGATAGTGGATGACATTTTCATGGTCACCATTGCTAAGACTAGCTTTTAATCTCAGATTTTATTACTTTACTGTAAATTTCACCAGCCGTCACCCTTGAGATTTGAATCTGTGCTTGCAGAGTATTAGCTTGAGCCTGTGATTTTTGTTTTATTCAATGAAGAGATGCAAGCTTTGCCACTGAGGACAGCACTTATTGCCCTTCGGAGGATGGTCTTGAGTTGTCTTCTCAAACCATTGCCATCCGTCTACTGAAGCTATGCCCACACGACATTTTCTTTACACATTCACGAGGAGCAGCCATTGCTATGGGCAAGCATTTATTGCTCAGCCATAATTTCCATCCGAGATGGTGCTGGTGAACCTTTTTCTGCAGCTGCCGCAGTTTTTGGGGTGTAGGGACATTCACAGTGTTGCTAGGAATGGGGTTTCAGCAGTGTGACCCAGTGACAATGGAGGAATGGTGATAGAGCTACAAGTCAGAATGATATGTGACCTGTTCTGGAATTTGATGCTCCCATACATCTGCTTCCCTTGTTTTTGTATGGAGCAGAGATTGCAGTGTGCTATTGGATAGCCTTGGTGACTTACTGAAATGCATCTTGTCGATAATACATGCTGTTGCCGAAGTGTGTCATTCGTGAAAAGATTGAATGGTGAAGGTAGTGAATAGACTACCAGTCAAGCAAGCTGCTTTGTCATGGATGGTATTGAGTTTCTAGCGTGTTGTTGGAGTTGCACTGTTCAAGATTACTAGAAGTAATGATGACTAGTCTGGTAACGTTACCATGACACCACCCCTCCTATTTTTCTCAGTGCAGTTTTCATCATTATGATTTTTGAATTTCTATGAGATTAGATCTAATGCAAACAAGATTGTTTCATTTTAATTTTGTTAACATTTGAGTATAATAGAACAGAGTAGGTCAGGCTGAACAGGTGACTTGACCTCACTTTTGTCAGAGGCCATGCTAATCCATCAGTCTCAATTGGGCAGAGATAAAATAACAGACAGGACTCATGATCAGAGGTCAGTATTGTTCACATGGGCTCAAATCCAAAGTTTTGTATCCAAAATCTTGGAAAATGAGAATTATACCAAAAGATAAAAGATTGGGACGAAACAAAGCAAGAACAGAGAATATGGGAGGAAAGAGTAATCAAGTAGACAATAATTTTTTGAAAATAATGTACAGATACTTTCTTTTTTACGCTTATGTTTATTTTGTTAGCCATTGCAAGGATTTATTTCTTTTCAGCCCAAGTCTAATAACACTTTTCAACTACAATGTAGCATGCTGGTTTAAATTAAAGAAGCCAATTACAAGGTTTCCTGAGTGAATGAAAAGGGGATTTTATTACTTACTAACCCAGTGAAAAATAATAATACACAACAATAAAGGCATATGAACGCAAAGCATAGATATCCAATTTAAAATGGGAGAGCATCTAGTACAAAAAGGAAGATCAAGAATATGTTGTTTAAAAGGTCCTTAGTCTCCTTGAGGTGTTTGATTTAACCTGAGACTAAGGCTGTTTCATTGACGTTCTGTATCCTCATCAGCAGCAAAGTTTGTAGTCTGCTTTGAGATCTTGATGAATGATGTTTCTCCAACTTACTTTATCGCGAGGTACTTTTAAAAAATTAATTCTTTGGGATGAGAGTGTCGCTGGCGAGGCAGCATTTATTAGGAGACAGTGAGGTCTGCAGATGCTAGGGATCAGATTGACAGTGTGTTGCTGGAAAAGCACAGGTCAGGCAGCATCCGAGGAGCAGGAAAATCAACGTTTCAGGCCTGAGCCCTTCCTAATGATTTTCACGTTGATTTTCCTGCTCCTCGGATGCTGCCTGACCTGCTGTGCTTTTCCAGCAACACACTCTCAACATATGCAGCATTTATTTCCCATCCCTAACTACCCAGAGGGCAGTTAAGAGACAAAAACATTGCTGTGGGTCTGGAGTCACATGTAGGCTGGACCAGGTAAGGATGGCAGATTCCTTCCCAAAAGGGCAGTAGTGAACCAGATGAATTTTCCAGACAACTGACAATGAATTCATGGTCATCATTAGATTCTTAATTCCAGATACTTTATTGAATTCAAACTGCACCACTTGCCGTAGCTAGATTCAAACCAGATCCACAGAATGCTATCTGCATCTCTGGATTAACAGTCCCATGATAATATCACTGCCATCACCTCCCTTCTCAAGAGACTGAAAATAATTAGGGAGATTTAGAGAGTCTTCCAATTCTGTTGTTACAATCCACATTTTCTCTTCTCTGCTTGGCCCAAAAATGATGTTAACTTGGCTCAGCCTGATACTTGTTTCCTGATGGCTTAACCTGGTCAGATGATCACTACGACTACCTTAAAAGGTGTTTCAGTGTTGGTCCATGAAAGAGTCAAGGCACTGTAATTCAGATGATGGAAATTGAAAAAAGGTGGCCTATTCTACCATTACCGTAGCAATGTACACAAAACATTGCACAACCTTGTGCTCAAGAAAATGTTAAAGTGACCGGTCAATATAGATGTGCTGAATGAAGTGCTGAGCTGGTGAAAGATTTGGTCTTGACCTCAGTTTACTTGTTACTGAGCCCCCACTCAAGCCAGATCAATAGGAGCATGTAGGCTAATGTTAGGAACCCTCACTCTTGCTGGTGGCTAGGTGCATCGAATTAGGGTGTGGTGGTGGTGGTGTAGCCACCTCAGTAACAAGTAAACTGAGGTCAAGACCAAATCTTTCACCAGCTCAGCACTTCATTCAGCACATCTATATTGACCGGTCACTTTAAGATTTTCTTGAGCACAAGGGTGACTTGATAGAGGTTTATAAGATGATCAGAGGAATAGCTAGAGTAGACAGTCAGAAACTTTTTCCCCGGGTACAACAGAGTGTTACAAGGGGACATAAATTTAGGGTGAAGGGTGGAAGGTATAGGGGAGATGTCAGGGGTGGGTTCTTTACCCAGAGAGTGTTGGGGGCATGGAATGCGCTGCCCGTGGGAGTGGTAGAGTCGGAATCATTGGCGACCTTTAAGCGGCATTTGGATAGGTACATGGATGGGTACTTAATCTAGGTTAGAAGTTCGGCACAACATCGTGGGCCGAAGGGCCTGTTCTGTGCTGTATTGTTCTATGTTCTATGTTCTAGCCAAAACCTGCCACCTTTCAGCATCTGCCAGACTTAAATTCTGGGTGGGAAGTTGATGTTCAACCTTCCCACTCCACAGTCAATTGAAGACCATTTAAGGGTTTCACCTTGCTCCTGGTGGGTTTAATGCAACTATTGGTGAGCCCGTCACAACTATAAACTTTCCCTGTAGCAAATTATCAACCATCTTTCAACAACACATTTCAAAGTGATGATCTCTCCTTCTCAGAAGGACAGGCAGTGCAGATGTACTCTCACTTGAACTATATCACAGTTCCTTCACTGTCACTGCATTAACATTCTAGAACTCTCTTCTGAATAGCATTGTGGGCATACCTGCACCACATGGACTACTGATAGAATCACGGAGTTGTGCAACACGATAACAGACCCTTAGGTCCAACTCATCCATGCTGACCAGATGTCCTAAATTAATCTAGTCCCATTTGCCAGTTTATGACCCTTCCTATTCATATACTTATCCAGATACCCTTTAAATATTCTAATTGTACCATTCTCTGGCAGCTCATTCCCTATATGCACCACCCTCTACATGAAGAAGCTGCCCCTTAGGTCTCCTTTAAATCTTTCCCCTCTCACCTTAAACCTATGCCCTCTAGTTCTAGACTCCACCTGCCTAGGGAAAAGACCTGGTCTATTTGCTCTATCAATGCACCTCATGATTTTGTAAACCTCTATAAGGTCACCCCTTAGCCTCTGACACTCCAGGGAAAACAACCCCAGCCTATTGAGCTTCTCCCTCTAGCTCAAACTCTCCAACCCTGGCAACATTCTTGTAAATCTTTTGTAAACCCTTTCAAATTTCACAACATCCTTCATGTTGCAGGGAGAGCATAACTGCCCACAAATATCCAAAACTGGCCTAACCAATGTCCTGCACAGCCGCAACATGACCTCCCAACTCCTATATTTAATGCACTGACCAATAAAGGCAAGCATACTAAATGATTTTTTTTGTTCAACAAGACAGCTCACTCAAGGACAATTAGCAATAGATGACAATAGATTAGCAATAGATGTGTTCATGATATCTAAATTCCTAATGAGCAATTAGAAAAAGGAGCTGCTTGACAAGTAACCTGGATCTCCTTAGATGCTCCTATTCTCAGGAGGTATGAGAGGCTAGAGAAAATGCCTGTGTTTAACCTCACCGCTTCATGATTTCAGTGGTAAAGGAACACAGGAGTATAGGAACTGGAGTAGGTCACTCAGACTATTGAGCCTGTCCTGCCATTCAATACATTCATGGCTGATCATCCAATTCAATTTAGCCTACACTCTCACTATATCTTTACACCATTAGTAATCAGAAATCTATCAATCTCTACTTTAAACATACTTAAGACTAACTTCTATAGTGCTCTGTGTTAGAGAATTGCAAAGGTTCACAATGCTTTGAGTAATAAAAAGCTTCTAATCTCAGACCTAAATTATTTCCCCTTTATTTTTAACTTGTGTTCTCAATTCTAGAATCTCAACCAGAGAAATGTCTTACCTGTAATTACCTTGTCTATCCCTTTGGAGGTTTCAGTGAACATAGAAACACAGCAATAAGGAAGGAAGAAACCGGAATAGGGCTATTCAGCCCTTTGGCTGATCATCCAACTCAATAGCCTGTTCCCGCTTAACTCCATATCTTTTGACCTCTTTCGACATAAGTATTGTATTCAACTTCTGAAAGTCATAATATCTTGGCCTAGACTGTTTTCTGTGCTTAGCTATTCCACAGACTCACCACTCACTGGGTGAAGAAATTTCTCCTCATCTCAGTCACAGAGTCATAGAGATGTACAGCACGGAAACAGACCCTTGGGTCCAACTTGTCCATGCCGGTCAGATATCCCAACCTAATCTAGTCCTATTTGCCAGTACTTGGCCCATATCTCTCCAAACCATTCCTATTCGTATACCCATCCAGAAGTCTTTCAAATGCTGTAATTATACCAGCCTGCACCACATCCTCTGGCAGCTCATTCCATACACTCACCACACTCTGCATGAAAAAGTTGCCCATTAGGTTCTTTTTATATCTTTTCCCTCTCACTCGAAACCTATGCTCTCTAGTTCTGGACTTTCCCTTCCCAGGAAAAAGACCTTGTATATTTATCTTATCCATACCCCTCATGATTTTATAAACCTCTATAAGGTCACCCCTCAGCCTCCAACGCTCCAGGGAAAACAGCCCCAGCCTATTCAGCCTCTCCCTCTAGTTCAAACCCTCCAACCTAGCAACATCCTTGTAAATCTTTTCTGAACCCTTTCAAATTTCACAACATCTTTCCGATAGGAAGGAGACCGGAATTGCACACCATATTCCAACAGTGGCCTCACCAATGTCCTGTACAGCCGCAACGTGACCTCCCAACTCCTATACTAAAGGGTTTACCTCATACTTTGAAACTGTGACCCTGTTTCTTGACTCCCCTTGTCATCGGGAACACCCCCTCCCCCCCCTCCCCCCCCACCCCTGCACATTTAGCCTGTCTAGACCTGTTAGCAGTTTATAGGTCTCTGTGAGATCCCACCTCATTCTCTGTTCTTCACTGAGTGTGGTCCTGACTGATGTTGTGCCCCTTCATACATCAGTTCAGCCATCAGTCTGATAAATCTTTGCTATACTCTCCTCACCTCTAATTCTGCAAAACCCTACAGAATACAGGCCCAGTTTCCCAAAACCTTTTCATAGGACAGTCCCCCCAACCTAGATACAAGTCTGGAAAACCTATATTGCCCTGCCTCAATAACAATAATATCCTCCTAAGGTAAGGATACCAAAACTGCATGCAGTACTCCATTTGCAGTCTAACAAATGTTCTATACAATGGAAGCAATATTTCATGACTGTGGCAAACAAATCCTCTTCTGATGCATCTTCGTGTTAACCTTCAGTAAATAATCGACAAAGACAGCTTGGCCCAGCTACATTTTCCAACCTCTTACCATCTAAGAAATGCTCTGCGTGTCTGTTCTTCAGACAAAAGTGAATAACCTCATATTTGCCACATTAAATTCCATCTGCCATTTTTGTGTCAGTCACTAAGCCTGTACAAATACTATCGAGCCACCTTCATCTTTCTCTCATCATCCGTTCCCACTTAGCTCTGTCTTACCCGTAAACTTGGAAATATTACATGCGGTCTCCACATTCAAATTAATGGGGCGAAAGGCAGACGGGTCTCCAAGGCCTGATGGCAAGTATTCAAAGGTTTTAAAGGGAGAGGCGTTTGAAATAGTTGAAGCATTGGTTGAAATATTCCAGAACAAATTGGATTTTGGGAGGGTTCCAGCAGATTGGAAGACCGCTAATTTGATGACCGAGTTCAAGAATGAACGGAGCCAAAAATCAGGAAACTATAGACCAGTTAGCTTAATGTCAGCCATTGGGATAATGCTGGAGTTCATTATTGAGAAAGAAATAGATAATTAAGAAAGTCTAGCACAGTCAAATGGTCTCAAAATGATTGTTTGAAAGGGAAATTAGCCAGGGATTTTAATATAATAAGCAGAGTTTATAAAGGAAAACAAATGGATATAGTGTATTTGGATTTCCACAAGGAATTCAATAAGGTGCCACGTTAGAGATTATTGGGGTAAATATATTAGCATGGATTGGGGTAAATGTATTAGCATGGACTGGGGTTAATGCATTTGCATGGACTGGGGTTAATGCATTAGCATCGATTGGGGTAAATGTATTAGCATGGACGGGGTTAATGCATTAGTATGGATCGGGGTTAATGTATTAGCATGGACTGGGGTTAATGCATTAGCATGGACTGGGGTTAATGTATTAGCATCGATTGGGGTAAATGTATTAGCATGGACGGGGTTAATGCATTAGTATGGATCGGGGTTAATGTATTAGCATGGACTGGGGTTAATGCATTATCATGGACTGGGGATAATGCATTAGCATGGATTGGGGTAAATGCATTAGCATGGACTGGGGTTAATGCATTATCATGGACTGGGGTTAATGCATTATCATGGACTGGGGATAATGCATTAGCATGGATTGGGGTAAATGCATTATCATGGACTGGGGTTAATGCATTAGCATGGATTGGGGTAAATGTATTAGCATGGATTGGGGTAAATGTATTAGCATGGACTGGGATTAATGCATTATCATGGACTGGGGATAATGTATTAGCATGGATCGGGGTTAATGTATTAGCATGGATTGGGGTAAATGCATTAGCATGGATTGGGGTAAATGCATTAGCATGGATTGGGGTAACTGTATTAGCATGGATCGGGGTTAATGCATTAGCATGGATCGGGGTTAATGTATTAGCATGGATCGGGGTTAATGCATTAGCATGGATCGGGGTTAATGCATTAGCATGGATCGGGGCTAATGTATTAGCATGGATCGGGGCTAATGTATTAGCATGGATCGGGGTAAATGCATTAGCATGGATTGGGGTAAATGTATTAGCATGGATTGGGGTTAATGTATTGGCATGGTTTGGGGTTAATGCATTAGCATGGACTGGGGTAAATGTATTAGCATGGATTGAGGATTAGTTAACACTCAGATGACAGGAATTAATGGATCTTCTTCAGGTTAGAAAGAATTAACCAGTAGAGTACCACAAAGATTATTTAACATCTGTATTAATAACTTGGGTGGGGCAGGGAGCTGGAGCAGTGTGCAATGTATCCAAACTTGCTGATAATACAAAAATAACTGGGAGGGCAAGTTGGCATGACGACATAAGGAATCTGCATGAGTTGAGTAAGTAGAAAAAAAATCTTGACAGATGGAGTTTAATGGAGCAAAGTGCATGTTAGTCAGAAGAGTCAATAGCAGACTATCATCTGTGCCAGTACATTACCTTCTATCCCAGGTGATTTATGTTTACGGGAGACTTTATCAATAGTCTTCTAAAAACTAACTCCCCTTTTGTCAATTCTGATAGTGACATCCTAAAGAAAACCTCTATAGGTTAATCAAACACAATTTTCCCATTCACAAATCCATGCTGATGATGCCCAATCAAATCATCATTGTCTTAAGTATCTGTTTGTCACATTCTTTTTATTAGATTTTAACATTTTCTCTACTCATGACAGGTCTGCAATTTCCTGTTTTGTTTTCTCTGTCTCTCTCTCTCTCTCTCTCCTCTTACACAGTTGAGTGTCATTTGCTACCTTATAATCTGCAGGAACTATTCCAGAACTTACAGAATTTGAAAGATGATTGCCGATGCATTTATTATATCCCCAGTTATCTCTTTCAAAACTCTGGGATGTAGCCTACCAAGTCCTGGGACCTCCCAACCTTCAATCTCATTAATTTCTCCAACATATCATTCCTTCTGATACCATTTCCCTTCAACTCCTTAATTCTCCCTAGTTCATTGGACCTCTAATTCTGGGACATTTCTTGTATTTCCTCAGTGAAGACAGAAAGTAATCATTTAGCTTTTCTGCTATTTCTCTATTCCCTGTGGTAAATTTCCCTGACACTGCCCAGAGCATCTGATGGACTACGCTCAGAGTCAGATGCAATTATGTTGTAACGCGACGCAATATAGCACGGAAATAGGAATACATAATAATGACTTACTCCAACACTCCAAAGACCTGCATTAAATTCTTGACATTGTCCTTGAACTGATAAAAGATTCCTAGATTTTCTTCACGGTTTACAGTCTCAAGAATTTCAGTGTTGACAAAACTTGGGCACAGTGCATTTATTCGTACCCCATAATTTCCAAGGCTAGAAGCTTCCTGGAAGAATAAGAGATTCTTATTAGCTCCTTGTACACAGTACATAGAATCCATATAGTGTGGAAACAGGCCATTTGGCCCAACAAGTCCACACTGACCGTCTGTTTTAAAAAATTCTCAAGGTCAGGTTCGTAGGAGAGTAGTCTGACACAGAACAAACGACCAAGAGGCGAGACTGCTAGAATATGGGCATTTTATTCCCCGCAGTGTCGCACAACGGGTCTGGCTTATACTCACTCTACATGTTACAAAAACTGGGAGCCGTCAGTTCTCGTAGAGCGGTTGCCAACAACCCACGCTCGGCGGTTAAACGTAACCCCGGAGCAGACTCACCGAACTGGAGACTTTTCCAGCTGATATACTCCCTTCCAGATATAAACATTCATGTGAACAGCAGAGCAAGGCTAAAAAACACATTCCATTCTGGTTACATACAGATAAGAAGATTCACACGGGACTAAGCAACACCTCCATTCCGGTTAGATTCACACATGTATTGGGACATAATTTTTAACCGTTTCACCACATTCCACTGCTTGGAATTTTACACCACATTCCACTGCTTGGCCCAATACATGTGTTACATTATGCTTAATTCAGTTCAATTCGTTTCAGTTAATTTCAGTTCAGTCAATTCAGTGTAATTCAATTCAGTTCCGTCCATTTCAATTCAATTTAGCTCAGTTCCATTTTGTTCCGTTCAATTTGATTCACTTCAGTTCCACTCAGTTCAATTCAGTTCAATCCCATTCAATTCTGTTAACTCCGCTTCAGCCTTTTGGACATGCCCACATCCTCCGCTGTACCCCAGGCAAGGGGTTCTTCGGCAGGACTGGGATCCTTTCTCAAACAAACTGCCACGTACATGCCCACATCCATGCCATCCCGGGACGGTCGGGACCTCCACAGTTTGTTCTTCTGGTTTCTTAGTCGTTTTCCAAAACATTGTTCTGTATCAAAATCTCTCCTCAATTGCGATTGACCCTGCTCGACTACGCCAAATGTTTTAAAAAATTCTCAAGGTCAGGTTCGTAGGAGAGTAGTCTGACACAGAACAAACGACCAAGAGGCGAGACTGCTAGAATATGGGCATTTTATTCCCCGCAGTGTCGCACAACGGGTCTGGCTTATACTCACTCTACATGTTACAAAAACTGGGAGCCGTCAGTTCTCGTAGAGCGGTTGCCAACAACCCACGCTCGGCGGTTAAACGTAACCCCGGAGCAGACTCACCGAACTGGAGACTTTTCCAGCTGATATACTCCCTTCCAGATATAAACAATCATGTGAACAGCAGAGCAAGGCTAAAAAACACATTCCATTCTGGTTACATACAGATAAGAAGATTCACACGGGACTAAGCAACACCTCCATTCCGGTTAGATTCACACATGTATTGGGACATAATTTTTAACCGTTTCACCACATTCCACTGCTTGGAATTTTACACCACACCGTCCGAAGAGTAACCCTCCCAAACCCTGTCCCCAACCCTATGATTCTACATTTAGCCCTGACTAATTCTCCCCGTTGGCTCTTACTGCTCCTCCCCCAGTCCTTTTAGTGTCTCAGTTTAAACTTTCAGTCAATGTTTGACTGAGAAGAACAGAGAGATAGCTGCTCAATGGGGGCCTGTTACAATTTCCTTAACACCATTGGGCTAAAAATGAGGAGTGGGAGAAATCTTAGTCAGGGTTCTCCTGTTAAATTAAAATACAGCAGATGCTACAAATCTGAAGTGAAAACCAGAAGCACAGGAAATACCCATTAACAGATCGGGTAGAACCTGCACAAAGAGAGAGAGAAATGGTAAAGTGAAGGTAAGGTTGCTACAGTCCCAGAGGAACATAGGGGCTGCTCTCTCACAGAGTGAGTCAATATGTCTCAGGTAAAACAGGGTTAATGTTTCACATCAAATGTGATACTTCTTCAGAACTACAAATGAACCACTAACGAATCAAATAAGGAATTCAGGAGAAACCTCTTTACACAGAGAATTGTTAGAAGGTAGAAGGTGCAACTTCTCACAAGAGGAGAAGTGAATGAGATAGATACATTGAGGGAAAGATGAGAAACATATCATGGAGAATGGAACAGAACAAAATGCTGGTAGTGTCAGGTGAAGTAGACTAGGAGGAAGCTCTTGTGAAGCAGAAACATTGGTGCTGGACCAAATAATTGGTTTCAACAGTAACTGTATTAATGAACATGAGCCTTGCAGTATCAGTTGATCAACTTTTATTGTTTACAATACTTACAGCAAGAGATCTGGTAAAACCAAGCACTCCATGCTTTGAAGCTGTGTAGACTGGAGCATGTGCTGCTGGTACAAAACCTGAATAAAGTAAAGAAACCACAACATGAAATTACCAGCTACAGCATCTTCAATTCAATTTAACTTTCTTCTACTCTACAGCTATTTTCAATGTTGTCATTGTTTTGAAGGAATACAGAGTCATAGAGTCATCCAGCATGGAAACAGATCCATCAGTCCAACCAGCCCATGCTGACCATAATCCCAACTAAACTAGTCCCACCTGCCTGCTTCTGGCCGAATATGAGAGACAACATGGGATTGGAGAAAGATTGTGTGTCTTAAGGTCAATAAATCTCCAAGAGTTGACGGTTTCCACCCAATAGTATAAAAGAACAAAGAGTAAGTCGGAGAAATACTGAAGTCTGACAAAGTTCTGTTGATTTTGGGAATTGTACTATTAGTTTAGAAATTTCTGATTTTCCATTCAAAAACATTCCAATGTTTAAAAAAGATAAGAAGGAAAACCCACAATGCTAAGATCCTGCCAATTTAACACCCAGTAAGGAAGAGATCATTTGGAAATAAAAACATGGTATGAGAGTTAACCTTTTGACAAGTCCGATAAAGATATAAAGGTAAGGGACAGAAAATGGGAAGAAAGGATTTGGACTGCTTGGTGTTAATGATAAAAGGTGTTCCCAGAGATTTCTTTCCGAGGCTTAAATATTGCACCATATTTATTAAAGACTTTGTTGAAGGAATATAGTGTCCATTCAAATTTGCAGATGCCTCTAAGTTGGCTGAATTCATCAACTGATTAGTGGGGAGGAGTATTCAATTAAAGGGAAGTTCAATGAGACCTGAAGTGAAGGGTTGAGAAAACGCAAATAATGATCAAAGTGTGACAGGAATATATATGCAAAGAGTGCAGCAGAAATTAGAATCAGAGAGAAGAATAATGGCAAGAAGTCAAAGCTTAAGTTTCTTTATCTCACTATGTGCAGCATTAGGGACAAGATAGTTGCAGATAGAAATAAACAAACATTACTTGTTAACTATTACTGAGGCATGGTTGCAAGGTGACTAAGAATTGGATATTTAAGGATATTTGATGTCCCTGAAGAATATGCAAAAGAAAAAAGAAATTAGGGTAACTTTGTTAATAAAGGAAGGTATCAGTGCCTATGTGAATAGTAATATAGGTGCAAAAGATTGGGCAATTGTGGGGCAGCGGTAGTTTCTCCACCTCTGAGCCAGAAAGGCAGGTTCACATCCTACTTGCTCCAGTGGTGTGTAATAGCATCCCTGAACAGGTTGATTAGAAAATATCAATATGTGCAACAGATCATATGTGGACTCAATTTGGATGGAATTAAGGAATAGCAAGGTAAAAAGGTTTGAAGGGGATATCATCTATGTGACCCTGAAGTGTTGCCTCACTGTAGGACCAAGTATAAATGAGGAAATAATGAAGACATGTAAGCATGGCAATCCAATTGACATGCATAGCTTCAGTCTGCAAATTGATTGGACAAAGTTAAAATTGGCAACAGTAAAAAGGAAACGAAAGCAGGGTAGCTTTGTTAATAAAGGAAGATATCAGCGTGTATATGAATATTGATATAGATGCAATAGATTGGTCTATTGTGGAGTGTTGGTAGTTTCTCTACCTCTGAGCCAGAAGGCCAGGTCATGCTGTTACAACATGGGGGTAAATCCTTCTGCTAAATTTAAAATCAGCAACATAGAAAAGATTTAGCCCGTGTAAAAATTTGAGTGGCCAAGAACTATTTAAAGTAAAAATTAATGACGTTATTTCTTAAAGGATAACAGAGGATAATTAACTAGCCACTGTTTACAATTTCTTTCTCTAACCTATCTGTTACCTTCCTCTCTATAATACTAGTCTGATAAAACTTCCAATTAAGATTTATAAAACCACACTTCTTATCTCAAAACCAGGCAGCTTTTGTTCTTCTGTTCAGATCTTCCCATGTCTTTTCTTCTTCTTAGGAATTTCTTCATCACAGGTTACTGATTGAAAAGGCACCTTTATAAGAGAGCTATTTTTCATGCAATCTGTTTACCTGCTGGGCTTGTCAGTTCTCCTCTCAACTGTTCAATTTTCTCCAGTCATTTACTCCCAAAGCATTGGATTGTGGCAATGGCTTTTAAGATTGTCAATATACTCAAATCAAACTGGATTGGAGTTTCATATTTTTCGGAGTATAATTTAATCTGATTGACTGAATTAAAATTTGTTTTTGTCTCCAGACAACAAACTAATCGAGTTGTTCGACCAAATGTTATATTGTTTCCTTATTGAGAACACTTGGTGCTGTGTCTGGTAGTTCTGCTACTTTTATCTCTGTTAAAGTACACCCACATCTTCATAACACCTTCCCCCTTAAGAAAAAATGAACCATCATAATGAAAAGATGGCTTCATTTTTTTTCTCTCCTTTTAAAACACATTACCCTAACATACAGATAACTTTAATACAAGTTCACCTTAACTTTTTCCCATATACCTGTATATGTTTAACATTAAATAAAGACAAATCTCATCTAAACTGTATCAGTTAAATCTGCAATAATGCATCTGTGATTACATTCTTCCTGCCCGCAGCATAAATGATTTTAAAATTAAAAGTCTGTAACATCAGAGTCCAACGAAATAGTCTCATATTCTTATCCTTAAAATGTTCTAAGGATGTAAGTGGATTGTGGTCAGTGTACACAACTGTCTCCAACACATTGTTCATGACATGCACATTAAACTACTGTAAGGCAGTACCAGGTTTTGAAACGTTTGGTGTAGCTAAAACTGGTTTGGTGATTAATATCAATTTCAAATGGTCGAATGCCTCCTGGCATGGTTCTGTCCACCAAAACTTTGTGTTCTTCTTCAGCAAATTGGTTAATGGTGTCACTACACTGCTGAAGTTTGGAACCGCTGAGTCCTAAGAATCGAAGCACCCCTTTCTTTGGGTTGTCGTGGAAATTCCTCGATAGCCATCGTCTTGCATTCCGTGGGGTTTTGTCCCAAGAACGTCACCCCCCCTGCTTTTGTGAATTCCATTTCATTTAGGTTTATCATCAGTTTTGCTTCTCATAGTCGTGCAAAGAGCTCTGCCAGCTGTAACGTGTGATCTTTCCAGGACTTACTAAAGATCATTACATCGTCCAAATAGATTGCACAGTTTGTTAACCCAGACACAATTCTGTTCATGAGTCTTTGGAATGTGGTGGGTGCATTCCTCATTCCAAAGGGCATCACTTTAAACTGAAATAGACCTTTTGGGGTTACAAACGCAGAAATTTCTTTCGCCATCTCTGATAAAGGTACCTGCCAATAACCATGCATTAAGTCCCGCTTGGTGATGTAACTGACTTGTCTGACTTTTGTGATACAGTTCTCCAATGTAGGAATTGGATAAGAGTCCGATTTTGTAACAACATTGACCTTCTGATAATCTACGTAGAATTGTTGAGTCCCATCCGGTTTGGGAACTAAAACAATCAGCAAACTCCACTTGCTCTGGCTTGGTTCGATGATGTTCTCATTGAGCATGGCCTCCACCTCCATCTGGACCTGTCTGGCTTTGAAAGGATGAAGCTAAAAGGGGTGTTGCTTTATCGGAGCAGTATTCCCTACATCTACTTCATGTACAATAGCATTACTCCTCCCCATCTGATTCTTACAGATGTCCTTGTACTATAGTAAGAAATCTTTCAACTGCGTTCTATGCTCCTGAGACAGATAGTTTGCTAATCTATCCCACTCCTTGAGGACTTCTTCATTTGTTAATCTATTTTGAGGCACCTCAAAATCCACATCATCTGGATTTGATTCCTCGCTCTGCAGGGCAGTAACTAACACTTGTTTCTTCAGTTGTTTCTCTCTAGTATAAATACGGTTTCAACATGTTCACAGGACATACCCGATACCTTTTTTTTATCTATCTGGCATCTTTACTAGATAGTTTATCTGACTCAACTTTTTCTCAATTTGGTAGGGGCCACTAAATCTGGATTTGAAGGGATCTCTATCACTGGTATCACCTCGGGAAAACGTCCGAATCTCAGAGCTTTTATCTGCCACTTGCTTCATTCTATGCTGTGCCTTCTTTAGGTGCTGTTTAGCTAACTCATCTATTCAATTTAATCTTTCCCTCACCTCCGATACATAATCTAAATGTGAGATCTCCGACTTTGGTCCTGTCAATTTTTCTTTAATTAATTTCAAAGGGCCTTTCACTTCATGACCGAATATTAACTGAAAGGGAGTGAACTGAGAAGATTTGTTTGGGGCATCTCTAATGGAAAACAATACAAGTGGGATACCTTTATACAAAACATTCAGGTAATCCTGACAGTATGCTCTCAAGGTCTGATGCTTCCTTTCTAAAGCTCCCTGGGATTCGGGATGATACATACTGGATTTAAAGTGCTGCTACCCATAACCACCTCAAACAGCTGAGCAGTAAGATTTGACCCTTGGTCCGACTGAATCTCTCTGAGCAGCCCGTACCACATGAAGAAAGCAACTAACTCCTCTACCACCCTTTTTGACTTGATACTCCATAATAGAATTGCCTCAAAAATCTGGTGGACACATCCATTATCGTTACAAATACTGGTTCACACTTTTAGTTCTCGGGAGGGGACCTCCACAATCAATTATAACCTGCGTGAAAGGTTCTTCAAATGGGGAATTGGCAACAAAGGTCACAGAGTCATTGAGATGTACAGCACGGAAGCAGACCCTTTGGTCCAACCTGTCCATGCCGACCAGATATCCCAACCCAATCTAGTCCCACCTGCCAGCACCCGGCCCATATCCCTCCAAACTCTTCCTATTCATATACCCATCCAAATGCCTTTTAAATGTTCCAATTGTACTAGCCTCCACCACTTCCTCTGGCAGCTCATTCCATATACGTACCACTCTCTGAGTTAAAAAGTTGCCCCTTAGGTCTCTTTTAGATCTTTCCCCTCTCACCCTAAACCTATGCCCTCTAGTTCTGGACTCCCCCACCCCAGGGAAAATACTTTGTCTATTTATCTTATCCATGCCCCTCATGATTTTATGAATCTCTATAAGGTCACCCCTCAGCCTCCGATGCTCCAGGGAAAACAGCCCTCACATATTCAACCTCTCCCTGTAGCTCAAATCTTCCAACCCTGGCAAGATCCTTGTAAATCTTTTCTCAATCCTTTCAAGTTTCACAACATCTTTCCGATAGGAAGGAGACCAGAATTGCACACAATATTCCAACAGTGGCCTAACCAATGTCCTGTACAGCCGCAACATGACCTCCCAACTCCTGTACTCAATACTCTGACCAATAAAAGAAAGCGTACCAAATGCCTTCTTCGCTATCCTATCCACCTGCAACTCCACTTTCAAGTAGCTATGAACCTGCACTCCAAGGTCTCTTGGTTCAGCAACACTCCTTGGGACTTTACCAAATAAGTGTATAACTCCTGCTAAGATTTGCTTTCCCAAAATGCAGCACCTCATATTTATCTAAATTAAATTCCATCTGCCACTTCTCAGCCCATTGGCCTATCTGATCTAGATCCCACTGTAATCTGAGGTAACCTTCTTCACTGTGCATTACACCTCCAATTTGCTGATGATACCAAAACTTACTAACTAAACCTTATGCTCACATCCAAATCATTTGTATAAATGACAAAAAGTAGTGGACCCAGCACCGTTCCTTGTGGTACTCCACTGGTCATAGGCCTCCAGTCTGAAAAACAACCCTCCACCATCACCCTCTGTCTTCTACCTTTGAGCCAGTTCTGTATCCAAATGATTAGTTCTTCCTGTATTCCATGAGATCTAACCTTGCTCACCAGTCTCCCATGGTTTTATTACCGGCTGTGGCTTACCAACTATTTTGCATGTATGACACGTACGGCAAAAGGTAACCACGTCCTTGTGCATTCCAGGCCAATAAAAAAAGTTTTTGTACCTTAGCCTGAGCCTATGGTAGCCCGAGATGACCTCATACAGGTAGTTCATGTGCTACCCGTAACATTTCCTATCTGTATGTTACCGGCAACACAATCTGGTGCACTTCGGCCCATTCTCCTCTGCACCAACCTGCTGTGGTCTCCATTTCCATCTAAGGATTCTATCTTTCAGACAATAACCCTCCAGAATATTCTGTGCCTCCTTTTCAAAGTACACATTCACGTATATATCTTTTATCGTCTTGTCTTGCTGTTGCATGTCTCTTAGCATTTCAGGACAAAACACTTCTGCCTGTTCAAGTTTTTCCTACACCAATACATCAAACATGGTATCCGCTAACTGAACCTCAACTCCTTCATATTGCTTTTTACTTTTCACTTCATGCTGTGACTTATGATAGTGGGATCTGATTACCACACATTCTGGGAAAATACCAGGATATTTCTGTTTTAACTCCTCAGTTTCTTGGTCTGCCTTTGGCTTCTCCACAACAAGGGGTGTCACTCCCACCTTGGATTCTGCCAAATCATTCCCAAAGCAAACTGGATTCCTAGAACTGACACTCTGTCGATCATTCCCACTATAACTTCTCCAGTCTTAAGTTGGCACTCCAACCTAACCTTTCATAGGGGAATGCTAGATTTCTGTCCATCTATCCCACAAATTACCACTCTCTCCGGTAACAGATCAGAAAGAGTGCATATTCACTCATCCCTTACTATCAGTGAGTGGTTAGATCCTGTATCTCTTAAAATTATAACTCCGTGTCCTTCTCCCCCTGTTCTTCCTGAGTAAACTTTACCCACAGAGGCAAATTCTTTGTAGAGATCAGGTACTAACTCCATACCCAGCCCCTGCCCAGGCTGTTCACTCTCCTGCAGCTCCTTGGCTCTTCTTGGGGCTCTCCCTTACTACCTTCACTAATGCCACTGGCTTGGCTTCTTGTACCACATCTTTTCCCACAATGCCTTTCTTGAATGACCAGCACTATGTCTTTGCCTGTCCCACTTTACCACAGTGGTAAAGCCTTCCATCTCTTTCCACTCTCTTGGACTTCTATTTTAATGATAAAATCTTACCATTGTTGTCCACTCTTGGTTTAGTACTATCTCCTTTGATTTAGCACCTCCCCTTCTCCCAATTTCTATCCCTCATAGGATGAAATTCTGGCCAGAAGCTTGTCTTATGCACCAACATGTACTCATCTGTTAATTCTGCGGCCCTTCTCACTTCCTGAACTTTCTGTTCCTCCACATGAATTCTTACCATCTCTGGAAGTGGGTTTTTAAACTCCAGCAGAATAATCTCTCTTAGAGCCTCAAATGTCCTATCTATTTTCAAAGCACGCACCCATCAATTAAAATGACTATGTTTAATTCTTTCAAACTCAACATACATCTGACCTGGTTCCTTCTTTGTGTTTCTGAACTGCTGTCTATGTGCTTCTGGTACCAATTCATAAGCACTTAAAATAGCCTGTTTAACCTCTTCATAATCTCTTGATACCTCATCTGACAGCATGGCAAATACCTCACTAGCTCTGCCTACCAGTTTAGTCTGAACTAGCATTACCCATAAATCCTCGGACCACTCCATCTGCCCAGCCAATTTTTTGAATGAAATAAAGAATGCTTCAACATCTTTTTCATCAAAATGTGGCCGTGTTTTGACATATTTATATATATCACTACCTTCTCATTTAATCTCCATCCTGTTAACAACGTTGCTGACTAATTCGCAACTCTCAAGTTCAAATTCTCTCTCTCTCTTTCTTTCTCTCTCCCTTTCTTTCTCTCTCTCTCTTTGATCAGCCAAGAACCTTCTCTCTTTCCCTCTCTCTCTCTTTCTTCTCTCTCTTTCTCTTTCTCTCTCCCTTTGTTTATCTTCTGACTCCACTTTCCTCAATTGTAATTTAAGGTTTTCTATCTCTATTGTACTTGTCTGTTTCTCAGTTACACATACATGTTTGAGTAATTCCCTTACAATTTCAGCTTTACTTTCATCCCTGGTTAAACCCAAATCTAACTTCTTTGCTAATTCTAGAAGTATGGCCCTTTTTCTTTCCTTCTAAATTTTCTCAGCAAATTTGAGAACCATTTTCAAATCCCAGAACCTCTTTCGCAATTTTAAGCGCCACTTAATTTAATCAACCATAAGTGACCGAAATTAAACAAATTGTTTCATTTACATTTTAGTTAAAGATCTAGGACACTAACCTGGAATTGTTTAAATCTGCTGGGACTTTTTGTATCCCCAAATCTATTCAAATCTGTCTAAACCAGTTCAAATCACGGACCCGAACCTCCAAATTGTTACTGCACAGAATAAATCTTTTCTGTGTTGATGGTTTTAAATTAAGCAGGAGGGTTTAACCCATGTCATAACAATGCTTGACTAATCTATTAGAATTCTAAGAAGATATTACAAGCATGGTGGACAATGGGAAACCAGTAGATGTGGCATATCTAGATTTCCAAAAGGCATTCGACAAGGTGCCACACAAAAGGCTGCTGCAATAGGTGAAGATGCAAAGTGTTATGGGCAATGTATTAGCATGGATAGAGGATTGGTAAACTAATAGGAAGCAAAGAATGGGGATAAATGAATGCTTTTCTGGTTGGCAATCAGTGATTAATGGTGTGCCTCAGGGATCAGTATTGGGACCACAATTATTCACAATTTACATAGATGATTTGGAGTTGGGGACCACATGTAGTGTATCAAAGTTTGTGGATGGCACTAAGATGAGTGGTCGAGCAAAGTGTTTACAGGACTGTGAAACTTTGCAGAGGGACATAGATAGTTTAAGTGAATTGGCAAAGGTCTGGTAGATGGAGTACAATGAGACGATGGAAACGGTAAAAGATACACAGCTGCATGACATCTTCAGCACCCCTGCAGACGGAGCGCAGCGTAGATACACCTGGTCACGGGCAGACGGGTCTATCTGCTCAAGGATAGATTACCTGTTTGTGTCCCGAACGCTCTCGGTCAGATCCACTGACGTCAAGCCGGTGTTATTCTCTGACCACTGCCTCCTGCTGTCTGACTGTCACCTACAGGACGAGCAGCGGGCTGGTAAGGGAACGGGGAAGCTGAACACAAAGCTGTTGACCCCAAGAAACATTGAGGAGCTCAAGAGGGACTCCACAGGTTGGAGAACCATGAAGCCCCTCTTTGAGTCCCCAACAGACCGGTGGGAAACAGTAAAAGGGAACATCAAGAGCTTCTTCATCCTCAAAGGTGTTCAGGAGGCGAGAGAGAGGTGGAGAAAACTGTCCCAGCTCCAGGAAAGTATGCAGAACCTGCTCCTGCTGCAGATGATGGGGGTCGATGTCATGGAGGACCTCAAGGAGGTGAAGGGCCAGCAAGTCTCACTCTTTGCCTAGGAGGCCTCCAAGATAATCTTCCGGTTCAGGGTCCGCTCGGTGGAGCAGGACGAGAAGTGCTCACGTTTTTTCTTCCAGAAGGTGCACAAAGAGAGCTCCTTGCTCAGCAACCTGAAGGTAGAAGATGGCTCGATAATGTCATCGCAGGTTGACGTCATAGGATCAGCAAATCCTTCTATGCCAGTCTGTATGACGCGAAGCCGACCGACAGCACGGCCTCCCAGTCGTTCCTGTCCTCTCTCACGGACGTTTAGACGACAGAACACGGGAGAGGCTGGACTAGCCAATATCCCTGGACGAGCTGACCAAGGCCCTCGAGTCCTTCGAAAAGAATAAAACTCCCGGAAGCGACGGCTTACCAGTCAAGCTCTATTCTGCTCTGTGGGACTTGATTGGCCAGGACCTGCTGGAGGTGTATGTCACTATGCTTCGGGCAGGTACCATGAGTGAATCCATTAGGAAAGGCATCATCACCCTCATCACAAGTGGAAGGGGGAGAAGGAGGAACTCAAAAATTGGAGACCAATCTCACTATTGAATGCGGATTACAAAATTTTGTCAAAGGTAATCGCCAACTGAGTCAGGTCTGCTCTGGGGTCGGTGATTCACCCTGACCAAACCGGTGCTGTACCGGGCAGGAAGATCGCTGAGAGTCTCATACTCCTTAAGGATACAATCGCCTACGTGCAGAACAGAGGGTTGGACACCTGCCTGATCAGCCTGGACCAGGAGAAAGCCTTTGACAGGATATCACACACGTATATGAGATGTTCTCTCCAAAATGGGCTTTGGGGTGGGAATCTGCAATTAGATCAGACTGCTCTACACCAACATTGTCAGTGCAGTCTCAATCAATGGGTGGGACTCAGATAGCTTCCCAATCAGATCTGGAGTCAGGCAGGGCTGCCCTCTCTCTTCTGCCTTGTTTGTGTGCTGCATTGAGCCATTTGCCGAGTCCATCAGGAAGGATGTGAGCCTGAGAGGGGTGACTATTCCTGGCAGTGGGGGCCTGCAGGTTAAGGCCTCCCTGTACATGGATGACGTCGCCGTTTTCTGCTCGGATCCGCTGTCCGTGCGCAGACTCATGTGCATATGTGACCAGTTCAAACGGGCCTCGGGGGCCAAGGTAAACTGAGGCAAGAGCGAGGCCATGCTCTTCGGGAACTGGGCCGACCGATCCCCTTCACCGTCAGGACCGACCACCTGAAGGTGCTGGGTATTTGGTTTGGGGGGGCTGGGGCGTGCGCCAAGTCTTGGGAGGAGCGTATCAGGAAAGTGAGGCAGAAACTGGGCAGATGGAAGCTACGGTCGCTCTCCATCGCGGGAAAAAACCTGGTCATCAGGTGTGAGGCATTGTCATTGCTGTTATACGTGGCCTATTCCCAGAACCTGTGCCACTGCAGTCACCCGGGCCATCTTCCACTTTATATGGAGATCAAAGATGGACTGGGTCCGAAGGGACTCTATGTATAAAGATCTGGGCAACAGGGGAAAAAAATACACCCAATGCCACCCTCCCCCTGATGGCCACCTTTGTGTGTGGCTGCATCAAGCTGTGCGTGGATCCCCGGTACGCAAACACCAAGTGTCACTACGTACTGAGGTTCTACCTGTCCCCGGTGTTGCGAAGGATGGGCCTGGCCTCGCTGCCGTGGAACGCTCCAAGTAGTTGGATTGTTCTGTATCACCTGTCCTTCGTGGAGAAGTTTATCAAGAAAAACACCTTTGACCACAAGTCCATCAGGAAGTGGTCAGCACGTAGTGTCCTTGAGACTCTTCGGGAAAAGAGGGCGGATCCTATCGAGCGGTTCCCTGAGCAGACTGTCAAAGCCATTTGGCAGAATGCCTCATCGCCAGAACTTTCCAACAAGCACCAAGACATGGCTTGGCTGGTGGTGAGAAGGGCTCTGCCTGTGAGATCCTTTATGCACGCCCGGACTCTCAGCCGCACCCCACGCTGCCCTCGAAGTGGCTGCGGGGGGGACGAGACTGTCACACACCTCCTTCTGGAATGTGCCTACGCAGAAGAAGTCTGGAGAGGAATGCAGTGGTGTTTGTCGAGGTTCGTCCCGAGCAGCGCTGTGACGCGGGACTCCGTGTTCTACGGTCTGTTCCCCGGGATGCACACTGAGACGAACATCAACTGTGCCTGGAGGATCATCAACTCGGTGAAGGACACTCTCTGGGCGGTCCAAAACCTGTTGATCTTCCAGTTGAATGAGTTGACCCCGACTGAGTGTTGTAGACTGGCACATTCCAAGGTCCAGGACTACGTGTTGAGGGATGTGCTGAAGTTTGGGGCAGCTCCCGCCAAGGCACGGTGGGGAAAGACCACCGTGTAACATCTGCCTGCCTAAGAAGAACAGGGGGGCCCACCCAGTCATTTGGGCTCCGCTGGCGCCTCAGCAGAAGAGCGGGATAGTAAATGTACAGACTCGTATATAGGAAAAATAAATTTCGATGTCTGTATGTAAAGAAATGTAATGTGTGCACAAGAATGACATGACCAATTGTAAAGAGATCCAAATAATTTTATGAATAAAGTATATTTTTGAAATAAAATAAAGTTAATAAATGTGAAATCATCCATTTTGGTAGGAATAACAGTAATAAGGACTATTACTACAATGGTAAGAAATTACAGCACGTTGCTATGCAGAGGGACCTGGGTGTCGTGCATGAATCACAGAAGGTTGATTCCAGAGTTGAGGGGATTGGCTTATGAGGAGAGACTGGGATTATATTCATTGAAATTTAGAAGAATGAGGGTGATCTTATAGAAACATATAAAGTTATGAAGGGAACAGATAACATAGAAGTAGAGTGGATGTTTCCAAGGCAGGTGAAACTAGGACAAGAGGTCATAACCGCAAAATTAGGAGTAGCTGATGTAAGACTGAATTGAGAAGGAACTGTTGAGAATCTGTGGAATTCCCGGCCCAGTGAAGTAGCTGAGGCTTCCTCAGTAAGTGTTTTTAAAGCTAAGATAGGTAAGTTTTTGAACAATAAAGGAATTAAGAGTTATAGTGAGCGGGCGGGTAAGTGGAGCTGAGTCCACGAAAAGATCAGCCATGATCTTATCGAATGGCAGAGCAGGCTCTAGGGGCCAGATGGCCTACTCCTGCTCCTAGTTCTTATGTTCTTAAAGCGCAGGTTCAAGTTTTACCTGCTCCCATGATCAGTAATAGCATTCCTGAACAGGTTGATTAGAAAATTTCAAAAGGTGCAACAGATCATGTGTGACTTCAGTCTGGTTGGAAGTAAGGAATAACAAGTTAAAGAAGTGGATGGCACCTATATGACCCTGAAGAGTTGCCTCACTGTCTGACAAAGTATAAATCAGGAAATAATGAAGACATGTAAGCACAACAATCCAATCAACGTGCATAGCTTCAGTCTGCAAATTGATTACAAATTCCTCTTTCATGTTACTCTTGCCAATTTTAATTTTAGAGTGCATCAAGGATTTATTTTTACAACAGCACTTTGCAGAACCTACTTGGGAACAGGTTATTTTAGATTTAATAATGTGTAATGAGCTGAAATTAATCATGGATCTTGGAGTTAAGGATTCTTTAGGGAGCGGTGATCATAATATGATAGAATTTCAAATTTAATTTTTTGGGAGAGAAACTTGGGTCTTAAACCTGTGTTCTAAAACTAAGTAGGACAATTACAGAGGGATGAGGAAAGTGTAGTGTAAAGCAGGCCGGGAAAATAGAGTATTTTGGCCAAAAAGGACTTGATGAGCTGTGGTAACAAAGATCTTCAAGAAGAGTATCCAATCAAAAATCAAGGCATACAGAGCAGTAAAAACTAGTCATGGGCCAGAAGATTAGAATTTTTTTTAGGAATCAGCAGCAGATAACAAAAAGGTAATAAATAGGGAACATATGGATTATGAAAGTAAATATTTTTTAAAAAGCAAGAATTTCTGTAGGACAGGGAAATTAATAATGGGGAACATGTAAATAGCAAATAATTTAAACCAATGTTCTGCATTGATCCTCATGGTATAGGACATGATAAACATTCCAGGTGAGTTACCCAACTTATCCAACAGACAAGCAAGATAGCAGTGGGAGGAAAGATCTTGTAATAGTCACTATCACAAATATTTGACAACTTAATGCGACTAAAGCCACCAGTATAGGATTGCCTGAATCCAAGGGTTTTAAAGGAAATGGCTGCTGAGATAATGGAGGCATTGGTTGAAATATTCCAGACCACACTGAATTCTGTGAGGGTTCCAGCATATTGGAAAACTGCTAGCCAGGCACGCATGTTCAAGGAGGGAAAAACTGGAATATTACAAGCCAGTTAGTCTAGCATCAGAGAATGCTGGAGGCTGTCATTAATGAAGATAAAGCAGGGTATTTGGAAAGCCTTAACACAATTAAACAAGGTGATTTTATCAGAGATAAATCATGTTTGATAAATTTACTAGCGTTCTTTGAGTATATAATAAACACAGTTGCTAAAGACTGAGCAACCATAAAGTACAGGAGAAGAATTTAGCCATTCAGCCTCCTTAGTCTGTTCCATCATTCAGTCATGGATGACATGTTTCTTACTCTCATTGTCCTGCCTTCTCCCTATAACCTTTGATCCCCTTACTACACAAGAACCTATCTATCACTGTCTTAAATACACTTAAGGACTTGGGCCTCCATAGCTTTCTGCGACAATGAGTTCCACAGATTAAGCACTCTCATAAAGGAGGATCTCTAAATGGAGTGTATTTGAATTATCAGAAGGGATTCAAAAAGCTGCTACAAAAAAGGCTACTGCACAACGTAAAAGCTCACAGTATTGCCATAATGTATTAGTATGGATTGATGAAGACAGACAGTTGGGATTAACGGATCTTTTTAAGTTTGGAAAGACATAACTCCTGGAATGACACAAGGATTAGTCTTAGGGCCTCAATTATTTACTATCTATATTAAAGAGTTGAAAGAGGGGACAGAGCAGTATCCAAATTTGCTGATGATACAAAAATAGGTGGGAGTGCATGTTGAAATCAGGACATAAGGAATCTGAAATGGAATGCAGCCTATTATTTAACTGAAGAGAAAGTACGGTGCAGATGGACCTGGGGGATCTTGTGCACAAAACACAGAGAGTTAGCATGCAGGTACCCCAAATATTTTATTGCTAGAGGCTTGGAGTTTAAAAATAGGGAAGTCTTGGCACAATTTCCAGGGTGTTAGTGAGTACGTACCTGGAGTACTGTGTACTGTTTTGGTCTCAGCATTTAGCAAACGACACACTGTTATCGGAGGCAATTCAAAAGAGATTCAATTGGTTGATTCCAGGGATGAAGGGTTTACTTATCAAAAATGTTTAAACAGATTTGGTATTTATTCATTAGCATTTAGAAGAGTGAGGAGTGAGCTTATTGAAAGATAAAATTCTGAAGTGACATGCCAGTTATTGAGAGGGGTGTTTCCACTAATTTGGAAATCATGAACTGGGGGACAGAAGAAAGGTTACAGAAGAGAGGCACTGATTTAAAACTGAGATGTGTGGAATTTCTCCTCTCATGGTGGAGTGAAAGTCTGGAATTCTCTCCCCGGACTGTTGTGGAAATTAGATCCCTGAGATTATTTAAACAAGAGGTTGATATATTTTTGAAACATCAGGAAGTTGAGCTGAAACAATAGGAATTGAGGTCTTGGGGTGATCTTGTTGAATGTGGGGTAGTCTAGAGGGATTGAATGGACTACTTCAGCTCCTGTGTCATATGTTCTCACATTCTAGGTGCCATTGCAATATTTCACAAGTGACTTCAAGAATGCTCAGCAATTTTAGCAGAAAGCAGCTTGATTAAAATTGCAGGCAAAGACATTTCTAACGCATGCACAAGTGCGTTCAATACTAATTGTTTCCAGGTTCATTTTAACATATATATGTTCTGCAGCTGAAATGGATCCCAAGATCATACATCAAAAATCTCCAGGAACTCAACTTGTGAAGTACGTCACTGACACACATTTTCAGGCATGGTCAGGAGTGGCTGCTTTCTCAATCAGATCCTAAATCATTTTCAGTTCCTGGATTAAATCCACACCCCCCCCGCCCCACACCTTTTAGTTTCAAGGGAATTCAATTTGATTTTATGCAACTTTTCATCAATATATAACATCTGCTTCAGTGTCTTTCTGCTGAAGCTATTGTAACCTCTCCAAAGACAATCTCTACCAGAGGTGCTGCCAATTAATTCTAGGGATGAATGTGTTGCCTATATATTGCTCATCACTAATTGTCCTGAGAAGGCGGCGGTGAGCTGTTGTCTTGAACTACTGCAGCTCTTGGAATGTAAGAACACACACAGCAAGACTTTTGGAAGGAGGTTCCATGATTTTCACCCAGTGACATTACAAAATGTGCTTCAAAGTTAGGATTGTGTTTGGCTTGGAGGGGCACCTATAGATGGTGGTGCTCCAATGCACCTGCAGCCCTTGTCTTTCAAAATGTTAAGAGGTCATAGGTTTGGAAGATGCTGTCAAAGGAACCTGGGTGAGTTACTGCAGTGCATATTGTAGATGCTACACACTGCTGCCACTGTGCATTGGAAGGAGTATATGTTGGAAATGTTAGATGGGGTGCCAATCAAGTTGGTCACTTTGCCCTGGGTGATATCTAACATCCTGAATGATGGTGAAGCCAGGCTGATCCAGGCAAATGGAGAGAATGCGCTCACACTGTTGAGTTTATTTTAAATTATTAGATTCCCTACAGTGTGGAAACAGGCCCTTCGGCCCAACAAGTCCACACCGACCCTCCGAAGAGTAACCCACCCAGACCCATTTCCCTCTGACTAATGCACCTAACACTATGGGCATTTTTTTAGCATAGCCAATTCACCTGACCTGCACATTTTTGGACTGTGGGAGGAAACCAGAGCACCCAGAGGAGCACCCACACAGACACGGGGAGAATGTGTAAACTCCACACACACAGTTGCTTGTGGCTGGAATTGAACCTGGGACCCTGGTGCTGTGAGGCAAAAGTGCTAGCCACTGAGCCACCTTGCCTTGTAGGTGGACATAAAATTAATGTTAAAAGTCTAATAATCGGTCATTTGACAGGGATTTGCTATTAATCTGTGGATTAATTTCCTTAAAACTATAAAACATAAATTATGATGAACATATAAAATCAACTTCTATATGTGCAGATGGCAAATGCATAGCAGTCAAACTGCCAGGAGTAGTCACAAAATTGTTGATCACAGCACAGCAAGTCTTTAAAAGTAAGGTATACATTCAAGAGAGGACAGGTAGGAGTCAGGAGGTGCGTTGCTTGCTGCAGAATTTCCAGCTTCTCTCCATGTAAATATGTTGTTCCCTACATGCTGAGTGTTTATTTTTTGTGATAGCTTTTGATTTTGCACCTTAGCAAATGTCTTCTGGAAATCTAAATACTGTACAGCCACTGGTTCCCCTTTATCTACAGCACAAGTTACTGTTTCAAAGAATTCCAACAAATTAATTAAGCATTATTACCCTTTGTTTTCTCAATGTTGGTGCTGCCTGACTACCTTGAAAGTATCCAAGTGCCCTGTTGTAACATCTTTAGTAATAGCTTCAAACATTTTCCCTATGATCGATGCTAAGCCAACTGTTTCCTGCTTAATGCCCCCATCCTTTTTTGAATAAAGGAGTTATATTAGTTATTTTACAATCTGAAGGAATTTTCCCTGAATCTAATGAGTTTGGAAAATTAAAACCAACTCTCTGACAAGCTACTTTCAAGACCCTTGGATGAAATCCATTAGGACGTGGGGACTTGTCAACTCACAGTTCCAATAATTTACTCAGTACTACATCCCTGGTAATTACCACTTCTCTGGTATTTATAATTTTCTTAAGTTCAGCTCTCCCTTTTAATTCATGATTTACAGCTTTTTCCTACTTGCATCCTTGTGAGTGAAGACTGATACAAATTACCTGTTCAACTCATCTCATTCTAATTAGTATTACTAATTCTCCAGACTCATTTTCTATAGAACCAACATTTACTTTGTTAACTCTTTTAAGAAAACAAATGAAGAAATTTTTCCTGTCAGTTTTTATATCAGTCTTCCTTTTCCATTCTTATTAATCTTATAGTAACTATCTGCTGATTTTTTTTTATATTCTGTCCAAGCTTCTGTCCTGGCATCCATTTTTTTAGCATTAGATGTCTTTTCTTTAACTTTGATACTATTTTTGACTATTCTAAGTTAACCACAGGTGGCAGGTCCATCCCTCAGATTTTTCATATTTGTTGGAATGTATCTATTCTGTGTTCTGAAATACTCGCCACTGAATCTCTATTAACCTATCCCAAAAATGAAATTACCTGTTCACTTTTGCTATCTCTGCTTTCATGCCCACATAATTGCAATTCAAAATAGTAACCTTGGATCCAAGCTTCTCTCCCTTAAACCATTCAATCATTTTATGGCCACTGCTACCCAGGGACACTTTCACTATGAAGTCAGTAATGAATCCTTTCCTTTTGGTTGACACCAAGTCAAATATAGCCTGCTCTCTGATTGGTGGGATAAATTGCTGGCCTAAGGAATTGATTTAAAAAATTCAATGAATTCCTTATCTAGACTACTTTCTCCTGGTTTTCCCAGTCCATACATAAAACTCTCCATGATAATTGCTGTATTCTTTTGATAAGCTCCCATAATTTTTTTCTTGATACCTTGTTTTACCATGTAGTTACTGTTAAGGGCTGAAAATGTGTTGCTGGAAAAGCGCAACAGGTCAGGCAGCATCCAGGGAACAGGAGAATCGACGTTTCGGGCATAAGCCCTTCTTCAGGAATCTTATGCCCGAAACGTCGATTCTCCTGTTCCCTGGATGCTGCCTGACCTGCTGCGCTTTTCCAGCAACACATTTTCAGCTCTGATCTCCAGCATCTGCAGACCTCACTTTCTCCTCAGTTACTGTTAAGGGCCTGGTATAAAACTCCCACAAGGGATTTCTTGTCTTTATCATTCCTTGTCTCTACCCATAACTTTCTCTGTATCATGATTTCCTGAATTTAGGTCATACCTCTCTCTTGTGATAATTAACAGAGCAACTCCTCCACCTAGTCCTAGCTTCCTGCTCATGCTCAATGTCATATCCTCTTCAATATTCAAGTCTCAACCTAGTTCATCCTGCAGCCACATCTTAGTTATGGCCACCAGATCATATTTATTTATCTCAATTTGTATTACTAGTTCATTTATTTTGTTTCGAATACTACTTGCATTCAAATGCAATGCCTTTAGTTTTGTCCTTTTACTATTTTTGGAACTCCTAGCTGGACAGTTGTATCTTAAATCTGCATTCTCTCTCCCTTCCTGTCATTGTCTGTTTAACATTTCCTTCCTCTGTTCCATTTCCCCACTCTTTGATTCACCACAACTTCCCAGATTTGGGCTGCTGACACCAAGGTTTAGTTTTAAACCCTTTCTTCCTCCTTAGTTGCGCAGTTCACGAGAACAGCAGGGCCAGTACAGATCAGGTGTAGGTTTTCCTAATGATAGAGGTCCTATTTTTGCCGATATTAGATTAGATTAGATTACAGTGTGGAAACAGGCCCTTCGGCCCAACAAGTCCACACCGACCCGCCGAAGCGCAACCCACCCAGACCCATTCCCCTACATTTACCTCTTCAGCTAACACTACGGGCAATTTAGCATGGCCAATTCACCTGACCTGCACATCTTTGGACTGTGGGAGGAAACCGGAGTACCCGGAGGAAACCCACGCAGACACGGGGAGAATGTGCAAACTCCACACAGTCAGTCGCCTGAGGCGGGAATTGAACCCGGGTCATTGGTGCTGTGAGGCAGCAGTGCTAACCACTATGCCACCATGCCGCCCCTAGTGCCAGTGCCCCATAAACCAGAACCTTCTTCTCCTACCCTAGTCTTTCAACCACATATTCATCTCTTTCTTATGCTAATTGGAGGCTCAGGTGACAAGCCAGAGAAAATTACCTTTGAGACTTTGCTTAATTTAGCACCTAGTTCCTCATACTGGCTATTTAGAACTTTCTTCCTAGTTTTAATTGTCTTTGGTGCCTACATGGACCTTAACTACTGGACCCTCCCCCTCCCACTGCATGTTCTTCTCTAGCCTATAGGAACAGGAGTAGGCCATTCAGCCCCTCAATCTTATTCCATAATTCAATGAGATCATAGTTAATCTGTGACTTAACTACACAGATATGTGGCCTTTGGCCCATATCCCTTAATACCTTTGCTTATCTCAAGTTTAAAATTAGCAACTGATCAAGCATTCACTGCCATTTGTGGAAACGAGTTCCAAACCTCTAATACCCTTTGTGTGTAAAAGTGCTTCCTAATATCTCTTCTGGATGGTTTGGCTCTAATTCTCAGACTATGCCCCCTCGTTTTGGAATCTCCAACCAGTGGAAATAGTTTATCTTCATCTACCCTATCTTTTCCTATTAATATCTTGAAGACTTCAATCAGCTCTCTCAACATTTAAATTCTAAAGACAACTGGACTAAGTTTTATCATCTCTCCTCATAATTTAATTTTGAAGTCCAGATATCATTCTTGTCAGGCTATGTTGAGACCCAGAGCAGATATCCTGAAGCCTGGCATTGGGCAGACAACATGGCTGTCTGGACTCAGCTCTTTGCTGAAGGCAACAGTTTTAATTCCCTCACCCTATCTATGCTGTCCTTCACAACCACTCCATTCCTTACTCCCCGCTTTGAAACTGCAAGCGAGACCCAGCTGGACAGAGGAAGTGCCTCAGTGATACTCTCAAGGCCTCATTGGTGAAGTATGGCATTCCCACCGACACCTGGGAATCACTGGCCCAAGACCTTCCAAAGTGGAGGAAGAGCATCCAGGAAGGTGTCCAAAATCTTGAGACTTGCCGTTGGGAAAAGGTGGAAGCCAGGCGAAAACACCATAAGAAGCACACAGCAATGCCACACCCAACCCCTTCCCGAAACCATCACTTGCCCCAATTGTAACAGAGCCTGCAGTATCTACATCGGTTTGTACAGCTTGCCCTGAGAGTGTGTAAGAGAGTTATCCTCATCTGCAAGTGACTGCCAATGACGATTGCTTTAAGCTCTTTGCTCTTTGATGGCCTCCTGTAGCTTGGTGCCATGGTCACATTGCTCATCCATCCCACAGACCCCACTCCCATCCAAACAAGCTGAGAGAACCTCAACCCATTGGACAATTGCAGAGGCTGACCCTCCTGCACCCAGTCCTCTGGATCATCTTACCTGCTTTACTTACCGTCACATCCTCTTGTCCCTGACCACTGACCACCGACCATGCTAGAAGCCCTTATGCTAAGAGTTATGACTGTCTTCTGGTACAAAAAATCCAAGTTACACCCACCCCCCTCCCTGCTGTATCACAGTATCTGCAGTTCAGTCACCAACTCAGAAGCTCTGCTCAAACTTTGGACACTGATTTCAGATATATTTGTCCTGGATCACAATGGTATCCTTGATCTCCCACATTCTGTAGTTTTGACATACCATTAGTACAACCATTCTTAATGAGTCATTAATTAATTCTTGAGTTATATCATCAAACTATTCTCTTGCTTATCATATTAAACTTATCACCAATGTTAAAACTTGAGAACTGATTATGCTTCAACCAACTAACAGATACTCACTCCTGATAAACAAATGTCTGTAGCGAAAATGATTACTGTAGATGTTGGAGATCAGAGTCTAGATTAGAGTGGTGCTAGAAAAGCACAGCAGGTCAGGCAGCATCCGAGGAGCAGGAAAATCGACGTTTTGGAAAAAAGCCCTTCATCAGGAATGTCTGTGTCAGATCTTGATCTGATATTTGGTTTGACCTTTCTGCCTTAAAATCTTCCCTTTGCAGTGTAGACCATTGATCTTATAGGTTTTGTGATAGATCGTGCAGTTATTTGGCACCTCTGTTCAGCTCAAAGTGTCAAAACCCTCATATATTTTCTTAAAAAGTGTCAACACTATTGTAGGAAAACAGATTAAGTGCCGCAGGCAATTCCTGAGTGACTCTGTTTGTGGCTTCTCAGCATGTTGGAACCGGGCAGTCAGAAGCAGTACCGACGGTGAAACTCCGGCACTACTTCGAATAAAAATGTCAGTGTTGTTTCAGTCTTTCCAATAAACAACAGGATTTATGAAATATATGTTTTCTGAGTAGCAGTGTTTCTTGCCAAGATTTGCATTTTATCTGTTGCGTGAGCTGGCCTGCTTGGGCTATCACCTTAACAATCTTTTCCCAAGGCAGCAGCCTAAACAATAATCTTCCAATGAAAAACATATGGAAAATAGCTGTATTCTATTATTCTTGGACAAGGCCTGAACTCCACAAATACCTCTGTGCCTGCTGTCTTTGTATATGTCTGTGACAGACGCTAAAAGGCTCGTTAAAGCTGGTAACTCCAAATAAAAGCTAATCCAACTGAGAAATATCTTGAACAAAAGGCCTATCTGAAACACCATTGCTTCACTGTGACTGACTCATTTAAATCCCTTACGTGAGCGAGCAGGTTGAACTGAGGCATTCAAGGGGGCATTGGATGATTAGCCTGAGAGAGTGAGGTGTGGGAATGTGGGGAATACGGAGGACATTGGCCATTGATAGTAGAAGGAGAAAGTGAGGACTGCAGATGCTGGCGATCAGAGTTCAAAAATGTGCCTTATGCCCGAAACGTCGATTCTCCTTCTCCTTTGATGCTGCCTGACCTGCTGCGATTTTCCAGCAACACATTTTTAAGCTCTAACCATTGATAGTAGTACCTGGGAAGGCACAATGGTTGGAATGGCTTCCTTCTGCACTGTAAAAAAAAAATCGTAATTGTTTGAAAATCGAAGATCCTCACATCCAAAGTAGATTGTTGCACTGGCAGTGAAATGGGCTGCGAAGATGGCTTCATTCAGCTGTATCCAGTATTTGATCAGGTTAGAATTAAATGAGATCACTTTAATCTGTCTCTGACTGATGCATTCTATTCTGGCTCCATACCAGGGGACTAGAATGCCATTAAATGTAGCTTGAAGTATAACTGGGACTTCTCTCCAAAGATGTCCTGCTCAACTACTGTAGTCTCCCCAATTAATGACATACCCTTAGTGAAGCTATAGTAGCCTTTGGCAAGTAGCACCAAGGAAATTCCTGACCATCAGCTCCTGTATTGTTCTGACTTTTAATATCCACAGACAAAACAGCACCATCTTATGTTAAAGTACATCACAATCACATAACTCTATAGCTTCAAGTTTCTCCAATTCTGGCCCTCGTGTCACATTCATTGCACCGCTATGCTGATGTGGAGGTGCTGGTGTTGGACTAGGATGGGCATGGTCAGAAGTCACATGACACCAAGGGTTATAGTCCAACAGGTTTATTTGAAATCACAAGCTTTCGGAGCACTGCTCCTTCATCAAATAAACCTGTCGGACTATAACCTGGTGTCCTGTGACTTCTGACTTTGTTCACTGTTCGTGGCCATGCCTTCAGCCAGCCAACTTCTGAATTCAAGAATTCACTCCCTAAATTGACCCAGCTTTTGATTTCTCTGTTTATATAAAGATGGTCATACAAACATATGCAATTTAATTCACTGTCACAGAAGGCTGTGGAGGTCAGATCATTGAGTATATTTAATACAGAGATCGATAGGTGCTTGATTGTAAAGAGGATTAAGAGTTTATGGGGAGAAAGCAGGAGAATGGGGGTGAGAAACTTATCAGCTATTATTGAATGGTGGAGCAGACTCCATGGGCTGAATGGCCTAATTTCTGCTCCTATCTTATGACCTTATGGTCTATGCATTATGAGTAAGCCATTTGGCCCATCCAGCCTGCTCTACAATACAATAAGAACATGGCTGATCTATTTGTGGCCTCAACTCCACATTCCCACGTATCCCAGTTTACTATTAACTTCTTTAGCACTTTAAAATGCAAGTGAACATTGTGCTCACTATCCCTTAAATGACTTGGTGTCCAACGTTTTCGGATTGGGGTTCGGTGAAGTACCATGGGATGTTTTATTGTGTCCATGTTGCTCGATAAATTGAAGTCATCGTAAAGCTAAAAAAGTCTCCCCTCAACAGTGTGCTACTTATTTTTAAATTGTGTCTTCTTGTTCGAGACTCATCAAACCCATAAAACATCTTGCCTACATTTATCCTGCCTATCCATGTAAGTATTTTGGTGGTGTGAATGATATCACCTTTCATTCTTTGAAATCCTAGAAAATGCCAGCCGAGTTTGCCCAATCTCTTTTCTTAAGACAATCTTTCCATCCCAGGAACAATAAATAATAAATAACAACTTCCATTGCCTTCCTACTCACTTGCTGTACTTGCATACCAACTCCTTATGATTCTTTCAAGACTATGGGGCACATTTTTAAAGTGAGAGGAGAGAGATTTTAAAAAGAAATGAGACATATTTTTCAGACAACATTTGGATAGATCCATGAATAAGAAGGGCTAGGAGCAGGCAAGTGGAGCTCATATAGTTTGGGATTATGTTCAGTATGGACTAGTTGGACCGAAGGGTCTGTTTCCATGTTCTATGACTCTATGTACCCAGACCCCATGCACTTTTGAGTTTTGCAATCTTTCTCCATTTTCATAAAATGTTGCTTTTCTGTGCTTTTCACTCCCTAGCTATTCACAACATGCCAATCTAAAAAGGACACATTTACCTCTACTTTCTGCTTCCTGTTGGTGAACCATACCTTTATGGATGCATAGGTCCTTTCCCCACACCATGAACTTTTATTTTGTGTAGTAGCCTTTGATGAGACACCTTGTCAAATGTCTGTTTGGAAATCAAAATGGATGACAGAAAGAAAGTTCCCTTTATCCACTTCCTCAATGAACTGTAATAAATTTTCTTTTTCTTTCAAAAAACCATGTTGACTCTGCCTGATTGCATTGAAGTTCTTAAAGTGGCCTGCTAGATCAGTGTTAGGTTAACTGGCCTGTAGTTACGTTGCTGTCTTCATTTTTATTGCTCTTTCCCAATCTGTTGGGACCTTTCAGGAATACCAGTGCATCTAGCATCCCTATAGCTGCTTCTTTAAGAACCTGAAAATGAAGTTATTCTGGTCCTGGTGACTTGTTAGCCTTTAATTCTAGTTGCTATTCCATTTCCCTAGTGATTGCAACTGTATTAAGTTCTTTGTTACCTTTTACTTCACTTGACTTACAAGCATTTCTGGGATGTTACTTGTGTTGTCTACAGTGAAGACAGATGCAATATGTCTGTTCAATTTTCATATCTTGCCTTTAACGGAATTCACCTTGAAGCACTCCATGTATTATATATACAAAGTTGAGAGTTTTACTCGGTTGTTATTCTTCTGCCACCTGCACGCATAGAGATCAGTTGATTTTGCTGTTGTCTGCCTCATAAGTTATAATGTGCTTCACTGTTTTAAATGAGCTAATCTGGCAAGGATAGATTACTATACTATTATCATTAACATCACATGGTGAACTGCGATGGAAAATATCATGCTGAAGACGCCTTGAACAGTCTAAATAAATTAATTCACAGGTGAAACACATGGTTGTCATTATCAATTCGTGCTAAAGTGTACGAGACAACCTTTGATGTTATAGCGTCAAAAAGTGTTGAAAACAGCCTGATGATAAACAGACAAATCCCTATCGAGCATCATGCTGTTTCCAAATGGTCAAATGGCTGTGTGAGCTGTTGCAACCGGTTCATAGAATCCTTACAGTGTGAACACAGGCCACTCAACCCATTGAGTCTACAACAACCCTCCAAACAGCATCCCACTCAGACCAACCCCCTATCCTATCCCTCATGGCTAATCTATTCATCCTGTACATATCCCCTGAACACTAAGGGCTAATTTAGCATGGCCAATATACACATCTTTGGACTGTGGGAGGAAACCAGAGTACCTAGAGGAAATCCATACAGACACTGGGAGAATGTGCAAACTCCACACAGACAGTTAGCTGAGGCTGGAATTGAATCTGGGTCTCTGGCACTGTGGGCAATCAGTGCTAACCACTGAACCACTGTGCCACCCTAAATGGGCTCTAAATGGATTTTATATGTACACTGTGAAAGATTCCTAAGACCATGCAAGGGTTACAAATTGCATGCATTCTTTCATCATTGCCAGCTTCTTTGCCACTTAAAAAAGCCACTGACATTTAAACTATTATGGTAATCTTGATCTGTGCTCCTTGAACTCGTGAACTTGGCAACTCATGCAGTTGAGTTCTATTTCAATGAAACCATGTATGGTCACATAAATGGCATTCGTATGGAATCACCTTGGGACCCAGCTCTTGATTACACACCTTTGCTGTGTACAGTAAAAAACAAATTTTTGACAGGCCAATAACGTCTACCTCTTGCATATTTCTGAAATGTAGATGTGATGTTTGCAATATTTAAATCTGCAGATGAATGCATTAAAGAATTTCTTCATTCAGCTTAATAAATTCCATCCTCACCATTGCAATGGACCAATCAAATAAGCACTCCATGTTTTCGTTGAGAAGCCAGCCAATATGCTCTCAACTACTATTCACTGAGAGGCAATGTTCGCCAATTAATATACAGTATATGTAGGGTTTCTACAGTCCCATGTGCTACTGGAATAGTCCAGTAATCCTTCTTTGAACTATTTCCAACACATTAACATCCTTCCATAAGTGCAGTGACCAGTAACATAGCCAGTACTCCAGATATGGTTTCACCAATGCCCCACACAACAGAAGCATAACCTCCCTACTCTTGCATTCAATTCGCCTCACAATAAACCATAACATTCTTTTAGCTTTCCTGATTATTTGCTTACCTGTATACCAACCGTCTGTGACTGATGCAGTAGGTCAACCAGATCTTATTGTATCTCAGAGTTCTGCAACCTTTAAGATTATATGCTTCTTTATTTTTTCTGGCAAGATGGACAATTTCACACTTTCAACATTTGTTAGACCTTCGGCCACTCACTAATCTGTATCCTTCTGTAGGGTAGATTACCAAAAGATTAAGTCATAAGTTAAGAGTGATGATGTGGACGTGGTAAAGTTAGAAGTCACATGACACCAGGTTATAGTCCAAATTCAGAGTGCTGCTCCTTCATCAGATGACAAAGTTAAGAGGCCGGGGTGTCAGAAGTAGGATATGGCATGGGTGGAGAATTGGCTGCTGGGCATGAAACATTGAGTGGGATTAAAGGGTTCTTTTTCAGGTTGGTGACTTGTGACCAGTGGGGTTCCACAGGGGTCACTGCGAGGATTTCATCTGCTTACAATATATATTAATGACTTGGAGGAAGCAAGTGAATGTACTTCAGCCAAATTTGCAGAAGACACAAAATAGGTGGAAAGGTAAGCTTTGAGATGGATGCAAACAGTTTACTGAAAGATTTTGAAGAAAGCATTTGATATGCTTGCCTTCATCAGTCAGAGTATTGAGTACAGGGAATTGGACGTCATGTTACAATTGTTGGAGACATTGATGAGGCCATATTTGGAGTACAGTGTACTCCATCTACCACCCCCAAGAAAAAGAACAGGAAATAACATCACCACCGGAAATGATGTCACCACAGGAAATGACATCACCAAGCCAAAGAAACCCAAACATATAAATAGAAAGCAGGAATTATTGACAGTGCTTCGCCCAGAGGCCCACTAAAGATGTTACCAAGTGGGATGACTAAATGTCTGGAAATGAACCTTCCCGCTCAGCGAGCAAACCTACACCAGAACCTCAACCTGAGCTACAAATCTTCTCAAAACTCGCTAAGTGTACAATTCTGGATGCCACTTTGGAGGGATGTTATTAAACTGGAAAGGGAACAGAAAAAAGGTTTACAAGCATGTTATGGAGACCAGAGGATTTGCATTATGAGGAGAGGCTGGATAGGCTAGGACTTGTTTTCCATTCGCTCCCTTGATGCTGCCTGACCTGCTATGCTTTTCCAGCACCACACTCTCGACTCTAATCTCCAGGATCTGCAATCCTCACTTTCGCCTTTTTTTTCCATGGAACACCGGAGGCTGCAGTGTGACCATATAGAGGCTTATAAAATCATGAGGAGTATAGATAAGGTGAATAGCCAAAGTCTTTTCACCTGGTAGGGGAATACAAAACTTGAGAACATTGGTTGAAGGTGAGAGGGGAAAGATTTAAAAGGAAGCTAATGGGCAACCTTTTCACACAGAGGGTGGTTCATGAATTGAATGAACTGCCACTGGTAGAGCTGGGTACAATTACAATCTTTAAAAGACATTTGGACAGGTACATGGATAGGAAAGATTTAGAGGGATATGGGCCAAACACAGGTAAATGGGACTAATTCAGTTCAGGAAACCTGGTCAACATGGATGAGTTGAGCTGAAGGGCCTGTTTCCATGCTGTATACCTCTATGGCTCCATGACTTCATAAAGATATTGAGAAGTTAAATAAGTGGTCAAAAAGTTGGTAAATGGAGTGTTATGCAGAAACAAAGTGAAGTTCATTTTGGATAGGAGAACAAAAGAATTTCTGCATAAAAACTGCAGAAACCAGCAACACAAAAGGACTTAGGATTAATCGTGCATGAAGCATAGAAAGCTAGCACATAGGTACAGCCGGTCATCATGAAGGCTAATGGAATGTTACCCCTTATTTCAAATGGGTTGAAGTAGGGATGTCTTACTGAAGGTGATCATGAAAACACATCTGGAGTACTGTTTGGTACCGTTATTTAAGGAATCATAGCATTTTATTGGAGGCAGAGAAGGTTCACAAGAATGATCCCTGGTATGAAGGGACGACCTTATGAGCAAAGACTAAAACAGGTTGGGACTCTACTCAGCAGATTTTAAAAGAATGAGAGGTGATCTCATTGAAACATATTGGATTCTTAAGGGGCTTGACAAAGTAGATGGTGGGAGATTCTAGGATCGGAATATATAATGTCAGAATTAAGCTGTGATAATTTAAGACTGACATGAGGAAGGCACGGTACTCAGTGGTTAGCACAGCTGCATCACAGCGCCGGGGACCCGGGTTCGATTCCTGCCTTGGGTGACTGTCTGTGTGGAGTTTCCACATTCTCCTTGTGTCTGTGTGGGTTTCCTCTGGGTACTCTGGTTTCCTCTGGGTACTCTAGTTTCCTCCCACAATCCAAAAATGTGCAGCTTAGGTGAATTGGCAAAGCTAAATTGCTCATAGTGTTAGGTGCATTAGTCAGGGGTAAATGTAGGGTCTGGGTGGATTGGAAAGAACAAAGAACAAAGAAAAGTAATAGCCCAGGAACAGGCCCTTTGGCTCTCCAAGCCTGAGCCAATCCAAATGTACTGTCTAAACCTGTCACCCAATTCCTAAGCATCTGTATCCCTCTACTCCCCGCCTACTCATGCATTTGTCCAGACACATCTTAAATGAATCTACCATGCCTGCATCTACCACCTCTGCTGGCAACGCATTCCAAATGCCCACCACCCTCTGTGTCAAGTACTTACTGCGTGTATCCCCCTTAAACCTTCCACCTCTCACCTTGAAAGCGTGACCTCTCGTTATTGAATCCTTCACCCTGGGAAAAAGCTTGTCTCTATCCACCCTGTCCATACCCTTCATGATTTTGTTAACCTCAATCTGGTCCCCTCCAATCTCCTTTTTTCTAGTAAAAATAAACCGAACCTACTCAACCTCTCTTCATAGCTCGCACCTTCCAAACCAGGCAACATCCTCGTAAATCTTCTGTGCACCCTCTCCAAAGTGTCCACATCCTTTTGGTAATGTGGCGACCAGAACTGTACACAGTATTCTAAATGCGGCCAAACCAATGTCTTGCACAATTTTAACATGACTTGCCAGCTCTTATACTCAATGCCCCATCCAATGAAGGCAAGCATACTACATGCCTTCTTGACCACTCTATCCACCTGTGCAGCAACCTTCAGGGTACAATGTACCTGCACTCCCAGATCTCTCTGCCCATCAACCTTTCCCAAAGCTCTTCCGTTCATTGTATAATTTGCTCTATAATTAGACTTGCCTAAATGCATCACCTCACATTTTACTGGATTGAAAACCACCTGCCATTTTTCCCCCAAACTTTCCAGTCTATCTATATCCTCCTGTATTTTCTGACAGTCCCTTATGCTTTCTGCTACTCCACCAATCTTCGTTTCATCTGCAAACTTGCTGATCATACCAACAGTACCCTCTTCCAGATCATTTATGTATATCACAAACAACAGTGACCCCAAAACTGACCCCTGTGGAACACCACTGGTCACCTTTCTCCATTTCAAGAAACTCTCTTCAACTACTACTCTCTGTCTCCTGTTGCTCAACCAGTTCTTTATCCACCTAGCTAGAACACCCTGCACACCATGTGACTTCACATTCTCCATTAGTCTACCATGGGGAACCTTATCAAATGCCTTACTAAAGTCTAAGTATATGACATCAACAGCCCTTCCTTCATCCATCAACTTGGTCACTTCCTCGAAGAACTCTCTTAAGTTGGTAAGGCACGATCTCCCCCGCACAAAACAGTGTTGCATATCACTAATAAGCCCATTCTTTTCTAAATATAAATAGATCCTATCCCTCAGTACCTTCTCCAGCAACTTTCCCACCACTGACGTTAAGCTCACTGGTCTGTAGTTACCCGGAATATCCCTACTACCCTTCTTGTACAGGGGGACACCATGAGCAACCCGCCACTCCTCCGGCACAAAGATATCTGTCAGGGCCCCAGCTATTTCCCACCTCCTCCCTCAGCAACCTGGGATAGATCCCTTCCGGTCCTGGGGATTTGTCCACCTCAATAACCTCTAGCCTACCCAACACATCTTCCCTACTTATGTCAACATGATCCAGACTAATCAAACTTCTATCTCTAATCTCAACATTCATCATGTTCCTCTCCTCAGTGAACACTGATGCAAAGTAATCATTCAGAATCTCACCCATTCTCTCCGGTTTGACACACAGCCTTCCTTCGTTATCCTTTAGTGGACCAATCCTTTCTCTAGTTACCCGCTTGCTTCTTATATAAGAAGAAAATGCATTGTGATTCTCCTTAATTCTGCTCGCTAAAGCTATTTCATGACCCCTTTTAGCCCGCTTGATTCCTCATTTAAGACTTGTCCTACTCTTCCCATATTCTTCCAGGGCCCATTCTGTTCTTAGCTACCTGGATCTTATGTATGCTTCCCTTTTCCTCTTGGCTAGTTGTACAATTTCTCCTGTCATCCATGGTTCACAAATCTTGCCCTTCCTATCCTTTGCCTTCAAAAGGACATGCCTATCCTGCACTAGCTTTAACCTATCTTTGAAATTTTCTGATTCAGTATGTGGATGTACCTACGAGAGAAGGTGCAAAACTTGACCTATTCTTGGGAAATAAGGCAGAGCAGGTGACTGAGGTGTGAGTGGATGTACATGTATTTGGAAAGGCAAGGACTGATTATGGATAGCCAACATGGCTTTGTGCGTGGGAAATCATGTCTCACAAAACTTAATTGAGTTCTTTGAAGAAGTAACAAAGAAGATTGATGAAGGCAGAGCAGTAGATGTGATCTATATGGACTTCAGTAAGGCGTTGGACAAGGTTCCCCATGGGAGACTGATTAGCAAGGTTAGATCTCATGGAATAAAGGGAGAACAAGCCATTTGGATACAGAACTGGCTCAAAGGTAGAAGTCAGAGGGTGGTAGTGGAGGGTTGTTTTTCAGACTGGAGGCCTGTGACCAGTGGAGTGCCACAAGGATCGGTGCTGGATCCTCTACTTTTTGTCATTTACATAAATGATTTGGATGCGAGCATAAGAGGTACAGTTAGTAAGTTTGCAGATGACACCAAAATTGGAGGTGTAGTGGACAGCGAAGAGGGTTACCTCAGATTACAACAGGATCTGGACTAGATGGGCCAATGGGCTGAGAAAGATAAATGCGAGGTGCTGCATTTTGGGAAAGCAAATCTTAGCAGGACTTATACACTTAATGGTAAGGTACTAGGGAGTGTTGCTGAACAAAGAGACCTATGAGTGCAGGTTCATAGCTTCTTGAAAGTGGAGTCGCAGGTAGATAGGATAGTGAAGAAGGTGTTTGGTATGCTTTCCTTTATTGGTCAGAGTATTGAGTACAGGAGTTGGGAGGTCATGTTGCGGCTGTACAGGACATTGGTAAAGTCACTGTTGGAATATTGCGTGCAATTCTGGTCTCCTTCCTATCGGAAAGATGTTGGGAAACTTGAAAGGGTTCAGAAAAGATTTACAAGGATGTTGCCAGGGTTGGAGGATTTGAGCTATAGGGAGAGGCTGAACAGACTGGGGCTGTTTCCCCTGGATTGTTGGAGGCTTAGGGGTGATCTTATAAACGTTTACAAAATTATGAGGGGCATGGATAGGATAAATAGACAAAGTCTTTTCCCTGGGATCGGGGAGTGCAGAACTAGAGAGCATAGGTTTTGGGTGAGAGGGGAAAGATATAAAAGAGAGCTAAGGGGTAACGTTTTCTCGCAGAGGGTGGTACGTGTATGGAATGAGCTGCCAGAGGCAGTGGTGGAGGCTGGTACAATTGCAACATTTAAGAGGCATTTGGATGGGTATATGAATAGGAAGGGTTTGGAGGGATATGGGCTGGGTGCTGGCAGGTTGGGATATCTGGTTGGGATATCTGGTCGGTATGGACAGGTTGGACCGAAGGGTCTGTTTCCGTGCTGTACATCTCTATGACTCTATGAAAGCCTCCCACATCTCAACTGTGGACTTCCCTTCAAATAGCTGTGTCCAATCCACATTTCTGAGCTCCTGCCTAATTTTCATATCATTGGCCTTGGCCCAGTTTAGTACTCTTCCCTTAGGACCACCCTCTTCTTTATCTACAAGTATTCTAAAACTTACAGAATTGTGGTCACTGCTCCCAAAGAAATCCCTCACCGCAACTTCTACCACCTGGCCTGGCTCATTCCCCAGTAGCAGGTCCAATATGGCCCCTTCCCTTGTCGGACTATTGACATACTGCTCTAGAAAACTCTTCTGGACGCTTCTTACAAATTCTACCCCATCCAGACCTCTGACATTAAGTGTATCCCAGTCAATGTTGGGAAAATTAAAATCTCCCATCATCACTACCTTATAGCCTCTACATTCTTCCATAATCTGTTTACGTATTTGTTCTTCTACCTCACGCTCACTGTTGGGAGGCCTGTAATACAGCCCCAACAGTGTAACTGCACCCTTCTTATTTCTCAGCTCCACCCATAATGCCTCACTACCCAAGACCTCCATAGTGTGCTTCTTTAGCACAGCCGTGATATCGTCCTTGACCAGCAATGCAACTGCACCCCCCCTTTTTACTTCCCTCCCTGTCCTGTCTGAAGCGTCTATATCCTGGAACATTTAATTGCCGATCATCATGCCCTTCCTTCAACCAAGTCTCTGTGATTGCAATAACGTCATACTCCCAGGCACTAATCCAAGGCCTAAGTTCATCTGCCTTGCACACTCGACTCCTAGCATTAAAGTAGATGCATTTCAGGCCACCAGTTCTTTTGCGCTCATATGCGCTCTGCCTACTCTTCCCTTTATTAATACTATCTTCATAATTCTTACAGTCTCCAGTCTCCACCTCACTGCCTACTTGTTTTCTCTTCTGGTTCCCAGCCCCTTGCCACATTAGTTTAAAACCTCCCCAACAGCAGGAGCAAAAACTCCCCCAAGGACATTGGTTCCGGTCTGGTTCAGATGTAGACCGTTCATTTTGTAATAGTCCCACCTTCCCCAGAACTGGTCCCAAAGTCCAACAAATCTGAAGCCCTCTCGCCTACACCATCTCTCAAGCCATGTGTTCATCCTGCCTATTTTTCCATTTCTATGCTGGCTAGAACGTGACACTGGTAGCAATCCCAAGATCACTACCTTTGAGGTCCTCCTCCTTAACTTCTCTCCTACTCTTCGGTGGGTCGGTGTGGACTTGTTGGGCCAAAAGGCCTGTTTCCCCACTGTAGCTAATCTAAATTTTCCCCTCAGAGAATTGAAAATCTTGTCAAAGCGAAGAACTGGCAAAGCTGGAATCCTAAAAAGAAAATGCTGCAGATATTCTGGTGTCATCACTGGAAGTCTTGACTTCACAGATCTTGGCACTAATATTGTTTCACTCTCTTCACATATGCTGCCAGACTCACTGAGAATTGCCAGCCCTTCCTGTTTAATGTACCTCTGAAGTCTGGCCACAGTAGTTTTTAAGATGAAAACAGTGGTCAAGTTATACACAGTAAGATCCCCCAAAAGCAATGAGAAGATTGAATTGTTCTAGTGGTCTCAGTTACAAGAAGAATATCTTTTGAGAAGTCAGGAAATATAATTTCCCTTCAGTGGAAAAAACGCACCTGTGATGCCTCGATTGCATTTCTGAAAGATGCAAATTATCTCTACTTTTGAATTTCTAGCATAGAAACAATGACACAAATGAGCCTCGGGTCCTTCTATTTATTTCATCTCATCCAATCAACATATCTTTCCTTTCCTTTTGCCTTCTGAATTCCCTTTAGAATATCTATATTAATAGAATTTCACAATGGCTCCAGTAAGGGCAAAGAAGAATCGTCTCAATTCTTTATTGCATTAAGTCATAGAGTCATAGAGATATACAGCACACATTCTGGTCAGTTATAACCCTGACTATGTTGATGGGAATTTGGCAATAGTGAGGCCATTAATTGCTAAGTGGGGATGCTTACATTCTCTCTTGCTAGAGAAAGTAATCACTTTGCATTGGTTGCAAATGTTACTTGCTACTTAACAGTCCAGGCTAGATGTTTTCCAGGTATTCTGCATATGGGCAGAGACTGTCTCAGTATTTGATGGTGCTAAATGATGCTAAATATTGTTCAATCTTCAGCGAATATCCCACTTCTGATTTTACAATGGAGGGAAGGTCATTGATTTTTGTAGCTGAAGATGATTGGACCTGGGAGCCTAACTACCCAGAGGAATTTCTGCAGAGATGTCATAGAGTCGTAGAGTCCTACAGCATGGTTGACATTTCAGGTATGTTCAGTGTTACTCCTGGGCTGCACTCCTGCCCTATTCATTGAACGAGAGTTGATCTCCTGACCCGCTGTTAAGGGTAGATATGGGGTATATGCCGAGCCATGAGCTTACAGATTGTACTTGAGTACAATTCCACAGTTGCTGGTGATCCAGAGTCTCATGGAGGCCCAGTCTTGAATTGTTCGATCTTTTTGAAATTCATTCTATTTAACGCAATGACATTGTCACATACAACATGAAGGAGGGTATCCTCAATGTGAAGATGGGAATTCCTCTCCAGAAGACTTGTCCAGTCATCACCCTTACTGTCATGGAGGGAAGCACTTACAACAGGTTGAAAGTTGAGAAGATGAGGTAAAGTAACTCCTTCCCTCTTTTTGTTTACCTCATCACTGGCCAGAGACCTAGTACAGCCCCTGGCTTTGGATTTGCACAAGTGGAATCATCTTTACCATGTCTGATCTTCCATGCTAATTTTCCACGTCCAATCTAAAAGGCAACGCTCCTGACGAACCAGTAGTCTTTCAGTACTGCAGTAAAATGTCAGTTTTTACTCTGGTTTTGTGCTGATGATTTTGTGCGTCAGAGGTGAGGTATACATCCATGGAATTAAATTGGACCAATTCAAACTAGAGTTAAAAGGCTTAAAAGAAGCAGGTGTAATTAGTCTGCAATACTTAGACTTGGCACACTTCCAAGGTGCCTCACAATGAATCATTTTAGCATTGCTGTCACTGTATTTCTGTGAACAAAATTGCATTGAGACTTATTCCTGTGGAACTGAAAGAGCATAAATATGCACTCCTTATTGTATTCAGGACTTGTTGCAACAGGTTATTGAAATTCTTTTCATACTTGTTATAAGATCATCCTATAAAACATACAGAAGCCATCAACCCATTCTGAGCCTTTGAAAAAAGCTATCCAGTTATTTCCACTAGTCTGCACCTTTCCCACAGCCATATGTTCCATCTGCCCTTCAAACTTCTCATTTAATCTGCGTACACCACTCTTTGAGCAGTGCATTTTAGATGACAAACATCATTTGCACAAAAATCTTCTCATCCTGCCTTTAACTCATTAGCCAATTCTCAGAAACCTTTGCCCTTTGATTAGTGGTCTTCTTGCTCAAAAAAGCAGGTATTTACTTACTTACTCTATCAAAACCCTTGCAAGCTTGAAAAGCTCCATCAAATGCCCTCTTGCTCTTCTCTGCTCTATGGAGAATAATCCCCATTTCTCTAGTTTCTCAGTGTGACTGAAATTAATTTGCCTGTTCCTGATAGAAGATTACACTTTGAAAATTCAGTGCCATGTGTACCTTATTATTCTTACCTGACATGGAAGCCACGTTGATAATACTTCCACCTTTTCCACCACGATCACGCCTCATATGGTCCAAAGCCAGGTAACTTGCTTGTATCAATGCCACCTGCACAAAGACATGCCTCTTATAAAACTGAGTGATTTAGACACAACTGTATATGCACAAGAAGTGCCATTCATTATCACCCTGTGATTGTTGACCTGTATTGGCTTCTAGTCTGGCAATACCTCATTAGTAAAAATCTTAATCATGAAATATCTTTGAGGATTTGCTTTTGCCTGCCTTTGTAATGTTCTCCAGCCCTACAAAACCCTGAGAATTCCATTCCCCTCCAATTTGGACAGGTCATGTATTTCTGATGTTCATTGCTCCACCAGGCTTTGAATTGTCAATGCCCTAGGTTGTAGAGTTGCCTTCCTCTGTCCCACCATGTCCCAAAGTCTCCTTTTTCCCCTTTAACATGTCCCTTACAGATTACTTCTTTGATGTTTGATCACTTCTAATGTTTCCTCAGCTGGCTTGCTGTCAAATTCTATTTGAAAAGACTCCTGTGAAGCATTCTAAAATATTTTATCGTATTAATGGTGGCTAACAATGGCAGGTTGCTGTTGTTCAGAACAGCTGGAGACCTTTCCTTGCAAGAGTTCAGTTCAGGGTCTTTATTCCTGATACCCCGTTCCTCTTTCTTCAATGATTTACTCAGAGTGTACCATTTTGTTTTCAGATTCTTTCAATGGATATGGACACTATTGGCAAAGCCAGTATTGGTTACCCATCAACTGAATGGGTTGCTGGTCTAATTCAACGGGCTATATTGCTATGTGTCTGGAGTCAAACATAGGCCATATTGGGTAAGGATGGCAGATTTTATTTTATTTTACTTCTTTTTTGTTTTGTTATTCACTTGTGGCATGTGGGCATCGCTGGCTGAGCCAGCATTTATTGCCCATCCTTAGTTGCCTTGAGAAGGGGGTTATGGGTTGCTTTCTTGAACCACTGTAGTCCATGTGCTGTAGCTAGATTCACAATGATGTTAGGGAGAAAATTCTAGGATTTTTACCCAGTGACACTGAAGGAATGGCGATATATTTCCAAGTCAGGATGGTGAGTGGCTTGGAGGGGAACTTACAGGTGGTGGTGTTCCCACATATTTGTTGTCCTTGTCCTTCTAGATGGAAGTCATTTGGAAGGTTTGGAAGGTGCTGTCTAAGGATATTTGGTGAATTTCTGTGGTGCATCTTGTAGATAATAGACATTGCTACAACTAAGCTTTGGTGGTGGGGGGAGTAGATGTTTGTGGATGCAGTATCAATCAAGGTCCTGGAGAGTATTGTCGAACAAAGAGACCTTGGAGTGTAGTTTCATAGCTCCTTGAAAGTGGAGTTACAAGTAGATAGGATAGTGAAGAAGGCGTTTAGGATGCTTTCCTTTATTGGTTAGTGCATTGAGTATAGGATTTAGGAGGTCATGTGGTGGCTATACAGGACATTGGTGAGGCCACTTTTGGAATATTGCCTGCAATTCTGGTCTCCCTGCTATAGGAAAGATGTTGCTAAACTAGAAAGTGTGCAAAAACGATTTGCAACTATGTCGCCAGGGTTGGAGGGTTTGAATTATAGGGAGAGGCTGAATAGGCTTGGGGCTGTTTTCCCTGGAGCATCGGAGGCTGAGGAGTGACATGATAGAGGTTTACAAAATCATGAGGGGCATGGATAGCATAAACAGACAAGGGATGGGGAGTCCAGAACTAGAGGGCATAGGTTTAAGATGAGGGGGAAAATATTTAAAAGCGACCAAAGAAGCAATATTTTCATGCAGAGGTGTGGTGTAAAATTCCAAGCAGTGGAATGTGGTGAAACGGTTAAAAATTATGTCCCAATACATGTGTGAATCTAACCGGAATGGAGGTGTTGCTTAGTCCCGTGTGAATCTTCTTATCTGTATGTAACCAGAATGGAATGTGTTTTTTAGCCTTGCTCTGCTGTTCACATGAATGTTTATATCTGGAAAAGAGTATATCAGCTGGAAAAGTCTCCAGTTCGGTGAGTCTGCTCCGGGGTTACGTTTAACCGCCGAGCGTGGGTTGTTGGCAACCGCTCTACGAGAACTGACGGCTCCCAGTTTTGGTAACATGTAGAGTGAGTATAAGCCAGACCCGTTGTGGCGACGCTGCGGGGAATAAAATGCCCATTATTCTAGCAGACTCGCCTCTTGGTCGTTTGTTCTGTGTCAGACTACTCTCCTACGAACCTGACCTTGAGAATTTTTTAAAACATTTGGCGTAGTCGAGCAGGGTCAATCGCAATTGAGGAGAGATTTTGATACAGAACAATGTTTTGGAAAAAGACTAAGAAACCAGAAGAACAAACTGTGGAGGTCCCGACCGTCCCGGGATGGCATGGATGTGGGCATGTACGTGGCAGTTTGTTTGAGAAAGGATCCCAGTCCTGCCGAAGAACCCCTTGCCTGGGGTACAGCGGAGGATGTGGGCATGTCCAAAAAGCTGAAGCGGAGTTAACAGAATTGAATGGGATTGAACTGAACTGAACTGAGTGGAACTGAAGTGAATCTAATTGAACGGAACAAAATGGAACTGAGCTAAATTGAATTGAAATGGACGGAACTGAATTGAACACAATTGAATTGAACTGAACAGACCTGAACTGAGCTGAATTGAATTACACTGAATTGACTGAACTGAAATTAACTGAAACGAATTGAACTGAATTAAGCATAATGTAACACATGTATTGGGCCAAGCAGTGGAATGTGGTGTAAAATTATGTCCCAATACATGTGTGAATCATAATGTAACACATGTATTGGGCCAAGCAGTGGAATGTGGTGTAAAATTCCAAGCAGTGGAATGTGGTGAAACGGTTAAAAATTATGTCCCAATACATGTGTGAATCTAACCGGAATGGAGGTGTTGCTTAGTCCCGTGTGAATCTTCTTATCTGTATGTAACCAGAATGGAATGTGTTTTTTAGCCTTGCTCTGCTGTTCACATGAATGTTTATATCTGGAAAAGAGTATATCAGCTGGAAAAGTCTCCAGTTCGGTGAGTCTGCTCCGGGGTTACGTTTAACCGCCGAGCGTGGGTTGTTGGCAACCGCTCTACGAGAACTGACGGCTCCCAGTTTTGGTAACATGTAGAGTGAGTATAAGCCAGACCCGTTGTGGCGACGCTGCGGGGAATAAAATGCCCATTATTCTAGCAGACTCGCCTCTTGGTCGTTTGTTCTGTGTCAGACTACTCTCCTACGAACCTGACCTTGAGAATTTTTTAAAACAAGAGGGTAGTGTGTGTATGGAATGAGCTGCCAGAGGAAGTGGTGGAGGCTGGTACAATTATAACATTTAAAAGCAAACTGGATGGGTACATGAATAGGAACGGTTTAGAGGAATATGGGCCAAGTGCTGGCAAATGGGATTAGATTAATCAGGAATGTCTGGTCAGCATGGACGAGTTGGACCGAAGGGTTTGTTTCTGTGTTGTACATCTCGATGACTCTAACTGGCTGCTTTGTTCTGGACGGTGTCAAGCTTCTTGAGTGTTGTTGGAACTCCAGCCATCCAGGCAAGTGGGGACTATTCCATCACACTCCTGACTTGTGCCTTGTAGATGGTGCACAGGCTTTGGGAAGTCCGGAGGTGAGTTACTCTCTTCTGTATTCCTAGACTCTGACCTACTCTTATTTTTATATGGACTCAAGTCCCATTGAGTCTCTGGCCAACATGAACCTCAGGATGTTGATAGTGGGGGTTTCAGTGATGGTGATACCATTGATTGTCAAGTGGTGGTTGTTAGATTGTCTCTAAGCATGGGAACATTGCAAGTCCAAGATGGCGGTGGAGTAGTGGCACTACATCTGAGCTCCTAGCCCAGAGCTTGTCCGCTTCAATCTGCTTTCTTTGTTTCTTTTTACTTTCATTTCTTGGTTTTGTTCTTTTCTGTTGTTCTCTTTCTCTTTTCTTTTTTTTCCTCTCCTTGGAGTTCTTGTTGGCTTCTTCAGCAAGGAGAGAGTAGGCCCGGCCTCCCGAACATCTGGGGCCGTGATGGCAGATTTCAGCTCCTTGGGAGAGCGAGCCCAGTGCGGAGCATTCATGATGGTAGCGAGTGTGGGCCCAGCAATGATAGATGGCACTGGAGCATGGCATGTTTAACGCTGGTGGGCCCAATGCAGGAATCCAGGCAGTGACGATGGCAATGGTTTTCAAGATGGTGCTGACAGAAAGGCAGACTCTGTGGTCGGTGGAGAAGGCGGCATCTGTGGTTGGCGGTCAACTGCGGCAATGCGGTAGGCCTAAGTCGGTACTCCTGGTGGATGGAGGGGGAGCGGTGACGTAATAGGTCCAGTGTGGTGCTCCTGGTGGCAGAGCAGTGGCAGCAGTGGTGGTCCCAGTGTGGGAGTTTTCGAATGAACTGTGAGAGTGGGCACGGAACCCATTGTGGAGACCCCTCTCCCTCCAACCTCAATGTCATGCACAGAACAAAAAAGGCAGGATGAACTCTGTTTTTAGCTTTATCTTCATACCATCTGTAACTCAAAATAGCACTGGAGGGTGGAATACTACAGTTTTTACTGTATTAGTTTGTTAAGTGCTTATCAAACTGGACAGGGTTCAGAAGAGATTTACTACGATGTTGCTAGATGTGGAAGGTTTGAGTTATAAAGAAAGGCTGGAGAGGCTTTGTCAAAAGAGGCCTTGATGTCAAGGGCTGATCAGCCTCATATTGCCTCTCTAATTGATCTCTTCTGTCCATGTTTGAACCAAGGCTGTAAAGAGGTCAGGAGCTGAGTGGCCCTGGAGGAATCCAAACTGAGTGTCACTGAGCAGGTTATTGCTAAGCAGGTGCTGTTTCATAGCACTGTTGATGACACCTTCCATCACTTTACTGATCAAGAGTAGAGTAGACTGATGGGGTGGTGATTGGCTGGGTTGGATTTGTCCAGTTTCTAAGGTTCAGGACATAACTCGACAGGCATTTCTTTGAAGAGATGGGTTGGTACAACAATCAATGATACGCTCCTGTCATGACTAGTTTTACTGCTTCAATCAATAAAATGTGGACTTGAATTTCCACCAGCCGCCATGGTAGGATTTGAGCACATGGCCCCAGAGAATTAATAAAAGCATGAACTGGTGGTGAAACACAATAGTACTGGCAGCATGTGAGGGGATGTTTTGAGGCTGGTGACTCTTCATTAGAACGGCAACATCCGCAGTTCTTTGTTTTATTTTTGTCTCCAAAGAATTAATCTTGAGTCTCAAATACCAGACCAGTGACTATCACTTTGCCACCACCTCTCCCTTTTAACTGGAGCTAATGTAGCCATAGACATGGTTTAAGTTCATCTCCAAATGTGCTGTAGTATGAAGTCAGGAAATTAAAGGTTGTAGATTTGCAGATGATTCAATTTACGAATCACGGGTTGCAGTCACTTTTGCCTAACGTTACAGCTATTGATGGCAGAAGGTCTAACATACTTTCCATCTCAAGGCCGACTAGGAATTGGTCCCGTTCTTCCTGCCTGCCCCTGCCATTTGTTGGAAGGATTTGCAGGTTTATACACACTCTAAAGGCACATTGCTTGGCCATCAAGTTCTGTTATAGTTCTCAAATCAGGAACTATAATCCCTGAGTTAGGGATGTTACACTGCACCACTAGAACTCCACAACGGGAACACAGGTGGTTGTGTAGTGGTCATGTCGCTGCATTATTAATCCCATATCTCAAGTTCTGTGAGATGTGGGGTCAGATTCTACTCTGTCAGATGGTGAAATTTGAATTAAGTAGTAATGTGGAGGTAGAAAGCTGAACTAACCATTGTAATTATGTAACCTCTATTAATTGTTGGAGTAAATTCATCTGGTTCACTAATTTCTTTTTGGGAAATCCTTAAATGGTCTTTATAGAAAGCAGATGTAGGCCACTTGGTCCTTCAAGACTGCTCCACCATTCAATGTGGTCATGGCTGATCATCCTACTCAGTACTGTTCCTGATTTCTCCGCATACCCTTTAGCCCTGAGAACTATGTCGAACTTGCCCCTGAAAACATTTATTGTTTTAATTTCTGTGGAAGAGGAATCCACAAACTCCCCACTCTCTGAGTGAAGAAACTTCTCATCATCTGAGTCCTAAATGGCTGACCCTGTATCTTTAGACTGGTTCTGGACTCCCCTCTCACTGGGAGCATCCTTCCTCTGGTTACCCTGCCAGTCTTGTTAAAATTTCTTAAGTTTCTAAGAGATATCACCTTATTCTTCTAAACTCCAATGAATATTGTCCTAGCCGTCTTAATCTTTCTTCAAGCATCAGTCCTGCCATCCCAGGAATCGATCTGTTAAACCTTTGTTATATGCCCTCCATTGGCTAGAACATCTTTCCTCAGGTAAGGAGAGCGAACTGCAGGCAATGCTTCAAGTATTGTCTTCCCAAATCCTGCACATAACATTTCAGTATTGTTCAATTGCCCCATAGATGAAATAAAGACAAAGAACAAGGAAAATTTACAGCCCAGGAGCAGGCCCTTTGGCTCTCCAAGCCTGAGCTGGTCCAAATGTTCTGTCTAAACCTGTTGGTCAATTCTTAAGCATCTGTATCCCTCTACTCCCACCTACTCATGCATTTATCCAGACGCATCTTAAATGAATCTACCAAGCCTGCCTCTACCACCTCTGTTGGCAACGCGTTCCAAATGCCCACCACCCTCTGTGTGAAGTACTTACCGCGTGTATCCCCCTTAAACATTCCATCTCTCACCTTGAAGGCATGACCTCTCGTTATTGAATCCCTCACCCTGGGAAAAAGCTTGTCTCTATCCGCCCTGTCTATACCCTTCGTGATTTTATAAACCTCAATCTGGTCCCCCCTCAATCTTCTTTTCTCTAATGAAAATAAACCTAACCTACTCAACCTTTCTTCATAGCTTGCACCTTCCATACCAGGCAACATCCTCGTAAACCTTCTCTGCACCCTCTCCAAAATGTCCACATCCTTTTGGTTATGTGGCGACCAGAACTGTACACAGTATTCTAAATGCGGCTGAACCAATATTTTGAGGAAAGCATGATAATTTAAGAACATGAAGTCTATTTAGATACAGTCTTAAAATTACCTACTGAACTCATAGCATTGTTCAATTGCAGCAAGACATCCCTGCTCCTGTACTCAATAAACCTCTTCATGTGGTTCACTGTGTGGTTGACTCTCAACCATTCTCTCGGCAATTAGAAATGGACAAAAAAAGGCTGACTGAGCGAAACTTTCCCATGTACAAATAAAAACAAATGAGTGTATGGGAATGATTATTCAGGCAATAAATAAAATTTGGACTAGAACCTTTACTCATAAAATATTGATGCAACTTCCTTCAACATATGAAAGCATTTTGCAGCCCTCCCCCTGGCCTATTACTTCAGAGTACAATGATTAATTGTCGTGTAAGCAAAATGCCGTGGATCTCCTGTACCAGTAAGATCCTACACACAATAACAAAAACAGGAGGATAGGAATAGAAGGATGCCTTGCTGCTCCTTCAGCCTGGGAACAAATTACTGCAGATACTGGAATCTGTACTGAAAGCAACAAATGCTGGGGATCTCACCATGAGAGACAGCAAGCTAACGTTTTGAGTCAAGATGACTCTTCATAGCTCTGATGCTGTCTGACCTGCTATGATTTCCAGCATTTTTTGATTTCAGTGTTGTTCTCCAGCCTGTTCAGTTATACCATGGCAGCTTTGAATCTAAATTTCATGCACCTGCTCTGGTTTCATAACTCTTGTTTAATAAATCTGCTTTGACATTTAAACTATCTTCCCAGCCTCAAAAGAGTTCTGCCAACCTTTATCTAGCATACTGTTTCATGAAATCATTCCTCAAAAAACTTGCTCCTATTTCAGTGACAGCCTCTTGGTTCTGGAATTTTCCAAGAGAAGAAATGGTTTCTCTGTATCTATACTGCCAACTCCTCAAATCATCTTAAGCACCTCAGTTAATTTATCTTTACCTACACTGTCAACTCCCTGTATCATCTTAAGAATCTCAGTTAGTCCAATATTTAATCTTGAGTGGAGTGGTTGAGTCTAGTTGGTGCAACATGTCTTTATAATTAAACTCTACTCCCCTTGCTCTCACTCTGGTGAATCTTTGCTCTAACTCAGCAATTCCCATATCTTTTCTGTCTGTGACCCCATTTCTAGGTTTGAAGATGTGAGATTTAAAAGCAACCTCTACCCCTTCCAAACCAACATATCCTTTGTAAGGTGCACTGGTGGGACTGAATGCTTTACTCTAAATATGGTCCAACTAGAGAAACAAAAACACAGGGAGGCATAGGGAACAGAATGGAGAGAAAAAAAACCCTTTGACATGGTCAGCCTACCTGGGGGAGAGCAGTATCCAGGCAGAAATCCAGCAAGGTTAATGGGCAGCAATTGAAGGAATGATTGCAAGACAGGTTTTTCTATAGGTTTTGCTTTAAAGTCCCTGATTTATTCAGATAGACTTGGCAACGAAATGGCATTCCATCATACAATACTTACCAAGTTGACAGAAATGGTCCTTTCCCAGGAATTTTCATTGTTTATTCCAGCATTATTGCACAGTACATCTAGTCTTCCAAACGTCTGCACTGTTTGACTAAAAACATCTGGAAGAAATGGTGAATGGTTTTTGATTTGTTTGATCAGATTTAAAATTTGCAATTTCCCTGTAGCTTTCCACAATAGATAGACGTGGAAAATGTTTAAACTGCTGGAAGATTTCAAGATGTCATGAATTCATGTGGCTTGGGATTGCTTAGTATGCTGTTTTAGTTCAGCTTTAAGTGAAATTCCTACCTCCGCTGCAATGTGTGGAGAGAATAACAGGCTAACGCTTCACTTGTGGACTCTTTGTCAGTTCATAGAATCCCTACACTGTGGAAGCGGGCCATTGACCCATCAAGTCTATACCAACCCTCCAAAGAGCAGCCCATCCAGCCCCCCTACCCTTTCCCTGTAACCCTGCATTTCCCATGGCTAATCCACCTGGCCTGCACATCTCTGGACACTAGGGGCAATTTAGCATGGCCAATTCACCTAACCTACACATCTTTGGTCTGTGGGAGGAAACTCACGCAGACACGGGGAGAATGTACAAACTCCACACAGACAGTCGCTCGAAGCTGGAATCAAACCCTGGTCCCTGGTCCTGTGAGATAGCAGTGCTAACTACTGAGCCACTGTGCACCCATTCAGAAACAGCACGAGTGAATTCTGACATTTAATTGTCGGTTCTTCCCATACATCTTGAATGGACAGCATTGAGACTCCTGAACTTTCTGATCCACAAACTTTTCTTTCCAGCTTGCATGACTATTAAGGATATCCATTTAGGTTCCATACTCTTACCGCCTACCCACCGGAGGGGGCACAGCAAAGGTCTGAGCTCTCTCTCTCTATATCTGGGGGCCTGTTTCATTTGGATAGCTGCCTGGTCCCAAAAAACATCTGGAAGACAAGGTCAAGCATCACCTTGGGGCGACCCTTTAGCTCTGAGTTGTCAAGATGAACAAGTCGACCAGCCTGAAGATGTGGGAAGGAGGGAGGCCTATGTCTAGATGGGGTTGGTAGTGGGGGTTGGTGGGGGGGGGGTGGGCGGTGGCGGAGAGGCAAGGGAATGGTGGGGCTGGGCTGATAGAGAACCAGAATTGCTCTGGACTGGGCTACTTTCTCCCACAGACTAAGCAGCTCTGCCTGCACCTCACCAACACAAAACAGGATCTCACCTTTGGAGAATTGCCATCCAATCACCAGGTGAGGAAACAGACTCCACCCAGTTCTGTGCAACACCGGTGTTCAGGATCCTACATGGGTTTTGGGACTTCAAATTGCATTTTGCCTAGAACTAGTGTTTGACTCTTGACTCAAAGTGTTATTCCAAGCATGCTAGTGTTAGGTCCCAATTAACAGCACTTGGTAGGAATGTTTAGGGTATGACTGGTCTGTTACCAGTAGATAAGGGATCTTAACGTTCACCCACACTAAAGTTAAAGTTGGACTACAGGAGTTTAGTACCTGTACCAGGCTATAGTTTTTTAAAAAAAGCCACTTTTCTTTCTCTTTCATCATCCAAATCTCACTCTCACACTCAGAGACACACACACACACGACAAACACTCACACATACTCATGCACACACAGACAGATACCTGTGCATGCACATGCACGTATCGAGACAGGCATTACATGCATACACTCATGCATTCGCATATACTGGCATCATGCATACACACACACTGATAACACACATACAGACAATATAGACACAGATAATCTCACAGACATGTACACACACAAAATAAACATGATGAAGATTTTAATTCTGAGCTTATTTTAGGGTTTTCCCTTTCGTCAGTCAAATTTTAATGCAAGGGAATGATATTTACTATAAAACCAAGAATGTTTGTTGGATGAAAACAATAAATGCTGGAAATCACAGTGGGTCACATTGTATCCAAGGAGACAGAGCAAGCTAATGCTTTGAGTCTAGATGACTCTTCATCAGATGAAAAGTCATCTAGACTTGAAATGTTAGCTTGCTGTCTCTCCATGGATGCTGTGTGACCCACTGTGATCTCCAGCATTTATTGTTTTCAGTAGATTCCAGCATCTGCAGTAATTTGTTCCTAACACTTGTTGGATATTCCCTAGCCCATCATCTAGACCCAGCCATGATATCTACCTATTTCACAAGAATGGGATTTTGTTACTTATTTTTACCTGGTTCTAATTTAACAGAGGATAATCAATTTGTGACTTAGAAGTGAATCTGGATGCTGCTGTTTCAGAGCCTGGAGGAAAATCATGGGGAGAAAGTGAGGTCTGCAGATGCTGGAGATCAAAGTTGAAACTTTATTGCTGGAACAGCACAGCAGGTCAGGCAGCATCCAGGGAACAGGAGATTCGACGTTTCGGGCACAGGCCCTTCTTCAGGAATGAGCAGAGAGTGTTCAGCAGGAGAAGATAAAAGGTAGGGAGGAGGGACTTGGAGGAGGGGAGTTGGAAATGTGATAGGTGGAAAGAGGTCAAGGTGAGGGTGATAGGTCGGAGTAGGATGGAGGCGGAGAGGTCAAGAAGAAGACTGCAGGTCAGGAAGGCGGTGCCGGGCTGGAAGGATCCGGCTGAGACAAGGTGGGGGGAGGGGGGATGAAGAAACTGGTGAAGTCCAAGTTCATCCCTTGCGGTTGGAGGGTTCCCAGTCGGAAGATAAGATGCTCCTCCTCCGACCGTCGGGTTGTTGTGGTTTGGCGGTGGATGAGTCCAATGACCTGCATATCCTCGGTGGAGTGGAAGGGGGAGTTGAAATGCTGTGCCACAGGTTGGTTGGGTTGGTTCGTCCGGGTGGCCCAGAGGTGCTCTCTGAATCGCTCCGCAAGTAGGCGGCCTGTATCCCCAATATAGAGGAGGCCACACCGGCTGCAGCGGATGCAGTAGATGATGTGGGTGGAGGTGCAGGTGAATCTGTGGCGGATATGGAAGTTTCCCTTGGGGCCTTGGAGAGAAGTGAGGGGGGAGGTGTGGGCGCAAGTGTTGCACCTCCTGCGGTTGCAAGGGAAGGTGCCGGGAGTGGTGGTTGGGTCGGTGGGGGGTGTGGATCTGACAAGGGAGTCGCGGAGGGAGTGGTCTCTACGGAAAGCTGATAGGGGAGGGGAGGGAAATATATCCTTGGTGCTGGGGTCTGTTTGGAGGTGGCGGAAGTGACGGCGGATGATGCGCTGTACATGGAGATTGGTGGGGTGGTAGGTGAGGACCAGTGGGGTTCTGTCCTGGTGGCGGTTGGAGGTGCGGGGCTCAAGGGCGGAGGAGCGGGAAGTGGAGGAGATGCGGTGGAGGGCACCGTCGACCACGTCGGGGGGGAAATTGCGGTCCTTGAAGAAGGAGGCCATCTGTGTTGTACGTATTTTGAACTGGTCCTCCTGGGAGCAGATGCGGCGGAGACGAAGGAATTGGGAGAATGGGATGGCGTTTTTACAGGGGGCAGGATGGGAGGAGGTGTAGTCCAGGTAGCTGTGGGAGTCGGTAGGTTTGTAGTAGATGTCCGTGTTGATTCGGTCGCCTGAGATAGAAACAGAAAGGTCTAGGAAGGGGAGGGAGGAGTCCGAGACTGTCCAGGTGAATTTGAGGTCGGGGTGGAAGGTGTTAGTGTAGTGGATGAACTGTTCAACCTCCTCGTGGGAGCATGGGCTCAGTGCTTCTCCTGTTTCCTGGTCTCTGATTCAATTCTCTCCCACTGCCAGTCCTTGCCCACCCAAACCTTAACTCTCTACCCCTATCCTTAATCCTTCACATCACATCTTTCATACTTAGGAAACTCATGCAGACATGGTCAAAATATATCTTTTTTTCCCTTGTAGGCTCTGCAGATTTTCAGAGACTACTTCTTCATCCTTAATATTTCATTATTAAGTAATGCAGTCACATAATAACAGCACTCTCTATAAGCCTATTGACGTTTAGGGTTTTTGGACTTTCACAGAAGAGAACATCAACACCTCCAATAATTACTATCCCTGCCCCATTAAACTTAACATTACAACACACAATCAAAGCAATAATTTCTTGTGCTCCCTCCCCCAAAGTAATTAAATTTGTTCAAGGCAACAGGTATAGTTTTTCAATAAATATTGTTTCAAACTAACTGACATGTTCAACATACAATAAGCCATCACAAATGCAGCACAAAGCTGAAACTTTTGAACCAGCCAATTATTACTTCTGTCACTGCATCTCAGATCTCAGACTCAGATTTAAATTAACAGTTAACCACTATGATCATTGCTATGGCATCCAATGCATTTCCCTCCTGTATTGAAATTCCTGAACATATGCAGTTTTAAGCAAGAAATTCCACATTTTTGCAAGTAACACATTACCTCAATTATTTCCAGTTTTCTTGGAACTTAGCCAGCTGACTATTCCTTTGTGGACAGGTTTAAGGCTGCAGATTCTCTTCTGCTGCCTCACTTGCCTTGAATTGCTGACCTTAGGTTAGAGTGATGCTGGTAAAGCACAGCAGGTCAGGCAGCATCCGAGGAGCAGGAAAATTGACGTTTCAGGCAAAAGCCCTTCATCCTCCATTCCTGATGAAGAGCTTTTGCCCGAAACATCGATTTTCCTGCTCCTCAGATGCTGCCTGACCTGCTGTGCTTTTCCAGCACCACTCTAATCTAAACTCTGGTTTCCAGCATCTGCAGTCCTCACTTTTGCTTAGTTGAATTGGCGACTCCCTACTCTTAGATCCCTCAGTCTCCACCATCATAGTGCAATTTCTCGTTGAGAGGGGTCCTCATAGAAACCTACAAAATTCTAACAGGACTAGACAGGTTAGATGCAGGAACACCTCCTGATGATGGGAGAGTCCAGAACCAGGGATCATAGTTTAAGAATAAGGAGTAACATCTAATCATAGAAGCATAGAATTTACAATCAGAATGAGGCAATTCAATCCATTATATCTATAGCGACCTCTGAAAGAGCTACCCAGCCAGTCCTATTCTTCAGCCTTATCTCCATAAGGACTGAGATGAGGAGTAAGTTCTTCACTCAGAGTGTGGTGAGCCTGTGTAATTAAACTACCACAGAAAGTGGTTGAGGCCAAAACATTGTGTTTTCAAGAATGAGGCAGACGTAGTTATTATGGCTAAAGGGATATGACGGAGTGGGGGGGGGGGGGAAATAAGGCTTTTGAGCTTCGCTGATCAGCCATGATCATAATTAATAGAGGAGCAGGCTCAAGGGGCTGAAAGGCCTACTGCTACTCCTAACTTTTATGTTTCTGTAACATTCTACTGAAAGCATGCTCTTCTGCTGTAACATAGGTAAGTGTTAGTCCAGACACCTACGTGCCTGAAGTTAGTTGCATTAAATATCTGTTGGATTGTTCAACGTCTTGATGTCAACATTCAGCTTCTTATGGGAGATAACATAAGCATTGCAGCATCACTTAAACCACTCTGTTAGAAGAAAATGCACAATACCCTCCATAACCTCCAAGTCCGGAAATGGGCATTGCAGAAGTGCATGTCCACATCATAAGACTGCCAGTACCACAATGATGAATTATTTTATTGCGCCCTTAGACTTCTGTACATGGTTCAGATTTATGACTTGTATAAAGTGCTACAAATTAGAAATTCACTAGGGATAGTAAATTGAATAGGTAGGGTTCTGAAGAATTCTTTTTGAGCTGATTTAAATAAATGATCTTTGAAAATGGTGAAGCAACACAAATTCAAAAGCCCTTGTACGATATCATTAGACTGCACTGGCTCATCCCATTTAATTCTTGCTTTTGGGACCAGGGTCGGGTTTTTCTCATCGTGCTTCGCTGATGGCAATATGCTTCAGATTATATATTAAACTAGTATTAGAATATGCATGAATCACTCTGAAACTGCCCAACTCACATAACTTTGAAATTCAAATCTGGCTGACGCATTTTGTCAACCAAATTAGAGAGGGATTGCATCTGAATTGAATTCATAATGCCAAGATTTGATCCAAGACCCTTACATACTGGGGCTGCCACCCCTTAAGGATTGGCCTGATGTCCCAGGAATTGAAGATCAAATCTTCAAGACAATGCTCTGTGTGCAACACCGGAGAAAAATCTCAGGCACACTAAGAACAATTTTTTTTTGGTCACTTTCTTTGAACATTTATCTTTGCTGGATATAAAATAATATTGGGAGTGGCTAAAATGTCAGTTTGGCTGACACTCAAGCACCACCTGATTTGGTAATGACTCTTTCTGCTTTCTGATTGGTTTGTAAAGACTGCATGGCACAAGGAGGCGTATTTAAGACCGAGATGAGGAGTAATTTCTCTCTGAAGGGGGTACTAACTTTATGGAATTCTTCACCACAGACAGCTGTTGAGGCTGGATCATTGAAGTAGTGAAATTATGTCATTCATGTCACTGAGTGAACAAATAGTTTAACATCTTATCTTAAGATATGCCACAAAAAAGGGTGCAATATTCCCCTCGTATGGCATTGTAAGTGTTGGTGTGCATCTTGTGCTTAAAGCTCTGAGGTAAGCATAAAGCTTCTGGCTCAGAAGAAAATCTGCTAAGCACTGAACCACACTTGGTACTCTTACAATACATGAAAAACAGTCGAGATAAAACTGAAACAAGCACAACTTAGAATATGGTTAGACCACTGAGCTCGCAATCCTTGCAGTAGACAAAAACACACAATTACCTGGGAAAGTGATTAGAATACAGTGCAGTGAGGATAACAGTGGTTTTGAGAGCATTGCAGAGAATGACTGACACTTGCCCAAGCTTGGTACAGAAAGGGCTGGTCATTGAACTGTCCAGTTTAAGAGAAAAAGTTCTAATCTGCTAATTAGAGAGAGATTATAATGTGGTTGATCGGCACTGATATGTCTGCCTCCATGGACTGGATTGCTTCAATGTACTCCAGCCTACATTATTCGACCATCTTGGATTCTACCATGGGGTCAGAACATTGGATGTCTGTACTGTGCTCTCAAAGCTCCTTGACTCAGCTAGACTGCTCCAATACTCAGTCTGCTTCTGTTGTCTTTATGTTATGAAGAGTAGCTATTATAAAACTCTCAGTAAGTCCGATAAACATGAGCATTCTAATACCCAGAATGCTGGTAACAGCTCTCTGATACGATTCTTCCATTCCTCTCTTTTCATAGCTTCAATAATATGTGGCTGTTGCTGTCAGAGTTACATCAACACAATTAACATATTCATCATGAGTACAGTTTTAGGCCCCTTATTTAAAGAAAGGTATATTTGCACTGGGGATTGACCAGAGAAGATTCACTAGTCAGATCCAGTGTATGGAGAGACTATATGATAAGCAGAGATTGAGTAGATATGGGCCCGTACCCATTGGAATTTAGAAGAATGAGAGGAGACTTTATTGAAATATGCAAGATTCTTAGGGAACTTGACCAGATAGTGGTTCAGACGCCTTGTGGGAGGCATGATGTGGAGGTGCCGCTGTTGGACTGGGGTGGACAAAGTTAAAAATCATACAACACTAGGTTATAGTCCAAAAGATTTATTTGTAAGTACTAGCTTTCAGAGTGCTGTTTCCACCTGAAAAGGTTCCACAACACCAGCCTGCTCCACAGCTACCTGATGAAGCTACTGCTTCCAAATAAACCTGTTGGACTATAACCTGGTGTCATATGATTTTTAACCTTGTGGGAGAGTCTAGGACCAGAGGACATAATCTGAGATGAAGGGGACACATATTTAAGACAGGGGTGAAGATGAATTTTTCTCTCAGAGGGTACTGATTTTGTGGAATTTTTCAGCACAGACAGCTGTTGAGGCTGGATCTTTGAAGTATGTTCAAAACAGATATTTAATCGGGAAAGAAATCGGGTGTTATGGTGAAAAAAATGTGGAGTTGAAGATTATCAGATCAACCATGCTCTCATTGAACGGCAGAGCAGATTTGATGGGCTGAATTGCCTACATCAGCCTCTTACATATAATGGCCTTATCATTTTTGAATCCAAGTACTTTGAAACAATTATTACTCTTCTCAAATTGTCGACCATTTTAGTTATTCTACTTTACCTTAGCTGGCTTTTTCTCATTATACTCTGGTATATTTCATGGAAGAGCTAATTAAGTTGTCTTTATTTCTGCTATAAGGAATTTGTATACCTTGCATATTTCCTATTTGCTTTCAGAGACATTATGAATAAAGAGTCTATCATTTTTGTACAAATAATTGTTCCTGCAAGTTTTGTAACAAAGCGAAACCATAGCAACAACTGTAATTGTTCTCTGCTCCTTTCATTCCTTTTACTGTGACAACCTTGTCCCAGTCGGTTATGCAGAAGTCAGAAAGTTATGGGCATGAGCTACCAATTCAGAGTCCAGAATCTAGGCTTTCACTGTGCTGCAACACAGAGAGTGTGCTGTAGTCTAAAGATGTGCAGGTTAGGTGGATTGGCCATGCTATATTGTCCGTCATGGCCAGTGGTGTGCAGGCTAGGTGGGTTAGCTATGGTAAGTGTGGGGTTATGAGATAGGGTGATGGTCTGAGTCTGGGTGGGATGCTTTTTGGAGGGTGTTGGGATTCAATGGGCCGAATGGCCTCTTTCTGCCATTCTTTAATTGCTGGGGTCCTATTTGTCAGATAAAATGCTCAACCTAGACTGTGGTTGTGAATGCATATTCTGCGGTGCTTTTTTTTGTCATAAGAGCAGGGGAGTTCTCTGGTGTCATCACCAATATATACATTCATCAATCAACAAGACACCAAGGACCTGATTATCTGCTCTTCTCAGTTTGCGAGCTTGCAGGGTTCAAATTGGCTGCTGTGTTTTTGACATTACTAGAGTTATATGACTGCATTTTTGGAAGCCTTCGGGCGTCTTGATATTGTGAAAGGCACGGTATGAAATTTCTTCCTCCTAGCATATTGAGGTAAATTGACACTCTCTCTTCTCTTCTGTTATAAAATGCGTTGGAACAATATTTTGCGCAAAGGAAACAACTTTTTTTTAATCGAAATGCCAGTAAATGCATTGGGACTCCATAAACTCACAAGTCGCTCCCATTGTTCTTGAATTATTGGAGAATAGTTGTAGAAGTGAAGATGGAAGTAAGTAGAGCTATTCTCCCCATCAAATTCATGCCCGCATAATGGAAGAACTATCCAATGAGTCACACTCGTCTGCTCTTTCTAGGCAAGTTCCTCCTTTTCATGCAAGCCTCCAATTTCTTTTAGAAAGTTCCTGCTGAATTTGTTTCCACCACCCTGTCAGTCAGATCATTCCAGATCAAAACAAATCATTGTATTCAGACTAATAATTACTTCCTCAGCCTGATGATTGGACTTCAGGATCTTGAAATGACATTTAAGTTAAAAAACACATGATTATTTAGCACCCCTGCTTTAAAGTTCGCTTGAGATGATTTTAATGGGAAGTGGATCTTTTAAAATAGAATGTTCACGACTTCTGCTGAAGCCAAATGACTGATGAAATGATTGCGGTGGTAGGGAGGGTTTATCAGGTGTGAAAGCATTGTCTTCAAAGCCAGCCTCCCTCTGCCCTGAATGCAATTTTGCTTTTACTAGTATCATTGATAACACTTCCACCCACTTTATTGTTGTTTCTAGCTCAAGTTACAGTAACCATTGACATTCGGAATAAAGGCGAAATACTGGAAGTGCTGAGATCGTGTGATACCATCTAAGGAGATGACAGCTAAGCAAACAGCCCTTCCTCAAAGTTGAACAAGCTGTTACAGCGAGACCAGGAAGGCTGAATCAACATCTCTATTTTCAACCTCTGCGATTAGCTGTGAGAAGCATTCAAGTTCTTTTTGAATATGGGCTCAAATCTCTCTTCAATCAAAAAGCAATGAACTATTTCACCAGAAACATTAAGGACCCATTTACAAAGTTTTATTGAGTGAATAAAAGAGAGCAAATTTAACACTTCCACATTCCTGGGAACACCACTACTTTGGCTGTGCTTTTCTTAGCCTCACACAGGATGCTCCAAGACCCTAACCTTAACTGTACACACTTCAGATAATTGGCAATTCCCCATGTGCGAGGTGAGGAGATTAGTCTGAATACAATGATTTGTTTTGATCTGGAATGATCTGACTGACAGGGTGGTGGAAACAAATTCAGCAGGAACTTTCTAAAAGAAATTGGAGGCTTGCATGAAAAGGAGGAACTTGCCTAGAAAGAGCAGACGAGTGTGACTCATTGGATAGTTCTTCCATTATGCGGGCATGAATTTGATGGGGAGAATAGCTCTACTTACTTCCATCTTCACTTCTACAACTATTCTCCAATAATTCAAGAACAATGGGAGCGACTTGTGAGTTTATGGAGTCCCAATCATCATATGATATTAACTGCATTTTTTGCCATTTGATTTACCAGTGTTTAGTATGATTAATATTAATTGTGTATTTGTGATGAGGTGCAGAAGCACCAATCATGGTTCCATCACTATGAGAACAGAGCTGTTTCTTGGAGTTAGCTACTTCACCAACCTCCACATATTAGCCCAATCTGATATCATGGCGTAAGCCAAAGACAATGACAATGCTACATAGAAAGAGAGAAGTAAAGTATAAATATTGGAAGAATGCACTTAGATGTAAAGTAATTAAACTGTAAAATAATATTCCTACTGACCTTTCAGTTGGGGCAATGATGTGACATCGCAGGTGATAAAGGAAGTTCTTCCAGGTCCATATCTCAAGTCAAACTCTGCTCTAGTGATTTCACCTTGTGCCTGGTTGATATCGCATATAACCACCTGAAAAAAGTGAAAAATAGATCCTTATACTGCAAGATAAAGCTGCATAATGAGATGAGAGACAAATTACTCCAATAACTCATTGCATATTTAATGTTCAGGATGGTGTAAAATTTTCGAGTTACTAGTCCTGAAGAAGGATTATACAGGTTGTTCTGCTATAATGCACGTTTTGTTAACACAAATTCACTGTAACACAACTGACGAATTGGGGACACTGTTCTAAAGCATGAAATTTTAAAACATGTATTGGTTATAATGTGATTATGGTTGCATTAATTTAAATGGTGCTGCTATTTCACAATTTTCTTATAACACGGGATTGCACGAGAATGGAGCTACTGCATTATAGCAGAACTGACTGTACCTGAAACGTTGTCTTCTCCACTTCCTGATGCTCCCTGGCTTGCTGTGTTCTTCCAGCCTCATGTTTGTCTATTCAGCCCATTTAGTCCAAACTACCCTTCCAAAGAGCAACCTACCCTTTCAACCCTTTAACTCTGCATGCCCCATAGCTAACCCACTTAGCCAGCACATCCCTGGACACTATGTGCAATTTAGCATAGCCAATCCACCTAACCTGCACATCTTTGGACTATGGGAAGTGTGCACAAAACCATGCAGCTACCGAGAGAATGTGCAAACTCCACACTGGCATTCGCCCGCAGGTAGATTCAAGCCCGGTTCCCTGGCGTTGTGAGGCAGCAGTGCTAACCACTGTGCCACCCAGGAAAGAACAAAAGAGCATAGCTCCTCTCAGGATGCCCAAAGGTGTTTCATAGATGATGGATTGTTTAAAATCTGTTTGCAATATTGTAAACCATTACAAAGGTTAAAGAATATCCATTCAGGAGTGAACTCTGAGGCTGAGTGGATTTCCGACAGACTTAAATGAAAATAGTATAACATTTTGTCATTTTACAAAGCTTTACATTTTGTATCAAGGGCTTGAACACTTATGTTTCCATAGAGTTTGAAGACAAAACTTTAGATAAGCATGATTTAATCATCACCTTTTGCAACATTAAGAGCATAAGACCATGGGGTATAGGATCAAAATTGGGCCATTCGACCCATTGAGTCGGCTCTGCCATGGCTGTTATGTTTCTCAACTCCATTCTCCCGTTTCTCTGTGTAACCTTTGATCCCCTTGAGAACAAAACCTATCCATCTCTGTTTTAAAGACAGTCAGTGTCTTGTCCTCCACAGGCTTCTGAGGCAATGAGTTCCACAGATTCACCACCCTCTGGCTGAAGAAATTCATCGATTCAAAGATTCATACAGCACAGAAAAGGCCCTTTTCCCCATTGAGTCTGCACCAACATAAATAGCACAAAGTGCACTAATCCTAATTTCCTGCACTTGTCCCAGATCCTCGAATGTTACGACATTTGAAGTACTCATCCAAATATTTTTTAAAGGTTGTAAGGTTTCCAGCCTGCACTACCTTCCCAGGCAGTGCATTCCAGACTCCCACCATCCGGTGAGTGAACAAGTTTTTTTTTCCCAAATTCTCTCTGAATCTCATGCCCCTTACCGTAAAATTATGCCCCCTCGTAATTGACCGGTCAACCAAGGGGAACAGCTGCATGCTATTCACCCTGTCCATATCCTTCATTATCTTATATGCCTCAATCGTGTCCCCCTTCAATCTTCTTTTCTCTAAAGAAAACAATCCAATCCTGTCTAGTTTCTCCTTACAGCTCAATTTCTCTATCTCAGGCAACATCCTTGTGAACCTGCTCTGTACCCCCTCTAATGCTGTCACATCCTTCCTGTAGCGAGATGACCAGAACTGCACACAGTGTTCTAGCTGTGGCCTGACTAACACACTATACAATTCCAACATTACCTCCTTACTCTAATACACTGTGCCACGACTTATGAAAGCAACTGTCCCAAAGGCCTCCTTAACCATTCTATTCACGCGCTCTACAGGCTTCAAGGATCTCTGAATAATTACTCAAAGTTCCCTTTCTCCTCTCAGCTACCTGGTCTCCCACCATTCATTACATGCTCCCTTATCTTGTTTCTTCTTCCAAAATGCATCATTTTGCACTTATCAGGGTTAAATACCATCTGTGACTGGTTTGCCCAACTGACCAATCCGATATTTCCCTGTAACCTACAACCATCTTCTTCGCTATCAACCATTCTACCGATTTTGATGTCATCTGAAAATTTGCTTAATATTCCCTTCACATTTTCATCTATATCATATATATACATGTGTGTATAAAACAACAATAAGTGTCTCAGTTCTGATCCTTGAAGCACACCGCTAGACACTGGCCTCCAGTCACTTGAACAGCCTTCTACCATTCGCCTTTGTGTCCTATTACTAAGCCAGTTTCTGATCCATCTCGCCAAGTTTTCCTCGATTCCATGTGCTTTAACCTTCTCGATCAGTCTCCCATATAGGACCTTGTCAAAGTCTTTGCTAAAGTCCATATAAATTACATAGAGTCATAGAGATGTACAGCACAGACTCTTCGGTTCAATTCATCCATGCTGACCAGATAACCCAATCTAATTTAGTCCCATTTGCCAGCAGTTGGCCCATATCCCTCTAACCCTTCTTATTCATGTACCCAGCCAGTTGCTTTTTAAATGTTGTAATTGTACCAGCCTCCACCACTTCCTCTGGCAGCTCATTCAATACACGCACCACGCTTTGCAAGAAAAAGTTGCCCCTTAGGTCCCTTTTAAATCTTCCTTCCTTCATCCACCCAATTGATCACATTTTCAAACATGCTATCAAATTTGTTAGGCATGACCTCCCTCTGACAAAGTCATGCTAGCTATCCCTAATTAACCCATGCGTTTCCGAGTGGATATTAATTTGCTCCTTCAGAATTTTCTCCAGTAGTTTCTCTCTCGCTGACACGAGACTCACCAGTCTGTAATTTCCTGCTTCATCTTAACCACTTTTCTTAAAAAGTGGAACCATATTATCTGTCCCCCAGTCCTCTGGCACTTCCTCTTTGACCTGAGCGGAATTAACCCTAACATTTCAAGAACTGAAAACACCAGCCACCAGTATGTTAGTTTCCTTTATTGCAATCACTAAGAAGATTTCAGATTGCAATGTCATGTACTTGGAGCAGAGCTGATACATATTGGGCAACAAGTCTTCTATGCATCAAGAACATCCAAGTCAGAAGAGATGAGATATACATAGATTGAGAAAGAGTTTTTACTGGGTGTATTCCTCTGTACTAAGTCAAGGAGTGAAATAAGATGGATGTTGATCACTGCTTATTCATATCAATAGTGCTCGAGCCTGTCAACACCAGAGAATGTTGCTGAGTCTGAAGTAGAATAGTCTGCTTATTTTAAATTATGTTAGTGAGGGACAAGAGAAGGGCCAATTGATGAGGGAGTGAGTTGTAAATCTATGAAGAAGTGAGTTGGGTTCAGATTAGCATTAAAGCATTCCCTCAAGAAACTAAAAGATATGGAATCCTGGATGTTTTGACCAGTGTTGGGAATACAGGGAAGAAACACACTGTTCAATCCAACATATCCATGTAAGATTTATGCTACACACGTTTAGAAATAAAAACAGAATGCTCCTTCTCATCTCAGTTCAAAAGGGTTGTCTCTTCATTCTGAAGCTGTACCGTTGGGTCCTACTCCCTCCTACTTGTGGAAACACCATCTCCATGTCCACTCTATCCAGACCGCTCAGTATCTTAGTGGGTGGCATGGTGGCACAGTGGTTAGCACTGCTGCCTCACAGCGCCAGAAACCTGGGTTCAATTCAGGCGACTGACTGTGTGGAGTTTGCATGTTCTCCCCGTGTCTGCGTGGGTTTCCTCTGGGTGCTCCGGTTTCCTCCCACAGTCCAAAGATATGCAGGTTAGGTGAATTGGCCATGTTAAATTGTCCGTAGTGTTAGATAAGGGGTAAATGTAGGGGTATGGGTGGGTTGCGCTTCGGCGGGGCGGTGTGGACTTGTTGGGCCGAAGGGCCTGTTTCCACACTGTAAGTAATCTAATCTAATCTATCTCCACTCGTGCTTTTATAATTTGCTAATAAATATGCCCTTCAATTAACAGAAAACTCTGTCAAAATCACAAAGTAATGGTGAATACTAAAGTATGACAAAGCATTTGCTTCCTATTGGATAAGGAAATCAGGTCTAAAGAATCAGGGGAATTATGTAATGCAGGAAAAGGTGCCATTCAGCTTGCTCAACTGTTCAATCAGTCATGGCAAAAATCATTACTGCCTTGGTGTCAGAATTTGCCCAAGTCTTGTAATTAACTATAATTTCTTGCAATTTTCTGAATCTGAATTCAGGTGGTTATTGTTTTGAATGATGGAAGTAGAAACTACAGCAGATATGTTGGCTACATGTCATGTTTGGTATGAATGTTAGTTACTATATAGAGCAATGGAAATATCCGAGCAGTATCCCACTGATGGTTGGGGATTGGCTTTCTGATTCTTCTGTAGTATAACTACTCAACAGTTAAAGCATCGAGAAAGCAACCTTGCCAAGTCTGGCTGAGAAGGAACCCACTTCCATATATAGTTCATAGTTCCTTGAAAGTAGGGTCCCAGGTAGATAGGATAGTGAAGAAGGCATTTGATTTGCTTTCCTTTATTGGTCAGCGCATTGAGTATTGGAATTGGGAAGTCACGTTGCAGCTGAACAGGACATTGGTTAGGCCACTTTTGGAGTACCACAGACATCTGGTCTCCCTGCTATGGGAAAGCTGTTGTGAAACTTTGAAAAGGTTAAGAAAAGATTTACAAGGATTGGCAGGGTTGGAGGGTTTGAGCTAAAAAGAGAGGCTGGGGCTGTTTTCCCTGGAGACTGGAAGCTGAGGGGAATGGATAGGATAAATCATCAAGGTCTTTTCCCTAGTGTGGGGGAGTCCAGAACTAGAAGCCATAGGTTTAAGGTGTGAGGGGAAAGATTTAAAAGGGACCCAAGGGCAATTTTTTCACAAAGAGGGTGGTGCATGTATGGAATGAGTTGCCAGAGGAAGTGGTGGAGGCTGTTACAATGATAACATATCAAAAGCATCTGGATGGGTATATAAATAGGAAGGGTTTAGAGAGATATGGGCCAAATGCTGGCAAATGGGACTAGATTTATATAGGTAATATGGTTGGCATGAATGAGTTGTACCGAAAAGTCTGTTTCTGTGCGGTGCAGCTCAAAGACTCTGGGCATCGCATGATATAACCCATCATGAAAGATTGCATAGAATACCAGGGAACAACCACTTTAAGGTCAGAACTCTAGGTAGCATTTGGAAATCCAATATCTACCAAGTTTGATTGGTGCACGTCTTCCAGAAACCATACTGTATTTATTGCTTGCTTAGCCCTACTAGTACTGTGCTATTGGTGTCTGAGTAACTATCTTGCATTTGGATGTCACACTCTGCTTGAATCACGAGGAATTATTAAGCTGTGTTTCAAATATTTTCGCACACCAGATTAGGTATATCCTATTGTCTAGGAAAAGTCAGTTTTAAAATGATTGGATGATTTCTTGGTGTTAGCCTGAGGTAGAAGATCAAATTCATACTCTAGACTTTGAGCTTAAAAGTAAGGCAGTAGTTGTCAATGCTGAGGTAAAATCTTTCCATTGAGTTACAACCCCAAGGCACTGGCTGCTTCCTCAGATGACTGTGAAAAGTCCCATCATACTTTACAGGAATCTCGGGTAAATTCTTCATAGACTTGTGATCATACTTCCAATCAACATAACCTGGAAAAAACAGAGTACCTGGTCATTAACACAGTGCTATCCATGAGAACTTGTTAGGTGCAAATTCCTTATATTACCATAGGTGTTATAATGCAGAATGGTTAGAAATCATACAATAGCAGGTTATAGTCCAACAGGTTTATTTGGAAGCACTAGCTTTTGGAGCACTGCTCCTTCATCAGGTGAAGAAGCAGTGTCCCGAAAGCTAGTGCTTCCAAATAAACCTGTTGGACTGTAAGCTGATGTTGTGTGATTTTTATCTTTGTATACCCCAGTCCAACACTGGCACCTCCAAATCAGTGCAGAATGGAATTCATTTGTTGAAAAGCACTGCACAACATCCTAAGATCACAAAAGGTGCAATAAATAAATAGTCATTCCAGACATGAAATGTTAACTGTGTGTGTCTCTCCAGATGCTGCTAAATCTACCGATTTTCTCCAGCGTTCTCGGTGTTTGTTTCAGTATTCCAGCATTCACAGCATTTTGCTTTTATTACGATATAAATTGCCCCACTTTCTCTGCCATCTGTAAACTCCTCCAGCCCTACAGCCTTCCAAGAACTCAGATTTTTCCCACAAAACTGACTGTATGCTTGTCCATGATTTCCTTCACCCCACAATTTGGCTTAATATCTCTGTATGAGGTTCTGCGCAAATACTGATTTATAATGTTTCTGTGAAACCCTTTGAGACATCCCCATGACATTAAATGTGCAGTATAAATGGAAACTGTTGTTTTCTTGTTGACGCCTAACTGGACCTCCAGCTTCATTACTTTATTTTGACTCCTATCGGCACTGACATATCTGTATTCAGGTGTATTGCCTTTCATCCCCTCCATTCCACACTTTCCCACCCTCCATTCACTAGTTTTATGTTCTGGGTACATTGCTGATGTAGTTATGTCTCTCCTCTGTTTTTGACCCCAAGTCAACTCACTGAAATGTTATTTAAAAGCAAACATTAGGTGCTTTGATGTGCAGCCTCTTGTTTCCATAGCAACAATTTTCTCATCATGGAAGCAATCTCAGCTAATGATCAGCTCCATGGTTCATTATTTAGTAAACAATTAATTAACTTCTGTAATTTTCAAGGCTGTTTTGTCTGGCAGTGGAAACATCTCACATCTTCGCTTCTACAATTTCTGTCTCCCTCTAACGCCCCTCCCCACCCTATCCTTAAGGGCTTTCATGAGATATTTCTTTTTAACAATCATCTCAAAATAGAGGACGCTGTCCCTGGATTTTTGTTTCACATTCCAAATTGGCTCTCAGCACATTGTCATCTACCAGTCACCATTCCATCTTTATCAAAATTATTTAGCAGTTAAACATCTATCTTCCTGAACAGAAGTTACACAAGAATTTGCAGTTCTACATCACCTTTTGTGGCAGCCACAGCTTAATGATTACCATTCTTACCTCCAAATTTGCTGATTATTTGTTAAGTCTCACTCCAGGACCTGGCCATAATATTTAGACTGAAATCACTGAAGGAGTACCACATTGCTGGAGGTGGTACCTCTCTGATGTGTTATGAGCAGGAGTTTGACCCAGTGACAGTGAAGGAAATAGTGGTTTTGTTCCAGGTCAGGATGGGTGTGTAGCGTGCGGGTGAGGGTTGAGGGGCTGTGGTTGGTGGGGGATGGAATTTATAGATGGAATTTATAGATGGGCAAATGCCTTTGCCCTACTAGATGGGTTTGGAATGTGCTGTCTGAGGAATCCAGGTGCGTTACTCAACATCCTGACTTGGAAATAAAGCACCATTCCTTCACTGTCACTGGATCCAAATCCTGAGCATACCCCTCTCTAATGGCATTGTGGGTGTATCTACAACAGAAAGACTACAGCGGTTCAAGAAGGCAGTCACCTTCTCAAGAGCCTTTTGGGACAGAATATAAATGCTTGCTTAGTCAGTAGCATCCATGTCCCATGAGTGAACAAAAAAAATGCCTTGTCAAATTGGCTCCTTTAAAAACATAAATTCGTTTGGTTTGGGAGAAAATGATGCAAAGGATCTTTTACAAAGTAATTTTGTCACAACCAAAGAGAGAGCCTAAATAAAGAAGGGGAGTAAGTTCATTCCGCATCAGCCAGAAATTTGACAATTTGGGTTATCCCATATAGAGTTGTAATGAATTGAGGAACCTCACTGAGGGCTGGTGCACTAAAGCTGAGAATGGAGGGAGTCAACAATAGTAACAGCTATGTTCAGGGGTGATGGTTCGATTCTCCCTTGCTGGAGATGGTCATTGCCTGGTAGTTGAGTTGTGAAAACCTTACTCATTAATTATCAAGCCAAGACTATATCTTGCTGTGTCTGAATGCAGATTGCTTCAGAATCTGAGGAGTCACGGATGGTCTTGAACGTTCTTCAGTCATCAACAAATATTCCTAATTTGGTCCTTATGATGGAGGAAAAGTCATGGATGAAACAGATTCTGTGCCTAGGACACCACCCTGAGTAACTCCTGCAGAGAGGTTTGAGATGATTGGCTTCGAGAAATTACTTCAACCTTCCTTTGTGCTAAATATGACTCCAATCAGCGAAAGATTTTCTCCTGATTCATCTTGACTTCAATCTTGCTGGGAGACCCTGATGCTGCACTCGATCAAATGCCACCTTGATGTCAAGGGTGGTTGCTCTCACCTCACATCTGGAATCCAGCTCTTGTGTCCACATTTGAACCAAGCCTCTACTGAAGTTGTGGGCCTGATCGAGACCTGAACTACTGTTGTGTAATGGTCAATGATGGCACCAGTAGCAACCTCTTCCATCACTTGGATAATCATCATAAGGAAACTGATACTTTCTTTCTGTAGTACATGTCTTAATGATAGTCAGCATTGATGACTGGATGCTAGCACTGTAGCGGTAATGGAAAAGCCTGACCTTGTGTATGGTTAGCACGTGAGCATGAGCCTTCAGTGCTACTACCAGGAGATTTCAAAGCCTTTACAGTGCCGAGAGCCTTCTGCCCCTTTCTATCCATCATATGGAGTGAATCGAATTGGCTGAAGGCTGGTTTCTGTGATCCTGAGGACCTCAGGCTGAGGTTGACAATCCACTCAGCACTTCTGGCTGAAGATCATTGCAATTGCTTCATTCTTGTCTTCAGCTGTAGCAAAAGGCAGACTGGTGCGGAGCAAAAAAAATCAAATAGGATGCTTCCTACTTGTTCACTCGCCATGTGTGCCAGATCCAGTCTGGTAAATGTGTCCTTCAGCACCTGACCAGCTCAGTAGTGACTGTGCATGCTGCCCAGGGTATATGTTGTGCCCTTGTACATCCTCCAAGTGGTGTTCCAAAATGGGGGAGCTCCAAATCATCAGCTGAGGAGTCTGAGTGGTACCAATCAGTAAGAGATTCATGTGTTAGCTAGGATAACATGAGACTTCATAGGGATCAGGTCTCTCCTAAAGAAACTCTAGTGCGTCATCACTTCTGATGCTGATTGGCAGGACAGACCTAGTGATGGTGATTGTGGTGGACCTTGTCAGTAAGCTATGATAAAAAGTAAAGGTAAAATTGCCTCAGTCCAACTGTCCCATATGAGAGAGAGAGAGAGAGAGACCTCCAGTAGTGAGTTCAATCTGAGAGTCAACATACCTCAAGTGAGGGGTGAGATTGAGCCTTCATGGAATTGAACCTGTACTATTGGCATGACTCTGCATTGTAAACTAGCCATCTAGCTGTCTGAGGAATCAATCCCCAACTAAGGCACATTACAATGAAAATGACTATTACTTGATTGCTCTGTGGCTCAGTTCTCTCAATTTCAGCACAGGATGTTAGTAAGGAAAGCTTTGTACTGTTGAATGGCTGGGTTGGCCATTCTCATTCTAGTGCCTAAGTCAATGCTGAGGTAGAGTCAAATTGGACTTAAAACGTTAATTCTGTTTCTCTCCACAGATGCTGCCAGACCTGCTGAGTTTCTCCAACACCTCCCATTTTTATATGAAGTGATTTGCCTGGTTTCATTCTTTGACTTTCCTGCAGTAGCTTGGTACAACTGAATAATTTGGTAAGTCACTTCAGAAGGTAGTTTAGAGTCTGGAGTCACACGTGGGCATAATCAAGTCAGACATCATGAACATTTGTAAGGACTGTCTCTTTTTACTTTCAGTACTTTTTTTTTGGTCATGGACTGACATGGGAAAAGGACTGATTTTAAAGCCAAGGAATGGAGAAGAAATTTCTGCACTTGTGAAGATAGGTTACTGGAGCTCATTGTGAGTTATGTTTACACTGTTATTTTGAAAGCAGTAGGTGAAGTGACATTAGGTGGTATGACACCAGGGTTTGTGAATAAAGTGAGATGGAGTCAGTAACAGGGAGTTGATTGGTTTGTGCAATTGTGACCACTTGCAGATGCCAAAGTTCATCAGCCTGATAACATCTTTCTGATTGGACCCTGGGCAGAAAAACACCTTTGGGTGAGAGCAGTAGATTTTGTGTTTTATCCCTCTGTAGGAAAATAACTTAAAGTTTGAATGAAACTATTCATTTTTTGTCCACTAGTTGCAATAAGCCATTGCTATTAAACAGTAACAAAAAGACTTTGTAATTACTGTTTCAATCACCCCATGCCTCCTATGAATGATAGAACTGGAGAAAGGAGAGTGAAGAATAGGAAATCTAATAAACCAAAAAAGAACACCATATCAAAGCCACTAGATTTGTGCTATTAAACAGTGTTTCTCAGTCTTTTCCTCTACTCATAATACCAATGTTTCTTTATTTGCCTATGTTTAAATTTGTGTGTAGGGCATTAAAAGGGGGTTAATGTTTCAACAAATAGAGTTACAAAAATATGAACAAGAAACAAACAAAGCCCTTTGAGCCTTCTCCTTTAACCTCAACTTGACATTCCTACATATTCCCAATAATCTTTCATCCCCTTGGTCATCAAGAATCTACCTAGCTCTGCCTTAGACATATTTAAAGATTGTTCATCCACTGCCTTTTAAGAGAATCCCAAAGACTTAAAACCTTCTGAGAAAAAAAGTTTCCTCATCTCCATCTTCAGCATGGTTACTCAGTGGTTAGCACTGCTTGCCTCACAATGCCAGGGACTCACATTCGATTCCAGCCTTGGGCAACTGTTTGTGTGGAGTTTGCACATTCATCCTGTGTCTGCATGTCTTTCCTCTTGACGCTCCGGTTTCCTCCCACAATGCAAAGATGTGCAGGTTAGGTGAACTGGCCATGCTAAATTGGCCATCGTGTTCAGGAATGTGTAGGTTAGGTGCATTATTCAGGGGTAAATGTAGAGTAATCGGCGTAGGAGAATGGATCTGGGTGGAGTACTCTGCAGAGGATCGATGTGGACTTGTTAGACCCAATCGCCTGTTTCCACACTGTAGAGATACTAATTCTAAATGGACACCCCTTACGTTTAAACAGTGACCCCATAACTATGACTCTATCACAAGAATTACATGTTGATAGTTCTTTAGTTTGTTTACCTATGGATCAAACTTGTTCAGTGGTAACAAGCAGACTTGTTAAATATAGAAACCTTGTCAATGTTTCCTATTAACCAAAGTTCTTCAGACAGGTAGAGTTGGGTACTTTGATTCAATTAGTAACTTCTGTGCCAACCTTGACACATTACCAAACCAGGTGGCTTTTTTTTAAAAATTAATGATATTTGTCATGGTCTTTATTACTGAAACTAGCTTTCAATTCCAAATATTTATTAACTAGGGTTGTGACGGTTTTATCACTTTAAAAAGTTATTTTGTTCTGTTTGTTTTTTAAAGGGAGGTTGTAAAGGCAGATGCACTGAGCTGTCTACCAGAAACACTCGAGTAAACAACTGTAAGGTCTTTCAGTTTTTTAAAATGTTGGAACAATGGAAACAGTCTGAATGAGTGTGGCCAGCCCTCACAGACTAGGCTTTCTATTTAGTTTAGTTTTAACATCAGAATCTGCTTGGGGTCTTGGAAGATTTGGGAGCTTCAGTGAATGATTCCTAGCAGCTACTTTCTCTGAAATCTCTCGATGTTGTTTCCTCCTGGAGTGGAGAACTGCATGTAAATATCGTTGTTTGAATTTGCCTTTCTTGTCAAGGGGTATGTTTATGGGATGTTACTATATTGGAGTAGTTAATTAGTAATACGTACTGTATGTATTGTTAGGTTAAGTTGTCCTATAATTAAGTTATACTGAATTCCTCTTTCTTCGGTTTGAATTTTAACTGCAGTGTTTAAATAAATTGCGCTTTGCTTAACGTTGAGTAATTTTACCTATCACACTGCAACTGAAAAATCACCTCTAACTTTAAAACAAGAAAACGTTAAGGTCTAGGCTACCTTAAAATATTCTGAGGGGGTCTGGTCTGCTCTGGTCGATAACTCAGTTAAGTTTGAACAATTAGCATGATAGCATTTAAACCTGTGTCCCCAGAGTATTAGCCTGAGCCTGAATTACTGGGCCAATGATGTTCCCATTTGTATCTTTCCTCGCTACCTAACCCCTCCTTGTGTACATCGGGTGGCATGGTGGCTCAGTGGTTAGCACTGCTGCCTCACACAGCCAGGGAGCCTCCGGCGACTGTCTGGAGTTTGCACATTCTCCCCGTGTCTGCATGGATTTCCTCCGGGTGCTCCGGTTTCCTCCCACATTCCAAAGACATGCAGGTTAGGTGAATTGGCCATGATAAACTCCCCATAGGATTCAGGGATGTGTAAGTTAGGTGCACTGGTCAGGGGTAAATGTAGTCTTAATAAAGTATAATGGGTTGCTCTTCTGAGGGTCGGTGTGGACTTGTTGGGCCTAAAGGCTTGTTTCCACATTATAAGGATTCCGAGATCTATGAAGTGCAAGAGAATCACTGATGTCTCAGTCCTGGACAAGTAGGCTTGGGTGAGGAACCTGCTTTCGGATCATTTTTCTTGTTGCTGGGTTTGGAGGATCTTGCGGTCGCAGAACTGACGTTACTTTTCCAGTGCTTAAAGCCAATATTAGAACTGGTTAAATGTTATATCTCTCTCCATTTTCCTTTCCACACAAGCCAATGCAATTGGGTTTAGATGGTCGTGAAACAGATCAAAGAGAAAATCAAAAGGCTAAGATGCTCAAGCTGAGGAGGTAGGTTTATGGCAATGGGTTGAAAGAAGGATTAAAGGTGAATTATAATCAAAATAAAAGAGGAAATGTGCAGTCAGAGTCCTTCAACAATGAGTTTAAATGCAGACTAAACACATTCTTGCAGGGAGAAAAGGAAGGAAATTTAAAAGTTGAGCTCCCGAGGTGATGAAATAGGCAGTAGAAAACAGAAAGAAAGAGACTTCTGATGCATCCGAATTCAATAGCAAATCAAGGGGCGGCATAGTGGCACAGTGGTTAGCACTGCTGCATTACAGCACCAGGGATCTAGGATGGTTCCACCCTCAGGCAACTGTCTGTATGGAATTTGCTCATTCCCCCCATGTCTGGATGGGTTTTCTCCCACAGTCCAATGATGTGCAGGTTCGATGGATTGGCCATGCTTAATTGCCCATAATGTCCAGGGATGTGCAGGCTGGGAAGATTAGCCATGGGAAGAGCAGGGCTAGGGTAGGAAATGCGTCTAGGGATGGAGGTATGCCCTTAGAAGGTTCAGTGTGGACCCAATGAGCAGAATGACCTACTTCCACACTGTAGGCATTCAAACTGATGTAAAAAGTACCTAGAAAGATAGAAGGAAAACAAAAGGGAGAAATAAGTGGAACCCAAAGCTCCTCTACAAACACAAATATTGCATGAGTGTTCAGAGGAGAGGTGGGGCTGGTTAAAAAGTCTTCTGGAGGTCAAGGCTTCTGTCTTAGCTAAAGAAAAGAATGCAACTAATATCTCAATGAAGGAAATGGTACGAGACAGGATTGGAAAGGGTTTTAACACAAAAAGGATAAAGAGGTGGCCCCAAAGAAAGGTTGACTGTTCAAAGTCGGAAGTTATCCTGTCCAGTTGAGATGTGCATGAGGTTGCTCAGTGCAGTGAAAGTAGAAGTGGAAATTGCCAAAGCTTTGGCCACAATTGTGCAATTCTGCTTTGATATGTGAAATATGCCAGGGAACTGGAGGACTGGAAATTCTACATCCATTGTTCAGCAACTGCAGCATGGCCAGCAAAGGTGAGGAGGGGTTTAGAGGCAATAACCTGTAGTGTGATAGGGACATGTTAAGTAAGTGGGCAAATACATGTCAGATGCTGTATCTGTGAGTTTATCAATTTTGGTAGCAAAAACAGGGAGACAGATTATTATGTGAATGGTGATGGATTGAGAAGGGGGAATGTGTAATGAGACTTGGCTGTCCTTGTATACAAGGTGCTGAAAGTAGGCATGACGTGCACAGGCGAATGAGTGCTGGCCTTTATAGCAAGAGAATGTGAGTACAGGAACAGGGATGTTTTAATCATTTTTCAATGTGGGCATTGCTGGCTGGGTCAGCATTTTTTGCCCATCCCTAATTGCCCTTGAGAAGATGGTGGCGAGTTGCCATCTTGAATGCCTTGCTGCATCTGTGCAGAGTATTTGTTAAGTCCACACTTGGACTACTGCCTGCATTTTGGTTTTCTTATCTGAGGAAGGATATTCTGTCTAGTGAGGGAATGCAGCAAAGGTTTACCAGGCTGATTCCTGGGACAGGCAGAACTGACATATGGAAAGACGCTGGATGATAGGACTAAATTCACCAGAGTTTAAAAGCATGAGGGGGGATTTCATAGAAATCCAAAAAATTCTACCATTCAAAGGAATGCATGATGAACAGAAAGACTTAGGGAAGTACAGAGGATCAGAGGGACCTTGTCGTGTATATCAGTCCATTAAGCTTTCAGGACAGGTGAATAAAGTGGTTGAAAAGCATATAGTACACTTACCTTTATTCGCCAAGGCATGTGGTTTAAGGGCAGAGAGGAAATGCTGAAACTGTACTGAATTGAATTGAATTGAATTTATTGTCACGTGTACCAAGGCACAGTGAAAAGCTTTGTCTTGCGAGCAATACAGGCAGATCACAGAGTTAAGTAGCCCAAATAAGTAAATAATAGGTAAAAAGCAGCAAAAACAAAAACACAGGTGCAGGTGAATGTTAAGAGGTTGTGAGTCCATTCAGTATTCTAACAACAGTCGGGTAGAAACTGTTTCAAAATTGGCTGGTGTGAGTGTTCAGGCTTCTTTATCTTCCCCCCAATGGTAGAGTTTGTAGAAAAACATTGCCAGGGTGGGATGGATCTTTGAGAATGCTGGCAGCCTTTCCTTGACAGCCAGCCTGGTAGATGGATTCTATAGATGGGAGGTTGGCCTTTGTGATTGTCCGGCTGAGTTGACCACTCTCTGTAACCGTCTCCGAACTTGAATGTTACAGTTGCCATACCAGGTAGTGATACATCCAGTCAGAATGCTCTTGATGGTGCACCTATAAAAGTTGGCAAGGGTATTCACTGTCATGCCAAATTTTTTCAGCTGTCTGAGGAAGAAGAGACATTGTTGGGCCTTTGTAACCAGTGTGTCCACATGGAGAGTCCAAGAAAGCTTGTTGTGGATGACCACTCCCAGGAGCTTGACTCTCTCCACTCGTTCCACCTCTGTGCTGTAACTGCGTAGGGGCATGAATAACATCCTGCCAAAAGTCAATAATGAGTTCCTTGGTTTTGCCAGCATTGAGAGCTAGGTTGTTCTCAGTGTGCCATTTTTCAAGGTTTTCCACCTCCCACCTGTAGTCTGTTTCGTTGATATCTGAAATTTGACCGACTATGGTGTTGTCATCAGCGAACTTGTAAATGGCATTAGTCTGGTATTTGGCGACGCAGTCATGGGTATACAGTGAGTACAGCAGGGGGTTGAGTATGCATCCCTGGGGGCTCCAGAATGGACCTCCAGATAGAACATCTGAGGGGTGAATACTGAACAGGTGGTTTCCTATTTCAGTGGGCTACTGCCTTAACCAAAACAATAGGCAAAAGGAAACCAAACAAATTTGTGAAACATTGATCCATTGATACCGCCAACAGTAATTGGGACCCTATTGATGTACTTCCAACTTATGTCATGTTGAGGAAACAGGAAGGCTGCAGAAAGACTTGGACAGGCTAAGAGAGTGGGCAAAGAAGTGGCAGGTAGAATACAATGTGGGAAAGTGTGAGGATACATACTTTAGCAGGAAGAATAGAGGTGTAGAATATTTTGAAAATGGGGAAAGGCTGCGAAAGTACAGATAACAGTTCGGGATTCTCTTAAGGTTAACATGCAAGTTCAGTTGGCGGTTAGGGTGAGAAATGCATTTCATTTGAAGAGGGTGAGAATACAAGAGTGGGGATGTACAGCTGTGTAAAGCTCTGGTCAGATCGTGTTTGGAATATTGTGAGCAGTTTTGCATCCCAATATCTAAGGAAGGATATGGTGATACTGGAGGGGGTCCAGGGAAGTTTACCAGAATGATTCTGGGGATGAGGGGCTTTTTATACGAGGAGTGGTTGAGGTCTTGTGGTCTGTACTTAATGGAGTTTAGAAGGATTCATCGAGATTCATCAAAACTTACAGAATACTGAGAGGGCTTGGATAGAGTGGGCGTGGAGAAGATGTTTCCATTAGTAGGGTTGAACTAGAAACTGACAACACAGCCTCAGAGTGAAGGTACACCATTTAGAACTGAGATGAGGAGGAATTTCTTCAGCCAGAAGGCGGTGAATCTGTGGAGCTCATTGCCGCAGAAGGCTGTGGAGGCCAAGTCATTAAGTGTACTTAAAACAGAATAGATGGGTTCTTGATTAGTAAGGGAATCAAAGAGGTACCTGATTTTGAAAAATCGAGGCACCTCCAAAACTTTTGTCCAAATTGAGCTCTGAGCAGAATAAACCATAACCCCCATCCAAATTTCAGCCCTCCCCCTCGCCTCCAAATTCCAGCCTGAGGTGGGGAAGGAGGGTTCTAAATTTCCTAATGGTTCTTTGCCATGTAAAGCAGCACCTCCTCCACAATAACACTCAACACTGTTGCCCTACAAGGATGCATTCTTAGCCCCCTACTGTACGCCGTGTACACTCATGACTGTGTAGCCAAAATCCAAATGAACACCATCTACAGGTTTGCTGACTACACCACCATGGTAGGACAGATATCAAACAATGAGGAGTCAGAATACAGGAAGGAGATAGAAGGCTTGGTGTTGTCATGCAATGATAACAACCTTTCTCTCAATGTCAGCAAAACAAAACAACTGTTCATTGACTTCACGAAGAAATGAGGAGGACACACCCCTGTCTACATCAATGGAGCTTAGGTGGAGAGGGTCGAGAACATTAAGTTCCTTGGAGTGATGACAGCTGACAACCTGTGCTGGACTTCCCATGTAGATGCGACGGTCAAGAATGGACAAAGTATCTTCTTCCTCAGGCAACTAAGGAAATTCTGTATGCCCATAAGGACCTTTATCAAATTCTACAGACACATAACAGAAAGTATTCTATTTGGGTGCATAATGGCCTGGTATGGCAACTGCTCTGCCCAGGACCGTAAGAAACGGCACAGTGGTTAGCACTGCTGCCCCCAAAATTAGGGATGGGCATTAAATGCTGGTCCCCAGAACATTAAATGAGTCACTGGATTAACAGTGCAGCGATAATGCCATTAGGGCATTGCCACTAGGGGCGGCACGGTGGCACAGTGGTTAGCACTGCTGCCTCACAGCGCCAGAGATCCGGGTTCAATTCCCGCCTGGGGCGACTGACTGTGTGGAGTTTGCATGCTCTCCCCGTGTCTGCGTGGGTTTCCTCCGGGTGCTCCGGTTTCCTCCCACAGTCCAAAGATGTGCAGGTCAGGTGAATTGGCCATGCTAAATTGCCCGTAGTGTTAGGTAAGGGGTAAATGTAGGGGTATGGGTGGGTTGCGCTTCGGCGGATCGGTGTGGACTTGTTGGGCCGAAGGGCCTGTTTCCACACTGTAAGTAATCTAAAAAAAAAACTACAGAAGGTGGTGTGCACAGTCCAGACTATCACAGAAGCCAACCTTTCATCCATGGGCTCCATTTACTTTTTGTTATTGTGGAAAGGCTTCCAATGTATCAAAGACCTGTCCCGCCTCAGTAATGCTCTCCTACAACCTTTTTCATCAGGTAGAAGATACAGAAGCTTCAACACATGCACTAATAGGATCACAAATAGATTCTTCCCAGCCATTATTAGACTGATGAATCAACTCTCTAACTTCAAACAATGTTGATCTTGCTTTGAGCACCTCCTGTGCAGCCATAACCTTGTATCCCTTGCTCTAAGCAACCTGCGATCTGTATGTCCTTGTTTGCGATGAGCTGCCTGCAAACAAAGCTTTTTACTGTACTTAGGTATATGTGACTGCAATAAATCAAATCAAGTTGTGAGCAGGTTGGAGGCTGCAGGCAGCAGGATAGCCACTAGGTGAATTTTACGGTCAACCCCACTCTCTGCAAAACCACGGGTGGGTGCTGTAAATGTCTGCCTCTAGAAACAGTGGGGGGTCAAATAAATGTTGTGCCCAAGGTAGTGAGGGATGTGGGTCAAAGGCATATGGGTTATGCCACAGATCAACCATTATCTCATTAAATGGTTGAACAGGCTCAATGGGCTGAATGGTCTTCTCTTGTTCCCACGTTCCTCGACATAGACAATTAAAGTTTTATCAATGTGTACAAGACTTTGGTCTGTCTTTGTCTAGAACTCTTTTGTTCCCATTCTAGGTGTGCCACAAGATGTTGCCTGGTGACCTGCTGCTGTTGATGTTTGGCAAGTTCTCACTCAACATTGAACCTTACACCCTATATGAATCTTACATGTTTGTGGAGCACACCCTTAAATTCCTACTTACACCTCAAAACAAGAAGGGTTGATAAACAAGAAAAGCACTTTGGGCCGATCATTCAGTCCAAGGCCCTGCCCCTGATCTCCATGGAGGGCTGAATGGCCTGCTTTTGCTTGTAAGCCTTAAGTCCCCTTCTGTGCTTGGCTAGTATTGTGCTTTGCTATGTAAGGGGCAGGCAAGCACCATCATCATCATCTCTCTTGAAGTTACAGCTCAGATTATTGATCGCTGCATTACCTCAACACTCAATGCAAGGTGACAGACAGGAGGCAATGCCCTAATGGCATTATCGCTGCACTGTTAATCCAGTGACTCATTTAATGTTCTGGGGACCAATGTTCACATCCCACCAACTGGAATTTGAATTCAATAAAAAAAAATCCGGAATTTAGAGTCTAACGATGACCGTGAATCCATTGTCACTTGTTGGAAATCCCATCTGCTTCACTAATGTCCTTTAGGGAAGGAAACTGTCATCTTTACCTGATTTAGACTACATGTGACTCTATAACCATAGCAATGTGGTTGACTCTTAACTGCCCCCAAAATTAGGGATGGGCATTAAATGCTGGCCTAGCCAGTGACGCCCACATAGAGTCATAGAGTCAGAGATGTACAGCATGGAATTAGACTCTTCGGTCCAACTCGTCCATGCCAACCCAATATCCTAACCTAATCTAGTCTCATGTGCCACTACATGGCCCGCATCCCTCCAAACCCTTCCTATTCATATAGCCATCAGATGCTTGTTAAATGCTCATTCCATACATGCACCACCCTCTGTGTGAAAAAGTTGCCCCTTACATCCCTTTTATATCTTTCCCCTCTCACCCTAAACCTATGGCCTCTAGTTCTGGACTCCCTGACCCCAGGGAAAAGACTTTGCCTATTTGCCCTATCCATGCCCCTCATGATTTTATAAATCTCTATAAGGTCACCCCTCAGTCTCCGATGCTCCAGGAAAAACAGCCCCAGCCTATTCAGCCTCTCCCTATAGCTCAAATCCTCCAAACCTGGCAACATCCTTGTAAATCTTTTCTGAACTCTTTCAAGTTTCATAACATCAGGAGACAAGAATTGCATGCAACATTCCAAAAGTGGCCTAATCCCATGAATGAATTTAAAAACAGGCTTAACACCGGCTGCAGTAATAAGGGAGCAGTGCACTGGCTGGGAGGTTGTTCTTTAGATGAGATGTTGAAATGAAAGCCATTTGTCCTCTTACAAATATGTAAAATATCACTCCGCACTGTTCCAAAAAACAGGCAGAGCAGTTTTCCATAGGATTCCGTCCAAAGTTTAGCCTTTAACCAAATTGAGTATCTGGTAAATATTATAAACATCACTGTTGGTGGGAGCTCGCACTGTGTAAATTAGCCACAATACAGCAATGACTTACTTCATTGGCACTAAAGCATGTTTGGAAATCCTGAGATCATATGTAAATGTTAATCTTTCCCTCCTTTGACCCACAGTTAAATGCTATGTAATTTGAAGGGAGCAAAGAGAATGGAAAATCAGCTGACCAGAACTTGAACAAAAGGAAAGCAGCTTGGAATTTCCTTTTAGTTCACTGGCAAATATTTAGCAAAAGCAGAATAAATGACTAAAAATGGACATTTACTCCATTTCTCCGGTGATTTTACAAATCTCCCATTAAGATGATGGAGAGAAAGGACAAAATGATTTGAGACCTCATGTCTGTTTTACATATTAATTCCTGTGGCTAACTTCTCCTCTTCTGTTCCTTTACCTTCAAGCTCTCTGTCAAATATTATTGCATTTGGTCTCTAGTATCAAATATTTAGCTAAATTCTCTAATACTTGTATTTTATAGTCATGATGTACACAACCAACTGATTGACACTTTATTCAGCACTGTGACCCTCTCAGCTTATTTATTTTCAAATTCTGCCTTTTTGAATTAAATACATTTGACTTTTTAATGCACTTGTGCAAAGTATTACAGATGACCATTTATTAGGGGCATTAATTACTTAACTAAGTGGTTTATCCACTGACATTCGAAGGTACAAACCTCAACACACTCTAATTACTAAACAATCTATAACAATCTTGAACTGATCACAGTCTGCAAAATGCTTCTCCCAGTTAATCAAATGGGCAAAAGTTGGCAAATGGAGTATAATTTGGGAAAATGTGAAGCAATTTGTTTTGGAAGGGAGAACAAAAGGACAGTATTATTTAAAAGAAGGAAAACTACAGAAAGCTGCAATGTAATGGGACTTGGTAAGTGAAGTTCCAAGCTATTTAGCCTTTGCTCAGAAGACAATATGTCCATACCGGGGATTATCCTAGTAAACCTTCTCTGAACTGCCTCCAATGAAATGTTATCTTTTCCTAATTAATGGAACCAAACTTGCTCACTGTACTCTAGATGTGGTCTCACCAGCACCTTGAACAGTTGCAGTAAGACTTCCCCACTCTTATACTCCAACCTCCTTGAAATAAGGGCCAACGTTCCATTAGCCTTCCTGATGACCTGTGTGCTAGCTTACTGTGTTACATCCACAAGGACCCCAACTGTGCTTTATTGTTCGTTGATACTCTGACCAAATGATAGCTGTTGGATCTAAGGGTGAAAGTGAGGACTGCAGATGCTGGAGATTAGAGTCGAGAGTGTGGTGCTGGAAAAGCACAGCAGGTCAGGCAGCATCCGAGGAGCAGGAGCATCCATTCCTGATGAAGGGCTTATGTCCGAAACGGCGATTTTCTTTCTCCTTGTATGCTGCCTGACATGCTCTGCTTTTTTAACACCACACTCTCGGCAGTTAGATCTCAGTCTTATAAATATCAATTGAAAGTTTGTCCAGCAGGCTAAGATAAAAGGTAGGGAGGAGGGACTTGGGGGAGGGGCGTCGGAAACGTGATAGGTGGAAAGAGGTCAAGGTGAGGGTGATAGGTCAGACTGGGGTGGGGGCGGAGAGGTGGGGAAGAAGATTGCAGGTTAGGAAGGCGGTGCTGAATTCGATGGATTAGACTGAGACAAGGTGGGGGGAGGGGAAATGAGGAAACTGGTGAAATCCGAGTTCATCCCTTGTGGTTGGAGGGTTCCTAGGTGGAAGATGAGGCGCTCTTCCTCCAACCGTCATTTTGTTGTGGTCTGGCGATGGAGGAGTCCAAAAACCTGCATATCCTTGGTGGAGTGGGAGGGGGAATTGAAATGTTGAGCCACAGGGTGGTTGGGTTGGTTGGTCCGGGTGTCCCAGAGGTGTTCTCTGAAACGCTCCGCAAGTAGCCGGCCTGTCTCCCCAATATAGAGGAGGCCACATCGGGTGCAGAGGATGCAATAGATGATGTGTGTGGAGGTACAGGTGAATCTGTGGCGGATATGGAAGTTTCCTTTGGGGCCTTGGAGGGAGGTGAGGGGGGAGGTGTGGGCGCAAGTCTTGCACCTCCTGCGGTTGCAGGGGAAGGTGCCGGGAGTGGAGGTTGGGTTGGTGGGGGGTGTGGACCTGACGAGGGAGTCACGGAGGGAGTGGTCTTTACGGAATGCTGATAGGGGAGGGGAGGGAAATATATCCTTGGTGGTGAGGTCCGTTTGGAGGTGGCGGAAATGACGGCGGATGATGCGCTGAACATGGAGATTGGTGGGGTGGTAGGTGAGGACCAGTGGGGTTCTGTCCTGGTGGCGGTTGGAGGGGCGGGGCTCAAGGGCGGAGGAGCGGGAAGTGGAAGAGATGCGGTGGAGGGCATCGTCTACCACGTTGGGGGGGAAATTGCGGTCCTTGAAGAAGGAGGCCGTCTGTGTTGTGCGTTTTTGGAACCGGTCCTCCTGGGAGCAGATGCGATGGAGTCGAAGGAATTGGGAGAATGGGATGGCGTTTTTACAGGGGGCAGGATGGGAGGAGGTGTACTCCAGGTATCTGTGGGAGTCGGTCGGTTTGTAGTTGATGTCCGTGTTGATTCAGTCGCCTGAGATAGAAATAGAAAGGTCGAGGAAGGGGAGGGAGGAATCTGAGACTGTCCAGGTGAATTTGAGGCCGGGGTGGAAGGTGTTGGTGAAGTGGATGAACTGTTCAACCTCCTCGTGGGAGCACGAGGCGCGCTGATACAGTCATCGATGTAGCGGAGGAAAAGATGGGGGGTGGGGCCAGTGTAGTTGCGGAAGATGGATTGTTCCACATACCCTACGAAGAGGCAGGCATAGCTGGGGCCCATGCGGGTGCCCATGGCTACTCCTTTTGTTTGGAGAAAGTGGGAGGATTGGAAAGAAAAGTTGTTCAGGGTGAGGACCAGTTCAGTCAGTCGAAGGAGGGTGTCAGTGGAAGGGTACTGGTCGGTACGGCGGGAAAGAAAGAAGCAGAGGGCTTTGAGTCCTTCGTGATGGGGGATGGAGGTGTACAGGGACTGGATGTCCATGGTGAAAATAAGGCGCTGGGGACCGGGGAAGCGAAAATCATGGAGCAGGTGGAGGGCATGGGTGGTGTCCCGAATGTAGGTGGGGAGTTCTTGGACTAAATGGGACAGGACGGTGTCAAGGTATGCAGAGAAGAGTTCGGTGGGGCAGGAGCAGGCTGAGACAATGGGTCAGCCGGGGCAGTCAGGTTTGTGGATTTTGGGCAGGAGGTAGAAGCGGGCGGTGCGAGGTTGTGGGACTATGAGGTTGGAGGCGGTGGATGGGAGATCCCCCGAGGTGATGAAGTTATGGACGGTCTGGGAGATGATGGTTTGGTGGTGGGGGGTGGGGTCATGGTCAAGGGGGCAGTAGGAGGAGGTATCTGCGAGCTGGCGTTTGGCCTCAGCGTGGACATCCAGTCCCTGTACACCTCCATCCCCCATCACGAAGGACTCAAAGCCCTCCGCTTCTTTCTTTCCCGCCGTACCGACCAGTACCCTTCCACTGACACCCTCCTTCGACTGACTGAACTGGTCCTCACCCTGAACAACTTCTCTTTCCAATCCTCCCACTTCCTCCAAATGAAAGGAGTAGCCATGGGCACCCGCATGGGCCCCAGCTATGCCTGCCTCTTTGTAGGATATGTGGAACAATCCATCTTCCGCAACTACACTGGCCCCACCCCCCACCTTTTCCTCCGCTACATCGATAACTGTATCGGCGCTGCCTCGTGTTCCCACGAGGAGGTTGAACAGTTCATCCACTTCACCAACACCTTCCACCCCGACCTCAAATTCACCTGGACAGTCTCAGATTCCTCCCTCCCCTTCCTCGACCTTTCTATTTCTATCTCAGGCGACCGAATCAACACGGACATCTACTACAAACCGACCAACTCCCACAGCTACCTGGACTACACCTCCTCCCATCCTACCCCCTGTAAAAATGCCATCCCATTCTCCCAATTCCTTCGACTCCGCCGCATCTGCTCCCAGGAGGACCAGTTCCAAAAACGCACAACCCAGATGGCCTCCTTCTTCAAGGACCGCAATTTCCCCCCCAACGTGGTCGATGCTGCCCTCCACCACATCTCTTCCACTTCCCGCTCCTCTGCCCTTGAGCCTCACCCCTCCAACCGCCACCAGGACAGAACCCCACTGGTCCTCACCTACCACCCCACCAATCTCCATGTTCAGCGCATCATCCGCCGTCATTTCCGCCACCTCCAAACGGACCTCACCACCAAGGATATATTTCCCTCCCCTCCCCTATCAGCATTCCGTAAAGACCATTCCCTCCGTGACTCCCTCGTCAGGTCCACACCCCCCACCAACCCAACCTCCACTCCCGGCACCTTCCCCTGCAACCGCAGGAGGTGCAAGACTTGCGCCCGCACCTCCCCCCTCACCTCCCTCCAAGGCCCCAAAGGAAACTTCCATATCCGCCACAGATACACCTGCACCTCCACCCACATCATCTATTGCATCCTCTGCACCCGATGTGGCCTCCTCTATATTGGGGAGACAGGCCGGCTACTTGCGGAGCGTTTCAGAGAACACCTCTGGGACACCCGGACCAACCAACCCAACCACCCTGTGGCTCAACATTTCAATTCCCCCTCCCACTCCACCAAGGATATGCAGGTCTTTGGACTCCTCCATCGCCAGACCACAACAAAACGACGGTTGGAGGAAGAGCGCCTCATCTTCCGCCTAGGAACCCTCCAACCACAAGGGATGAACTCGGATTTCACCAGTTTCCTCATTTCCCCTCCCCCCACCTTGTCTCAGTCTAATCCATCGAATTCAGCACCGCCTTCCTAACCTGCAATCTTCTTCCCGACCTCTCCCCCCCACCCCAGTCTGACCTATCACCCTCATCTTGACCTCTTTCCACCTATCACATTTCCGACGCCCCTCCCCCAAGTCCCTCCTCCCTACCTTTTATCTTAGCCTGCTGGACAAACTTTCCTCATTCCTGAAGAAGGGCTTATGCCCGAAACGTCGATTCTCCTGTTCCCTGGATGCTGCCTGACCTGCTGCGCTTTTCCAGCAACACATTTTCAGCTCTGATCTCCAGCATCTGCAGACCTCACTTTCTCCTCAAAAATATCAATTGAGCCCAGTGTTTGAGGAGTCAGGGTTCAAGATTTGAAATACCCTCTGTGTGAGAAAATACTTTTTCATTTTGCTCTTGCATGGCCCAGCTCTAATTTTAAGCTAAAGTTGCCATTGTCCTTCATCTCCCAATAGAGGAAATAACAATTCCCAGAACAGATCAGCTGTCTTCCCAGTAAAACAATCGCTCCTACCATATTCAATAATCCTCTATCAAGCTGTAAAATCTCCAGCAATAGTGTGATACAACTCCAAAGCCTCTCCTCTTCCTCGCCTCCTCTTTAACACTCTACTCACTTTTCCCGAGTCCTCTCAAGCCTTCTCTGCCTTCCCTCCATTTCACACCCCTTCATTTACTCCATCCTTCCCCCTCACTCTATCTCTCTTCACCCCTATCGTCCCCTCTTCCCTTCCTTCTTCTGCCAAAGCCCCACCCCTCATCCTCCCATGGCTGCTCCCTACCCTGCTTCCAATTCCCATTATCCCATTCCCAAACCAACAATCTCCCCTGCACCCCTTCTTTAATCTCTCCCAGCCAACCCACTGCCTTATTCCCCTTCCACCATCGATTCCCATCCCATCTTCTTTCTCCTGCCAACCCCTCAACTCTGGGCAACTCTCTCCTTGCCCCCTCCTTAACCCCATGCTTCCCTTCCTTAACCCCATGACAACCCCTTGCTGCCTGTGGAACCTTGTCCTGGCTATGAACCCCTTGTCATGGCAGCCAGTGAAATTGCAACATGAATGAATTAAACAATCTGGAATTTAAAGTTAATTTCAGTCATGGTGGTTATGAAACCATTGTTGATCTTTGTAAAAACCAATCTGAAGGATTAATGCCCTTTAAGGAAGGAAAAATCTGCCATCCTTTACCCAGCCTGGTCGACATGTGACTCCAGTCCCACAGCAATGTGGTTGGCTCTTGACTCCCCTCTGAAAATACCCCTGTGAGGCCATTCAGTCCAAGGGCAATAAGGGAATGGCAATAAATGTTGGTCTTAACAGTGACAGCCCACATGGATGGAAGAAGAAATAAAACTTTTTTCTAGTAACAAAGATTGCTTAATCAATATTGATCACCATGCCTCCACGCTTTTAGATTTAATCTGGAAACACGGAGAACAGCAGTCATCAGCTGTGTTCTTAAGAATGCGTGTCATTTGCCAGACTAAGTTTGAGTACACAAAACTGTTTATCACTGATAGTAACAATTTCCTCTCCCAGTGCTGAGCAGGAAACATATGTACTGGATCACTATCAATCCCTGGCCCCCTTCATCCACCCCCATAGGAAAGATACCTAGTTGGGTCCATAACAAAGCAGAGTGTGATCTGAGTGGTTTCAATATTGAACTTTCTCTGTGCTGTCTGCAGATTGGAAGCCTGAGAGCGTGGAATGGAACAAGAGAGTCTTGAATCGACAGGACGGGACCAGGAATGGGGTGGGTGGGGATTGATACAAGGATGTCAAGGGTGACTGATGAATAATCCTTGAGCTTTAAGTTCAACTCCAACCCACTCAGCAAAGCACTCCTCTCCCACCCACTCTGTCATTGCAACAGAAAGTAAAACCTTCTCCATACAATTCTCAGTTCATGCTGCAGTGACAGAATTCAGGATATTTGTACAGCACAGTCTAAGAGACTAAAAGCTGAAGGTGAAGCTGCTAGTAAAGGAAAGGCAAGCGACATTTAGTTAGCCATTGCTCCCTGGCAAACAAATACATGTCAGCTCCTCTCCGGAGGGAAGCGATAGCAGTTTCCTCCACACTCCAATGATTCTGGAATAGTATGCCCTTGTGTGTTACCTGTGCGCCTTTCTTTAAGAGAGATTCAGCGAACGCCTTCCCCAGCCCTTGTGACGCTCCCGTTATCAAACCCACACAGTTCTTCAGGATCATCTTACTGGCTGTGCTGCAATGCTCAGGTTTTCCAGCCGGGAGCTTGTCCTGCTCCTACCTGCACTCGCACTAACAAGGGACTTCTTGCTGTGAACAACACTGCAGGCTGGCCCCTGGCCAGGAAACGCCTGCAATAGCAACTCTTTCAAAAAGTAGCAGCCAGTTTTCTGAACCCTTTTCTGCCGCCTGCTAGTTGTCAGTCAAACTATCCAGGAGGTTCCACTCGACAAAAATAAAAAACCCCGATTTAATAATCACGATGCACCCTCAACATTGAAGGAGCATTCAGTACCTCCACGTGTCCAGTTTTATAATATTTCAAAATAGACTTTATTCATTAAAAAAAACTTTATTAGATTAGATTCCCTACATTATGGAAACAGGCGATTTGGCTCAACAAGTTCACACCGACTCTCTGAAGAGAATCCACGCAGACCCATTCCCCTACCCTATATTTACCCCTGCATCTAACACTATGGGCAATTTAACATGGCCAGTTCATCTGACCTGCTTATCTTTGGACTGTGGGAGGAAACCAGAGCACCCAGAGGAAACCCACACAGACACGGGGAGGACGTGCAAATTCCAAACATATATATGTGCATAACCACAAATGCATTTGCATTCTGTACAGTCAAAGAAACAAAATCATTGGAGTTAAATACTAAATAAAAACGGAAAGAACTGCGGATACAGCTGCTGGAAAAGCTCAGCAGGTCTGGCAGCATCTGTGTAGAGAAATCAGAGTTAACGCTCTGGGCCCAGAGACCCTTCCTCAGAACCCACTGCGCCCAGAACATTAACTGTGCTTCCTCTGCACAGATGTTGCCAGACCTACTGAGCTTTTCCAGCAATTTCTGCTGAAACACTGGAGTTTGACTCTATCCAAACAAACCAAAGACATCTCTTACTTGAATCGGACTACATTTGCATGCACTTGATGCCAGTTTTGTTTCGTTGCTGACAGAGAGCTTTATTTTCTTATTTTCTTATTTCTATCATTCTTTTCAAAATGCAGATGTAAATATGAGTTGCATTTCGCAACTGTTTCACACTCAGAGTCACTATTTGAAGTGACCCTATCCCATTATTTTTAGACGATGGACTGACTGCTTTAAAATGGGGGGGGGGAGAATGTGTAAGGTGTTTGTTTGCAGTGAGTAAATCTAATTGATACATCCATGAATTCATCCTTGACCACAATTTTATCTTTGACAATCAGTTCTTCATTTAGCCCCACGGGGACCATATTTACACCCCAATATGCCAACATTTTCATGCATAGGTTCAAACAAGATTTCTTCCCTAGGCAGGACCTCCAACTGGCACTGTATAGCAGATATATTGATGACATTTATTCATCTGGACCCATGGTGAGGATTCACTGAAACATCTACATTGTGATATCAACGAATTTCATCCCACCATCAGACTTACCATGGACTGTCTCATTCTTGGATGTGCACATCTCCATCAAGGACAGGCACCTCAGTACCTCTCTCTACCACAAACCCACAGATAGCCTCATGATGCTACATTTCTCTAGTTTCCACCCTGAACATATTAAAATAGCCCTCCCCTACGGACAAGCCCTACACGTACACAGGCTCTGTTCAGCTGAGGAGGAACATGACGGACAGCTGAAGGTGATCAAGGATGCCCTCATAAGAACAAGGTATAATGTTCGATTCATTGATCGCCAGTTCTGATGTGCCACAGTGAGAAACCGTAATGACCTCAGGAGACAGACACGAGATGCAACAGATAGGGTACCCTTCATTGTTCAGTACTTCCTGGGAGCGGAGAAACTATGCCATATTCTGCGCAGCCTGCAACACATTATTGATGAGGATGGTCACTTCGCCAAGACCTTCCCTACACCTCGACTCTTGCCTTTAAATGACCACCAAACCTTAAACAGACCACTGTTCACAGCAAACTCCCAGCCTTCAGGACAACATGGATCACATAAATCTCTCTCCTCTCACCGTGAAATCGACGATCCTAGGGAAAAGACAACTACCATTAACTTTATCTATATCTCTCATTATTTTATAAACTTCTATCAGGTCGCCTCTCAACCTCTTAAGGTCCAGTGAAAGAAGTCCCGGCCTATCCAGACTTTCTTCATAACTCATACCTTCCATACCTGACAACATTCTTATAAATCTCTTCTGAACCCTCTCCAAATTGATAATATCCTTCCTATAACTGGACAATTTAAAAAAAGGAAGCTGTGTAAGAAAGTGTTTGCAGTTTTTAAAAACAACTTATTGCAAAACATTGTGAGTTGAAGATAGAACCGTGCCTTACTGGAGCAGTAAGTGATCATTCTAGACAAATCAGCACCAGCGATAATGGATCAGGAGAGCTCAGCATAGAAATTGGTTCGTTCCTGGGAAGGTTAATACAGCCTTGTGCATGGACTATTTGGCAGAAACTTCCAGCCTGCAAACAGAAAGCATCAGTCTCTCTTTCTTTCCCTTCCCTGTGTGGAGAGCAGATAACTGTTCTTCCCTCACCTTTCCCCTGTCAGCTGCGCTCTCTGCAAATTCTTTGTTAAGAGGACAAGCCATCTTCGGAGACATTGAAAAGGCTAATCCTCAACCAGTAAATCCAAGACAGAGAATTGGTGTAGCCATGATCCCATGTCATTGGAAAAGCATCAGAAGAGTGATTGAAAGAAACTGGGAGGAACCAAAAGGAAATAATTTATCAATGCCCATGATCGGGACTGGTGCCAGAACTGTGCTACTTTGACTCTTCCGTTCTCCCTCACTATAATATTTGTATGTCTGTTTCTATGGGAATTTTAAAAAGTAGGAGAGTTTAAGTTATAAAGTTATGTTAGCAAGTTATAAAGTTATGGATTAAAGATAATTTATTCACAATAGATAGCTGTTTACTTGTTAATGGAATACATGAGGTGAGCATATACTTTTAACTTGAATTAGACAGTCAAATGGAAATGGGCAATTCAGAGGATTAATCAAATTTTCACTTCTGTGACAACTTGGAAAACAATGGGCCTTGATTTATAGCCCAGTGAGTAATGACAAAGTTTTGGAGCTCTTGGCTATGACAAAGACAACATAAGATGGTGTGTGGAGTTAGAGTAAGTGATAAAGAATGAAAGGAAACATGAGGTTTTGTACTGAAGCAAAAATGTCAATAGGCAATAGGTGCAGAAGTAGACCATTCTGCCCTTCGAGCCAGCACCACCATTCACTATGATCATGGCTGATCATCCTCAATCAGTATCCTGTTCCTGCCTTATCCCCATAACCCTTGATTCCACTAGTCTTAAGAGCTCTATCCAACTCTTTCTTGAAAGTATCTAGAGACTTGGCCTCCACAGCCTTCATTCCATACACCCCCCACTCTCTGGGTGAAGAAGTTTCTCCTCAACTCTGTTCTAAGTGGCCTACCCCTTATTGTTAAACTGTGTCCTCTGGTTCGGGACTCACTCATCAGCTTCCTGCCTTCAGAGTGTCCCATCCTTTAATAATCTTATACATCTCAATTAGATCCCCTCTCAGCCTTCTAAACTCAAGCGTATTCAAGCCCAGTCGCTCCAATCTTTCAGCATAAGATAGTCCCGCCATTCCGGGAATTGACCTCGTGAACCTACGCTACACTCCCTCAATAGCCAGAATGTCTTTCCTCAAATTTGGAGACCAAAACTGCACACAATATTCCAGGTGTGGTCTCACCAGGGCCCTGTACAGTTGCAGAAGGACCTCTTTGCTTCTAGCTGAAACTTTATTGCTGGAACAGCACAGCAGGTCAGGCAGCATCTAGGGAACAGAAGATTCGACGTTTCGGGCACATGCCCTTCTTCAGGAATGAGCAGAGAGTGTTCAGCAGGAGAAGATAAAAGGTAGGGAGGAGGGACTTGGAGGAGGGGCGTTGGAAATGTGATAGGTGGAAAGAGGTCAAGGTGAAGGTGATAGGTCGGAGTAGGGTGGAGGCGGAGAGGTCAAGAAGAAGACTGCAGGTCAGGAAGGCGGTGCCGGGCTGGAGGGATTCGGCTGAGACAAGGTGGGGGGAGGGGGGATGAAGAAACTGGTGAAGTCCAAGTTCATCCCCTGTGGTTGGAGGGTTCCCAGTCGGAAGATAAGACGCTCCTCCTCCGACCGTCGCGTTGTTGTGGTTTGGCGGTGGATGAGTCCAATGACCTGCATATCCTCGGTGGAGTGGGAGGGGGAGTTGAAATGCTGTGCTACAGGGTGATTGGGTTGGTTCGTCCGGGTGGCCCAGAGGTGCTCTCTGAATCGCTCCGCAAGTAGGCGGCCTGTCTCGCCAATATAGAGGAGGCCACACCGGCTGCAGCGGATGCAGTAGATAATGTGGGTGGAGGTGCAGGTGAATCTGTGGCGGATATGGAAGTTTCCTTTGGGGCCTTGGAGAGAAGTGAGGGGGGAGGTGTGGGCGCAAGTGTTGCACCTCCTGCGGTTGCAAGGGAAGGTGCCGGGAGTGGAGGTTGGGTTGGTGGGGGGTATGGATCTGACAAGGGAGTCGCGGAGGGAGTGGTCTCTACGGAAAGCTGATAGAGGAGACGGAGACGAAGGAATTGGGAGAATTGCGGCGGAGACGAAGGAATTGGGAGAATTGCGGCGGAGACGAAGGAATTGGGAGAATTCCTCCCAATTCCTTCGTCTCCGCCGCATCTGCTCCCAGGAGGACCAGTTCAAAATACGCACAACACAGACGGCCTCCTTCTTCAAGGACCGCAATTTCCCCCCCGACGTGATCGACGATGCCCTCCACCGCATCTCCTCCACTTCCCGCTCCTCCGCCCTTGAGCCCCGCCCCTCCAACCGCCACCAGGACAGAACCCCACTGGTCCTCACCTACCACCCCACCAATCTCCATGTACAGCGCATCATCCGCCGTCACTTCCGCCACCTCCAAACGGACCCCACCACCAAGGATATATTTCCCTCCCCTCCTCTATCAGCTTTCCGTAGAGACCACTCCCTCCGCGACTCCCTTGTCAGATCCATACCCCCCACCAACCCAACCTCCACTCCCGGCACCTTCCCTTGCAACCGCAGGAGGTGCAACACTTGCGCCCACACCTCCCCCCTCACTTCTCTCCAAGGCCCCAAAGGAAACTTCCATATCCGCCACAGATTCACCTGCACCTCCACCCACATTATCTACTGCATCCGCTGCAGCCGGTGTGGCCTCCTCTATATTGGCGAGACAGGCCGCCTACTTGCGGAGCGATTCAGAGAGCACCTCTGGGCCACCCGGACGAACCAACCCAATCACCCTGTAGCACAGCATTTCAACTCCCCCTCCCACTCCACCGAGGATATGCAGGTCATTGGACTCATCCACCGCCAAACCACAACAACGCGACGGTCGGAGGAGGAGCGTCTTATCTTCCGACTGGGAACCCTCCAACCACAGGGGATGAACTTGGACTTCACCAGTTTCTTCATCCCCCCTCCCCCCACCTTGTCTCAGCCGAATCCCTCCAGCCCGGCACCGCCTTCCTGACCTGCAGTCTTCTTCTTGACCTCTCCGCCTCCACCCTACTCCGACCTATCACCTTCACCTTGACCTCTTTCCACCTATCACATTTCCAACGCCCCTCCTCCAAGTCCCTCCTCCCTACCTTTTATCTTCTCCTGCTGAACACTCTCTGCTCATTCCTGAAGAAGGGCATGTGCCCGAAACGTCGAATCTTCTGTTCCCTAGATGCTGCCTGACCTGCTGTGCTGTTCCAGCAATAAAGTTTCAGCTTTGATCTCCAGCGTCTGCAGACCTCACTTTCTCCTCTTTGCTTCTATACTCAATTCCTCTTGTTATGAAGGCCAGCATGCTATTAGCTTTCTTCACTGCCTGCTTGCTTTCAATGACTGATGTACAAGAACACCTAGATCTCGTTGTACTGCCCCTTTACCTAACTTGACTCCATTTAGGTAGTAATCTGCCTTCCTGTTCTTGCCACCAAAGTGGATAACAACACATTTATCCACATTAAACTGCATCTGCCATGCATCCGTCCACTCACCTAGCCTGTCCAGGTCACCCTGTATTCTCCTAACATCCTCCTCACATTTCACCTTCCACCCAGCTTTGTATCATCAGCAAATTTGCTAATATTACTATTAATACCTTCATCTATATCATTAATGTACACTGTAAAAAGCTGCGGTCCCTGATCCCTGCGGCACACCCTTGGTCACCATCTGCCATTCCGAAAGGGAGCCTTTTATCACTACTCTTTGTTTCCTGTCAGCCAAACAATGTTCAATTCATGTCAGTATTTTGCCCCTAATACCATGTGCCCTACGTTTGCTCACTAACCTCCTACAAAGGCTTTCTGAAAGTCCAGGTATACTACATCCAATGGATCTCCCTTGTCCATCTTCAAAGTTACATCCTCAAAAAATTCCAGAAGATTAGTCAAGCATGATTTACCCTTCATAAATCCATGCTGACTCTGACCTATCCTGTTACTGCTATCCAGATGTGTTGTAATTTCGTCCTTTATAATTGACTCTAGCATCTTTCCCACCACTGAGGTCAGATTAACTGGTCTATAATTCTCTGTTTTCTCTCTCCCTCCTTTCTTAAAAAGTGGGACAACATTAGCCACCCTCCAATCCACAGGAACAGATCCTGAACCTTTCGAACATTGGAAAATGATCACCAATGCATCCACGATTTCTAGAGCCACCTCCTTCAGTACCCTGGGATGCAGACCATCAGGTCCCGGGGACTTATCAGTCTCTCCAACACCATTTCCTGCCTAATATAAATTCCCTTCAGTTCAGTTCCTTCACCACTATTACATCTGGGAGATTGCTCATGTCTTCCCCAGTGTGACAGATCTAAAGTACCAATTCAATTCTTCTGCCATTTCTTTGTTCCCTGTAATAAATTCACCCGTTTCTGTCTTCAAGGGCCCAATTTTAGACTTAACCTTTTTTTTTTCTTTTCACATACCTAAAAAAGCCTTTACTATCCTCCTTTATACTTTTGGCCAGTTTACCTTTGTACCTTATTTTTTCTTTGTGTATTTCCTTTTTAGTTATCCTCTGGTGTTCTTTAAAAACTTCCCAGTCCTCCGATTTCCCACTCATCTTTGCTATGTTATACCTTTTCCCTTTATATGGTCCTTAACTTCCCTTGTCAGCCACGGCCATCCCTGCCTCCCCTTTGGATCTTTCTTCCTTTTTGGAATGAACTGATCCTGCATCTTCTGCATTATACCCAGAAGTACCTGCCATTGTTGTTCCACTGCCATCCCTGCCAGGGTATTGAACCATTGAACTTTGGCCAGTTCCTCCCTCATAGCTCCATAGTTCCCCTTACTCAACTGAAATATTCACTTCCGATTCTACCCTCTTCCTTTCAAACTGCAGATTAAAGCTTATTGTATTGTGGTCACTACCTCCTAATGGCTCCTTCACTTCGAGGTCCCTGATCAAATCCGGTTCGTTGCACAACACCAGATCCAGAATTGCCTTCTCCCTGGTAGGCTCCAGCACCAGCTGTTCTAAGAATCCATCTCGGAGGCACTCCACAAACTCCCTTTCTTGGGGTTCAGTACCATCCTGATTCTCCCAGTCTACCTGCATATTGAAATCCCCCATAACAACTGGAGTAATATCCTTGCGACAGGCCAATTTCAGCTCCTGATTCAACTTACACACTACATCCACATTACATGTCACTAGAAACTGTTAAAAGCAGGTGGGAGACGACTTAAAAGAGATCCCATAGGCCAGGTTGGTTGAATTGGAAAGTAAATTGAAAGTCGAATTGCCTACAAAAGCTAAGAAAACAGAAATAATTAAAATACTAACACAGCAATTGCACTTTTTTGAAATACAAGACAGACAATGTACTCTGAGTAGTGAGACATTTGAATAAATTCACATTTAGTTGCTGTCAAAGCAGTTTGAACATGAAGAGACAATGAAAAAGTTAGAGAGGGAAGTCGAGGGAAGATAACCATGGTTTCTCAGATGTTGCAGTTAAGCTCACAACTATATTAAGGGATCAGGAGCTACTCAAACACTTTGAACATAGAACATAGAACATTACACCACAGTAAAGGCCCGCCGGCCCTTCGATGTTGTGCTGCGTGGGTTTCCTCCGGGTGCTCCGGTTTCCTTCCATAGTCCAAAGATTTGCAGGTTAGGTGAATTGGCCATGCTAAATTGCCCGTAGAGTTAGGTAAAGGGTTAAATGTAGGGGAATGGGTGGGTTACGCTTCGGCAGGTCAGTGTGGACTTGTTGGGCCAAAGGGCCTGTTTCCACACTGTAAATAATCTAATCTAAAAAAAAGTCATCTCTCAACCTTCTTCTCGCTAATGAAAATAGCCTTAAGTCCCTCAGTCTTTCCTTGGAAGACCTTCCTTCCATACCAGGCAATATCCTAATAAATCTCCTCTGAACCCTTTCCAAAGCTTCCACATCCTTCCTATAATGCGGTGACTAGAACTGTATGCAATAATGTGGCTAAACCAAAGTTTGGTACAGCTTCAACATGACCTCATGGTTCCGAAACCCAATCCCTCTACCAGTAGAAGCTAACTCACCGTATGTCTTCTTAACAACCCGATTAACCTGGGTGTGAACTTTCAAGGATCTAAGTACTAGGACATGGAGATCCCTCTGCTCATCTACACTACCAAGAATCTTACCATTCACCCAGTACTCTGCATTCCTGTTACCACTTCACACATTTCCGCATTAAACTCCTTTGCCACTTCTCAGCCCAGCTCTGCAGCTTATCTATATCCCTCTGTAACCTAAAAAATCCTTCGGCACTATCCACAAGTGTATCTACCATAGTGTCATCCACAAATTTACTAACCCATCCTTCAATAACCTCATCCAGGACATTTATAAAAATGGCAAACAGCAGTGGCCCCATAACTGAATTCCAGGATGAATATTTCCCATCAACCACCACCCTCTGTCTTCTTTCAGCTAGCCAATTTCTGATACAAATTGCTAAGTCACCCTCAATCCTATGCCTCCATATTTTGTGCAATAGCTTACCGTGGGAACCTTATCAAATGCCTTACTGAAGTCCATATGCACCACATCAACTGCTTTATCCTCATCCATCTGTTTGGTCACCTTCTCAAATAACTCAATAAGATTTGTGAGGCATGACCTACCATTCACAAAACTGTGTTGATAATCCCTAATCAACTTATTCCTTTCTAGATGATTATAAATCCTAACTCTTATAATCCTTTCCAACAATTTACCCACAACCAAAGTAAGGCACATTGCTCTATAATTTCCAGGGTTGTCTCTACTCCCTTTCTTGAACAAGGGAACAACATTTGCTATCCTCCAGTCTTCTGGCACTATTCCTGTGGACAATGACAACATAAAGATCAAAGCCAAAGGCTTGGTAATCTCCTCCCTAGCTTCCCAGAAAATCCTAGGATATATTGCATCCAGCCTGGGGACTTATCTAATTTAACACTTTCCAGAATTCCCTTCCTTGCAATCCCATCTAGTCTAGTAGCCTGTATCTTAGTATTCTCCTCAACAAAATTGTCTTTTTCTAGTGTGAATAGTGACAGAAAGTATTCATTTAGTGCTTCCCCTATTTGCTCTGACTCCACACACAACTTCCCACTACTATCCTTGATTGGCCCTAATCTTAATCTAGTAATTCTTTTTTTCCTTATAAACCTATAAAAAGCCTTAGGGTTTTCCTTGATCCTATCTGCCAATGACTTCTCATGTCCCCCCCAGCCCTTCTGAGCTCTCTCTTTAGGTCTTGCCTGGCTAACTTGTAACTCTCAAGGTCCCTAACTGAGCCATCACATCTCATCCTAACGTAAACCTTCTTCTTCCTCTTGAAAAGAAATTCAACTTCCTTTTTAAACCACGGCTCCTGTGCTCGACAACTTCCTCCCTGCCTGATAGCCCGCAGACGCTGTTCCTTGAAAAAACTCCACATTTCAATTGTGCCCATGCCTCCTTCAGCTTCCTTCCCCATCCTATGCATCCTAAATCTCACCTGATTGCATCATAATTGCCTTTCCATCAGCTAGAACTCTAGCCCTGCAGTGTATACCTACTCCTTTCCATCACTAAGCAGAACCGAATTGTGGTCACTATCACCAAAGTGCTCAACTATCTCCAAATCTAATGCCTGGCTGGGTTCATTACTCACTTCCAAATCTAAAGTGGCCTCGCCCCTTGTTGGCCTACATACTGTGATGAGAAACCCTCCTGCACACATTGGATAAAAACCAAACCATCTGAAGTACTCGAACTATAGTATTTCCAGTCAATATTTGGAAAGTTAAAGATCCCAATAACAACTACCCTGACACTCTTGTTCCTATCGAGGATCATGTTTGCTATCCCATCCTCTACATCTCTGGAACTATTTGGAGGCCTACAGAAGCTCTCCTTCCCTGTTTATAATCTCAGCCCATACTACCTCATTAGGAGAGTCCTCAAATGTCCTTTCTGCAACCGTAACTCTATCGTTGACTAACAATGCCATACCTCACCCTATCTTTTACCATTTCCTCTGTTCTTACTGAAACATCCAAATCCCGGAACCTGCAATAACCATTCCTGTCCCTGCTCTATCAATGTCTCTGAAATGGCCACAACATCAAAATCCCGGGTACCAACCCATGCTGCAAGTTCACCTAACTTATTCTAGATGCTTCTGACACTGAAGTAAACACACTTCAAACCAATTTCTTGTTTGCCAGTGTCTTCTTGCGACCCTGAAACCTTATTTCTGACCTCACTACTCTCAACCTCCTTTATACTCAAACTATGATTTAGGTTCCCACCCCCTGCTGAATTAATTTAAGCCCACCCAAAGAGCATTAGTTAATTTTTTCCCCAGGATATTGGTACCCCACTGGTTCAGGTAAAGACTGTCTTGTTTGTAAGTGTCCCCCCTACCTCAGAATAAGCCCCAATTATCCAGGTATCCGAAACCCTCCCTCCTGCACCATCCATGTAGCCACGTGTTCAACTCCTCTCTTTCCCTATTCCTCGCCTCGCTAGCACATGACACGGGCAGCAAACCAGAGATAACAATTCTGTTTGTTCTAGCACTAAGCTTCCACCCTAGTTCCCTGAATTTCTGCCTTAAATCCATATCTCTCTTCCTACCTATGTCGTTGGTGCCTATGTGGACCATGACTTGGGGCTGCTCCCCTTCCCCCTCAAGGATACAGAAAAAAATGATCAGACACATCACGAACCCTGGCATCTAGGAGGCAACACACCAACCGTGAGTCTCTCTTGTTCCCACAGAACCTCCTATCCATCCCCCTAACTATGGAGTTCCCAATGACTAATGCTCTGCTCCTCTCCCCCCTTCCCTTCTGAGCAACAGGGGCAGACTCTGTGCCAAAGACCTCTGCCCCGTTGCTTACCCCTGGTAAGTTGTCCCCCCAACAGTATCCAAAACAGTATTCGTGTTGTTGAGGGGAACCACCATAGGATATTCCGGCACTGCCTGCTGGTTCCCTTTCTGTCCCCTGACAGTAGCCCATCTATCTTCTTCTTTTACCTGAGGTGTGACTACCTCCCTGTAATTCTTCTCAAAAACGCCTCCTCTTCCTGAAAGATCCGAAGTTCATCCAGCTCCAGCTTCAGCTCCCTAACGTGGTTTTCGAGGAGCGAGAGTTGGGTGCACTTCCCACAGATGCAGTCAGCAGGGACACTAGTGGTGACCCTTACTTTCCACATTCTGCAGGAGGAACATTCAACTGCCCTAACCGCCATTCTCACTATTCTAAATTCCCAAGGAGACTACTGAAAAACTGAAAAAGAGGAACGAGTCACCTTCCCAATCAGGCACACAGAACCTTTGTTTTGGTTAGAGGAGGAGGATGAGTGGGAGACGCTGCCCGAGTAGTGTTTAAGGTAAAGCAACTGCCCAAATATAAAGCCTCACTTACCCAGCAGTCCCATGTCCGCACCTGCTCAGTGTCTGCTCCACCTATACACGAGGTAAGTTTTTATATATTTTAAATTTACCTTCCTGTCGGATCTCTGGTCCTTGCTGTCGCTCCTTCCACTCCAACTGCCGCCGAAAAGAAAAAGCAGTGGTCATAGGAGTTGTTTAGAAATTACTCATGGATGGAATTGTCATACTCCAGGGTAATGATGAAGCTTCACTTACAATTGCTCTATAATTTAGAATGAAGTTGAAGAGATGGAACAGTTCCAAGAATAAATTCCAGGTTCACACCTCTGAAACCATTCTTGTAAATCCTTCTGCATTAGGTATAAAAGGTATCTTTATAGTCTCTTGTACTCCCTGCATCTGTTAATAAAGCCCAGAGAAGTGTATACTTTATTAACTGCTCTATCCACCTGTTCTGACACCTTCATTAATTTGTACATGTATGCAGTGCAGTCCCACTGCATATGCACCCCACCGTCCAACAACCGCTTACAATTGGACAGTCAACAAAACTGTCAGCCTGACTCATATCCCTGACAGAAATGCACATCTCAAGGCAAGGGATGATGACAGCATGGCTTCAGTCTGAGAGATCCTGCTGTAGATTCAATGGCCATAGAGTCTATAAAGTCGTACAGCACAGAAAAGGCCCTTTGGACCATCAAGTCTGTGCCAACCTATCTACACCCCAATCCTACAGTAATGGGCACAATTGCGTGCTCACCTTGAGGAGAGTACCATCTGTTATATTGCATTCATGGCTGAACTAGAAGCATTTGCTGAGCTAATCCTCTTGAGCAGGACTACAAAGTGTACCAGCTGAAGGTCTTAGACAATATTAGCTGGGACAGGGTGGTGTCCTATGCTTTTGTATACAACAAACCAGGTGAATGTAGATTGAAGTTGATGGTGGTACTTTTCATTCAGGGGCACCTACTCTGGTCAAGTGAGCCATTATAGATAGAGATGTGATTGAGAGTAATGCCACCAAGAAACTCTTTCCAGCTCTGGCAGTTCTTCTTTGTCAATACTATGCCCCGCAGAGAATGATCCTCAGCTTCAGACTGAGCAGCCCAGAATGTGTGAAACCACTTTCTGTTTGCAAAGACTTAATCTACGCACCTCAGCAAATAAACTTGCAAAAAACACAAGCCCAGTTTCTGTTAAAAAAAAATTGTCGAAGATCTGGAGATATCGGTGTCCTGTTTCTTTCTGACCATTTAGAATAACGCAACTGAGTAGAATTGGAGAACTGCAAGATTTAGCAATTGCTTTCTTCAGCCTCACCCATTGCAGAAATGCTTCTCAGAATCTGAACATGTCACTGAAATGTTGGCCAATTAGATGCTTCCTCTATAGACTTCACTTGTTCTGCTGGTGTGAGACCACAGGCTGACCATTCCTGTGAGTGACAAGCAGCAGAACGTAGCAGTTGTTACTGTGTCTTGCTGTTGTTGAACATGAATGGTGTTTCTCCTTACTGGTGAGGGATAGGGCTACTGATATGTCAACAAAATATCACCATGTCCACGCTCATGAGTAACTGAATAATCCGCCAGCAACAACCTGGGAACTCGTTGCTCCAGGGACAAGCTGAGGTGCTTTGGCACAGCACTGACAAGTTTGCAGGGCAACAAATTCTGCATTGAGAAGCTGCAGTGGAAAATAACTATGCTATCATGCTCCCTTCTCCTTAACACTCCATCATGAACCCCCTGTCACCATCACCATCTAACACCCTCTCCCCAAAACATTCTCTTCTCCCAAAAACACCCTTGTCTCCCCATAACTGTCCCCCTCTTCTCAAAACATCCCCCCCTCCAGTCACCTTCTCAGTCTCTCAGACACTGCAACTTCTCGCAAATACCATTATACTTCACTGCGAGCCCATCATCCTTCCTCGCACTGTGTTCTGCTTTAGCCTCTATCTCCCCATGATCTGCCCGCCTCACCCTGCTCCCTCAAATTCTCTCTCCTCTCACCCTTTTCCCTCCAAAGTCCTCACCCACAACACCTGCCTCACTGCCACAGAAGGCTGTGGGGGCCAGGTCATTGGGTACATTTAAGATGGAGATAGAGAGGTTTTTGATTGTCAAGGGGGTCTAGGGTTACAGGGAGAAAGCAGGAGAATGGGGTTGAATGCTTCAAAGAGAACGCTATCATCCCAGTGCCGAAGAAAAATCAGGCAGCATGCCTTAATGACTATTGCCCAGTGGCTCTGGCATCCATCATTATGAAATGCTTCAAGAGGTTATTAATGGCTCCCATCAACTCCAGCCTCCCAGTGTAGTGATTATAATGAGGTCAGCCAGGTAGGCCTCATAGAATATGAGCTCCCTGACTGGGGCTTTTAATCTGGTCCAATCAGGGAGCTGTGGCTGACAGATATAAGCAGGAGTATCAGAAGTTCTGTTCACGCTGTGAGCTGGTACTGAGGAAGCCAGACCAGTGTTAAGTATCATGCATGTGTAAATTAAGGGTTGCTTAGTGATGGGATACCAGCCTCTGTGTGGAGTTATTTCACCCAGATTGCGTTGATCCACTACAATTCACCTACTGTCACAACAGGTCCATGACAGATGCCATCTACCCCCCGAGACACTTATCCCTGGAACATTTTTTTTTAGATTAGATTACTTTACAGTGTGGAAACAGGCCCTTCGGCCCAACAAGTCCACACCGACCCGCCGAAGCGCAACCCACCCATACCCCTACATTTACCCCTTACCTAACACTACGGACAATTTAGCACGGCCAATTCACCTGAGCTGCACATCTTTGGACTGTGGGAGGAAACCGGAGCACCCAGAGGAAACCCACACAGACACGGGGAGAACGTGCAAACTCCACACAGTCAGTCACCTGAGGCAGGAATTGAACCCGGGTCTCTGGCGCTATGAGGCACTGTGCTACCGTGCTGCCCACAACTGGATGCTCGACTTTCTGACCCATAGGCCACAATCAGTAAGGACAGGACAGACAACACCTCCCCCACGAGTCTTCAACACCGCTGATCCACATTGTTGTGTACTCAGCCCTTTATTATACTCATTATATGCTCATGGCTGTGTGGCCAAATTCAGCTCGAACTCTAACGAAAGACCCCTTCCACCTTTTCGCATCAGAGAGCGGCGGGAGCTGGGCGGAAGTGAAGGCAGAGCACAAAGCCGGTCGGGAAGGTAAGTGATTGTTATTAGAGTGGGTGTGTTCTAGACCCCAGGCCCTACAAAGTAGGGCCTCCCTCCCTCCCTCCTCCTCTAACCTAAATTAAAAGTCCACAGACTTGCCCCAAAAAGAGGGTCCAAGGAATTTCCTGTGGATTGAAAAGTGAGGCTTTAGCTCAGGAGTCTTTGACAAGGAGGTTGAGTGAAGTGATTACGCCACAGTTGAAGAGGGTGAAGACATGACTGCCAAGCTGGTTCAGTGTGCTACGTGCTTGATGTGGGAGGTCAATGACTCTGGTGTGTCTGGCTCGTATAGGTGTGGAAAGTGTGTGCACGTTCAGCTACTGACAGAGCATATTGCAGCACTGATTTAAGAACTCGAGAACCTCGGCTCATCCGAGAGAATGAGATCTTTCTGGACAAGACCTTCAGCGAGGTTATTACACCAATCGTACCAGAAGAGAGCAGACGATGAGGAAGGCAGAGAGGAGACAGGTGCAAGAGACCCCGGGGAAAGTACCTGTCAGGAACAAGTTGAATCTTTTGGAAACAGTAGAGACAGATGACACTGCCAGTCCACGAGGCGGCCAGGTCTGTCAATCAAAAGTTGGCGCAGAGGCAGAGCGGAAGAGTCGGACATCGCACAGAGCCGTGGTAATAGGGGACTCCATAGTGAGAGGAACTGACCGGGGTTTTTGTGGCAGCAGACGGGACTTAAGGATGGTGTGTTGGCTTCCTGGTGCCAGGGTTAAAGACATCACAGACAGAGTGCAGGAAATCCTCAAGGACGAAGGTGAAGAGCCAGCGGTGGTGTTACATGTCGGCACAAATGATGTCGGGAAGAAGAGGAGGAACATACTACAGCGGGACTTCGGAGAATTAGGAAGAAGGCTGAAAAGCAGGACGTCCAAGGTGGTTATCTCCAGTTTTCTTCCAGTTCCTCGGGCTGGTGAAGCCAGAAACAGGGAGATAATGGACTTGAACGTGTGGCTGGGGAACTGGTGTAGGAAGCAAGGATTTAAATTCTTGGATCACTGCGGATTGTTTTGTGGTAAGCATAAATTCTACAAGAGAGACGGTTTGCACCTTAATAGGTTGGGGACCAGCATTCTGGCAGGCAGGTTTGCTACTGCAACACAGCTACGTTTAAACTAAGTAGCGGGTGGGAAGGGACAAACTGGATGTTTAAGAAGGAAATTGAAGGGAAAGTTAGAACAAGGGAAGTCAAGAAAGACAACTGTATCAATGAGGCAGAAAACTCAGAAAGGGATCATGCTGTAAGGTTGAATAAAGTAGGAATTGATGGGAAAGGTGAGGGTAGTAATAAATTAAAAATACCATATATGAATGCACGAAGCATTAGAAATAAGATGGATGAGCTTGAGGCTCTTTTGGAAATTGGCAGATACGATATTGTGGGGATAACTGAGACGTGGCTTCAAGTGGACAGGGCCTGGGAAATGAATATTCAAGGCTATACGTGCTATCATAAGGACAGACTGACGGGCAGAGGGGGTTGGGTGGCCATGTTGGTAAGGGATGATATTCAGTCCCTTGCGCGGGGGGACCTAGAATCAGGGGATGTAGAGTCAGTGTGGATAGAGCTGAGAAATACTAAGGGTAAAAAGACCCTCTTGGGAGTTATCTACAGTCCCCCAAACAATAGTCTGGATATCGGATGTAAGTTGAATCAGGAGCTGAAATTGGCCTGTCGCAAAGATGTTACTACAGTTGTTATGGGGGATTTCAACATGCAGGTAGACTGGGAGAATCAGGATGGTATTGGACCTCAAGAAAGAGACTTTGTGGAGTTCCTCAGAGATGTATTCTTAGAACAGCTGGTGCTGGAGCCGACCAGGGAGAAGGCAATTCTGGATCTGGTATTGTGCAACGAACCAGAATTGGTCAGGGACCTCGAAGTGAAGGAGCCATTGGGAAGTAGTGACCATAATACAATAAGCTTCAATCTGCAATTTGAGAGGGAGAGGGTACAATCGGAAGTGACAAAATTTCTGTTGAATAAAGGGAACTATGGAACTATGAGGGAGGAGCTGGCCAAAGTTCAATGGTGCAATACCTTAGCAGGGATGACAGTGGAGGAACAATGGCAGATATTTCTATGTATAATGCAGAAGTTGCAGGATCAATTCATTCCAAAAAGGAAGAAAGATCCCAGGAGGAGGCATGGGTGGCCGTGGCTGACAAGGGAAGTTAAGAAACATATAAAGTTAAAAGAGAAAAAGTATAACATAGCAAAGATAAGTGGGGAAACGGAGGACTGGGAAGCTTTTTAAGAAAAATAGAGGATTACTAAGAAGGAAATACGCAGAGAAATAATGAGGTACGAAGGTAAACTGGTCAATAATATAAAGGAGGATAGTAAAAGTTTTTTTAGATATGTGAAAGGCAAAAAAAATGGTTAAGACTAAAATTGGGCCCTTGAAGACAGAAACAGGGGAATATATTACGGGGAACAAAGAAATGGCAGAAGAATTTTCTCAGCAGAGAGTGGCGCGAGCTGGGCGGAAGTGAGGTTGGAGCGCAGAGCTGGTCGGGAAGAGAGCGGCGTGAGCTGGGCGGAAGTGAGGTTGGAGCGCAGAGCTGGTCGGGAAGGTAAGTGATATATAAAGAACTTACCTCGCGCCAACGGTCTTATCACAGCAGAGAGCGGCGCGAGCTGGGGGGAAGTGAGGTTGGAGCGCAGAGCTGGTCGGGAAGAGAGCGGCACGAGCTGGGCAGAAGTGAGGTTGGAACGCAGAGCTGGTTGGGAAGGTAAGTGATATATAAAGAACTTACCTCGACGCCAACTGTCTTTTCTCAGCAGAGAGCGGCGCGAGCTGGGCAGAAGTGAGGTTGGAGCGCAGAGCTGGTCGGGAAGGTAAGTGATTGATATTTGAGTGGGTGTGTTCTATACCCCAGGCCCTACATAGTAGGGCCTCCCTCCCATCCTCCTCCTCTAACCTAACTTTAAAGTTCACAGGTAAGCTACTCAGTGTTCTTGCTTTGGAGACGAAGTGTAGAGTAATGGCAGCGCAGGCAGTGGAATGTTCCTCCTGCAGGATGTTTGAGGTAGGGGTGACCACCGATATTCCTGCCGACTTCATCTGCAGGAAATGCAGTCAGATCCTGCTCCTCACAGAACGCATTAGGGAACTGGAACTGGAGTTGGATGAACTGAGGATTATTCGAGAGGCTGAGAAGGTGATAGATAGAAGCTGCAGGGACATAGTTACACCAGAGAACAGAGGTAGCTGGGTAACAGTTAGAGGTGGGAAGGGGAGGAAGCAGGCAGTGCAGGGATCCCCTGTAGTCATTCCCCTAAACAATAGGTATACCGCTTTGGATACTGTTGGGGGGGACGGCCCAGCAGGGGTAAGCTGCAGTGACCGGGTCTGTGGCGTGAGGTCTGGCTCTGAGACTCAGAAGGGAAAGGGGGAGAGGAGGAGAGCGCTAGTTATAGGAGACTCTCTAGTTAGAGGGACGGACAGGCGATTCTGTGGGCATGGGCGAGATTCTCGGATGGTTTGTTGCCTCCCGGGTGCCAGGGTCCGAGACGTCTCGGACCGTGTCTTCAGAATCCTTAAGGGGGAGGGTGTGCAGCCAGAAGTCGTGGTGCACGTTGGCACCAACGACATAGGTAGGAAGAGAGGTGGGGAGGTCATTCAAGATCTCAGGGAGTTAGGCTGGAAGCTAAAAGCTAGGACGGACAGAGTCATCATCTCTGGGTTGTTGCCGGTGCCACGTGACAGTGAGGCAAGGAATAGGGAGAGAGTGCAGTTGAACACGTGGCTGCAAGGATGGTGTAGGAGGGAGGGCTTCAGGTATTTGGACAATTGGACTGCATTCTGGGGAAGGTGGGACCTGTAGAAGCAGGACGGGTTGCACCTGAACCAGAAGGGCACCAATATCCTGGGGGGTAGGTTTGCTAGCTTTCTTCGGGGGGGTTTAAACTAATTTGGCAGGGGAATGGGATCCGGACTTGTAGTCCAGCAAGTAGGCTAGCTGGTTTTCAGGATGTCCAAGTGTGTGGGGAAGCTGTGAAGAAGGTAGCACTGACAGGGAGTACTTGCGGACACAGAGATGGGTTCAAGTGCGTATACTTCAACGCAAGGAGTATCAGAAATAAGGTGGGTGAACTTAAGGCGTGGATCGGTACCTGGGACTACGATGTTGTGGCCATCACGGAAACATGGATAGAAGAGGGACAGGAATGGTTGTTGGAGGTTCCTGGTTACAGATGTTTCAGTAAGATTAGGGAGGGTGGTAAAAAAGGAGGGGGGGTGGCGTTGCTAATTAGAAATGGTATAATAGCTGCAGAAAGGCAGTTTGAGGGGAATCTGCCTTTAGAGGTAGTATGGGCTGAAGTCAGAAATAGGAAAGATGCAGTCACCTTGTTGGGTGTTTACTATAGGCCCCCCAATAGCAGCAGAGATGTGGAGAAACAGATTGGGAAACAGATTTTGGAAAGGTGCAGAAGCCACAGGGTAGTAGTCATGGGTGATTTCAACTTCCCAAATATTGATTGGACGCTTTTTAGATCAAGTAGATTGGATGGGGCGGTTTTTGTGCAGTGTGTCCAGGAAGCTTTTCTAACACAGTATGTAGATTGTCCGACCAGAGGGGAGGCCATTTTGGATTTGGTACTCGGTAATGAACCGGGACAAGTGATGGGATTGTTAGTGGGTGAACATTTTGGTGATGGTGACCACAATTCTGTAACTATCACCTTGGTTATGGAGAGAGATAGGTGCGTGCAACAGGGTAGGTTTTACAATTGGGGGAAGGATAATTACGATGCTGTAAGACAGGATCTGAGGAGCATAAGTTGGGAGCATAGGCTGTCGGGGAAGGATGTCGTGGAAATGTGGAACTTTTTCAAGGAACAGATACGACGTGTCCTTGATATGTATGTACCGGTCAGGCAGGAAAGAAATGGTCGTGTGAGGGAACCTTGGTTGACGAGGGAGGTTGAATGTCTTGTAAAGAGGAAGAAGGAGGCTTACATAAGGTTGAGGAAACAGGGTTCAGACAGAGCAGTGGAGGGATACAGGATAGCCAGAAGGGACCTGAAGAAAGGGATTAGGAGAGCCAAGAGAGGGCATGAAAAATCTCTGGCGGATAGGATCAAAGATAACCCAAAGGCATTTTATGCGTATGTGAGAAACATGAGAATGACGAGAACGAGAGTAGGTCCAATCAAGGACAGTAGTGGGAGACTGTGTATTGAGTCGGAAGAGATAGGAGAGGTCTTGAATGAGTACTTTTCTTCAGTATTTACGAATGAGAGGAACCGTATTGTTGAAGAGGAGAGTGTAAAACAGACTGTTAAGCTAGAGGAGATACATGTTAGGAAGGAAGATGTGTTGGACATTTTGAACAACTTGAGGATAGACAAGTCCCCTGGGCCTGATGGGATATATCCTAGGATTATGTGGGAAGCAAGAGAGGAAATTGCAGTACCGTTGGCAATGATCTTTTCATCTTCACTGTCAACGGGGGTGGTACCAGGGGACTGGAGAGTGGCGAATGTTGTGCCCCTGTTCAAAAAAAGGAATAGGGATAACCCTGGGAATTACAGGCCAGTTAGTCTTACTTCGGTGGTACGTAAAGTAATGGAAAAGGTACTGAGGGATAGGATTTATGAGTATCTGGAAAGGCACTGCTTGATTAGGGACAGCCAGCACGGATTTGTGAAGGGTAGGTCTTGCCTTACAAGTCTGATTGAATTCTTTGAGGAGGTGACCAAGCATGTGGATGAGGGTAGAGCAGTGGATGTAGTATACATGGATTTTAGTAAGGCATTTGATAAGGTTCCCCATGGTAGGCTTATGCGGAAAGTCAGGAGGCATGGGATAGAGGGAAATTTGGCCAATTGGATAGAAAATTGGCTAACCGGTCGAAGTCAGAGAGTGGTGGTAGATGGTAAATATTCAGCCTGGAGCCCAGTTACAAGTGGAGTTCCGCAGGGATCAGTTCTGGGTCCTCTGCTGTTTGTAATTTTTATTAATGACTTGGATGAGGGAGTCGAAGGGTGGGTCAGTAAATTTGCAGATGATACGAAGATTGGTGGAGTTGTGGATAGTGAGGAGGGCTGTTGTTGGCTGCAAAGAGACTTAGATATGATGCAGAGCTGGGCTGAGGAGTGGCAGATGGAGTTCAACCCTGCCAAGTGTGAGGTTGTCCATTTTGGAAGGACAAATAAGAATGCGGAATACAGGGTTAACGGTAGGGTTCTTAGTGAGGTGGAGGAACAGAGGGATCTTGGGGTCTATGGTCATAGATCTTTGAAAGTTGCCACTCAGGTGGATGGAGCTTGTAAGAAGGCCTCTGGTGTATTAGCATTCATTAGCAGAGGGATTGAATTCAAGAGTCGTGAAGTGATGTTGCAACTGTACAGGACTTTGGTTAGGCCACATTTCGAGTACTGTGTGCAGTTCTGGTCGCCTCACTTTAGGAAAGATGTGGAAGCTTTGGAGAGGGTGCAGAGAAGATTTACCAGGATGTTGCCTGGAATGGAGAATAGGTCGTATGAGGATAGGTTGAGAGTGCTAGGCCTTTTCTCATTGGAACGGCGAAGGATGAGGGGTGACTTGATAGAGGTTTATAAGATGATCTGAGGAATAGCTAGAGTAGACAGTCAGAAACTTTTTCCCCGGGTGCAACAGAGTGTTACAAAGGGACATAAATTTAAGGAGAATCGATGTTTCGGGCATAAGCCCTTCTTCAGGAATTTCCATCGAATTCAGCACCGCCGTCCTCACCTGCAATCTTCTTCCTGACCTCTCCGCCCCCACCCCAGTCTTGTACACCAGTCAATGATGGTAAGCATGCAGGTACAGCAGGTAGTGAAGAAGGCTAATAGCATGCTGGCCTTCATAACAAGAGGGATTGAGTATAGAAGCAAAGAGGTTCTTCTGCAGCTGTACATGGCCCTGGTGAGACCACACCTGGAGTACTGGGTGCAGTTCTGGTCTCCAAATTTGAGGAAAGACATTCTGGCTATTGAGGGAGTGCAGCGTAGGTTCACGAGGTCAATTCCTGGAATGGCGGGATTACCTTACACTGAAAGACTGGAGCGACTGGGCTTGTCTCTGATTGAGACATATAAGATTATTAAAGGATTGGACACTCTGGAGGCAGGAAACATGTTTCCGCTGATGGGTGAGTGCCGAACCAGAGGACACAGCTTAAAAATATGGGGTAGACCATTTAGGACAGAGATGAGGAGAAACTTCTTCACCCAGAGAGTGGTGGCTGTGTGGAATGCTCTGCCCCAGAGGGCAGTGGAGGCCCAGTCTCTGGATTCATTTCAGAAAGAGTTGGATAGAGCTCTCAAGGATAGTGGAATCAAGGGTTATGGAGATAAGGCAGGAACAGGATACTGATTAAGGATGATCAGCCATGATCATATTGAATGGTGGTGCAGGCTCGAAGGGCATTGTCTATTGGCTGTACTCTCTTCCAACTTTTTCAACCGGGCAGAAGATAACAGAAGTTTGAAAACACGTACTAACAGATTTCTTCCCCGCTGTTTTTAAACTTATGAACAGATCTCTCATATACTAGAGTTGATCTTTCTCTGTAGCTATAACACAATATTCTGTATGCTGTTCTATTACTCTGATGTATTTATGTAAGGTATGATTTTTATGGTTGGCATGCAAAACAACACTTTTCACTAGATCTTGGTATGTGACAATAACAAATCAAATTAAATTATTGGGCATTGCGAAGGCCTGGGAAGTGATAATGTAGTGGGTTTGATACTGGACGAGTAATCCCTAGACCCTAGTGATGCTTGAATCCCAATATGGCAGATATCGGAATTTAAAATTTAAAGATATATGGAATCAGAAATATAATGATGACCTCAAAACCATTGTTGATAGTTGTAAAAACACACTTGGTTTTAGATTAGATTACTTACAGTGTGGAAACAGGCCCTTCGGCCCAACAAGTCCACACTGGCCCGCTGAAGCGCGCCCACCCAGACCCATTCCCCTACACCTAACGCTACGGGCAATTTAGCATGGCCGATTCACTTGACTTGCACGTTTTTGGACTGTGGGAGGAAACCGACGCAGACATGGGGAGAATGTGCAAACTCCACACAGACAGCTGCCTGAGGTGGGAATTGAACCCGGGTCTCTGGCACTGTGAGGCAGCAATGCTAACCACCGTACCACCCATGGTTCACTAGTATCCTTTAGAGAAGGAATATCACCAAGGGCCATGTTCTGCAAAAGGAGGTAATAACCAAATCAATACACCAAATGTGCTGCCCGATGGTATTGGCACCCTACAATTTAATTTCTGGCGATTGGTTCGCTCAGCTGCTTGGATGGTTGCTTTATGATATAGAATCACACTAACAATGTGGGTTCCTTTGCAATGGAGAATGACACTAATAGTGGCCAGGTGGAGGAGATGTGCTGGAGGGCAATGTTGATCACGTGGGAGGGGAAATTGCAGTCCTTGAAATAGGAGGCCATCTGGGATGTGCTGAAGTGGAACTGCTCCTCCTGGGACCAGATACAGCGGAGAGTCCACCCACATCTCCCCTGTCACCTCCATCCAAGGCCCCAAAGGATCTTTTCACATCCAGCAGAGATTTTCCTGCACGTCCACCCACCTCATCTATTGTGTCCGTTGCTCTTGATGTGGTCTCCTCTACATTGGGAAGACAGGACACTAACTTGGGGAACTTTTCAGGGCACATCTCTGGGATACACACACCAAACAACCCCTCTACCCTGGGGCTGACCACTTCAACTGTCCCTTCCACCCCACATGCAAGTTGTGGGCCTTCTCCACTGCCAAATCCTAGACACCCAACAACTGGAGGAAGAACGCCTCATCTTCCGCCTTGGGACCCTCTAACCACACGGCATCAACATTGACTTCACCAGTTTCCAAATCTCCCCTCCCGCCACCTCATCCCAGATCCAACCCTCCAACTCCACAATGCCGTCTTGACCTATTCATCTTCCTTCCCACCTATTTGCTCCACCCTCCCCACCGACCCATCACTATTACCCCCCACCTGCATCTATCTATTGCCTTCCCAGCTACCTTCTCCCTACCCCTACCCCCACCCTGCTATTTATATTTCATCCCCCTTCCTCCTCCACATTCCTGATGAAGGGTTTCTGCACGAAACATCGATTCTCCTGCTCCTTGGATGCTGCCGGACCTGCTGTGCTTTTCCAGCGCCACACACTTTTCGATTCTGACTCTCCAGCATCTGCAGCCCTCACTTTCTTCTCGCAGTGGTCTTAAAGTAAATCCTGGGAGCAACATTGGAGTAATACGGTCTAATGGTGATAAATGTGAATCAGTTTAAGTTAGTGGGTGGCAGTAGATAGAGGATGAAAAAAACTAGGGATGAATATTCCTACTCCTTCTTAGCATTTCACTTCATTTGCAAAAAAAATTGGATTCAATAAAAATATCTCTCCAGGAGATGCTGAAGAAAATGCCCAGTTGGAACAACTGCCCACAGCATCCGTCTCCTCCCTTATTCTTCAGAAGTTGATCCTGGGAGGGGGTTCTTAAAGCAGTGATGAGGGCCCCCAATGGTCTTTAGGAAGACACCCCCACACTAAAGTTAAGCAATGGCCTGGAATACTCCCAAACAAGATCTGCTGGAAACGGCCAATGGCCTGGAAGCTCTAATAAAATGGGCACATGCGATATCACAGCTAAATTACATTGGCATCATGTCTATTTAACACGTGAGAAAACAGGTGCCATGCTTTCCCATTTCCATCTGGGGATTTCTTAAGGACATAAAAAACTTCATACAAATTCAAAAGCAGCAGCATACATTTACAGTTTTCAAATCCCACTTTACTGGGTCTTTGTATGGTGGATGCTTGCTGTAGTGGAGCTGATGCCAAAGTGCACTGGATTTTTAATGTGCCCATTGCCAGTCTACATTATTTTGACAACAGTTTTTTGCCTTTTTTCTCATAATCAAACTACTCAGAGATATCATTACACACCTCCAGAATAAGTGGGGCTTGAACCCAGATCTTCTCATCTAAGGTAGGGACAGTACCATTGCACCACAAGAGGGCTCTTATTTGAGTGGCCTTAGCTGGCAGCTACAATTCTTATCAATGTCTGCAGTACAATGGAAGGAAAATCGGTCAGACTTCCGTTTTGTGTTGTTACCCAGAGACCCTGTGGTCTGTGCTGATGCTGGGCAAGGACAAGGTCAGCCTCTGCTTGGGACTGTCACTTGCAGTAAAATAGTTTGCTAACACAGTCTTGGATATGACTGAAGGCTTCAAGGATTCAACACTTGAAAGCAGCTATGTGAAACCCTGCCTCAACCAAGAGTTGCTGCTCCCAGAGCAGAAACAATGTGCAAGGAAGTAAATATATGAGCTCAAACCAGAAGCTAAATTTGTCCAAGCCTTAGGTTTGACAGTGACTTTTATATTTTTGCTATTTTCCACTGCAGTGCCTTTAAGATGAGACAATACTGGTGTAATAAATATTCCACCAACACTACTGCATAATAATGACTGATTCCCCCAAATGCATGAGGATTGATTCTCAGGCAGAATGCTGGCATTCAGCACAGAATGAATACTTTATGTACTGTGAGAGTCAGTCGCTGTTTTACACATTTCATTTTACACTTTATGACTTGTTAGGCAATGTTTACCGAAGGTGTGAAAGAGACTTGACAATATGGATTAATTTGAGGGAGGGGGCGGATCGACAAACTACAAGACCAATGTTTTAACTCTTTCCTGCCCATCGCCTGGCACTCTGTTCTGAAGGACACAAGGCAAGACGGTCCAATCTGCACCAGTCCCGAAGTGTTATTGGAGTTTGCTTCTGGGTCTGTTTTGCTCAGTAGTGATTGATGGCTGGAGAGGGTTGAGAGGGACCTTGGTGAGAGTGAGAGGCTGGTGACTCAGTGGTTAGCCCTGCTACCTCACAGTGCCAGGCACCCGGGTTTAAATCCAACCTTGGATCGCTGTGTGGAGTTTGTACATTCTCCCTGTTTATGTGTGGGTTTCCTCCCACAGTCCAAAGGTCTGTAGGTTAGGTGGATTGGTCACGCTAACTTGCCCCATAGTGTCCAGGAATGTACCGGTTAGGTGGATTGGTCATGCTAAATTATTCCATAGTGCCCAGGGATGTACAGGTTAGGTGGATTGGCCATGGTACTCTGGTAAAAACAATGAAGTAAAAATGACTGCAGTTGCTGGAAACCAGGGTTTAGATTAGAGTGGTGCTGGAAAAGCACAGCAGTTCAGCAGCATCTGAGGTGCAGTAAAATCGACGCTTCGGGCAAAAGCCCTTCATCAGGAATACAGGCAGAGTGCCTGAAGGGTGAAGAGATAAATGAGAGGAGGATGGGGGTGGGGAGAAAGTAGCATAGAGTACAATAGGTGAGTGGGGGAGGGGATGAAGGTGATAGTCAGGGAGGAGGGTGGAGTGGATAGGTGGAAAGGAAGATAAGCAGGTAAGACAAGTCATGAGGACAGTGCTGAGCTGCCCGGTTATACCTCCTTCCCAAGATCCACAAGCCTGACCACCCTGGCCGACCCATTGTCTCAGCATGCTTCTGCCCCACTGAACATGCCTCTACCTACCTCGACACTGTCCTATCCCCCCTAGTCCAGGAAGTCCCCACATACATTCGAGAGACCACTCATGCCCTCCACCTCCTCCAAGACTTCCGTTCCTCGGCCCACAACACCTCATCTTCACCATGGATATCCAATCCCTCTACACCTCCATCCGCCATGACCAGGGCCTCCAAGCCCTCCGATTTTTTCCTCTCCCGACGTACCCAATAGTAACCTTCCACCAACATTCTCATTCATTTGGCCGAACTGGTCCTCACCCTTAACAATTTCTCCTTAAAATCCCCCCACTTCCTCCAGACCAAAGGGGTAGCCATGGGCCCCCATATGGGCCCCAGCTATGCCTGTCTCTTTGTTGGCTACGTAGAACATTCGATCTTCCGTAATTACACTGGCACCACTCCCCACCTCTTCCTCCGCCACATTGATGACTGCATTGGCGCCACCTCATGCTCCCGCGAGGAGGTTGAGCAATTCATCAACTTCACCAACACATTCCACCCTGACCTTAAATTTACCTGGACCATCTCTGACACCTTCCTCCCCTTCCTGGACCTCTCCATCTCCATTAATGACAACCAACTTGACACCGACAGTTTTTACAAACCCACCGACTCCCACAGCTACCTGGTTTATACCTCTTCCCACCCTACCTCTTGCAATGCCATCCCCTATTTCCAATTCCTCCGCCTCCGCCGTATCTGCTCCCAAGAGGACCAATTCCACCACAGAACACACCTTCTTTGGAGACCGCAATTTCCCTTCCCACGTGGTTAAAGATGCCCTCCAACGCATCTCGTCCACATCCCGCACCTCCGCCCTCAGACCACACCCCTCCAACCGTAACAAGGACAGAACACCCCTGGTGCCGACCTTCCATCCTACCAACCTTCGCATAAACCAAATCATCCGCTGAAATTTCCGCCACCTCCAAATGGACCCCATCACCAGGGATATATTTCCTTCCCCACCACTTTCCGCCTTCCGCAAAGACTGTTCCCTCCATGACTACCTGGTCAGGTCCACGCCCCCCCCCTACAACCCACCCTCCCATCTTGGCACCTCCCCCTGCCACCGCAGGAATTGCAAATCCTGCGCCCACACATCCTGCCTCACCTCCGTCCAAGGCCCCAAAGGAGCCTTCCACATCCATCAAAGATTTCCTGCACATCCACCAATATCATTTATTGTATCCGTCGCTCCAGTTGCGGTCCCCTCTACAATGGGGAGACTGGATGCCTTCTCGCAGAGCGCTTTAAGGAACATCTCTGGAACACCCGCACCAATCAACCACACTGCCCTGTTGCCCAACATTTCAACTCCCCCTCCCACTCTGCCGAGGACATGGAGGTCCTAGGCCGCCTTCACCACTGCTCCCTCACCACCCGATGGCTGGAGGAAGAATGCCTCATCTTCCGCATCGGAACACTTCAACCCCAGGGCATCAGTGTGGACTTCACCAGTTTCCTCATTTCCCCTTCCCCCACCTCACCCCAGTTCCAAACTTCCAGCTCAGCACTGTCCCCATGCATTGTCCTACCTGCCTATCTTCCTTTCCACCAATCCACTCCACCCTCCTCTCTGACCTATCACCTTCACCCCACCCTCATTCACCCATTGTACTCTTTGCTACCTTCCCCCACCCTCCTCCCTGACCTATCACCTTCATCCCCACCCCCACCCCCACCTATCTATTGTACTCTATGCTATTTTCTCCCCACCCCCACCCTCCTCTCATTTATCTCTTCACCCTTCAGGCACTCTGCCTCTTTCCTGATCTAGGGCTTTTGCCTGAAACGTCAATTTCCCTGCTCCTCAGATGCTGCCTGAACTGCTGTGCTTTTCCAGCACCACTATAATCCAGAATCTGGTTTCCAGCAGCTGCAGTCATTGTTTTTACCATGGTAAATTACCCATAGTGTCCAGCAATATATGGGTTCGGTGGATTGGCCATGCTAAATTACCCATAGTGTCCAGGGATGTATAGGTTAGGTGGATTGACCATGCTAAATTACCCATAGTGTCCAGGGATGTATAGGTTAGGTGGATTGACCGTGTTACATTACCCATAGTGTCCAGGGATGTACAGGTTAGATGGATTGGCCATGCTAAATTACCCATAGTGTCCAGGGATGTACAGGTTAGGTGGATTGGCCTTGTTAAATTACCCATAGTGTCCAGGGATGTATGGGTCAGGTGGATTGTTCATGCTAAATTACCCATAGTGTCTAGAGGATATACAGGTTAGGTGGACTGGCCATGCTAAATTACCCATAGTGTCCAGGGATGTACAGGTTAGGTGGATTGGCCATGCTAAATTACCCATAGTTCCAGGGATGTATAGGTTAGGTGGATTGGCCATGTTACATTACCCATAGTGTCCAGGGATATACAGGTTAGGTGGATTGGCCATGCTAAATTACCCATAGTGTCCAGGGATGTACAGGTTAGGTGGATTGGCCATGCTAAATTACCCATAGTTCCAGGGATGTATAGGTTAGGTGGATTGGCCATGTTACATTACCCATAGTGTCCAGGGATATACAGGTTAGGTGGATTGGCCATGCTAAATTACCCATAGTGTCCAGGGATGTACAGGTTAGGTGGATTGGCCATGTTAAATTACCCATAGTGTCCAGGGATGTATGGATCAGGTGGATTGTTCATGCTAAATTACCCCATAGTGTCTAGAGGATATACAGGTTAGGTGGACTGGCTATGCTAAATTACCCATAGTGTCCAGTGATTAACAGGTTGGGTGGATTGGCCATGATAAATTACCCATAGTGTTCAGGGATGTATAGGTTAGGTAGATTGGTGATGCTAAATTACCCCATAGTGTCCAGGGATATACAGATTAGGTGGATTGGCCATGTTAAATTACTGGGTGAATAATGTTTCTAGTCGATCCAAAGAAAGGAAATTCATGGAATGCTTACAGGATGGCTTTTTGGAACAGTTTGTGATGGAGCCCACAAGGGAGCAGGCTATTCTGGACTTAGTTCTATATAATGAGCCATACTTTATAAAAGATCTTAAAGTAAGGGAACACTTAGGAGGCAGCGATCATAATATGGTAGAGTTCAGTCTGTAGTTTGAAAGAGAGAAGACAAAACCAGATGTAATGGTGTTACAGTTGAATAATGGTAATTACAGGGGCATGAGAGAGGAACTGACGAAAATCGATTGGAAGCAGAGCCTAGTGGGGAAGACAGTAGAGCAACAATGGCAGGAGTTTCAGGGTGTAATTGAGGACACAGTACAGAGGTTCATCCCAAAGAAAAGAAAGATTGTCCGGGGAGGAGTTAGACAGCCTTGAGTGACAAAGGAGGTCAGGAAATGTATCAAAGAAAAACAGAGAGCCTATAAGGTGGCCAAGAGCACTGGGAAATCAGAAGGCTGGGAAGGCTACAAAAACAGAGGGTAACAAAGAGAGAAATACAGATGGAGAGGATCAAATATGAAGGTAAGCTAGCCAGTAATATTAGAAATTATAGTAAAAGTTTATTTCAATACATAAGAAATAAACGAGAAGCAAAACTAGAAATTGGGCTGCTCCAAATTGATGCTGGAAGGCTAGTACTGGGAGATAAGAAAATAACTGAAGAACTTAATAAGTACTTTGTGTCAGTCTTCACAGTGGAAGACATGAGTAATACCCCAACAATTAAGGAGAGTCGGGGTAGAGTTGAGCATGGTAACCATTACAAAAGAGAAAGTGCTAAAAAAGCTAAAAAGTCTAAAAATCGATAAATCTCCTGGCCCAATGGGCTACATCCTAGAGTTCTCAGGGAGGTGGCTGAGGAAATAGTGGAGGCGCTGACTGTGATCTTTCAAAAATCACTGGAGTCTGGGAAAGTCCCAGATGATTAGAAAATCGCTGTTGTAACTCCCTTGTTCAAGAAAGGATCAAGATAAAATATGGAAAATTATAGGCCAATTAGCCTAACCTCGGTTGTAGGTAAAATTCTAGAATTCATCATTAAGGATGAGACTTTCAAATTCTTGGAAATGCAGAGTCGGATTAGAACAAGTCAGCATGGAGTCAGTAAGGGGACGTCATGTCTGACAAACCTGTTAGAATTCTTTGAAGAGATAACAAGTAGGTTAGACCAGGGAAACCCAGTGGATGTTATCTATCTAGACTTCCAAAAGGCCTTTGATTAGGTGCCTCACGGGAGACTGCTGAGATGAGGACCCATGGTGTTCACTTTCCATCCTTGACCACTATCTTTAGGCAGGCAGCTGCTTCCCATCGCTGGAGAAGGACTTCAGTTTTCATTCTGCTCTTTACATCTCATGGCATTCAGGAAACCCAGCCTGTAGACATTTATTCCCAATAACAAAAAAAAATGCTGGAGAAGCTCAGCAGGTCTGGCATCTTCTGTGGAATAAGAGCAGAGTTAACATTTCAGATCTGGTGACCCTTCTTCAGCACTGATTTTAGCTGAGGAAAGGTTGGTATAAATCTCTGCTGAAGGTGGAGGTGGGGTGAGGAGTAAACATTAAGTGGAGTTGGAGTCCAGTCAGAGAGAGAGAGAGAGAGAGAGAGAGATGGAAATAGAACAACAATCGGGCAGACATAGGAGTGGGGAAAGTCAGCCTGGGAGAATCAATAGTTGCTAATAGGGACCATGAGTGGCTGATAATGCGTTGTTTGTGTAGCAGAAAGTGAGGTCTACAGATGCTGGAGGTCAGTCGAGAGTTGGGTGCTGAGAAAGCACAGCAGGTCAGGCAGCATCCGAGGAGCAGGAGAATCAACATTTTGGGCATAAGCCCTTAATCAGGAATGAGGCTTGTGGGCCGAGGGAGTTGAGAGATAAATGGGTGGGGGGGTGGGGCTGGGGGGAAGGTAGCTGAGATAGTGATTGGTAGATGAAGGCGGGGGTGAAATTAATAGACCGGAGAGGAGGGTGGAGCAGATAGATGGGAAGGAAGATGGACAGGTAGGATAGGTCAAGAGGGCAGTGCCGAGTTGGAAGCTTGGATCTGGCATAAGGTGGGGGCTGAGGAAATGAGGAATGAATTGAATTGAATTGACTTGAATTTATTGTCACATATACTGAGGCACAGTGAAAAGCGTTGTCTTGTGAGCAATACAGGCAGATCACAGAGTTAAGTAGCCTAGATAAGTAAGTATGAGATAAACAGCAGCAAAAACAAAAACACAGATACAGGCGAATATTAAGAGTTTGTGAGTCCATTCAGTATTCTAATGACAGTAGGGTAGAAACTGTTTGAAAATGGCTTCCGCATCTTCTCCCGGATGGTACAGGTTGTAGAAAAGCGTTGCCAGGGAGGGATGGATCTTTGAGAATGCTGGTGGCCTTTCCCTGACAGCAGGCCTGATAGATAGATTCTGTAAATGGGACGTTGACCTTTGTGATTGGCTGGGCTGAGTTTACGACTCTCTGTGACTGTCTCTGATCTTGAATGGTACAGTTCCCATACCAGGTAGTGATACATCCAGAAAGAATGCTCTTAATGGTGCACCTATAAAAGTTGGCAAGGGTATTCACTGTCTTTCCAAATTTTCTCAGTTGCATGGGGAAGAAGAGACATTGTTGTGCCTTTGTAACCAGTGCATCCACATGAAGAGTCCAAGAAAGCTTGTTGTGGATGACCACTCCCAGGAGCTTGATGGTTTCCACTCGTTCCATCTCTGTGCTGTTAATGGGGAGAGGGCCATGAGTAACATCCGGCTGAAAATCTGTTTTGTCGCCATCTGAGATTCGACCGACGATGGTGGTGTCATCAGCAAACTTGTAAATGGCATTAGTCAGGTATTTGGTGATGCAGTCATGGGTATACAGTGAGGGGAGCTCCAGTGTTAGTGAGGATGAAATATTGTCCCCAATCTTCACTTACTGTGGCCTGTGGGTCAGGTAATTGAGAATCCAGTTGCAGAGAGTGGGGCAGTGAAACTGGTGAAATCCACATTGATTCCTTAGGCGGAAGATGTAGCGTTCTTCCTCCAGGTGGTGGGTGGTAAGGGTTTGGCAATGGAGGAGGCCCAGGACCTGTTTGTAGTAACAGACCATGTGATAACAAGGCCTGGTGTGTGGGGGTTTGGGATAACGACATGGCCCTAAAATGATTGAACTCGATGTTGAGTCCAGAGGCTGCACGGTCCCCAAGTGCAAAATGAGATGCTGTTCTTCCAGTTTGTGCTGAGCTTTGCTGGAGCACTGCAGCAAGCCTGAGACAGGGATATGGGGCAGAAAATACAGTGCTGTATTGAAATGGCGGGGAAAAGGAAGTTCAAGGTTATTTTCTGCAGATAAACCAAACTGCCATACATAGCAGATAAATAGCCTACATTACCACACGTGGTGACTTTGTCTTTAAATAAAGACTCCATCTGCCTCTCAGACATACTGTGACAGTACAGGCTCTTACTCAAGTGTTAAAACATATAATTAGCCAGATACACATTCTTTCAGAAACAGAAACTCATTAAAAATAATGACCTCACTTTTTATTCATTTGCAGGATCTGAACATCACCGGCTAGGGCCGCACTTATATCCCACCCTACTTACCCAGAAGGCAGTTAAAGGTCAATGACATTGTGGTGGGTCTAGTGTCCCATGTCGGCCAGGCCAGGTGAGTTCCCTCCTGACGGAGGGTCACTGGACCTGAAATGTTAATTTTGATTTCTCTTTACAGATGCTGCCAGACCTGCTGAGCTTTTCCAGCAACTTCTGTTTAAGTTTCCTTCCAGTTTCCTTCCCTAAAAGGCTGGGATAGTAAATCTAATGATAATAGAACTAGGCCATTGCCTCCCTCCCAAATCATCAGGCCATCATCAGACTTCATAAATGTTTACATCTCATTTTGCTTAATTTCATTTTGGCTAACTCAACAAATTTTAGGTTAACAGCCTTACATGTTGAAGAACAGGAACCTTAATAGGTCACTAGGCAGTGTGATGGCCTATGGGAGGTGAGGATACAGTGGTGTTGACACTGGACCAGTAATGTTTGAATCTCACCATGGTAGAAGGTAGAATTTAATTTTAGAAATATATGGAATTAAAGATCTAATGATGACTACAAAAATCTTGTTGATTGTTGTAAAAGCACATCTGATTCACGAATGTCCTATAGGGAAGGAAAACTACCAAGGAGTGAGATTCTGCAAAAGGTAAGCAATAATGTATTCAATATACCAAGCGTGCTGCCTGATAACAAGGTGGCATGGTGGCTTAGTGGCTCAGTGGTCAGCAATACTCTCTCACAGCACCAGAGACCTGGGTTTGATCCCAGCCTTGGGTGACTGTCTGTGTGGAGTTTGCATGTTCGCCATGTGTCTACATGAGTTTCCTCTGGGTTTGCTCTGGTTTCCTCCCACAGTCCAAAGATGTGCAGTTTAAGTGAATTGGCCTTGCTAAATTGCCCATAGTGTTCAGGGATGGGTGCCTTAATCAGAGGAAATGTCGACTATAGGGGAGGGGGATGGGTCTGGGTTGGGTACTCTTTGGAGGGTAGGTGTGGACTTGTTGGGCCGAATTGCCTGATTCCTCCCTGTAGGGGTTCTGTGAATCTGTGATAGCATCAGCACCCTACCATATAACTTTCACAGGAAGTGAGGAGGTGACTTGAATTCTGGGATTACTGGCAGTTAATTGGAGGATTGAGCTGCAGGTAAGTTGTTCTTTTCTCATTCCCTGTGGACCAAGGAGTGTTGGAGATCTCCCTCCCTCAGATCCCTCATAGAAACCCTTGACCTCTCTCACTACCTATCTACAGCAAAACCCTGCATTACCAGATTTCTCCCATTCAGTTCTCCAGATCGTTCAGTGGCAACCTACTGTTGCCCCACCAGTCACCTAACGTCCTGGTGTTATACCATTTTTGAGTTCATTTTCGACTAGCTGAACGAAATTGGTTCCCATTACGAATCAACAATCATACCAGCATTGAATCTATAGACTACAGGTGTTAAATCATTCTGAAGCCAGGAGTTGAGATAATAAAAGATATGACTAGAATCGATAGATCTTGGATTAACAGTGTGAACTCAATCAGCTAAAGGACCTCTTCCTTTGCTGTAGAAATTTTATGACTCTATTAACCAGATGCCAAGTCTCTTACTTAAAGCCAGATTTATTTATTGGCATCACAATTGGCTGTTTCCTCCCTGATTGACACTCAATGTCCCAGCAGTCTTTCTTCACATTTGCTCTAGGTACTTAGCCAATCAACAAAGCAATGAAACAGTACTATAGAAGCTGAACGAGATGGAGCTTGATCTTTAAGGCGTTTGCCCTTTCATTGTTCCTGTGCAACTACATCTGTTACATTTAGCGTGAACATCCTGATGCAGCTGCTATTGCTTTGCAGAAAATACACAAGACCTTGGCTCAAGGCCCAACTTTTTGTTGGTTTGAGACAAAATAAAAAGACTTTTGCAGGCTCGGGGAAGAAGTAGAAAGCTGTTGTTGTGAGAGATTTCTGAAGAACAGGACAGCTGCAATGGCTCAATGATTATCCTTGAAAAATGGAGCTGGATCAAAAGAAAGGTTGGTCTAAATTGACCCAGCTGGAGCTGAGTTTAATGGAGTGAGACTGTGCTTGGAGTTGAAAATGAAGATGAGTCGCTTGAAATAAACTTCCAAAAAATCAAAGGGGCAGTATAACCTGGGAAGTAGATGGGTTTTGAGTGAGTAAGAGTGTAAGAGAAGCTAAAATCTCACGGACAAGGTTGGGTTGCCAAGGTCCAGGAGAGAGAGAGAGAGAACACATGTGCTATGATTCATCATTCATGTATATGGTTGGGAGCTCATACCCAGATTGAAAAGACTGAAATCACAAGCAGTTAAACTGAGGCAGCAAGATTTACTGAGGCTGCACTTGAGAAAGAATCTCCAGGAGAAAACAAAATTGGAAAGACAGTTCTGATGTGAAAGGTTTCCAGAATGTGTCAGTGAAAGAATACAAATAATCCTGTAGGAGTAAAGAATCACCTTGGGATGGTTCCAGGAAGACTGAATGCCTACTTCAAGGAAAGTGTGAAGTACATCCAGAAACTGTGTTTTTGGTTGTGCTCAAAGTAAATAGGAAATGTTCTGATTTGTAACTTAACATACTGTATAAGTAGCCTACAAAGACAGTGTTTCAACAATTGTCCTTTTAATTCTTTTCTTACATGCGTGATGCTTACATCCGAGAATGCATTTTTAAAAAGTCCAAACTATATGGAAGTTATTGAAAACAGATAGTTAGAATTGTTCCTCAAGGGGATGTGCTGCTCAGCTAATCAGTCCATTACACAGAAACTTTGGACATTATCAATATTTTATAAACTGCAACAAGGCAAAAAAGCTTTTGTATGAATATAACCTCTTTAATGTAGCTAATATTGAAATCATAGAATCCCCACAATATGGAAGCAGGCAATTCGGCCCATTGAGTCCAAAGAGGCTGAATCATAATGGAACTGGAGGGGGAAATAAAACACTGTATCTTCTGTTGTGCCCACCTCTCTCTCTTGGCATTGAGAACATTGATGGACACCACATGGTCCCACTCCAATGACACTCGGGCACAAATGTAACCATGGAAGAGGAACAGGCAGTCTGCAGAAATGACCCCTTCCACAGCCTGCTGCCTGGACCAGTTTATAGCCAGCGTGGCCAGATCCATGAGGAGGTCCACTGATCTGCCCACACCCCTCCGCACCGGGTGCCCAAAGATCAGGAGTGTGTGTCTGAAATGCAGCTAAAAGCTCAACAGAAGGTTTTTTCAAATAACTAAAAAGGGAGTGCAAATGTCCACAACCAATATGTACATGGTCCACGGATTCCACAGCACTGCAAAGTAAACAGTCAAACTGGGAGTCCCTGAATTGCTGCTGTTGTCTGTTGCTGTTATAACAGACTGCTGAGTCCAGCACCCTCTACGCCCAGGTTGCTGATGGAAGATTGGAGGACTCCTGCATAGATATCCCTCAATTGGGGATCCTGCCACCTGGAGGTAAATAAACATGTCAAGTTGGTGGACAAAGAAATCAAAGTGAATGATGTGCAGCAGCAGATTGTATATTAAAAAATAAGCCTCTTACCCAGGCTGAAGGACAGTCCACACGTACTCAAGAGCAGCTCAGATTGTAGGGTGTGGGCTACTGAAAGAATGGTGTTTGTCTTTTTTTAGTTATTGACCTATTTTTAATCCCTAATCAGCCTGTTCAGACCTGTTATAACACAGCTCTCCTGGAACAAGCCGCAGTTGAACCTGGGTCTCTCGGTCCAGGGATAGGGATACTACAAGGAGAAAGTGAGGACTGAAGATGCTGGAGATCAGAGCTGAAAATGTGTTGCTGGAAAAGCGCAGCAGGTCAGGCAGCATCCGAGGAACAGGAGAATCGACATTTCGGGCATAAGCCCTTCTTCAGGAATGAGGAAAGGGATACTACTACTATGTCACACAAGGACACTTAATTGTAAGTTTTCTGCACTTGCTTATTCAATTGACTTGTGAGGGCCATTAGTAAATCTACCTGTAACCCCTTTCTGTCGTAAATTGCAATCACTCACTGTGTATATAAAAAGCTTTTCCTCATAATGTCTGTTCCAAATGCTTTCAAGATGTATTCGCTGGTTTTCCAGCCTTCTGCCAATATGCAAAGCTTCTCTCTGTAAATAGACAAAGGTCATTAGCACAGAAGGGTAAAAGTGAGCTGCCTGATCTGTTAATCTATATTGGTTGAGGGTGGAGGACTGCCTATCCGACTGCAAAAATCAACTTTATTATTAGCACTGTGTCCAGCAAAGGTAGGAGAAAAATTCCAGAGCCTTATCTTATACATTGATTTTATTTTTCATTGTTTGCTTATTTTCTGTCAGCATGTGTGCTTATTTAATCTATTTTTAATTCAGACTTTTCATAACTGATTGCGCACGTTACTACTTTATTGCTGGAGTCCCACTCCCTGTGCGTTTCAAAGTGATGCCATAGCTTCTTGCTTTACCTTCTGTACTCTGCATGTCAAGCTTTGTTCCAACCACTGTATGATATTTTGGATATCTGTCTTGACGTCATAAGCCTCTGAATGCCAAAGGGTTGAAGCTATGTACATGTTGCGACCTGCAGCTATTGCTTTATGCTCAGAAAAGAAGTGCCAACAGAGATTGACCTGTGGGTAAATTCACATGTCTCACCTTTCAAAGTGTGCTGAGGTGTGAATGGGAGCTGTGGAGGAATGTGAGCATGATGAGGACACTCTTACAAAACTACTGGTGCCTTTGCCTGCTTTGCAACCACTGGTTTCCAGATTTTGTCCACAGAGGGTGGCCCATTTGCAGGAAATATTGAAAGGAATCCTCTGCTGCTCCTGGATTAAGTGCTAAAATGAGAGCATTTTGTTTTGCATGGTGTAATGTTTTCTATCTTAATGAGGCATTGAGCTAGGACTCACTGCCTATGACTTTGGTGGAAGCAGAGACGATCAATGACTCCAAAAGTAAGTTGGCAATGTACAACCAGCTGTGTAACTCCAGTCCAGCTGCTTTGTAAAATACCTGTAAATATTATCCAGAGCTGTTGTGTTCCTATGATATGGAATGACAGTTGTAAGTTGCTGGACTATGAATGAAGTCTCACCCAGTTCATTAATAGAGTGAGACCTCAGGTGCTTTAGCTTTGGATATGACTGTATTCATTTCAGGCTCTTGCATATCTCTTAAATCTATAGTGAGAGCAAATCATTTCATATAATTAGGGAAATGATTCCTAGCAGAGCCAAGATTGACCTCCAGAATGGGTTGTTGAATTGATTTTGAGGGAATCATATCTGCTATTCTGATTACAAAGATGGCACAACGTTTTGACTAATTTTGAACTATTGATTTGATTTGTCCTAGCAGTGTGAAGGGTCATTGAAAGAAAGATCTGTATTTACACAGAGTCTTTTACATCCTTTGGGTGTCCCAACCTCCTTTACAGCCAATGAAGCTCTGTTCACTGTAGTGGGATAAGGATAAGGTGGCACAATTTGCTTAGGTGGCCAGTACCTAGGTCATATTTTGAACTGAGCAGCGAGGAGAGAGGGCGGAGAGAAGAGAGGGCTGCAGGAAGTTTTTAAGTGGGTGATATCTAAACCTGAAACCCTTCACCGTTGGGCCTTCCTCCCACCTACCTCCTCTAACCTTACTAAGAGTCTGTAATATCGGTAAGTTTTCCGGTTTTCTCTTGTTTTTCTTTTCTTCTCTTCCTTGTTTAGTCCTGTATGGGCTTTCAGATTAGCGGGGTATGGATGTTCGGGCAGTTGCATGCTCCTCCTACAGAATGTGGCAGATGAGAGACACGACGCATGTCTCCACTGGCGACATCTGCGGGAAGTGCACCCAACTCCAGCTCCTTGAAAACTGAGTTACGGAATTGGAGCTGGAGCTGGATGAACTGTGGATCATCCGGGAGGCTGAGGGGGAAATTGAGAGGATGTACAGGGAGATGGTCACTCTTTAGACACAGGATAAGGACAGCTGGGTTACAGTCGGGGAGGAAAGGGAACCGACAGACAGAGCAGGGATCCCCTGTGACTGTTTCCCTTAGCAATAAGTATACTGTTTTGGATACTGCTGGTGGGGATGGCCTACCAGGGGAAAGCCATAATTGTCAGGTCTCTGGCACTGAGCCTGGCACTGAGGCTCAGAAGGGAAGAGGGGAGAATAGAAAAGCGCTAGTGGTAGGGGACTCAATATTTAGACAGATTGACAGGAGATTTTGTGGTCAGGAACAGGACACCCGGAAGGTATGTTGCCTCCCCGGTGCCAGGGTCCGGAATGTTGCGATCGGGTTTACAGGGTTCTGAAGGGGGAGAGTGAGCAGCCAGAAATTGTGGTACATATTGGCACCAATGATACAGCCAGGAAAGGGATTGAGGATCTGAAAAGTGACTACAGAGAACTAGGTTGGACGCTGAAGAGCAAGACAAGAAGAGTAGTGTTCTCAGGTTTGCTACCGGTGCAACAAGACAGTGAGGTGAGGAACAGGCAGCAAATGCAGCTTAACACGTGGCTGCGAGGCTGGTGCAGGAGGGAGGGCTTCAGATACTTAGACCATTGGGATGCCTTCTGGGGAAGGTGGAACATGTACATGAAGGGCGGATTGGACCTGAACTGGAGGGGCACAAATGTCCTGGGTAGGAAATCTGTTCCTGCGGTTCAGGAGGGTTTAAACTAGTTTGGCAGGGAGGGTGCAAACCAGAGCTACACATCTGAGAAGGGGGAGGGGTGGGTTGTTGCAGTTGAGGCAATGACAGGATGTAGTGAATCTATCAGGAAGGTTTTTCATGTGATGGAACACAAGGAGTGTCAGAAATAAGAGTGATGAATTTAGCGCATGGATCAGTACTTGGGACCATAATGTTGTGGCCATAATGGAGATGTGGGTTTCACAGGGGCAGGAATGGTAGCTAGATGTTTCAGGGTTTAGAACATTTAAAAAGAACAGGGAGGGTGGAAAAAGAGGAGAGGATGTAACATTGCTAATCAGAGAGTGCATCACAGCTACAGAAATGAAGGTTGTCGCGGAAGGTTTGTCTACTGAGTCAGTATGGGTGGAAGTTAGGAATAGCAAAGGAGCAGCCATCTCTTTGGGGCTTTTCTATAGACCCCCTAAAAGTAATAGGGAGATTGAAGAACTGATAGGCTGACGGAGTCTGGAAAAATGCTGACGTAGCAGGTTGTTGTTATGGGTGACTTCAAAATATTGGCTGGAACCTCCTTAGTGCAGATGGTTTGGACAGAGCTGTATTTGTCAGGTGTGTACAGGAGGGTTTCCTTACTCAGTACATAGACAGGCCAACGAGTGGAGAGGCCATTTTGGATGTGGTGCTCAGCAATGAGCCAGGACAGGTGTCAGATCTTGCGGTGGGAGAACACTTTGGTGACAGTGACCACAACTGCCTCACATTTACCATAGCCATGGAGAGGGAAAGGAGTAGTTACCATGGGAAGATAGTTAATTGGGGAAAAGGAAATTATGATGCTATCAGACAGGATTTGTGAAGTACTGATTGGAAGGAATTGTTCCATAGTAAGGGCACAACAGACATGTGGAGACTGTATAAGGAACAGCTGTTGTGAGTGATGCATAAATTTGTTCCTCTGAGACCGGCAAGAAGGGGTAAGATTAAGGAGCTTTGGATGATAAGAACAGAGGAGCTTCTCATCAAAAGGAAGAAAGCAACTTACGTAAAGTGGAGGAGGCAAGGATCTAGCACAGCTTTACAGGATTACAGGCTTGTAAAGAAGGAGCTCAAAAATGGACTGAGGAGACCCAGAAGGAGGGACGAACAAAGCTTGGTGGGAAGGATTAGGGAGAACCCAAAGGCATTTTACTCATTTGTGAGGAATAAGAGAATGATCAGGGAGAAGGACATTGGTTAGGTCACTGTTGGAATATTGCGAGCAATTCTGGTCTCCTTCCTTTTGGAAAGATGTAGTGAAACTTAAAAGGGTTCAGAAAAGATTTACGAGGATGTTGCCAAGGTTGGAGGATCTGAGCTACAGGGAGAGGCTGAACAGGCTGGGGCTGTTTTCCCTGGAGTGTTGGAGGCTGAGGGGTGACCTTGTAGAGGTTTACAAAATTATGAGAGGCATGAATAGGATAAATAGACAAAGTCTTTTCCCTGGGGTTGGGGAGTCCAGAACTAGAGGGTATAGGTTTAGGGTGAGAGGGGAAAGATATAAAAGAGACCTAAAGGGTAATTTTTTCACGCAGAGGGTGATATGTGTATGGAATGAACTGCTAGAGGAAGTGGTGTAGGCTGGTACGATTGCAACAATGAAGAGGCATTTGGATGGTTATATGAATGGGAAGGGTGCTGGCAGGTGGGACTAGATTGGGTTGGGATATCTGGTCGGCATGGACTGGTTGGACTGAAGGGTTTGTTTCCATGCTGTACATCTCTATGACTCTATGACTCTATATAAAAGTGACCTACGGAGCAGCTTTTTCACGCAGAGGGTGATACATGTACAGAATGAGCTGCCAGAGGAAGTGGTGGAAGCTGGTACAGTTGCAACATTTAAAAGGCATTTGGATGGGGATATGAATAGGAAGGGTTTGGAAGGATATGGGCTGGGTGCTGGCAGATGGGACTAGATTGGGTTGGGATATCTGATTGGCGTGGATGGGTTGGACCAAAGCTCGGACTTTTCTCTCTGGAGAGAAGGAGGAAGAGAGTTGACCTGATTGAGGTTTACAAGTTAATGGGAGGCATGGATAGACTCGATAGCCAGAGACTTTTCCCCAGGGTAGGATTGACTGGCATGAAGGGTCATAGTTTTAAGGTGTTAGGAGGAAGGTTTGGATGAGACGTCCGAGGTAGACCCTTTATGCAGAAAGTTGTGAATGCATGGAATGCGTTGCCAGTGGTGGAGGTGGAAGCAGAGTCATTAGGGATGTGTAAGTGACTGCTGGATATGCACATGGACAGCAGTGAATTGAGGGGTGCGTAGGTTAGGTTATTTTATTTTAGATTAGGAATAATCTGCGGCACAACATCGTGGGCCAAAGGGCCTGTTCTGTGCTTTAATTTTCTATGTTCTACGTTTTAATTGTTTAGTTCCTTTATAAACTCATGCTGTTATGATGATGATGTGGCTTTAAGGGACTATTTTGTCCTTTTTTTTTAAAAGAGGTTTTAAGACAGACATGTCAAGTTGTCTACTTGGAGAATCAGTAAAGTTAACAATTTGTGAGGTCTTGAGTATTTTCTAAAAGTTGGAACAATAGAAGCAGCCTGGATGGGTGTAGCCAGCTCTCAAAGACCAGGATTTCTTTTTTTTTAGTTTTTAGTTTTAGTTTAAGCAGTTGCTGTTGTGAGCTCAAAGAAATGGAAGCTATTTTTCCTCCTTTTGATTACAGCCAAAAGCTGATGTTTTCTTCCTAGGCTGCTAGATTGCACCTCAATTTGCCTTTTTGCCAAGGGGTGGGATGTTAGTATATTGGAACAGTTAATTCATGATAGTTCTTGTATTTATTGTTCTGTTAAGATTTCCAATAGAGTTAAGTTGTTCTAAATTTTCCTTTCTTTGGTTGTATTTTAACTATAATCATTGAAGATCTAATAATAGAGCCCCTACAGTGTTAGAACAGGCAATTCGATCCACCAAGTCCATACCTACCCTTCAAACAACATCCCACCCAATCCCACCTCCCCCTACCCTAACTCTGTAACCCTGCATTTTCCATCGTTGATCCACCTAACCAACATATCCCTGGACACTATGGGCAATTTAGCAAGATCAATACACCTAATCTACACATTATTGGACTGTGGGAGGAAACTGGAGCACTCAGAGGAAACCCTCGCAGGCATGGGGACAATATGCAAGCTCCACCCAGACAGTCACCTGAGGGTGGACTGCATCTGGAACACAGCACATTATATTTGCCTGTGAAGTAAGAAAAGTTACTATCTAGGCTACCTTCTTAAAATATTTTCAGGGTGTCTGGTCTGAACCATAACACTATGAGATCTTATATATCAACCTGAGAAGGTAAATAGGTCAAAGTAAAAAAAAACTTCAACAGTACAGCATTTCCTCTTGAGTACATAAAACCTTCAAACTCAAAGATTAGAGAGCTACATCAAAGACTCCACTGATGAACGGGGGTCCAGTTCTATTGATCCAATACTAAAATATGTTGATTCCAATGCATTAAAAACAGTGTGTGATGATTTATGGGAACCAAGAATAAATTATTATTCTAAACTGGATTCATAGTTATTACGTTGATGACTTTAAAGTAATCAATGGTATTCACTGTGACCCATTCGGCGTCACTGCATTGACAGCAGGTGACCTCCTAGGAGAAAGTGAGGACTGCAGATGCTGGAGATCAGAGTCAACAGTGTGGTGCTGAACCATCATAGCAGGTCAGGCAGCATCTGAGGAGCAGGAGAATTGATATCTTGGACATAAGACCTCCATCTATTAAGACTCATTTTAACAATGTCATTGTCCAGCATGATTTTAACGTCTTCCCTTACTTGTGCTAATCTCTCTGGATTGAGTCTGTACGAGTATTGTTTTATGGATAACACATTCCTTATATTAATATTGTGAAAAGCCAAAGACATTTTTCCTGGCAGATTCAAACAAATTAATTTATGATTCTTTATCAATCTTTATAAATTACTTTTCTAGAAGATAGATCACACTGTCTAATCTTTTAAGTATCTATATAATATGGAATCTGATGCTGGAGGGCTGACTTTTAGATTTTCAATTTGTGATTCATTTTCCAATTGTTCTGATATTTCTATTTTACTCCCTACTTCTTTCACTATCAGAAACTCACCAACATTTACAGATGCACCATAGAAAGCATTCTATCCAGATGCATAATGCCCTGGTATGGCAACTGCTCTGCCCAGGACCGTAAGAAACTACAGAAGGTTGTGTGCATAGTCCAGGCCATCATAGAAACCAACCTGCCATCCATGGACTCCATTTACACTTGTTGTTGCTGAAAGTCTGTCAACATTATCAAAGGCCTGTGCCACCCCAGTAATGCTCTCCTACAACCTCTTCCATCAGGCAGAATATACGGCAGCTTGAATACATGCACCAGCACATTCAGGAACAGCTTCTTCCCCGTCATTATTAGACTGATGAATGGACTCTCTAATTTCAAGTAATGCTGATCTTGTTAATAATGATCATGCCTAGCACATGTCTTGTGCAGTGTAACCTGTATGCCTTAAGTTGCCCAAGTTTTTATTCACCCTACCATCTATATCTCCTTGCTTACTATGATCTGTCTGTACTTTGACACACGTGACAATAAATAAATCTAATCAAATCAACTCAAGTAGACTTTTATCCTATCCCCACTCTCATAATATCTCTAATATATTAACATGATCCACCTGCTGATTTTACCTCCTGTTTGCAATTCACAGTAAACAATTCACATAATTGAGTTTCCTTTTAAATTGTTATGTCCCAATGCTTTTCATGATTTCCTAGAGACAGGTAACAACAGTCACATTTTGGGCTAGACTTTACATACTTTTGCCAAGAGTGAATTTAACTAAGTTACACTGACGGTTTCTCTTGCCATACCATCCCAAACTCACCTCATTAACTATCCAGCAAGATCCAATGGTGCCCCTCTTGTTTGAAGCTAGCCTGATGTTACTATCTTGTGATGACCCACTATGTGGACAGGGACCTGGATAATAAGACCAAGATTAAGTCAGGATCAAGGAGGAAGCAGACTAGTCAGCCAATAGCTGGAATTTTCCATTGGCCAGGAATAACCTGGTTAGGCCAATCATAGAATTGCTGCAGTGTGGAAAGAGGCCATTTGGCCCATTGGGTCTGCACCCATCCTCTGAAGAGCATCTCGCACAAACCCAGCCCTTGTCTTATCCCTCTAACCCAACATTTACTATGGCTAACCCACCTAACCTATATATCCCTGGACATTATGGTCAATTTAGCCTGGCCAATCCCCTTAACTTTCTCATCTTTGGACTGTGGAAGGAAACCCACACAGACACAGGGAGAAAGTGCAAACTCCACACAGACAGTTGCCCTGAGGCCAGAATTGAACCTGAGTCCCAGGCACCATGAGGCAGCAGTGCTAACCACTGAGCCACTCACCTGCTACCAACAAGTGGAGCATGTGTGGTCAAGCTAACATTAATATGTACTAATATTGATAAGAACTAAGCTTAATAAGCACTAACATGAATGTGAAAAATGTTTTCCTCCTCTTATTATAATCCATCTTTATTTGGGTTCCCTTTCATGCATCCTTTTGGAATATTCAAGTGCAAACAGAAAGCTGGAACAGTTATTCATCAGGACCTTACCATTTATAACACATGCTCTCACACATTGGCATAGAGACAAAAAAAATGTTGCTTCATGGTTTTGAACACTGAACATCAACAATGCTTGAATGGAACTTTTGAAATGTTGTTACTGTGTTTGAAACTACTTGAAAGAAAGGACCTGAGTATTTGCCAGAAGCCAAAGGAAAGCATTCTATCAGTACGGCTGACGGAAGGTAAAAATAAAAGGTCAGAGATTCAAAAGCAAATAATCAATTCAAGCTCAGGCATTTAACATGGGCTGAAATCTTCAAATAAAAAAAACATTGAATGCAGGATCACAAGGTGCAAAAGAGATTAAATTAATATTGACTGCAATATATATAATTTTGTGGATATATTAAAGAAATTGTTTGAACATTAATTTTGGGACATACTGATCAATGAGCAATGGTTCATTCATTGGTGATGCTTCAGAGAATATTTATTAGACTGACACCTGGAATAAACAGGTTATGAGGAAAGGTTGTGCCTTTCTCACTGGAACTTTGAAGAAACAGGGTGATTGAACACACAATAACCTGAACTGTCTTGACATGATGTGATGTTTCCTCATGTGGGTGAACCCAGAACGAGAGGACTTTTTAAAATTTGGGGGTCACCCTTGCACGGCAGAGATTTTCTGTCAGAAGGTTGTGCGATTTTGGACCTCATGCCTCAGAAAGTGGTGTAGGTGGTTTCGAAGATTATTTTTAAGGTGAAGGTTGATGGATTCTTGTTAGACAAGGGAGTCAAAGATTATCTGGGGCATGGTGGAAATTTGAAATTTGAAACAAGAAACAATTAGCTAAAATCTTATTGAACATCAGAGCAGGCTTGAGGGGATGAAAAGGCTCACTTCTGCTTATAATTCTTAACTTTCTAAAGTCGTATGTTAAAACAAAGTAGGGGAGAAAAAAGGGTTTAAAACGCAAATTTTAGGTCACAATATGTATTCTCAGAATACTTACCTTGAATGGCCTAGGAATAGAGATTAAGAGAAGGGAGCTGGAACTAATAAATGTTGCTTAGGCCACAAGTAGCCTATTGTGTGAGTTCTGGAATCCATACTATAGGAGGGATGTGATAGCAATGGAGAGGGTGCAGAGGGGACTTACCATGATATTCTCTCGGCTGGAGCACTTCAGTTATGAGAGATTGGACAGCCTGAAGTTGCTTTCCTTAGAGCAGAGGAGATTGAGAAGGAACATGATTGAGATTTATAACATTATGTGGGCCATAGGTAGGGTAGAGAGGAAGAAACTTTTCCCCTTGATGGAGGGATTAATGGCCAGAGGCATAGATTTAAGGGAAGGGACAGAAGGTTTAGAAGAAATGTGAGGAAAAGCTTTTTCACCCAGAGGATGGTGGGAATGTGGAACTCACTGCCTGTAAAGGTGATACAGGCAAAAACCCTCATGACATTGAAGAAGTAATTGGATGTGCACTTGCAATGTCAAGGTATATAAGGTTATGGACCAACTGCTGGAAATGGGATTAGAATATTTAGGTGGCTGCTTTTGACCAACACGGATACGATTGGCCAAAGGGACATTTTCTGTGCTATTGATCTCTATGACTCTGTATCCCTATGACTCTATAATATAACCTCCTCATAAAAGAGCAGGTTTTGTGGCCATGCAGCATGACACTTTTAACAATTAAAATTGCAGCAACTGATGAGGCAACAATTCTTCAAGCTAAACCTGAACATATGTCTTACATACCGATGTATCTCATAGATTCTCTACAGTGCACATAGAGGCCATTCAGTGCATTGAGTCTGCACTGACCCTCCAAAGAGCATCCCCACTCAGACCCACATCCCCTCTTTACCATGGCTAATCCAACTTGCCTGGACTCCACTACAATTTAACATGGCCAATCCACTGAACCTGCACATGTTTGGACTGTTGGAGGATACCAGAGCATCAAATGGAAACCCACACAGACACAGAGAGAATGTATAAACAATCCATGGACAGTCACCCAAGGCTGGGATTGAACTCAGGTCTTTGCATTGTGAGGCAGTAATGCTAGCCACTGAGTCATCTCTGACACACATCATTCCATGAATCAGTGCGAAATGGGAAGAGAGAAACAAATACTGTTAGAAATTGAAAAGACACACAAAATACGTACACAAACACTGACCCACACATGCTTTGACACACACAAACTTGCAGGTACATACACTAATGAGTTATTGTATTTCAAAATCTGAGTCACGTATCGTTTATAAAATGCACTGAACAAGATCTTCCCACATTATCTTCTTAAGATGCTTTCTTGACTCACAAGCTGTTTTGTGATCCACTTGTACGTGAAGGAGTGAAGGATTATGCTGCAGTAGACAGTGCAAGCCGTGTGACCTTTAGAAATCTAGATTTTATTTGTGAAGGGAAACATGCAGAGTCATGAACTGATTGCACTTTTTATAAATAGAGTTTCTTTGGACTTTTTTCATTTCAATAACTTCCCAGAATGCTTTCTCGTTCCTTATTGTCTTTAAGTTGTTCTCTTTATGTAATCTATATTTGATGAGCTGCAGGACCTGGTTGTAAACAATCAGCTGAAATGAACTAATCTGTTTACCCAACTTGATGTAGTTTCATGCTGCACGCACTTCAGAATTCCAAAGATAAAATGTAAATTTACTTACGCTAAATACAAAACACAAGACAGAAAATACATTTTTAGGGGAGATGGTGATGTCACTGGGCTAGTCCTCCAATAGTCAGTCTCTGGTTAATAGGTGGGAAATGGGTTCAAATCCCATAGTAATGATGAAATTTAAATTTAATAAATTCTAGAATAAGGATCTGGCCTAATGCTGATAATGAACCATTGCTTTAAAAACCCATCTGGTGCACACATCCCTTCAGGGAAGGAAGTTTGCCCTCTTTGCCTGGCCTGGCCTAACTTAACTAAGAGATAAGTTAACTCTTATCTGCCCTTTGGGCAATTAGAAATGGGCAATAAAAAGGGGAGGAATAGCTTTGTGACTGTTAATCTAGAGATTCAGGTTACATTCTGGCAGACCTTGGTTTGAATCCTGCAACCACAGATGGTAGAATTTGAATTCAATAAATATCTGGAATTAAGAGTCTAATGATGAGCATGGATCCATTGTCAATTGTCAGGAAAAAAAAACCCACCTGGTTCACTAATGTCTTTTCGGGAAGGAAACTGCCATCCTTACCTGGTCTGGCCTACATGTGACTTCAGACCCACAGCAATGTGGTTGACTCTTAACTACCCTCTGGGAAATTAGGGATGGGCAATAAATGCTGGCCTGGCAAGTGATGCCCTCATCCTGAGAATCATTAAAAACGAAAACATGCAGCTTTGCTTCTCCAGTAACCAGTGGAGAAATGGTCACTTATCACTTTTCACAATACTTCACAATGGGAGATCAGGAAGACATGTGGAAACTTTAAAAGGGCCGTCCGTAAGGGGAATTAAAAAAAAATCTGGCTATTAGATGTGAACATCACTGTCAAGGTTTTCATTTGTTAGCCTTCCCTAATTCATTTGGAAGGTCATGGTGGGCTGTCTCCTTGAACTACTTTAGGTCATGGGATGCGGTAATGGAGTGACAGTGGAGGAATAGTGATATAGTTTGGGGTGGCACAGTAGCTCAGCGATTAGCACTGCTGTCTCACAGAACCAGGGGCCCAGGTTTGATTCCAGTCTTGGGTGACTGTCTGTATGGAGCTTGTATGTTCTCCCCGTGTCTGTGCGGGTTTTGTCTGGGTGCTCTGGTTTCCTCCCCAGTCCAAGTATGCATAGGTTAGCTGGATTTGCCATGGGAAAATGCAGAGTTGCAGGGAAAGGATTGGGGGGAGGTCTGGGTGGGAGAGTCAGTGTAGACTTGATGGGTTAAATGACCTGTTTCCAGACTGTAGAGATTCTATGATTCTAGTCAGGATGATGCATGATTTCGAGGGGCACTTACAGGTGGAAGTGTTCCCATGCATCTACTGCCCTTGACCTCCTCAATGATAGAGGCCATGAGTTTGAAAGATGTTGTTGAAAGACAATAATGACCTAAGAAAATTCAGACCTTGTAAGAACACCTTCTGATGAAGTAAAAATGTATAGACTTTTGAAGATTGAAAACGAAGGGAGTAATTTTAACAAACTAAAAAAAACTGAAAGAACTGCGGATGCTGTAAATCAGAATAGAAAATGCTGGAAAAGCTCAGCAGGTCTGGCAGCATCTGTGGAGAGAAATCAGAGTTATCATTTTGGATCGAGTGACCCTTCCTCAGAAATCGATCCAAAACGTGAACTCTGATTTCTCTTCACAGATGCTGCCAGAGCTGCTGAGTTTTTTGCCGAAGTTTCTGTTCTTGTCTCTGATTTACAGCATCGACAGTTCTCTCAGTTCTTATTTAGTATTTGACTCACTGCCACTTCTCTCCTAGACATGCCCACCCTGAAGAAGTTCTGCTTCTCTCTGTGACGGGATTTCCGTTCCAATCTTTTTCCTTGTCCATCAGTTCTGAAGAAGGGTCACTCGACCCAAAACATTAACTCTGATTTCTCTCCACAAATGCTGCCAGACCTGTTGAGCCTTTCCAGCAATTTTTGTCAGTAATTTTAAACAAGATTTTCTAGGTGAGAAATTTATGTGTTTGGGTGAAACATTATATATAAACTCCACACTTATCGTTCTGCATTGAATGAAATAATGATCGGAGTATTGGCCAGTATTGTACCCGATCCCATCAATTTCCCATTGGTCAAATCAGGTCAAAGTTGCCTCAAAGGTTCTTTGGAATAGTGGCGCAAGACTATTAATGGCACTGGAGATGGTTTTCGGCTTAATCTCTCACCCAAAACTAGAACTTCAGACAAAGCAGCACTCCCTCTGTCAGCATGGATAACACATCAAAGTTACTGGAGAGGTACATTAGCTCAGAACGTTTTGATTCAGAAGCAAGAAAGAACCGTACAACGGTTTAACTGGTTTAACTGGAGGATGCTTAATGGAAGGATTAAATGATGGCTAATTTCATGCACAAAGTGTTGTGTATTGGGACATTTCAGTGTAACAAAGTGGTCTCTAGGTTGTCATGCATCTTCAGTCTCAAAGATTAGACTGGGTTTTACAGAGGCAGAAGTAGGACTGTTAATAAGACAAATGGGCACTACTGAAACCATTAAATGTTCAGCAGGAAAATGTGTAAGTGGGACTTCCTTTTTAAATAAGAAAACAAACTTACTTTTTCTGGAATTTGTTTTTTTTTTCATTTGTTCACAGGATGCATGTATCACTTGTTGGGCCAGCATTTATTGCCCATCCCTTGTTACCCTAACTGAGCGGTAACCAGGTCGCAGTGGGTCTGGAGTTGCATCAAGGCCATGCAGTTAAGGAGGACAGGTTTCCTTCCTTAAAGGGCATGAGTCAACAGACGGGTGGAAGTCTGTTCAGTGATTGGACCTTTCCAGTGCCTCAAACATAAATAAGTAAAAATGCCTTTCTTGCTTTTTGTTTTTGATCTTTTTTCTTTTGTTTTTCTTCATTTTCTTTTCTTTTAAGCTTCAAACAGCAGTGGCAGAGTCAGCAATGCCAGGACAAACTGGACACAGCTCCACTCTAGCCTGGGGTCTCCCGGTAAGTGAGAACCAGGTCCTGGGATAACTTCCCTAGCACTCACTGGCTAGGCTAAGGCTTTAGGTCCATAGCTAGGCCTGGGTGCCTTAAGGAGGAGAAAGGCACGTGGCAATCTTCCTGTGTGTCAGTCCACTAGTCTGTTGGTCCCCCTGTCTGTTGGTCGACCTGTCTGTTGGTCGACCTCTTTGTTGGTCTCTCTGTGTGGTGCTCTCCCCCCATCTGTTGGTCTCCCTGTGTGGTGATCTTGTCCTGGCATGGAGGTCATGTCCTGAAGTGGAGGTCTTATCCCCATGTGATGGTCATCTTCATCTTTGGCATCCAGTTATTCCAACGGCCTGGCAGGGGCTCTCATCTAGCAGTGGTGATCTCCAGCGTTGTTGTCTTCATCAGAGTTGTAATTATGGTCTTGTCCTGCCTGCAGCTTCAGATTATTCCATCTTTCCTAAATCAGCTTTGCCTGAACCTCAGAGCCATTAACTGAACTGTGATGATCTTTGTCCTAATTTTAGTTTCTTTTATTAATATGTATAATAGCTGTTGTTGATGTAAGTTCCATGTAGGTGTGATTTATAAGTCTGTTCACTGTGTTTTTTTATGTAAACGTACACCTGACAATAAATTTCTATTCTGTTCTATTCTATTCTATTCTATTCGATGGTTTGTTTGTCAAACGTGAAAGTTTGTTGTTTTAATATGCTGCTGTACAGAACCGAACTGCTTTAGTGATTATACATATACATAACGATATTTTATGAATAAAGTATATTTTTGAAATAAAACAAGGCAGTAGTTTTTTGGGGGCTCATACGGTCACTATTGAGCTAACTTTCCTTGATGGATTTCCACTGAATTTAAATTTCACCAGCTGCCAATGTTGTGATGTGAACTCATGTGCTTAGAATATTGGCATTGGGCTCAGGATTACTAGCCCAGTGTGTTACCACTACACCTCCCCATGCCATAGTGTCAGCACTGACCAAAATGAATGGGAAAAGTCAAGTGAAGGCACTGGGTGATTTTTCCAGTAGGATAGAGCATGCAAAAAAATATGCTGGAATCATTTAAGAAGCTGAAAGCTGTTCTGAAGGTGGGGAACCCTTCTGCAAGGATGAACGGCTGGATGGTCTTCCTTATTGTATCATAGAATGATATGAACACAAATGGAAGTGATCTGAGCCATCATGCCCATGTCAGCTCTTTGATGGTTTTATCCAACCAGCACCGAATCTCCAACTCTTTTAACATCACTTTGTACATTTTTCTCTCCAATTATTCATCCAATTCTCTTCACATGATCGATGTTGAATTGGCCTCGAGTACCGTCCCAAGCAGCAAGTTCTGAGTATGACAATTTGCCGTGCAAAACAAAAATCCTCACGTCATCTCCAGCTCTTTTGTCAGTCACCTTATGCCTATTTCCTGGACACTTAACTATCCTGTTACTGTAAACAGTTTAGAGTCATAAAGTCATACAGGATGGAAACAGACTCTTCGGTCCAACTCGTCCATGCTGACCAGGTTTCCTAGATTAAACTAATCCCATTTGCCTGCATTTGGCCCATACATCTCTAAACCATTTCTATCCATGTACCTATCCAAATGCCTTGTAAATGTTATAATTGTATCAGACTCTATCACTTCTTCTGGCAGTACCCCCTGTGCCCCTCAGGACCCTTTTACATTTTGCCCCTCTCACCTTAAATCTATCACCTGATGAAGGAATGATGCTCCAAGAGCTAGTGTGCTTCTAATTAAACCTGTTGGACTATAACCTGGTGTTGTGTGATTTTTAACCTTAAATCTACACTGTCTAGTTTTGGACTCCCATACCATGGGGAAAAAGACCTTGCCTATTCACCTTATCTATGCCTCTCATGATTTTATAAATATCTACAAGGTCACTCCTCACCCTCCTAGGCTCCAGAGAAAAAGGTCCCAGCCTATTCACCTTATCTATGCCTCTCATGATTTTATAAACATCTACAAGGTCACCCCTCACCCTCCTAGGCTCCAGAGAAAAAAGTCCCAGCCTATTCACCTTATCTATGCCTCTCATGATTTTATAAACATCTACAAGGTCACCCCTCACCCTCCTAGGCTCCAGAGAAAAAAGTCCCAGCCTATTCACCTTATCTATGCCTCTCATGATTTTATAAACATCTACAAGGTCACCCCTCACCCTCCTAGGCTCCAGAGAAAAAAAGTCCCAGCCTATTCACCTTATCTATGCCTCTCATGATTTTATAAACATCTACAAGGTCACCCCTCACCCTCCTAGGCTCCAGAGAAAAAAAGTCCCTGCCTATTCACCTTATCTATGCCTCTCATGATTTTATAAACATCTACAAGGTCACCCCTCACCCTCCTAGGCTCCAGAGAAAAAAAGTCCCAGCCTATTCACCGTATCTATGTCTCTCATGATTTTATAAACATCTACAAGGTCACCCCTCACCCTCCTAGGCTCCAGAGAAAAAAGTCCCAGCCTATTCACCGTATCTATGTCTCTCATGATTTTATAAACATCTGCAAGGTCACCCCTCATCCTCCTAGGCTCCAGAGAAAAAAGTCCCAGCCTATTCACCTTATCTATGCCTCTCATGATTTTATAAACATCTACAAGGTCACCCCTCACCCTCCTAGGCGCCAATGAAAAAAAGTCCCAGCCTATTCACCTTATCTATGCCTCTCATGATTTTATAAACATCTACAAGGTCACCCCTCACCCTCCTAGGCTCCAGAGAAAAAAGTCCCAGCCTAGCCAGCCTCTCCTTATGACTCAATTACCCCAGTTTCATACTTGTAAATCTTTTTTTCTCTCTTTCCAGTTTAATAACATTCTTCCTGTAGCAGGGCAATCAGAATACATGTTTCCCCAACGTCTGTGCTCAGTGCTCTGACTGATAAAAGCAAGTGTTCCAAATGCCTTCTTCACCACCTTAACTACCTGTGACGTTTCAAGCAACTATGTACCTGCACCCCTTGGACCTCTATTTGACAATACTCTTCTGGACCCTACTATTAACTGTGTAAGTCCTACCCTAGTTTGCCATATCAAAATGCAACATCTCACATTTATCTAAACTACATTCCATCTGTCAATCGTTAGTCCACTGGCCCAGTTGATGACGATTCATTGTACTCTTCAATAACCTTCTTTACAGTCCACTATACTACCAATTTTGCTATCATCCGTAAAGTCACGAACCATGTCTCCTATATTTTCATCCAAATTGTTTATATAAATGAGAAAACAAACAGTGGATCACAGGCTTCCAGTTTGAACAACAATCCTCGACTACCACTCTCTGTCTCCTATCATCAACTGCCTTGAAGAAGTTTTCCTCTTCTCTCTCCAAGAATCTCAGGGAGTCCCTCTCCCACTGCAACTCCCAGGTCATTTCCCCTGCCCTGAAGCTCTTCAACCATGTTGTGAAACAAACTCGCTACCACAGCCACATTTGCTTCCTCAGTGCCTGCCTCCGTAACCAACTCATCCCCCACGGACTCCGGACCACCTTTAAACCAGCAGAGTTTGGACCCGAACAGGACAAACAGTACAGACTACAGATTCAAAAACACCAGCAACAGTTCTCCTTCAAGATCCTCCGCTCCACGCTCGCAGCAATGCGCCGGCACCTAACCTCTCTACAGTCAGCCCTGCCTCAGCTGAGGGCCACACTCTCTCAGAATTGCAAAGGACCCACTCTGTACTACATCCTCAGGAGAATCCATACTCTTAACAAACAGTATTTCAATTCCATCTCAAACATCAAAAACTGTAAGTACAACAAACTTTTATCTACCCAGCTCCATAACCAGCACTCCTCAAACATTCCAGAAGATTCCCCTGGCCTCACAATCTACTCAGACGCCATTAGCCATGCGGCTGATGCAGCTGCCACCCCCACGCTGATTGATGATGTCACTTCCGCCCTCATCATGGCCGCTCCCACAACCACTTCCACCCCTCACAATTCCTCATGCATCACACGTGACATCACTTCCGCCATTCACATCATCGTTGATGCCACATGCTCGGTGACTTCTGCCACCCCTACTGCTATGGTCACCACCACTTCCACCCCCACCAGCGCCACTCACCTGCATTCTGCTGACACGCCCCCCCACAGATCCCACTGTCACTATCCCCACCCCCCAGAATCCCGAGGGGAACACTACCCCTGCTCATGACTCCACCCCCATTCCCCCCATCATCACACCCACTCCAGTTACAGGTTCCGCCCCCACTCCCAGCTCTACACCCACACCAGATCTGAGCTCCCAGCCCTGCCGAGTTTTCACCATCCCCCCAGACCTCCCCCTCACTGAGGACGAACGATCAGTCCTCAGAAAAGAACTCACATTCATCCCCCTCCGTCCACGCATCAATGAATTTAATACATGCCGTGACGTTGAACAATCCTTCCGTCGCCTCCGCCTCGGAGCTTACTTTCACAATCAGGATTCCCGCGCAATTCTGAAATCCCTTCGCCCACCTCCAACACACTGCATCCACCTGGACACCTCGTGCTGGCCTATTACCTGCCCTCGACCTCGTCATTTCCAACTGCCGCCGGGACATTAATCGCCTCAACCTGTCTACCCCCCCTCCCCCACTCCAACCTCTCACCCTCACAACGCGCAGCCCTCCAATCCCTCTGCTCCAATCCCAACCTCACCATCAAGCCAGCAGATAAAGGGGGCGCAGTGGTAGTCTGGCGCACTGACCTCTACACCGCCGAAGCCAAACGCCAACTCGAGGACACCTCTTCCTACTGCCCCCTCAACCATGACCCCACCCCCCATCACCAAACCATCATCTCCCAGACCATACAGAACCTCATCACCTCAGGAGATCTCCCACCCACAGCTTCCAACCTCATAGTCCGGGAACCCCGCACTGCCCGGTTATACCTCCTTCCCAAGATCCACAAGCCTGACCACCCTGGCCGACCCATTGTCTCAGCATGCTCCTACCCCACTGAACTCATCTCTACCTCAACACTGTCCTATCCCCCCTAGTCCAGGAACTCTCCACATACATTCGAGACACCACTCACACCCTCCACCTCCTCCAAGACTTCCATTTCCCTGGCCCCCAACGCCTCATCTTCACCATGGATATCCAATTCCTCTACACCTCCATCTGCCGTGACCAGAGCTTCCAAGCCCTCCATTTTTTCCTCTCCAGACGTCCCCAAAGTACCCTTCCACCGACACTCTCATTCGTTTGGCCAAACTGGTCCTCACCCTTAACAATTTCCCCTTTGAATCCTCCCACTTCCTCCAGACCAAAGGGGCAGCCATGGGCACACGTATGGGCCCCAGCTATGCCTGTCTCTTTGTTGGCTACGTAGAGCAGTTGATCTTCCGTAATTACACCGGCACCACTCCCCACCTCTTCCTCTGCTACATTGATGACTGCATTGGCGCCACCTCGTGCTCCCGCGAGGAGGTTGAGCAATTCATCAACTTCACCAACACATTCCACCCTGACCTTACATTTACCTGGACCATCTCTGACACCTCCCTCCCCTTCCTGGACCTCTCCATCTCCATCTCCATTAGTGACGACCGACTTGACACTGACATTTTTTTACAAACCCACCGACTCCCACAGCTACATGGATTACACCTCTTCCCACCCTACCTCTTGCAAAAATGCCATCCCATATTCCTAATTCCTCCGCCTCCGCCGGATCTGCTCCCAGGAGGACCAGTTCCACCACAGAACACACCAGATGGCCTCCTTCTTTAGAGACCGCAATTTCCCTTCCCACGTGGTTAAAGATGCCCTCCAACGCATCTCGTCCACATCCCGCACCTCCGCCCTCAGACCCCATCCCTCCAACCGTAACAAGGACAGAACGCCCCTGGTGCTCACCTTCCACCCTACCAATCTTTGCATAAACCAAATCATCCACCGACATTTCCACCACCTCCAAACAGATCCCACCACCAGGAATATATTTCCCTCCCCACTACTTTCCACCTTCTGCAAAGACTGTTCCCTCCGTGACTACCTGGTCAGATCCACGCCCCCCTACAACCCACCCTCCCATCCTGGCACTTTCCCCTGCCACCGCAGGAACTGTAAAACCTGCGCCCACACCTCCTCCCTCACCTCTATCCAAGGCCCTAAAGGAGCCTTCCACATCCATCAAAGTTTTACTTGCACATCCACTAATATCATTTATTGTATCCGTTGCTCCTGATGCGGTCTCCTCTACATTGGAGAGACTGGGCGCCTCCTAGCAGAGCGCTTTAGGGAACATCTCCGGGACACCCGCACCAATCAATCACATCGACCCGTGGCCCAACATTACAACTCCCCCTTCCACTCTGCCGAGGACATGGAGGTCCTGGGCCTCCTTCACTGCTGCTCCCTCACCACCAGATGCCTGGAGGAAGAACACCTCATCTTCCGCCTCAGAACACTTCAACACCAGGGCATCAATGTGGACTTCAACAGTTTCCTCATTTCCCCTTCCCCCACCTCACCCTAGTTCCAAACTTCCAGCTCAGCACTGTCCCCATGACTTGTCTGGACTTGTCCTACCTGCCTATCTCCTTTTCCATCTATCCACTCCACCCTCTCCTCCCTGACCCATCACCTTCATCCCCTCCCCCACTCACCCATTGTACTCTATGCTACTTTCTCCCCACCCCCACCCCCCTCTAGCTTATCTCTCCACGCTTCAGGCTCTCTGCCTTTATTCCTGGAAGGGCTTTTGCCTGAAACGTCGATTTTGAAGCTCCTTGGATGCTGCCTGACTGCTGTGCTCTTCCAGCACCACTAATCCAGAATCCTATCATCAAGCCAATTTTATTCAATTCGATAGCTCTTCCTGGATCCCATGTGATCTAATCTTACTAACCAGTCTACCATGCAGAACCTTACTGAAGGCCTTTCTAAAGTCCATATGGATAATGTCAACTACTCTGCCTTCATCTTGATGGTACAGAATTTAAATATTTGTGTAAAGAGAGGCATGATGCTGAAGTCTTTAATTTTGCACTCATCATGACAAAAAATAAATTACTTTTTCTTTTGCTCTCCCAAACCCATTTCATAATTTCGAATAGTTCGACCAAATTTCCTCCTAAACCTTTTCTGCTTTAAGAGGTACAATGTCATATTCTCTACTCTTAACATGTAAGGTCCCTGGCACAACTCTGGTTCATTTCCCTCTGCGCCTAAAGTGTACAGAACGTTGTTAAAGACTCATACAGATGTACAGCCCAGAAACAGACCCTTCAGTCCAACTCATCCATGCTGACCAGATATCCTAAATTAATCTAATCCCATTTACCAGTACTTGCCCATATCCCTCTAAACCCTTCCTATTCATACACACATCCAGATGCCTTTTAAATGCTGCAATTGCACCAGCTACCACCACTTCATCTGGCAGCTCGTTCCATATACGTACCACCCTCTGTGTGAAAAAGTTGCCCCTTAGGTCCCTTTTATATCTTTCTCCTCTCACCCTAAACCTATGCCCTCTAGTTCTGGACTCCCTTGCCCAGGAAAAGACCTTGTCTATTTACCCTATCCATGCCCCTCATGATTTTATAAACTTCTATAAGGGCACCCCTCGGCCTCCGATGTTCCAGGAAAAACAGCCCCAGCCTATTCAGCCTCTCCCTATAGCTCAAACCCTCCAACCCTGGCAACATCCTTGTAAATCTTTTCTGAACCCTTTCAAGTTTTACAACATCCTTCCTGTAAGAGGGAGACCAGAGGTGCACGTAATATTCCAAAGTGGCCTAACCAATGTCCTGTATAGCCACAACATGACTCATGCTTTGAGCAATAAGGGAAAACATATCAAATGTCTTCTTCACTATCTCATTGGGGTATATGTATCTGAAAGGGTTAAAGCTGAAGATTGCCATAAGAACCTACCACTATGCTGATCTCCTGTGGGCAGAACTCCTATACTCATGCTTTGAGCAATAAGGGAAAACATATCAAATGTCTTCTTCACTATCTCATTGGGGTATATGCATCTGAAAGGGTTAAAGCTGAAGATTGCCATAAGAACCTACCACTATGCTGATCTCCTGTGGGCAGAACAGATTAGGATCTTGAATGGGGGAGACCCAGCATCTCGTTCTTCTCAAATTTCATGGAGTGATGTACCATTACATGTACTACACTATATCTGGTTAATTACTCTACTAGTTAGACCATGAGGTAATTTTCTTCTATAACAATGACCAAGCTGACCCTGTAGTTTCCTTCACTTAAAGAGGATGGTGGCAGCTCATTCAGAGTAATTAACCCTAACAACATTCAACATTGAATATAATACTTCAGCTGAGGTCCAACGAGTGTCTTGTGGCCATTTAAATGGCATTCTGACTTACTATAGTAGCCTCCTGATGGCTTGAAATTATGAAAATCCCACATTAAGGAGTACAATGACTTGGAATAGGTGGAAAGTTAAAGTTTGGGAATGATGACCAATGAGATCATTAGGTGAAATCTTCCATTAGCAAGTGAGCTTAGTGGTGGTAGGACTGAAAGTGAATGATGGTCCATATGTGCCTCTCCTTGACCCCTCACAAACTCTTCAGCACGTCTGAGGAAAGACAAAAGAGTGGATCCACAAATCAGTAATGACTTGCTGCAGGTTGTCCTACAGACCATCCGAGACAGGCAAGAAGTCCAGTTCCCAGGAATGACAGCTGGAGGGCTTGTTTTATGACCAAGGGACAGATAACACCAGTGAGGCTTGTGCAATAATCAGGCTTGGTACAGGACAAGAAGGAAGAACATGCTGCTCAGACAACATCATGGCATATGTACGCATGTGACCAGTACACTACCTCCATCGGGATGTACAATTCTGCGACATTGAGAACTTGGAAGGGAAACTGTTGTTGACATTTGGCATAAGCAAGTCCTAATGCAGGGTACTTTGGCATCGATACAATCATGCCTCACCGGCACTTTCTTCAAATGTGGGCAATGCCTTATGTAGAACCATCATATAGATATCAGCAAGATGTGGAACGACACGCTGCCTTGACCCCCACCCTCCTCACTTCCTTTCCCCACCTTGTTTCCTGCTTCCAATTGCAGCACAAAATTACACTGATTGTAGCAACACTTCAGAAATCATCTCCACTTCTAATGAAAAAGCTGTTTGTTTTAGATGAGCTATTATCTCCATTAAGTTGGCAGACAGAATTTGATACAGCTCTAAGCTCATTATAATATCAGCAGAACTCTATCTCCTGCCTTGTTGTTCTTACAGATTATTGTTAAGTGCCAGTTAACATTTTCCAAACAATGTTCTTTCACACTGCATGAATGACACACAGAAATGAAGTGACAGGGTGGTGAATTATACTGGGAGCCAGGCAAATGGCTCAGTCATGGCCATATTGGAGTCAATGGTTTGAGAGAGAATTGTAAAAAAACATTGGGAGAGATGTTAACAAGGGTTGGTTGCAGTTTCACTTACACAATCACTCAAAGTAAACATTTACTCCCAGTTAAAGTGCAGCGATAGTTGTCATGCAGCCAACTACAACAGGCATACAGCACAGTGAGGCCCAAACTTAAAGGTCAAAACTAAAGATGAGTTTTCACTTGTGCCGTTTGTGAGAAATGTTGGTCACTAAGAAATGAATCACTTCAGTCTTTTGACACATTACAACACAGAGGCACTGCTATGCAAAAAGCTGATCCATGATGCAGGCATGATAAGTTGCTTTAATAATGCTTCATGATCAATACAAATTTACAGCAGTTGAAATAATACAATTATATTATAGAGAAAACATTTTGATTTAAAGTTTTTCTTTCCCCTAAAGGTTGCTTTCCAGACCAGTGATGTGCCATCAGGATCAGTGCTGGGTCCACTGGTTTTCGTCATTTATATAAATGATTTAAATGTGATCATTGGAGGTATAGTTAGTAAGTTTGCAGATGACACCAAAATTGGAGGTGTAGTGGACAGTGAAGAAGATTACTTCAGCCGACAACAGGATCTTGATCAGATGGGCGAATGGGCTGAGGAGTGACAGATCGAGTTTAGTTTAGATAAACGTGAGGTGCTGCATTTTGGAAAGGCAAATCAGAGCAGTACTTATACACTTAATGATAAGGTCCTCAGGAGAGCTGCTGAACAAAGGGACCTTGAAGTGCAGGTTCATTTTTTCTTGAAAGTAGAGTGACAGGCAGATACGATAGTAAAGAAGGTGTTTGGTGTGCTTTCCTTTATTGGACAGAGCATTGAATATAGGAGTTGAGAAGTGGCTGTACAGAACTTTGGTTAGGCCACCTTTGGAATATTGCATGCAATTCTGCTATTTTTTCTATTGGAAGGATATTGTGAAACTTGAAAGGGTTCATAAAAGATTTACAAGGATGTTGCCGGGGTTGGAGGATTTGAGCTATAGGGAGAGGCTGAACAGGCTGGGGCTATTTTCCCTGGAGCGTTGGAGGCAGAGGGGTGATCTTATAGAGGTTTACAAAATTATTAGATTAGATTAGATTACTTACAGTATGGAAACAGACCCTTCGGCCCAACAAGTCCACACCGACCTGCCGAAGCGCAACCCACCCAGACCCAACGAGCACCCGAGCAACAAATCTTCTCACAAACTTTGGACCCATTCCCCTATATTTACCCCTTCACCTAACACTACGGGCAATTTAGCATGGCCAATTCACCTAACCTGCACATTTTTGGATTGTGGGAGGAAACCGGAGCAGATGGTGGTATGTGTATGGAATGAGCTGCCAGAGGAAGTGGTGGAGGCTGGTACAATTACAACATTTAAAAGGTATCTGGATAGGAATATGAATAGGAAGGGTTTAGAGGAAAATGGGCCAGGTGCTGGCAAACGGGACTAGATTAGGTTAGGATATTTGGTCAGCATGGACGAGTTGGACCGGAGGGTGTGTTTCCGTGCTATAAATATCTATGACTCTATGACTCTATAAAAGCAAGGAAAGTATGCTATTCTGGGGCTGAGGTTTGGCAAAGTAGGTTCGTGAGGCTTTTGTCTTTCCCAGGGCCTCATCATTCTGTGAACAGGATGTTTTAGTGCATTTTAAAACTTTGATATAGATCAAGGCTGAAGTTTTTATTACAGTTACCCTTTGAGAAATTAGATGGGATTGGATGAGACATTGAACATAATAAATAAGGCCATTAATACGTTATACAGCCACTGGAAATAATACTCACACTCAGCAAGCTTGTGATCAATTCTCAATTTCAGTTTGACTTTCCTGTTGATTCCCATATCTCACTTAGTTGCCTGGAAAATGTACAGCAGGTGACCTGATCTAAGAATTCATTGAGTCTGTAGCTTGACTACTGAGCAAGTTCCAGTTCAGTCACAGGGCCTGGCTCTCACTTATTAGACTCCAATCTACCATACACTTACACTTACATGTAGGGAAGAGGTGTTGGAAATTCTGGAAAGGGTGAAAATAGATAAGTCCCCTGGGCCTGATGGCATTTATCCTAGGATTCTCTGTGAAGCAAGGGAGGAGATTGCAGAGCCATTGGCCTTGCTTTTTATGTCCTCGTTGTCTACAGGAATAGTGCCAGAAGACTGGAGGATAGAAAATGTGGTTCCCTTGTTCAAGAAGGGGGAGTAGGGATAACCCTAGTAACTATAGGCCGGTGAGTCTCACTTCTGTTGTGGGCAAAGTCTTAGAGAGAATTGTAAGGGATAGGATTTATGAACATCTGGATAGGAATAATGTGATCAAGGATAGTCAGCATGGTTTTGTGAAGCGCAGGTCGTGCCTCACAAACCTTACTGAATTCTTTGAGAAGGTGACTAAGGAGGTAGACGAGGGTAAAGCGGTAGATGTGGTGTATATGGATTTTAGTAAGGTGTTTGATAAGGTTCCCCATGGTAGACTACTGCAAAAAATACGGAGGTATGGCATTGAGGGTGAGTTGGAGGTTTGGATTAGGAATTGGCTGGCTGGAAGAAGACAGAGGGTAGTAGTTGATGGTAAAGATTCATCTTGGAGTGCAGTTACTAGCAGTGTTCCGCAAGGATCTGTTTTGGGACCATTGCTGTTTGTCATTTTTATAAATGACCTGGAGGAGGGGCTAGAAGGTTGGGTGACCAAGTTTGCGGATGATACGAAAGTCGGTGGAGTTGTTGACAGTGAGGAAGGATGTGTCAGGTTACAGCGGGATATAGATAAGCTGCAGAACTGGGCAGAAAGGTGGCAAATGGAGTTCAATGTAGGTAAGTGTGAGGTGATTCACTTTGGTAAGAGTAACAAAAAGATGGGGTACTGGGCTAATGGTCGGATACTTGGGAGTGTGGATGAGCAGAGGGATCTTGGTGTCCATGTACACAGATCTCTGAAAGTTGCCACCCAGGTAAATAGTGCGGTGAAGAAGGCATATGGCGTACTGGCTTTTATTGGTAGAGGAATTGAGTTCCGGAGCCCTGAGGTCATGTTGCAGTTGTATAAGACTCTGGTGCGGCCGCATCTGGAGTATTGTGTGCAGTTTTGGTCGCCATACTATAGGAAGGATGTGGAGGCACTGGAACGGGTGCAGAGGAGGTTTACCAGGATGTTGCCTGGTATGGTAGGAAGATCGTATGAGGAAAGGCTGAGGCACTTGGGGCTGTTTTCATTGGAGAAAAGAAGGTTTAGGGGTGACTTGATAGAGGTGTACAAGATGATTAGGGGTTTAGATAGGATTGACCATGAGAACCTTTTTCCACGTATGGAGTCAGCTATTACAAGGGGGCATAGCTTTAAATTAAGGGGTGGTAGGTATAGGACAGATGTTAGGAGTAGATTCTTTACTCAGCGAGTCATGAGTTCATGGAATGCCCTGCCAGTAGCAGTGGTGAACTCTCCCTCTTTATGGGCATTTAAGCGGGCATTGGATAGGCATATGGAGGATAGTGGGCTAGTGTAGGTTAGGTGGGCTTGGATCGGCGCAACATCGAGGGCCACAGGACCTGTACTGCGCTGTATTTTTCTATGTTCTATGTTCTATGATCTCTTTCATATACAGTGCATTGGGACCTTAGCAGATGGGAGCAGAAGGCGTTTTAATGGCTGACATGGGCTTAGTGCCATTTTTAAATGTCTCAAACCCACTTCCAATCTCCTTTAATGAATAAGCACCACTCATTGCAATGAATTATCTCTGGGAGAAAGTGAGGACTGCAGGTGCTGAAGATCAGTCAAAAACTGTAACTCTAGAAAAGCACAGCAGGTCAGACAGCATCTGGGGAGCAGGAGAGTCGATGTTTTGAGCATAAAGTCTTCATCAGGAATGAGGAGGTGACCCAAGTGGGCTGAGAGATAAATGGGAGGGGTCTGGGGGAGATAAATGGGGGTGGGGTGAGATAAATCGGGGGGGGGGGGTTGGGGTGAGATAAATGTGAGGGGAGTTGGGGGAAGTAAATGGGAGGAGGGTTGCGGTGAGATAAATGTGAGGGGATATCTCTAGCAGACTTTGATAACAAATTGGATTCTGTAATCTTTTATCCCAAAGTGATAATGACTTTTAAATGGAGCAATAAGAAGATATATTGCACTTTTCAATCAGTAAAATTGTGAACTTGTCACATCATCCTTGACTTGGAATGATGCATAAAGTTAAGCCTTGATATTAAGTTTGCTCACCTGGCATAAAATAGGTCAAGGGAAAAATTTCAAATGGAGTGGATTAACTGTGGATTGTCACCTTTTCTACTCCCTTCCTAGTCTGACTGACTGGAAATTTAAACTTCCTTCCAGCTGCAAGGAAAGGTCCTCCTTTAGATCATCAGGGCCTGATCTACTATTTTAGTCTTAGGCTTGAACAATGGTGACTTTCCCACCAAGCTAAAGCTGTTCGGACCAATACCCAGGGTTAGAAGACCACTTCACGTTTCCGTATGGGCAGGAGCTGGGTGACTCTGTTATGACTCCATCTGGCAACATTTGCCTTCTGCACTTCTCCATTGGTTTCCTCTCCCAGAGTCCTAAAGTATTGCTGAACTGAAATGTTTACTTTATTACAGTGACAGGCCAAAAAAGATCCTTTCTCACACCTTTGGCTGAAATTAAAGTGCCTTTGCTTTGGTCTGTTTTCCAACACATGAAGACTGAGACATATAGGTTCTTGAGTATCAAGTGGATCAAGGATTACAAGAAGTGTGAGAATGGGGATGAGAAACAAATCAGCCATGACTGTATGGACTATTTTCTGCTCACACATCTTATGGTCTTATGGATTAGCCAAAAATCTTTGTCCATTAATGTGTAAAAAAGCTCAAAGGTAAGCAATTCATCAATATGTGATGATGGGAGGTGAGAACCAGTTGACTCTAAACTAAAGTCGCTGTTCCATCAGTATCATGGAGTCAAAGTCCTGAAACTCCCTTTCTAATATCACTGTGGTTGTCCCCATACCATGTGGACTAGTGCAGATCAATCAGGTAACTCATCCAAATTTTCTCATAGACAATTAGAGATGTGCAACATACAGTGATGTCGCCAACCAGCAATGCCCAAGTACCATAAACAATTGTAAAGAAAAATAAATGCCTTTGCCTAGTCTATAGGTTCACAATTGTTATCCAAGAATGGAAGCCTGATCTACTCTACATGTGGCCCCAGTCCTACTCGATGCTGACTCTTCAGGGCAATGAGGGATCGGCTATAAATACGTTTCAGGGTTATCCACAGGGGAAAGTCACATTTTGGTTTACAACAGTTTTTGGCATACACATAAACATCATTTCCATTTCCATGATGATAACTTAGAGTGCATATTTCCAATTATGAAATTGTAACACTTTTTTGGAGATAAGTGGGCACTCAAGGTGGCACCAGCCTACACTTTCTTGCTTGGGTCCACAGGAGCAATCCTTCTATTTCTAGCTGTGTTCCAGCACAACACTTGGAATTTAGTTCAAATTACATCAATGCCTAAGTGATATAGTGACTTCTGGGGGCAGGGGAGGGGTTGGGGTGGGTGTGTGTGTGTGTGTATGTGTGGGGGTGGGGGTGGGGGTGGGGGGCGGGGGGGTGGTGTTCTAATTTCCATCTATATCTTAATTAGTCATATGGGGGTAAATTGGATGCAGAACAACAAATGCTAAATGCTCTTCATTGGACCTAAACCCCAGTTTCTTTAAGGGATATGGGACTTAAGATATAAAAATAACACCCCTTGCAACATACAGATCAACCGAGGCGAAACAGATGACGCTTCATAGCGTCAGATTTCAAATTTTTTAAATTTCAACATCTATCCTAACTCCTTCGGGTTAAAAGTTCAGTGCCAAAAGCTGTAAATATTAAGCTACATCAAAAGTAATCCACTTATAGATAATAAATGAGAAAAATGTTGTCTGTTATACATTGAAGTATATGTCCTACCTGTATGACCAGGAATGATGGACTCTATGCACTGGGCGCATCCAGGTTTCAAACTGTCCAATATGCATAGCAAAAAAGTTTTATGGATTGATTCCAAGGGGATTTGAGTCCAAGTTCAAATAGGTAGATTAAGAAGACATTTGTATGAAAGTGTGGTGCTGGAAAAGCACAGCAGCTCAGGCAGCATCCAAGGATTTGAGAATCGATGTTTTGGGCATAAACCCTTCATCAGGAATCAGGCTTATGCCTGAAACATTGATTCTCCTGCTCCTCAGATGCTGGCTGAGCTGCTGTGCTTTTCCAGCACCACACTCTCGACTCTCCAGCATCTGCTGTCCTCACTTTCTCCTATTTGTATGAGAGGTTCATGAATTCCCAGTATATGATCAGTAAAGGAAATCTTGGGAATTTTAAAAGCATTACAAGTTCAAATTCCTTATTGCTAGTTTAAGTCATAATTTGTTCAACAATATCCACAATTATTTCACACTGCAGAGTTCCCTTTGATTACAAAAATATAATTAAATTAAATAATTTAAAGATGAGGAAGGTTAAAATATTTTATGCAGTGCATAGCAAAAGATCATCCAAGTTGGTGCCTGCACTTATCCAAAGTCATTTAGAGTTTGTGCAAAATACATTGTCAGTTACCGGTTTTAGCTCATGTCCCCTGACTTCAGGGGCAGGTGAATTTGAGAGACACTCTGTTAACAAGACCGGAAGGAGTTGGTCTACTTTACTTCTGGCTGTATCAGCTTTGTCTCGTAGATTTCAAAATGGATTCCTTTGGACTTGGTTATCTTCATGACTGCTCCATTCAGCTCCTCCTCCTGAAGAATTTTCATTAACCCTTCAACGATTAATGATGGGCTGCAAAAAAAAACATTTCTGCTATTTTTTGTAAAATTCAGTTTTGATGAAAATGCTTCCACTTGCAACTCCTGACGGATCTCCAGAATGAAGGGTGATCTTATTGAAGAGTTTACAATGCAAAAAGAATTCGGGCGGGTAGGTACAGAGAAACAATTGCTTGTTAAGTAGATTCAAGTTTAAGATAGATTGTTAAATAGGAAAGGAAACCATGGTAAAGAGGAAAATAGGATTGAAGGTTAACACAGCAGCATTGATCTCATTGATTGGTGGACCTGACTTGATGAGTTGAATGAGGATTAGAGTGGTGCTGAGTGATTCTTGATGAAGGGCTCCAACCTAAAACGTTGATTTTCCAGCTCCTCAGATGCTGCCTGACCTGCTGTGCCATGCCAGCACCACTCTAATCTTGACTCTGATCTCCAGCATCTGCAGTCCTCACTTTCACCTTGATGAGTTGAAAGGCCTACTCTGCTTCTACATCTTGTGGTTTAAACAGGGTTTTAAAATTAGAGGTGAATTCAGGCTGTACCTTTTCCTCACAATAGACTTGCAGAAGTATTTAAATCTCTGTGCTCAAAGGTTATAGACACTGGGCACCAACTGGAACGCTGAGACTGATGCACTGTTGCCAAAGATAGGTAAATGGAGTGGGAGGAGAGATCAGTCGTGACCTAAGTGAAGGCAGGAGCAGGCCCGAGGAGCTCAATGGTCTCAAGCCAACGAATGATATTGCGGAAAAGGGGTGGTTTCAATTCTACCGCCATAAGTTTCGCAGCACTTTGGTGAAACCAGTCCCCATCACCCGGTTCAATCAAAAACAGCTGAAACAGACATTTCCTCTGGGGCACTTGGGATGGCAAAAGGCTGGGCAACTGCCCGCATGATATCAGAGGCATAAGTTTTCACATTTGTAATCAATGTATACATACAAACGAATTCTAATTCAAGATGGGCGGCAGACTGGCAGTGCGGGTTTCTGCCTGGACTTCATTGGCTCTGTCTGCTTGCACGTTTTTTTTCTTTCGCCGCTCTTTTTTTTTTCCCTTAATTTAATCAACTTACTTTCTGTGGAGAGCGGGTTTGTGCGGCATGGAGGAGATCGAGCCAATGTTGCAGTGAAAGACGTCCCCTGGCATCTGAGGCGGTGGCCTGAGCAGGCAACCTGAGGTCTCCCAGCATCCATGCGACATCAAGTGAGGGGGAAATTGAGCCAGCATTGGGAGAGGGAACCAACTGGGATAAAAGAGCCCAGCACAGAGGAGATCGAGCCCTTGTAGGGATTGCGAGGCCCAGCATGGCTAAGCAGTTAAGAAAGACTGTAATGTTAAACTTTACTTATTTTTCTACTTTGTACCTAAGATTTTGTACCTAGATACCTTTGTACCTAAGATGGTTCCAGGAATGGTGACTTCATATACTTTTCACTGTACATCTGTATCCCTAAGCTTCAGTACAAGTCACAATAAAACCGAACCTCATTTCTAATTCTAAACTGGTAAAGATTAGTTTAAGGTTAATGTTAGGCAGCATTACAATAGTAGGATAGGGCAAGTCTGGTGTTTAGTCTCTATTCCCCGTCACTCTGAGGTGGTAGTAATGGGTCTTCTTGAACCACTGTGTTCATTGTAGAAGGTTGATGCAACTGAATGTCAAGGACATCAGTAAGTAGCTAAATGGCTATTTGCTGAAATCACATGTCGGCCTTAGCAGGTTTCTCAAAAGTACAGAGACCTTTCTGTCTTTATAACCAATCCAACAGCTTCATAGTCAGATTTACTGGGCACAACACTTGATTTCCAAATTTTCTGCAGAAAAAGAATCCAAATTCAATTTCACAAGCCTCAATAACCCATGGCTGCAGCTTATTAGCTCCAGAGCATAATCATTAACTTCCGTACTTCTTCATGTAACATAAAACATTGAACAATACAGCACAGAACAGGCCCTTTGGCCCTCGATGTTGCGCCGACCTGTGAACTAATCTAAGCCCATTCCCCTACACTATCTCATCATCATCCATATGCTTATCCAGTGACAGTTTAAATGCCCCCAATGTGGCTACATTAACTATATTGGCAGGCAGAGTATTCCATGCCCTTGCCACTCTCTGAGTAAAGAACCTGCCTCTGACATCTGTCTTAAATCTATTTGCAGCTATGCCCTCTTGTACAAGCCAACGTCATCATCCTAGGAAAAATTATTTTCACTGTCCACCCTATCTAATCCTCTGACCATCTTGTATGTCTCTATTAAATCCCCTCTTCGCCTTCTTCTCTCCAATGAGAACAGACCCAAGTCCCTCAGCTTTTCCTCATAAGACCTTCTCTCCAGACCAGGCAACATCCTGCTAAATCTTGACTGACCTTTTCCAATGCTTCCACTTCCTCCCTGTAATGGGGCGACCTGGACTGCATACAATATTCTGAGTGTGGCCACACTAGCACTTTGTACAGTTGCAGCATGACAGCACGACTCCGGAACTCAATCCCTCTATCAATTAAACTGAACACACTGTATGCCTTCATAACAGCACTATCCACCTGGGTGGTATAATTACCTGGGTCATTTCTACTGCCCTTCTTGAACAAGAGCACAACATTTGCAATCCTCCAGTCCTCTGGTACTAAACCTGAAGACAATGATGACTCAAAGATCAAGGCCAAAGACTCCTCCATCTCCCCCTTAGCTTCCCAGAGAATCCTTAGATAAATTCCATCTAGCCCAGGGGACCTATCTACTTTCATGCCTTCTAGAATTGATGACACCTCCACCTTATGAGCTTTAATCCTTTCTAGTCTAATAGCAAGTATCTCAGTCTTCTCCCCTACACTATTCTCCTTTTCCTGAGTGAAAACAGATGAGAAATATTCATTTAGCACCTCTCTGATCATTATACGGTCCACACACAACTTCCCACTTCTGTCTTTGATGGGCCCTATTCCTACCCTAGTCATCCATTTATTCCTCACATACCTACAGAAAGGTTTAGGGTTCTCCTTTATTCTATCTGTTAAAGACTGCTCATGTCACCTCCTTGCTCTTCTTAACTCCCTTTATAAATCCTTCCTAGCTAATCAATAACTCTCCATAGCCTCATCTGAAACATCCCGTCTCAACGTCACATAAGCCTCCCTCTTCCACTTAACAAAAGATACAATTTCTTTAAATAACCATGGTTCCCTTACCTTATCACTTCCTCCCTGCCCGACAGGGACATACCTATCAAGGACACACAATATCCTGCTTAAACTAGCTCCACATTTTGATTGTCCCCATCCCCTGCATTTTGCTACCCCATTCTATGCCTCCTAAGTCTTGCCTAATGCCATTATAATTGCCCTTGCCTCATCGATAACTCTTGCCATGTGACATGTACCTATCCCTTTCCATCGCTAAACTAAATGTGACTGAATTATGGTCACTCTCTCCAAAGTACCCACCTACAACTAAATCAAACAGCTGGCCTGGTTCATTACCAAGTACCAGATCCAGTGGGGCCTCCCCACTTGTTGGCCCTTTGACATACTGTGTCAGGAAACCCTCCTGTACACATTGGACTAAAACTGCTCCATCCGACGCGCTAGAGTTCTAGCATTTCCAGTCAATGTTGGGGAAGTTAAAGTCCCCTATTATGACCACCCTATTCCTTTCACTCCTACCCAGAATTATTTTGCCGATCCTCTCCTCCACCTCCCTGGAACTTTGCGGAGGCCTATTAAAAAACTCCCAGCAGTGTGACCTCTCCTCTTCTGTTTCTAACCTCAGCCCATACTACCTCAGTAGATGAGTCCTTGTCAAAAGTTCTTTCAGCTACCACTGTACTGTCCTTGACTAACAAGGCCACACCTCCCCCTCTTTTACCACCTTCCCTGTTTTTAATGAAAGATCTAAATCCTGGAACCTGCAACATCCATTCCTCACTCTGCTCTATCCATGTCTCCGAAATGGCCACAACATCGAAGTCCCAGATACCTATCCATGTTGCAAGCTCACCTACCTTATTCCCGACACTCCTTGCATTGAAGTAGACACACTTCAGACCAGCTTGCTGTCTGCCAGCACACTCCTGTGACTGTGAAATCCTGTCCATGTCCTCCCTACTCTCATCCTCCTGTGTACTGGAACTACACCACAGGATTCCATCCCCCTGCTAAGCTAGTTTAAACCACCCTGAATCGCACTAGCAAATTTCCCACCCAGGATATTAGTACCTCTCTGGTTCAAATACAAGTAGGTGGATTAGTGGAAATGGAGACTGGAGTCAATAAGAGTTGGAGAAGTGATGGTCTGATAGGTTTCCATGGAAGAATAGAATCGATGGGCCAAGTCACCTTTCCCATTGTACTTTTGAAGACATGAGATTTCTAAAATCACAGTGACAATGAGAAATATTGCCACAGAAACCTCTTTGCTAAACGGTGAAACTATGAAGGGTGAAACTTGTCCCAGGAGCAAAATCGATGCCAGGTAATCAGGCTTATATTTGGCACCATTTTGTTTTCTATCAATTTTAAAACCAATGTAGTTGGCTGGCATCTGGAAAAGACTAATTCATAAATTAGGTCAGAAATCCTCCGAGAGTCATTCTCAGAGGCGTCTATGACACATGAATATACTTTCATTTTTCAGGAACTTAATGAGCTACAGATTTCCATGCTGTTTCTTTTATATATTCATAGTGAGGGGGATTATTTCAAGGGCACCTCGAAAGCAGGGGTGGAAGTTTGATATTTTTAAATAGTCATATTTATAAAAGATTTCTCAGAAATAAAACTTCTCTGAAAAACTAAAAAGCTAAAAATAAAATTGGTATCTCTCTCTAAGTGGTTGGACCACAAAGGTCATGTTACAGAAATATATGATCTCCTTTATTTTCAGTCTGGCCATGACAAGCCAGCAAAGATATATTGGCTCTGAAGGCTGTACAATGCAGCTTTACTGGATTGATACAAGGGATTAAATTATGAGGACATGTATTCCTTGGTTGAAATAATTCAGGTGCAGTTTATGAGGTGCATCTACATTAAGTCACATCAGACTGTGCTTGCAGAATGTTATATATATTTGTTATATCTTCATTGACTACCTGCTAAGTTGAGTCACTCATTACAATTGCATCCAGCTCTAACCTCTTGTTATTGTACAGCTTGACTCTAATTTGAACCAAATGTGCTAAAATTGGAATCATCATGAAACCAAGCCAAAGTCAGTATTACGGTACAAAGGCAGTATTATAGTACAGAGCAGCAGTGTTAAAGTTTATTATTGTGGTCTCATGCTTGACTACGATTGTTCATTACAGGGTCAGGATGCACCAGTTCTCTTCTGGGTAGCCTTGTAAGTGTAAATCATTGCTTATCTAGATCACTGCCATCTGCCCATTAACAATTCTCATTCAGCCCAATACTCACAGACTTACGACTCCAGCAACGGGTCGACATTAAATTCCCATCCTAGTGTTCAAATCCCTCTATGACCTCTTCCTCACTGACTGACCAACCAAATGAAGACCCCTAAAGCTCTGTGTCCTTCTTGTTCTGGTCTCCTGTGCCTCACAAGGTTCCACCATTGGAAGCCATGCCCTCAGTGACACTGGACTTTCTTAAAATACTCTGCCCTCGATTTATCTTTTAAGAGTCTCCTTAAAACAGATGTCGAGAAACTTGAAAGGGTTCGGAAAAGATTTAAAAGAATATTACCAAGGTTGGAAGGTTTGAGCATCAGGGAGAAGCTGAATAAGTTGGGGCTATTTTCCCTGGAGAGAGAGAGGATGAAGGGTGACCTAATTGAAGTTTCTAAAATCATGAGGGGCATGCATTGGATAAATAGTTAAGGTCTTTTCTCCAGGGTAGGGGAGTCCAAAACTAGAGGACACAGGTTTAAGGTGAGAGAGGAAAGATTTAAAAGGGACCTAAAGGGCAACCTTTCCATGCAGAGGGTGGTGTGAGTATGGAATGATCTGCCAGAGGAAGTGGTGGAGTTTGGTACAATTACAAAATTTAAAAGGCATCTGGATGGGTATATGAATAGGAGGGCTTTAGAGAGACATGGGCCAAATGCTAGTAAATGGGACTAGATTAATGTAGAACAACTGTTCAGCATGGACGAGTTGGACCGAAGGGTCTGTACATCTCTGACATTATTCGACCATGACTTTTGATAATTTGTCCAATACCTCCTCATGCGGTGCCAAATCATCTTTGATCACACTCTGGTGAACTGCTATGTGACACATCCCTCCATTAAAAGAGGTTGTAAAAAGCAAGTTGTTGTTGCTCAATGCAACATTTCCATATGTTTCGGATTTAGCAGTAAAGATCCATTCGTAAAAGTCAGAATAATATAAAAGTTGTAGACTATCTTAAAAAAGGACTTCTTGGAAATGTTTTGGAGCCTGGTGTGGAATATTGTTGGGAATGGTTCTATTCTGTTTAATTTCAGGGTACACTGACATATATTTTGCCCTTCTAAACAAACTAAATTTATGCTCTTGCTTCCTCCAACTGGGAATTTAGAAACAATGAGGACAATTTTAACCCAATCCAGTATGTGGGATGCAATGGGAGCCAGGCTGCTTTTCCAACCCCCCTGCCCCATTTCCCTCATGCCCATGGCCCCAGACCCTGGAGTGTTGGTTTAGGATGACCATCCAAGGGATAGAGATGGTCATTCAGTCTTTTCAGGCTGATTGACCAGTGAGGGTAAGACTGTTGTGCATTGTAACCTCCTTTAATAAAAGTAGTGTGTTGAATGAACTCAGCCAATCTGACAGCATCTGAGGGGAGACAAAGGACATGGAATACCATGGCGCAGTACAGGTCCTTCGATCTTTGATGTTGTGCTGACTTAAGGTTTCGAGTCTAGTGTGACTCTTCCTCAGAACTGAAGGGATTTGGAAAAGTGATAGGGTGACACAGAGTGTTAGCATGTGGAACAGTTGGTGAGGGTGTCAGTTCCAAAGGGATTGCTAACAGTAATAGAGGAGGAGAGATATAAATGAGAAGTAGGTATTAGTGGTAAGTGTTATTTGCAAAGAATAAGTCAGCTCTGCAGAGATACTGCCCTTCCACAAATCCATTGTTGATTGTCAGAAAATAAAATCTGGTTCACTGATGTCCTTTAAGGAAGGAAACTGCCATCCTTACCTGGTCTGACCTACATATGACTCCAGACCCACAACAACATGGTTGACTCTTATCTGACCTCTGGGTAGTAAATGCTGGCCCAGCCAGTGAAACCCTCATCCCATGAGTGAATAAAAGACAAACCATAATATCCATGGGTTGTCTGGAGAAAAGAATGTTTCAGATTACCACCATGTTGTGGGGGAGATATGTACAGAACAACCTCAATTATCCAAGCAAGACAGGTGGGAGTATTTTATTTGGATATTGATTGTTCAGATAACAGATAATGTTTTTACGGGACCTTGAGATCGTGTTTGGATAATCTGAATTTCGGATAATTGATGTTTGGATAACCAAGGTTGTTCTGTGCTGCTTAGTTGTTTGGTGTGGAGCATTCTGATAGAAACCAAACACGCTCCAATTCCCCCGACTTTGATGCAACTCACTCCCTGTCAGATGTTGTCGACTTCTTACACCACTCTTCCATTTCCCAAAATGTACTTACTCCAAGATTCCGTAGTGTTCAATCAACTTTTTCACCGTATCCTTGAGTATGTAGTATCTCCCCATCATTTGCTCTTGATTCACAGAGTTCAAAAGCGGAGTATCCACAAAGGCTGGACAAATTGTGTTGATCCGAACTCCATAGTCCAACAGCTTCGAGGTTGCCTGAACGAAAGCCGCAAGACAGTTACTGTTTATCAGACTGCACGGTCCCACTTATGAATGTCACTGCTGTTGACTGGGCCAGCACTTACTGCCCATCTCTGGTTGCCCCTGAGAAGGTTGGAGTGAGCTGCCTAATGCATCAGGGAACAACAGCAAATAATGGCTGGGCACCTAGTGAGGATCCCTGGGAAGGTAGGATCTGAACTCATCCTTCAGAAATTTTATCTTCTCCCTTCCCCCGTCCAGATTGCTGAGAAGTCAGTCTCATTTGGAGATTTGTTCTTTCTGCCTGTACTAGGCCCGACCAGGGGTGATCCTTGTTTACAGTAAATGTCAAGAGTCCAGCATCACACCCAACCTCCTCAGTGCAGTGTTCTTGGACAAGTCATTTTCAACAATCACCTTTCCTGATCACCAATGAGCCCTCACTACATTCATAGCCCAGGGCATGAAACCCTGGAAAGCAACATTAACCTCATTTACCAGGATGCTGCCTGGATTGGAAGGCATGTCTTATGAAGAGAGGTTGAGTGAGCTAAGGTTTTTTACACTGGACAGAAGAAGGGTGAGAGGTGACTTGATAGAGGTGTACGAGGTAATGAGAAGCATAGATAGAGTAGATAGCCAGAGACTTTTCCCCAGGGCAGAAATGACTGTCACGAGGGGCCATCATTTTAGGACGAAGGTGTGGGGAGATGTCACAGGTGGGTTCTTTACACAGAGAGTGATGGGTGGGTGCAATGCACTGCCAGCAGTGGTAGTAGATTCAGATACATTAGGGACATTTAAGCGACTGCTGGACAAGCACACGGACAGCAGTAAATTGAAGGAAGTGTAGATTAGGTTGATCGTAGATTAAGATAAATGCTTGGCACAGCATCATGGGCCAAAGGTCCTGTACTATGCTGTACTATTCTATGCTCTATGTTCTTAACATTAAGATTTAACATGTTCAGGGGTGGCCAAATAGGATGGTGAGTTAGGCACTGGCCATCTGTGGGGTCAAGGTTCGAATGCAATCAAGGCAAACCAAATGAAATTCTCTCCACTAAGGTCACTATGCCAAATGGGTTCTGCAGTCTCAATCCAAGACTTGAAGGGGGGAAGGTCTCTACTTCAACACAATGTCCCTCAAGATGATGGGGACAAATGATGTGAAGAATGGGAAAAACAAAACATGATACATGCACAGAGAAATTCAGCAGTATCTGAGGACAGAGAAGCAGAGTTAAAGTTTCAAGTCTGGTATGATTCTTCATCAGAATGGGAGTCATACTGGACACATTAACATTAGATTCAGGAGGTCTAGCAGTATCTGTGGATAGAGAAACAGAGTTAATGTGTCTGGTACGAATCGCATTCTGAAGAAGAGTCATATGGGTCTCAAAACGTTAACTCTGTTTCGCTCTGCACAGATGTTGCAAGATCAGCTCAGCTCTTCAGCATTCTGGGTGTTTGTTCTAAGTTTCCAGCATCTGCAGTATTCTGTTTTTCAATGTTAAATGACACCTGGATGGCTTGGCTGAGCTAAATGCTGTTGTTGAAAAGTGTGGTGTTGGAAACGTGCAGCAGGCCAGGCAGCATCCGAGGAGCAGGAGAATCAACGTTTTGGGTATAAGCCCTTCTTCAGCAATGGTTGAAGAAGGGCCTATGACCGAAACGTCGATTCTCCTGCTCCTTGGATGCTGCCTGGCCTGCTGCGCTTTTCCAGCACCACACTTTTCAACTCTGGTCTCCAGCATCTGCAGTCCTCACTTTCTCCTGAGCTGAATGCTGTTGATAAGAATAAAAACAGTTTTGGTCTCCTTACTTGACAAAGGATGTGCAGGCACTGGAGAAGGTACAGTGGAGGTTCACTCGGTTGATTCTAGAGCTGAGAGGGTTGGCTAACGGGGAGACATTGAAAATACCGGGACCATTGGAAATTATAAGAATGATGGAGATCTTACAGAAACTTATAAACTTAAACTGGCACTTCTGCTAGGCCAGCATTTATTGCCTATCTGGAATTGCAGTTAAGAATCAACCACACTGTTGTGGGTCTGGAGTCACATATGGCCCAGACCAGGCGAGGATAGCAGATTTCCCTGTTTGAAGGACATTAGGTGAACCGAATGGCTTAAATAGATAAAATAGAAGCAGAAAAGTTGTTTCCACTGGCAAGTGAAACTAGAACTAGGGGGCATATCCTCAAAATATTGGGGTGCAGATTTCAGACTGAGTTGAGAGGGAACTTCTTTTACCCAAAGAGTTATGAATCTGTGGAATTCCCTGCCCAGTGAAGCAGTTGAGGCTACCTCGTTGAATGTTTTTAAGGCAAAGACAGATAGATTGTTGAACAGTAAAGGAACGAAGGGTTATGGTGAGTGGGCGGGTAAGTGGAGCTGAGTCCATGAGAAGATCAGCCATGATCTTATTGAATGGTGGAGTAGGGTCTAGGGGCTAGATGGCCTACTCCTGTTCCTGGTTTTTATGTTCTTATTATGTAAAACATACCGACCTTTGTCAAGCAATTGATTGGATTGCTGTATTCTGTAGCACCAAAACACAGAAAGCATAAAGAAACTTAAAACACTGGTTCCACCTGATCTTCGTGTCATATGAACAGTAAAGGCACATAAAGAATAATATTGGCCAAGGAAGAAAATCATGACTAAGGAGTACTTACTGCTATAGCCCTGGTGAATCCAACTACACCATGCTTTGTGGCTGTGTACACTGGTCCATGTGCAGCTGGGAATAAACCTAAACAGAAATAGAGAAGAAAGCAGAATTGCATGTATCAACAACAACTTGGATTCATATTGCACCTTTGTTGGAGTATGATGTATCACAATGCTTCACAGGTGCTTCAGGGAGGCAAAGGCCTTGTGGCATTGTCTGGACTGCTAATCCAGAAACCCAGGAAATGTTCTGAGAACCTGGGTTCAAATCCCACCATGGTAAAATCTGAATTTGACAAAAAAGTCTGGAATTAAGAGTCTAATGATTACCATGAATCCACTCTCAGTGGTTGGAAAAACCCATCTGACTCACTCATATCCTCTGGGGAAGGAAACCTGCCATCCTCACCTGGTCTGGCCTACAAGTGACTCCAGACCCACAGCAATGTGGTTGACTCTTAACTGCCTTCTAGGCAATTAGGGATGGGCAATAAATTCTGGCTTAGCCAGTGACATCCTCATCCTGTGAATGAATTTTTCAAAGAAATACCAAATACAATTTGACCCCTGGCATCATAAGGAGATATTGGGACCAAAAGTGTTTGGTTTTGAGAAGTCTCCTAAGGGAGGGGGAGGAGTGGAGAGACAGTGAGGTTTGGGGAAGGAATTGCAGGGTCAAGGGCCTACACAGCTGGAAGCATGGTCATAGTGGATCGATGGAAATCTGGGATAAAGGCATGATTACAGAAACTCAAATATCTCTGAGAGCTGTTGGACGGAAGGAGATCGGATAGAGGGAAAATGAGTTTCATGAAGGGATTTCAAAACCAAAAGCATTAACATCAAAGACAACATTCAAAATATAATTTCCTACCTGTTTGTGTGTGTGTGCTATCTTGCCCTTTTACATGAGAATCAACCTACTGTTATAAATTGGAGCTGTTTTAATTGGCGTAGTGGAGATTTGACCGAAATGTTTAAGGTGATGAAGGAATGGGCCAAGGTCTATAACATAGTGACAGCGATATAACATTAAATATCAAGGATTCAAGATCGAGAGAAAGAAACTTGCACAGAAAGATGAAAAAAATTACCTGGAGACAATAAAAACAGAAATTGCTGGAAAAGATCAGCAGGTCTGGCAGCATCGGTGGTGAGAAATCAGAGTTAACATTTTAGATCTAGTGACTCATCCTCAGAAGTTACCGGAAGGACAGGTTAGTTGGATGGTTTAAGGATAGTGAAATGAAGCGATACAGTCACAAGTTGGCCACAATGGATCAGTGTTGCACTTGTGAGGAATAAACATCAGCACAGACTGGTTGGGCCAAATGGCTCGTTTTCAACTTGGCAGCTCGGTGTTGTGCAATGAAGTGTGTGATGAGTAATGAAAACTGCAAAAGGAATGTTTAGTGCACAACACCACCAGAAGTCAGAGTGTGGAAGTACAGTATGACTGCTTTACCCAAGTCATTCCCATTATAAATGTGCTGAGGAGCATAAGAAATAGGAGCAGGAACAAGCTATTCAGCTCTTTAAGTCTGCTTTGTTTTCAACATCGTCATGGCTGATCTTTGAGTCATAGAGTCTTAGAGACAAACATCATGGAAACAGACTCTTTGGTCAAACCAATCCAAGCGGATCATAATCCCAAATTAAACTAGCCCCACCTGCCTGCGTTTGGTCCATATCCTTCCAACATTTCTTATTCATGTACTTACCTGCATATCTTTGGAACTTTGAAAGTGTACCTGCATTCACCAATCCCTCTGGAAGCTCATTCTACTGTCTGTGTAAAAACATTTGCCCCTCATGTCTTTCCTAAATCTTTCTCCTCTACCTTAAAAAATATGCCCCCTAGTCTCGAAATCCCCAACCCTCGGGAAAATACACCTGCCATGCACCTTATCTAAATCCCTCATGATTTTATAAACCTCTATAAGGTCATCCCTCAGCCTCCTATACTCCAGTGAAGAAAGTCCGAGCTTATCTAGCCTCTCCTTATAATCCCAACCCCCCATTTTCACCACACCCTGGTAAAAATTTTCTGAACTTTCTCTAACTTACTAATAACCTTCCTATAAAAGGGTGACCAGAAATGGACACAGTAGTCCAGAAGAGGCCTCACCAACATTCTGCACAACCTCAACGTTTTGTCCCAACTCTTATACTCGAAGGTCTGAGCAATGAAGGCAAGCATGCTAAATGCTTTCTTAACCACCCTTCGACATTGACTTCAACTCCATTTTCCTGCAGCATCCCCATATCTCTTGGTTCTCTCTCTTTTTGTCAGTCTATTGTCTGGTGAGATGAGAGTTTGCATTGTGGTGATGAACAGTGTGAGGAACCCCACTCTGGCCTGGAAGACTCTGCCTTATTTGCCACAGAGCAGGGCAGGGGGCTGAGAAGGAGCAGAACTTTTGCAGACCTCTTAAGTCTCAGTCAGCTGAATGATCAATGTCCATAAGACCATAAGACACAAGGGCAGAAGTAAGACATTCAGCCCATCAAGTCTGCTACACTATTCAATGACATCACGGCAAATCTGATAATCCTCAACCCCACTTTCCTGCCTTTCCTTACAACCCTTACTAATTGGAAATCTGTCTTGAATATACTCAAATGACCTAGCCACAACAACCATTTGCGGTGAAGAATTCCAGAGTTATTAGCATCTGAGAAGAAATTCCTCCTCATCTTGGTCTTATCTGGTCATCTATCATGAGATTTCTGCTCTTAGATTCTCTCACAAGGGAATCAACTTCCCATATCATCTGTCAAGTTCCCTAAGAATTTTATATGCTGGAATTCGGTTGTCTCTCATACTTCTAAATCCCACTAAATTTATCCTCCTTGGATAAATCTTTCCATACTTGGATTGCTGAACCTTCTCTGGACTGTTTCCAACATCAGCATGTCTATCATTGAATAAGGGCCCCAAAACTATTCATAGTGTTCCAAATGTGATCTGACGAGTGCATGGCATAGTTTAACAAGACCTTCTTACTTTTATACTCCATTTCTTTTAAAATGAAAGCCTTTACCGTGACCCGCTGAACTTGATGATGGCTTTTTTGTGATTTATGCATTTGGACTTCCAAATCCCTCCACGCTACAGCTTTCCACAGTTTTCCCCAATTTAAGTAATGTTCAACTTCTCGGTTCTACCGCCCAAAGAACATAACCTGATATGTCCACGGCCAGTGCAATGTCCTAACAGTTAGCTTCTGGCTATCAGCAACTGTCACTCAATTGTCAGTGCCCACCATCTTTCAATCTGGTTTGTTGGAGCTCTGGTAGTGGCAGTATGGACACCCAGGAGGTTATGGCCCAGTAGTTCCCCCAGCTAGGGGATCGGGGGTTACAGGGAGAAAGTGGGAGAATGGGGTTGAGAAACTTATCAGCCATGATTGAATGGTGGAGCAGATTTGATGGGTTGAATGGCCTAATTTCTGCTCGTATGTCTTATAGTCTTATAAATATTTGGATACAATCTCTATGATGATCAATTGCTGGATACCCACAGCGCACTGGGGTAGACAATTCCAAATATCTACAACCCAGTGAGTGAAGATATTTCTTCTGGTTTTAGTCCCCAAAGGCCATCCCCGCCAAGCAAAACATTTTTACAGCATGTGCCGATCCCTTAAGAATTTTTACATGTTTCAGTGGGATCACTTCTCCACTCTAAACTGAATTTACAGGAAGACAACTGAATCTTTAAAAGTGGGTGGAATTTCTATCAGAGGAATTCAATGGGAACATGGGAGCAAAGAGTTCTTGGAAGTTCATAAATATAAATTGAAGACAGCAGCTAAAAGATGGTTTTAAGAAAAGTGAGACCTGTACAAAGAGGAAAAGGAGATGCTAGCAAGAATGTTCTGGCCAACATCTATCCCTCAAATAACTCCAGCCAAGCAGATTATTTGGTCATCTGCTCTGCTGCATTTGGGATCTTGCTGTGCACAATTGGGCTACCCAGTTTGCCCATGCAACCAAAGTAATTAAATAAAAAACAAAAGACACACACATTTATTTGACCGAGAATTAATGAATCTCCTGTGACATTACTTCCTTGCTAACAAGCGATATTTTAAAAAAAGGTTATCTGAGCATGTCATTAGTATGCCCCAAGTGTGTCATTACTAGAGAACTAGCTTTGAAATGTAGGAACTTTAGACAGAACATTTTTCAGGAGACAGACGTTTCTCTCCCAGTAGCTCTGTGAAAGATGCTTTTGTCAGTCCAGTCCCTGTGCAGCTCTGTACAGACCAGAAAATTCTTATTCAGGATTTGAACTACGTACTATGGAACCTCTCCATCAAGCCAATGTCTCCATTGCTCCCCTGCCTGGGACAAAATTCTCACCAATTGTGGGATTGGAAGATGCTGCAGCTAACATGGACCCTGGAAGATCACATCAACAGCAATGAGACAACCATCCAGCTAATCTGTCCTTTCCCTACTGCTGGGCTGAGGATGACCATTCTCTGGAATCCCTGGAGAGCCTGCGTTCTTCTTTACCTTAGTGAGGTGGAATCTGTTACATTCAGCTGAGAGGGATGGAAGAACTTTAGTTTAAGCTTTTATCCAATAGGTGCCATCTCTGACATTCTCAATGCACTGGTGTGTCATCTTAGATTACATGCTCAGTTCCTGTTGTGGGGCTTCTGTCTGCTGCTTTTGATTCGCTGTAGGTTATGGAGGCTTTCTGTTTTTAAGATGCACATGGCAAGTGGAAGGTCACGGAATGTGTACTCTTCAAACAGAAATCTGAAGCTTGCATATTCCCATGGAAAGCCACATGCTTTAATGGGAGCTACAGCTGTCAGAAATGTCATCCAGCTGACTCTTGAATATATATTTGGAGAGTGAGCAACTGTATAGGTTGCAACTTTGAGATTCTGCCCATTTCTTTATCGTATTGAAAATCATGAATCCCATCATGCTTCTTTGAGGCAATTTGTGAAAATGTGTTTCCCAAGAATTCACAATGCCGATGTCAATCCAGCAATGTGGAAAACTACTGATGTGTGTCCTCTCCACAAAAAAGCAGATGGTATCCAAACTGATCAATTACCATCCTGTCAGTTCACTCTTGTCAAAGTAATGGAAGGGGTCGGTGACAGGACGACCATGCAATATTTGCTCAGCATGAAACCCTGTTCACTTAGTGTCAGTTTGGTCAGGACCACTCAACTCCTGATCTTATTACCATCTTGGTCCACGTGTGGGCGATAGCTGAACTCCAGGAGGGTGGTGAGAATGACTACCTCTAACATTGAGATAGCATTTGACTGCGTACAGTACCAAAGGTCCTAGCAAAATTAGAGTCAATGGGAATCACAGTGGGAAGGGAAATTTCCATAGAACCCCAGTGATCCCAAAAGAAAATGGCTGTGTCTGTTAGAAGTCAATCATTGTGGCAGCATGGTGGCTCAGTGGTTAGCACTGCTGCCTCAGCGCCAGGGACCTGGGTTCAATTTCCGCCTCGGGCAACTGTCTGTATGGAGTTTGCACATTCTCCGTGTCTGTGCGGGTTTCCTCTGGGTGCTCCGGTTTCCTCCCACAATCCAAAGATGTGCAGGTTAGGTGAATTGACCATGCTAAATTGTCCATAGTGATAGGTGTAGGGGAGTGGGTCTGGATGGGTTGCTCTTCGGACGGTCAGTGTGGACTTGTTGGGCCGAAGGGTCTGTTTCCACACTGTAGGGAATCTAATCCAAAATCTTGGTCTCAGGAAATCTCTACAGGAGTGAGACTTATTTCCTAGGCCCTGCCTCTGTCATCAAGGGTTTGATTTGATTTGATTTATTGCTGTCACATGTACCTAAGTACAGTGAAATGTTTTGTTCTGAGAGCAGTACAGGCAGATCACATCAAGCAAAATCATACAGATCATAGAGTGCTTAAACAGAAGAAGGCATTCAGGGTTATGGCTGCACAGTAGGTGCACAAAGCAAGGTTACCATTAGCAAGATCAAGATTGTTTGATTATTTCAATTTAAAGAGGTTAGGGGGAGAAAGCAAGAGATAGAGGATCAGTCATGATCATATTGAATGATGGAGCAGACTCAAAGAGCTGAATGGTCTACCCTTGATACTAGTTTCTACGTTTCCATGAAAGGTGGATTTTCACTGATGATTGCAGGATAATATGCACAATTCGTGACTTCAGTTAGCGATACTTAAACAATTCATGTCCAAATGCAGGAAGACTTGGACAATATCCAGGCTTGAATTGACAAGTGGCAGATAACTTTTGTACCACACGAGTGACAGGCAGTGACCATCAATAACAAGGGAGAATCTAACCATAACTTCTTGATGTTCAATGGCATTACTATCATTGAATTCCCGATTATCAACATTCTGGGGATTACCATGGATCAAAAACTGAATTGAAGCAGCAATATAAATGGCTGCAAGAGCTGGTCAAAGGTTAGGAATTCTGTGATGAGTAAGTCATCTCCTAACTCCCCAAGTACAAGAATATTCTCCACATGCCTGGAAAAATGCAGCTCCTACAACACTCAAGAAGCTGGACACCATCCAGGACAAAGTAGCCCGCTTGATCCGGACCACATCCTCAAACATTCACTCTCTTCATCACTGACACAGTGACTTCAGCATATACCATCTATAAGAAGCATTGTAGTAACTCACTCTGACAGCTTCATTCAAATCTGTGATCTCTAACACCTTGAAGGCAAGAATATCTGATGCATACAACCACCGATACATGCATGCCAACAGCCAAGTCACACACCATCTGAACATGGAAATGTATTACCACTCCTTCATGGTGACAGGGTCAATATCCATGCATTTCTTTCCTAAAAGCACTGTGAACCCAGCTACACTGCAATTTATTCACACTGTTTTGCAGCATTTCACAATGGCGACTCAACACTATCTTCTCTCGGACAGTTAGGGACAATAACTACTGGCAATGATGAATAAATAAAAAACGCATGTTCAAAATCTTTCATTCCACTCAGAGATAGGAACATAGATGTCACAGCAGTTGCCTCACATGTAAGTTGGTCTTTCTGAATTGTGATCAGGCAGCCATTTTTTTAAATCAGCAACAGGTTTTGTGGCAATATAGTAAGGAACACAGAAACACAGGAACAAGGAGCAGCCAGGTGTCTCAGTGGTAGCACTGCTGCCTCACAGCACCAGAAACCTGGGTTTGATTCCACCCTCAGTTGACTGCTTGTGTGGAGTTTGCACATTCTCCCCACATCTCCCTGGGTGCTTTCGTTTCCTCCCACAGTCCAAAAACGCCCACGTAAGGTGGATTGGCCATGCTAAACTGCCCTATAGTGTGCAGGGATGCACAGGTTACTGAGTTAGCCATGGGAATGCAGGTTTATGGGGATAGAGTATTGAGGTGGGTCTGGGTGGGATGCTGTTTGGAGGGTTGGTGTGGACTCAATGGGCCAAATGGCCTTCTTCCTCACTGTAGGGATTTTAAGTTCACTGTTCAGTCCCTCGAATTCAATCAGATCATGGCTGATCTGTACTATAACTCCAACCATCTACTTTGGCATAACATCTCCCAGCAAAATAAGATTAAAATGTGAGATTGATTATTGAGACATCTACTGCTCCCTCTGACTCCCTTGTGTAGCAAGATTCTATCTGTCTCTGAAGTAAAAATATTAAGTGACCCTAACTTCTACAACTTGTACAGTTCCAAAATTATTCTACCTTTAGAGAGATAAAAGGCTCCCTATCTCTGTCCTAACTGGGCAACCCTAATTTTTGAGCAGTATGCCTAAGTCTGGCCTCTCCTTTCAACAACATCCTTGTCAAGACCTTCCCAGTCTTAAATTGCTTTTTATTCATTGATGGGATGAGGATATCTCTGGCCAGGCCAGTATTTATAGCCCCAATTGCCTTGTGGACATTTAAATGATCAAACACATTGCTTTGTGTGGTGTCACATGTAGGGTAGATCAGGTAAGGATGGCTATTTCTCTTTTTGAAGAATGTTAGTGAACCAGATGAATTTTTAATGACAATTGACAATGGTTATATAGTTATCATTAGACCAACTCTTTAATCAAGGTTTCATTGAATTCAAATCTCACCATTTGCCATGATGGGATTCAAACCCATGTACCCAGAACATTTGTTTGGGGCTCTGCATTGCTTTTGAAGTGCACTACATCACTGTCTCTCCTTCAATCAAATCACTCCTCACTCTTCCAACCTCCATGAAAACAAGTCTAATTTGTCCAATCTTCGGACAGAAGACAACCCACACATTCCAGGTATCAATCTAGTGAACAAAAACAGGAATTGCTGGAGAAACTCAGCATCTGTGGGAAGACAGGGATAAAGTGAAGACTGCAGGTGCTGGAGATCAGAGTAAAAAAATGTGTTGTGCTGGAAAAGCACAGCCAGTCAAGCAGCATCTGAGGAGCAGGAGAGTCAACATTTTGAGCATATGCCTCACATATTAATCATTCCTGCCCTCCCTATCCCATATTGTCATTTTTTCTGCTTTAAGGGAACCCCCACTCTGAACCCCCCACTCCATCACATTTTTTGATTCTGTGGGAGGCCAACAGAGTTAGCTTTTCCAGGATGGAAATGGTTTGGGCAAAGATTTTGTCAAGTACTAGGCAAGGAAACCAAAGTAACGATGGAGAAAAAGAAGAAAGGTGTGAATAGAAACATTGTGGGAGAAAGGAGAAGACCTTCTTCAATGTGTTTGGATGAGGAGTCACTGGACTTGGAACATTAACTCTGCTTTCTTTCCTCAGATGCTGTCAGATTTGCTGAGTTTCTCCAGCAATTTCTGTTTTCGTTTCAGACTGCCAACGTCTGCAGTTTTTTGTTTTGTATCAATCTAGCAAATCTCCTCTGAGCCACCCCAACGCTTTTACATCCTAATTTAAATAGGAGACAAAAGAGCATTTATAGTGCAGAGTAGCAGATGAGTGGGTACATGATCTAGCTTTGTGTGCATGGGAAAGCCCTCTTGGTTCAAGGACTGGATTCAATATCAGCATCCTTTGTGCCACAAGTATATGACGTTTGGATTATTAAAATATTTATGCCAAAGTTTAATGAGATAATAGCCAGCTGATTATAAGAGAAATTCAATCTCCAATGCATTTTGCAGAGCGCCATTCTTTCCGTGTTGTACTGAATGAGCGCCCAATTAACATGCTTCCATGTTACAGGTATACAATGAAAGTGAAGGCACGTCACATTTTCGAAGAAGAAAAGCTCTGGGTTACGCACAACTGCAGCTAAATAACACTATTGAAAGCGTAGGATTGACTCAGGTAGACACATCCAACAAGCATAAGATAACCTGAAAAGCAGAGTCTCAAACTCTGAACAACGCACAAAACACGTCACTGGTTTAATAACACTAGTCAGGGGATGGTAGCATGATGTAATCATTACAGCAGTACATTCGGATCCCAGAGTTTGTAAACTTTCAACAAAAAAAAAAACAGGAATTACTGGAGAAACCCAGCAGGTCCAGCAGTATCTGTGGAGAGAAAGCAGAGTTAACATTGCGGGTCCTGGGACCTTCCTTCAGATCTGCACATTTTCAATTCCCTTAAAGCAGATAAAATGACAATATGGGATAGGGAGGGCAGGAATGATTAGTATGTGAGGTATAATGTAGTGCAAGTAGCAGAACTTCAGTTGAACTGATACTTTTGGAGGATGCATGACATGAGATTGCACTGAAATCTTAAGGTTTCAAAATAACAAAAGCACAGATGAAGGTTTCAATGACAGTTGGACTTAGATAGCGGTGAAGGCAGGTGGTGTCATTAGTTGGGAATGTAAGCAATGGTTCGGAAAGAGAATATATTGAAATTGTATTCGCTTCATCCAACATGATGAAGTGTCACCGGTTCATGATGGAGAAATTAGGGTGCATGAGATATCATTGGAGACACACATGTCATACCTGCTCCTGATAGCTGTCATTACTCCTAACTAGATAAGGCTAATTGTACTTATTGCTGTCATGCAGCAAACGATGTCTTATTACAGAACAAAAGTTCCTCTTATTGCTAAGACTTTCTAGTAGTCTATCCTTTACCACTGATAATTAGACTGGGCCCTAAGACTCAGCATAGAGAGGAGGATTGCCTTTGGAGAGCAGTGCACACAGCAAGGACTGGGGTGCACCATCACTCTGGAAAATGTTCCTTTAATCTGATAAGTGTCTGTCCCTTTTGTAAGTTTCTGTTAATCATCAGTTTGCACTGTTGTTATAGTATCCCCTTCTGAGTCGTAGGAAGATGGCACAATGGTCAATACAGCGTCATAGTCATAGGGATGTACAACACATAAACAAGCTCTTCAATCCAAACCATCCATGCCAACCAGATATCCTAAATCTACCCATTTGGCAGCATTTGGCACATATGGGCCAGTGGGCTGAGGAGTGACAGATGGAGCTTGATTTAGATAAATGTGAGGTGCTGCATTTAGGGAAAGCAAATCTTAGTAGGACTTATACACTTAATGGTAAGGTCCGAGGGAGTGTTGCTGAACAAAGAAACCTTGGAGTGCAGGTTCATAGCTCCCAGAAAGTGGAGTCGCAGGTAGATAGGACAGTGAAGAAGGCGTTTGTACGCTTTCCTATATTGGTCAGAGTACTGAGTACATGAGTTGGGAGGTCATGTTGAAGCTGTACAGGACATTGGTTAGGCCACTTTTGGAATATTGTGTGCAATTCTGGTCTCCTTCCTATCGGGAAGATGTTCTGACACTTGAAAGGGTTAAGAAAAGATTTACAAGGATGTTGCCAGGGTTGGAGGATTTGAGGTATAACGAGGGGTTGAACAGGCTGGGGCTATTTTCCCTGGAGCGTCGGAGGCTGAGGGGTGATCTTATAGAGGTTTATAAAATCATGAGTGGCATGGATAGGGTAAATAGACAAAGTCTTTTCCCTGGGGTGGAGGAGTCCAAAACTGGAGGGCATAGGTTTAGGGTGAGAGGGCAAAGATATATAAGAGACCTAAGGGGCAACTATTTCATGCAGAGGATGGTACATGTGTGGAATGAGCTGCCAGAGGAAGTGGTGGAGACCAGTACAATTGCAACATTTAAAAGGCATCTGGATGGGTATATGAATAGGAAGGGTTTGGAGGGATATGGGCCGGGTATTTGCAGGTGGGATTAGATTGAGTTGCGATGACTGGTCGGTATGGACGAGTTGGATTGAAGGATCTTTTTCCGTGTTGTGCATTTCTATGACTCTATGACATTTCACAACATCTTTCCTATAAAAGGGAGACCAGAATTGAACGCAGTATTCCAAAAGTGGCCTAACCAATGCCACAACATGAATAGCTGCAACATGAATTCCCAACCTCTATACTCAGTGCACCAACCAATAAAGGCAAACATACCAAACACCTTCTTCACTATCCTATCTAACTGAGACTCCACTTTCAAGAAACTCTGAAACCCCACTCCAAGGTCTCTTTTCACAACAACACTTCCCAGGACCTTCCCATTAAGTCCTGCTCTGATTTGACTTCCCAAAATGTAGCACTTCACATTTATCTAAATTAAACTTCATCTGTCACTCCTCAGCCCATGGCCCATCTGATCAAGATCCTGCTGTATTTCAAGGTAAACTTCTTCGCTGTCCATTATACCTTATCTCAAGAATGTGACTTAAAAGAAGTTCTGGGATTTACATATTAATGAACCAAAACCTGCAACCCATTCTAAACGATGAGAGACTTAACAGCAATCTAGGTTTGTTCAATATATCATTTTAATTGCATGACACTGTGATCTTTTGCTGTAGATTCTCTGTCTTATGATCCTTCTCCACGAGTTGCCTGATGAAGGAGCAACACTTTAAAAGTTAATGCTTCCAAATAAACCTGTTTGACTATAACCTGGTGTTAATCAACTAGGAGAAAGTGAGGTCTGCAGATGCTGGAGATCAGCGTCGGGAATGTGTTGCTGGAAAAGCACAGCAGGTCAGGCAGCATCCAAGGAGCAGGAAAATCAATGTTTCGGGGGAGCCTGATGAAGGGCTCCTCCTCGAAACGTCAATTCCCCTGCTCCTTAGATGCTGCCTGACCTGTTGTGCTTTTCCAGCAACACACTCTCAACTATAATCTGGTGTTGTGAGATTCTTAACTTTGTTCACCCCAGTCCAACACCGGCCCCTCCACATCAATATACCTCCAATTTTGATGTCATCTACAAATTTACTAACTATACCTCTTATGTTCAGACCCAAATCATTCATATAAATGACGAAAAGCAGAGGACCCAGCACCAATCCTTGTGGCATTCCACTGGCCACAGGCCAACAATCTGAAAAGCAACCCCCCACCATTACCCTCTGTTTTCTACCTTGGAGCCAGTTCCGCATCCAGATGGCTAATTCCCCTTGTATTCCATGTAATCTAATCTTGTGAACCAGTCGACCATGAGTAAACTTGTCAAACACAATACTGAAGTCCAATAGATCATGTCCAACACTCCGCCCTCAACCACCTTTTCGTTATTTCCTCGAAAACTCAATAAAGTTAGCGTGACACGAGTTCCCATGGACAAAGCCATGTTGACTATGCTTAATCCGTCCTTGCCTTTCCAAATACGTGTAAATCCTGTCCCTCAGGATTCTCTCCAGCAATTTGCCCACCACCAATGTCAAGCTCACCGGTCTATAGTTCCTGGCCTCTTCCTTACCACCTTTCTTAAATAATGGCACCATGTTAGGTAACCTCCAGTCTTCCGGCACTTCACCTGTGGCTATTGATGATACAAATAAGAACATTGAAGATTGCCAAAAAGCTGAAGAAAACAAGATGAGAGTGCAAGTCGAGACTTAAATCAGAGCTGCAGCCAATTCTTATCTACAGCATCAGTATTCAGCGTCTCATTCTCTCAACGTTTGCGTCAGTTGGATATTTGCCTCTAATATTTTCTGAAGTGAATAGCCTTTTACAGAAGACTGTACACGAATGGTGTTTAACTTGACCCAACCTGTGTTGCATGATTCATGCTAAGTAAGTTAATGTACTGGAAAAGCCACAGCACCTGATGATTTGTTGACATAGAAACCGAAAGTATAGCTGCTGTTGCTTCATGTTGAAATTAAATATTGGAAACATTTAATCACTCCTGTGTCAGAATTATGACAACTTGGATTTACGTAAGCATCTGTATGGTAACTAAATATCCCAGGGCGTGTCACAGGTGCAGTTAAGTCTGAGTATGTGTATTTTGGAGAAGTTAGGTTTTGAAGAGGAACTTACATTAAGGCCTGAAGAAACATATGGACAAGGAACAAGTGTAGGTCATTCAGCCCTTCAAGCCTGTTCTGTCATTCAGTACCACCATGACTGATGTTTCCTCATCTCTATCTTAAATGGGCAATTCCTTATCCTTCCACCTTATTTACAGCATCTGTTGCTCTCGACGTGGTCTCCACTACATCAAAGAGACCGAGTGCCAACTTGTGGAGCGTTTCAGGGAACATCTCTGTCACATGTGGATCTTGGTGACCCACGTGTCCAGAAAGAGAATGAGAGGGAATGTTAATCCTTTGCACATCCATCCAGTCAATTCCCTTCACCATCATATATGTTTCAATTAAGTCACCTCTGACTCTTCTAAACTCCAGAGGATACAGGCCTAGCCTGTATTGCCTTTTTTGCCTTTCATCAAAAGGTAATCAGCTCATTCCCAGTATTAGTCCAGTAATCCTTCTTTGAACTGATTCAATACATATTAATATCCTTCTATATACATATGATGTGGAAGTGCTGGGGTTGGGCTGGGGTGGACAAAAGTCACACGACACCAGGTTATAGTCCCATAGGTTTATTTAAAACCATAAGCTTTTAGAGCACTGCTCCTTGGTCAGACGAAGTGTACAGTCACAGAATATATAGCACAGAGATAATAGCAAGACAATCCCAGGTAATTAAGAAAGTCGACAGTTAAGTACAAACAGTGTGAGCAGAGTGTTGACAGGCTGAAGAACAAGTCTTTGCAGGTACAGAAGGTGTGAGTGAAGTGTCAACAGCTGAATAACAAGTGAAAGTTTCACCAAAGAACTGAGTAATTAAGTTAACTGATCAGTTAGCTACCTGATGAAGAAGCAGCGCTTTGAAAGCTAGTGCTTCCAAATAAATGTCCATTCCAGTCCAACATCAGCACCTCCACATCCTGATTAATTAAGGCAGAGTGATCATTACATATAATCTAAAGTAAGATGGTGCTCAAGACAAACCATTACTTGTTACTTGTGTGAGATCCTTGTCAGGTGAATCTGATATCCACTCATGTGATGCCAGCCAATTGGTCTGTCTCTAGCACCATCTTACTTTTATCTATAATTATGTCTATCTTAATTAATCTGTTCATAAGTCATCCCTTCACTTGTTATTCAGCTGTTGACACTTTACGCACACTGTTTGTATTAATCTAGGTAAAAATAATGACTGCAGATGCTGGAAACCAGATTCTGGATTAGTGGTGCTGGAAGAGCACAGCAGTTCAGGCAGCATCCGAGGAGCAGCAAAATCGACACTTCGGGCAAAAGCCCTTCATCAGGAACACAGGCAGAGAGCTTGAAGCGTGGAGAGATAAGCTAGAGGAGGGTGGGGGTGGGGAGAAAGTAGCATAGAGTACAATAGGTGAGTGGGGGAGGGGATGAAGCTGATAGGTCGGGGGGGAGGGTGGAGTGGATAGGTGGAAAAGAAGATAGGCAGGTAGGTATTAATCTGTTGATTACCTGCAAAGACTTGTTATTTAGCCTGTCGACACGCTATTGTCACTATTTGTACTTATTTTTTATGATGTGAAGGAGCCAGGTTGGACTGGGGTGTACAAAGTTAAAAATCACACAACACCAGGTTATAGTCCAACAGGTTTATTTGGAAGTACAAGCTTTTGGAGCTTATTATAAGTTCTGTGTCCGATGATCCTGCCCCACCAATTACCTGACGAAGGAGCAGCGCTCCGAACGCTTGTACTTATCTGTTGACATCCTTCATTGCCTGGAATTATAGGTTGACATGGGAAGTGTCTGGCAGGTGAGGAGGTGTGAAGAGTTTTTGCAGGGGTGGGAGGGAAGGAGCTTGGTTTAATGCAGGAATGTGCTTCATTTTGGAGCTCATTTAAAAGCGAGAGTGAAAGGACAGAGCATCATGGCTGGCCTTTGAACAGTCCACCTCTGCACCCAGCAGCCTTCAAATTCTTTCAGGAGAGAATCAATTCCCCAAATTCCTCATGTACACTGCTCCAACCACCTACCTAACTATTCCTCCCACGCTGGCAGAACCTGGAACCATGATTAGACTGTTCGGGGTACTTTGAACATGGGAACACAATACTGACTTTGAACTGAAGCATCATTGATTCATAATTGTCAGATCAAAATCCTGGATTCCCATACTCAACAGCATAATGAGTGTACCTATGCCACACAAATTACAGCAGTTCAAGGCATCGGCTTGCCATTGTTTATTGATTCTTACATGGGATATAGACGTCATTCGTAAGATTTGTTGTCCATCCCTAATTGTCCTTGAACTGAAGCTTAGTAGGTCATTTCAGAGGACAATCCAGAGCCGACCACATTGCTGTGGGTTTGAAATTACCTCTAAGTCAGACCAAATAACTGCAGCGGATTTCTTTCCTGAAAGGATGGATTTTGCAATAATCGACAGTAGTTGCCATGATCACCATTATGGGGACTAGCTGAGTCATTCAGATTTATGAATGAAACCTTTAGACTCCACGAGGTGCTGTGGCAAGGTTAGAACTCAGGTCTTCCCAGAGCATTAGCTGGGGTTTCTGGATTCATCTTCCAGTGACATTATCAAGATACCCGAACAAGTGGTAAGAGCAAACAACCTGCATTCAAACAGCATCTCGCATGCGATTAAACATTGACCAAACTTCAGAAATTGCTTTAAGAAGACAGATTGCAGCTGCCAAGTTGTACATACCATTGCCTCACAAAAAAAAAATGAGACCTGTTAATCTGTGATAGTGGTGTTGACTAAGGGAGAATATCAGCCAAAAGACAATTAGAGAACTTTCACTATGTCAATTAGAGAATTGATATAGTGAAATAATGGCAGGTGCCGGTGGTGTCGGCAGAGTTTGATGAGAGAAATGTGAAGGAATTCTGTGTGAAGTACTGGGTGGATTTCCTCCAGTAAGTGCATACAAATTGGCATTCTGCCTGATCGAGTTGGCAAACTTTGCCGACAATCAATGCTCCCCACACCACTCACCGGCCTTCCCTCGCAATGAGTGTTTTCAGTGTTAATCACAAGTGCACAGGCTTCCAGTATCCAGCTCGTTATCACTGGCACAGCTCACTTGTCTATGAGAAAATCCTCAGACAAATACATTACCCCAGACTGCTTGAGCGGAAATTCGCAGCTTTGCAGTTGATGTTAGATTTCAGCAGCACACATACGGCAACAGTGGAGTGTAATGTCTGTAAGGAGGGCGAGGCAGGTAATGTGACACCAGCAATGAAATGCTCGTCATCTCAGAGACCGCAAATGCCCTGGGCTTCTGTGTGGTGCAGATTCCATGACGAAACAGAGGTTCAGAATCAATAACAACCTGAAGGCACTAAAATCAGTCGCTCATTCCCTGTCAGTCAATTCAATTCCCTGAGGATGCAGTTCCTTCCTTCCAGGTGACACATGGACATATTTTGGGAAGGGGAAGGGGAAAGATTCAAGCCGCTGAAGATACTTGACACTTGCTGAAAGAGAATATAATCTGCATAAGTGAAGGCATCAATTAAAATTAGACTCTGAATTAAGAAGAGAAAATGCAGAAAATACTGCTCGGGCTGTCAAGCAGCAAGAAACATCTGTGCACACAAATGCCAGGCAACAATCAGTGCCAATAGATTCCTGATGAAGGGCTATTGCTCGAAACATTGAATCTCCTGCTCCTCGGATGCTGCCTGACTTGCTGTGTTTTTCCAGCACCCCACTCTCGACTCTGATCTCCAGCATCTGCAGTGCTCACTTTTTCTTAGCCAATAGAAGACAATCTAACTACTACCCCTCTCAACATTTCAATTACATTACCATCATTGAATCCCCCACTATCAACATCCTGGGGGTTATCAATGACCAGAAAAATCAGCTGGATGCGCCACATAAACACACTGACTACAAAAGCAGGTTAGGGGCTAGAAACACTGAAGCAAATAATTCACTTCCTGACTCCTCAAGGCTTGTCCGTCATCTACAAAGCCACAAGTCAGGAGTATGATGGAATATTCCCCATTTGCCTGGATGAGTGTAGCTCCACCAATACTCAAGAAGCTTGACACCATCCAGTATGGAACAACCCACTTGATTGGCACCACATCCTCAAACATCCACTCCCTCCATCACCAATACAGTGAGTATTATCCACAAGATGCACTGCAGAAATTCACCAAAGATTCTTAGACAGCACCGTCCCAACCCACAATCACTTCCATCTAGAAGGCCAAGGGCAGCAGATACATGGGAACATCAACTACAATTTCTCCTCCAAGTCACTCACCACCCTGACTTGTAACTATATCACTGTTCCTTCACTGTCGCTGGGTCAAAAACCTGGAATTCCCTCAGTAAGGGCACTGTGAGTCTACCTCTCGCACATGGGCTGCAGCGGTTCAAGAAGATAGCTCACTACCTCCTTCTCAAGGGCAACTAGGAATTGGCAATAAATACTGGCCAGCCAGAGATACTCATATCCCATGAGTGAATAAAATAAAATTTAGCAGCTCTGGTGGCATTTGCATGGAGAAAAGCTGAGGTCTGTGAACATCCTTTCTTCAGTTACACTGTGTGCTGTAGGAAAATAAGAGCAGATATAGGCTATTTGGCCCATCAAGTCTTTGCCATTATTCAACTTGACCATGCATGACCATCTACCTCAGATGCTATTTTTCCAATATTCCCATATCCCCTGAAATCTTTAATATCCAAAAATCTATCAAATCAATGACTTGAGTGGACTCAATGAGGAATGTCCTCAGACATCTGTGGAAGGTATTTTAAAGATTCATCACGCCCCGGATTAAGAAGTTTCTCCTCAGCCTATGGGCAGCACGGTGGCTCAGTAGTTAGCACTGCTGCCTCACAGCACCAAGGACGCGGGTTCGATGCCTGCCTCGGGTGACTGTCTGTGTGGAGTTTGCACCTTCTCCCCGTGTCTGGGTGCTCCGGTTTCCTCCCACGATCCAAAGATATGCAGGTCAGGTGAATTGGACATGCTAAGTTGCCCATAGTGTTAAGTGCATTAGTCAGGGGTATATATAAGGTAGGGGAATGGGTCTGGGTGGTTATGCTTCAGAGGGTCAGTGTGGACTTGTTGGGCCGAACTTGTGGACTTGTTGGACTTGTTTGCATAGTGTAGGGAATCTAATCTAAATAGTCTACCCCATACTGAGTTCTAGAGTCCACAACCAAAGACAACATCCTTCTCCTGTTTTCTGTTGGTGCTTGAAGAATTTTCAAAGCTTCAGTGAGGTCCTCTCCCATTCCTCTAAACTCCAGACAACTTTGGCCCAGTCTCCTCAATCTCCCACATCAACTTGAAAAGCAATAGATGGTTTGCTACTTGAATGCAGTCATGTTGACTGTCACCATAACAACTTCTTTGCCACATATACACATTTCAGAGCAGAATATGTTGCCATATGCCGTGGCAAGTTTGGCAGTGGGAGTGATGCATTTGTCCATAAGTTGTCCAAGTTATTGTGCTTGAAACAGAAAGATGGGGAAAACAAGCAAGGAGGAGAAGACCACAAAAGAATATGACAGGAGAAGTGACTCATAGAATCCCTAGTGTGGAAGCAGGCCATTCAGCATCAGCCCATTGAGACAACACCAACCCTCCGAAGAGCATCCCACCCAGACGCACTACTCCCAACCTATCTCCATAGGCCTGCATTTGTCATGGCTAATCCACTGAACCTGCATACCTTTGGACTGTGGGAGGAAACTGGAGCACCCAGAGCAGACACAGGGAGAATGCGCCTCCTACTTGCCTACCCAGAGTTGACATATGTCTGTTGACTTTTCTATTCTATCTACTATTCAGCAAACCTGGGTGCCATGAGGCTGAAAAATGAACTAAGAGTAACTAGAAACCTGTGCTGCAGTCAGTTCAAAAGATTTGTAAATAAAGCTCCAGGCAGGTACAGAATCTGGTGTCATCTCATATACCTCCCGCAACACTGTTGTGTTTTATTCCTCGTAGGAAGTGGGCATTGCTGGTTGGCCATGTTGAGAAACTGCAGCTAGGGATGGAAAATAAATGCTGGCCAGCCGGTGATTCCAACATCCCATGAGTGAATTAAAAAAACTATAGCTCTGAGCTATAAAACACCATAATATTGAGTGATATATATTTGGCTGGGAGACCAGGAGGAACTCCACTTCCCTTTTCAAACTAATGACATCAGATATTTTACATCCACCTGAAAATGCACACTGGATAAATTTTAATAGTTTGTCTGAAAGATACAGCACGTCTGACACTGCAGCACTCTGTCAGTCCTGCAACAAGAATATCCACCTAGAATACATAGTCAGAAACATGTGCATCAAAGCTCCAGATCTTTGGGGAGCACCACTAGTCATCCTGCCAATCAGGATGGTGATATTCCTTTTGTCCCACATGCATCTTTGACTAATTGTATTTTACTTCCAAGTCCGTGCATTTTTATTTTAGTTAACAAACCTAATTCCAAACAGACAATAACCATAAATATTGCTTCACGCATAACACGAGTGAATAACCCACCACAACCAAAATAAATATTAATTTAAAAAAATTAGTAAATATTATTTTATCTCCACAAGGAGCAAATAATAGGAGTCAACAAAATTAAACTCAAACTAATGTTCAGACTTTCAGTTCCAATAAGACATCTATATCTAAAATAAAAATCAGCTAGGGTTTTCTTTTTACAGGTATTGATGAGCTTATGAAGGTAGGTTTTCTCAATTGGACCTCAGGTCAATAGTTTAGTCAGATACTGCACGATGTTCAGCTCCATACACATGCTCTGTGTTGTCTGGTTCATGTTGAACATAGCATGAAGAACTTGTGGGCATGGGACTGGGTGAACAATTAGACATAGAATTTTACAGGACAGGAGGCCACTTGACCCATCATGCCTGTACTGGCTCCTGTAGAGCTTCCCAACCAATTCCATTCTCCATCCCTATCTCCATATTTATCACTTTTAAATATATATATTCAACAAGTGTGGTAAGGAACTTTAAAAGGGATGCAGCTGCCTACAGGGATCAAATACTGGTAGCCATTATATAATATTTTTAATATTCAAAAACTATGTCAGATTAAAAGATAGCAGTATCACCTCAATGTTGTTTTTAATTAAATGCCTGACTATTTTATAATCACTGCAAACAAACAACATTAAATTCTAATTATGTGTCAAGAAAGCAGAATTGAGCTTGCAAAGAGATAGCTTATGGTGTTCGTTTTGAACATACAGGAGTGGTTAACACATCAGATCACTACAGCTCTGAGTGAAATAATGAAGATGACATATGGATGACGTCAGAACAGATAATCCAAAAAATGTTTCCACCTGACAATTCAAGTGGTTTAACAGCTCCCAAATTATTTTCCCAGCAGAAAAATCTCTCAGGAAGGAGTCATTGTGTCATAGAGATTTCGAATTTTAGAATTTGGCTTATTGTGATGTGTACTCAAGTTACAAAGAACAGGACTACAGTGAAAATGTACAATGTTGCCAACGCACCACACCTTCCTAGGTACAAAGTACACAGGTAGAAATCGTAGGTCCACAAAATTGAGAAAATAAGGAAAGAAAGTGACGCGACATTACAGATATACATAGTATAGTTATGAAAATCAGAAATAAAGCTAAAATAATAGACATTCCTGTCTTTCTATAATGGTTTCCATGTGGTCTGCCTGGGCTCCACTGGTTCCCAACCTGTAGCCATCTTCACTCCCGGCCCACTGACCCTGGTCTGCTCTGGGTCCTGCTGCCTGTTTCCGTTTACAGATCTGCAGCACTGAAAAAGGTCCTTCGGCCCATCGTGTCCACCCCAGTCAGAAACGACCACCTAACTGTGCTAATCCTATAACTGGGGCACAAGTGGAGTTACAATACCACTCCGTAGACCCAAATTAGGACGATTTCTAGTGTTGATGACCAACACTGCGTATGTAGGGGCGATTGGAATGATTTCGGCAGATAGAATGGATGCTTTTGATGGGCAAATGGGGGAAATCTCACAAAGTGAAAAAGGAACAGGATGAGATGAAGCAAAGTGGAGTGACAAAACATAATCATGTTGGGCCAAAAAGCTGTTTCTGGGCAGTTCAGTTATCTGATAAAGCATTCAATTTGGCTGACATGAAAGCATCTAACAAATATTTCTGTTCCCCTTTGAGGAAGATTTTCCAGAAATACAACTCTTCATACCAACGCTGCTGAGACATGCTCAGCATCCTCAGTTCCAAACTAAAATGTATTGCAATGAAAACCTTCGCAACTGGGATCGGCATGGGAATGAGGGGACAATTACCTTCAGGCAAAATTTCATGGAAGTCATGAAAAATATTCAAGAGAATCTGACCCGTACTCCCCTCATTTTATAGCCTGCAATGTTTGTTCTTCGTATGGGCTTGGGTTCTGTCAGTAAGTAACTTGCTGGCATTTAAAAGGGATAGTGTCTTCCAAATCAAACAGTTTTGGAGAATCCTTCAGCGTGATTACAGTACAGTGAGGGCCAACTGCACAGGATTGAAAATGTGAAGGCTCATCTGCCATCAATCACAGATTTATAGCGGTATGATTAAATTAAACATACATGGGAGAGCTGCAGTGCAAACTGCCAGATGCGGTTTTAATGCAGAACTTAAAATAAATGCCTTGGATGAGCCAGAAGGGAGTCAGAAGGAGAGCTGCTAGACTTGATTTTTTTTGCAGCTGAGCATTAACTGAAACTTGCTGGGCAAATTCTCCAAAGATTACCAAAAGCCAATTGTTTTAAAGCTGCTTCAGTCTGCCATATCATCCTCAGCCCAGAACGTCGAACGTGCCATTCTCTGATCAGAGTTGTCAAAACAACTTATTGTGGGTAAAATATGCCAGAAAATGCTCAATCAGCGACCCTCAAAAGCTGGCAACAATGGCAGCTTGCGCCGAAATGTGACCCTGTCCGTAAGCGAGTGTGGAGAACTCACAAAGTGAAAATCCGTGTGACCTCTGCAGCGAGAGATGGAACATTGAGCTGAACCTGCCTGGGTTGGGAAGTAAGACAACCATGCTCCGACTGGAAGAGCACCGAGACAGAGAGGCTTCAGGAGAGAATAAGGGTTGTTGACCATCCTTGATTGTCTTGACATCGCCAAGAACGAAATGAATTTTAAATAAGCATCACTTTACATCTACACTCAAGCTGACAGCAGCTTGGCAGCATTCAACAATTAACTTGGCAGCAGGCCAGAGAGACTTGGAAGAAATGCTGTTTTGACAGAAATACAATATTTCCAAAGCAAAACAAAAACAGATTAACTAAATTAATTACATATTCCCCAAAAAGAAGCAAGTCCCAAAACAATTTAAGCAATGCAAAGCAAAGATAAAATCTTGGCAGGCATTAATAACACTAATTCATAAATTCTGCATAGACAACTTCAATGACAAAGTGTCAAAGCGGTGGACAAAGGGCAAGAATATTCATGGATGGGTAAAGTTCTCGCTTTGGGGGGGGTGGTTAGGACTCGGGTGGGTGGGGGTGTTTGAAGCCCTGGGTGCAGGACATTAAACAGGACGAAAACCCACTATCAGGCTGCTCACCTAATGACCTCATCAAGCCCCTGTAACTAGTGGAATAACAGCATGCCAGTGATGGTCACTATGTCCTCTGCTAGCCCATCCGATCTTATATCCCACTCCCTCACAGCCTGCTCCTTGGAGAGCATTAAATTCCACCCAAAGAGTAAAAAAAGAGTGAAAATTATCCTTCCAAAATAGTGTGGTTATTGGATCTGTCCAAATGGTTATTAGCTAAAAGTAACAAAGGATATGAGGAATGAATGGCCCACTTCTCTTTCCCCATTTGTTTCCTGTTCCCAAGATTTTGATTCCTCTTTTCATTTTCCGCTCACATTTCTGGAGAATATTTTTCTTGAATCATTTGTTCGTGGGATGCGGGCACAGTTGGCTAGGTGAGTAATCAACAACATGAAGCCACGTTCACTCTGCTTGATCATTTGCATTTCTGTTTGCTCAGTTGTTACATCCTTTATATCAGACTTTCACATTTTCCTTACAGAAAGTGTTTGTGTTTTTTTTGGTCTCTCTCTTTCTCAAACAAAGGTGTTGCATTGGCAGCCCTCTAGAAATTTTACAGAAGCTAAGGAACCTTAGAAGATTACTACCAGCGCATGAACTACCTCCAAAGCAACTATTAAATCCTCGGATGCAACCCATCAGGTGTAGGAGACTTATCAGTCTTTACAATAGAACATAGAACATAGAACAATACAGTGCAGAAAATGCCCTTTGGCCCTCGAAGTTGCGCCAACCCGTGAACTAATCTATGCCCATCCTCCTACACTATCCCATCATCATCCATATGTTTATCCAAGGACTGTTTAAATGCCCCCAATGTGGCTGGGTTAACTACATTGGCAGGCAGGGCATTCTATGCCCTTACCACTCACTGAGTAAAGAAACTGCCTCTGACATCTATCTTAAATCTATCACCCCTCAATTTGTAACTATGCCCCCTGTACAAGCTGACGCCATCATCCTTGAAAAAAGACTCTCACTGTCCACCCTATCTAATCCTCTGATCATCTTGTATGTCTCTATCAAATCCCCCGTCATCATCTTCTTCTCTCCAATGAGAACATACCCAAGTCCCTCAGCCTTTCCTCATTAGACCTTCCCTCCAGACCAGGCAACATCCTGGTAAATCTCCTCTGCACCTTTTCCAATGCTTCCACATCCTTCCAGTAATGGGGCAACCAGAACTGTATACAATATTCCAAATATGGCCACACTAGCATTTTGTACAATTGTAACATGACATCATGGCAGCGGAACCCAATCCTTCTGTCAATGAAACCTAACACACTGTATGCCTTCTTAACACCACTATCCACCTGGGTGGCAAATTTCAGGCATCTATGTACATGGACACCAAGTTCCTTCTGCACAGCCACACTACCAAGAATCTTTCCATTGACTCAGTATTCTGCCTTCCTGTTATTCTTCCCAAAGTGAATCACCTCACATTTATCTGCATTGAACTCCATTTGCCACCTCTCAGCCCAATTCTGCAGTTTATCCAAGTCCCCCTGCAACCTGTAACATTCTTCCACACTGTCTACCACTCCACCGACTTTAGTGTCATCTGCAATCTTACTAACCCATCCACCTATTCTTGCGTCCAGGTCATTGATAAAAATGGTCCCAAATCAGATCCTCGTGGCACACCACTAGTAACTGGACTCCCGGCTGAATATTTTCCATCAACCACCACTCGCTGCCTTTTTACAGAAAGCCAGTTTCGAATCCAAACTGCTCAATCACCCTCAATCCCATGCCTCTGCATTTTCTCCAAAAGCTTATCATGTGGAACCTTATCAAAGACTTTACTGAAGTCCATGTACACCATGTCAACTGTCCTACCCTCATCTACATGCTTGGTCACCTTCTCAAAATACTCAATGAGGTTTGTGAGACATGACCTCCCTTGATGAAACCGTGTTGACTATCTCCAATCAAATTGCTGCTTGCTAGGTGGTTATAAATCCTATATCTTACAAACCTTCCAAAACTTTTCTTACAACAGACATAAGGCTCATAGGTCTATAATTACCTGGGTCATCTCTACTGCCCTTCTTGAACAAGGGCACAATATTTGCAATCCTCCAGTCCTCTGGTCCTAAACCTGTAAACAATAACGTCTCAAAGATCAAGGCCAAAGGCTCCACCATTTCCTCCCTAGCTTCGGGAATCCTCAGGTAAATCCCATTTGGCCCAGGGGACTTATCTACTATCACACCTTCTATGATTGATATCACCTCTTCCTTACTAACCTCAATCCTTTCTAGTCTAATAGCCCATATCTCAAACTTCTCCTCTACAATATTCTCCTTTTCCTGAGTGAAAACAGATGGGAGATACTCGTTTAGCACCTCTCCGATCTCCACAAGGTCCACACACAACTTCCTACTTCCGTCTCTGACTGACCCTATTCCTATCTTAGTCATCCTTTTATTCCTCACATACCTATAGAAAGCTTTAGGGTTCTCCTTTATTCTACCTGCTAAAGACTGCTCATGTCCCCATCTTGCTCTTCTTAACTTTCTCTTTACATCCTTTCTAGCTGACCTGTAACTCTCCATCGCCTCATATGAATCATCTTGTTTCAGGTTGCTACTGTTAGTGGGCCTTTAAATTATTCTTGCCAGTGCGTTCTTCCACTTTTTATTTTTTATCTCCACCCATATGGATTCTTTGCCTTCGATTCAAGAGCATTTCTTGCTATTGTTCATACTCCATCCCATACTAACAATGCTACCCCAACACCTTTACCTACTTGTCTGTCCTACACCCCGAATACTTGGTTCCCAAAAGAAAAGAAGTAGGAACAAGAGTAGGCTATTTGACTTCTCGAGCATAGTTTGCCATTCAACAGGATCTCCTTATAACCATATCTCTATAATAACTATAAGATCACACCCATTAACCTGTATTTGTGCTGTTAATTTATTTATTTTGGTTGGTACACAATGTGCATTCAAGTTATCATTTTTTCTCTCTTTTAACCCAATTTACTGCTGTTTTCTATCTATGCACACTCAAAGGTACACACAATATTAGCCCTCTGATTGTTAGCAATAGGGGATCATATTGTTAGTGAAAATCAAATTGAGATGTTTGATTTGTTCTTGTTGGAGATGAAGGGATCTGGCCTGAAACATTGTTTCCCTGCTTCTCGGATGCTGCCTGACCTGCTGTGCTTTTCCAGCAATACCCTCTCAACTTTGTTGGAGACAGTCAGTACCTAGCACTTGCATTTCATCACACAACATGAAAGCAGGCCATTTTTCCCATTGAGTCCACACTGACCCTCCAAATGACATTCCACCCAGACCTACGTCCCTACCTTTTCCCTGTAACCCTGCACTTTCCACAGCTAGCCCACCTAGCCTGCACATCTCTGGACACTATAGGTAATTCAGCATGGCTAATCTACCCTAACCTGCACATTTTTGGGCTGTGGGCGGAAAGCCATGCAGGCATGGGGAGAACATGCAAAAACTACATGCAGACAATTGCCTAGGGATGGAACTGAACTCTGGTCCGTAGTGCTGCAAAGCAGCAGTGCTATCCATCGAGTCACTATGTCATTTAATGGTAGCAATTGGCCACTTATTGGGCCATGTCTCAATGTACTTCAGATCTTGCTGCATATGGACATATGTATCACATGAGTTGGAAATGGTGCTGATTGTTGTGTAATCACCAGTGAACATCCCCACTTCTGACCTTCTGTAACATCTCACTGGGGTAGCATGCTGGAAGTGAAGCCCAGTTATTCCTGGACTTATCACAAGTTAAAAAGAAGTTTCAAAATTCACAGAATCCTCAAATTTTCGTGTCTTTTCATCTGAGGTTGACAGAAATCATGAAGCAGATTTCTGTATACACACATACACACACACACACACCCAGACAGGGAAAATGCATGGCTTTTATGAATGGACGAAGAGAAAGTGAGTACTACAGATGCTGGAGATCAGAGTTGAGAGTGTACTCTCAACTTTTATGGATGGAGGAAAGACCAGGAAGGAATCTGCTGAGATGGTTCTTGTGATCAGGCACTGCTCGTCAAGTGGTTTGCAGGAGGCACGGGGTGACTGGTTCACACTTATAAAGGTCTCTGACTTATTAAATGGCTGACAGCAACACCTGAAAGAAAATAAACTGATTTTTTTAGGCCTTTTACTGTAGAGGACACAGAGACCTCCTGAGCTAGTGGAGATCTGATGGTTTCTCCCCATCTTGTTTGCAACACTGGAGCTGTTTAGTTGCCCAAGGATCAATCACATAGTTCTTGGAAGGCACAAGGTTTTTGTTATCAATAATTGGTTAGCAGTCCACAGACCAAACAGTTACTTCCTGCTGGCTGATTTTCCACTTGTATATACACTTGACTCCTAATCATCTATACTTTCTCTTACTACTGCTTGAACTAGCAACTGTGTACACTGCACTTACAAAGAGCAACTCTGAACTAGACTCTGTGCAATTGGAGTGAGCAACAAAACTGCTGGCAGAGCTGGTGACACATTTTCTGTGAAGAAGTTAAAAAGTACAATTGCCCAGCACTGCCAGCATGGGTTATACACTTACTCTCCAGGGGGTAGCTTTTAGCCATGATTTTGTGACTTAGATGCAAGAGTATCATGTCTGAACCAAGATGGACATCTTTTCTGTGCTGACTGTTCACATGGTAAATCCTGATATTGACATTTATAATGGAAGTTGCTGATGTAAATGTCACATTATAATGACACACTCCTGCCATTTGTGGCACAAACACTTCAATATTGAATCTCTGCTCCTCAATCTATACTTCAAAGAAATTCCTGTCTTCCAAACAGCTCTACATTCTTCCTAATTTGCTGCAATTTTTTTACAATATGTAAGTGTGATAAATTGAGAGAAATATAGAAATGACCATATGTATAATGATATTGGTATTGAAAGATATCTCCACGTGTTGGGATACTTATACTGCAGCCTTCTTTAACCTGAAGCCTACAATTGTTCTTCATTCACTGTACGTGTGATACCATGGGAGTTTGACTAGTTACATCAGGTTATTAGATGAGATTAGATTACTTACAGTGTGGAAACAGGCCCTTCGGCCCAACAAGTCCACACCGACCCTCCAAAGAGCAACCTACCCAGGCCCATTCCCCTACATTTACCCCTTCACCTAACACTACGGGCAATTTAGCATGGTCAATTCACCTAACCTGCACATCTTTCGACTGTGGGAGGAAACTTGAACACCCAGAGGAAACCCATGCAGACACGGGGAGAATGTGCAAACTCCACACAGACTGTTGCCTGAGGTGGAAATTGAACCCGTGTGTCTGGCGCTGTGAGGCAGCAGTTCTATAACAACTCTGCCACTGAAACTGAAAACAAACCTAACTTTTCAGATAAAAACAACAGTGGCTTAGATATCAGGTTGACTATTCTGGACTCATAATTGCAGCAAATAGATAAGGCATTGCCAGCAATTTATAACATAACAAAAAACCTGCCTCAATAGTAACGACAGATATAGAACATAGAAGAATACAGCGCAGTACAGGCCCTTTGGCCCTCGATGTTGCGCCGATCCAAGCCCACCTAACCTATACTAACCCACTATCCTCCATATGCCTATCCAATGCCTGCTTAAATGCCCATAAAGAGGGAGAGTCCACCACTGCTACTGGCAGGGCATTCCATGAACTTACGACTCGCTGAGTGAAGAACCTACCCCTAACTTCAGTCCTATATCTACCCCCCCTTAATTTAAAGCTATGCCCCCTTGTAATACCCGACTCCATACGCGGGAAAAGGTTCACACTGTCAACCCTATCTAACCCCCTAATCATCTTGTACACCTCAATCAAGTCACCCCTAAACCTTCTTTTCTCTAATGAAAACAGCCCCAAGTGTCTCAGTCTTTCCTCATACGATCTTCCTTCCATACCAGGCAACATCCTGGTAAACCTCCTCTGCACCCGTTCCAGTGCCTCCACATCCTTCCTATAGTATGGCGACCAAAACTGCACACAATATTCCAGATGCGGCCGCACCAGAGTCTTATACAACTGCATCATGACCTCAGGACTCTGGAACTCAATTCCTCTACCAATAAAAGCCAGTACGCCATATGCCTTCCTCGCCGCACTATTTACCTGGGTGGCAACTTTCAGAGATCTGTGTACATGGACACCAAGATCCCTCTGCTCATCCACACTACCAAGTATCCGACCATTAGCCCAGTACCCCATCTTTTTGTTATTCTTCCCAAAGTGAATCACCTCACATTTAGCTACATTGAATTCCATTTGCCACCTTTCTGCCCAGCTCTGCAGCTTCTCTATATCCTGCTGTAACCTGCCACATCCTTCCTCACTGTCAACAACTCCTCCGACTTTCGTATCATCCGCAAACTTGCTCACCCAACCTTCTAACCCCTCCTCCAGGTCATTTATAAAAATGACAAACAGCAATGGTCCCAAAACAGATCCTTGCGGAACACCACTAGTGACGGCACTCCATGAAGAAACTTTGCCATCAACTATTACCCTCTGTCTTCTTCCATCCAGCCAATTCCTAATCCAAACCTCCAACTCACCCTCAATGCCATATCTCCGTATTTTCTGCAGTAGCCTACCATGGGGAACCTTATCAAACGCCTTACTAAAATCCATATATACCACATCTACCGCTTTCCCCTCATCAACCTCCTTCGTCACCATTTCAAAGAATTCAATAAGGTTTGTGAGGCACGACCTGCCCTTCACAAAACCATGCTGACTATCCTTGATCACATTATTCCTATCCAGATGTGCATAAATCCTATCCCTTACAATTCTCTCTAAGACTTTGCCCACAACAGAAGTGAGGCTCACCGGCCTATAGTTACTAGGGTTATCCCTACTCCCCTTTTTGAACAAGGGAACCACATTTGCTATCCTCCAGTCTTTTGGCACTACTCCTGTAGACAAAGAGGACATAAAAATCAAGGCCAATGGCTCTGCAATCTCCGCCCTTGCTTCCCAGAGAATCCTAGGATAAATGCCATCAGGCCCAGGGGACTTATCTATTTTCACCTTTTCCAGGATTTCCAACACCTCTTCTCTACATACCTCAAAGCCATCCATTCTACTTATTTGTGACTCAGTATTCACATCGACGACAATGCCCTGTTCCTGAGTAAATACTGACGAAAAGTATTCATTCAGTGTCTCCCCAATCTCTTCCGCCTCCACACGCAACTTCCCACTACTATCCTTGACTAGACCTATTCCTACCCTAGTCATTCTTTTATTCCTAACATACCTATAGAAAGCCTTAGGGTTTTCCCTAATCCTACCGACTAAGGACCTTTCATGTCCCCTCCTTGCTGCTCTTAGCTCTCTCTTCAGGTCCTTCCTGGTTACCCTATAACTCTCAATCGCCCCAATTGAACCTTCACGTCTCATCTTGAGATAGGCCGCCCTCTTCCATTTAACAAGGGATTCCAATTCCTTATTAAACCACGGCTCCCTCGCACGACCCTTTCCTCCCTGCCTGACAGGTACATAATTATCAAGGACACTCAATAGTTGCTCCTTGAACAAGCTCCACATATCATTTACACTCTTGCCTTGGAGTCTACTTTTCCAATCCACACATCCTAAGTCATGCCTCACCGCATCATAATTTCCCTGACCCCAGCTATAACTCTTGCCCTGTAGTACACACTTATCCCTCTCCATCACGAGAGTAAAAATCACCGAATTATGGTCACTATCCCCAAAGTGCTCACCTACCTCTAATTCTAACACCTGGCCTGGTTCGTTACCCAGAACCAAATCCAGTATGGCCTCACCTCTTGTTGGCCTGTCTACATATTGTGTCAGGAAACTCTCCTGCACACATTGAACAAACACTGACCCATCTAACGAACTTGAGCTATAGCTTTCCCAATCAATATCAGGAAAGTTAAAGTCCCCCATAACAACCACCCTATTACTGTCACTCATCTCCTGAATCACCTTCCCTATCCTTTCTTCAATGATTCTAGGACTATTAGAAGGCCTGTAAAAGACTCCTAACAGGGTGACCTCACCTTTCCTATTCCTAACCTCAGCCCAAACTACCTCAGATGACAAGTCCTCATCCATCGTCCTTTCCACCACTGTAATACTATCTTTGACAAGCAATGCCACACCTCCCCCTCTTTTACCCCCACCTCTGACCCTACTAAAACATTTAAATCCTGGAACCTGCAACAGCCAATCCTGTCCCTGTTCTACCCATGTCTCCGTAATAGCCACAACATCGAAGTCCCAGGTACCAACCCACGCTGCAAGTTCACCTACCTTATTTCGTATACTTCTTGCATTGAAGTATACACACTTCAAGCCACTTTCCTGTTTAGAGGCACCCTCCCTAGAAATTGATGCCATGTTCCTAACCTCCCTACACTCCAGGCCCTGCACTATGAAGCTAGAGACAGCACCTAGAGCAGCTGAACCCCAACTGAATAATGTGACATACACATACATGCAGACTGCATGTTGAACATTGCAGATAATGGTTAGCGTCAAATCTCCACTACCAGCTAACTGAAAAAAAATCAAAAAATTAAACAATGTCTCATCCTTCTGAAAGTACAACCAGCTGAGTGAATATTTGCCTAACTGCTTCTAAAGGAAGTTGTAAAGATCCATTTTTTTAAGTATTTTTAATTGTGGACTGAAATGGGTAATTAACTACTTCAAAACCAAGGAGTGCTGCATATTTTGAAAGTAAGTAATCAGACATTCATTGCAAGCAACAGTTATCGAGCTGCTAGTTCAAGCAGTGCTTGAAGTGTGGCTGCAGATGAACTGGAGCTGAGGGATCTGGGCTCACGTGGAGATGAAGTTGGCAACAAGCAGCCCATTGGTCTGTAGAGTAGTGACCAGTCATCAAAGACAAAGGCTTCTGCTCGCCTTCAACTCTGAGATTGGCTCTCCAGTAGAAAAACAACTTAGCTGTGAACATGAAAATGAGAACACTCAGACTTCTACCACCTCAGGTGTTCCACCTCTGTTTTCCACTTGAAATCTTCAGAAAACCAATTAACTAATCTTACTGCAGTTGTTGTAAGCAGTGATGTTTAGTAAACAAGTCAGATTATTTACAGATATGAACCAGTAACCCCATGCCTCCTACAAGCTGGTAGAAGGAAGACTGAACAGCTGCATCTGAGCAGTGCAAGAATCATTAATATCAGTGTTGGTGGTACTGCCAGCACTACTTGAGACGGATTTTATCCATCAGCTGAGAGGACAGACAGACAAACATCAGTGGTAAAAACAAGGACTACAGATGCTGGAAACCAGAGTCTAGATTAGAGTGGTGCTGGAAAAGCACAGCAGGTCAGGCAGCATCCGAGAAGCAGGAAAATCGACATTTCGGGCAAAAGCCCTCTTTGCACCAGTATCAAGGCTGTGATCATCCGAAACCAACACAGCTGGACCAGCCACATGCCTGAGCTCTGACTGCGAGAGCAAATCTTCCTCACCCGGCTCAAGGGAGACATTTGAATGAAAGGATGACAAACGAAGCATTTCAAAGACTCCCTGAAGGCTTACTTCAAGAAATGCAACACAGATGTCAATGGCTTGCCTTATGAAGAAAGGTTGAATAAGCTCGGACTTTTCTCTCTGGAGAGAAGGAGGAAGAGAAGAGACCTGATCGAGGTATACAAAATAATGAGTGGAATAGATAGAGTCAATACCCAGAGACTTTTCCCCAGGGCAGGATTGACTGGTACAAGGAAACATAGTTTGAAATCATTAGGAGGAAGGTGGAAAGGAGACATCAGAGGTAGTTTCTTTACACAGAGAGTTGAGAATGCATGGAATGTGTTGCCAGCAGTGGTGGTGGAAGCAGAGTCATTGGGGACATTTAAGCGACTGCTGGACGTGCACATGGATAGCAGTGAGTTGAGGGGTGCGTAGGTTAAGCTACTATATTTTACATTAGGATTAAACCTCGGCACAACATGGTGGGCCAAATGGCCTGTTCTGTGCTGTACATTTCTATGTTCTATGTTCTATGTACGGGAGACCCTCGGACAGAAGAAGCTGAATTGGAGGAAGCATGTGTATGAAGGGACACAATTCCTTGAGAACAGCTATTGGTAAGAGGAGGTATGGACAAGAAACTGGAGAAGGGAATGCCAGAGATTGAGGCCAGGGACCAATTCCACTTCCCGGAACACACCTATTATGTTTGGAGGAGTGACTTCAGGATTGGCCTCATCAGCTACACAAGGACCCACAGAACCCCTGACTGGTGACAGAATTTCCTTGGTGGGCAGTGATACTCATTAGTAAGTGATTGCCAATGTCGTTAACATTTATATCATCAGCAGCAAACAGGAACTACTCAACTACATATCCTCCATCTATAACAACCATGTTACTTATTCTTGTCTGTGCAATTCATGTGTGCACAATGTGGAGTTTACAAGAGGACTAAAGTTTTAACTAGTAGAGATATATGGTGGTGGTTTGCAATTCTTCCCTGTAATTATAAAAATGTTGTTCTTATGCCCCTAAATGAGAATTCTTGTTGAGTACAGAAACTTGTTCAGACTTTATCTTGATCAGATGGGCCAATGGGCTGAGGAGTGGCAAATGGAATTTAATTTAGATAAATGTGAGGTACTGCATTTTGGGAAAGCAAATCTTAGCAGGACTTATACACTTAATGGTAAGATCCTATGGACTGTTGCTGAACAAAGAGACCTTGGAGTGCAATTTCAAAGCTCCTTGAAAGTAGAGTCACAGGTAGATAAGACAGTGAAGGAGGCATTTGGTATGCTTTCCTTTATTGGTCAGAGTATTGAGTACAAGAGTTTGGAGGTCATGTTGCAGTTGTATAGGACATTGGTTAGGTCACTGTTGGAATATTGTGTGCAATTCTGGTCTCCTTCCTATCAGAAAAATATTGTGAAACTTGAAAGGGTTCAGAAAAGATTTACAAGATGTTGCCAGGGTTGGAGGATTTGAGCTATAGGGAGAGGATGAATAGGCTGGGGCTGTTTCCCCTGGAGTGTGGGAGGCTGAGGGGTGACCTTATAGAGGTTTACAAAATCATGAGGGGCATAGATAGGGTAAATAGACAAAGTCTTTTCCCTGGGGTGGGGGAGTCTAGAACTAGAGGGTATAGGTTTAGGGTGAGAGGGGAAAGATACAAAAGAGACCTGAGGGGCAACTTTTTCATGCAGAAGGTGATGCGTGTGTGGAATGGGTTGCCCAAGGAAGTGGTGAAGGCTGGTACAATTGTAACATTTAATAGGCATCTGGATGGGTATATGAATAGGAAAAGTTTGGAGGGATATGGGCTGGGTGCTAGCAGGTGGAATTAGATTGGGTTGGGATATCTGGTCGGCATAGACGAGTTGGATCGAAGGGTCTGTTTCCGTGCTGTACATCTCTATGACTGATTCCATCCTATCAATTTGGGTGTAAACGACATGGAATTTGGGAAACTTTGCATACTTTCATAAAATTATTAACTTTGATGACAACTCTAGGAGTGGTGGGGTTTGATTTCCAGCCCATTACCCCAGTGAGATATTACAAAGTATAACCTTTCTTAAAAGGAGACCAAAGCTGACCATCTGCACCAAACAGGAACAAATCCATTACAATGACTACCTATCAATATTTTCAGACAATGGGGAAAAATGTCACTTCATATGTTACTGAAATGATTTCTATACATGTTATATTTAAGAAGTACTAATTAATTCATTTAGTGAATCTTTACCTCCCCATTCTCTGCAGCTGACACATTCAGTCAATTGCACTTGGCCATCCTGATTAACTCACATCTTGCATCAATTTTTCTGACATGATGTCGGCTCTGATTAAACTTTTATAAACTGCAGTTCTGGATACGTTCCTGGCGGCACACCCACCAATGAGGCTGTAAACAGGGAAATCTTCCTCAATATCAACTTTTCATATGGTCGAATTACAAGGCCTCCGGCAGTTGTACTGACATCCTGTTACATTGCAATTTTTAAAAATTGTGCATTTTACCTTTAGGAGAATTATTTGTTGAGGGACAGTAGGTCAAAGACAGTAATTAAGAAGGCTATGAGACAATGATTTCCCACATACTCTGCACAGCTGCTGACAAGGAGATCAGATTCTTTTAAAGAACAGCTTACCCGTCCTGTATTCCTGCCCCTTGGTATCATTATCTAGAATCACTTCCTTCCATCTGCAGCTTGTCCCTCATAATTTACTGGCGTCCATTGCCCCTCCCATTAGTTACAAAGCTATAAAATGTTGTTGGCACATAGCAGATCAGAGATGGTTTGTGTACAGAACAATGTTTCAGGCAGCAGGTTAATTGTATTTTCGTCATATGGAGGTAGTGGGCGTGAATAATGAGAAACCTAATGAAACTGAGATGTGATTGAGTTCAGATTTACATGCTCATAATGTTTCACTTTGTCAACAAATGCACGATCAAATACATATTAACTTAAACAACATCCTTTGCCATTGGCTTTCTGCAATAGAGCACAAAGCTCTTCCTATATATATATATAGGAAGGGCTTATATATATATATTTCCAACTCAAGGGTTTCCGTCTTTGCCCTATTGTGACATGAAATCATTTTTGTGGTCTTGAGTTTGAAGGATTCTGGATTTTTTAAAATTAAAGTTGCCAATTAAAGGACATTGGAAAGATTTTGTGAAGAACAAGGCATTGATTGGTCGTCAAATGTCTCATGATAAATTTTTCTTTACTGGAAACCATCTGACTGGATTTACAACTGTCATGTTATAATGTATCGCTTGGATTTTGGTTGGATTAGTTCTGGTACTGGTACTGGTTCCGAGGAAGCTGGGACTAGTACCAGCTGGTAGCAGCTGGCAAGGACCAATCCCAATGATCTTGCGTTGCATGTGGTGGTGGAGGGTGGGGTGGTGGTAGTGGTTGCTAATATTGCTGGGGATGGTTTCATTAACAATGGAAGAGGTATGGGAACCTGAGCAGCGAAGTAGAGGAGTGAGAAACAATCAAGACAGAAGGGCAAGAAACAAAAGTAAAAGTCAGAATAACATGGGAGAGAGAAATAAATAGGGCCAAATCACAAAATTAAAGGTAGGATGACTAACAAGATTAAAACCACAAGTCAAAATGCTTTGTACCTTCATGCATGAAGAATTCACAATAGATGAATTATTAGTGCATATATATATAAATGATTATGATTTTGTTGTAAGTACAGAGACATGGCTGTAGGATGAAGAAGGATAGAAATTGAGCATCCCAGGAGTATTCAATATTTAGGAAGTTAAAAATCACACAACAACAGGTTATAGTCCAACAGGTTTATTTGGAGGTGCTAGCTTTTGGAGCACTGCTCCTTCATCAAGTGATGAAAGAGCAGTGCTCCGAAAGCTAATACTTCCAAATAACCTGTCAGATTATAACCTGGTGTTGTGTGGTTTTTAACTTTATCCACCCCAGTCCAAAACCGGCATCTCCACCCCAAGATGGACAGAAAGAAATGGAAAGGCAATGGGGTGACGTTTTCAGTAAAAGACTTAATGCTGCAGTAAACGAAGATATTGGTTTAGAAAATAATGATGTGGAATCTGTATAGGTGGAGATAAGAAATACCAAGGGGCAGATGTTGGGGTTCATCTACAGGCCCTCAGGCATAGCATTAAACAATAAATCAGAGATGCATGAAATAAAGGGTACAACTTTAATCATGGGTCACTTTAATTAACCTACAGATTGGAAAAACCAAACTAGTAATGATATTGTGGAGGAGGATGTCTTGGAATGTGTGCGTGAGGTATTTTTAGGCCTATACATTGCAGTGTCAAACAAACAACAGGCTATTCTCGACTAGGCACATGTGCAATTAGAACAGATTAGTGAACAAATCTTGTTCTGCATGGTCCCTTGGTAAAGAGTGACCGTAATAAGATAGAATTCTTCATTAAGATAGAGAGTGAAATAGTTGAATCTGCAACTAGGATCCTGAATCTAATTAAAGGGAATGACAAGAGCATGAGGTGCAAACTGGCAAGGATGGATTGGGGAACCTTACTATAAAAGAAACTAAACAGTGAGTGATTAGGCAATGGATAATATTTAAACAACATGTGCATGAATTACAACAAATACTCATTCCTGTCTGGTGCTCAAAGACAAGATGGTCCAACCATGGCTTACACAAGATATTAAAAATAGTATAAGATCTCAAAAAGGAGAACAACAAAATTGCAACCAAAAGCAGCTAGCTTGAAGTGTGGGAGTATTTTAGATTTCTGTAAAAGAGGAGAAAAAGTTTGATCAAGGGGGGAAAACTGAATGTGAGAGTCAAATTGCAATCAACACAAAAACTGATGATAAAAGCTTTGACAATAGCACAAAATGAAAAACATTAGTAAAGACCAAAGTGGGGCCCTTAAACCAGAGCCAGTGAAATTATAATAGAGAACAAAGAAATGGCAGAAGAGTTAAACACATACTTTGATTCTGTCTTCACAAAAGTGGGCACAAATAGTCTCAGAGAAAAATTCAGGAACAAAGGGTCTTGTGAGAGGGTGGAACAGAAGGAAATCAGAATGAGTAAGAAAATAGTTCTAGGGAACCCTGTTAGTGGGGTAAGCAGGCTGACAAGTCCCCAGGACCTGATAATCAATATCCCAGAGGATTGATGGAAGTGGTTTGGAAATATTGGAAGCATTAGTGGCCATCTTGCACAATTCTGGAGCAGTTCCTCTAGATTGGAAGGTGGCAAATGTAACTCCAGTATTTAAAAGTGGAGGGAGAGAATAAAAATTACAGACCTATCAGCCTGAGATTAAAAGTGGGGAAAATGCTAGAGTCTACTGTAAAAACCATGATAGAAAACTTTTGGAAAGCATGAATGGGATTGGACAAAGCCATTGGACAAGGGTTTGGAAAAGCAAACGTGCTTAGTAAATCTACTGGCAAGTTTTTTGAGGATGTAACAAGTAGAGCTGATAAAGGAGACCCAGTGAATGTGATTTACTCAGGCTTCAAGAAGACTTTTGTTAAGCGGCTAGTGGGCAAAGTGAAAGCACATGGGCGAGGTGCTATATATTGGCAAGGATTGAAAATCGTTGACAGACAGGAATCAGAAAGTGGGAATAAGTGGTTCTGAAGAAGGTCACTGGACTTGAAACATGAACTCGACTTTCTCTCCATGGATGCTGACAATCTGCTGAATTTCTCTAAGAATTTCTGTTTTTGTTGTGGAAATAAATGGGTCTTTTATGCCAGGTTGGCATGCAGAGACTAGCGGAATTTGATTACAGGGGAACCTCAATTATCCGGCATTTGATTATCCGAATATCGGATTGTCCAGGAAGATTGCAAGATCCCAATGCTCGGCTAAACTGTTATCTGGCATTTGATTATCCGGAATTCGATTATCTGAACAAAATGCTCCCCACCCGTGTCCTTCAGATAATCGAGGTTCCTCTGTAATTGAAATTGCATAGATTATCAACATTTTTAGTAAGTTTCTCTAGTTAGGATTACCTAACTTGCTCAGTCAGTAAATTGGAGGAATCTGCGGGGGCAGAGTTGAAAATACCAACCTCTCATGATACAAGCTATCAACTGTTTGGTTACAAGCAAGTCTTTATGTAATTACCTGGCACATAATGTTACTGTTGTGAATGAGTAATACCAGTAAGTAATAAATCTGACTGAACTTAGTTCTTGATTTAGCAAGATCATTTAGAAAAGGACAATCAACAGAGTTGAAAGCTCACATCACAAGTGGGTCATCGAGTCAAACAGCAAAGAAACATACCCTTTTGGTCCAACCAGTCCATGCCAACCATGTTCCCAAACTAAACTAGTCCCACCTGTCTGTGTTTGGCCCACTTCCCTCCAAACATTTCCTCTTCATGTACTTATTCAAATGCCTTTTACACTTTATAACTGTACCTGCATCCAACACTTCCTCTGGCAGTTCATTCCACACATGAACTACTCTCTGTGTAAAAAGGTTGCCCTTGAGGTCCTATTTAAATCTTGCTCCAGTGGAAAAATCTCACAACCCATCCAATATCGGCAACATTTTGGTAAATCTTATCTGACCCTTCTCCAGTTTAATAATACATTCCCTGTAACAGGGTGATCAGAACTGCACACAGTACACCAGAAGAAGCTTTGGCTAATGTCCTGTACAACCTCAACATGATGTCGCAACTCCTGTACTCAAACGGCTGTGCAATGAAGGCAAGCATGCTAAATGCTTTCTTAACAATCACATCTACATGTGATCCAGACTTCAAAGAATTATGAACCTGAACCCTTAGGTCTCTCTGTTCTACAACACTACCCAGGTCCTTACCATTAATTGTATAAGTCCTGCCCTTATTTGTTTTATTGAAATGCAATACCTCATATTTATCCAAATTAAATTCCATCTACTAATCCTCAGCCCATTGACACAATTGAGTAAGATCTCTTTGCAATCTTAGATAACCTTCTTCACCATCCACTACACACCACCAATTTTGGTGTCATCCACAAGTATGCTAATCATACCTCCTGTATTCTTATCCAAATCATTTATATAAATAACAAAGTTAGGCCCAATGGAACACTGCTGGTCACAGGCCTCCAGTTGAAAATCAACCATCACTATCAATCTCTGTATCACACTATAAAGCAAATTATGTATCCAATTAGTAAGCCCACCTTGAATCCCATGTGATCTAATGTTAATAATTAGTCTACCATGCCAAACCTCATCAAAGGCTTTATTAAAGTCTATGTAAACAATGTCTACCGCTCTGCCCTGAGCAATTGTTTTGGTTACTTCCTCAAAAAGCTCAATCAAGTTTGTGACACATGATTTCCCTCACACAAAATCATGCTGACTATCCCGAAGCAATCTATGCCTCTCCAAATGCACGTAAATCCTATACTTCAGAATCAACAACTTACCCACTACTGATGTCAGACTCACAGATCTACAGTTCTCAGACTTCTCCTTACAGCCTTTCTGAAACAATGCACTACATGAGCCACCTTCCAGTCCTCCATCATTTCCTCCCGAACTTTCTAAAATGTCCTGAAATACCTTAGACCCAGTCCTGGAGATTGATTTACCCTTATGTTTTCTAAGCCCTCCAGCACTTCCTCTTCTGTAATGTAAGCCATTTACAAACATCGATATGTATTTTCTGAGTTCTCTAGCCTCCATTTCTTTCACTTTGGAGAGACCTGATCTTCTGATGTACAAGAAGAAAGGGCACAAGAGCTTAGTCAATATTTAGTTGCTGCTGATGTAAAATTCAAACCAGAATGGAAGATTGAAAGGTTGAAGAGGATTTCATTTTTGTGTAACCAGAATGAGAAATGTTGAAGCTTTGCCCAATTACTTTGAATGCCACGCAGTAATACAACAGGCCTGTGGAGGGCTGAATTGCTGATTGGTATGTAATGCTATCAAGTTCTGAAGAAGGATCACTAGACCTGAAACATTCGCTCTGATTTCTCTGCACAAATGCTGCCAGATCTGCTGAGTTTTTCCCAGTAATTTGTTGCTTTGGTTGTTAATATCCAGCATCTGGTTTTAATGCTATCAAATGGTGGATAAACGTGCATACAGCCTGGAGAGATGCAGAGAAACAGTCCACCATTGAAACAATGTCTACAACAAAAAGTTAATCCAGCTGAGAAAGAGGCTGAAAGGGGCTGTGCATGCCGAGACATCATAGTGAGAACTGGCCAAACTAACAGAATGCTGTAGTTATACAATTAAAATTGTTGGAATACAAGGCAGGAGACCACCTAAGAGAAGTCCTGACAGTAATGGTTCCTGCATGCACCACAATTAATTTATTTCTCTGTAACTCCCCTTTTAAAAAATTGCATATCTTCTAAATCACCAAGAAAGGTACAGTCAGAAGCTGACTAGTATTATGACAATAACATTCTCTGCCACATTTTCTTTGAGCAGTTAAAATGGTGGGTTGCCCCCAACACCTGAGAATGCCCTACCTGGCTAATATTAGTTTACAATCTTGACAAATTGGGTTAATTTGCTCAGAGAAATGTGGCTCTATTCAGCTGTCCTCATCTCTTTTCAATAGTTTGTGGAACATAATAGTTTCCCCCAAACCATCAGCGGTATTGTTCACCTCTGGTAGGTTTCTCCAAAATGGCTGTACTGAAACAGAACAATATTATGACCATCTCTCATCATAAGGACTATTCTACCCTCTCTTTGGTCCCTTGCACATGACTAGTGACATTATTGGCCTGTCTCCACACTATTGGGATTCTATAATTCTATGTTTGACGATGATGTGCACCATCTCTATCACATTCAGTCTCATTTAAAGACTCAAATTAACCAAAGTAATGCCATGGGACTGATAAAAGGAGATCTGCCATCCTTACCTGGTTTAGCCATTTATTTTTATTCATACTCAGAATCTAGGCATTGTTAGCTGGGCCAGCATTTATTGCACATCCCTAGGCGCCCTTGAGAAGGTTGTGGTGAACTGCATTCTTGAACTGCTTCAGTCTGTTCAGTGTGGGTAGATACAGTTAGCAAGCATTCTGGAATTTTGACACAGTCACCTGGGGATACATTTCTACAACTAGATGGTGAATGGATTGAAAGGGAACTTACACAGTCCTCCAACGTATCTGCTGCCTTTGCTGTCACAGCAGCAGTTGAGGGTTTGGAAGATGGTGGTGAAGGGTACATTCTGCATCAGTGGTGGGGGGAGTGGATGTTTCTGGATATGGCGTCAATCAAGTAGGCTGCTTTATCCTGGTCAATGGTAAGCTTTGTGAGTGTTGTTGGAACTGTACCCATCCAAGCAAGGGATGAGTATTCCATCACTCTCCTGACTTGTGCCTTGTAGATGGTGAACTGACTTTGGCAAGTCAGGAAGTGAGTCACTCACTGAATGATTCCACTCTTGTGGCCACTGTATTGATATGGCAATGCCAGTTCAGTTTATGGTCAATGGTAACCCCCAGGATGTTAGCAGTGGGGAATTCAGCAGTGGTTATCCCACTGAACGACAAGGTATGATGGTTAGACTCTCTCTTTCTTGTTGATGTTCATTGCCTAGCCATTGTGTGGCACAAGTACTTTTTGCCACTTGTCAGCCCAGGCTTAGTTGTTGTCCAGGTTTTGCTGGAGTTAGATATAAATTTGCTCAGTATCTGAAGGGTCATGAATGGTGTGATCACACATTGTGTGACCATTTTTGGGCACCCCCACTTCAGACTTCTGATGGAAGGAAGGCCATTGAGGAATGAAGTAAAAAGATGGTCATTAGGATATTATCCTGAGAAACTGCTGCAGAGATAACCTGGAGGAGAGATGACTGACATCTAGCAATTCTTTCCATTTTCAGTTTTGCCAAACATTGATTCCAGCCAGCACAGAAAGATCCCAGATTCGTACTGAATCCAGTTTTATTTGGACTTCTCAATGACACACTTTATCAAATTCAACCTCCAAGTCGCTCTTTTTCTTGATCCTTGCATTGTTGCAAATATGCCCTGGCGCCACCCCCAGCCTAGTGGACTTAGTGTGTAACCATTTTAAATACATGCTTACCTGCTAAAGATGCCATGTTCACGATAACTCCTCCTTTGCCCCCATTCTCCTTGCTCATGTATTCCAGAGCTAGGTATGTTCCTCTTATCACGGAGGTCTGGCATTTAAAACAAGCAATTTGATTTAAGATCGGTTAAAAACTCAGCTATCTAATGATAATTTGCAAGACCCGAGTTAGGTGTTGAGTGACGGGGTTTATTCTATGTACAAGGTAAAAACAACGACTGCAGACGCTGGAAACCAGATTCTGGATTAGTGGTGCTGGAAGAGCACAGCAGTTCAGGCAGGATCCAAGGAGCAGCGAAACCAATGTTTCGGGCAAAAGCCCTTCATCAGGAATAAAGGCAGTGAGCCTGAAGTGTGGAGAGATAAGCTAGAGGGGGGTGGGGGTGGGGAGAAAGGAGCATAGAGTACAATAGGTGAGTGGGGGAGGGGATGAAGGTGATAGGTCAGGGAGGAGAGTGTGGAGTAGATAGGTGGAAAAGGAGATAGGCAGTTAGGACAAGTCCGGACAAGTCATGGGGACAGTGCTGAGCTGGAAGTTTGGAACTAGGGTGAGGTGGGGGAAGGGGAAATGAGGAAACTGTTGAAGTCCACATTGATGCCTTGGGGTTGAAGCGTTCCGAGGAGGAGGATGAGGCGTTCTTCCTCCAGGCGTCTGGTGGTGAGGGAGCGGCGGTGAAGGAGGCCCAGGACCTCTATGTCCTCAGCAGAGTGGGAGGGGGAGTTGAAATGTTGGGCCACAGGGCGGTGTGGTTGATTGGTGTGGGTGTCCCGGAGATGTTCCCTAAAGCGCTCTGCTAGGAGGCGCCCAGTCTCTCCAATGTAGAGGAGACCACATCGGGAGCAACGGATACAATAAATGATATTAGTGGATGTGCAGGTAAAACTTTGATGGATGTGGAAGGCTCCTTTAGGACCTTGGATAGAGGTGAGGGAGGAGGTTTTTTTTTGATTAGATTACATTACAGTGTGGAAACAGACCCTTCGGCCCAACAAGTCCACACCGACCCGCCGAAGCGCAACCCACCCATACCCCTACATTTACCCCTTACCTAACACTACGGGCAATTTAGCATGGCCAATTCACCTGAGCTGCACATCTTTGGACTGTGGGAGGAAACCGGAGCACCCGGAGGAAACCCACACAGACACGGGGAGAACGTGCAAACTCCACACAGTCAGTCGCCTGAGGCGGGAATTGAACCCGGGTCTCTGGTGCTGTGAGGCAGCAGTGCTAACCACTGTGCCACCGTGCCACCCATGCCTGTGGGTGCAGGTTTTACAATTCCTGCGGTGGAAGGGGAAGGTGTCAGGATGAGAGGGTGGGTTGTAGGGGGCGTGGACCTGACCAGGTAGTCACGGAGGGAACGGTCTTTGCGGAAGGCGGAAAGGGGTGGGGAGGGAAATATATCCCTGGTGGTGGGGTCTTTTTGGATGTGGCGGAAATGTCGGCGGATGATTTGGTTTATGCGAAGGTTGGTAGGGTGGAAGGTGAGCACCAGGGACGTTCTGTCCCTGTTACGTTTGGAGGGGTGGGGTCTGAGGGTGGAGGTGCGGGATGTGGACAAGATGCATTGGAGGGCATCCTTAATCACGTGGGAAGGAAAATTGTGGTCTCTAAAGAAGGAGGCCATCTGGTGTGTTCTGTGGTGGAACTGGTCCTCCTGGGAACAGATACGGCGGAGGCGGAGGAATTGGGATTACGTGATGGCATTTTTGCAAGAGGTAGGGTGGGAAGAGGTGTAATCCAGGTAGCTGTGGGAGTCGGTGGGTTTGTAAAAAATGTCAGTATCAAGTCGGTCGTTGTTAATGGAGATGGAGAGGTCCAGAAAGGGGAGGGAGGTGTCAGAGGTGGTCCAGGCAAATTTAAGGTCAGGGTGAAATGTGTTGGTGAAGTTGATGAATTACTCAACCTCCTCGTGGAAGCACGAGGTTGCGCCAATGCAGTCATCAATGTAGTGGAGGAAGAGGTGGGGAGTGGTGCCCATGGTTCATGGATGAACTCGGATTTCACCAGTTTCCTCATTTCCCCTCCCCCCACCTTGTCTCAGTCAAATCCATCGAACTCAGCACCGCCTTCCTAACCTGCAACCTTCTTCCTGACCTGTCCGCCCCCACCCCAGTCTGACCTATCACCCTCACCTTGACCTCTTTCCACCTATCGCATTTCTGACGCCCCTCCCCCAAGTCCCTCCTCCCTACCTTTTATCTTAGCCTGCTGGACAAACTTTCCTCATTCCTGAAGAACGGCTTATGCCCGAAACGTCGATTCTCCTGTTCCCTGGATGCTGCCTGACCTGCTGGCTTTTCCAGGATCACTTGGATTGTCCTCTGAACAGCTAGCACAGACATGACAAGCTGAACAAAGCAGGGTAATTCTTTTTTTTAAAATGGTCAAAAAATTACATGCAACATGGATCAAAAGTTCCCTTTGCAGTGAAAGATCAGACAGTCATCACGAGTTGATGGCAATTATCATAAAATTCCATCAGACTCACTAATGTCCTTTAGCAAAGGAAATCTGCCATCGTTGCCAGGCCTACAGCAACTAATCCTACAGCAACTGAGAGAAAGCAGGGACTGCAGATGCTGGAGAGTCAGAGTCAAAAAATGTGGCTCTGGAAAAGCATAGCAGGTCAGGCAGCATCTGAGGAGCCTGAAAGGGGACGTTGAAGGGCTTATGCCCGAAATGTCATCTCTCCTGCTCCTCAGATGCTGCCTGACCTACTGTGCTTTTTCAGCATCACACTTTTCAGCTCAATCCTACAGCAGTATGATTGACTTTTAAAAGCCCTCTGCATAATTAAGGACAGGCAATAAATTCTGACTCAGCCAGTGGTGTCCATATCTCAGTGAATGAATAAAATAAATCAGACAGAAGTAACTCTGTACATAGACATCTGATTAAATGTAGCCACAGCCTAAAATATCTTTTTCAAACTTAATGTGGTGGCACAGAAAATTAAATCAATAAAGCACTAATTTTCAACTGAGAATTAAGTGCCTAACTCCAAACTTTACTCATAGGTAAACATGTTATTAAAGCACTGAATTATTGACCACACAGTATGGCGTGTTGCTAGTAGTAGCTTAATGAAGCTGTTGCAAGACAAAAACCTGTTTGAAATCAGACACCATCTTGAATTATCTGGTATCAGGACTGAACTTTTATCTAGATTATCAACGAAATGTATTCATTTAAACTGGTCCATACAATACCTCCAAAACGACATGACAACAGATTGAAAATGTAATTTGGTGCAATTACGAAACAATTTAAATTTGAAGTGCTGTAACTTTGTAAGTAAAGGATTATAAAGAAGGGTTGATAATAAATTTGTGCTCAAGGCCTTTGAGTTCTTACCAAATTAACATTGATTGTCTGCTCCCAGTTGTGCTCGTTGTTTATTCCGGCATTGTTACAGACTATATCCAAGCTTCCAAAGAGCTCTATCGTTTTCTTAAAAGCACCTATAAACAAGACAAAATCAGAGAATATTACACAGAGGGCCAAATTTGCCATTTGGCCTGAGCTAGCTCTTCCAAACAACAATCTAGGTAGTTCCATTCTCTTGTCCATTCCCCATACCCTCGAGTCTTTTTCCCCAAGTATTTATCACATTTGCTATTGAATTTTACTGTTTGACTGATTTCCATTGCATTATTACGCTGGATGTTCCAAAACCTAAAAACACTGAGTAAAAATAAGGATATAGATAAAATATATAGCTACAGCAGAGTGGAAAAGATTTTCCTGATATTGATTAATATTCTGTGGTTGTTTTGGGGTCTTGCCTGCAAGCTAGAAAACCAGCATGTGTCCATTTTTTCCTTTTTCCAGGAAGTTCTGCCAGATTAACGGCCAATTAGCTGGGTACAGCAGGACCATCCCAGGATCAAGGTCCTTGCTGGATTGAGGTCTAAGTGCAAAGGAGAAAGTGAGGATTGCAGATGCTAGAGATCGGATTCATGACTGTGGTGCTAGAAAAGCACAGGAGGTCAGGCAGCATCCAAGGAGCAGGAGAATCGACGTTTCGGGCAAACGCCCTTCATCAGGAAGTAGAAGTGCCAAGCTCACCAGTGCCACTGAGGAGATAGTGGCTGTTGCTGGTAATACACCCACTTGATCCTTCTGATTGAAAAGGGACCCAGGTAAGTTGAGTGATGACTGGGGAGATGGTGACAGGGACGGGAATTGGTCACAAAGGCTTTGAAGGGGTGGCTTTAAGTGAAAGGGATGGGGGTCACCTGATCAAGCACTGGGAGCCTGACAAGAAAGAAACTCCCTCCCTTAATGTGTGCCTCAAGCAAATAAACCATTGGCTATTTTTAGGTATTTCTATGGAGGGATTGCGCTCCAACTTACTGCTGGGTCAATTTCAGTGGCAATGGGATGACATACTTAAATGCCTTTGAATTGCCTCCTCTAGATGTTCAATTAGCAGTGGGGTTCGAAGGCCATGCAGGGGCTTTCCTGTCCCAGATCTGCTGAGGGAAGAAGGTAGCATCAGACATCCTCTTGCCATGGAAGAAAGCATGGCATGAAGACACCTTAGTGAAACATTTAAAACTCTTAGATTCGCAGGTGACTCAACAGGATAATGCAGACAGGTTGTTACCCCTTGTGCAAGATGTAGGTTGATGCACTTTGGCAAAAATGAGGAGTAATTTCTTCTTCCAACGTGTTGTGAATCTGTGGAATTCTTTATTGCAGAGGATTGTAGAATCTATAGTATATTTAAAGCTAAGATAGACAGATTTTTAATTGAGAAATGACAGGGAAGTGAAATTGATCATAATCAGATCAGCTATAATCTTGCTGAGTGGCAGAGCTGTAGGGCTGAATGGTCTACTTGTACTGAAAATGTGTTGCTGGAACAGCGCAGCAGGTCAGGCAGCATCCAGCGAACAGGAGAATCGACGTTTCGGGCATAAGCCCTGAAGAAGGGCTTATGCCCGAAACGTCGATTCTCCTGTTCCCTGGATGCTGCCTGACCTGCTGCGCTGTTCCAGCAACACATTTTCAGCTCTGATCTCCAGCATCTGCAGACCTCACTTTTTCCTGGTCAACTTGTACTCTAACATGTTATAGTCTTAATCCCAATCACTTTCAGTCTGTGTTTTCTCAGTATGGAACCTTCTGCCAAGGGGAAACAGTACCTCCTTATTGACTAACTGAACCCTTCATGCTTTTCAACAACCCCATCAAATTTCCCTGTTAGCTTTCTCTGCTCAATGAGGTTTTGATTTTTTTTTTCTTTTTGCATATTTTTGGCAGTGTGTTCAACTGCCTTTGTGAAGTGTAAACTTCACTGTTCAACAGAAATCAAAAATGATCAGAGAGAATGGATGAATTCTTCTATGAACCCGTTCTGCAATGTAGCTTTACTACATAAAAAAGTATGATATAAAGTCATAGAGTTGTGCAGCTTCAAAACACACCCTTCAGTCCAATAAGTTCACACCAATCATGTTCCCAAACAAAACTTGTCCCTTTTGCCTCCTCAGTATGGAGAGGAGCTGTTCCCCTAGTTGAGGGGGTCAATCACAAGAGAGCACAGATTTAGGGTAAGGGACAGGACATTCACAGGGGGTTTAGGAAAAAAAAGGTTTTCACTCAGCAATTGGTGGGAATCTGCAATCCTCTGCGTGGGAAAAGTAGTAGAATCAGAGATCCTTGCAGCATAGAAAAGGTCTATCGATCTGCACTGACATAACTACCACTAAAGGTGCACTAATCTCAATTTATACCTTAAAAAAAATTGGATGAGTATTTCAAATATCATAACATCCAAGAATATGGGACAACTGCAGGAAATTGAGATTAGTGCACCTTTAGTGGTAGTTATGTCAGTGCAGACTCGATAGACCTTTTCTATGCTGCAAGGGTCTCTGATTCTAGGAGCATCTAATTTCCATCGCATTTCCCAGAGAGTGCTGTCATTAACCTGACTTCAGTGAATCCCCCATTTAGTACAATCCTCTCATTTTACAGACCACACACATTTAAACTGACAAATGGCCTTTATTTAAATAGAAAGGCACATATTAAAAAATATTGAGGCACCTTCAGATGTTTTGAAATAAATATTCTTGTGATTATCATTTCAGCTTAAAACATGAATATTTTTTAAAAAGCCACTTGCATTTACATAGCACTTTTCATGACTGTTGGACATCTCAAAAGTGCTTTGCAACCGCTCAAGTATTTTTCAAGTATTGTTGCTGTTGCAATTATTGTTGCAAACAATTTGTTCACAGCAAGCTCCCATAGCATTCTGATAATGATAAACCAATCTTGCCAATGTTGACTGAGAGCTAAATATTCATCAAGATGACTTCATTACTCTCCTCCAATAAATGGGATTGAATCTGCAGCTTCCATCTGAAAGGGCCAATGAGTGCTCGGTTTATTGTGTCACCCATCACGACCGTATCGTAGTGTCAACCTCAATCTGTGTGTTTCAAAATGAATTTTAATGTAAGCACAGTCCAGCTGATCCACAGCGAACATAAACTGACATGCTTCTAATCTAACATTGGGTTAATATCGTCAGAGGGAACCGTTGATTGTGAAGATCTCACACATCAATGAGATTACCTTTGTTTGGCACAAATACAATAGTGTAAACCTGAGGTATCTACTTGACATTTATGGAAGATGATGTTAAACAGCATGCCTTGCTCAAACACTTACCTATTTACAATCAGAAACAAACATAAACTGCTTCAGGTCCGATTACAATTAGCACAACTCTGAAGGAGGACAAGCCTTGGTACTGAGCCACCTACATTTTAATTCTTCCTCTGCTCCCACGTCGCATGCGATGAATAAACTGCTGGCAGCATCAAATTCCCCGTCCAATGCCTTCTTACAGGCTTCCCCAGCGCTCATATTCAAATCCAGCAGAGCCACCTAGTCATAGAGAGAAGGAGTAAGAGAGAGAAAAGGGGTAAGACAGAGAGAGGGAAAGAGAGAGAAAAGGGGGAAGATAGAGAGAGAAGAGAGAGAAAGAGGGAAGACAGAGAGGGGGAAGAGAGAGAAAAGGGGGAAGACAGGGGGAGAGAGAAAAAGATAGCAGGAGGACGAGAAAGAGCAGGGCGAAGAGAGAGAAAAAGAGCGAAGGGGAGATAGAGAGAATGAAGGGGAAAGAGAGTGAAGGGGAGAGGGAGAGAGTGAAGGAGAAACAGAGAGGGGGAGTGAAGGGGAAGAAAGTGGAGAGAGTGAAGAGGAAAGATACAAAAGTGTGTGAGAGAGGGAGAGTGAAAGGGGAAGGGAGAGAGAGAAAGAGGGAAAGAGAGAGTGAGAGGAAAGGGAGAGAGGGAAGAGGAAAGATAGAGAGAAGAGGGGATGGGGAGAGTGTGAAGGGGAAAGATAGAGAATAAAAGGGTAAGAGAGAGAGTAAAGGGGAAAAATAGAGCATGGAGGGGAAGGGAAAGAGAGGGAAAGAGAGAGTGAGGGGAAAGGGAGAATGAAGGCGAGAGGGACAGAGTGAAGTGGGATGAGAGAGAGAGTAGGAGGGTGGGGAGAGTGTGAAAGGGAAAGAGAGAGTGAAGGAGTAAGATCAAGAGTGAAGGGGGAAGAGAGAGAGAGAATGGAGGGGAAGAGAGAGAGAGTGATGCGGAAAGGGAGAGTGATTGAAGGGGAAAGTGGGAGAGAGACAGAAGGGGAAATAGAGAGAAGGTGGGGAGAGACAGAAGGGGGAAAGAGCGGAGGGAAAGACAGAAAGGGGGAGAGAGAGAAGGGGAAGAAAGAGAGTGAGTGAAAGGGAAAATGGGGGAAGAGAGAGAAAAGGGGAAATAGAGAGTGAGAGAGAAGAGGGGAGATTGAAGGTGGAGAGAGTGTGGAGTGGGGAGAAAGCGAGAAGTTGGGGGAGAGAAGGGGTGAAAGTAGGAGAGTGCGGGGGGGGGGGGGCGGTGCGGGGGGGGGGGGGGCGGTGCGGGTGCGTGTAAGAGGAAAGGTGATCAGAGGAGAGGCAGCGGGGAGTGGGAGGAAGAAACAGAGAGAGTGAGTAAAAACAGTCAGCTTGAACCTGGTAAAGGCATGAAGGGTGAGCAGCTGCGGTGGCTCGGAGCGGTACACAGCTTCTACCTTCGCTCCATGCCTCAGCAGCGCCTCGCTGAACGATCTGCCGATGCCCTGAGCTGCTCCAGTCACCAGCGCGACTTTGCCGGTCAGATCCATGGGAGATGTGTCAGCTCCGGGAGCCCAGCACCGAGCTCTCAGGCTGCTCACTGACAGCCTGCCCTACACTCTGCAAGCAAGCTGTCCCTGTGCAAACTTCACCAACTTCTCCCTCTGTGTCTCTGTGCCGCACACCGTGTGTGTCCTTTCCTGATCTCGCTTCAATGTTTATATCACGTGGAGTACGTCAGCGAAGGTCACAATCAACCCTCCAGAAACAAAACACATTTCAACCCCTCTCTCCCTGCAGTCGGGGACAATTGCACAGTCCCACCTCCCTATCTTTGCGACACAGAATCTGCTTTCACTTCTACTGTGCAGCGACTGAATCACTCACTGTCCGATCAGCCCCGAGACAACTCTAAGCAAAGACTGGAATCACAGAACAGAGAACAATACAGCGCACCACAGACTGTGAAACCGATCTGAAGCGCGTCTACGCTACACTATTCCATGATCATCCATATAGTTATCCAATGCCCATTTAAATGCCCTTAAAGTTGGCGAGTCTCCTCCTGTCACACTCAGGGCATTCCATGCCCTTATTACTCTCTGAGTAAAGAACCTACCTCTGACATCTGTCCTATATCTATCACCCCTCAATTTAAAGCTATGTCCCCTAGTGCTAGTCACCACCATCTGCAGGAAAAGGTTTTCCCTGTCCACCCTATCTAACTCTCTGATTATCTTGTACTTCTCTATTAAGTCAGCTCTTAACCTTCTTCTCTCTAACGAAAACAGCCTCAAGTCCCTCAGCCTTTCCTCGTAAGACTTTACCTCCATACCAGGCAACGTCCCAGTAAATCTCCTCTGCACCCTTTCCAATGTTTCCACGTCCTTTCTATAACATGGTGACCAAAACTGTACGTGATACTCCAAGTGTGGCCGCACTAGAGTTTTGTACAGCTGTAGTATGACCTCGTGGCTCCGAAACGCAATCCCTCTACAAATAAAAGCTAACACACCGTATGCCTCCCTAACAAGCCTATCAACCTAGGTGGCAACTTTCAGTGATTGATGTACATGGACACCAAGATCTCTCTACTCATCCACGCTACCGAGAGTCTTACCATTAGCCCAGTATTCTGCATTCCTGTTACTCCTTCCAAAGTGAATCACCTCACACATTTCAACATTAAACTCCATTGCCACCTCTCAGCCCAGCTCTACAGCTTATCTATATCTGTCTGTAGCCTGCAACATCCTTTGCACGGTCTACAACTCCACTAACTTTATTTTCATCCATATATTTACTAATCCATTCTTCAACGCCCTCATCTAGGTTGTTTATAAAAATGATAAAGAGCAGTGGTCCCAAAACAGATCTTTGCGGTACATCACTAGCAACTGAACTCCAGGATGAACATTTCCCATCAACCACCACCCTCTGTCTTCTTTCAGCTAGCCAATCTTTAATCCAAACCATTAAATCACCCTCAATCCCATGCCTCCGTGTTTTCTGCAATAGCCTACCATGGGGAACCCTATCAAACACTTTACTGAAATCCATATACACCACATGAACCGCTATACCCTCATCCACCTGTTTGAATCACTGTCAGGAGAAACACATTTGGGAAGCCAGCTAACTTGATCATAGGTGGAAGGGGATCACTGAAAACACCGGCGCCCCTGGAAATAAATCCATCTCGCCAAAACAAAAATCTTTCATGGCATTTGGAACCGAAAGAACATCAGTTGTTATTCTATCCCTAACTGCTCTTGATAAGATGAGCTACCTTCTTAAACTATTACAGTACATGTGATGTCGGGACACCCACATTGGGGCTTTTGGCTGAGGTGAGGCTGGGTGCTCTGACCTCAAAGAGGGTATCTTAGTCTCTGGAGTGTTGTTGGAGTTGCACCCATCCAGGCAGGTGGGGAGGGTGTGTGTAATCCATCACACTCTTGACTTGTGCTGAATGTAGATGGTGGAGAGGCTTTCAGGGGTCAGAGGGTGAGCTGCACATAGTAGAATTCCTAGCCTCTGACCTGTTCTGATAGTCACAGCAGAGATTGGTTAGCTCAGTTGGCTTCACTGCTGCTTTGCAACACAGTGTGGGTTTAATTCCCACAATGGCTGAGGTTACCATGAAGGATTCTCCTTCTCAAATTCTTCCCTTGTCTAAGATGTAGAGACCCTCAGGTTAAACTCACCACCAGTCATAATGAGAGAGCAGGCAAAAGTGGGTACTGCAGATGCTGGAGATTAGACTCAAAATTAAAGTGGTGTTGGAAAAGCACAGCAGGTCAGGCAGCATTCAAGGAGCAGGAGAATCAATGTTTCGGGCACAAGTCTGAATTCCTGATGAAGGTTTTTTTTGCCCGAAACGTTGATTTTCCTGCTCCTCGGATACTGCTGACCTGCTGTGCTTTTCCAGCACCACTCTAATAATGAGAGCAGCCTTCTGGGACTACACACCTTTGTTTTTTATTGCAGTCACAGGATACATATACGTACGGCGAGTTCAGTTTCTGGTCAATCGTAACCCTTAGGGTATGGATAGTGGGGTCTCACTGATTCCAGTACTCTTTGAGTGTCAAGGTGAGGTGCTTAGTTGTTTCTTTTTGGAGAGTGCTTGTCACTTGAGAGGTACTTATGTTATTTGGCACTTGCCAGCCTAAGTCCGAATATAGTCCTGATCTTACTGCATTTTGTTATGGACTGCTTCAGCATCTGTGCAGTCATCAACAAATGCAGTAAGATCAGGACTTCTGACCTAATGATGGAGGGAAGGTTATTGTTAAAGTGGAAACAAAAAATGCTGGAACTCACAGCGGGTCAGGCAGCATCTGTGGAGAAAGAGAGAGAAAGCTAATGTTTCGAGTCAAGATGACTCTTCCAGATGACTTCATTAGAGATCTGATGAATAGTCAGCTAGACTCAAAATGTTAGCTTGCTCTCTCTCCACGGATGCTGCCTGACCTGTTGTGATTTCCAAAATCTTCTTTCCAGTACAGATTCCAGTGTCTGTAGCAATTTTCTCCATCAACGTTTAAGTGCCTGATCATGGTTAGATGCAACTACGAGGAGTCGTAGAATCCCCATAATGTGAAAGCAGGCCATTCAGCCCATCAAATCCACACCAATTCCCTGAAAAGCATCCCACCCTCCAATCCTATAGCTCCCCATTTCATGTGGCTAATCCACCTAGTCTGCACATCTATGGACTGTGGGAGGAAACCAGAGCACCCCAAGGAATCCCCACAGATATGGGGAGTGTGTACAACCTCCACATAAACAGTTGCTTGAGGGTGGAATTGAACCTGGAACCCTGCTACTGTGAGGCAACCATTGAGCTACCATGCCATCATTTAGATCATCAGTATGACAGTGAAACAGGGTCTTCCAATCAAGTCTGGCAGGATCACTTCACCAGCAAATATTGGATAGTCACAGAAGATGAATTATTTGAAGAAAATGAATGCCGTTCAGTTAGTGCATTGTTAGGTATGACTGGCTGAGGAAATTATCCAGCATTGTAAATTGTGTCAGGAATTTATCGTGTCACAAAGTGCAGCGTTGTTTAAATTTCACTCAGAATGCACAAAAAATTCAGTCAAAAGAGAGGAATAGTTTAAAATAACATTCAAGACAGTGTGATAAGTTTAATTTAATAGCTTTAAATTAAATTAATAGCTTTAAATTAAGGGGGGGTAGATATAGGACTGAAGTTAGGGGTAGGTTCTTCACTCAGCGAGTCGTAAGTTCATGGAATGCCCTGCCAGTAGCAGTGGTGGACTCTCCCTCTTTATGGGCATTTAAGCGGGCATTGGATAGGTATATGGAGGATAGTGGGTTAGTATAGGTTAGGTGGGCTTGGATCGGCGCAACATCGAGGGCCAAAGGGCCTGTACTGCGCTGTATTCTTCTATGTTCTATGTAATGCACTCTCATCAAAGATACTGTGATGGTCACTGTGACCAAACATTAATCAATTGAACTGAGCAACAATTGGAACCATTTATGAAATTAGATAAAAGCCTGATTCTGACAGGGCTCCATAATGTTTCTTTGCCAGAGTGCTGAAACCCCTCGAGGAGGGAATTCCAAGGCCAACAGACTGTAAGACGTAGGAACAGAAGTAGGCCATTCAGCCCATCGAGTCTGTTCCATCATTCAATGAGATTGTGGCTGATCTTATAATCCCAACTCCTGCCTCTTCCTCAAATCAACCCATTCCGAGATATTATTACACACCTCCAGAGCAGATGGGACTTGAGCCTAGGTATCCTGACTCAGAGGGAGGGACATACCACTGCACTATAAGAGCCCTTAAAGCTGAGATATATAGATTTCTGATAATCCTAAACTTCACTTTTCTGTCTTTTTCCCATAACCATAGACTCTCTTAATGACGAGAAATCTACTGGGGAAGAGGAAGGAAGATGTATGCGGTTGTGCCGTTGGGGGTGGGGGGTGGGGTGCAGTGGAGAAGGGGTGGAGGTGTTTAGGTTTGCACCGAGAAAAAAGGGGGTGGTATGGTGGCTCGGTGGTTAGCACTGCTGCCTCATCGTGCCACTGACCCAGGTTTAATTCCATGCTTGGTTAACTGTGTGGAGCTTGCACATTCTTCCTGTATCTGTGGGGTTTCCTCCCATAATCCAAAGGTATGCAGTTTAGGTGAATTAGCCATGCTAAATTGCCCATAGTGTTCAGGGGTGTATAGGTTACGTGCATTAGCCAGGGGTAAATGTAGGGGAATAGGGTGGGTTACTCTTCAGAGGGTCGGTGTCAACTTGTTGGGCCGAAGGGTCTGTTTCCATACTGTAGGGATTCTATATGACTCAGCTTTAAGGGCTCTTATGGTGCAATGGTAGTTTCTCTACCTCTTGAGTCAGGGCACCCAGACTCAAGCTCTAGAGGTGTGTAATAATATCTCTGAATGGATTTTGATTTGGAAATATCGTCTATCTCAGCTCTGACAGTTTGTCTGTCTCCAGAAGTGGGGTATGTCCAGCAATTGTTATGGTTTAACCAAATGATGAAATTGTAAGAATTACTTTTCTGTGTTGTTCAGTACTTAGGGTCTTAGAGATGTACAACCCGTCCATGTTGATTAGATATCCTAAATTAATCTATTCCCATTTGCCAACATGTGACCCGCGTCCCTCTAAACCCTCTCTATTCATAAACTTTCTGAAATTTACTATCTAAATAATCTTTTAATTGCTATAATTGGTTAATTTGTGCAAGAATAAAATACACTCATTAAGTCACTTACTAAACTAAATTGATAAAATGACAGATATGGAAATCATAGTAAAATTTGGGAGTAATCAAGAAGTGATTGAGCTGTCACAACGGGTTGCAGGAGTGATTCGGTAACTCAGTTTCTGAACTTCATGTGAAAAGAGTGAGAAAAAAAACAGTTTTCAAATTTGATGTCCGAACAGGCTCCTGCTCTGTCACGGAAATGATCAGGTTACTTTTCATGGCTTCCCATTGTTGTAATGTAGGAAAACTAGCACCCAATTTATGCACAGCAAGCCCCCACAACCATTTATCACATAATAACTGGTATTTGCTGTCCATAACCAGTTACATTTAATGTTAGGTTTTATTGTCACGTGGATGCAAGTACGGGGTACAAGAGTACAGTGAATGGTGTATAATGCCACCACACATGGTGATATCTTAGATACAAAGTACTGAGGTACAAAGCTTAGTTACAGGAAAGTAAATAAATAGGTTAAAAAGTTCAGCACTACAGTATAAAAGGGGAAAAATAAAGAAGTAAAGTTAAAAAGTCAAACATTACAGTCCTTTTTCAAGCCATGGGTCTGTGGATGCTCTAAGCTGGGCTTTCCCCAACAGGGCGCACTTTCAACTTCACCAGGCTAAGACCTGCCCATGCTTGCCAGCTGCCCTTCACTGCCGACCAGCACTACCAACCTCCACTGGGCACACCAGGCTTGGCTCTGCTGCTGCCATCAGTTGCTGCCATCTGGGCTCACGTTGGGCTCCTGTTGTTGCCAGGCTCCGTTTCCATGTTGGCTGCCTTGCTGCAGAGTCCCGCTCTGGCACCGCGCTGGACATCGACGAAGCTGGGATGCCTCTGACCACCAGAGCTCCGGCCAGGCACACCAACTGCCTCATGGCTGATCGTTAAAGCCTCTAGCCACTGCCTACCTGACTGGGCTCCCACCAGAAGGTAAGTAGAGAAAGAAAAAAAACATAAAGAACTAAAAGAAAGAAAGAAAAATGCGAGAAATGTAGAAATTAGAAGAAAGAAAACAGTCGGAATGGATGAGCTCCAATCAGGAGTCCTACTCTGTCGCCATCTTGCTTATGTTCCTTGAGAAATTTGCCCTTGAGAAAATGGTAGTGAGCTGCCTTCTTGAACCACCACGGTTAAAGCTCTCTCGGCTGACCCACAGCAAGTTTAGGGAGGGAATTTCAGGGTTCTGGCCCAGTGACAGTGAAGGAATGGTGATATATTTCTAAGTCAAGATAAGTGAGTGACTTGGAGGTGAACTTGCAGTTGGTGATGTTCCCATGTAGTTTGGAAGCTGCTGTCTAAGGAATCTCGGTAAATTTCACATGAAGTGTACTTCTGCCATGTTGTGCGGCGTTATCAGCATGATAAATGGAACAGGCTTCAAACAGATTTAGTAGCAGTATGTTTTGAGAAGATTTGTAGCTCAGGTTGAGGTTTTGGATGTAGGTTTGCTCACTGAGCTGGAAGGTTCATTTCCAGATGTTTCGTTACCCTACTAGGTAACATCTTCAGTGGGCCTCAGGCAAAGAATGCTGAAAATTGCTGCTTTCTATTTATATATTTGGGTTTCTTTGGGTTGGTGATATCATTTCCTGTGGTGATGTTATTTCCGGTGGTGAAGTAACTTTCTGTTTCTTTTCTCAGGGGGTGGTAGATGGGATCTAACTCGATGTGTTTGTTGATAGAGTTCCAGTTGGAATGCCATGCGTCTAGGAATTCTCATGCATGTCCTAGGACAAGGCAAACAAAGACATGCACGAGAATTCCCAGAAGAATGATTTCAACCAGATGTTACCTAGCAGGTTAACAAAACGTCTGGAAATGAACCTTCCAGCTCAGCGAGCAAACCTACATCCAGATTTAGTAGTTCATGAGGGGCATCCATGAGGTGCTGTGGATCATCAGCAGCAGCCACACTATAACACACTCTGCAACCTCGTGGCTTTGTATAACTCACACCTTACAATTATCAGCAAGCTGGTGGATCAACACTGGTCAGTGGTTCCTGGTTAAGTGACACAATGAATTGGAGCTACATCTAATGATTATGAAGGGTGCAATTTTTCACTTTGCATGGCAGTTCTGCTGACCCAGGGGCATGGAAGTTTGTGAATGGAGCTACTTGATCTGGCTGACTTCATGCATTGCACGATGCCAGACCACATAAAGCATATTCTATTTCATAATGAATTGCATTACGTGGTGTGTTGCACAACACTGCAGTCTGTATGAAACCTTTAGTGTAAAGCCAAGTTCTTAATTTGAAGGAAATAGCTATATGGAGGCAATAAACTGGAAGGGATTCTAACCAGGTGTCAGTGAAGTCTGCAGGCAATCTCTACCTTTTGCTTAAATACTTGCATTCTTTTTTCATGAATTAGTTCTCAGATGAGGGTCTCATTAGCAAAGCCAGCATTTATTATCCATTTCTTGTTTCCTTTGAGGAAAAGGTGATAGGCCTTCATCTTGAACCACTGCAATCTACATTGTGAAGGCATCTCCATGTTCTGTTGGGCAGCGAGTTACAGAATTTTGACTCAGTGATAGAGTCATAGGGATGTACAGCATGGAAACAGACCTTTCTGTCTAACTCGTCCATGCCAACCAGATATCCTAACCTAATCTAGACCCATTTGCCAGTACTTGGCCCATATTCCTCTATAACTTCCTATTCATTTACCTATTTGGAAGCCTTTTAAATGCTGTACTTGTACCAGCCCACACCACTTCCTCTGGCAGCTCATTCCATACACATATCACCCTTTATGTGTAAAGGTTGCCACTTAGGTCCCTTTTATATCTTTCCCCCCTCACCCTAAACCTATGCCCTCTAGTTCTGAACTCCCCCACGCCAGGGAAAATACCTTGTCTGTTTATCCTATCCATGCCCTTCATGATTTTATAAACCTCTATAAGGTCACCCCTCAGCCTCTGATGCTCCAGGGAAAACAACCCCTGCCAATTGAACATTTTCCTATGGCTCTAATCCTCCAACCCTGGCAATATCCTTGTAAATCTTTTCTGAACCCTTTCAAGTTTCACAACATCTTTCTGATAGGAAGGAGGCCAGAATTGCATGCAATATTCCAAATGTGGCATAACCAATGTCCTGTATAGACCTCCCAACTCTTATACTCAATACTTTGACCAATAAAAGAAAGCATACTAAATGCCTCTTCACTCTCCTATCTACCTGCGACTCCACTTTCAAGGAACTATGAGCCTGCACTCCAAGGTCTCCTTGTTCAGCAACACTCCCTTGGATCTTACCATTAAATGTATAAGTCCTGCTCTGAGTGTTTTTCCAAAATGGAGCACCTCACATTTATCTAAATTAAACGCCTCTCCTCAGCCCATTGGCCCATCTGATCAAGATCCCATTGTAATCTGAGGTAGCCTCCTTTGCTGTCCACTACACCTCCAATTTTGGTGTCATCTGCAAACTTACTAACTATACCTCCTATGATCACATCCAGGTCATTTATTTAAATGATGAAAAGCAGTGGACCCAGCACCAATTTTTGTGGTACACCACTAGTCAAAGGCCTCCAGTCTGAAAAACAACATTCCACTACCACCCTCTATCTTCTACTTTCGAGCCAATTCTGTATCCAATGGCCAGTTTTCCCTGTATTCCATGAGATCTAACCTTGATAACCATTTTCCTATGAGGAATCTTGTTGAACTTACTGAACCTTACTGAAGTCCATAAAGATCAGGTCTACTGCTCTGCCCTCAACAATCCTCTTTGCTACTTCTTCAAAAAATTCAATCAAGTTTGTGAGAAATGATTTTGTATGTACAAAGCCATGTTGACTATTGCTAATCAGCCCTTGTCTTTCCAAATACATGTAAACCCTGTTCCTCAGGATTGCCTCCAACAACTTGCCCACCACCAATGCCAGGCTCACTGGTCTATAGTTTCCTGGCTTGTCCTTACTACCTTTCTTAAATAGTGGCACCACGTTAGCCAGTCTTCCGGCACCTCACCTGTGACTATCAAAGATACAAATATCTCAGCAAGGGGCCCAGCAATCACTTCCCTAGCTTCCCACAGAGTTCTAGGGTACACCTGATCAGATCCCGGAGATTTATCCACTTTTATGCATTTCAAGGCATCCAGCAACTCCTCCTCTGTAATATAGATATTTTTCAAGATGTCACCGTCTATTTCCCCACCTTCAATACTTCCCATGTCCTTTTCCACTGTAAACATTAATGCAAAATACTTGTTCAGTATCTCCCCCATTTCCTGCAGCTCCACACATCAGCTGTCTTGCTGATCTTTGAGGGGCCCTATTCTCTCCTGAGTTACCTTTTTGTCCTTAATATATTTATAAAATCCCTTTGGATTCACCTTAACACTATTTGCCAAAGCTATATCATGTCCTCTTTTTGCCCTCCTGATATCCCTCTTAAGTATACTCCTACTCCTGTTATACTATTCTAAGTATTTACTCAATTTTTCCTGTCTCTATCCAACATATGCTTCCTTGTTTTTCTGAACCAGCAGTCCCAACACCAACTAGCCTTTCCTTTCATCCTAACAGGAATATACTGTCTCTGGATTAGAATGGTGTTGGAAAAGCACAGCAGTTCAAACAGCATCCAAGGAGCAGGAAAATCGACATTCCGGGCAAAAGTCCTTCATCAGGAATACAGGCAGAGTGCCTGAAGGGTGGAGAGATAAATGAGAAGGGGGTGGGGGTGGGGAGAAAGTAGCATAGATTACAATAGGTGAGTGGAGGTGGGAATGAAGGTGATAGGTCGGGGAGGAGGGTAGGGGAAGGTAGCAAAGAGTACAATGGGTGAATGGGAGCGGGATGAAGGTGATAGGTCAGAGTGGAGGGTGGAATGGATAGGTGGAAAGGAAGATAGGCAGGTAGGACAGTGCTGAGATGGAAGTTTGGAACTGGGGTGAGGTCGGGGAAGGGGAAATGAGGAAACTGTTGAAGTCCACATTGATGCCCTGGGGTTGAAGTGTTCCGAGGCGGAAGATGAGGCATTCTTCCTCCAGGCGTCGGGTGGTGAGGGAGCAGTGGTGAAGGAGGCCCAGGACCTCCATGTCCTCGGCTGAGTGGGAGGGGGAGTTGAAATGTTGGGCCACAGGGCAGTGTGGTTGCTTGGTGCAGGTGTCCCAAAGATCTTCCCTAAAGCGCTCTGCTAGGAGGTGTCCAGTCTCCCCAATGTAGAGGAGATCACATCGGGAGCAATGGATACAATAAATGACATTGGTGCAGGTAAAACTTTGATGAATGTAGAAGGCTCCTTTAGGGCCTTGGATGGAGGTGAGGGAGGAGGTGTGGGCGCAGGTTTTGCAATTCCTGCGGTGGCAGGGGAAGGTGCCAGGATGGGAGGGTGGGTTGAAGGGGGGTGTGGACCTGACCAAGTAGTCACGGAGGGAACGGTCTTTGCGGAAGGCGGAAAGGGCTGGGGAGGGAAATATATCCTTGGTGGTGGGGTCCATTTGGAGGTGGTGGAAAATGTCGTTGGATGATTTGGTTTGTGCGAAGGTTGGTAGACTGGAAGGTGAGCACCGGGGGGGTGGGGGGTCTGTCCTTGTTACGGTTGGAGGGGTGGGATCTGAGCGCGGAGGTGCGGGATGTGGATGAGATGCGTTGGAGGGCATCTTTAACCACGTGGGAAGGGAAATTGCGGTCTCTAAAGAAGGAGGCCATCTCGTGTGTTCTGTGGTGGAACTGGTCCTCCTGGGAGCAGATTCGGTGGAGGCAGAGGAATTGGGAATACGGGATGGCATTTTTGCGGGAGGTAGGGTGGGAAGAGCTGTGGGAGTCGGTGGGTTTGTAAAAAATGTCGGTGTCAAGTCGGTCGTCACTAATGGAGATGGAGAGGTCCAGGAAGGGGAGTGAGGTGTCAGAGGTTGTCCAGGTAAATTTAAGGTCAGGGTGGAATGTGTTGGTGAAGTTGATGAATTGCTCAACCTCCTCGCGGGAGCACATGGTGGCGCCAATGCAGTCATCAATGTAGCAGAGGAAGAGGTGGGGAGTGGTGCCGGTGTAATTACGGAAGGAGGTTGAGCAATTCATCAACTTTTAGATCTATCCTTTTCCATCTCTATTTTAAAGCCCAAAGAATTATGGCTGCTGGCCCCAAAGTGCTCCCCCACTGACACCTCAGTCACCTGCCCTGCCTTATTTCCCAAGAGTTGGTCAAGTTTTGCAACTTCTCTAGTAGGTACATCCACATACTGAATCAGAAAAGTTTCTTGCACACACTTAACAAATTCCTCTCCATCTAAACCCTTAACACTATGGCAGTCCCAGTCTATGTTTGGAAAGTTAAAATCCCCTACCACAACCACCCTATTATTCTTACAGATATTTGAAATCTCCTTACAAATTTCTCAATTTCCCACTGACTATTAGAGGGTCTATAATGCAATCCCAATAAGGTGATCATCCTGATGAAGAAAGACTGAACACAAAATCTGAATTAGGATTGTGCGGGCATGAGAAAGCAAATCAAATCTGCAATTTTTTTTAAGATGGTCGATTTTTAGTGTATGGCAGATTCCTAATATGGAAATAGAATTGGATCGTTCAGTTGATGTCCGTTTTTCAACATGCTTAGTCCGTAACTCTTTATCTGACAAAGACTACAAGACAAAAACCAATGTACTCAACAGATTACTTGGATACCAGTTTCCAAAATGTTTTTTAGAAAGTAAAGTTAAACTGAATAGGCTTTAAGTAATGACTTTACTGCTCTTTGTTGTGCTTTACATTCAAGCTTTGGCCACAGTCAATGCAACATGCTTTTTCTTTCTCTCTGGTTTTCTTTTAGAGAGTCTCTTGGCTTTTCATAATATATATTCACCTGTAGGATCTCCTATTATGTCTGTGCAAAACTGTGTATGAAATGCACTTTTAAAACCTTTTTTGGACCATCAGTCAGAGTTAATTTGGCCCAAACTATGCTCTGACTGTTGCAAGACTAATTTAATTTGTTTCAGTTATGATTTCAAGTTGAAAATGTATCTATGTGACCAGTGAACATAGTCTTACACATAAATAAGCACAGAAAGTGCTGGACAAACTCAGCAGATATGACAGCATCTGTGGCAAGAGAAACAGTGTTAACATTTCGAGTACTTTACTATTCTTTGGAGAACTACTTTATTCATGCTGCACAGAACACTGTTCACTTCCACAAATACACTGTTCATTTTGGAGAAGTTGCTATTCATTCCATTGAACCAACCTGATTACACTTGTTAGTCTCATTGTCCACTAATCTTAATTTTGTAGGAGCTGCTGGAATTTCCAGTGCCTTTTGTCTAAACTCCATATGCTTTCATCATGATTTAAAACTATTGTTCAAGCTTCCACATTAACACATTTGATTAGTCAGTGTTATAAATAATCAATATATTTTACCTTAATCACATGCATAACCTAATCAAGGTTTCTGGAATGATTGTGAGTGAGTGATTTAATATTGAGGTATAAAATAGAGGTATAATATAGAGGTTTGGTGGCTCAGTGGTTAGCACTGCTGCCTCACAGCACCAGGGGCCTGGGTTCAATTCCTGCTTCGGGCAACTGTCTGTGTGGAGTTTGCACATTCTCCCCATATTATGGTCTTAAAATAAATCTAATTGTTTGTTCAATGTGTTAGTGTCCTGGATTGAAGTTAAATATCACCATTTATATCCATCTACAAGCATTGGATCTGAATCCTCACTCCACTTATGTTTCTTTCTTCTATATCCTTAAATGGAATTATAAAAATATAAAATTTTGAATACATGGATGAACAGATTCAAGAACAGCTTTCTCCTCACTGTTATCAGACTTTTGAATAGACCTCTCAAATGTTGATTCTGATCTCTCTCTCCCTGCACTTTCTCTGCAGCTGTAACACTATATTCTGCACTCTGTTCTGCTACCCTGCACTTTGTATGGTATGATTTGCTTGTATAGTATGCAAAACTGCATTTTTAAATGTATCTTGGTACATGAGATAACCAATAAATCAATCGATAGAGTTGTCTACCATAGAGCCATAGAAGCATGCAGCACAAAAACAGGTCTATGCCCTGACATTTTAAGTACTCATCCAGCTGCTTCTTACATGTTGCAAGAGTATCTGGGACACCCTCTCAGGCAGCACATTTTATATATCTATTACCCTCTGGGTGAAAAATAAAATCCTCAGATCTCTAAACCATTTGCTCCTCATGTTAAATTTATGCCGTCTTGTCTTACACTGCCATGGAGAGGAGATTCTCACAATCTACTCTGTCTATACCTCTCATAATTTTGTACACCTCAATCATATCCCCCCACTTCCCACAGCCTCCTCTGCTTCAAAGAAAGCAAACCCAGCTTATCCAGTCTCTTCTTGTAACTGAGACTTTCCATCCTAGGTAACACCCTGGTGAATCTCCTCTGCATTCTCTCCAGTACAATCATGTCCTTGCCATAGTGTGGCGACCAGATCTGCAAACCAGATCTTCTTGGGGAGATGGTGACATAGTGGTAATGTCACCAGGCTAGTAATCCTGTGTACCAAGCATTTGCTTTGGGAATACAGGTTCAAATCCCACCATGGGAACTGGTGGAAGTTAAATTGAATTATTAAACTTGGAAGAAGGGAGCATAATAAGTGGGTGACACAGTGGCTCACAGCACCAGGGTCCTGGGTTCGATTCCCGCCTGTCTGTGTGGAGTTTTCACATTCTCCCTGTGTCTACGTGGGTTTCCTCTGGGTGCTCCGGTTTCCTCCTACAATCCAAAGATGTGCAGGTCAGGTGAATTGGCCATGCTAAATTGCCCACAATGTTAGGTGCGTTAGTCAGAGGTAAATATAGGGTAGGGGAATGGGTTCAGGTGGGTTTCTCTTCGGAGGGGCGGTGTAGACTTGTTGGGCCCAAGGGCCTGTTTCCACACAGATTAGATTTTAGATTAGAATCTAATCTAATCTAGTATTCCATCTGTAGCCTAATCAATGTTTTATAAAGTTGTAACATGACTTCCTTGCTCCTATATTCTATACTCTGGCTAATGATGACAAGCATCCTGTGCACCTTCTTCACCACCCTGTCTACCTGTACTGACATCTTTAGGGATCGATGGACTTGTACACCAATGTTCCCTTGTTCCACAGTACTCCCGAAGGACTTACCGTTGTGTGCCTCCTTCCCTATTAGACCTCCCAAAATGCATCACCTCTTAGTTGTCCATGATTGATTTATCATTATTCATTGAGCTTACAGCCACTTTTTATGTTGAGTTTCTATCTCCATTGTGACAGATAGTATTTCCTAAATTCTTATTATTTATGCTTGAGTCTATTGCTCTCTCACCAGAGAAAAAAAAGATTTCTCCATATCAATCCCATAATTTATTTTCAAAACACAATTCATCCAATCTCTATTCCAGGGAAGACATGCCCTATTTTCATAGTTTGACCCTTGCAGTCCTGTTAACATCATGGTGGACCATGATTGATCTAGGTCTGAGGACAAACCATCCTTTCAAAAATTTAAACCCAGTACTGCCCAGCACCTCAGATATGGTACGTTCAGAACTTCGATTCACCATTGCAAAAATCCATCTCCTTTATATTGAAATCCCCTCACTATAAAGCTTAATATTTTATTTGCCATTTTAATTTTATACTCAACCACAACATAATAGTGATCCATATAAATCCACACTGAAAAATCTTTGGGCCTTCTTAGTTTTTTTGCCAGTTAATAAATCTAAATATGTTTTTTATTAATTAAAAATGGATGACCTCGCAGTTACCTGACTTGAAATACATTTACAACTACTCACTGCATGTACCTTTGTGTCATTGCAATGTTAAGCTCCCAGGTACACTAACTACCACACCACCAATCTTTCCATCACCAGCAAAGTGAAATAGTTGGCTGTCTGTTATATTACCAAAATACTTTCTTTTGGTGAAAGGGTAAACATGTTATTTCCACATTGAATTCAAACATTTTAGATTAGATTCCCTACTGTATGGAAACAGGCCCTTCGGCTCAACAAATCCACACTGACCTTCCAAAGAGCAACCCACCTAGATCCATTCCCCTACCGCTACGGGCAATTTACCATGGCCAATTCACCTAATCTGCACATCTTTGGATTGTGGGAGGAAACCAGAGTACCTGAAGGAAACCCATGCTGTCACAGGGAGAACGGGCAAACGCCACACAGACAGTCACCCAAGGCAGGAATCGAAGCCAGGTCCCTCGTACTGTGAGGCAGCAGTGCTAACCACTGAGCCACCATGCCACCCTTTAGGTAATAACTTGTGCATCTATTTTTATTTAGGTTTTGCAGATACTGGTCTTGGCTACGATAGGATTAGGCTTGTAAGTCACATCTTCTCTAGACTTACATTTGTTTCTTTATTGTCCCATTACCATCTCCTTCTGCCCTGACTATGGTAGTTTTCCTCACTTACAGAGGTTTGTAAAATCATGAAAGGCATGGATTGGGTGAATAGTCATGCTCTTTTCCCCAGGGTCAGGGAGTTGAAAACTAGAGGCCATACGTTAAAGGCAAGAGGGGAAAGACTTAAACAGGGTTCAAGGGGCAACTTTTCCACGTAGCGGGTGGTGCGTGTATGGCACAGACTGTCAGAGGCAGTGGTGGAGGCTGGTAAAATAACAATATTTAAAAGACATTTGGATGGGTATATGAATAGGAAGGGTTTGAAGGGTTATCGTCGAAATGCTGGCAAAATGGGACTAGATTAGTTTAAGATATCTGAGTGTCATAGACTGGTTGGATAGAAGGATCTGTTTCTATGATGTACATCTCTATGACACTGTGACTTAAACTCTCCTACCTTCCATTCTATCACAGAAATTCCCTTCTCTTCTCACCTGTCCATCTTTTCCCCTACCTTTGCAGTTGCTTTCAACCTGCTACAGCTGGGTAATATTTCCAGGACTGACCAAAGATCATTGAGGTTTAATACTAAATCTGTTACACTCTTCACAGTGCTGCCAGTCTTACTGAGGGTTTTGGGCACTTGCTGTTTTCATTTCAGATTTCCAGAATCTGCCGCCCTTTTACTTTTACGAATGCCTCATTTCTGCTGTCTTCCAAAAATGAAAATCTATTTTGTCACTTTTACTGTGAACTGTTCTCCCTGACATAATGCAGTGCTGAATGTGGCCACTAGATGGTGTGCCATTTGGTTTACCTCTTCCAATCTAACTGGAGGAATCACAAAAAAAAACACATTTAGCTGATCAGATTTTCTGTGTCATGTTCTATTGATGTGACCCGGATATGATGCATTCATATACTACTGGCAGACTGACCTGAGATGTAAATTCAGAATTATTTCAAAGTTAGCAGTGAAGGTACAGCAATATATTTCCATGGTATGATCGTGTGTGTCTTAAAGGAACTTTCAGGTGATGGTGCTCCCAGGCATTTTGTGGAGTCATAGAGGTCTACAGTACAGAAAAATGCCCTTCAGCCCATTGAGAATGCATTGGTTAAAATCAGCCATTTAACTACTTGAATCCCATTTTCAATAAGTTAAAAATAGCACAACAGCAGGTTATAGTCCAACAGGTTTATTTGGAAGTACAAGCTTTTGGAGCTGCTCCTTCATCAGGTAGCTAGTGGAGCAGGATCATAGGACAAAGAATTTCAGCTCAGACATACTCTATCAAGCACGCACACACACTCTCCCTCTCTCTCTCACATGCACACACCTACACTCCCTCACTGACTTTCTCTCTCTCCCTCACATGCGTGCACACATACATATAAGTCGAATGGGATGAATTTACATTTGCTGAATTGTATTTGCAGATGTATTCTATTTTGTTCAAAATGCACACAATCTGTAGACAGTCAATCCATGTGACATTTTATAAATTCCTACTTTGGAAAATGGAACCAGTCTGACTCAAGATTGGAATACATACAGACTCTAACCTCACACCTTTAATGTATTGTCTGAACTGAGATGTCACCTTTTTAAATAAAATCTTAAATTATCTCGGGAATGTGACTTGAAAGAAATTCTGGGATTTACATATTGATGAATCGAAACCTGCAACCCATTCTAAAAGATGAAAACCTTAACAGCAATCTTCGTTTGTTCAATATATCGCATCAGTTGTATGACAATATGACCCTTTGTTATAAATTCTGTGTCCTCTGATCCTGCTCCACTAGCTGTCCGATGAAGGAGCAGCACTCTGAAAGCTTGTACTTCCAAATAAACCTGTTGGGCTATAACCTGGTGTTGTGCAATTTTCAACTTTGTCCACCCCAGTCCAACACCGGCACCTCCACATCATACCTTGGCATAGCAAGTGCTCATCTAAATACTTCTTGAATGTTATGAAGGTTTCTATTACGACCACACTGAGAAGCAGTGAGTTCCAGATTCCCATCATCCTTTGCATGAAACATTTCTTTTCTCACATCTCCTCTTACATCCTACCCCTTACCCTACATTTATGCCCCTGGCCATTGATCGCTACACTAAGGGGAAAACTTTCCCATCTATCCTACCTATGTACCTCATAATGTTAAACATTTCAACCATGTTCCCCATCAGTCTCCTCTGCTCCATGGAAAACAACCCTCGTCTATCTATTCTGTCTTCATAACTGAAACTCTCCAACTCATGCATCATTCTGGTAAATCTCCTCTACACCTTTTCCAGTGCAATCACATCCCTCCTATCATGTAGATTCCAGAACTGCACAGAGTACTCCAGCTGTGGCCTTACAAATATTTTATACACTTCCAGCACAAATTCTCTGCTTTTAAATTCTATGCCTCAACTAATATAGGTAAATATTCTACATGCCTTCTGAACTACTTTTTCTACTTGTCTCTCTACCTTACGGGACCAGTGGACATGCACATGGCTCCCCTGTTATTTGCTGCTTCCCCAGGCTTTTCCCATTCGTCATGAACTCACTTGCCTTGTTTGTCCTGCCCAAGTGCATCACCTCATATATATCCAGTCTCAATTCCATTTGCCACTAACCAGTCTATCTATATTCTCCTGTAACCTAAGAGTATCCACCTAACTATTTAGCACTCCAATATTTTCGTATTATCCACGAACTTACTTAACAATGCTCCTATATTCATATTTAAATCATTTACATATACTACAAACAGCAAGGGCCCCAGCACTTATCCTTGTGGGATCCTACTGGATACAGACTTCCAGTAACACAAACAAGCCTCAACCATTACCTTCTGCTTCTTACCATTCAGCCAATCTGAATCCAGTTAACAAATTTCTTTAAATCCCATGCTCTCTTGCCTTTGCAATGTCGGACCTTATCAAAAGCCTTGCTGAAATCCAAGTAGACCATGTCAAATGCATTGACTTCTGGTCACATCTTCAAAAGAAAATTCAATCAATTTGATCAGACATGACCTCCCCATAACAAAACCATGCTGATTGTTCTTCATTAATCCCTACCTCTCCCCAGATTTATTCTGTCCCTGCTTCTAATAGTTTCCCTGCCGCTGAGATTAAACTGGCTGACCTGCAGTTTCCTGTTGCCTGTTTCCTGTTGCATTCGTTGTTCTTGTTCTTCCAGCTTGTAAAGGCCATTGGTTTAGAAATTGTGTTGAAGGAGCCTTTTGGAGTTGTTGCAGTTCATCTTGTAGATGGTGCACACTACAATGCCTGTTCACTGTAATGTAGTGAGTGAATTGTTAAAGTAGCGAATGGGGTATTCACCAAATGGGTTGCTTTGTCCCGGATAATGATGAGTGTTATTGGAACTGCTTAGAAAAGTGTAGCATATTTCATCTCACTTCTGATGTCACCTTGTAGATGGTGGACAGGCTTTAGTTTCAGGAAGTGAATTCTCACTGTACAATTCTAAGCCTCTGACTGGCTCTTGTAGCCACAGTATTTATATCACCAGTAGGGGATTTAAGTGATGGAATGCCAATGAACACCAAGAGATGATGTTTAGAGTTTCCTCTGCTGTATTAGTTTGGCATTAGTTTGGCATAAATGTTACTTGTAATCGTGAGTGTAGATGTAGTCCAGATCTTCCTTCATGTGTCCATTGGCTACTTCACTCTCTGAAAGAATGCAAATGGTTCTATACAATTATCATCAAGAATCCCCCCCTCTCTTATTCTTATTTTGGTTGGAAGGTCATTGATGAAGATGGTTGGGTGAACTGGAGCCAAAGATATTACCGTGAGGTATCCTGCACAAGATCCCAGGATTGAGATGTTTGCCTTCCTGCAGCTAGGGTGGTTACTACCTTTCAAGTGTGATACTAAACAGAGGTCTGCTTACCCTTTGAAGTAGGAGTAGACGATGTGCTACTATTCCAAGAAACGCAGATGAGGGCTCCCTCTTGCCAAGGCCAATATTTATCCCTCAGTCAACATCAGATTTTATGCTCATTATTATACTAGTATTTCTGGGAGCTTGCTATGCACAAGTGTGCTGCCACATTTCCAGAATTACAACAGCAGCTGCGCTTCAAAGAGTACTTCACTTTCTGTAAAATACTTTTTAATGGCCTTAGTTCTAGAAAGGGCCTTCAGAAATGCATTTTTTTCTTCTTTCTATTTTTGCTGGTGTGGAGATAAAGAGGGATTGTCTTCTCTTTATGTATGTGAGTGAGCCATTCTTTGGACATTCTTCCCCGAGCCTTTTAATCTTAGGCTTTCAGAGCTGCTGGGCTAGTGTATGCCAGTATGTCTCAGAGAATTCTGCTGCTAGTCATAACCAGTTGGCAGCCTGCCCAAGCTACACTGCTTCATAGTGTTTCTGAGCTCCTTTAGATTCAAGGTCTTTGACAGCTGATGATGTATCCACCACCTGCACAGTACAGTTCCCCGCTCCCCCCCTCCTCTCCCCAAAAAACATACACCACTGGCCTTCAGCTGGTGCGGCTTTACTGAGGAACACTCAAAGACGTGGGGACCTGCAGTTCAGCAAATATAGCTGTTGATTATCAGGAATATCTTCGGGGGAGGGTTAGGGGTTGGATGTGATGGAAGGGGGGATGGTGTAGGATTTGATTGTGCTGTGTTTGTGTGAGTGTTTACTCTTGATTATATAACGTAACCAGCAGTTTGCATATGCTATTTCTTTGGTCATCTCAACATGTTCACGCCTTGTGAGGGACAAAGTCTGCTCAGACCTCCATTTATCTTATCATTTTGGGTGAGTGATTAATTCGCCCAAATGCTGGTGGTTACTTTCTAATTCATTTTCTCTTTCACTTTTAACCACTTCTAAATTTAGGAACAATGTGTATAAGATGGTCACTAATAAATTCAATAAAGAGTTTGGGTGAAGCCTGTGAGAACCTGATTTCAAATCATTCACTGCCACAGAGGGTGGTTAAAGTGAAGAGCCTGACATCCTGTGTAATGATTGGTACCTTTATGAGGAACTAGGAGGTAGTGAGGACTGAAGATGCTGGAGAGTCAGAGCCAATAAACCGACCATGATGAGTCCTGATGAAGAGTTACGCCTGGAATGTCGACTCTCTTGCTCCTCAGATGCTGCCTGACCTGCTATGCTTTTTCCAGCGTCATACTTTATCGACTCCACATTTATGAGGATGTTAAACAACAAAATGAGGACCCAAGCATAAAAGGATATACTGATAGGTTTAGGTGAAGTAGGGTGGACAGAGGGTCTTGTTGTTCAAAAAGTGTGTAGATTTCCCGGTGTGGTAACAAGCCAAGTTACCGAAGAAATAAAACGCCGGGCAGTGCCCGTAGTTAACTGAACGCGAACTCGCGGCCAGAAGGATTTGAGTGAAATCGAAGTAACTACTGAGCTAAAGCTTGTTGACCAGCATTATTTTATAAGAACATAAGAACTAGGGTAGGCTATCTGGCCCTTCGTGCTTGGTCCACCATTCAATAAGATCATGGCTGATCCTTTCATGGACTCAGCTCCACTTACCCGCCTGCTCACAATAACCCTTCATTCCTTTACTGTTCAAAAATCCATCTACCTTAACCGTAAAAACATGCATTGAGGTAGCCTCGACTGCTTCACTGGGCAGGGAATTCCACAGACTCACACACCCTTTGGATGAAGAAGTTCCTCCTCTACTCAGTCCTAAATCTGCTCCTCCTTATTTTGAGGCTATGCCCACTAGTTCTAGTTTCACCCACCAGTTAAAACATCCTGTCTACTTCTATCTTATCTATTCCCTTCATAATTTCATGTGTTTCTATAAGACCCCCCCCATTCCTTTAAATTCCAATAAGTATAGCCCTAGTCTACTCAATCTGTCCTCATAAACCAACCATCTCAAAGCTGGACCCAAACTAGTGAACCTCCTCTGCCACCCATCCCAACCCCACCCCAGTGCCAATACATCCTTTCTCGAGTAAGGAGACTAAAACTGTACACAGTACTCCTGGTGTGGCCTCACCAGCACCTTGTACAGCTGCAGCATAACTTCCCTGTTTTTAAACTCCATCCCATCTTGTTGGGCCAAAGAACCTGTTTTTTGAGGTGGAATTTCAGTGTAAGGATGGGGATGTCCATCATCATGAGCTATGAAGAAGATAGTGCTGAAAATACATGGTGCCATTATATTGGGAGTTTAAGTACTGATTCAGTGATTCCTAAGAGACAGTGATATAGGTCAAAATTTGGATCATGAGTTGAAGAAGAAGGTAGTGGAATTCACACATGTCTGCTGCCTTTGTCTTTGTACGCGGTAGAGATCATGGAATAGGGATGTGATGTCGAAGAGAGTTGAATGAGTTATTTCAGTGCATCCTCACACACACTCCTACTGGATGGAGTTAAAGTTTAAGGTGTGGATGGAAAGCCAAGCAAGTGGTTTGCCTTATCTGGTATGATGCTGACCTTCCTCAGTGTTATTGTATCCCGATCGATCCAGGAAAGTGAAGAATGTTCCACCCAACTTGTGCATTGCAGGCCCTTGACTCTGCTCTGCCATACAAAAAAGATCAAGGTTGATAAGCCTCAGCCTTAATGCCATTTTCCTGCCCAATAGCCATTCCTATTAAATTCTTCGTCGAATGGTCAATGTTGTTGCACACACTGGTCACCCAGTCAGAAAGAGGCTGTTTGACCCCACTGTGCCTGCACTGGCTCTATGACTTAGCGCTAATCTCTGGCATTTACCCCATATCCCTGCACACCATTTCCATCCAAATAATCTTCCAATCACGCTCCGTCCCCTTTAATGTCTCAATTTAGCCTGACTCCACCACATTTCCAAGCATTGTATTCCATATCCTAACTAGAAATGTTTTCTCTCGCATCACCCTTGTTTCTTTAGCGTTAATCTGATAGCAATTACACATCCTACAAAATCCACTCACAGTAATGAAGACTTAACCCGATATTGGGTGGAGGAGAAATGTTTCCCTGGACATTTGGCTCTCATTTAGCTTGCACCATGGATTGTGAATGTGTTCCTAGTTACAGACACTTGGAGGGCAAATCTATAAGAAACCCTGTCCCAAAGGTTGACATCTTTAAAACCCCTGCACTGAAATGTAATTCTATAAGGTTTAGATTCAAAAGATAAGGACTTCACACTTATGTTGAACTCTCCCAACCTGAGGCAGTTCCAAAGCACTCGATTGGCAATGAATTATGTATGAGGTTTTGCCATATAGAAAAGCTGTTGCCCATATAAACAGAGCAAAAACCACAATCGGTGATATGATAGTGAGATAATTCTTTCCAATTATTTGTTTGTCTTTAATTCATTTGTGGGATGTGAGCATCGCCGGTTGGCCAGCATTCATTGCCCATACCATTATCTTGATGTGTGGATAAATGTTGACCAGAAATCAGCAATAATTCTGCTGTTTTACTTTGAATATTGCTTTGGGATCTTTAATGTCCAACTGAAAAGGTAAATTCAGTTTAATGGTGCAACAAAAAGGTAGCAGCTCCTGTATTGCATTCAGGCATTCCGTCCACCAATGGAATGTCCACCCATTTTTTGTGGTCAAAGGCCTGAGTGAACTTTGATCTCAAAAGTCTCTGACTCAGATGTAAAAGTGACATCATTGTGCAGTTGATTCAATATTCACATTTCCTGGGAGGAATTATTCATCTGCTTGTGGTAAAAATTAAAGATGTCAGAATGCACAGATTTTCTCACTGGTCAAATGGAAATGACTTTGCCAACATTCTTTAGGGTATCTACATGGGGGTGTGCAAACAGATTCGATGATAACCCCCAAAAGGGAATTGACCCTTGAAACAGAAATATAGGCAAGATTATGGTGATGGAGCAGAGGAATGAGATTAATTGGTGAGCTCTGTGCTCTATTACACTTGTGGGATTGAATGAAACACGTGGAGTTATTCTTTTCTGTTAGGGAGAGACAATTGATTATGGATAGCTAGAAGATTACTACTACACAAGCACAGGGTAGACTTAGGAGGGAGACCTCCATGATTTGCCACAGACAGCATGGAAATCGAGCCCATGTTGTTAATTTATATTCTACACCACACATTAATTATCCAGCCAATTGAGCTAACTGACCCCAACTATGCCCAAATAGGTTGCTACAAGTCCTGCTTTGCACAATGTATCATGAATGATGCACATCCTTCATTTCTTTCAAAGGGCCAGTACAGCATCAAAGGGTCCAACCTCCTTGACTTAACCTGATTAGAAGATCTTGTCAAGACCAGAGATGCTTTGATTGCTGGGTACACAAGTGAGCTTGTAGTTTTTTACATAGTTTTTTTTTAGATTAGATTAGGTTACATTAGAGTATGGAAACAGGCCCTTCGGCCCAAGAAGTCCACACCGACCCGCCGAAGCGTAACCCACCCATACCCCTACATTTACCCCTTACCTAACACTACGGGCAATTTAGCATGGCCAATTCACCTGACCCTGCACATCTTTGGACTGTGGGAGGAAACCGGAGCACCCGGAGGAAACCCACGCAGACACGGGAAGAACGTGCAAACTCCACACAGTCAGTCGCATGAGGCGGGAATTGAACCCGGGTCTAGAACATAGAACATAGAAGAATACAGCGCAGTACAGGCCCTTCGGCCCTCGATGTTGCGCCGATCCAAGCCCACCTAACCTACACTAGCCCACTATCCTCCATATGCCTATCCAATGCCCGCTTAAATGCCCATAATGAGGGAAAGTCCACCACTGCTACTGGCAGGGCATTCCATGAACTCACGACTCGCTGAGTAAAGAACCTACCCCTAACATCTGTCCTATACCTACCCCCCCTTAATTTAAAGCTATGCCCCCTTGTAATAGCTGACTCCACACGTGGAAAAAGATTCTCACTGTCGACCCTATCTAAACCCCTAATCATCTTGTACACCTCTATCAAGTCACCCCTAAACCTTCTTTTCTCCAATGAAAACAGCCCCAAGTGCCTCAGCCTTTCCTCATACGATCTTCCTACCATACCAGGCAACATTCTGGTAAACCTCCTCTGCACCCGTTCCAGTGCCTCCACATCCTTCCTATAGTATGGCGACCAAAACTGCACACAATACTCCAGATGCGGCCGCACCAGAGTCTTATACAACTGCAACATGACCTCAGGGCTCCGGAACTCAATTCCTCTATCAATAAAAGCCAGTACGCCATAGGCCTTCTTCACCGCACTATTTACCTGGGTGGCAACTTTCAAAGATCTGTGTACATGGACACCAAGATCCCTCTGCTCATCCACACTACCAAGTATCCGACCATTAGCCCAGTACCCCATCTTTTTGTTACTCTTACCAAAGTGAATCACCTCACACTTAGCTACATTGAACTCCATTTGCCACCTTTCTGCCCAGTTCTGCAGCTTATCTATATCCCGCTGTAACCTGCCACATCCTTCCTCACTGTCTACAACTCCTCCGACTTTCGTATCATCCGCAAACTTGCTCACCTAACCTTCTAACCCCTCTTCCAGGTCATTTATAAAAATGACAAACAGCAATGGTCCCAAAACAGATCCTTGCGGAACACCGCTAGTGACGGCACTCCAAGATGAACCTTTGCCATCAACTACTACCCTCTGTCTTCTTCCAGCCAGCCAACTCCTAATCCAAACCTCCAACTCACCCTCAATGCCATACTTCCGTATTTTTTGCGGTAGTCTACCATGGGGAACCTTATCAAAGGCCTTACTAAAATCCATATACACCACATCTACCGCTTTCCCCTCGTCCACCTCCTTAGTCACCTTCTCAAAGAATTCTATAAGGTTTGTGAGGCACGACCTGCCCTTCACAAAACCATGCTGACTATCCTTGATCACATTATTCCTATCCAGATGTTCATAAATCCTATCCCTTACAATTCTCTCTAAGATTTTGCCCACAACAGAAGTGAGACTCACCGGCCTATAGTTACTAGGGTTATCCCTACTCCCCTTCTTGAACAAAGGAACCACATTTGCTAGCCTCCAATCTTCTGGCAAGTGGTTAGCACTTCTGGCAGTGGTTAGCACTGCTGTCTCTGGCGCTGTGTGGCAGCAGTGCTAACCACTGTGCCACCGTGCCGCCCACAAAGTTGTATAGTATCATCACTCAATCGCGCCATCTTAAAACACAGAAAAATAAGCCAAAACGAAAATATAAAGACAGGAAAATTAAGAAATAAAGCAAGTGTCCAACTTTGCAGTCCTTCTTGTTTTGTGCTCTGTCATGGGCCATGGGCCTGGTGACCAGGCGCGAGTTCTCTTCACCATGCTACTGCCACTGGAATGATAGTTGCCACTCTTCGGCGCCATCTTGCCTCCATCGACGGAATTGGTGCCACCTTGGTTACATACTTGATTATAAAACCAGAATGAAAAAACATCCAGCAGAAATCAAGGGAGTAAAACCAAAAGGAATGAGAAATGTCCAGGTATTAAAGGGGGTACAATGGCTCAGCTCCCTCACAACACCAGGGACCCGGGTTCGATTCCTGCCTCTGTTGACTGTCTGTGTGGAGTTTGCACATTCTCCGTGTGTCTGCGTGGGTTTCCCCCCACAATCCAAAGTTGTGCAGGTTAGGGTGAATTGACCATATTAAATTGCTCATAGTGTCAGGTGCATTAGTCAGGAGAAAATATAGGGTAGGGGAATGGGTCTGGATGAGTTACTCTTTGGAGGGTTGGTGTGGATTGTTGGGTTGAAGGAGCTGTTTCCATACTATAGGAAATCTAATCTTATCTCCATGCAGGCAACTACGCCAAGCCATAGCCTGGGGTCTCGGGAGGAGCTGGGTGCTTGCTTGTAGTGGTAAGTATGTGCATTGGAAAAAATTTTTATAAGAATGTAAGGTTTTTAGGTCAGTGCACTATCAGAACTAAAAGGAAATTGAACAATAAATGCCTGGAAGGGATAGATAACCCTGAAATGTGAAAACAAAAGCAATCAGAAGTGCGGATATCCAAAAGCCCTGAGCTTTGCGTTTGTATGTAAATGTGTGCTGAAAATGTGGAGTCTGGTCAGGTCTGTGAGCTGCATCATTTCAATCAGACTGAGACAGTATTGAGCTGTACTCAGGCGGTTCCTTTCCCTTTAATATTTAGGTTCTCCCAAATGAAATTAGCTTTGGAATATGGAGCATTATTTTACTATGAGGTGTCAATTACGGCTGATTTGGGCACTCTTACAGTAAATTGGCCTGGGCACAAATGTACCATTTTACCACTTGGACGGAGACTTGCGTTGAGACAGCATAATTCCTAAGCATCAGATATCCCAAAGTGCTTGGCAGCAAATGACGGACTGTCATAATTGTAATGTTGGAAATGTCCAGGACACTAGGAGCAACCTCTCTGCTCTTCTTTGAAATCATTCCATGGGATCATACACTTCAACCTAGGCAGACAGAGCTATATGGGCAGCACAGTGGCACAGTGGTTAGCACTGCTGCTTCACAGCGCCAGAGACCCGGATTCAATTCCTGCCTTAGGCAACTGTCTGTTTGGAGTTTGCACATTCCCCCCGTGTCTGTGTGGGTTTCCTCCCACTGTCCAAAAATGTGCAGGTTAGGTGAATTGGACATGCTAAATTGCCTGTAGATTAGGTGAAGGGGTAAATAGACAGTAGACAATAGGTGCAGGAGAAGGCCATTCAGCCCTTCGAGCCTGCACCGCCATTCAATATAATCATGGCTGATCATTCCTAATCAGTATCCTGTTCCTGCCTTATCTCCATAACCCTTGATTCCACTATCCTTGAGAGCTCTATCCAACTCTTTCTTAAATGAATCCAGAGAGTGGGCCTCCACTGCCCTCTGGGGCAGAGCATTCCACACAGCCACCACTCTTTGGGTGAAGAAGTTTCTCCTGAGCTCTGTCCTAAATGATCTACCCCGTATTTTTAAGCTGTGTCCTCTGGTTCGGCACTCACCCATCAGCGGAAACATGTTTCCTACTGCCAGAGTGTCCAATCCTTTCATAATCTTATACGTCTCAATCAGATCCCCTCTCAGTCTTGAAACTCAAGGGCATACAAGCCCAGTCGCTTCAGTCTTTCAGTGTAAGGTAATCCCGCCATTCCAGGAATTGACCTCGTGAATCTACGCTGCACTCCCTCAATAGCCAGAATGTCTTTTCTCAAATTTGGAGACCAGAACTGCACACAGTACTCCAGGTGTGGTCTCACCAGGGCCCTGTACAGCTGCAGAAGCACCTCTTTGCTTCTATACTCAATTCCTCTTGTTATGAAGGCCAGCATGCTATTAGCCTTCTTCACTACCTGCTGTACCTGCATGCTTGCCTTCATTGACTGGTGTACAAGAACACCCAGATCTCTCTGTACTGCCCCTTTACATAAATTGATTCCATTCAGGTAGTAGTCTGCCTTCCTGTTCTTGCTACCAAAGTGGATAACCATACATTTATCCACATTAAACTGCATCTGCCATGCATCTGCCCGCTCACTTAACTTGTCCAGGTCACCCTGTAATCTCCTAACATCCTCATCACATTTCACCCTGCCACCCAGCTTTGTATCATCAGCAAATTTGCTAATGTTATTGCTGATACCATCTTCTATATCATTAACATATATTGTAAAAAGCTGCGGTCCCAGCACAGATCCCTGCGGTACCCCACTGGTCACTGCCTGCCATTCCGAAATGGAGCCGTTTATCACTACCCTTTGTTTCCTGTTAGCCAACCAATTTTCAATCCAATCTAGTACTTTGCCCCCAATACCATGCGCCCTAATTTTACTCACTAACCTCCCATGTGGGACTTTATCAAAAGCTTTCTGAACGTCCAGGTACACTACATCTACTGGATCTCCCTCGTCCAACTTCAGAGTTACATCCTCAAAAAATTCCAGAAGATTAGTCAAGCATGATTTCCCCTTCATAAATCCATGCTGACTCTGTCCTAACCTGTTACTACTATCCAGATGTGCAGTAATTTCATCCTTTATAATAGACTCCAGCATCTTTCCCACCACTGAGGTCAGACTAACTGGTCTATAATTTCCTGCTTTATCTCGCCCACCTTTCTTAAAAAGTGGTCTAACATTAGCCACCGTCCAATCCTCAGGAACCGACCCCGAATCTATTGAACTCTGGAAAATAATCACCAACGCATCCACGATGTCCCGAGCCACCTCCTTCAGTCCCCGGGATGCAGACCATCAGGCCCCGGGGACTTATCAACCTTCAGACCTAACAGTCTCTCCAACACCAAATCCTGGCAAATATAAATTCCCTTAAGTTCAGGTCCTTCAGCCACTGTTACCTCAGGAAGATTGCTTGTGTCTTCCCCAGTGAACACAGATCTGAAGTACCCATTTAATTCCTCTGCCATTTCTTTGTTCCTAGTAATATATTCCCCTGTTTCTGTCTTCAAGGGCCCAATTTTTATCCTAACCATTTTTTTGCCTTGCACATACCTAAAAAAGCTTTTACTATCCTCCTTAATATTCTTGGCCAGTTTACCTTCGTACCTCATTTTTCCTCTGCGTATTTCCTTCTTCGTAATCCTCTGTTGCTCTTTAAAAGCTTCCCAGTCCTCAGTTTTCCCACTTATCTTAGCTATGTTATACTTTTTCTCTTTTAACTTTATATGTTTCTTTACTTCTCTCGTCAGCCACGGCCGCCCATGCCTCCTCCTGGGATCTTTCTTCTTTTTAGGAATGAACTGATCCTGCAACTTCTGCATTATACACAGAAATATCCGCCATTGTTCCTCCACGGTCATCCCTGCTAAGATATTGCACCATTGAACTTTGGCCAGCTCCTCTCTCATAGCTCCATAGTTCCCTTTATTCTACAGAAATACTGTCACTTCCGACTGTACCCTCTCCCTCTCAAATTGCAGATTGAAACTTATTGTATTATGGTCACTACTTCCCAATGGCTCCTTCACTTCGAGGTCTCTGACCAATTCTGGTTCGTTGCACAATACCAGATCCAGAATTGCCTTCTCCCTGGTCGGCTCCAGCACCAGCTGCTCTAAGAATACATCTCTGAGGCACTCCACAAAGTCTCTTTCTTGAGGCCTAATACCATCCTGATTCTCCCAGTCTACCTGCATGTTAAAATCCCCCATAACAACTGTAGTGACATCTTTGCGACAGGCCAATTTCAGCTCCTGATTTAACTTACATCCGACATCCAGACTACTGTTTGGGGGCCTGTAGATGACTCCCAAGAGGGTCTTTTTACCCTTAGTATTTCGAAGCTCTATCCACACTGACTCTACATCCCCTGACTCTAGGTCCCCCCGCGCAAGGGACTGAATATCGTCCCTTACCAACAAGGCCACCCCACCCCCTCTGCCCGTCAGTCTGTCCTTACGATAGCACGTGTTTCCCAGGCCCTGTCCACTTGAAGCCACATCTCAGTTATCCCCACAATATCGTATCTGCCAATTTCCAAAAGAGACTCAAGCTCATCCATCTTATGTCTAATGCTTCGTGCATTAGGGGGATGGGTCTGGGTGGGTTGCTCTTTGGAGGGTCGGTGTGGATTTGTTGGGCCGAAGAGCCTGTTTCCACACTGTAAGTAATCTAATCTAAATAATGTGCCATGTCATCTAAAACATGGCCCTTCCGACAATGCAGTACTCTTGTGCCACCCTCGATTTCATTGTGCTTATGCTCTCAAGTGGGATTTGAACCTTAATCCCTGTAATTCAAAGGTGAGAATGCTTGCCTACAACCCTACAAAATCAAAACCTGCAATTAGTTTTTAAATCATTCACTCCACTGGGATGTTATGTTGGTTGACACATTTCACAAAGTTTGGTGATAGTTTTAAGCCGTGAATGATTTTCTCTTGAGCCTTATTTGATTTATTATTCCTGACTTTGCCAATATACCAGCTCTTACACTTTGCTTCCTGCATAAACTACAGCTAATTCAAAACGCTAATCATCACAACTTGCATTATTCCATTTACCTATCAGCTCAATGCTTTTAATTGCAAAGTTCACATCCTTGGTTTCAAATATTCATATTGTCATAGCTCTCCCTGTCTTTGCAATCTCCTTCAGCCCAAGATTCAGTGTTCTTGGCCCAAGTGTCTTCTGGTTGCATTATCAATGACCTTCCCTCCACCATAGGGTCAGAACTGGTGATGTTAGTTGATGCTTGCTCAATGTTGAGCAGCGCCATGAACTCCTCAGATATTGAAGCAGTCCATGTCCAAATGCAGCATGACCTGGACAATATGTAGGGTTGTGCTAGCAAGTGCAAGTAACATTATGTCTGTGTGGGTATCCTTCGGGTGCTCCAGTTTCCTCCCACAGTCCAAAGATGTGCAGTTACATGGATTAGCCTTGCTAAATTGTTGATAATTTTTCAGGGATGTTTGAGTTAGGTGGATTAGCCATGGGGAATGCAGGTTTGCAGGGATAGGATAGGGCCTAGGTCTGGGCAGGGTGCTCTTTGGGTGGTTAATGTGGATTTAATGGGCTGAATGACCTGCTTTCACCCTGTAGGGATTCTATGATACACGTGAACCAGACAAAGTCCACCTCTAACAAGTAAGAATCTAACCATTTCCCCTTGACATTCAATGGCATTACCATCACTGAATCCCCAATATCAACATCCTGGCGATTACTGGAGTGACATTCACATTTCATAAATGAATATATTAAAAATGTCAGCAGTTGGTTGAAGAAACAAGTATATTAAAGCAATGTTGTACCTTTAATTCAATTGATGCTAAGTCCCATCAGCTTCAGTGTGCTATTAATAGGATTGTGTAAGCAATGTATTGCTGCCGGGCAGTTGCTACTTGTCTACTTCTTGCACTACACATCTGTAAGAAGTGTTTGGCAAAACGCAATGGCAAGATTGGACTGCAATAGGTTTGCCTGAAATCTCTTTTTTGAGGTACAGACATGCTTCTCATCTGCTGAAGAATTTCTGGAGTAGTTTCACTTTCATAATGGAGGCCGAACCTTCACAGTTTGAGCTGATTGTATGGCTTCCATTATGTTGATGCTGGATGTTATTTCTTTGAAGGTAAGTTCAATTTCTGTGGCGATGGTTAGGCTGAGCTTTTGGAGATCCCCAACTCAACTAATGCCTTTTAAAGGATTTGTAGCATTTGAGTTTTGCTGCTGTTATTTTGACCAGAGCGCTTGATTTTCATTAAAAAAAATCAAATAACCTAAATTAAGGGACAAGTTCCTTTCTGAATATGAGACAAAGTCCAATGAAAACTGATTACACTTAGGAAGTAAAGATGAAAAGAATACAGAATATATTAATGGTTGGATGACCAGTAAGGTGTGAGTTAATTGGATAGATGACTGGAATATGGTGCAAATTAACACCAATGGTTGGGTTCAGTCCCTGTAATACATGGAGTTCATTGGAATTATGTCCTCTCCTTTCCTCAGCAGCATTGTAACTTAACCTTTACAAGAAAACTACATGCAAAGATAGAGAAAGAAAGAGAGAGAGAGTAGAGAGTAGAGAATTGATTGTATTCAATGTTTAGAGACAGAGAAACAATGACTATTGAGGTTTTGTAAAGTTAAAAAGAATTAAGTAGAAAAGCAGTAGAGAGAAATATTAAATGCTATGCCTAAGAGGAATAGTTGCCTGTGTTAGAGTGTATTATTTCAATGTATACATGCCCAGCTACAATTATATTTGAAGAAATTCTTAATTGAGGTGACACGTTTATATTGGAGTTGTTCAAGCAATCAGGCAGTGCTGAGCTCCAAGCCCTGCTCTGACTCATCATAAGAGGTAAATAATTGTTTAAAATTCCTGGAATTTTGGATGTAAAACAGTAAAATGGTTATCACACAGAAGGAGGTAACTCAGTCCATCAGATTTGTACTGGCTGTCTGAATGTACAATTCAACCGAGTGCCACTCTGCTGTCTTTTCCTTATAGACCTCTCATGATTTTGAATAACTCTATCAAACCTCATCACCACCTTCTCTTTTCTCTTCATTGGATTGGGGTGGACAATATTAAAAATCATACAACACTAAGTTGTAGTCTAACAGGTATATTTGGAAGTGCAAGCTTTCGGAGCACTGCTGCTTCATCAGGTAGCTACCTGACAAAGGAACTGTTCTCTGAAAGCTTGTACTTCCAAATAAACATGTTGGACTATAACCTGGCATTGTGTGGTTTTTAACTCTTCAAGGGAGGCAATTCTAACTTCTCCAATACTTCTATGTTACTGAAGTCATTTACTGTTGGAACTGTTCACCTTGAGCTATTTTACATCTGAGCTTAAACATTAAGGCTTTGAGTAACCTCAACAAGATTTAATCCCACCATTTCTTGTCTGGTACTATCAATAACTCTTTACTCTAAAGTGATCTAGATCACTGTATCCTTTGCTTCTCAGGAAGCAACTTTATTGAAAGACTTCACAGGACTACTCAAAACTCAGGTAAAACAATGATAAAATCTCTCTCTTTAAATTACGGTTGTGTTCCTTAAGATATAAAAACAAATTCTCTGACCTTCTGAACTGGAAGCTATTTTTGTTGTTTGGTTAAAAAAGGACCAATGTATGCAAAAAAAATCAATAATTTAAAGCTAAATTTCAAAACTCTTGTAAGTAGATCATCACGGCCACAGAAATACTTACAACTGAATTATTAACTTCAGACACACAGAAAACCCATGTGTTACTAATACAAAAACTGAAAACCTAAAGTTACCATAAATTATGTCGAAAATATACATAAATTATAGTCTACATCACAGCAGACACACTAACAGTTGCATAAAAGCTTTGTAAGGCAATGCATTATTTACTCTTGCATTATATTAATTACTTTGAATCGTGTGCTATGCTTTTTTTAAATCCTATTAGCAAATGTAGGGTGTTGGAACATGGTTATCACTGGTTGGCCAGAATTCATTGCCTGTCCCTAGTTGCTTTTAAACTGAGTGGCTTGCTAGGTCATTTCAGCGGCAATTAAGAATTGCTGTGGGTCTGGAATCACAGATAGGTCAGACCAGGTGAGGATGGCAGATTTCCTTCCTTGAAGGATATTAGTGATTTTGGTTAGCTCAGTAGGCTGAATAGTTGGTTTTACAATGGGTTGGTTTTACAATGGGTTGAGGTTACCATGAAGGACTCTCTTTTTCAACCTATCCCCTTGTCTGAAGTACAGTGACCCTCAAGGTAAACCACCACCATTTACCTCTCTCCCTAATGAGAGATTAGGACTCAGGTGACTTTGCCTTGTTATTAATTAACTAACTACTTGTGGCGAAGTCCTGTGTGCTGGCTTTGTCATAAGGAGGTGGAATGTGTGTCGATGAACTAATCCGTATTCTGACTGAATAAATACGTTGTGAGAGGGAGAACAGAAAAGGCAGATGGAAAGTACCACAGATTCCTGCGAAATACCTGAAACTGTTCCTGAGTTGTGAAGGATGCTAGTTCTATGATCACAAAACTGACTTCCACATTCCTTCATTATGCATTGGTAGAGGTGTCGCCTCAGACAACAGCTTATGTTTATTCACGGATGAAGAAGGGTCCAGAAAAATACATCTGGCCAGAACTCTCAGAAGGACAGTGATGTCAATAAAAATTAATGAAAGAGGCTCGAAACAGGTATGACCTAATATGATACACAGTCAATGCAAAGATGAAGTATAAAAAAGGCACATGGTTGCTGCTGTAACTGGGAAAGTCCCACTTGACGAAGGCATAGTGCTTCAGAAGCTTGTGATTTCAAATAAACCTGGTGTAATGTGACTTCTGACTTAGTCCACCCCATTCCAACACTGGCACCTCCACATCATGGAGAGAACTGTTTGCTCTGTTGCTATGAAATCACACTTGGAAAGCTGGTAAAGGATTGGCTACATGAGTTAGAGCCTGGTTCATGGGGCTTCTAAGCAACCAGCATAGTTGTGAGAATGTAGTATTGCTTAGTCGTGCAATAAAGGTATACCACATGAAGTGGAACTGTATCCAAGTTGAGGTTGATGTAGATATCTGGGCCAGAAGATCCTGGCCCCAAAAGGGCATTCACATTGGGGTGCCAGTCATACGAACTGGTTTGTTCTGGATGGTGTCAAGATCTTTCTATATTATTGAAAACACAGTCACCAGTTTGGTAGAGAATATTCCATCAGCCCCTTGATCTTTTATCCTGGAGATGGTGGACAGGTATTAGGCAATCAGGAGGTAAGTTCTTTCCCACAACTTTCTAATCTCTCACCTGCTTTGGTCATTCCAGTATTTAAATAGCTTGTTCAGGTTATTTTCTGGTTAATGGTAGCTCCCAGGATATTGATGGTAGGAAATTGTTCTAATTTTCTTATGAACAGGTGCAGTCGTCTCAGCTCCAAGACATTTCTGTAAGGGTTCCTCAGCGTAGTATCATTGTTCCAACTATCTTCAGCTGCTTCATCATGACTTTTGCTCCATCATTAGATCAGGAGTGGGGATGAACTGATGATTGCACAATGTTCATCATTATTTATAATTCATCAGGCACTGAAGTCTAAATGCAACAAGAACTGAACGGTATCCAGGCTTGGGCTGAAAAATATTTACGTCACACAAATGCCATGTAATGATTATCTCCAACAAAATGGAATCTAATCATTATCCCTTAATATTCAATGATGTTTAGTATACTTTCCTTTATTGGTCAGAGTATTGAATACAGGAGTTGGGAGGTCATGTTGCGGCTGTATAGGACATTGGTTAGGCCACTGTTGGAATATTGCGTGCAATTCTGGTCTCCTTCCTATCGGAAAGATGTTGTGAAACTTGAAAGGGTTCTGAAAAGATTTACAAGGATGTTGCCAGGGTTGGAGGATTTGAGCTATAGGGAGAGGCTGAACAGGATGGGGCTGTTTTCCCTGAACCATCGGAGGCTGAGGAGTGACCTTGTAGAAGTTTACAAAATTATGAGGGGGATGGATAGGCTAAATAGACAAAGTCTTTTCCTTGGGGGCGGGGAATGTCCAGAACTAGAGGGCATAGGTTTAGCGTGAGAGGGGAAAGATATAAAAAAGACCTATGGGGCAACTTTTTCACACAGAGGCTGGTACATGTATGGAATGAGCTGCCAGAGGGAGTGGTGGAGGCTGGTACAATCGCAACATTTAAGAGGCATTTGGATGGGTATATGAATAGGAAGTGTTTGGAGGGATATGGGCCGGGTGCTGGCAGGTGGGACTAGATTGGGTTGGGATATCTGGTCGGCATGGACGGGTAGGACCGAAGGGTCTGTTTCCAGGCTGTACATCTCTATGACTCTATGTTGGAGATAATCATTACATGGCATTTGTGTGACGTAAATATTTTTCAGCCCAAGCCTGGATACCGTTCAGTTCTTGTTGCATTTAGACTTCAGTGCCTGATGAATCATAAATAATGATGAACATTGTGCAATCATCAGCACATCCCCACTCCTGATCTTATGATGGAGCAAAGGTCATGATGAAGCAGCTGAAAATAGTTGGAACAATGACACTACACTGAGGAACTCCTACAGAAATGTCTTGGAGCTGAGACGACTGCACCCATTCTCTACTATCTATGTACCGGGAGTTACTATTGACCAGAAACTGAACTGGACTCATCTTATAAATGCAATGGTGACAAATATAGTTCAGAGGCTAAGAATACTACAGTGTGTAACTCACGTCCTGACTCACCAATGTCTGTCCACTATCTACAAGATACAAGTCAGGAGCGTGATGGAATACTCCCTACTTGCGTGAACGACTGCAACTCCATCAACACTTAAGACGTTTGACACTATCTGAGAGAAGCAGTTCACTTAACTGGTATCACTTCCACAAAAGTCCACTTCTTTCACCACCAACACTCAGGAGTAGAATGGAGTATCATCTACAAGATGCACTGCAAAACATTCATCACGTTTCCTAAGACAGCAACTTCCAAACGCATGAGCACTCCCATCTTGAAGGACAGGTTCATCAGCCACAGAGGAGGCCCTGCAAGTTCTCCTCTAAGTCACTCACCATCATCACTTGGAAATATTTCATCATTACTTCAGTATTGGTTAAAATCCTGGAACTTGCTCCCTAAAAGCATTGTGGGTCTACATAAAGCGCACGGGCAACAGCCAATCAAGAAGGCAGCTCACTGCCAACTTGTCATGAGTAACTAGGGAGGGGCAATAAATGCTGACCCAGTCAGCGGTGTCCAAATCTCATGAATGTATAAAAATAAATACAAAAGATAATTGAGGTCTTTCTTAGAGGTGATGTTGCCTGGATACTGTATGGTACAAATGTTATTTTCGATATCAGGTCCAAGCCAGAGTGCAGAAGGATGAAGCAGTTTGGAAAAATCAAATCAGGGCATCACGGTGGTTCAGTGGTGAGCACTACTGCTTCACAGCATCAGGGACCTGGGTTCGATTCCAGCCTCAGATGACTGTGTAGAATTTGCACATTTTCCCTGTTCTGCGTGGGTTTCCTTCAGATACTCCAGTGTCCTCCCACAATCCAAAGATCTGCAGGTCAGGTGAATTGCCCATAGTATTCACCAATATGTAGGTTAGGTGTATTCGTCAGGGGTAAATGTAGAGTAATAAGGTAGGGGGATGGGTCTGGGTTGGTTATTCTTTGGAGGGTTGGTGTGGACTTGTTGGGTCAAATGGCTTGTTTCCACACTGCAGGGATTCTATGAAATGGTTGAACTTAGGACACTACCTTGTGCCAGCTGGAATTCCTGCAACAATGCCTCATGTTTGAGATGATTGGTCTCTAACAAGTATAATTGCATTTCTTTGTACTCGCTAGGATTGCAGTCTGTTTAAACTTTCCCTTCTAATTCCAATTTTTGTTAGCTCCTTGATGCTTCACTTGGTTAAATACTGCTTTGATGTCAATGGCTGTCACTTTAACCTCAGCTTGTCATTCAGTTTAAGGCTGTAATGAGCTAATTGACCCTGACCCAAACTGAATATCAAGTGAGCAGATTATTATTAAGTGTTATATGACAGCATTGCTTGATGGAGTAATAATTGGTTGCCTTGGATTTGCTCTGTTTTTTATTTGGATGAGGTATTCCTGGGCAATTTTCCACATTGTGATGCTAATGTTGTAGCTGTACAAGAACATTTTGACTGTAGATGTTGTTAGTTCTGAAGCTAACTGTCCTTAGCTCTACAGATGGGATGTTGTCAGAGCCCATAACTCGTGTGTTTAATCATGACTTTGTATCTCTTGAAAAAGCTACAAGCTGGTGTCGACAATGGGAGAAAGTGAGTGCTGGAGATCAGAGTCGAAAAGTGTGGTGCTGGAAAAGCACAACAGGTTAGGCAGCATCTGAGGAGCAGGCGAATCGACGTTTCGGGCAAGAGCTCACCATCAGGAATGGTGAAGGGCTCTTGCCCGAAACATCGATTCTCCCGCTCCATGGATGCTGCCTGACCTGCTGTGCTTTTTCAGTACGACACTCTCGACTGGCGTCTATAATGCTTGAGACCTAATTGACAGGGTCAAATTGAATCACCCATGGGCACTACAGACTATATGTTTCAAATGCAAATGTTTCTGCCTTGTCTTTTGCATTGAACTTTACTTGGTTCTGCTATCCTTTAGCTTGGGATATTTGTAGAGTCTTCAGTTAGTTATCCACTGCATTCCTAATTAAATGCAGCAATGCTACAGAACTTTGATCTGATCTTTTAGTTATAGAACTATTCATCTTTGCCTTTAGAATTATATTTCTCCTGAGTTGTAGCTTCATCAGTTTGGCACCTCATTTTTACATATGCTAGATGCCTTTCTATATCATGCTTTCCACCTTTCTTAAATTTCAAAGGTTGTGGTTAACACAAACTCACTAGAATTTTAAGCTGAGTTTAGAAGTTCAAAAGGCCATTGACACATTGGCACAGTCAGAGAATAGGTGGCATATGAAGAAGTATGATGTGATACTTTGGTACAAAGAATATGGATAAATAGTATAAAAATGAAAAGTGCTATTCTAAAGGGGTGCAGGAGCAGAAACACTTGGTTAGATGTATACATAGCTCAGAACAGGAAGGGAGGGCTGTTAATAAAGCGTATAGTTATCTCAGTTTCATTAATAAGTTCATGAACAGAGAGAGAATAAATTAATTAAGACTCTTTTTAGATTTCACCTAAAGTATTGTGCACATTTCTGAACACCACACACTATAGGAAAGATGTGATTACTTTGGCGAAGGTGCAGAAGAGATTTACAAGAATGGTTACAAAAGTGAGACACTTTAGTTATAACGATTATTGTAGATGTTGGGGTTGTTTTCTTTGGAGAAGAGAATGCTCTGATATAACTTTTCAAACTCACAAAGGAACTGGACACAGTCGGTAGGGAGAAATTTTTCTCACCAGTGAATGAATTGAAAACAGAGTGTCAAGTTTTAAAGAGTTTTGCAAAATAAGCAAATGCAAGATTAAGGAAAACTTTTGCACACAGCAAGTATCTTGGGTGGGAATGTACTGCCTTGCAGTGTAGTGGAAGCAGGTTCAATTGAGGCATTGAAGTGGGCATTGGGTGATTGTTGAAATAGTAATAATGTGCAGGGCTACAGGGAAAAGACAGGGGGTTTGGCAGTAAGTTCAAATCCTCAGAGTGATAGTGCAGACTTGATGGACCATGTAAGTGCCTCCTGAATGTTTGCAATTTTGATACTTCAGTTGCAATGCATTGACTGTGAAAGCATGATCCAGTGTTGTAAGGCTGGTCCTTCCCACAATTAGATTTATACCTGATCTTTCAAAGGAACTCTTGCCCTGTGAATAGGATCAGGAAGGAAATGTTTAAACCACTTTTTGAAATCAAGGCATAGTCCAATAAAAATCATGATTATGTTTGCCTTGATCTGAACGCCTCGACTCTGCAGTTCAGTTCTTCTTGACAATATCAACTTGCCCATCCTGCACACTCCCCTGCTATCTCTTTCCAATGAGATTTACATTTTAAGATCACCAAAAAAAAAGTTCCCGAGACAATTATAATCCTTAGAAGTAAAATGTATTTGCCTTTATGAAGCCAACATTATGGCTTATGTAATTGTTTTTGGTGCAGCATTTTTACTTTGGCTATTGTTGGGGAGATTTCACTGGGGTGTTTAATGTAGGGCTAGGGAGGGTGACACTAGTTCTGCAACAGACACTTCTAGCCCTGAAATGGTTAACAACAGCCAAGCGAGCTGCTGCTGGCGACTGCATGAGTGCCTGGCTGGAGCTTGTAAGGGATATGCATAATGTTAATTAAATCTTGGAGCCTGTAAATACCAGCCAGTTTCAATTGCCCCATCGATACTCGGGATTAATAAAGAAACCGATCGGAATCTGTAACTGTTAGACAAGTGTGAATTGCTCTATCGGAACCTGTAACTGTTGAGTGTGAATGGCTCTATTTAAGTCTAAGGTTGATAATTGTAATTGTCAATTTAGTTAAACTGAAACTATTGAAAATGGCTAGCCTGTCAGACGCATAGTAATTCCTTGAAACAATGAACTATTGAATACGGGATCAGAACCGCTCTCGGGGATGGCTGAGCCATTGTCAAGCACAGCAGGAGCTGGACAGGCACTTCGATGCGGCTAATAGGAGGACGGATCCCCAGCGCGTGCAGATGAATGGACCAATGGGGAAGGCGAACTGACCGGGGACTCCAGGCAGCGCGAAGTATAATTGTGTCAAGTTTGAACGAGAAGACAGAACGCCTTCTCCAACGAATGCATGCTTGTAGATTCGTTGTACCAGTTAAGATTCTGTGAATAAACTGCTGTCTGCATCTAACCATAGTTGCCAGTGTGAGTCTCTCCTTCCGAAAGAACACGCAAAGACGGGACCCCGCAGGTCCATCTTAACACTATTCTCTGAAGACTTCTGACCTTTTTTTGAGAATTAAGTATTTCCTTCTTGACAGGACTCATGAGTCAGAGCATTATGTTACTTCTCAATACGCATCTCCAAGGAATTCACTTGTTCGAATTACTTCACCAGTGTTTCTATGAACTAGTTTCAAACATTCCCCAAATTATATCATTGAATTTGACCTGCTCACATATTTATATTGGCACTTTGCATGTGTAATGCAAAGATTGCGATCAGGCCAAAGGTTGGCACCTTTAAAATACAATTGCTTTATCTTTGGGCAGCTGGCATATACTCCCATCCTGTTGCAGACCAAAGCATAAAAGTGATGACATATTAGCATGGATAGATGATTGGCTAATTTACAGCAATAGAGGATTCAAAATAGATTGAACATTTTCATGTTGGCAATTGATAACTAATGGAGCGTCACAGGGATCAGTGTATTTTTATGAGCTATTTATGATTTATGTTAATGACTTGTTTGAAGATAGCTTATATTGTAGTCTAATTTTTAAAATTCATTCATGAGATGAGGGTGTCACTAACTAGGCCAACATTTGTTGTCCATCCCTAATTGCCCAGCAGATAGATAAGAATCAACCACATTGCTGTGGCCTGGAGTCACATGTGGGCCAGACCAGGTAAGGACAGCAGTTTCCTTCCCTAAATGGGCATTGGTGAACCACATGGGTTTTTCCCACAACAGATTCATGGTCATCATCATATCTTAATTCCAGATTTTATTTTAATTAAATTCAAATACTGCCATCTGCCAAATTTGAACCCAGGTGCCCAGAATATTACCTGGGCCACTGGCTTAACAGTGCAGTGATAATAGCACTGGGTCATCACCTCCCCATTTGCTAAAAGCACAAGGAAAGCAAGTTGTGAAGAGAAAACAAGGAGTCTGCAAAGGAATATAGATAAGTCAACTGAGTGGTGAAAAATAAATTCAAATCCCTACAGTGTAGAAACAGACCATTTGGTTCAACAAGTCCACACCAACCCTTCAGAGAGTAAGCCACCCCCCCTACATTTACCCCTGACAAATGGACCTAACGCTATGGGCAATTTAGGATGGCCAACTCACGTGATCTGCACATCTTTGGACCATATGAGGAAACCAGAGCACCCAGAGGAAACCCACACAGACATGGGGAGAATGTGCAACTCCACACAGACAGGGGCCTGGGGCAGGAATCAAACCTGGGTCCCTGCTGTTGTGAGGCAGCAGTACTAACCACTGAGTCACCATGCCACCCAATGTTTACAGATGAAATGTAATGTTGGAAAATGTGAGTTTCGCAGGAAGAAGAGAAAAGCTGAATATTACTTCCTTAGAGAGAAACTACAGAGTGATGTAATGCAGAGAAATCTGGACATTCTCCTGAATGACTCGTAATCAAAAAATAGCCAGCAGATGCATAAGTAATTTGAAAGGTGAATGAAGTATTGTTTCTATTACAAGAAGGATAAACTTAGGGAATTCTTGCTGCAGCTCTGCAAGATATTGGTAAAACCATACATGTAATGGTGTGCATCCTTATTGAAGGAGTGATATACTTGCATTGGAATCAAATTGGTTAGACATGACCTCCCCTTAGCAAAACCATTCTGACTGCTCAGGATTAATCCATGATTCTCCAAGTGCAGATGAATTCTGTCCATCATAATTAATTTCAATATTTTCTTCACTGAGATTACTTCACAGCTAACATTCTAACAGTCTCCAATGCAGACAATATGGAACTCTGGAGAAGTTTCTTAGTCTTGAGAATGTGAAACCTGCTAGATAGGAGCAATTGAGATGGATAGTAGTGCTGTATTTATGGGGACTCGAGATAACAATGGTGGGAGAAAGAATGAGAAGGATATGGGATAGGTTGAGCTGAAGAGAATATAAATACAGGTATAGACCCATTAACCTCAATACTCTATCCCTGTGCTGTAAGTGTGCAGACAGAGCCTGTGCTAGATACACTTGATAAGTAGTCGAAGGGAACCTGAAATAGATTTATTTCTTAAACATTTTTCTTGAGGTGTGCACCATTGCTGAGAAAGTTGCTCTTTAATGTTCAAAATTTAATGAGCTTAATCTGCCAACATACAAATCATGAACTATCATCCAGAACTCAGATTGACTTTTCAGTTTTGCTGGTTAATTAAGGAGACCTGCAATTTGCATTGTATTATCATTTCTTGTATGCATTATGAATTCTTTTTAGTTGAATGATTGTGTACTGTTCGGCAATCACAGTTCAGCGCATAATACAATGATAATTTTCCAACAACCCAATGACTGTCTTCTTTCTATCTATCTATCTATCTATCTATCTATCTATCTATCTATCTATCTATCTATCTATCTATCTATCTATCTATCTAATGATAGGCTGACTCATTCAGCAAGGTAGTTAAGATTCAACCACATGTATATGGATTAGAATCTCATGAGAGAATCCTTCAAATAAAAACTCATTGCAATTCACACTTAGGCAAAAATGACAATAGTCAGCCCCTTATGTGTATTAACAATTTTTCTCAGTAAGGTATATATTTTGGAAAAAAAGAATAAGAGCTTTGGCAGTGGTTCCCAAATTCCAAATTCCAAGAATTATTATGAAGAAGTGGGGCAGGGGGGAGTGGAAATTCTTTCAACTTGTTAGTTCCCCAAGGTGCCCCATTTACAGGAATCCTGACTTGAAACTTAGCTGTTTGCTGCTTCTAGATAACCAAGCATGGTCAGAATATTAATCACAGTGCTGCATATATTTCCCATATGCACTTCCTGTGGTTGTGTCACAGGCTTTCAATTAGGAAGTTAGAAATTTAAACTTACACAACCTACAGTTCCATTTAAGAGTTTGCCTTTATGAAATTTCTAGTTTTTATTGAAGTTCCCATGACAAAATCTGTGCAGAGGTCAAATAAATTCTATATACATTTAAAACAGAGATTAAGAGAAAAAAAAATCTTTCAGAGGGTTGTGAATCTTTAGAATTTTCTTCCACAAATGGCAGAGGTAGATGGATTCTTGATTACCGAGAGGTTGGAAGATTGGTGAGGATATAAGGAACATAAAGTTGAAGTTAAAATTGCAAATGCAATACATGAGATTCTCACACATCAGCCATACAGGTTCCTAGAATTCATCAGTACACCCACCAACCATGTTGTAGAACGACACTGTCTGAGCATGTCATGCTCTATCCAGGCCAATCACAGATTCACCTCATAGAAAGGTAAAGGTATCATTAATATACTGGACTTGTTATCAATTTTCAAGGTTATCATTTGACTTTCTATTCACATTAGAACTACTATTGCCCCTTCCCTATTTCTTTTGTTCAGCATACACCTTCAACATAGTAAAAAATATTGCTCAGTCTCATCATTCTCACTCCAAAAGGATTAGTGTCAGATTAAATCAGGCAGCACCCAATCTGATTGTGCCATACAGTGCCAGATGGAGGATGAGGGGTTCAGTTACTGATCCTAATCGTATCAGATGTGTCCTCTCTGGCTCCTGATAGCTTTTACTATCTAAAGTACCTATTGATATCATTTAATAACCTACATCCTGTTGTTAAGGCAAATTACCTTCCAGGTTAAGACTCATGAGAGATTCATTCTCTGTCTTTGGTTAGCAAGTGGGTCCTTAGACCCAGAACAGAAAGAGGGCTGGTGGCAGCACCAAGGAGCTCCCATTATTGGTTCTACAAATACTCACCAGCTGTACGGTTGCCCAATTTGTGAATGTCTTTATTCATGCTGCGTTTTTGCTTAATCTGTCTTTGAATAAGATTACTCATGTGATTTTGTTGTCTCTGTGATTTTTTCATCTTTTGTTTCTGTACTTCTTCTGAATGTGTCTCATTTCTAAGCACTAACCTTCAAGTAGTTGACTTAAACACCAAGATGGTGATTTTTTTCCAGGGGTTGAATGCTTGATTTTTGCATGTTAATCCTTTATTCTTTGCCCTGGAATTCATTCGCATCCTGCCATGTCTTGATGCATTCTGAACATGATCAACACCCACCCAGAGTCGTTCAGTTAACATTGCCTGTGTCGCCATTGCTAATTCATGTGTGAGTGCATGGTTCACTGCCTCTTGAAATGTCCAACTTCGGGACACAACCTCTCTTAATGTAACTATTACTGAAAAGACAGACCCATGCTGTTGAAGCTTCATATTGCTGATATAAATGTTTGTTCCATTTGAGATTTGGAATTCTCACAATTCTGCCCTGTTGTGTGCATGATGTCTCTTCTTTTCAGCAGTGTTCAAGTCCAACACATCCCGAGCAATTCCTTCCATAAGTTAGAGCTGCCTGCATTTAAAACAGAGATGAGGGGAAAGAAATTGCTCAGAGGGTTGTGAGTCTTTGGAATTTGAGTGCAGAGGAAGTTTACCAGAGTGCTGCTTAGGTGAGAGGGTATGAACTACAAGGAGAGGCGAGAAAAACTTGGGTTGTTTTCTCTGGAGCAGCTGAAGCTGAGGGGACACTTGAAAGAAGTCTATAAAATATAGGGTTGACAGTCAGAATCTTTTCCCCAGAGTTGAAATGTCTAATACTAGGAGGCATGCATTTAAGGCGAGAGGGGGAAAGTTCAAATGAACTGTGGGGGACAAGCTTTTTACACAGAGAGAGGTAGCAGTCTGGAACGCACTGACAATTTGGCGGTGAAGGCTGATACCAAAAGGGTATTTAGGGTACTTTTAGATAAGCATATGAATATGCAAGGAATGGGATGGTACGGACCAAGGGTAGGCAGAACGATTAGTATCATTAGGCATTATGTTTGGTATAACATTGTGGGCCGAAGGGCCCGTTCCTGTGTTGTACTGTTCTACGTTCCATGTTTTTCTTCTTGAAAAGGCAGTGGATGTAGGCTCTTTAAGTATTTTAAGGCAGAGGTAGATAGATTCTTGATTGCCAAGAAGTTAAAAGTTTATTAGGGATATGAAGGAATGTAAAGTTGAAATTAAAATCATTTTATTGAATGACAGGACACCTTGAAGGGACGAGTGACATTCTTTTGTTCCCTGTTTGTATGTTTTTATAGCAACATAGAAAACAGGTGCAGGAGTAGGCCATTCGATGTAATCATGGCTGATCATGCAATTTCCCAGTCCTGTTTTCTCCCCCTGTACCCTTTGATCCCTTTAGCTGCAAGGGCCATGTCCAGCTCTCTCTTGAATATATCTAACAAACTGGCCCCAACAGCCTCCTGTGGGAGAGAATTTGACAGGTTCTCAACTCTCTGAGTGAAGGAATTCTTCCTCATCTCAGTCCTGAATGGTTCACCTCTTATTCTGACAATGTGTCCTCTAGTTCTGGACTTCCCTAACATCATGAACATTCTTTCTGCATCTAGCCCATCCAGTCCCATCGGGATATTATTTGTTTCAGTGAGATTCCCTTCATGTACAGATTCATTCCACAGATTATTAATGAAATGATCCCACAGATTTTCATTCAATTTGTCCCTCAGGGTTTAATTTAGCGATATGTATTTTGACTGCACAACCCAATTGACAGTGAATCCTGCTCATCCGTGATCTTGACAAGTACATTTTAATCTGTCTGACACTACGACTGGCATTTTTCTCAGCTATTTCTGCAGCGCCATTTTCAAATAATCATACAATTTGCTGTTGGGTTTATTCAACAACATCAACTCTCATGCTGCACTAATACCGAAATCAGCTGAATTGTGCTGGTTGTACAGTGTTTTCTTTTGTGGCTGTGGAATGGGGAAGGCAATGGTGTAATGGTAATGACACTGGGCTGGGAACGTGAGTAATTTGTCTGGGGATATGGGCTTGAATCCCTCTATGGTAAATGGTGGAATTTAAACTTAATAGCAGATGAAAATTAAAAAGCTAGCTTAATTGAGGTTATGCAATGACTGTCAATTGTTCCTAAAACCCATGTGGTCCAATGATACATTGAAGGAAATTTGCTGTCATTATTTGGTCTGACGTACATGTAATGCCAGATTTGTAGTTAAATGTGGCTCATTTCTAACTACCTGCTGGAATATTAACAATTAGTATTAAATGCTGGATTAGCCAGTAATGCTTGCATCAAATTTAAAAAAAAACCAACCTTCAAGCCAATAAGCTACCACTTGAAGCACACTATGCAACAGTGATATCATTATTTGCCAGAAATGATGACAAAAATGGACAGAATTGTTCGAAGCTAAACATGCCTTGCATTTTCATTGTACATCTTGTTTAAATCCCATTCATCATCAACTTGTTGGGCTTGAATCTTTCCAAGAAGGACGTGGGACACTGATTTTAGGTAGCTTTGCTAAAATTGAAAAAAAAAGATAACCTTCAGACACTTCCAAACTAAAATTCTGCTCACAGAGGGGACAGTGCTCACCACTGATATATACCACTGTAATATTGGAACAGCTCATCAAATGACATCAACTCTCAAAGTGTTATCGACCACCACAACAAGCTACACAATTTCTCACCCACCATTGTGTGGTTTGTAAACATGCAAGTATGGCATAAAAGCAAAACAAGAAAATAAATAATGAATCTATGTAACATCTTTCTTGGTCAAAGGACATGCCTAAAGCATTTTACAGCCAATCGGCTTATTGACCACTGTTGTCATGTCCAGAAATGTGGCAGTCAAGTTGTTCACAGCAAATCCCACTAACAATGATGTGGGAATGACCAGATCATATTTTTCATGAAATTGATTGAAAGATAAACTTTGGAGAGGAAACCCATAAACCTCTCCTGCTCCTGTTCAAAATAGTGCCATGCAATCTCTTGTGTCCACCAGAGAAGATCATTAGGAGCTTAGTTTAAAATCTTCACCACAAAGTTGGCATTCCAATATTGATACATTCACTTTGTATTGGAATTGATTTTGTGTCCAAGTCTTGGAGCAAAATCAAATTCACAATCTTTTGACACAGAGATGAGGAGTTCTACCAGTAGAGCCACTGCCAACTGATACACTTTAATAAACTTTCTTTACACTTGACAGTCGTGTGAATGTGTGAATAACTATGGAAACTATAGTCTTTCCCCAATGCACTTTTTGTTTGGAAACATGATTGAATTGTTTCTCACTGCAACACCGGTTGGTTTTACTCAGGTTACAATAACAATCCAGTTCAATTTCTGAGTTATAATCTACTTTTATAACCCCAACACAGACTCGTGTAATGTCCATTTTACTGAGCAGTGTCATTCAGTTCAGACTTGCCTCAGTATTAACAGTCTTGCCTCTGGATTAGAAGGGAATAGGATCACAGTCCCACTCTGAAAATCTTCAATGTGACTTCTTGTCTCCATTGTAGCGCTCAGGAAGCCAGGAGTTTAATTTATTGCCCACAGCATGAATGGAAAATGATAAACATGGCGATTATTGTGGATAGTCGTGATGCTGTAAATTACTGAGAAGACAGTCAATTAATAGTTTGAGAAGAATGATGACTAAACAAGGAGTGAGAAGGATGTACCACAGTTTGAGACAGTTAAGCAAACAAGAAGCTTTCACAGTGAGTGTGTTCAACTTTAATCAGTGTGTCAGCCACAACGAAGCTTACAACATCATATAGTCAGGTTATGTGGTTTCAGATTTCCAGCATCCGCAATTCTTGGGTTTTTATTTTGGTCTAACCCAGTTCTCTATTTTCTCTGCTCATGTGACCTCAAGCGAAACTCATACTTTAGAAAAGCCTCTATGACAAAGTTCAGTAAACATTGCAGAGAGAGCAGAAAACACTATGACATACCCATTCTGAAGATTTGCAAAACAGCAATATTGAGTTGTGGAATTATGTTGTTCTGATGCATTGGCTGCATATCAACTGACCTGTTTGAAGTCTGATCTTGGTCAACATATTTGTAAGAATCATCACTTGATAGTTGCCAATCTCCAAAACTCCATCTGTTCTAATGGTTGAAAACACTGTCTTCATTCAATATTAATATCTTTGACTTTGTGCCAAGGTGTAACTATTAGCTACAATGGTACCACTTGAAGGAGAGCAAAAAGTTCTCCATCCATTCTGATTGTTGATTTTCCCTCCATCAATGCCTCAAAGAAACACTCAGTGATTGTACAGCTCCAGCAATAACATCACAATGTTTCTCTGGGAGCATGAGGTAGACCAACTGACTGCCATCTTTGCAGACACCAACCCCTCAGCGATTTTCATTTGGAAACTGTTATAAGGTGCTATATAAGTGAAAGTTCAGTCTGTTGAAATACTGCGAATTGCTGTAAATAATAATTAATGTCGGTGGCTAGTTCAACATCATTGATGAAGGGTGAATCAGCAATGATTTTTTTAGTTGTGGCAGCTCCATCACCTAAACAGATTGTAGCCCAGTCACCGATGTTCCACCTTTTCAGTTATAAGGCAAGGTTGTTGAATGAGCTTTAAATGTCAATCACTGCCAACATTGGACAGCAGGTTTCCTCTGGGTGCTCTGGTTTCCTCCCACAGTGCAAAGACAGGTTAGGTGGATTGGCCATGCCATCGTGTCCAGGGATATGCAGGCTAGGTGGATTGGCCTGGGAGAATGCAGGATTGCAGTGATAGGGGCATGTGTACCTGGGTGGGATACTCTTTGGAGGGCTGGTATGGACTTGATGTGCCGAATACAGGTTATGTTGAGTAAGGGCATGGGGACCCTGGAGGAGCATTGTGAGGTTATCACTGGAGCTGCACATTACTGAGTGTAAATGGACAGAGTGGGTGAAGTCAGGACACTCTGCACGGACACTGGAAGCAGCATTTTAGAATGTGGAACTCAGCACATGACCAGACCACATCAAAATGGAAATGGATACACAAAATGAATCAATTCATTCTTAACAGGTGTGACAGCATCTGTGGAGAGAAAGCAGAGTTAATGTTTCGGATCCAGCAACCCTTCTTCAGAATGACAAATCAGAACCTGATATATCTAAGATTACCGTGTACTTCATGTTAATCTCTAATAAATGATGTTGCTTTGAGATCTAAGCCTGGACTCAATCCTTGACTTTGCCTTCTCCTTGAGTAGTCTGTAAAGAACCCGAATTTCTAATGCAGCGTCAGACCACAGATTAATAGGAGTTTATTGCACCACCGCATTTAGATGCAAGTTACATTAGTAAAATTATATTTTACTAATTGGTGTTGGACTGGGGCGGACAAAGTTAAAAATCTCACAACACCAGGTTATAGTCCAAAAAGTTTACTTGGAAGCACTAGCTTTCGGAGTGCCACTCTGTCATCAGGTGGTTGTCCACCTAATGAAGAAGCAACCCTCCAAAAGCTAGTGCTTCCAAGTAAACCTGTTGGACTATAAACTGGCGCTGCATGGTAAAACACTTTGAGGAAACTGAAGATAACAGGTCTGCCCTTTTCATGACCTCAAGGTGTTCTGCCCTTCACCATCCAAGTCTGAATGACAGCTTCATGGTGTAGTTTAATGCAGACTTCAGTATTAACCCTTTCAGAACCATTCACTTATACCACGAAGGTGGCTCGCGCTAGGACAATGCAGGGGAAAACCAGTGGACAATAAAGTCCCAACAATATCTCCTGAGGTCTTTGGAGGAGGTGGATCCCCTACATCAGAAAACCAGCCACAGCTGATCATGTGGAAAATGATATCATGGAATACATGAGCATGGCAATGTTATTGCCTTATATCCCTCAGCAATTACCAGCATGTCTTTATCCTGCTGACTGACATGAAATGAAAGCTGTGGGCGTTATGATCTTTTGTTTCCATCCTCATTTCACACCCACACCTCAACCTTCCCTTTTAAAGTTCCTGTTTTAAAACGCTCAACAATTGCAGTCTGGAAAACCAGAGGTTACCGAGGAGGAAGGAAGAGATGAAGCAACAGCACAGTGCTCGGCCAAGAAATCCCATCACTTGATCTGATGCTCAGGCTGCCAGCTCAAATATTGGCTCTGCTGATGTCTTATTAGGGCAGTGTTCAGATAGGATCTGCAATTGATGAATCAGTAAGCTCCTGCTGCATGGTCAGGAGCAATGAATGGTTCACTGGAGGCCAAGGTCACTGATAATTAAAAGAATGGATAAGATTTTCAATGGGATACCAAATAGGACAATGCTTAAGAACATGGATTGCAAGATTCTCAGTGCAATGGTCAACCCATCAGACACCTTCCTATTATGGTCAAGGAGTATGTAGAAGTGAAACTCCATCTTAGTAAAGAAACCAGTGAAGAGTTTACCCTCTTGGTAATCACTAGTCCATTTCCCTACAGTGTTGCAGATTTTGAGGCACTGTAACTATTTCTCTCATACCCTGTTGTCACTTTTATGATATCTTGGCTACTTTTATGATAATCTCAGCTGATAAAAACACTGGGTAAGTTATAACCCAAAAGGAAATCTGGTGTGATACACCATAAATTTTATTTTTTGTGATTTGGTCGCTATCTGAACAGGAGGCTGCTAATGTACTTACATCAAAATGACAAAAATTGATTACATAAAAGAAAATGATAAAAATAACAATGTTGTGTATAAAACAGTTTGGGGAAATCAGATGATAAACAGCAAAAAGGAAGATTCCAAACCTTTTTGTTAAGAACATCCTTTAAAGTGAAGCATCTCTCCTATCTTCACACTTTCATTTCTTAGTGAACTAATACACTTTTCTTTTCACTGACTTTCTGAATATGGGCTAAGGAATGGCAGATGGAGTTTAATATGGATAAATGCAAGGTATTGCATTTTAGTAAAACAAATAAGGGCAGGACTTATATAATTAATGGTAAGATTCAGGGTAGGGTTGTAGGACAGAAAGACCTAGTGGTTGAGGAACATTTGCATTGCAGGTAAACAGGGTGGTTAAGAAGGTGTTTAACATGCTTGCCTTCATTGCTCAGATCTTTAAGTATACGAGTTGGGGCATCATGTTGATGTTGAACAGGACATTGGTGAGGCCTCTTTTGGAGTACTGTGTGTTGTTCTGGTTGGCCTGCTATTGGAAGGATATTATTAAATTGGAGAGTGATCAGAAAAGATTAACTAGGATGTTGCTGGGACTGGAGGTTTGAGATATAAGGAGAGACTGGATAGGCTGGGACTTTGTTCACTTGAGGGTGGAAAGTTGAGGGGTGAGCTTATAGAGGTTTATAAAATCATGAAGGGTATAGATAAGGTGAATAGCAAAGATCTTTTCCCTCGGGTGAGGGAGTTCGAAACTAGCTGGTGTATTTGTAAGGTGAGAGGAGAAAGTTTTATACAGAATAGCTTGTGTGTGGAAGTGGTGGATGCAGGTACAGTTATAACATTTAGGGACAATTGGATAGATGCATGAATAGAAAAGGCTTGGAGGGATTTGGGCCAAACTCAGGCAAGTGGGACTCGTTTAGTTTGGAAAATGATTGGGACTAGTTGGACCAAAAGGTTTGTTTCCATGCTGTTTGACTCTATGACTACTTTATATTAAGAAACAGCGCAGTAAAGGCCCTTCGGCCCTAGATGTTGCGCCGATCCAAGCCCACCTAACCTACACTAGCCCACTACCCTCCATATGCCTATCCAATGCCCGCTTAAATGCCCATAATGAGGGAGAGTCCACCACTGCTACTGGCAGGGCATTCCATGAACTCATGACTCGCTGAGTAAAGAACCTACCCCTAACATCTGTCCTATACCTACCCCCCATTAATTTAAAGCTATGCCCCCTTGTAATAGCTGACTCCATACGTGGAAAAAGATTCTCACTGTCGACCCTATCTAAACCCCTAATCATCTTGTACACCTCTATCAAGTCACCCCTAAACCTTCTTTTCTCCAATGAAAACAACCCCAAGTGCCTCAGCCTTTCCTCATACGATCTTTCTACCATACCAGGCAACATCCTGGTAAACCTCCTCTGCACCCGTTCCAGTGCCTCCACATCCTTCCTATAGTATGGCGACCAAAACTGCACACAATACTCCAGATGCGGCCACACCAGAGTCTTATTCAACTGCAACATGACCTCAGTACTCCGGAACTCAATTCCTCTACCAATAAAAGCCAGTACGCCATATGCCTTCTTCACCGCACTATTTACCTGGGTGGCAACTTTCAGAGATCTGTGTACATGGACACCAAGATCCCTCTGCTCATCCACACTCCCAAGTATCCGACCATTAGCCCAGTACCCCATCTTTTTGTTACTCTTACCAAAGTGAATCACCTCACACTTAGCTATATTGAACTCCATTTGCCACCTTTCTGCCCAGTTCTGCAGCTTATCTATATCCCGCTGTAACCTGCCACATCCTTCCTCACTGTCTACAACTCCTCCGACTTTTGTATCATCCGCAAACTTGCTCACCCAACCTTCTAACCCCTCTTCCAGGTCATTTATAAAAATGACAAACAGCAATGGTCCCAAAACAGATCCTTGCGGAACACCGCTAGTGACGGCACTCCAAGATGAACCTTTGCCATCAACTACTACCCTCTGTCTTCTTCCAGCCAGCCAACTCCAAATCCAAACCTCCAACTCACCCTCAATGCCATACCTCCGTATTTTGTGCAGTAGTCTACCATGGGGAACCTTATCAAACGCCTTACTAAAATCCATATACCCACATCTACCGCTTTCCCCTCGTCCACCTCCTTAGTCACCTTCTCAAAGAATTCAATAAGGTTTGTGAGGCACGACCTGCCCTTCACAAAACCATGCTGACTATCCTTGATCACATTATTCCTATCCAGATGTTCATAAATCCTATCCCTTACAATTCTCTCTAAGATTTTGCCCACAACAGAAGTGAGACTCACCAGCCTATAGTTACTAGGGTTATCCCTACTCCCCCTTCTTGAACAAGGGAACCACATTTGCTAGCCTCCAATCTTCTGGCACTACTCCTGTAGGCAACGAGGACATAAAAATCAAGGCCAATGGCTCTGCAATCTCCTCCCTTGCTTCCCAGAGAATCCTAGGATAAATGCCATCAGGCCCAGGGGACTTATCTATTTTCACCCTTTCCAGAATTTCCAACACCTCTTCTCTACATACCTCAAAGCCATCCATTCTACTTAATTGTGACTCAGTACTCACATTGACAACAATGTCCTGTTCCTGATTGAATACTGATGAAAAGTATTCATTCAGTGTCTCCCCAATCTCTTCAGCCTCCACACGCAACTTCCCACTACTATCCTTGACTGGACCTATTCCTACCCTAGTCATTCTTTTATTCCTGACATACCTATAGAAAGCCTTAGGGTTTTCCCTAATCCTACCAACTAAGGACCTTTCATGTCCCCTCCTTGCTGCTCTTAGCTCTCTCTTCAGGTCCTTCCTGGCTACCTTATAACTCTCAATCGCCCCAATTGAACCTTCACGCCTCATCTTTACATAGGCCGCCCTCTTCCATTTAACAAGGGATTCCAATTCCTTATTAAACCACGGCTCCCTCACACGACCCTTTCCTCCCTGCCTGACGGGTACATACTTATCAAGGACACTCAATAGTTGCTCCTTGAACAAGCTCCCCATAGCAACTACACCCTTGCCTTGAAGCTTACTTTTCCAATCCACACATCCTAAGTCATGCCTCACCGCATCATAATTTCCCTGCCCCCAGCTATAACTCTTGCCCTGTAGTGCACACTTATCCCTCTCCATCACTAGAGTAAAAGTCACCGAATTGTGGTCACTGTCCCCAAAGTGCTCACCTACCTCTAATTCTAACACCTGGCCTGGTTCATTACCCAGAACCAAATCCAGTATGGCCTCACCTCTTGTTGGCCTATCTACATATTGTGTCAGGAAACCCTCCTGCACACATTGGACAAACACTGACCCATCTAACGAACTTGAGCTATAGCTTTCCCAATCAATATCAGGAAAGTTAAAGCTCCCCATAACAACCACCCTATTACTTTCACTCTTCTCTTGAATCATCCTCGCAATCCTTTCTTCTACGTTTCTAGGACTATTAGGAGGCCTGTAAAAAACTCCTAACAGGGTGAGCTCACCTTTCCTATTCCTAACCTCAGCCCAAACTACCTCAGATGGCGAGTCTTCATCCATCGTCCTTTCCACAGCTATAATACTATCTTTGACAAGCAATGCCACACCTCCCCCTCTTTTACCCCCACCTCTGACCCTACTAAAACATTTAAACCCTGGGACCTGCAACAGCCAATCCTGTCCCTGTTCTACCCATGTCTCCGTAATAGCCACAACATCGAAGTCCCAGGTACCAACCCACGCTGCAAGTTCACTTAAGCTGCTGCTGGAATTTGGTGTTTGGGACTACAGTTATAGGCATTCTCATGAGAGTTTATTAAGTTTGTTGTGAGCAGAAATTTACATATGATATATTAATTAACTTGATAAAATGAGTACATGATCCATGACCAATTAAAGATGGCTCACTGATATCTGAGGACAAGCAGGCAGACAGCCCAGAATGCGTTGATCTTTATTTTTATTCATTCATTGGAAGTGGATGTCACTAGTTAGGCCAGCCTAATTACCCAGGGAGCACTTAAGAGTCAACCATTTTGCAGTGATTCTGGAGTGACATATAGGTCAAGTTGATTTGCTGAACTTCTGCTAAACATAATTGTGTAGGTACACCTACTGTGCTGTTACGAGGGAATTCCAGGATTTTGTATTACATTTCAGGAGTCACAGTATATTGATTTGATTTGATTTGATTTATTGTCATATGTACCTAAGTACAGTGAAAACCTTTGTTTATGAGCATTACAGATAGATCATTGTAAGAAAGGTCATACAGATCATAGATTGAAAAATAAACTTAGAGCATACATCACACAGAGCGTGCACTAGGCAAGATCAGTGCTAGCAAGATCAGTATTATTTGAAGTTAAGCATTCCATTCATCAGTCTAATAACAACAGGAAGAAGCTATTCCTGAACCTGTTGGTGCATGTATTCAAGCTTCTGTATCTTCCGCCTGATGGAAGAGGTTGTAGGCGAACACTATGGGGGTGCGATGAGTCTTTGATGATGATGGCAGTCTTTCCGTGGCAATGAGCTGTGCAAATGGAGTCCATGGATGGGAGGGTGGCTTCCATGATGCACACAACCTTCTGTAGTTTCCTAAGGTCCTGAGCAGAGCAGTTGCTATACTGCGCCGTTACGAGCCTGGATGGTATGCTATCAATGGTGCACCTGTAGAAGTTAGTGAGGTTCCTTATGGACATGCCAAACATTCTGAGCTGCCTGAAGAAGAAGCTGCATTATTGTGTCTTCTTGACCTTTGCATCTACATGGAAAGGCCAGGACAGGTTGTCGGTTATTGTCACTCCTAGGAACTTGACGCTCTCAACCCTCTCAACCTCAGCTCCGTTGATGTAGATGGGGGGATGTTCTCCTCTTTTCTTTCTGAAGTCAGTGATCAGTTCTTTAGTTTTGCCGACATTGAGAGAGAGGTTGTTCTCAGTGTATTACATCACCAAGCCTTCTCTCTTCTTTCTGTATTCTGACTCATTGTGGTTAGATATCCATCCAACCACAGTTGTGTCTTCAGCAAACTTGTCGATGATGTTCGTTCAGAATTTGGCTACACAGTCATGGGTGTACAGGGAGTACAATAGGGCTATTTCTAAGCAAGGGTAGTGTGTGACTTGGAGGGGAACTTGCAGATTGTTAGAAATGAAAATCGCTTCTCAATAATCGCTCTAGACAAATTCAGGAAAACAAAGTTTTATTAGCAAGTCTGCAGAGTTGGGCACCCTTCTGAGAAAAAGGCGCGCCAGGCTAACAAAGTTTCTGATTAAATACATCACAAGTCCCTCCCCTCTATAGCTCTAAAGAGTCACGAGGTTCACATTTTAAACAGTCAGTATTTTTCCATTCTGGACCCTTATCACAAAGTCTGCAGCAGACGTCTCCCGAGTTGTTTTTCTACCCTGTAGTCTTATCAGTCAAGGACTTATTCTTCTCTGTCAGAGTTAGTGGTCTTATCAATCAAGGACTTGTTTTTCTACTCTGTCAATGTGAGTGGTCTTATCAATCCGTAGCAGCAGATGTCTCGTCCTTTATTATAGAGAAGCATGTTTTACCCTACCCCTATGGCTCTATTCCCCTTAGACTCTGGGGTCATGCACATCTCAATTGTTTGTACCGAAATCGTCTCTCACACAGATGCTGGTGTTCCCATGTATCTACTGCCCTTTGTCTTACACGAGAGGTAGAGTTTGTAGCTTTGAAAGGTGCTACTTAAGGATACTTAGTGAGTTGTGGCTCGTAGCTTGTAAGTGGCACACATTGCTGCGAATGTGCATCAATAGTATAGAAAATGAATATTGAATGTTAGATGGCGTGCAAATCAAAGGTGCTGCCTTAGTTTGGTTGGTGTCAAGACTCCTGAATGTTGTTAGTGCTGCACTCATCCAGTCAATGAAGGAATATTCCATCATACTCCTGACTTGTGCTTTGGAGGTGGAGTAAAGGCTTTGAGGAGTCAGGAGAGGAGGTATTTTCTATAGATTGCTCAGGGTCTGACCTGACCTGTAGCCACAGTATTTATTTCAGTCCAGTTTCTGATCAATTTTAACTTCCAAGATGCTGATAATCAAAGATTCGGTGATGATAATACCATTGAATGTCAAGAGTTAGTCTTCTTCTTGTTAGAGATGGTTATTGCTTTTATATATAGACCATATCTTTCCAGTTCTATGCATTTTTGAGTGTGTAAATGGGGAAAGGATTGTTTTATAAGCCAAGTATTGTTGAAGGGATTTCTGCACTTTTTTGGAAGCATAGAAAATAGGTGCAGGAGTAGGCCATTATGCCCTTCGAGCTTGCGTTACCATTCAATATAATCATGGCTGATGATGCAATCTCAGTATCCCATTCCCGCCCTCTCCCCCATACCCCTTGATCCCGATAGCTGCAAGGGCCACATCCAGATCCCTCTTGAAAAGCAAACAGCTACCATCATTCATTATAAGTACTGCTTAACTGTTATTTGACCAAGCAATAAGGGGAGACAGAAGGTGAGCTGGAACCAAAGAATTTGTACAAAATGAGATTCGGCCAGTGTCAAGTAGCTGATCAATCTTTGGCATGATAACAATCGTGGTTGAGAAAGGCCTGCCTGCCAACAACTATATGATTGGCTTACAGACAGCTGAACTGCTTGCGGATATAAACACGGCAGACAGAAACCTCTAGACATTTGGAAAGGAAGGTGATGTCTTTGCCACTCCAGTAAAAAAAAATGCAAGCCTGAAGAAAGCCAGTTTATTTTCCCAATACTGTAAGCTGTTGCTTTTAACCAATAAGTCAGAGACTTTATAAGTTGTGGACCAGTCACTCTGAGCCTTCCACAAGCAAATGAAAGTAACTAGCCAAGAGAAATTCCATCAAATAGACAGTTATAACAAGCCAAAGGAACATCTCAGTGAACCTTGTGCATTGGCACCATTGAAATGTTTTCCCAGTTTTTCCCCTACTCACAAAACCAATGTTTTTACTGATTGTCATTTCTCCCCACGTGTGCATGTAAGTGAGTTTTCATTAGGGGTTTAGAGCTCTGACTAAAGTAATTTATTGATGGCTGGTAAGTGTTTACTTGAAGCAAATACCTGTTTATTTGTCATAAATAGTAATTCTTGTTAAGTACAGAAACCTGATCTTTCAGTCAACCAAGACAGCTAAAGTGGGAATGATTTGTACTCTTACAAAATCTCTAACATTTATGACAACTCCACTTTGATTTCCAATGGACTACCCCATTGAGGCGTAGCACATGACAGTTGCGTGGTATAAATATTACTTGAAACGTATTAGCCCAAGCTGCATGTTGTCAAGGTCTTGCTGCATTTATCTACTGATTGCTTCATTACCTGAGGATTCATAAATGGGTCTGAACATTGTGCAATCATGAGTGACCTTCCCCACCTCTGATTGCATAATGGAAGGAGTCATTGATGAAGTAGCTGAAGCTTTTGGCCTCAGGACACAACCCTGATAAACTCTTACAAAAAGTGGGAATCCTCAAAGTTGACTGCATAGGTGTGGGACAAGCTTCTAGTACAGAGGTGCACAGTGCCAGCATTGCTATATTGCAGAACCAATTGCCTTTAAATTCAGGAAAATCAATATTCAGATTGGGAAGACACAGAGTAATAGAGCCACAGAAATGGACAGCACAGAAATGCATCTTCTGGTCCAATTCATCCCTGCTGACCAGATGTCCTAAATTAATCTAGTATAATTTACCAGCATTTGGCCGATATCCCTCCAAACCTTTCCTATTCATGTACCCATCCAGATGCGTTCGAAAGGTGTAATTGTACCAGCTTTCATCACTTCCTCTGGCAGCTCATTCTATATACACACCACCCTCTGCATGAAAACGTTGCCCGTTAGATCCCTTTTAAAACTTTACCCTTTCACCTTTAGCCTATGCCCTCTAGTTTTGGACTCCCTACCCTGGGGAAAAGATTTTGACTATTCACTCTCTCCATGCCCCTCATGATTTTATAAACCTTTCTAAGTTACCCCAAAGCCTCCGAAGTTCCAAGGAAAATAACTCCAGCCTATTCAGCCTCTCCTAATAGCTCAAACTTTCCGCTCCTGGCAAGAGAAATAATGTTGGTAGGAAGACTTAACAGCAAAGATACTATCAGAGATGAGCCCAGCAGAGATACTATCAGAGATGAGCCAAACAGAACTGAATTGGATATCTTCAAAAACAATTTCTTAATGTACAAAATAGACCACACCTGGATAATTGTATAGAGTTTTGGTCTCTATATTTAAGGAAAGATGAAAATCCATTTGAGGTAATTCAGATTAGATTAATTTGACTGATACCAGTGATCGAGGAGATTACCTTGTGAGGAAAGCTTGGAGCATGAAGGAATAATAAATGATCTTGTTACAACAAATTAAACCCTGAGAGAACTTGACAAGCAGGACACAAGGAGGAAAATTGTCCATTATGGGAAAAACCAGAATTCAAGAATACTGTTCAAAAAGTAGCCTATTTGATTGGCAACACATCCACAAGCATCCATCACCTTCCACCACTGATGCTCAGTAGCAGCAGTGTGTATTACCTACAAGATGCACTGCAAAAATTCACTAAAGATTTCCAAATAGCACCTGCCAAACCCACAACCACTTCTATCGTGAAGAACAAAGGCAGTAGATACATGTAACATCATGACCTTCAAGTTCCCTTTCAAACCACTCACCATCCTGACTTGGAACTATATTGCTGTTCTTACACTGTTGCTGCATCAAAATCCTGAAATTTCCTCCCTCAGGGCGCAGTGCAAGAAGGCAGCTCTCCACCACCTTCTCAAGTGAAGACAGGGATGGGCAGTAAATGCTGGCCCACAAATGAATAAAAGAAAATCTTTTTAAGGTGGAGATGAGGAGAAAGTCTTTCTTTCAGAGAGTTTTTGAGGCTGTGGAGCTTTCCTCCTCAGAGAGTGGTAGACTTATTGAATGCATTTCAGCGAGAGGTTAACAGTTTCTTGATTATCAAAGGAGTCAGGTATTATTGGAGGGAGATGTGAAGTGAAACTGAGACCACAATTAGATTAGCCATGACCACAATTATTGACAAAGCAGGCTTGAGGAGCTGAATGACCTACTCCTACCCCTAATTCATAAGATTGTGTGCACACAAATCAAAGTTTATTCCTTCGGTGTCTGTCTCCACAATTGTCCTGTCTGTCAAACTGCAATGTAGCTTGAAAAAAGTAGCTCATAACACCGATTGTAACTACGCAGATTAATCTAAATTATTTTCACTCATAGACAAAACGTCCATTTCTGTCACTGATCTCTGGCTGCTGGCAATTCCATGTATATTTCTTTGCTGATAATGCACACGACTGCTGAAAGGTCAATTGCTTCAAGCTGATCGAAACGCTAGTTGAAACTGATGACTGGAAAGTCTGAGAACTTGCCTTTATCATAAACGGCATCTCCATCATCTGATGAGATTGCACTTCTTCTTATCACAGAAAGCTGTCAATGAAGTTGTTGAGTGTACACTTCATGCTTTATTGAAGACCTGTTTCTCGGGGACTCATTATTTCACTTTAAACATGATGTTAGCCATGGAAAAATTGCTTCAGGCAACAATCTTATGGAATTGGTACAATGACATGTGAATTTACACTTGACACTTCCTGCTGCACACTCTTAAAGAGGATAAGGTGCCATTTAAAATTTACCACAATAGCTTTTAGATAATATTTTCTTCGTTGATATGGCTTCATTGTGAGAGCTACAACTACTAAAATTGACGTTGGTTATGGTTCTTTCTGAATTTTCAAAACATTTTACAGGGCAAAATGAGAAAATATTTCAAATATGTTCCATCTGAATATATTTGGTCTCAGCACCAGGTATAAGTTGTTCCATAGTCTGTGAACAAAATAAAATATCCATTTCTGTCACAGGACCTCTGGCTGATGGCCAATCCCAGTGTCATTTTTTGCTGATATTGCACATTCACATTAACTGCCACAAGTTTACTGAAACACGATTTGGAAATGTTATGCAGAACACTGCATTCTGAATAGTATTACCTTCTTTCTACTTTGTTTTGCATTTGAACATTGTGTCTCAAATCTGCTGAGCCTCAGTGTGCTTTGAAAAGAAAGATAGATTGGAACGTGCTGAGCCACTGTAATAAACATTACATGTTTATAGACACCAAAGTTTTCTGCTTTTGCTCTTGACTGGTGGCCAAGAGAAACCTGACAGAGCATTTTTCTCTTTATAACCCTTGCATTTTGTCCTTTGGTTTCCTGTCTCTGTGATGGAATCACATGATTGGAAGGTATTTGTGAGAGGTGAAGGAAGGAAGTATCTGGTGTCCGCTTTTCTTGCAATGCGGGTATTGCTGTAAGGCCAGCATTTGTTGACCATCCTCAATTGGCCTTGATCTCAATGGCTCTTTCAGCCATTTCACAAGGCAATTAAGAGTCTACCACATTGTTGTGGGTTTGGAGTTATATGTAGATCAGACTGGGTAAGGATGGCAGATTTCCATCCCTGAAGAGCATTGGTGAACCAGATAGGTTTTTACAACAATCAACAATAGTTATTGTGCTTGTCATTAGGTTTATATTTCAGATTTATTTAATACATTTAGGTTTAACCAGATGTCAGGAGAGAGTTGAACCTGTGTCCCTAGAACGTTCTCTCTCCAAACAGATGCTGCCAGGCATTCAGAGTTTCTTCAGCAATTTTTGTTTTTCTTTCCCTAGAACATTTGTCTGGATCTCTGTACTATCACTCCACTGATGTCATCACTATGACACAATTTCCTCAAATCCAGACATCATATTAAGGGAATAGACCAGCTCACTTATTTTCTGGCATGTCAATTTTGTATATTCCGATACCAGGTGCTCATAATATGCTTACTGTGATTAATTACATGCCAACAGCCTTGTAACTTGCAATGTACCTCATGACACTGTCTCTTTGCCCAGTTAGGGCTCATTATCATTCATCAATGCACCCATAAGAAGTGAGGACCAATCTAAGTAACAGCAATTACTGTTTTATATGCTGTTGCATTGTTTTGGAACTTTGGAGAAAAAAAATCAAAACAGCAGCACTTTTAAAAGGGAGAAGAACAGACAAAGGAAGCACATGATGTGATCAGTGTAGGAGAGAGAAAGAGAGAAAGAAACCCACATTGCTAACTGACAGTTAGCAGTTACTGCCTTTGCTGTTGAATTCATGTATCGCTGGACATCAGAGTGCATCTGGGAAAATTAAAAACAGAGAAATTCATAACTGATCTTGGAGGAACCTGTCTGGGAGTGGTCACAGCACAGAAACAGATAAGTGGATGTTTTAAGCGTGGCCTTAAAAATAAGTGTGCAGTAGTGAGTAGAGTGGGTTCTTTCTTGATTATACGTTTTATTCAGCTATGTCTCTTGATTAAACGTAAAATATAAGCCATAAGTATTAATTTAACCTGGTGCAGAGTTTTTTAGAGGCATAAGACAGTGCTATTTTCTGGGTCTGTAGACTGAAAGAAGCAAAAATGGCCCTTAGTAGGGTGATATGCTCTTTTAGTCAGATGTGGGAGTTTAGGGAGAGTTTACGGGTTACTGAGGATTATATTTGCAATAAATGCTGTTGTTTGCAAATCCTATCAGATCGAATGGATCGGTTGGAGAGACAGTTAGAGGCAATGAGGAATTTACAAGACAAAGGGGATGTGATGGATAGCAGTGATAGGAAGGGGGGTAAGTCTCAGATACAATCACATAGATGAGTTAACTCCAGGAAAGGTAAGAGAGTTAGTCAGGTATTGCAAGAATCTTCTGTGGCTATCCCCATTTCAAACAGGTATGCTGTTTTGGAAAATGTAAGGGGTAATGCATTCTCAGAGGAATGTAGCACAAACAGCCAAGTTTCTGATACGGAGACTGGCTCTAATGCAATGAGAGATACGTCAGGTTCCAAGTGATCGATTGTGTTAGGGGACTCTTTAGTCCGAGGTACAGACAGATGTTTCTGTGACCAGCAGCGAAAAAGCAGAATGGTGTGTTGCTTCCCTTGTGCCAAGATCAAGGATGTCTCAGAGAGGGTGCGGAATGTTCTCAAAGGGGAGAGGGGCTAACAGGAGGTCATTGCAGACATTGGAACCAACGACACAGGAAGGGAAAAGGTTGAGATTCTGAAGGGAGATTACAGAAAGTTAGGCAGCAATTTAAAAAGGAGGTCCTCGAGAGTAGTAATATCTGGATTATTCCCGGCGTTATGAGCTAGTGAGGGCAGGAATAGGGGGATAGAGCAGATGAATGCATGGCTGAGGAGCTGGAGTATGAGAGAAGGATACACATTTTTGGATCATTAGAATCTCGTTTGGGGTAGAGGTGACCTGTACAAGAAGGACGGATTGCACCTAAATTAGAAGGGGACTAATATACTGGCAGGGAGATTTGCTAGAGCTGCTCGGGAGGATTTAAACTAGTAAGGTGGGGGGGGGGGGCGGGACTCAGGGAGATAGTGAGGAAAGAGATCAATCTGAGACTGGTACAGTTGAGAACAAAGGTGAGTCAAACAGTCAGGGCAAGCAGGGACAAAGCAGAGAACAAGGTAGGACTGATAAATTAAACTGCATTTATTTCAATGCAAGATACTGAACAGGGAAGGTAGATGTACTCAGGGCATGGTTAGGAACACGAGACTGGGTTATCATAGCAATTACGGAAACATGGCTCAGGGATGGGCAGGACTGGCAGCTTAATGTTCCAGGATACAAATGTTACAGGAAGGGCAGAAAGTGAGGCAAGAGAGGAGGGGGAGTGGCATTTTTGATAAGGGATAGCATTACAGCTGTGCTGAGGGAAGATATTCCCAGAAATACATCCAGGGAAGTTATTTGGTTGGAATTGAGAAGTAAGAAAGGGATGATAACCTTATAGGGATTGTATTATAGACCTCCTAATAGTCAGAGGGAAATTGAGAAACAAACTTGTAAGGAGATCTCAGCTATCTAAGAATAATAGGGTGGTTATGGTAGGGGATTTTAACTTTCCAAACATAGACTGGGACTGCCATAGTGTTAAGGATTTAGATGGAGAGGAATTTGTTAAGTGTGCACAAGACAATTTTCTGATTCAGTATGTGGATATACCTATTAGAGAAGGTGCAAAACTTGACCTACTCTTGGGAAATAAGGCAGAGCGGGTGACTGAGGTGTCAGTGAGGGAGCACTTTGGGGCCAGCGACCATAATTCTATTCGTTTTAAAATCGTGATGGAAAAGGATAGACCAGATCTAAAAGTTGAAGTTCTAAATTGGAGAAAGGCTAATTTTGACGGTATTAGGCAAGAACTATCAAAAGCTGATTGGGGGCAGATGTTCGCAGGTAAAGGGATGGCTGGAAAACGGGAAGCCTTCAGAAATGAGATAACGAGAGTCCAGAGAAAATGTATTCGTGTTATGGTGAAAGGAAAGGCTGGTAGGTATAAGGAATGCTAGATGACTGATGAAATTGAGGTTTTGGTTAAGAAAAAGAAAGAAGCACGTGTCAGGTATATGCAGGATAGATTGAGTGAATCCTTAGAAGAGTATAAAGGCAGTAGGAGTATACTTGAGAGAGAAATCAGGAAGATAAAAAGTGAACATAAATTAACTTTGGCAAATAGAGTTAGGGAGAATCCAAAGGGTTTTTAGAAATACATGAAGGACAAAAGGCTAATCAGCAAGGCAGCCTTTGTGTGGAGCCACAGGAGATGGGGGAGAAACTAAATGAGTATTTTGCATCAGTATTTATTGTGGAAAAGGAAATGTAGGAAAATGTAGGAAAATAGATGGTGACATCTTGCAAAATGTCGATATTACAGAGGAGGAGGTGCTGAATGTCTTGGAACGCATAAAAGTGGATGAATCCCCAGGACCTGATCAGGTGTACCCTAGAACTCTGTGAGAAGCTAGAGAAGTTATTGCTGGGCCTCTTATTTCTCCCCTTTTCTCCCTTTTTTAACTTTGACAAAGAGTCAGTTAGACTCGAAACGTCAGCTCTTTTCTCTCTTACTGAGATATGTGTATCATTGATAGTCACAGGTGAGGTGTCAGAAGACTGGAGGTTGGCTAACGTGGTGACACTGTTTAAGAAAGGTGGTAAGGACAAGCCTGGGAACTATAGACCGGTGAGCCTGACGTCAGTGGTGGGCAAATTGTTGGAAGGAATCCTGAGGGATAGGATGTACATGTATTTGGAGAGGCAAGGACTGCTTAGGGTTAGTCAGCATGACTTTATGGGTGGGAAATCATGTCTCACAAACTTGATTGAGTTTTTTGAAGAAGCAATGTAGAGGATTGATGAGGGTAGAGTGGTAGACATGATCTATATGGACTTCAGGAAGGCATTCGACAAGATTCCCCATGGGAGACTGGTTAGCAAGGTTAGATCTCATAGAATATTGGGAGAACTGGCTCAAAGTTAAAAGATAGAGGGTGGTGGTGGAGGGTTCTTTTTCAAACTGATGGCCTGTGACCAGTGGAGTGCCACAAGGATCAGTGCTGAGTCCACTAATTCTAATCATTTATATAAATGATTTGGATGCAAGCATAAGAGGTATAGTTAGTAAGTTTGCAGATGACACCAAAATGGAGGTGTAGTGAACAGTGAAGAAGGTTACCTCAGATTACAACAGGGTCTTGTTCAGTTGGGCCAATGGGCTGAGCAATGACAGATGGAGTTTAATTTAGATAAAGGTGAAGTGCTGCATTTTGGGAAAGCAAATCTTAGCAGGACTTATACACTTAATGGTAAGGTCCTAGGGAGTGTTGCTGAACAAAGACACCTTGGAGTGCAGGCTCATAGCTCCTTGAAAGTGAAGTCACAGGTAGATAACATAGTAAAGAAGTCATTTGGTATGCTTTCCTTTATTGGTCAGAGTATTGAGTACAGCAGTTGGGAGGTCATGTTGCAGCTGTATAGGACATTGGTTAGGCCACTGTTGGAATATTGCATGCAATTCTGGTCTCCTTCCTATCGCAAACATGTTGTGAAACTTGAAAGGGTTCAGAAAAGATTTACAAGGATGTTGCCAGGGTTGGAGGATTTGAGCTATAGGGAGAGGCTGAACAGGCTGGAGCTGTTTTCCCTGGAGCGTCAGAGGCTGAGGGGTGACTTTATAAAGGTTTGTAAAATCATGTGGGGGCATAGATAGGATAAATAGATAAAGCGTTTTCCCTGGGGTGGGGTAGTCCAGAACTAGAGGCATAGGTTTAGGGTGAGATGGGAAAGACATAAAAGAGACCTAAGGGGCAACTTTTTCACGCAGAGGGTGGTACGTGTATGGAATGAGCTGCCAGAGGAAGTGGTGGAGGCTGGTACAATTGGAACATTTAAAAGGCATCTGGACTGTTATATGAATAAGAAGGGTTTGGAGGGATATGGGCCGGGTGCTGGCAGATGGGACTAGATTGGGTTGGGGTATCTGGTCAGCATGGACAAGTTGGACTGAAGGGTCTGTTTCCGTGCTGTACATCTCTATGACTCTATCACTCTAAGTCTGTCAGTTATTGCTTTAGTAGAACTTTGCTAATTGTCTGTAAAGTTATGAAAGCAGATATAAGTGATACAATCAAACACTACTTATTGATTAATAACAAGCTTATTAATCCATGAGTCCGATTTTTCAGAAATTGCTCACCTTCAGGTTTCATTGAAAACTTGCTCTAGGTGTAAATACAAGAACTGGACATTGTGAGATGGATCTTCACAGTTATTCACCCTGGTGTCCCAGCCACCTCGTGTATTTACTACCATCACCCTCTTTCCCAATAGTGATTTATAGCCCAGCTCGATCTGTTGTGGAAGGTGAAAACCACTCAACCACAACAAGAAGAGAGCCCTGCCTCAAGTGATATGAAGCAATGGTTATTATATGATAATAATAATATTAGTTACAAGCTATGAGAGGTGATGGCCTAATGGTGTTATCACTAGAATGTTAATCCAGAGACCCAGGTTTGAGTCTGCCATTGCAGACTGTGGATTTAAAAAAGTCTGGAATTAAGAGACAATTGATGACCGTGAATCCATCAGTGATTGTTGGAAAAATCCATCTGGTTCACTAATGTTCTTTAGTGAAGGAAACTACCATCTTACGTGGTCTGGCCTACATGTCACTTTAGAACTACAGCAATGTGGTTGACTCTTAATTGCTATCTGGGCAATAAGGGATGGGTAATAAATGCTAGCCCAGCCAGTGATGCCCTCATCCCGTGAGTGAATTAAACACAAAGTTACATTGTTTTGGTAGACACTGACTGAGAATATGAGGGAGACCAGATGATTGGGTCATTTACTTCAAGGTTAAAGCTGTTACGTGCCTGAGTTCATGTGACATCACCATGTTGGGTGGTGTCCTCAATATTAACCCTTTGAGACTTGTACTTTACACAACACTAAATTCCAGGGGAATGGTGAGAGTAACTATCTTTTGAAATGAGACCAATGGCTGGGTCAAATGACAAACTCTCCAATGATGAAAACCATATCTGACATCATGGAAGGTTTTTGTGGTTTTTGAAGGTCACCATCACAATCTTAGGATGTCACTACATAATTTCCTCAAAGCACTGTCCTTAGTCAACCCATCTTCATTATTAGGACAACCATGGTTCTGTTCAATGACAACTTCACAGCCACATTCACAACCACTCCAACAGGGAATCAATTCATGGCAATCTACAGCATCTAGGCTTACCATCTAGAAATGGCAAATAACATTCTTAAAGAGTAAGGAAATGACCAAGATTAAGTCCAATTATCTTCCAGCAACCTTTTGGAGTATCACTATTGTTGGTATTTCCCTCATCAATGTTCTAGGTCTAGTCCTTTACCAGATGTTTAACTTACAGTCATAGAGGCATAGAGATGTACAGCACGGAAACAAACCCTTCAGTCCAACTTGTCCAAGTTGACCAGCTATCCTAAATAAATCTAGTCCCATTTGCTAGCACTTGACACATACCTCTCGAAATCCTTCCTATTCCTATCCCCATCCAGATGCTTTTTAAATGTTGTAATTGTACCAGCCTCCATCACTCCAACTGGTAGCTCATTCCTTGCATGAACTACCCTCTGTATGAAAAAGTTGCCTCTTGGATCCCTTTCAAATCTTTCCGCTCTCACCTTAAACCTATGACCTCTAGTTTTGGACTCTACCGCCCCAAGGAAAAAGACCTTGTCTATTTACCCAATCCATGATCAGCAAATTCCCCACCATGTTGACACGAGTAGGACTGAAGTAATAATGAGTAGCTCACTCTCCATTTCTCAAGGCTGCGACATCATCTATAGTAAACCGTGTTGAAGATCTCACCATTCAAAGGATAGGCTCAGCTACAAAAACACTTCATAAAGGTTGGCACCACTCACTACAGAAGAGTTTGCCTGAACATGTCCCAGTCCCTACCCCTCTATTATCTGTTTACAGTGTGTACAATCTACAGCTAGCATTACAGAAACAATTTAAAGTGACTTCCATGGCCCTTTCCATCTTGTGACCCCTAACACAGGATAAAGGCTGAAATTGATAAATGCTACGGGAATGCCGTCATATCCAAGCATCCCACCAATTAGCATGTCAATATGATTTGGTGGTCTTTTGTAGTTTCCTCATCTCCAGGGTAACAATCTTTGAATAACCCAGATAAGACCACTCTGAGAACACAATTAAAGCAGGGACAGCAGCATTTCAAGGGAAAAGACCCACCCTCCTTCCTCAAGATAAAGAGGGATGGTGTGCAAATGCAATCTTACAGGAATCAAACACATCCCCGAGGAATCAATGCACTATTGAGATTTATTATTGTGGTGATAATTATTTGATTGGACCTGTGATTCTCAGTCTTGAGGGTGAACTCGGTATGAACTCTTTGGGTGTAACCTTTGTGTAACTATTGCTGTATAAAGTCAAATTAATTATAAAATAACATAATCCAGTTAATAATCAACTGCTTCCATCATTGGAATGTAAACTGGGCTGCTCACTGAATGATTAAGTTGCGAGAGAGAAGTGAGTTAAAAGGGACAGATCAAAGTTTTGGAGTAAAATATATTAAAGGATTGAAGCATTCTGCAATTCAGTTAAATAGCAGATAATGCTGCATCATATTTGTACAAAATCCGCTGTGGGAATCTGCTTAACTCTTTGCAACTAAATCAAAGAGGCAATTAAGAAAGTGAGGAAGGAACTGGACATTATATTGTATCTTTCACCTATTCAGAATCTCCCAGAGCTGCTTACGGCCACTGAAAAGAGGGCTTTTGTGGTGGATTGGTAATGTCCCTACCTTTCGGCCAGAAGGCATGTGTTCAAGTTCCAGAGGTGCGTCAGAACACATCTGAACAAGTCATTTAAAAATATTTACAGCTGCTGAAGTCCTTTTGAAGCATGTTTGCTATTGTTATACTTGGTAGATTATTCATAATTTATGAAGGAAGGGGGCCTTGAAAACAAGCTTACACAGCAGGTGCAACACAAGCTCAACTTAATCCGTTGAATTAAACCTTACCCAAAGCTAGTCTCCATTGACCTTTGATCAAGCCACCTTTGGCCCTGGGTTACTGATTAAATGGGTGATTGATACCTATTCAATAGTTGACTGCAAAGGATAATGGATACAATAGATAAAATGTCAGATATGGGGAAAGAGTATGGAGTGGTACTAATTAGATTGTTCCTTGAAAGAAATTGGACAAACTCAGTGGGCCAAGTAAGCTCTTTAGCACTGTACTATTTTATCATTCTGAATAACTAAATCAATGCACATTATTTGCATTCTCAACAGACTTATATTCAACAATGAAGGATCCACTGAATTCTGCAACAATAGATTCCTAATGCACAACCACTTGAGTGAAGAAATATTTCCTCATTTGAGTTTAAAATGATCAGTCCCTTATCCTAAGACTATGTTTCATGTTCTAGATTCCCCAGTAAAGAAAATATTTCAACATTTGTGTCATCTTTGGGGAGGTGACAGCAGAATTTGAATTCAATAAGAAAATCTGGACTGAAGGTCTAATGATAACTATGAAGCCATTGCCAGTTGTTGGGAAAAGTCCATCTGGTTCATAAGTCCTTGAGGGAAGGAACCTGCTGTCATTACCTAGTCTGGCCTACATGTGACTCCAGACCCACAGTAATATGGCTGACCTTTAAATGCTGTCTGCAATTAGCAATGGATGGTACATGCTGGGCCAGCCATTGATGCTCAGGTCGCTTGAATTCATTAAAAGAAAATTAGGATAGTCAGATTGACAGAGATAGCTAGAAGGAAGAATGTGGATGTAGGTTTGCTCGCTGAACTAGAAGGTTCATTTTAAGACGTTTCATCACCATACTAGGTAACATCTTCAGTTAGCCTCCAGACGAAGCACTGCTGATGATTCCTGCTTTCTATTTATATGTTTGGGTTTCTTTGGGTTGGTGATGTCATTTCCTATGGTGATGTCATTTCTTGTTCTTTTTCTCAGGCGGTGGAAATTGGGTCCAAGTCAATGTGTTTGTTGATAGAGATCCATTTGGAATGCCATGCTTCTGTGAATTCTCATGCGTGTCTCTGTTTGGCTTGTACTAGGATGGATGTGTTGTCCCAATTGAAGTGGTGTCCTTCCTTATCTGTATGTAAGGATACTAATGAGAGAGGGTCATATCGTTTTTTGGCTAGTTTATGTTCATGTATGCTGGTGGCTAGCTTTCTGCCTGTTTGTCCAATGTTGTGTTTGTTACAGTCCTTGCAGGGTATTTTGTAAATGACGTTAGTTTTGCTTATTGTCTGTATAGGGTCTTTCAAGTTCTTGAGCTGCTGTTTTAGGGTGTTGGTGGGTTTGTGGGCTACCATGATGCCAAGGTGGCTGAGTAGTCTGGCAGACATTTCTGAGATGTCTTTGATGTAGGGGAGATTGGCTAGGGTTTCTGGACCCGTTTGTCTACTTGTTTGGGTTTGTTGCTGAGAAATCAGCGGACCGTTCATTTTGAATACGCTGTATAAGTGATTTTTCTCTGCTCTGCATAGTTCCTCTGTGCTGCAATGTATGGTGGCTCATTGGAATAATGTTCTGATGCAGCTTCATTTGTGGATGTTGGGATGATTCTCTCACTAATATCCTTACATACAGATGAGGAAGGACACCACTTTGACTGGGACAACACATCCATCCTAGGACAAGCCAAACAGAGACACACACGATAATTCCCAGAAGCATGGCATTCCAAACGAACTCTATCAACAAACACATTGACTTGGACCCGATTTACCATCCCCTGAGAAAAAGAACAGGAAACAGCATCACCTTAGGAAATGACATCACCATAGGAAATGACATCACCAATCCAAAGGAATCCAAGCATATAAATAGAAAGCAGGAATCATCAGCAGTTCTTTGTCCGGAGGCTCACTGAAGATGTTACCTAGTATGGTGACAAAACGTCTGAAAACGAACTTTCTAGCTCAGCGAGCAAACCTATATCGAGAACCTCAACCTAAGCTACAAATCTTCTCAAAACTCGTTAAGGAAGAATGCATTTGGGACAGTTTCTGAGAACAATATTTTTTGGATCCAAAAGGTATCAGGCTATTGGTCAGTGCATTGATTATAGAAGTTGGGATGTCATGTTGTGGCTTTATAAGACATTGGTTAGGCCACTTTTGGAATATTTTGTGCAATTCTGGTCTCCTTTCTATTGGAAGGATGTTGTAAAACTTGAAAGGGTTCAGACAAGATTTACAAGAATATTGCCAGAGTTGGAGAGTTTGAACTATTGGGAGAGGCTGAATAGGCTGGGACTGTTTTCCCAGGAGCTTTGGAGCCTGAGTGGTGACCTTGTAGAGGTTTATAAAGACAGGAGGGGCATGTATAGGATAGACAAGGTCTTCTCCCCAGGGTGGGGGAGTCCAAAACTAGAGGGCATAGGTTTAGGGTGAGAGGGGAAAGATTTAAAAGGGCAACATTTTCACACAGACGGTGGTGTGAGTATGGAATGAGATGCCAGAGGAAGTGGTGGAGGCTGGTACAATTACAACATTTAAAAGGAATCTGGATGGGTATTTGAAAGGTGGAGTTTGAGGGATATGGGCTAGATGCTGACAAATGGATTGGATTAAGTTAGGAAATCTGGTCAGCATGGATGGGTTGGATCGAAGGGTCTGTTTCCATGCTGTACATCTCCATGACTCTATTACTCTGTGGTGTTGTGTGTTTTTGCAGGCTCAAAAAATCTGTTCAGAGTAAACACTGACCATAGCATGATAGATTTTAGCATTCAGATTGAGAGGGCGGAACTTGAGTCAGAAACAACTGTGCTAAGGGTCATTATGAAGGAATGAGGGCAGAGCTAGCTCGAGTGTACTGAGAAAGACGTTTAGTTGCAAAGACAGCTGAGGAACAGAAGTTAAAGAAAATTGTTCATGGCTGAAAACAAACACATATTCCATGAAGGAAGATGGATTCTAGTAAAGGGGTAAGCTAACCATGGTTAACCAGGGAAGTTAAGGAGAACAACAGGTTTAACAAAGAAAAAAATAGGATTTAGTAAAGATTATTGGTGAGAGATAGAATTGGAGAAGTTTTAAAAATCAAAGATACCCAAATAAATAGTAGTGTACAAAGATAAACTTGCAAGTAAAATCAAGTCAGACAGCAATAATTTCTTCGTCTATGTAATAAAATAAAAAGTAAAGGAGAAGCCAATATGAACATAAGCCCTTTAAGAGAATGAGATTGGGGAAATAATAATAGGAAACCAGAAAATGACAGAGGAGTTGAATAAATACTGGCACTGGAGGCAATCCAGAGTAGGTTCAGTCTGGGTATGAAGGGAATGCCTTATGAGGAGAGGTTGAATAGGTTAGGAATGTAGAATCTTTGGAATGTAGAAGAATGAGAGGTGACCTTACGGAAGCATACAAGATACTTAGGGTACTTCACAGAGTAGGTGCATTAAACTTGTCACCCTTTGTGGGAGAGTTCAGGATAAGAAACTTTAATCTCATAACATGGGGTTGCACACTTAAGACAGAGATGAGGAGGAATTTCTTCCCTCAGAGGGTGGTGAACCTGTGGAATTCTTTACTGCAGAGGGTTGTATAGGCTGAGTCACTAAATATATTCAAAGCTGAGATAGACAAATTTTTACTCAGTCAGGAAGTTGAGGGTCATGGGGAAAAAGCAGGAAAGTGGAGTTGAGAATGATCAGATCAGTTATTGAATGCGCACAATGACCAACCTCTGCTCTCAACTCTTATTTATGGTCTTAAATCAAGTTTTTCCCTTTCACTACTACCAGGGATCAATTACCCTCCCTCTTGCTATGATACTTAGCAACCAGGTGAGGTTAGGTTTTGGAAGGTGACTGTGAATTGACTTTGATCCAGTTGTAGCAGTAAAGAATGTTGACTGCAGGACATGGAAATTAGCTTTCAGCAAAAATACAACAGGGCAATAATGCATCAGGAGCCCATTTCTCACAGCACCTGAGTTTTCTCCTTGACAACGGTAAAGAGAAGCTGGCATAGTATAAATCGCCTTTGGCAGCTGCCAAGTGCACCCCTTTTATTTTTAAATCAATTTGTATCTGGAATATGTTTAGCATGTAATGAAGGTAATTTGTTTGGATAACACAGTTGGCATTCTTACTCAAGTACTTCAGGGGATTCAAGCAATAATCCATCTGTAAAGGGCTTTCAATTTCTTTCTCTGTGTGATGCTCTAAGCTTTCATTTCCTCACTTTCCCATGTCAAATCTGCATTGATAACCTCCACTTGTGTCCATTTATGAGTCTTGTATACCTTGCTAGCTGTAATCCATTTCAATGTGTCTAGTTCTCCTGCATTTTTATTGTTTGGGTGAGCATAGATCTTGATTTAAGCTTAAATGTCTTGAAACTGAGCCATCTCTGTGTTACTGTGTAAACGCTTAATAGGTTCTCATCAAGTATGTTATGTATTGCTGATTTCACAACCTCAGAATGTCACAAAGCACTTTGAAGACAATGAAATAGTTTTAACATCTTGGTACTGTTTTAATGTAGGGAATAAAGCATCCAATTTGCACACAGCAAGATCCAACAAAGACAGATATGATAATGTCCAGATAATCCATTTCTTTGTGATGATAGTCGATGGATCGCTATTGGCCAGCAATGGGGAGAATTCTCCTGATTTTCTTCCAATAATTCTGTGAGATAGAACATAGAACAGTTCAGCATAGTACAGGCCCTTTGGCCCTTGATGTTGTGACAACCTTTTATCTTAATCTAACCTACATACCCTTCATTTTACTATTATCCATGTACCTATCCAAGAGTCGTTTAATTGTCCCTTATGTATTTGACTTTACTCCCACTGTTGGCAGTACATTTCAAGCATCCACTACTCTGTGTGTAAAGAACCGACCTCTGACATCTCCCCTAAACCTTCCTCCAATCACCTTAAAATGATGCCCCCTCGTGACAGCCATTTCTGCCCTAGGAAAAGTCTCTGGGGCTATCCACACTTTCTATGCCTCTCATCATCTTATACACCTCTATCAAGTGACCTCTCATCCTACTGTTCTCCAATGAGAAAAGCACTAGCCCCCTCAACCTTTCTTCATATGACATGCCATCCAATCCAGGCAGCATCCTGGTAAACCTCCTCTGCACCCTCTCTAAAACTTCCACATCCTTCCAATAATGAAGCGACCAGAACTGAACACAATATTCCAAGTGTGGTCCAACAAGAGTTTTATTGAGCTGCAGCATAACCTCGCAGCTTTTAAACTCAATCCTCCTGCCAGTGAAAGCCAACACACCTTTCACCTTCTTAACAACCCTATCAACTTGGATGGCAACTTTGCGGGATCAATGGATGAATATTTTATGTCTACCTGTGCCAGGCTTTTAAAAAGTTTTGCAGGGCTTTGTTTAAATTTTAATCTACACAGTTGACCTTGACTGATCAGAGCATTGCTTTAAGAAGTGAACCATGAATGGATATCATTCTGCTTCAAAGAAAGGTCACTGGACTCGAAACATTAACTCTGCTTTTTGTCCACAGAAGCTGCCAGATCTGGTGTGTTTCTCTAGAAATGTTTGTTTTTGTGAATAGATATCATTTATTTTGGCAGTTAACTGTCAATCAGCAGTGATAGTGTTACAGATTCATAAAGTAGTGCAGAAAAGGGCCTTCAACCCTTCTAGTCTGCACGGACATAACTACCACTAATAAAAGTGCAAATAATAAAGTAAAGGTAATAAAGTGTTATGATATTTTAAAAGTTTGTACAAATATTTTTCAAAGGTTGTAAGTTTTCCAGCCTCCATTACCTTTCCAGGCAGTGTATTCAGATTCCCACCATTCTCTGAGTGAAAATGTTTTTTTCTCAAATTTCCTGTCCCTTATGCTAAAACTATGCCCCATTGTGATTGACTTCTCAACCAAAGGGAACAGTCCCAAACTGTCCAGCCCCCTTATAATCTTACACACCTCAATAATGTCCACCCTCAGTCTTTGCTGCTCTAAAGAAAACAATCCAAGCCGAGTTAAGTCTCTCCTTATAGCTCAATTTGTCCATCCCAGGCAACATCCTGGTGAACCTCTTCTGTACACCTTGCAGTGCTATTGCCTCTTTCCTGTAGCAAGGTGACCAGAACTGCACACAGTACTGCAGCTGTGGCCTAAACAACACCCTGTCCAACTCCAACATGATCTCCTTGCTTTTATGCTCTATGCCATGCCTGTTGAAAGCAAGTGGGGCAGTATGGTAGCTCAGTGGTTAGCACTATTGCCTCACAATGCCATGGACCCAAGTTCGATTCCAGCCTCGGATGACTGTCTCTGTGGAGTTTGCACATTCTCCCCGTGTCTGCTTGGATTTCCTCTGGGGGCTCTGGTTTCCTCCCACAGAGATGTGCAGGTTAGGTGAATTGGCCATACTAAATTTCCCATAGTGTTAAGGGATGTGTAGGTTAGATGTATTAGTCTGGGGTAAATGTAGGATAATAAGGGTAGGGGAATGGGTTTGGGTGGGTTACTCTTCAGAGGGTTGGTGTGGACTTGTTCGGCCAAAGGGCCTTCTTCCTCACTGTAGGGATTTTATGATTATATCATAGAAGTCAATATCATAGGTCCCTACAGTGTGGAAGCAGGTCATTCGGCCCATCAAGTCTACATTGACTCTTTGACAAGTATCCTACTCAGACCATCCCCGCTCCTGTAATCCTGCATTTCCTAAGGCTAAACCACCTAGCCTGCACAACATTGGCACTGTCAGCAATTTAGCATGGCCAATCCACCTAACCTGCATGTCTTTAGATTGTGGGAAGAAACTGGAGCTGAAAATGTGTTGCTGGAAAAGCGCAGCAGGTCAGGCAGCATCCAAGGAACAGGAGAATCGACGTTTCGGGCATAAGCCCTTCTTCAGGCTTATGCCCAAAATGTCAATTCTCCTGTTCCTTGGATGCTGCCTGACCTGCTGCGCTTTTCCAGCAACATATTTTCAGCTCTGATCTTCAGCATCTGCAGTCCTCACTTTCTCCTCGAAGAAACTGGAGCACCAGGAGAAAACCTATGTTAAGCATATGCCTTCTTAACTATCCTATTCTCATGCACTGCTGGATTCAGTAATCTGTGAATAATTACCTCAAGATCTCTCTGTTCGTCTAAGCTATCCAAAGTCCAGCCATCAATTAGTTACACCATCATCTTGTTTCTTCTTCCAAAGTTCATCATCTCACTCCTTATCAGGGTTAAATACCATCTGCCACTGGCCTGCCCATCTGACTAACCCATCTATATCTTCCTGCAACATGCAACTTTCTTCTTCACTATTAACCACCTTAATAATCTTGGTTTCATCTGCAAACTTACTTAACATTCTATATTTTCATCTATACCATATATATATATATAAAACAAACAGTAGGAGTCCCAGTACAGATCCTGCTGAACACTGGCCTCCAGGCACTCAAACAGCCTTATTACCACTACCCTTTATGTCCTATTACTAAGCCAGTTTCTAATCCATCTCACCAAGTTTCACTGAATTCATTCTCAATCAGTCTGCAGTGGGGGACCTTGTCAAAAGCTTTGCTAAAATCTAAATAAACGACATCAACTGAACTTCCCTCATCCACACATTTGATCATATTGTCAAAACTTTCTAACTTACTTTTTAGGCATTACCTCTCTCTGACAAAGCCATGCTGACTGTCCATAATTAACCCATTTGTTTCCAAATGGGTATTAATTCATTCCTTCAGAATTTTCTCTGATAGTTTCTCTACCACTGATGTGAGAGTCACCGGTCTGTAATTTCCTGGTTCATCTCTACCACCCTTCTTAAAAAGTGGAACCATATTAGCCTCTTCCAGTCCTCTGGAACTTTCCCCATGGCCAAAAAAGAAGTAAAAATTTGTGTCAATTTCCTGCCTCCTCTCCCACAGTAGCCTAGAATACAATACATCTGAGCTGGGGGATTTGTATGATTTTAAGCCCATCAGAACCTTCAATACCTCCCCATTTTTGATGTTGAACTGTACAAGATCCTCACAGTCCCTTATCCTAAATCCCATACCTACATTCTCATTTTCCAAAGTGAAGACTGAAGAGGAGTATTCATTCAGCATCCTTCCAACATAATGAGGTTTCACACACAAGTTTCCCCTTTGGTCACTAGTGGCCCTACTTTTTCTCTGGTTAACCTGTGCCCTTTAATGTATTCATAAAATGTCTTGGGATTTTTCCTAATCCCATTTGCAAGTCCTTTATCATACCTCCTTTTTGCTCTCAGAGTCATAGAATCATACAGAATGGAAACAGGGCCTTGGGCTCAAACTGGTCCATGCCGACCAAAATGTTCATCAACATTAATCTCATTTCTTTGCACTTGGCCCATATCCTTCTAAACTTTTAATATTCATATACTTGTCCAAATGCCTTTTAAATATTGTTAATGTACTCACCTCAAGCACTTCCGCTGGCAGCTCATTCTATATGCGTCCCACCTTCTGTGTAAAAAAGTTGCCCCTCAGGTTCCCTTTTATTCTTTCCCCTCTAACTGTAAACTGATGCCCTCTAGGCCTCAATTCCCCAACCCTGGGAAAAAGGACTAGGTGTATTCACCCTATCCATGTCTCTCATGATTTATACACTTCCATAAGTCTCCTATGCTCTAAAGAAAAAAAGTCCTAGCTTGCCCAGCCTCTCCCTATAACTCAGTCCCTTCAGTCCTGGCAACATTGTTGTAAACTCTTTCTGCACTCTTTCCAGTTTAATACCATCATTCCAAGAGCAAAGTCACCAAAACTGAACATAATACTCCAAGTGTAGCCTCATCAACATCCTGTACAACTGCAACATAAATTCCTAATGTCTACACTCAGTGCATTGACTGTTGAAAGCCAATGTGCCAAAAGCCTTCTTCACTGCCCTGTCTAGAAGTGACTCCACTTTCAGAGAACTGTGCACCTGAACTCGAAAGCCCCTCTGTTCCACCACACTCCTTAAGGCACTACCATTCACCAGGAAACTCCTACCTTGATTTGACCTTTCAAAATACAAGACCTCACACATGTCTATATTAAACTTCATTTGCCATTTCTTGGCCCACGTCTCCAGCTGATCAAGGTCCTGCTGCAATTCCTGACAACCTTCCTCACTGTCCACGATACCTCTTACTTTAGTGTCATCTGCAAACTTACTAATCATGCCTTGGGCATTCTCACCCAAATCATTGATATAGATACTGAACAGAATTAGGCCCAGCACAGATGCCTGAGGCATTCCACTAGTCACAGGCCTCCAGTCCAACAAGCATCCTTCCACTATTACCCTCTGCTTCCTGCCATCAAGCCAATTTGCCAGCTTCCCCTGGATTCCATGCGATTTCATCTTCCCAGAGCAGCCTACCATATGAAACCTTATCAAAGGCCTTACTGAAATCCATATAGACTATGTCTAATGCCCTGCCCTTATCAACCCCTTCTGATGCACTTCATATTCATTTAAGGGCGCAGCTGAATTTCACCCTTTGGCCTTGCTAAAAGCCCTACTCATCTTCTTTATCCAGTCCTGAATTGTCCTGGACATCCTGGGTTCTCTGAATGTACATTCTCTATGGCAAAATATCTACCAATCAAAGTCAAATTTCTGACCAATTAGTAATCTCCTCTCATGCAGTATAAATATTGGTTTTCCTCTTGAATTGAAATCTTGTGACTTGTCCTGATGACAGCAGACAAAACATTTTGACAAAATGCATCTTCTTCCAGTTCGATGAAATGTATTACCAAATGACTATTGATATCCATAAATTAGTCCAATACCAATCAGAAGGATTGGTGGCAATGAATCCATCCAAAGCATCTCAGAGGATAATGGTCAGCATGGCTATAAGATGTGCCATCTGCAATCACTCGAGGATAAACTAAATTAAAAACCACACAACACCAGGTTATAGTCCAACAGGTTTATTTGGAAGCACTAGCTTTCGGAGTGCTGCTTCTTCATCAGGTGGTTGCGATGAAAAGGCAGTGCTTCAGAAGCTAGTGATTCCAAATAAACCTGTTGGACTATAACCTGGTGTTGTGTGATTTTTAACTTTGTCCACCCAAGTCCAACACCTGCATCTCCAAATTAGGACAAACCACACCATCAATTCTTTCATATCTCTTGCCCATTACTACTGATGTCACAATTACAATTTGGTATACATCACTATTTTCTTACCATATCCATTCCTGTTGGGCTAATCTTCCACTTTCATTTCTCTCCCTTCAGTAAGTTCAGTGGCAGCTCTCCTCTACACCACAATATTGTGGAGCGTTCTTAAAACAATGAAGAATAATAATATCCATTCTGGGCTGCCAGAGAGATTCGTCTTCACCTGACCAGTCACAAGAACCACTACTTCCAGTCTCTAAGGTTGATCATTCAGAATGCTTGATGCGGCAAGACTGTCTTTGTATTGTCACCCTGCGCCTGTTCCCAGGTTCCTGACGAACATTATGAGTTAGTTGGTGAGAAGACAGCTCTTCTCTCCAGTAACCTGCCAAACAACTGATTATGTCAATGAACTGTAGTGGCTACAGAATATGAATTGTTTCAAAACTGATGGATTACAGTTATATTGATAAAACGGAGAATCTGGGGTTTCTCTCCTTGGTGAAAAGTTTGAGAGGCAATTTGACAGAGGTGTTCAAAACTATGAAGTGGCTTTGCTTAGAGCTGATAGGGAGAAAGTGTTCCCATTGGTGAAATGTTTGAGAACAAGAGGACATTGACTTAAAGTGATTGGCAAAAGAGTAGATGGTGACGTACAAGGAAATTTTTGCAAGTGGTTCGGATCTCAACCATATTAGCTGAGAGTATAGTGAAAGTGGATTCAATTGAAGCTTTCAAGAGGGAATTGAATGATAGTGTGAAGAAATTGTAGGGAAATGGGGATCAGGTGGAAAAGTGGGACTAGGTGAATTGCTGCTAATCTAATGAAAGGCCAAATGACCTCCTTCTATGCTGTAACATTCTACTGTTCTATGAAAGCATCATTCTCATTGCAAATGGTAACATGTAAGCCATATGTTGGGGGAATAGCAGCTATGAATGTGTTGCTGGAAAAGCGCAGCAGGTCAGGCAGCATCCAAGGAACAGGAGAATCGACGTTTCGGACATAAGCCTAGCAGCTATCCCTGTTGAGAAACAGTGTTATCTCTTTAATAGGGAAAATACATGCAGTCGATCACACTGCACTTTCATCATTCGAATAAGCAAACCCCAGCCTTCTTTCTTCCAGCTTTTTCTTGAGTAAGCTGATGAACTGCTCTCTTTATAAGTCACCTGCTGTGTATGTAGCAAACTGACTGATGTCACTGACCTCCCTCGAAGCAACTTGGAAGGGGTTGATCACTAAAAACTCATTGCTACTGCCACTAAGACACCTTACTTGACTCCACCGTTCCTTCAGCCCACCTGCTACTCAAACCTACATTCACACCTTTGTTAACTCTACTCTAACTCTCGTCTGGCTAGTTTTCCATGTTCCACTTTCAGTCAACCTGAGGCTGTTCAAATGTCAGTGTCCAAACTCTTGCTATATCCTGCTCATCTGTCATCCCTGTACCGGATGGCTTACTTTGGATCCTGGCCCAGCAACATCTCAATTTTAAAATACTGACCCTTCTTTACAAATCCTTTCAAATCCACTCCCAAACCCACACTCTACAGGAAGAAAGCAGCCCACAATAGGGCATAAAGACTCAAGGTGAGTGCTGAGCTGAATGACATTTGGCTTCTCACTCCTTATGCAGAGAGCAAACTGATTCTGATCAGCCCAAGTGGCATACTGTCTGTGCCCAAACCTCTCGGCCGACATCACAGTGACTGAGCAAAGTCTGACTTGACTGAGGATTATTGACAACAATTAAAAGCTTTTTGATGTTTTTGCATCTGCACTAAATGGCATGTCAATACAATAGTATTGTGAACCTACTAAAACTAACTGTTGTTCCTGTCTTTTTCTATGTGCAAGTGTACTTCTTCAGTATCGGGAACCTGAATAAGTCTAAAAATTGTGCAGTCATCAGCAAATGCCTCCTCTTCGCACTTCATGATGGCGTGATGGTCATCAATGAAGTAGCTGAAGGTGGCTGAGCCTAGAGCATCACATTGAGGAACTCTTACAGGGATGTTCTGGAACTGAGATGACTGATCTCCAGCAGCCATAATCAGGTCTCCTTGTGCTCGGTGTAACCCTGAGAGGGAAGCATTCATCTAATTCCCATTGACTATTGTTAGAGACCCCTTGATGCCATACTCAGTCAAATGTTGCCCCAGAGTCAAGGGCAGTCTCTCCCTAACCTTATTTCTTCACTTCAGGTCATTACTCCACACGTTTGGCCCAAGGCTAGAATGAGATCAGGTGCTATGTGGCCCTGTTATGAAATAGAAACTAAACATTAGGTTATTGCTGAGCAAGGGCCCTGAAAATTTCCACAATCGACATTATCCTGACAGTCTGGCTCTAATTTTAAGATTATGCTCCCTTGTCCTGGACTTCTCATTAATGCACGTCCAGAATCTAACGTACCTCAACTTCCAAAAGGAATTTAACAAAGTTCTACTTAAAGACTAAGATACTTTAGGTCTTCTGAGGGATGTGGGCATCACTGGCAAGACCAGTATTTATTGCTGATTCCTCATTGCCCTTGAAGTGACCAGTCCATTTCAGAGGGCTTTGAAACGTCACCCAGATTGCTTAAGGTCTGGAATAAAATGTAGGCCAGAGAAAGTCAGGAAGTGACACATAGCCACTATTACTGAGGATATTTTCAAATGCCCCAAACTATTAGTGAATTGATTTTATAGTTCACCAGTAGCTACGGTGAACTATGAAATTTAAAAACAAAACATGAGGTACGGGCACTGCTGGTTGAATCAGAATTTATTGATCATCCTTAATTGTTCTTGAGAAGGCGGTAAAGAGTTTTCCTCTTGAACCACTGCAATTAAGTCCACCTACAATGCCTTTAAAGAGGGAGTTTTAGATATTTGACTTAGCAACACTGAAGGAATGGCAATACGTTTCCAAGTCAGGATGATGGGAACCGTGGAGGAGAACTTGGAGGTGATGGTGATCCCATGCGTCTGATGCCCTTGATTTTCCAGATGTAAATGTTTCATGGGTATGGAAAAGTGCTGTCTTCGGCTCTTTGGTGAATGTCTGCAATGCATCTTGTAGTTAGTGCACACTGCTATTTACTGTGTGTCGATGGGGGTGGGTGTGAATGCTTGTACAAATGGTGCCAATGCAACAGGTTGCTTTGTTCTCAGTGGTGTCAAGCTTCCTGAGTGTCATCGGAACTGCACTCAACCAGGGATGTGGGGGGTATACCATCTGACAGTTTGACTTGTCTCTTGTAATGGTGAGGATATTGACTACTGTGGTGATATTAGCCAGCGTCTGCAGGTAGATGACTAATCTAACACCATTACTACTATGCTGCAATCCTGATCATCACTCCTATATCTCCCTCAGGCAATCACTTGGCACATGTTTTGATGATACACTCACCTGCCTATCTACTGGGGTGTATTCAGGACCTGCCTCCCTACCCCACCCATGTGGGTTAGACTTGCCTTTTGGGTTTTGAATTCGAGATAGAATCTTTCTGGATGGATGAAGTAGATAGGAAAAGTCACTTTCCGCATCGCCAGTGACCTTAGTCAGGATATCAAAATTAAAATGAATATAATGCAAATGTTGACATTCAAAGGACAGTGCTGTGGTCACTTGTGTCTACTCAAAGCTCACTGAACGTTGTGTTGCATAACATGCTTCATGTAAACTTAGATTATTCAAAATGCATAGAAATATATGGAAATTATAGAATTATGAAAATTATCCTTTGAACACCTGATAATCAGGTGAAGGTTTTTTCTTCATTTAGTGGATGTGAATGCCACAGGCTGGGCCAACATTTATTGCACGTCCTTCATTGCCCTGTAAAAGGTGATGATGCACTGCCTTCTTGAACCTCTGCAGTCTATTTACTGTAGGTAGACTAACAAAGTTGTTCGGGAATGAACTGAAGTATTTTAACTCAGCGATATTAAAGGATTAGCAATGTAGTTGGTGGGATAGTGGGCAACTTTGTGGGGGATATTTCAAGTAGTCACATATACTTGCTGCTCATGTCCTTCTAGGTGCAATGGTAGTGAGTTTGAAAAACGCTGTCTAAGGAGCCCTGGTGAAACCTGTGCATCTTGTAGATGATATATATTGCTGCTACTGAGCATTGGTGGTGGAAGGAATGGATGCTTGTAGATGTGGTGCCTGACAAGCAGCTCCTTGTTCAGGATGGTGTCAAGTTTCCTAAGTGTTGTTGGAACTGGACTCATCCAGGCAAGTGGGCAGCAGTCCATCACATTCCTGAATTGAAACTTTTAGAATCATAGAATCCCTACAGTTAGAGGCAGGCTATTTGGTCCATTGAGTCCACGTAGACTCTTCGAAGAACATCCCACCTAGACTTATCCCCCTATCGTACTCCCACACCTCTCCATTTCCCATGGTTTATTCACCTACTCTGCACATCTTTGGATTGTGGAAGGAAACTGGAGCACCCGGAGGAAACCCACACAGACACGGAGAGAATGTACAAACTCCACAAAGACAATTACATGAGGCTGGAATCGAACCAGGGTTCCTGGCACTGTGAGGCAGCAGTGCTAACAGACAGTGGACAAGCTTTAGAAGTGAGTAGATGAGTTACTTTCCGCTGAATTCTTAGGTACGGACCTGCTCTTATAACCACTGTATTTATGTGGCTGGCTCAGTTTGATTTCTCGTAAATGATAACTTCCAGGATGTTGAAAATAGATATTCAGTGATTGCAATGCCATCAAATGTTAAGAAGCTGTGGGCAGATGCTCTCTTGTTAGCACTTGCTCAGCATATGCTACTTGTTACTCATCAGCCCAAACCTTGATATCATTCAGCTTCTCCAGAATTCTTTTTTACAAATGTTCTGTTTTGAAGATTATTAGATGATAACATCTTTGCCCTTTAACTGATGTCTGTGACTCAAAGCTTTTTACAGTCAAGTGTTTTCAGGCCTAATAAACTCTTATTCCTTTCATGAGAATTCTGGAACTGTGCCTCCTTGACACTAATCAACTAACTCTATCTTTACCTTCTCATTATGGCCCATTGTTGCTAAACCCTCCATCAGAACTTTGACCTTCCTGCGCGCTCTCTCTGTTCTCTTGCTTTAAGGCAATGCAGGTCATAACATAAAATTACAAAGGTTTCTAGATAGATGAAGTGAATGGGCAAAATGGTGGCAAATGGACATCAATGTTAGAAAGTGTGAGGTCCATTTTGGACCAAAAAAGGATAGATCAAGGAATTTTCAGGATGGAACAGGCAATTTTGAATTTGGTGATGTGTAATGCAGTTGGCTTGATTAGGGAGCTGAAAGTGAAGAAATCCCTTGGGGACAGTGAACATAATATGATAGAATTTGCCCTGCAGTTTGAGAGTGAGAATATTGAATCAGATATAACATTGTTAACAATTGAGTAAGGCAACTATAAAACATGAGGCAGGAGCTGGCCAGAGTTGATGGGAGGAGGAGCCGAACAGGGAAGATCTTGGAGCAGCAATAGTAAGGTTTTTGAGAGGCAGAGCAGAAATTCATCTCCAGGAAGAAGACATACTAAGGGGAGGATGAGGAATAATGGCTGACAAGGGAAGTCGAGGGCAGTTTAAAGCAAAAGGAAAAGCATATAATGTGGTGAGGGTTAGTGGGAAGCTAGAAGATTAGGAAGTCTTTACAAACTAGCAGAGGATAACTAAAAGCCAATACAGGGGAGAGAAGCTGGAAAATGAGAGTAAACTAGCTAGTAATGGAAAAGAAGATTTCCAGAGCTGTTTTAGATATTGTTATGAAGTTGAAGGCATGTACTGTACTTTTAAGGGAAAGTAAATGGTGTTCTGAACTGAGAGCTTACAAGCACCTGTCATATGACTAACTAGCAGCCTCAGAGTGTACTGAAAAATTGAAAATGTGGTTGCTGTTTTGACAAGAATTCGAATTTAACCAATCAGTTTAAATTGTGTCCCACGATACTAAAACCCAACGTAACTTGAATTGATTGTTTTTTGCCAACATCGAACCAATGGGACAATCCAATGTTGGGGGCATAAAAAAGGCAGGCAGTTTGCAAGTCATTCAGAGCAACTGCCATTTGAAACACTCTCTATCAATGATTTGGAGGTATTGGTGTTGGACTAGGGTATACAAACTTAAAAATCACACAACACCAGGTTATAGTCCAACAGGTTTATTTGGAAACACTAGCTTTTGGAGCACTGCTCCTTTATCAAGTCATTGTGGAGTATAAGATCATAAGACACAGAATTTTTAGCAAAAGTTTACAATGTGATGTAACTAAAATTATTTATTGAAAAAGACCTGGATTGTTTGTTAAATTTCTCATCTTTTAGAATGTAAGTTTCTGTAAATCCCTTTCTTAGAAATAGAATCAGTCTGAACATTGGGGCACAGACAGCCTCACACAGGATACCTCACACCTTCAATGCATTGTCTGAGTTGACATGGTATCTATCTTTAAATAAAATGTAGGTGCGGCAATTTGTTTAATTTTGGTTACTTATGTTTGGTTAAATTAAAAAGGAGAGAAATGACTCTTCAGATTGTTAAAGAGATTCTGGGGTTTGAAGAAGATTTCCAAATTTGTCAGGATAGTTTAGAATGACAGAAGAAGGCGATAGAATTAAAGGTAGGTTAGAATTGGGTCTGACCAGCAACAAAAGGAAAGCTGAAACTGTAAGGGAGTTAGTCAAGTACATAACTGTACATCAGAGAAACAAACAAGTGCAGTAGAGTTAGAAAAACTTAAATTGCAATTGACACAAAATGAGTCAGAAGATAAAAAAGGGAAAGAAGAGCCATGAAACAAGAAAAAGAGCGAGAAACAGAGAAAAAAGACAGAAAGCGAGAGACGAAACAGAGAGTGGGTGGCACGGTGGCACAGTGGTTAGCACTGCTGCCTCACAGCGCCCGAGACCCGGGTTCAATTCCTGCATCAGGCAACTGTCTGCGTGGAGTTTGCACGTTCTCCCCGTGTCTGTGTGGGTTTGCTCTGGCTTCCTCCTACAGTAAAAAAAAAAGTGCAGGTTAGGTGAATTGGCCATGCTAAATTGCCCATAGTGTTAGGTGAAGGGGTAAATGTAGGGGAATGGGTCTGGGTAGGTTGCTCTTCGGAGGGTCGGTGTGGACTTTTTGGGCCGAAGGGCCTGTTTCCACACTGTAAGTAATCTAAAAAAAATGATTCTTAGCTGAGCAAAGAGGGAGAGGAAGAGAGAGAGACAATAGAGACAGATAGAGAAGAAAGAAAGAGAGAGAGAATTTGAACTTCAGAAGTTGCAAATTAGTCAGGAAAGTCCAGTTAACAAGGTAGAGATAAAAAGAGTGATATATATAAATATATTAAAATATTTGATGAGAAAGATGTCGAAGCCTTCTTTATTTCATTTGAAAACATTGGCTAGGCAGATGGAATGGTCAGAGGACTTGTAGGTATGCTAGTTCAAATTAAGCTGGTAGGCAGTGCTAGTGAGGTATTTGCAGGACTGTCAGATGAGGGGTCAAGAGATTATGAAGAGGTCAAACAAAGCTATTTTGAGTGTTTATAAATTGCTACCAGAAGTGTACAGACAATGGTTCAGAAACATAAAGAAGGAACCAGGCAGACTCATGGGTTCTGACATGGCTCCCAATGTCTATTGGTGCACGATTTCTCGAATTTGCAGGGGTAGTACTTCAGCTCTTTCCTTGTGCCATTGTTCACCAACAATGAACAACCAGAAATTTTATGAGGACAATAATTTAAACCTTTGCAAATACTTCATTGCTTTGATGACATTAATATTTTCCCCATGATTGACTGTCAGAAACATATGTTTATGACTCTTCATTTCATTGTGTACATCGTCAAATTCTGGTTTGGCGATCAGTCCTGTGGGATACGAGGTGGTCTTTATTGCATCTTCACAATGTCCCTTGTGCCCGGTCTGTTTAGGTTGATGTATTACTATTTGTAGCTGTGTGAGACTTTACTTCAATATATTTCATGTGACAGACATGTTTTGTCTCACATGCCTTGCAAAATTATTTGAAATTCGGGCATTTCTTTCCTGCATGTAGAAGGTCACACCTTCCACATACCTTGCTATATTGTTCAAGTGATTGTCTACTCAGGACCTGTTGGAATCACTTTACACTTATGTCTATCCATCAGTAGCAACTATCAATTGTCCAATCCTCAACTCAACATATGGCCATAAGGCATAAGGGCAGAATGACACCATTCAGGCCCAGTGAGTCTCCTCTGCTGTCCAATCACAGCTGATATGTTTCTCAACCCAATTCTCTTGATTTCCCCCCCAAACCTTTGATCCCCTTACTAATAAAGAACATGTTTATCTGTGTCTTAAATACACAGAATGACTTGGCCTCCACAGCCTTCAGTAGCAATGAGTTCCACAGTTCAACCACCCTCTGGATGAAGAAATTCCTCCTTATCTTATTCCTAGAGGGTTGGCCTTTCACTCTGAGCTGTGCCCCCAGCTCCTAGTCTCTCTTATTTGTGGAAACGTTTTCACGGATCCATTTTATCCAGACTTCCAAATAATCTATCAGTTTCAATGAGCTTCCTTCTTATCCTTTTAAATCTAGATTCTGGAGTAGAGTGGTGCTGGAAAAGCACAGCAGTTCAGGCAGCATCCGAGGATCAGTAAAATCGATGTTTCCCGAAACGTTGATTTTACTGCTCCTCGGATGCTGCCTGTACTGCTGTGCTTTTCCAGCACCACTCTATTCCAGAATCTGGTTTCCAGCAACTGCAGTCATTGTTTTTACCTCCTTTTAAGTCCAGTAAATCAGTACAGACCAAGAGTCCTAGTATGTCAAACCCTTCATCCCCAGGAACATTCTTATAAACCACCTATGGATCCCTTCTAATGGCAACACATCTTTCCTTAGATATAGGGCCTAAAACCACTCACAATATTCTAAATGTGGTCTCACAAGAGCCTTATACAGCCTCAGCAGGATGTTTTAGCTCGTGTTCTAGTCCTGTTAAAATAAATGCTCACATTGTATTTGCCTTCTTAACTGCCAACTGACCATGCATGTAAATTCAAATAAATCCTGAACTAGGACTCCCAAGTCCCTTTGAGTTTTAGATTTCTGAAGCTTTTCCCCATTTAGAAAATAGTCTACACTCTAATCTTCCTACTAATGTGCATAACCTTACACTTTCCTACACTCTATTCTATCTGTCACTTCTTTGCCCACTGTCCTGTCTGTCCAAGCCCCTGTGCAGCCTCCCTGCTTCCTTAGCATTACCTGACCCACAAGTTTCTTGGTGTCATCTGGAAATGTAGCAACAATACCCTTAGTTGCTTCATCGAGATTGTTAGTGTATAATGTAAACAGTTGTGCCCTCAACACTGATCCCAGTGGCACTCTACTGGGATCAGTGGCTGTCATCGTGAAAAAGACCCCTTTATTCCCAGTCTCTGCCTTCTGCCAGTTAGCTGATCCTCTAACCATGCCAGTACAATCTGCTGGTTCCCATTCTGAAAAATAAAAGAATATGCCCTTTTCTCTGTATCTGCTTACAAAGTGGTCTATGCAGGTTACTATTGAAATGGTGTGAATACTAAAGCTTCACCTGACTCTGATTTGGTCTTTTGCTGTGGTACATATCTTTTGGAGAAGTATTAGCTCTTCAATTGTTAAACCCTGATGTGTTAAATTTGTGTAGACCGCCTTCTCAATTGCTGAGCAAATCTTCATGGGGTTGCTAACTCTGTATTAAATGGTCAGAATCTTTTTCCCAGAGTTGAAATGTCTAATACTAGGGACCATGCATTTAAGATGAGAGGGAGAATGTTCGTAGGAGATGTGAGGGGCAAGTTTTTTACACATAGAGTGCTAGGAGTCTGGAATGTGCTGCCAGGGTGGTGTTGGAGGCAAATATGATGGGAGCGTTAAAGGGATTTTTACATAAGCATGTGAAAATGCAAGGAATGGAAGAATATGGACCCAGGGCAGGCAGTGGGATTAGTTTAATTTGGCCTCATGTTTGGTACAACATTGTGGGCTGAAGGGCCTGTTCCTGTGCAATACTGTTCCATGTTCTCTTTAGAAACACTTAAATCTCAAAACCATAGCTCTGAACTCTTTCAAACATTTCAAATTCTGTGAGGAGGTCTGTTGTATCTCGGTTTGTACTTGGAAATTTTGTAGATATTCCGACAATACTACATTCATCTTCCCTTGCCTGCTGTTGACTGAACATGCACCTGATCAATCCAAAGCTGTAATAAACAAAATATGGTGTCTCATAAAATTCTGTATAATTTAAGTCTGAGAATGCATTTCACATGTAATTTTGATTCTTTGCTGATTGTTTAAGCTTGATATGTCTCATTAGCACGTTGTCTTCTACTGCTGTTCACCATGCCATGTTAATAATAGTGGCCAAATAGTCAGTTGCTCATTATGGATTCATTACCTAATTTATTTATAACATTAAAACATGTTCTACACATTGAAGCAGACATTACAGCAAACTAACTGATTAGTGTGTGTGCAGACCAACAGCAGAGTTGGATCATTGTATACACACCACACATGGAATCTTCAAAGGTGAACTCTCTTAAAGGCAAGTTACATATAAAATGAACATAACCCTGCAAATACTTACTTTCCAGACAACAGTTAGGTTTCCTTATGACTGTTTCAATTGAAGCTGTCCCCACCATACTCTCAATCAGTGCATTCTAGATTTTGAACATTCATAGAAGACTTTTCTAATACGTCTGTCATTTATTTTCAAACTATTTCAAACTCATTCTTAGGTGAGAATGGTTTCTCCCTATCCACTCTGTCCAGAATCACTATCATATTTTCACTCTGCTCAAAGGAAAGGGTCTAAATTTCTTCCAAGCTATCTGTAGTTCTTCATCCTAAAGCCATCCTTATAAATACTTGTTGCAATGTTTTCTCATTCTTCCTAAAGTAAAGCACCCACAACTGGATGCATTATTCAAGCTGAGGTTCAATTCATATTTTATTGTAAGTCCAGCAACACATCTTTGCTTTGTGCTGCGCCCAATGGATAAATACACAATATAATTTATTAACTGTTCTCCCAACCTATCCTGCCAACTTCAATGATTTATGCACATCTAACACCACTTCTGCATCCCTTTATGACTGTATTCTTCATTCTACATCATCTCTACATGTCCCTTCTGTCAAATGATCACTTCAAATTTCTTTGCATTGAATATCATCTGACATTTGTGCACCCACTTCCACTAACTTGTCCTTTCAAGGGTCCACAAAGATCCTCATACTTCACAATATTTTCAAGTTTTGTATGATCAGCAAAATTTGGAATTGTGCCCTGTGGTCTAGATTATCAGGAAGAGCAAGAGTCCCAATCCTAACTCCTGGGGAGCTTTACTACAAACCTTCTTCCAGGTGAAAAAACAAACCATGAATCATTCATCTTTGGTTTCTGTCCTTCAGACAGTTCCATATCTATGTTACTACTGTCCCTTTAATTCCATAATAATTATCAGGCAATTTATTTTTGCAATGTTGATAGCTAGACACTGGAATATTCCACACTCATCTTGAAATAGCGACTTCACACCTTTTATGCATGCGTGGCTAAGCATGTAAGAGAGATTGCAATATTTGAATTTTTAGGTTTATTTCATCATCACCTACCTAAAACTAAGAAGGTCTGCAATGTGTAACCTCACTTCATACATTTTATGCTCTACTATGATTACTGCAACATTTAACATTTAATTTTGTTCTTTCTACCTTGTTCTTAGGAGTTTGTACCTAGGTACTTATACCGAAGCTGTAGCCTTGTCTGGTGACATTACACACTTTTCATTGTATTCCTGTACAAATCTGAGAGAGGTACGTGGGGCCTCAATTTCACTGCTATTTAGATTTTGGATTTGGGTCTCGACTCGATCTTGAAACGATAATTTTTGGACTCAAAAGTTAGATTTGAGGCGAGGGAAGGAGCAAGGAAGCTGTGAACTTCTGGTCATTACATTGCCTACATTCTTGAAGGAATCAGCCTTGTTGAACATATATGAGAAAGATCTGACATCAATCTCCTCAAGTATGACAGAATAATTGTACACTTATCAGTGGAATCTGGGATCCCAATCTATCCCTTCATGTAACTCGCAGAGAAAAATGAAACAACACAAGCTTGCAGCAATAGCTTAATTACTATTCCTTTTAAAAATATTCAGCTGCTCAAATGGCCTCACCCGGTGCTTTAACAAATAGCTGCAGCTGTGAGAAATTACCATGCACAGCAAATTAAGCAAATATTTAATGAATTTGCATATTTCCCATTAGTTACTGCTTAATAAGCACCTCATGTGCAATAAAAGGACCCATCAATACCTGGGGAGTTAGCAGATATGTGTTATGCATTAATGAAAGACTTGGAGTTCATGTCTACTGCTAGATTACTTCAGCTTGAATGCTGGGGGAGGACCAGCATGCCTGCATTTAAAACCACACAAAAGTCACAACGTACCTGATGTTAGGTAATTCTTCATTTCCCAGCGAGTGGAAAATATCTGGAAAGTAGTGCCAACTGTTGGGGTTGATGCCGACTCTTTGAGTTACCTTCAAGTCTGAGTTGGGTCCACACCCAAACCTTCCACATAGGAGAACCAGCATGCTGGGGAGGGGGGAAGTCACCATTTGGAACTCATTCAATAAACTGGTTCAGAAATGATGGGCCGAATGGCATTCCTACGAGCCATAATCAATTCCATGGTTTGGAATTTTGCCTGTGCGGGACTGGGAAAATATTCTTAAACTTTGACCCAAAGTATAGGTTCATAATCTAGAAAAGTACAGAATAGAATGTCACCACTTAGCACCATATCTTCTGTTGAAAATGTATGTTTTTCCATCAAAAACAAACATGTTCTGATTAACTTTTGAGAGCATTCTTAATTTTTCTATGGTGGGAAATGGTTACTGTTTTCCTACTTGCTTGGAGGGGGGCAAGCAATTACTGAACAGAGGAGTTATCAAAATAATTGAATATCCTGTTCTTATCTTAGTCTAATCACTGCATTGGACCACTGCCCAGAGAATGGAGCCTACAATTAACAAAAACAAAAACACACACGAAAGCAGTATCCTCCAATCCATCTACACCCTGTATAAATTAATTGAAACATTTGTTGGTTCTATCTGCAGAGTATTACATGTTAGGAATGCTCACAGGATAACAATTTTATTGCAGTGTTTTCTCCAGCCAACGTACTGGGGTCCAAGATGTAATCATTCAGAGCACTGTTCGGAAGCTCCTATTTAGGTAATGACTTATTCTAATAGATTGATAGGTCACCATTGAAAACAAGTGAAAGGTCAATTTAGAACTGACATCAAGAGGCTCTTCATTCAGAGAATGGTCATTATATCTTTACAGAAAAAGTTATTTCAAGGGAAGTGGATGTTGTTGCTTAGGCCAACATTTATTACTCATCCCCAATTGTCCTGGTGGTAGACATCTAAAGAGAATTTGCAATCAATTAGGAACTAATTAGATGTTGAGGTGAGGTAGATTGTATTAAGATAGACTATAGGAGATTCCTTACTGTGTAATCTTGTCAATTATCTATCCTTTGCTGCCCCACTTTGTGCAGATTCCATTTCATCCAGAAGGATCTTGCCTCTTCTCATCCTTTCTGATTTCCCTCTCAGTTCCAGTTTACTGATTTCAAAACTCTTGACCTTGACCTAGCTCCACTTCTTCAAATTCTCCAAGCTTCCATCCAAACAGAAATGCTTGTTTCTTAAACTGTCACTATCAACTTCCTGGGACCTCTAGACCATGAAGTGCCTTGAGCAAAAATAACACCGTATCACAAAGTTCCACCCCTACATTACTCCACCTTACTCTTCTCTTTCAAATCTCTCCTCGAGACCCATTTTGCACAATGTCTTGTCTTTGATAACACCTTATCTTTTTTTCATTCCTTCATGGGATGTGGGCATCTCAATTTGGGTCAACATTTATTGCTTGTCCCTAGTTACCATTGAGAAGGTGGTAATGAGCCGCTTTCTCAAACTGCTGCAATTGATATTCTGTAGATAATCCCACAATGCCCTGAGGGAGGGAGTTCCAGGATTTTTAACCAGTGCCATTGAAGGATTGGTGATCTATTTCCAAGTCAAAATGGTGAGTGAATGGGAGATGAACATGCTGATGGTGGCATTCATATGTGCCCGCTGCATCTGCCATGCTGGATGGTGATAGTTATGGCTTGGAAGGTGCTGCAGAAGAAGCATCGATGAACTTCTGCAGCTGAAGCTTTTTATATTGATTCCGATTGACTCCAGTTTTGCTAAAGATCTTTGATGCCACACTCAGTCAATGCAGCTTTGATGTCAGGGGCAGTCACTTTCATATCACTTCTGGAATCCAGCCCTTTTGTCTATGTTTGAATCAAGGTTTGTAATCAAGTGGCTCTGGCAAAACCCAAACTGAGCATTTTTTTTTCAATCATATTTCTTTGAACTACTTCTATTTTTTAATGTATCTGAGAAAGGCAGATACGAAAACAGAAAATAAGTTACCATAAACAGAAATTCCTGGACACACTCAGCAGGCCAGCTCCATCTGTGGTGAGATAAACAGAGTTAGCATTTCATGTTGATGACCTGTTGTCAGAACTGAAGTATGTTACAGATGAGCAGCTTTCTGACAAGTGCAGAGCCATGGATAATGGAGCCCACGAGGGAACTGAACAGGGCTGACTGACAGGCAATGTTGAGCCTTTCCAGCGATTACTGCTCATATTTGAAATAGTGCAACTCGGAGACTCGAGACGAAGACAAAACATCCTTCATGATCAGAACGACATCCAATACTTTAAATGCTCACTCCCACAACACACTGTGGTATCTGTACACAATTCACTGCAGCAACTCACCAAGGCTCCTTCAGCAGAAGTTTTTAAACCCATCGACAAGTTGCCTTCCAAGTCACGTACCATCCTGATTTGGAAGTACATCACAAAGCTAAAGCCCTGAATTAACCCACTAGAGGGAAATAGCATGAGACTCGACTTCATTGTCATGGATTTCAGGTCCCATGTTGCAGTGGGAATATCACTATTGTTAGATTAGAGTCGTGCTGGAAAAGCACAGCAGTTCAGGCAGCAGCCGAGGAGCACGAAAATCGACGTTTCGGGCAAAAGCCCTTCATCAGGAATACAGGCAGAGAGGCTGAAGGATGAAGAGATAAGTGAGAGGAGGGTGGGGGTAGGGAGAAAGTAGCATAGAGTACAATAGGTGAGTGGGGGTGGGGATGAAGGTGATAGGTCGGTGGGGGGGGGGAGGGTGGAGTGGATAGGTGGAAAAGAAGATAGGCAGGTAGGACAAGTCATGGGGACAGTGCTGAGCTGGAAGTTTGGAACTAGGGTGAGGTGGTGGAAGGGGAAATAAGGAAACTGTTGAAGTCCACATTGATGCCCTGGGGTTGAAGTGTTCCGAGGCAGAAGATGAGGCATTCTTCCTCCAGGCATCTGGTGGTGAGGGAGCAGCGGTGAAGGAGGCCCAGGACCTCCATGTCCTCGGCACAGTGGGAGGGGGAGTTGAAATGTTGGGCCACGGGGCGGTGTGGTTGATTGGTGTTGGTGTCCCGGAGATGTTCCCTAAAGCACTCTGCTAGGAGGCGTCCAGTCTCCCCAATGTAGAGGAGACCGCATCGGGAGCAACGGATACAATGAATGATATTGGTGGATGTGCAGGTAAAACTTTGATGGATGTGGAAGGCTCCTTTAGGGTCTTGGTTGGAGGTGAGGGAGGATGTGTGGGCGCAGGTTTTGCAATTCCTGCGGTGGCAGGGGAAGGTGCCAAGATGGGAGGGTGGGTTATAGGGTGGCGTGGACCTGACCAGGTAGTCACGGAGGGAACGGTCTTTGCGGAAGGTGGAAAGGGATGGGGAGGGAAATATATCCCTGGTGGTGGGGTCCGTTTGGAGGTGGCGGAAATGTCAGCGGATGGTTTGGTTTATGCGAAGATTGGTAGGGTGGAAGGTGATCACCGGGGCATTCTGTCCTTGTTATGGTCGGAGGGGTATGGTCTGAGGGCGGAGGTGTGGGATGTGGACGAGATGCATTGGAGGGCATCTTTAACCACGTGGGAAGGGAAATGAGTCTGGAGAAGTAGGTAATGAGGAACAAAGTATTAATGGAGGAACTGAATAGGTACTTTGCATCAGTTTTCATGGTAGAGGACATCAGTAGCATACCAGAGCTTTCAGAGGGAATCAGGAGCAAGTGAGTGTAGTGGCCATCACTAAGGAGAAGGTGCTGGAGAAGCTGAAAGGTCTGAAGGTGGATAAATCACTTGGATTGGATGGCGTACACCCCAGAGTTCTGGAGGAGATATTTGAGGAGATTATGGAAGTGTTGATAATAATCTTTCAGGAATCACTAGAGTCAGGGAGAGAAGAAGACTGGAAAATGGCCAATGTAACACTCTTGTTTAAGAAGGGAGGGAGGCAGAAGACAGAAAGCTACAGGCTGGTTAGCCTGACCTTGGTCATTAGTAAGATTTTAGAGATCTTTATTAAGGATAAAATTGCGGCGTACTTGGAAGTGCATGGTAAATTTGGGCTGAGTCAGCATGATTTTGTCAAGAAAAGTCGTACCCGACAAATCTGTTAGAATTCTTTGACGAGGCAATGAGCAAGTTAGACCAAGAAGAGCCAGCGGATGTGATTTGTTTGGATTTCCAGAAGGCCTTTGACATGGTGCCGCACAGAAGGCTGCGAAAAAAGAAAAGAGCTCATGGTATTGGGGCAAGGTACTGGCATGGATTGGCTGACTGGCAAAAGGCAGAATGGGGACAAAAAGGTCTTTCTCAGGATGGCAGCAGGTGTCTGTTGGAGCTCCACAGGAGTCAGTGTTAAGGTCACAACTATTCACATCAACATTAATGATCTAGACAAAGGAACGAGAGCATTGTTGCAAAGTTTACGGATGACACAAAGGTAAGCAGAAGGACAGATAGTGTTGAGGAAGTGGGGAGGTTGCACAAGGACTTGGACAGGCAAAAAGAGTAGGCCATGCAATGGCAGTTGGAATACAATGTGGAAAAGTGTGAGGTTATGGAACTTCACAGGAAGAATAGAGGTGGACTATATTTTAAACGCAGAAAGGCTTCTTAAATCTGAAACACAAAGGGACTAGACAGCCCTAGTTCAGGATTCTTTTAAGGTTAACAATTAGGCAATTAGGAAGGCAAATGCAATGTTAGCATTCATTTCACGAGGGCTGGATTAAAAGAGAAGAGGTGTACTGCTGAGCTGCATAAAGCTCTGGTCAGAGCATATTTGGAAAATTGTCAGCAGTTTTGGACCCTGTATTTAAGGAAGGATGTGCTGGTTTCGGAGGGGTTCTAAGGACGGTTTACATGATGATCCCAGGGACGAAGGACTGACCATATGAGGAGTGGTTGAGGACTCTGGGTCTTCGAGGAGAAAGTGAGGTCTGCAGATGCTGGAGATCAAAGTTGAAACTTTATTGCTGGAACAGCACAGCAGGTCAGGCAGCATCCAGGGAACAGGAGATTCGACGTTTCGGGCACAGGCCCTTCTTCAGGAATCAAACTTCAGGACTCTGGGTCTGTAATGGATGGAGTTTAGAAGGATGAGGGAGATCAGATCAAAACTTACAGAATACTAAGAGACCTGGAGTAAATGGATTTGGAGAAGATGTCTCAACTGGTAGGAGAGAGTAGGACCTGAGGGACCAGCCTTAGAATGAGGAATGACACTTTAGAACTGAGATGAGGAGGACTTTCCCAGTCAGAAGATGGTGAATCAAAAAGCTGTGGAGGACAAGTCATTGATTGCATTTACAACAGAAATAGATAGGCTCTTGATTGGTAAGTGGATCAAGTGTTATGAGGGGAAGGCAGGAGATTTGTGTTGAGAAACATATCAGCCATGATCGAATGCTGGAGCAGATATGATGGGCCGAAAGGCGTAAGTCTGCTCCTATCTTCTTATGGTCTTATGGTAATTCATCAGTTACTCCTGCACTCATAGCTATATTCACCGAATAACATTTTGTGGGGAATTTCAAAAATAAATTCTTCAATTCATCGCTGTGAGAATTTTTTTGAAGATGAGCTGAGACGGTTAATTACTTTATAGGATTGACTCTGATAGGAGGCAAATAAAAGCATTGAAGTCACACTACTGCACGCCTTTAGCACTGCACTGAGTGACTTTAAGTGGAGTTTGACTCAAACCAACAATCTTCTCACTGAGCAGAATGAATGTGACCAACTGGCCTACAGCTCACACAAAGGTTCAGGTTCACTCACACTGGGCCTCAGCACAGACAGAGGGGAGAACCTGAGGAGGAACAAATTCCTTATTCTCATCTTGTAGAATGATAGAAACCAGAAGTGTTCTAAATTAAGCACCGTGCTTCAAAATTACTCTTCCTCATGGCAAAAATGCAAGATCAATGACTTGGATTGTGACTCCAAACAAAGGTACAAATGAGGTTGGGAAAAATTGGGCTGAGTTTCGGCCTGCTGCAAGTGGAACATTTTCCCCAACTTCCTGCCCTCATAAAAGTTGGAGTGTTGGGAAGTCCTTGTCTGCAAAACACGAAAGCATCTCTTGAAATAAAGTCAGTCTTTTTATTGTGAGGGTCACAACAAATTGCATTTCCTCCCACGTGCAATTTCAATCCATTGGTTTGTCGCTTGGAAATGCTAAAAAAAAGTGCTTTCTTGATGAGTTTGTGACCAGTGGCTAAAACCAGCAGAGGAATCAGGAACATTCTGAAACATAAGTATGCAATGTTTTGACACCAACAAATGTCACTATTCAATGCTGTATTGCAATGTAATTGTGTTTTTAACTACAGTCTTTCAAAGTAGGGATAGAAAGGTATGCTGATCGTTACATTGGAGTTTTGTCATGCATTACAGTACTTTTTCCATTGAAGAAAGTGCCTACATTCATTAAATACATTGAATCCATGAACTTCTGCTGTCATGTCTTGCCCTGTGATGTAAAGTAACTGATAGCTTTGAATGTCTCTACCTATGGTTGTTCATCTCTTTTTATTCACATAGACTCTACTTTGAAATGAAAATAAGCACGTTCTAGGGTGTAGGTTTGCTCGATGAGCTGTAGGTTTGATATCTAGACATTTCATTACCTGGCTAGGTAACATCATCAGTGGCGACATCCAAGTTGAAACGAAGCTGTTGTCTCCTGCTTTCTATTTATATGTTTGTCCTGGATGGGGTTCCTCGTGTTTGTGGTGATGTCATTTCCTGTTCATTTTCTGAGGGGTTGGTAGATGGTATCTAGATCTATGTGTTTGTTTATGGCGTTGTGGTTGGAGTGCCAAGCCTCTAGGGATTCTCTGGCATGTCTTTGCTTAGCCTGTCCCAGGATAGATGTGTTGACCCAGTCGAAATGATGTTTTTTTTGCCTCCATGTGTAGGGCTACAAGGCTACAACCAAACACAGCCAGAAACCCTAAGCACCTTACCCATACATCAAAGAAGTTTCAGAAATGACAGCCAGACTACTAAGACCCCTCGGATTCCTAGTAGCACACAAACCCGCCAACACTCTCAAACAAAAGCTAACAAACTTAAAAGACCCAGTACAACCCATGGACAAAACCAATGTCGTCTACAAAATTCCTTGCAAGGACTGCCACAAACGTTACGTTGGACAAACAGGAAGAAAGTTAGCCACCAGGATACACGAACACCAGCTAGCCACAAAAAGCATGACCCTCTCTCCCTCGTAGCCCTACACACGGAGGAAAAAAAACACCATTTAGAATGGGACAACACATCTATCCTGGGACAGGCTAAGCAAAGACATGCCAGAGAATTCCTAGAGGCCTGGCACTCCAACCACAATGCCGTAAACAAGCATATAGATCTTCATACCATCTGTCAACCCCTCAGAAAACGAACAGAAAATGATATCACCACAAACCCCATCCAGGACAAACATATAAATAGAAGCAGGAGACAACAGCCCCGCTTCACTTGAAGGTCGCCACTGATAATGTTACCTAGCCAGGTAATGAAACGTCTGGATATCAAACCTACAGCTCAGTGAGCAAATCTACACCCTAAACCTCAATCTGAGCTACAAATCTTCACAAACCTTGCATAAGCACGTTCTGTTCTGTCTGTCTTAGGCAAAGTGATTTTAAGTTTTTATTTGGAAATCTGTAGCCATTATTGTTTGGATTTTAAACATTGTTGATGACTTCAACACAGCAGATGATCTATCGAAAAAAAGAATAATTAAAATTTTAAAGAGACTGAAATAATAGAATATGTCTTTGACATGGTTGTTTATTAGTTTGTAAACCTAATAGATACTCAAAAACTGGACAATCATCTTTGAACTGGAGCTGTTTTCTCTCAGTGCTATTGATATTGACTTTAATTCACTGTTTGATGAGGCTGTCAGAAGTTTACGTTGTTTTCAATTATTTTAAATCAGTTCCCATTGCTTTAGCATGACTCCTAAGGACCGTACATAAAGTACACCAGGTGAATGGCACTGGAGGGTTCTTGGAGGTATGATGGAAATCTGAGCAGTATACTTTGGCATCTGGATGGGTGAGGGGACATGAATTAAATGAGAAATCTGAATCTGAATTAACATGATGGACTGAGAGGACATGGTACATGGAAACATAGGACTTAGAAGTAGGAACAGACCATTTGGCCCTCACGCTTGCTGTACCACTCAACCTTGAATAAATTTAGAGACCCAGCCACCATGCTTTGCTGAGGGTGAAAATTCCACGTTAACAACCCTTTGGGGAAAATAAATTGCCTGATTCCTGATTTAAATGGGTGACCACATTCTTATGTTATTGCCCTAGTTGTAGTCTCTCCCACAGCTTTTGTTGTTCATCCACAGAGTCAACCACATTGCTGTGGGTCTGGAATCGCATGTAGGCCAGACTAGGTAAGTGCAGCAGTTTCCGTCCCTAAAGGACATAAGTAAACTAGATGGATTGTTCCCTAATAATTGTCAATGGTTTTGTGGTCATCACTGAAATGACTTCACAGAGACTGGTATCCCATGACCAAGTCACCCTTTATTAACATGAGCCCTGTATATGGGCTGTGATCAGCCAGCTCAAAACCAGTCCCCAGACTAAGGAGACCTTCTGAACCTCCTGTTTGTATCTGTCAGCCAGGACTCCCTGATTGGTCGTGACTAACAGCCCCAATCAGGGAACTCATAGTCAATGAGACCCATGTGGTCCCAATCACTACATCACTATCACCGATTTTTATTGAATTCAAATTCCACTATGTGCCAGAGAGCGACTGGAGATGGAGTCTCCAGAATATTACTGGGGTATCAGGATTAATAGCCTAGTGATACTACTACTAGGCCTTTGCCTCCCAGTTGCTTTCACATCAAGACAGGCAGAGGGCACTCAAATCCCACCTAAACTTTGTGTCTCTACCTCTGATCACTGAAGTGGAATATAGGAGGTCTACTGGGAAATTTAAGGTTCAGCTCCTTTATACAGAGTGGGCAAGGCTTTTGATGCAGCTAATTATAATGAAGTATGGGGCACAAGACCACCTCCTCTAAAATGGTGGGCACACGAGCAATTGCACCAGATAACCTGCATTCTGCCTGGCACTGCCATTTTCTGGACTGTTATTTCCTGTCCTCGCTCCCAGCCCCGTGACCCCAACTTCCCCAGGGTTGAGGGCGTGAACATCCTGCCCATTGTGTGAGTTAATTTGGGACATTTCAACAATAATGAGGTTCATGTATCTAATTACTTGCTTTGGAAAACAAATCATATCTTGGGAGCAAACCAGATTCTGAAAAAATCTTTATTTGCATAAATTATACAGCAAAATATTTACAAATACATGTACACTGTAAATTGCACATTTAATCACTGACTCAGCTGGCATATTATTAAAATAGGACAAAATACAATAAAATTCACTTTATATTATATTTCATGCAATATTAATTCGATTTATGAATCAGTTACAACTATACAGAAGTGAAGAAATAGTTTAATTTAAATGTTTGGCTGATTAATGTGACAATGTTCCAAAATGTTTGCTTTAAAATAGTTTTCACCTATAAAGTACAGGCTAGAAGAACACCTCTTCAGAAATACCCAATATCTGCAATACAAACGTACTGAAAATATTTAAGTTTGAACTAACGCAGCGTTAAGATGATTTAACTGTGCTCACCATTGCATAAATTGTATAGCTTATGGATGGCAATGTCCTATTGGCACATAAGTCATTTTACGACACAAAGTTACATTTTTAAAATCATTGTTTCAGTGCATTATCATACATCTTGAGAAAACCAACTGCAGAATGCATCAGGATGTCAACCTGCCCAATTTGCTCCACTGCTGAACTGTAAGGATGAATTCTTAGCTGTAAAAAACTGAGGCTACAGTGTCCTCAGCAGGAAATGCTTAATGCCTTTAGTTGGCCTACATTTCTGTGTGGGGCACTTCATGCTGGTCAACAATGTTCACACTTGAATTGATTTTAAGCCATTAGCCGGCAGTGATCACTATCCCCTGATACTTAAAGGACAGTTGAAGGCAAGTCTAAAAACCTATGGTCTGGTAAGACTATGGTGACATTACCCTTACCTTTTACTTGGTAACTATTAGGTATGTGTGTTGTTTTAGTCATGTGTTGTTAATCACTCCAGTATTCTACAATGTCCACTTTTCACGGTACCTTGGTACAAGTGATAATATATCAAACAGATCTTTTGGTTTGTATCAGTTAAATCTACTGAAGTAAAGAGCAGAGAGGCTTGTAGCACTGGGAAAAAGCATTGAGCCCCCTGATTCTATGATATCTCTGTGAAGATCATTGTGATTTTTTAGTGCAATTCAATCGGATCCCGATACCTGTAGTCTCTCCCATTCTGCTTCAAATTTTTATTCACTATTTTCTTGGAAGGTCTCTACCTCGGGTACTTCCTGTGTCAGGGCATTCCCTATTCCAACAACCGTCCTCTTCAGGGCATTTCTCCCAGCCTTTAAATTCAACTGTATTGACTCTTTGAGTTGTTTAAAAGCCTCCATTTACCTTAACTGCATGGTTTGAGTAGTGGCATGTCCTTTCCAATTCCACAACTAAATGGACTCTATTTTAACATACACCCCCGGTACAGTGCTTCTCAAATTTGATCCCACCGTGACACCATTTTGAGGCCTGAATATTGTCTTGATCCCTCTTTGAGAGCGAGAGGTGTGAGAGGTAAGAGGGGCCTCTGGGACTATCATCTTGGGGAAGGGGATGGTGTGGGAGGGTTCTGACTGCAGGATTCTGTCAGGACAGGAGGACAACTGTTGGAACTTGGTCAGAACTCCATGGTGGCCATTGCTGCCTCAGAGCTCCTGAACAAAAATTTCAGCTCATGATCTCACTTGAGGTCCTGAACACCCCACCCATAGGGAAACATTGTTGATTAAACTTCTTCACTGACAATGATCCCATGTCTCCTTCTTTTCTCTCCATTTCTACAAGAAACTGCAGTAGCTAAAGCTGAAGTTAGACATCCAGTCAAACTTTACAACTGATCAATGCCCACTTCCCATTTCTGCAGTGTCATGTTCTGAATATTTGGAAGTGAAGAACAGATTATCTTATTTTATGGTCTTTTTGCTAATGAGAGAAAAAAAACTGAGTTAACTTTTTGAGCCCAGTGACCCTTCTTAAGAACTGTGCATGCTGACTCTGCTTTCTCTCCACAGAGGTTGCCAGACCTGCAGGGATTCTCCAGCAATTTCTGATTTAGGCCTATGTGGTTTTGAAACAGTAACACTTTTTCTCTTCACAAATGCTGCAAGTCCTGAATATTTCCAGCATTTTCTATTTTTACTTTGTCTACTGCTCTCGACTCCATAAACATTCAAAATTGGAGCAGTGAACGTGTGAAGGGTAATTTAGTCAGCATTTGTGGTGGGAATCCTGCTCCATTTTGAGGATGGGATTTTATGCCCAAAGAACTGTCTGACCAGAAAACTGCAACATGCCAACTCTGGGCTGGTATGACACTGGGCAATTCCAACCCATGCGGCAAAGAACACCCAGGAACCTCCACACCGTCGAGAACAAAGCAGCATCTTTGATTGGCTTCAACATTTGCTCCTTCCACCACTGAGGAACAGTAGCTGCTGTGTTTACCATGTACAAGAAGCAACTCACCATTGTCCTTTGACAGTATTTGCCAAACCTGCAGTCTCTACCACCTAGAAGGACCAGAGCAGCTAGCATTTGGGAACACCATTATTTTCAAGTTCATTCAGGACAAGCTACTAACAATTGTAATTGATCTATATCCTTATCCCTTCATTTCTAGTGGGCCAAGTCCCTGGAACGCTCACGTATCAGCACCATGTGGATGTACTACAGTGTGTGCACTGCAGCAGGTCAAGAAGTTAACTCATTACCTCCTTCTCAAGGACAATTAAGGACAGACATGTTTTAAAATAATATTCTTGGGAGACACATGTATTGGCAATACAACCCTATTTGTTATTGAGAAAGTGCGAGTGAACGATTGTCTTGAACCATGGTTATGGGCATGTTTCCAGTGTGTTTTGTTTATTGACACAACTCAAGGACTTGCTGAGTCAATTCAGCAGATAGTTAAGATTCAAACGCACTGGTTTGGATTTGAAGTCTGGTGGAGTACAGACCAGGCAAGGATGGCAGATTTCCTTCCTTGAAGAGCACTGGTGCACCAGATGGGTTTTTATGACAATTTAGTTTCGTTATTAATGAGATTAGCTTTTTAATCAAGATGTATTTATTAATTAAACATGAGTTTTTGCAGCTGCTCTGGTGGAACCTGAAACTCATGATTAGGATTATATCATGAAATGGTTGCCTTGGCAACCAAGCTGTGGCCTGCAATAGGAGCGCTGATCCAATTTCAAATCTAACAGGCAATTACCTGTCTGTTATTGGAGCTCTTGTGTCTCTAAGTACTTAAATTCTGCCCTTTAAAGCTACAATCAACTGGAAGAAATTTTTTATCCATAAAAATAAATGTCTCTAGCTCCTTAAATTCATTGGTTACCCTCTAAAAGCTGACTACAAGTAAGCCCCCTGTCAAGATCCAATTTGGATCAGGAGACTCAGTCACTCCACTTAATGAAGCGCCCAAAAAAATAAACTGCAATAGTCAGAATAATGATTGGTCAGATGTATAATGCAAATGAAAGACTGTAATATAAGATTAGGATGGGAGTGTTATGGTGTAGTGGCATTTGTTCTGAACCCTCGATACCTGGATTCAAGTGCCACATATTCCAGAGGTATGTAACAACATACCTGACCAGATTGATTAGAAATATCTTAGATCATGTCACATGCAACATTTTCAGAGTTCTAAGATTGCCAAAGCAGGTTACATTCATCAGTAAAATTTATAAGTGTGCAGATTAACATTTGTTTTGTCATAAATAGTCTCTCTACTTTTATAACCTAATTTTGAAGATTAGGCATCCACCAAAAAGATGACTTATCTGCCTAATTTGCACTTCTTTCTTTCAACCTATGTTACTATTAATGTTGTGCTAACATTTCTCTCCTGTTTTCTCTCAATTAAGTTTAAAGGGAAAGGGATATGCCATGGCAATTTATTTTCATTAATGACGTCAAATCTCTATAAACTGTCATAGACATGTAGTTAGATACCTGAAGAAGGAGAACAGCCAAACATGTAAACTTCATAGTTTAACTCATACCAGTTTTTTTTTCACTTCATTTATATGTAATTCCTACTTCATAATTCAATTAGATTGAATACTGATCTCTGTCTTAATTCCATCCACATGACTTCGCTCTACATTCTTTTGTATCCCTGGATGTTTTATGTTGCAAAAAGGAATTTCACAATTCTTGCCAGCAATTAAGCACTAACTTGAACATTAGGACAACCAGGAAGTCGCTGACAAAATTGGGTTGAAACTATTGTCGGCTTTCTCCGCAGAATCACATTATAGAAGTTTACAGCATGATTAAAATCATTTGGTCCATTGAACAGACAAGTAGCCATTCAGTGCAACCCCTCTCTACATCACAGTCTAGAACCTTGTCAGTTCCAGTACTTAAAGTGCATATCTAAGTAATTTTGAAATGTTACCAGGGTTTCTCCCTCATTCTGGTAATCAGGCAATGAGTTTCAAATTCCACCAGTTCCCTCCCACCCCTCTCGCTCTCTAACATGAAAAGTCCACATTCATTGTAAACCTCCCATCTCTTAACTACAATCTATACCTCCTCATTATGGCTCCCCCACTCCAAGCCAAGGGGTAAAATGATCTTCTTATCCACAGTCCTCACGGTTTTATACACAATCTCCTCTGTAACAACCCTAGCTTATCCAATCCATCCTTGAACTTGGCTTCACTGAAAGAGCAACTATAATGTTGAGTTTTAATCAAGTTCATGAGGTGTTTTGGTGGTTTTCCCACTCCCATCTCCTCTGCTCTCCTCCTGTTGTTCTTTTCAGCTTTCCTTTAATTTTTTGGACTTATAACAAATAGGACAGCCAAAGAACAGTTCGTGATGGAGGTTACATCAGTGCAACTTCCTGCTTCCAATTGTCCCCTTCAGTCAACAGGCATCTGCACCTCTAATCATTTCAGAATTAATAAAGCAAATGGTCCAATAATTAAACACAAACAAATACAGACATATTTTTGATTGTCCCCTGTGGCTGGCTGTAGCATGCAGGAGCTAATCATTAGCTCCTAGAGGCACATTGATTACCAAGGTTCTTTTCAGTCTGAAAGCCTGATGAACAACCACATTGCACCATCAACCCTGTTTCTCTTTCAGTTGTTGATCTATCTCTTGTGAATATCGTGCTACTGTTTACGATTTCCAGCAGTTTTGTGTATTATGCAGTGAAAGCAATGAGAATTAAGCCTCTCCAATGTTATCAATCCATTATTAACGTAATCTCTGAATAAGACCTAATGCACAAGTGCGCTTGTTTCAGCCAAGCAACAAATGCTGAGTCTGGAATTTAGACAGTTTCTCTTTGAAAATCATTAAAAGAGATGAATGCTTGTCTGTCGAATGTCTTGAGTGTGAGCTCTTTACAAAATAAAAGCAATCAGGAAATTACCAAAGCTGTTGATTTTTGGATAATAAATGCTTTTTGAGTTTTTACAGGCTGAAAAATAATACTGTGTGAACGCCTTATCTTTGTGTATTAAATATCCCACAACATTCTCTGCAATTTTTAGAGGAGTTTATTTTTAATGGTTTTTAATGTCATAGACTGTTACTGAAATCCCTGCATAATGGGAGATTACTTGGCCTATTGTGTCTGTGTTGGTCATGGTTTTCTGACTGGAGCTAGTCACTAAAACCGCATATCCATTCCCTTTTCCTTCTTAAAATGCTGGACAATTGAATTTGATATGAACAAAGGAAGTGCTTATAATGCAATATTACACAGTATTATTTCCACTGAGCCCAACACAATACAAAAGTCTTGCTTTTCAACTGCTAGAAAGTATATTTGTTCAAAAGGTATTTCCTTGCACATATTACGACAAACAGCATCATTGACGTTTGTTCAGTAGTTCCTTTAGAGTTACGCTAAGAAAGTAGCACTTACTAATCATAAGAAATCAAACAAACATTAACCTTCAATAAGAAATAACATGCAACATCCAGACAAATATATGAAGTAATTGTGGAAAAAATTTCTTCTACTGTAAAAGACACCTCGCGGCTGTATAATTTAGAAAAAGAAAAAATAAGTCTATTTCTTGTAAATTTTAGACTTTAAAACTGAAAATGAAGATTCACCTGTTTTATACATATCTTGTTCCCTTAAAAGTAAAACGTCATTTCACATGTGTAAGAACTAAGGGCACAATGGCCTTCAATATGGAGTTCTAAGGCTTGACTACAATCAAGACTAGATTGGCGTTCATTGGATAAGAGTCTGATTGACTGGAGTCTATATATAGACAGCTGAGCCTACAGAGAGCTTGGTGAGAGTGTGGTCACAGAAAAGTTTGATTCAACACCTCCATCATCAACTTAAGGCCTGCTGCTTCAGGAAAGTAAAGACGAGAGCTTCTGCCTTCATGCTTATCCCCTGGGGAAGGACCCATTATGATTCTGGGTGACCAGACAAAATAGGCAGTGTCAGATGACACACATTGCTCCTGACTTTCATTCCTGTTGACCTTCGTCAGAATGATAATGGAGGAATGTGCAATGGGTGGTCAATACAATATTGCGTGTATGTTACACATTATTGCCCAGTGTCAAAATTGCCCCTCCACCCTCCTGAGTCTCTCTATATTACACAGCACTGTATAATTAGAAACCAGTTCCCAGGGACAGAAGTGAAAATCAGAGAGTCCTGAATGGAGCTCACTCTCCCTAAATGGGAAATCCCAATTACTGTAAATATGTCTCTTATTATACTTCTGCAACATCTCTTCACTCTGAGACACCCATCAGTTGAAAGCACTCTATTGTGGACATTATGTATGTGATTTTTGAGAAATGGTACATCAGCTGGAATGCATTTCATTAAAGATTCACCAAATAATGTCTGTTTTTGAGCTCCCCAAATAAGCTCCTATTTTTGGCCATCTCACCACATCAAGAATGTGTCATATTAGTTGCATGGGGTCTCAGCCTACGTTATGGCAGTAATCAGCAGCAAGCTAGGAATGTCAGAAATGGCTTTGGTAACAAGGCTCAGACTTTGAACAGTTCACATCTGTCAGCTTTTATCAAAGAGCCTGCACTTCGCAGCTGGCACAAGGGTGGCTTGTAACAAGGTAAGCTGGGAATAAATGTACAAGTAAGATTCATGGGTGTGATCCTGTTTGTCAGTCGCTCATATGCAAAAACTAAGAACCAGAAATGGATAACAGTCAGAAGTTATCTCGTCTCGTTTGACTATTTTAAACTGGAACACAGGCAGTGCAGTCAGAGTATCAGCATCAATGCACGCAATACGGCTGTATTGTACTTATCAGCAAGTAGTACATTTTACACATTGCAAAATAAAGAACTGCATCACCAGAGTTAAGCAGTAAATCTGTAAAATGCAGGTGTTGGTTTGTGGAATAGTAACACCTTGAAAATTAGTCGTGTTATATGGTATCATTCACAGATGGTTTAGGAGCTGTTTAGCATTTTCACAAGATCGCAGGGGGTACTTTCCTGTATTGCCTCTTTACCTAACTGTACTGGTGCATATATGTATATTACATAATATGGAAGTAAAAATTTAAAAGAAACGCAGCCTCAATTCTTTGAAACTCATGGACTCTGCCTCTGTCTCATTCTTTTACAGGATCTCATACTGATTGACTTTTCCATCTCGCCTCCAACATCTCCCTTTCCACCTACAAACTATATCTTCGGGCTTTGTGTGTTCCTGTTTGGTGCTGCAGTACAATGGCCCTGAACCAATGGGCTTTCTTAGTTGTAATTAAAACATTATTAGCAAGCGTACTCACAATACATCATGGATTCCCTTTTATCTCCTCATTAATTCTACTTCCCAGGAGCACATCCTTTTGAGTTTGCAATGATCTATTGCCAAATTCATTAACGAGTTTTAATCTTTATCCTTAGATTTCCAAAGTTAATTTTGAGCTGGGAAATCTCAAAGCTCGCTCATTGTTTGTTGGGTAAGACATTTTTGTTTATCCCATTTGCATCAAATAGGGACAGTTATTTGATTCAATTCACTCCCACCCTGAAAAAAACAAATCACCAAATGCCAAAGGTAAAGAGTTAAGTCTTTGGTTCTGGACAAGTGTTACACTGGATTCGATCAAAACGTTAACATTCTTTCTACAGGTGCAGTTACTTCATAGAATCCCTACAGTGTGGAAGCCAGCCATTCAGCCCAACTAGTCCACACCAACCCTCCGAACAGCATCCCAACCAGACTCATCCTCCACCCTTTCCCTGTAACCCTGCATTTCCCATGGCTAATACAGCTAATTTACACACGCCTGGACACTAGGGGCAATTTAGCATAGCCAGTCCACCTAACCTTGGACTGTGGAGGGAACCGGAACACCCAGAGGAAACCCAGGCAGACAATAACGTGCAAACTCCACACAGTCCCTCAAGGGTTGAATCGAACCTGGGTGAGGCAGCAGTGCTAACCACCGAGCGACTGTGCCACCCAGTCATCAGATATGCTGAGTTACTCCAGCACTTTCTGTTTTTAAACAAGACTTGATTATAAGAACAAACTACCACATCAGCCAAGTGGTGTAGCTACAAGGCAAAGGAGAGGAATTGGATGGGTGAATGTGTCCCTTATTTTGTCAGCCAAGAAATTGCTTTCCCATCCCGAGATTGAATAAAGTTTGGAGGATAAAAAGAAGAAACCAGACTGGCTGGAAGACATACAGTAAGCTTCCAATTACTTGCTCTCTCTCCTAGATAATTGTTGCATTCCACAACAGTTCCCCCTGATAAGTCTACAGTAATTTAGTTATTGCTATCTTCAAATTGGAAGCAGTCAAGGCAAAACATCAAAACAAGAAAACAAAACTATAAACATATTTATTTCAGCCAATATTTAACTTTATCATATTCTCAGTCATGTAAAAAATCTCTTTCCCAAGTACTCTCTGTGATGTGAAAATGCAGAAAGCATTAGAGAAGTAATCTATTATTATTCATTTGGGTTCCTCTTTAAATTTGCATAGTACATTTAACATTACTGCTCAGTGTATTAAAGATGAATTCTGGCCCAAAGTGGCCTCATTATTACACTAAGATCTCTTTCAATGTTACTTCTGTTACTGACATGTTGTTAATGATGCCTGTTTGAGGCTTAAACTATTGCTGTTGGTGTATGTCCTCGTGTCTGAGGATTTTGTAAATGACCCAATAGAAAATATTGAAAATTAAAAAGGCTAAAGGAAAACCAGCCCGTGCCACGGTATCGATCTTCTTGGCTCTGTCAATGAAGAGTTTTCTCATATCATCTTGGTTTTTTGGGGCAGTCTGGGATGCGTTGATTGCACTTTTAGTGGTGACGCCATCTTTTGTTTGTAGGCAAGGTCCCACCCCATATGCAGCAAAGCTAAAACGACTTTCTCTCACCTCATCATCCTGAGAAAGTAACAGAATATTCAGATTAACCCTGGATGACCATGTCAGATAAGAACAACAACATCATTGTCACACGATACCATTCTGAGCTCCTTTTTACACCCTGCAATGGAAGCTCAGAAATATTTAGCTAATATATTTCTATTTCATTCTTTAATTCAATCTGTGAATAATATAACCTGTGAAATGCTTATCCCCCATTTTAATATTTGTATACTTTCTGCAACTAATTGAGACAATGGCCTAATTTTGCTCCTATATCTTTGGTCTTATGGTCTTCTCAATTTTTTTTAATGTGGAGGTGCTGGTGTTGGTCTGTGGTGGACAAGGTCAGAAGTCACTCACACCAGTTTATAATCCAACTGGTTTATTTGAATTTGTGAGCTTTTGGAGTGCTGCTCCTGCGTCAGATGAAGTCACCTTCATCATTGACTTTACTTGACTATGGGGCAGCGCTCCGAAAGCTTGTGATTTCAAATAAACGTGTTGCACTATAACCTGGTGTTGTGTGACTTTTGATGATTGTTTTTAACGTGTTTGCTATTTATTGAAGTACAGATGAAATTGTGCGGATGATTCAGTGCTGAATAATGTCAATGATTCTCAAGGCCATGTAAGCTACAGTTCAGATGTTACTGTGATAATGGATCGAAGATCCAGAAACAAAGTGTATTTCCCAAATGCACAACATTTCTACCTCAACCACTTTTAATACATCTTGTATGCTCTCTTGAGAGAAACAGGCAAGTACTATCTATTGATCTGAGTTGTTTAGTACTACCCTGACACTTATCTCATTGGTGATGTTCAACAACTATCAGAATAACACAACTGTTTCATCAGGTTGTAGGTTTGAGGTCAACAGAGAATAGACTTAAACTTAGAGCTAAGCCATTTGAGGGTGATGGCCAGACATAGCTCTTCCAACAAAGTGTTGTAGAAATCTGGAACTTCTTCTTTCAGAAACTTGTTGAGATGTGGTGGACCATTTAGCAGTAATTGTCAGAGTTGCTGCTAAACGACAAGATTAAGTAAATGTATTAAGGGTAGTTTAAAAACTAAACAGGTTAACGAGTCATAGTCATCCAGTCATATAGCATAGAGGTAGGCCCTTTGGCCCACCATGTCAGATAAGTCAAGTTATAAAAACAAAATAATGCAGATTGGAAATCTGAGATAAAAAACAGAAAATGCTGTATAAACTCAGCAGGTTTGGCAGCATCCATGGAAAGAGAAAGAGAATTAACGTTTTGAGTCCTGTTTGATTTTTCTTTAGAACTGGCTCAGATTGGACTTGAAACATTAACTCTGTTTCTCTCTGCACAGATGTTGCCAGTCCTGCTGAATTTCCCCAGCACTTTCTATGTTCAGTGCAGATCAGTCACAATCTAAACAAATAATTGAGTGATCTTGGCTCATCCCTGTATCCCTTCCTCTCTCCTCAATCTCATGGTTGGAAATTCTTCTCAGGGCCCATTATGGATGGGTAATGAATGCCATGGGTAAATCTGACAAAGGAAGGGAGCAAATGAATCAGGATTATTAGTCAAATCCACAGGGTATTGTGATATTATAACAGATGTAATAATAAATGTAATAATCTGTACAGTCGAACTAAGTTTTTTAAAATTCTAAATGGTGTAGATGTCCTTATTGTATGCCTATAGTTTTAACTTGCATATGCTCCTAAAGTGAGAACTCATTGAGTTTCCTGGCTCCAACACAGTGATAGACTCCTGATACCATTCTTCATATCACCTTAACTACAATCAGCTAAAACAGCATTCAACCAGTCCTGGTCATTGGACCATACCATTTGTCCCAAATACCTACTGGAGTGGGTTACAAGTGCTTTGAGTGTTCACACATGGGAAAGAGATAACAACAAAAGAAATAAGCAACGACAAAACTAAAGGGATTACTTCCAAATGTGAAATGTTGGTGCATGTTAGATGTTCAAGGCTGGTTGAAGCTCCTTTCTCTAGCCTGACAACTAGCTTAATTTAATAGGTTCAGTCAGGTACGTTTAAGATAAATGCTTTCACTTGTGGAGAAATCTGGTTAGAAGCATCTAATAATCACTGATCAATTCAATAGGAATTGGATAGGTTTATTTTACTCAGTATGTGGTGAGAATGTGGAACTTGTTATCACAAAGAGGGCATGCCATTGATGCAGTAAACCAGGAAGTAGATTTGGACAAAATAGAAAGATAAGATGATAGGGTCAGATGAAAAGGAGTGGGAGGAAATTTAGGCACAGCATAAACACTGGCACAGTTTAGTGCATGGTTAATTATATGCATTTCTTTAGAAATCCCCACAGTTTGGAAACAGGCCATTTGGCCAAACAAGCCCACACCAGCCCTCTTAAGATTGTCCCACCCAGACCATCTCCCTATATTCCCCCTGAACATTGTGGGCAATTTAGCATGGCCAATCCACCCTAATCTGCACATATTTGGACTGTGGGAGGAAACTGGATCACCCGGAGGAAACCCATGCGGATATGGGGAGAACGTGCAAACTCCACAGAGTCATTCACCTAAGGCTGGAATCAAACCTGGGTCCCTGGCACTATGAGGCAGCAGTGCTAACCGTTCTGCCCCATCTTTTTGTTCATTCCAGGGCTATTAGATAGGTCAGTATCCATTGCCTATCCTTAGTTACTCATGAACTGGTGGCTTAGTTAAGATTCAACCACATTGCTATGGGTCTAGAGCTACATGTTGACCAGACCAGGGAAGGATGGTAGATTTCCTTATTAGCAAAGCCAGACCTTTTGTTTTAACAACAATGGTTACAGGTTTACTATCAGGCCAATTTCTTTTGAACAATTTGAGATTTTTATTGAGCTCAGATTTCAACACTTTCCCAGACCATCAGCCCAGGGTTTTGGGATTCTAGTCCAATGACAATACCATCTTGTCGACAGCTTCCCTTTGTAAATCATTCCACTATATCTACAGGTGGCAGCAGGAAGTACAATAGATTATGCTAACCTTTACCAAATCATCAGGGAGGAAGGGGAAGAGTATGGTGGTTGTGTCACCCAGTAATGTTCCAGGAAACTTTCCACCATCTGGTTGGAGAGTGGACAGGGTGGGGAAATGACCTGTCGACCCTCACGCTCCTCCATTGGGATAGATATTGGTACAAACAAGAAGCAAAGGAAAGGAACTAAATGTCAGCGGTAAAGGACGTGGAAATTGAAGTGCTGCTGTGGCATTTAATTACAAAGGTATTAACATATCCTTCTGAATTCTACGTTATTTTAACATGCTCATTAAAATAACAGAAATAAATTCAGATCAAAGGCGTTATTATAACATACTGCAATTTCAATCCAAAAATCCCACACACATTACCAAAGATTCTGGTACATTTCCAGATTCAGTGGCAATAGTTCTATGTTAATTTAAAATTAACCAGAATGAGGGCACAGCTGGTAACTAAGCTAAAATATGTGTCCCAAATGTGTTTAAATTAACTATTTTATCTTGAGGGGATGAATTAAAATAATTTAAATAAAATGACTGGCAGACATGTTCTGAGTTTTCCTATCAAACCTACTCTTACAATATTGTAGAATTGATGCCAGTTCCTGTAATGTTGCTGATCACAGCATAATAAACCATGTAAAGCACTTTTAACATGATAGCAAGTGCTTTTTTTTTGTATGAAATCAGTACCAACAGGCACACAAAACTAACAGCCCATGCAAAAACACAGAGGAGCTTCAGTCAGATGACAAAATGATTTGAGAGCATAAAATGAGTTAGTATTGACATCGAGACACGGAACAGGGACAAATACAGAATGTTCTAACACAGGGAATCTACCACATAGTTCACATTGTGTAAAAATCTCATATTCCGCTCCTCAAACCAGATACAATTCCAAGGTACCTCTCCTGTCATTACATAACAAAGTTGACCCCAATGTAGGGTTCAAATTACAGTTAGTGATAACTTCAAATTGGAGCACTTATTCTTTGATCAGTGATTTTGTTTGTTCATGGGCTTAGATTTAGGGAGCTGCTCACTGCTTTTATTTTGGGCTGCAGTTTTCTCAGAGAAAGCTACATCGCCCTCTAGTGACCCAAATGAAATAGTCCAGATGCTGAGGGAGGTAATGGAAGGTTACAAAAATAACTTGGTCAGTGCTGGGGAGCATCTGAATGAGCTTTATGCTCAAATCATGTCGCAATGCTTTTAACTAGGAAGAAGTAACTTCATGAAAATTTAAGATACTGTGTGATTAATTTCATTGCACAACAGTATTCCAACTCACTTTATGAAGAGAAAGAAATAGACTAGGAACTTAAAAGAAATACTGTCAGATATCAACATGCAAATTTAGTGTGCTTGGGTGATCTTTAAAATATATTTTACCAGAGAGAATAAGAGAATACTTGATTTACTTTGTATAAGAATTTAAGAAAATCCAAAGTGAGAAAAAGGTGTTTAACTTTTCAAACCTCCTTCTATCCAAGGCATTGATACACTTAACAAATCGAAACCCAAAAAAATTGTGGATGCTGGAAATCAGAAACAAAAACACAAATTGTTGGAAAAGCTCAGCAAGTCTGGCAGCATTTGTGGAGAGAAATCAGAGTTAACGTTTCAGGCTCACTGATACTTCCTCAGAAAGCAGTATTAATGTTTCAAGTCCAGTTCAGTTCTGAAGAAGGGTCGCTGGACCTGAAACGTTAACTCTGCTTTCTTTCTAAAGATGCTGCCAGACAGTTTGAGATCTCCCAGCAATTTCTGTTTTTGCACTCTGTGTACATAATTCGTCATGACCCCCCACCCCCACCCCCTACTCCACTCACTCACATGAACTGTTAGTCCCTTATTATAAGGAAGCACAAAACGGAATCTTTTGCAATCTCAGGATCGCCATGATCTAACAGGTATTGATTGATCCAGTTTTCTTTGAAGGCTGCCACATGATTTCAAATTAACTATCCTTTCAGCGAGTCTTTCAATATTGCATTGTGCAAATTCAAGAGCTCAGAAGTTGCTTGGTCCCTTGCTGTTAATTTAAACATACACAAAGCTCTCCCCCACACTCATTAATTGAAGGTTGGAGCAAACCCTGAGAAATTTTTATTCTTGGTTTATTCAACAGGAATGAATGAATCACTGAAGGAAAATATAAAGGAATGACACATTCAATCTTGCTAATTCATTCTGAACCATACTGCACGTTGCGATTCTGAGTAGGGATAAAATGATGGAACTATTACCATTTCCATGACTGAACTCAATGATTATCAAAAAGGTTTTGAGTATAAGGCTGATGAAGTTTTACTGGAATTCAGTAGGGATTTGAGTCAGTACAGCTGGCTGCTGTATACTATGTATCGTTGTGAAGATGTGATATCTGAAACATTCTTTTTGGATTATTAAATGGATGTATATCAATATATCATTTGAAAGGAACACTTTGTAGAACAAAGGAGACTAGCGGCAGCAAGGAAAAATGTTGCTTTTGTAAAGCTGCTCAATAATAGCGACTGAGTCTACAATACTTTCAAGGCATGATCACATGACCTAGTTTGTGATTGTAATAGATCTGTTGGATCTAAACACAGAGATAATGCGCATGGAACAGCAGCATTTTTCATCTCTTGTTTTCTTTAAAACTCCTTTGATCAAAGTGAGTCTGCTGAAAACCCACTGGAAGGGTTCATCACTGAAAGTGGAGGGTTTCTAAGGCAAATTTTGAGGTCTACACCACTGTCTCCAGAAAAGTTATTTCAACCACCATAACTGATCCAGGAAGACACCTGCCCCTGTGCCAACAGCTTACGTGCAAAATGACTTTGGCTACAGCCCAATATTTGGGCAATTTGTGAATAATTCTGTTTTGAGTGGGGTAGTTATATATTTGTGTACAGTTTAAAACCCTTGTCAACCTTGTTTGTATCTTTACTTGAGCAAGTTTTACTTGTGATAAACATTTTTTATTTGTTACTAAAGGAACTGTTTCTCACATTGAGCTGTATACAGTCTGATGTGTACATTCCAATATATACCAAAGAAAGGATACACTTTGCAAAACTTTGTAGCTATTACTGATTGCCCCCTCTGTGCCTGACTCTAAAAAAGACTTTAAAAAAAGTTCAGTTTCCCATCTGTGCTGAAGATTAAGTTTCTCTCCATGTGTCTCTCTAAAATCCATTTCTCTGCTCTTTGACAGGAAGCATAATTATTTAAAGGAAAAGACTCAACATCTTCGTTAAAGTACAGTAGAAATGACTGAGATGATTCTTTAATCTGTTTGTCAGTATCTTACAGCATTATGTTCAGGCAGATGAAAAACAATTTTAAAATCCTTTTCTCATCCATATGGTTGGTGTGAGGTCCTGTGTAAGAAACTTAAGGACTGTTTGACAGAGTTAATAAGATTAACACTATGAGGCAGTTGTGTGATGGTGAGTATTGCTTCCACTGACTTTAATTGATTAATCTGACAATTAGCAGCAGGGAAATGAGTTGATAATTGGGTCAAACACAAATTTGTCATTGCTATTCAACGCAATGTCAAACCATTAAGATTTGTATGGCCCTAAACCCAATTAATAGAACATAGAACATAGAACAATACAGCACAGAACAGGCCCTTCGGCCCACGATGTTGTGCCGAACATTTGTCCTAACTTAAGCACCTATCCATGTACCTATCCAATTGCCGCTTAAAGGTCACCAATGATGCTGACTCTGCCACTCCCACAGGCAGGGCATTCCATGCCCCCACCACTCTCTGGGTAAAGAACCTACCCCTGACATCCCCCCTATACCTTCCACCCTTCACCTTAAATTTATATCCCCTTGTAACACTCTGTTGTACCCGGGGAAAAAGTCTCTGACTTTCTACTCTATCTATTCCCCTGATCACCTTATAAACCTCTATCAAGTCAACCCTCATCCTTCGCTGTTCCAATGAGAAAAGGCCTAGCACTCTCAACCTATCCTCGTACGACCTATTCTCCATTCCAGGCAACATCCTGGTAAATCTCCTCTGCACCCTCTCCAAAGCTTCCACATCTTTCCTAAAGTGAGGCGACCAGAACTGCACACAGTATCCCAAATGTGGCCTAACCAAGGTCCTATCCAGCTGCAACATCACCTCACGACTCTTGAATTCAATCCCTCTGCTAATGAACGCTAATACACCATAGGCCTTCTTACAAGCTCTATCCACCTGAGTGGCAACTTTCAAAGATCTATGAACACAGACCCCAAGATCCTTCTGCTCCTCCACCTTACTAAGAACCCTACCGTTAACCCTGTATTCCGCATTCTTATTTGTCCTTCCAAAATGGACAACCTCACACTTGACAGGATTGAACTCCATCTGCCACTCCTCAGCCCAGCTCTGCATCATATCTAAGTCCCTTTGCAGCTGACAACAGCCCCCCTCACTATCCACAACTCCACCAATCTTCATATCGTCTGCAAATTTACTGACCCACCCTTCGACTCCCTCTTCCAAGTCATTAATAAAAATTACAAACAGCAGAGGACCCAGAACTGATCCCTGCGGAACTCCACTTGTAACTGGGCTCCAGGCTGGATATTTACCGTCTATCACCACTCTCTGACTTCGACCGGTTAGCCAGTTCTCTATCCAACTGGCCAAACTGCCCACTATCCCATGCCTCCTGACTTTCCGCATAAGCCTACCATGGGGAACCTTATCAAAAGCCTTACTAAAATCCATGTACACTACATCCACTGCTCTACCCTCATCCACATGCTTAGTCACCTCCTCAAAGAATTCAATAAGACTTGTAAGGCAAGACCTACCCCTCACAAATCCGTGCTGGCTGTCCGTAATCAAGCAGTGTCTTTCCAGATACTCATAATTCCTATCCCTCAGTACCCTTTCCATTACTTTGCCTACCACCGAAGTAAGACTAAGTGGCCTGTAATTCCCGGGGTTATCCCTCTTCCCTTTTTGAACAGGGGCACAACATTCACCACTCTCCAGTTCCCTGGCACTGTTGTTTGTTGTTAGATACGAGTTGGAGCCTTTCGATTTGATTTCCCTGGTATTGATTTCAAGTGAGATAAATTTAGCTGCAGTTCTCACTTTTAATTCCTTTGTTATTGAAATAACTCCTCGGCTGGTATCCCATTACCAAGTCATCCTTTATTTACATAGTACTTGACACTGGTCCATCTTCCACAGAGCCAGCTCACAGAGTAAACAGAACCTCTGACATTCCTGTTTATATCTGTCAGCGAGGGTTCCCTGATTGAACCAGTTTAACAGCCCCAATCAGGGAATTCATATTTGAGAGGTCCACTTAGTTGACCTTGTTCCAATCACTACAGTCATCAAGAACATTTTTCTTGCAACTTGCATCAAGCTTCCTTGAGGTCCATTCTGAAATTTGTTACTTCTACAACCTAGGAGCATAAAGGAGGCACCTCCAAGTCTACAGCAGGGTCTGCGCCATCCAACTTGGAAGTATGTCAGTATTACTTCACGAATGCTGTATTGATGCAAGCTAAATAGAACTGGGAGAGAATCATCACAGCATGATTGGGGTAGTTCAAGATGGTGGCACTCTCAGGGATAGTAAGGAATGGTCGAAAGATGCCAGCCTCACCAGTGATGTCCACAGCCCAAGAATTAGATATTAAACCAGGTTGTGGTGAACCCTCTTGAAGGAGTAATTCACTAGCACTCATTCTAGAGATTCAAAGAAAAGGGACTGTTATTTAGCTGAGGCGCTGAGGTTTTGTTAAATCTTGTGGAATCACAAAACAGTGGAACTTTCAAGAAAGGATGAGAATAAGCTGAATTGAATAAAGAATTACAAGTCTCAGCACACAGAGTTTCTGAATAACAGCACAAACAGGTCCAAATACATCTCTTCCCCATTGGTCTGATGGCATTCTGCTTGGAAACTGTAATAGATATTTTTACCCCAATACTCTGACTGCTCCCTGCAGTGGACCACATCTCCGAGCATAGAATTGCCTATTTAAATCACAACAGAACTGCAGACACAGATGCAGCATTTTAAAAACTGTCACATTTCCTTATTCCATTGATCACAATGGACAAGAATAATCATCTCTACTTTCGGATGAATCTTGTTTAGCAAGTTAACCTAAAGATACTTCACTTGATGGACCTATAAAATAGAAATTGTTTGTCCATCGACCAAATAAAAATTCAAACTGAATTTTCCATGTTTATTCTAAGTTTAACGCCAGATACCTAATTATCTTAGTGACATAAATGTCTTTCAGTGATTTGCACAATCTGTTAATAGGTCAACAAACGTTAAGATGTGGGCTGTGAAAATTATGACATGTCAACACGAAAGCTACTCATCCAGATTCCTCTGCCTGCAATTTAAGCAGCAATGTGAAGCCAATCATTTTAAACTGGTTAGCACCTCACATAAAATAACAACGTGAAATTTCAGGAGGATATTATAAAGTTTCTGTCTATTGGTGCCCCACAGTGTGATACAAAAATCGCTATTTCATTCAATATCAGAAGAGAATGGGAAACTTGGCAATTCAGGCAAATGAAAAATTTATTTATTTTCATTCATTAATTCATAGGACGGAAGTATCACTGGCCAGCCTGCAGTTATAGTCCATACTTATTGCCCAGATCTCACTTAAGAGTCAATCACATTGCTGTGGGTTTAGATTCCCATTTAAACCAGATCAGGTAAGGATGGCAGTTTCCTTTCTTAAAGGATATTAGTGAACCAGATTTTTGTTTCCTGACAATAATTTTATGGCTATCATAAATTGTTGATTTTTTAAAAATATCAAATGCAAGTTCTGCCATCTATCATGGTCCCCAGAACATTACCTGTCTCTCTGGATTAACAACTCTGCTCTTAATACCACTGCTTCCTACAATAAACTAAGGCTTATTGAACTTGCTTCAGAGGTTTTATTCAATTTCGATGGATACAAACTGTTAGAACTCATCTCTCATCGTAATTGTTTCAGTTTTGAGGATAGGTTCATAATGTTGTGTCTGGATTATGAAAATAATATCAGATGCTATAACGAGCACTGGATTTTATAAGGTTGTTATGGTTGAAATGGTATCCTTTCAGGTCAAGGTATAGCAGAATAATTTCAAGAAGAGGAATGCCCTACTATGAGATCTGATTAGATTCCCTACAGTATGGAAACAGGCCATTTGGCCCAACAGGTCCACACTGACCGTCCGAAGAGTAACCCACCCAGACCCATTTCCCTGCCCTATACTTACTCTTGACTAATGCATCTAGCACTATGGGCAATTTTAGCATGGCCAATTCATCTAACCTGTACATCTTTGGATTGTGGGAGGAAACTGGAGCACCCAGAGGAAACTCACGCAGACATGAGGAGAATGTGCAAACTCCACGCAGATAGTTGCCCGAAGTCGGATACGAACCTGGTCCGTGGCGCTGTGGGGCAGCAGTCCTAACCACTGAGCCACTATGGCGCCCAGACACAAGCCCATCTAGCATCATGGTAGAGACAAGACCGTTTGAGCTGCCTGTCATGATGTCAGACACTCAAATTAGAATTAATGGAAAGTAAGATGCACATTATAACACCTGGGGGAGGAGGTGACTCTTTCTGTAGCATCATTACAGGCCCTCAGAGTCAGACAGGTTTCAGAAAGGTGACTCACGAGTGCTGTCATGCTTGGTAGAAGAAAGCAACAGTTTTGGGGTTAAATATGAAGCAGAGTGCTGGTGAGAACTGATATCGTCTCTGAAGAAACAAGTCTGGTGGAGAGTTAAAGGCCAAGGAGTCATCAGATTGCCATGCCACACGCAACCATGTTTAGAAGATTGAGGGAAGAAAATTTGTTTTAAAAGGTTGATGGAAGATTCACCCTGGGGTGTGGCAGAAAGAAGAGAGTCTGTTAAATCAGGGGGAGAGCTTGGCACTTTATGCACAAGATATAATTTGTGCCGTGAGTATACTATAATGCATAAATGAGGCCTGAGGCTTTCAACTATATTACAAATTTAATAGATAGTACTTTTTTTCTCTAATTTAATGCATTAGCTTCCTCTTAACTAAGGTTTCAATGTTGATTTTCATTTGTTTGTCATAATGACAGTCTTAAGGTCGAAATATTGCTATGCGATCTTTTGTATTAATCACTGAAACTCATCTCTTTTTGAAAGTTATTGAACTCTACAGCAATCATAAAAATTACAAATGGCCACTCTTTTGAAAATGGGCATTATTTTCCTCACCAAACTGACAAGCCTCATTCAAGAAAATTAGATGCTGCAATCAAGAGATGAGAGGATACAGTCAGATATGTCCAACCTATCATGAGGATGGTTCATCTTTTCCACAGGTGTTTGTTATAGATGCCAATACAAAATGGAATATAACTTCTACTGCTGTCACCAATGACCAATAAACGTTTAACCCTTTAAATGTCATAATCATGGGAGAGAATGGAAAATGACTGGTAAAACCTCTGGTTCTTAAAATGGCAGGTTGATTGTGTTTTCAAATGAGGTTGAACCTGTTCCAGATTAAAAGCACTCTCGCATATCTATCTCTCACTACATCTGCAGTGACACTTGATAGATTATAATTGATTACAAGCTGATAGGGGAATCACATTCCCTAACATTTTTCAGAGCAAGCTGGCACTCAGTGCCTGGCTCAAACATGGGCATTAGGAAGGGTGAGTGGATGTGGGCTTCCAGAAATAACTGACCTTGCTGTGCAAGGCAGTGTTGCATGGAGTTGGCAGAATTCTGACACCGTATTCAGATAGCTCTTTGTCAGCCGATTGCACGGGTACACACAGCTAGCCTGCTGTCATTGTTTCACTATGTATCACATGTGAAGAGCAATTTTTCTTTGTTAACTTGACATGCAGCATGAAGATGCTGGGCAGAGGATGCAATAGCTTAAGAAGGTGAGGCAGAGGAGGAGTGCAACTTTCTGAAGCCCCAGATGAAATGCCAGATGCTGCATTTTGGGAAAACAAATCGTAGCAGGACTTATACACTTAATGATAAGGTCCTAGGGAGTATTGCTGAACAATGAGACCTTGGAGTGCAGATTCATTGCTTCTTGAAAGTAGACTCGCAGGTAGATGGGATGGTGAAGAAGGCATTTGGTATGCTTTCCTTTATTGGTCAGAGTATTGAGTACAGGAGTTGGGAGGTCATGTTGCGGCTGTACAGGACATTGGTTAAGCCACTTTTGGAATATTGCATGCAATTCCGGTCTCCTAACTATCGGAAAATTGTTGTGAAACCTGAAAGTGTTCAGAAATGATTTAGAGTCATAGAGTCATAGAGAGTTATAGCATGGAAACAGACCCTTCGGTCCAACTCGTCCATGCCGACCAGATATCCCAATCCAATCTAGTCCCACCTGCCAGCACCCGCCCCATATCACTCCAAACCCTTCCTATTCATATACCCATCCAACTGCCTCTTAAATGTTGCAATTGTACCAGCCTCCACCACATCCTCTGGCAGCTCATTCCATACACGTATCACTCTCTGTGTGAAAACGTTGCCCCGTAGGTCTCTTTTATATCTTTCCCCACTCACCCTAAACCTATGCCTTCTAGTTCTGGACTCCCCAACCCCAGGGAAAAGACTTTACCTATTTGCCCTATCCATGCCCCTCATACTTTTGTAAACCTCAATAAGGTCACTCCTCAGCCTCTGAAGCTCCAGGGAAAACAGCCCCAGCCTGTTCAGCCTCTCCCTATAGCTCAAATCCTCCAACCCTGGCAACATTCTTGTAAATCTTTTCTGAACCCTTTCAAGTTTCACAACGTCTTTCCGATAGGAAGGAGACCAGAATTGCACGCAATATTCCAACAGTGGCCTCACCAATGTCCTGTTACAGCCGCAACATGACCTCCTAACTCCTGTACTCAATACTCTGACCAAGAAAGGAAAGCATACCAAATGCCTTCTTCACTATCCTATCTACCTGCCACTCCACTTTCAAGGAACTATGAACCTGCACTCCATGGCCTCTTTGTTCAGCAACACTCCCTAAGACCTTACCATTAAGTGTATAAGTCCTGCTAAGATTTGCTTTCCCAAAATGCAGCACCTTGCATTTATCTGAATTAAACTCCATCTGCCTCTTCCATTGGCACATCTGGTCCAGATCCTGTTGTCATCTGAGGTAACACTCTTACCTGTCCACTACACCTCCAATTTTGGTGTCATCTGCAAACTTACTAAATGTACCTCTTATGCTTGTATCCAAATCATTTATGTAAATGACAAAATGTAGAGGACCCAGCACCGATCCTTGTGGCACTCTACTGGTCACAGGCCTCCAGTCTGAATAAAACCCTCCACCACCACCCTCTGTCTTCTACCTTTGAGCCAGTTCTGTATCCAAATGGCTAGTTCTCCCTGTATTCCGTGAGATCTAACCTTGCTAATCAGTCTCCCATGGGGAACCTTGTCGAATGCCTTACTGACGTCCATATAGAGCACATCTACCATTCTGCCCTCATCAATCCTTTTTGTTACTTCCTCAAAGAACTCAATCAAGTTTGTGAGACATGATTTCCCATGCACAAAGCCATGTTGACTATCCTTAATCAGTCCTTGCCTTTCCAAATACATGTGCATCCTGTCCCTCAGGATTCCCTCCAACAACTTGCCCACCACCAATGTCAGGCTCACTGGTCTATAGTTCCCTGGCTTGTCCTTACCACCCTTCTTAAACAGTGGCACCACGTTAGCCAACCTCCAGTCTTCCGGCACCTCACCTGTGACTATCGATGATACAATTATCTGAGCAAGAGGCCCAGCAATCGCTTCTCTAGCTTCCCACAGAATTCTCGGGTACACCTGATCAGGTCCTGGGGATTTATCCACCTTTACCCGTTTCATGACATCCAGTACTTCCTCCTCTGTAATATGGACATTTTGCAAGGTGTCACCATCTACTACCCTACAGTCTATATCTTCCGTATCCTTTTCCACGATACATACTGATGCAAAATACTCATTTAGTATCTCCCCTATTTTCTGTGGCACCACACAAAGGCCGCCTTGCTGATCTTTGAGGTGCCCTATTCTCTCCCTAGTTACCCTTTTGTCCTTAATGCATTTGTAAAAACTCTTTGGATTCTCCTTAATTATATTTGCCATAGCTATCTTGTGTCCCCTTTTTGCTGTCCTGATTTTCCTCTTAAGTATACTCCTACTTCCTTTATACTCTTCTAACGATTCACTGATCTATCCTGTCTATACCTTACATATGCTTCCTTCTTTTTCTTAACCAAAACCTCAATTTCTTTAGTCATCCAGCATTCCCTACACCTACTAGCCTTTCCTTTCACCCTAACAGCAATATACTTTCTCTGGATTCTCATTATCTCATTTCTGAAGGCTTCCATTTTCCAGCCGTCCCTTTACCTGCGAACATCTGCCCCCAATCGGCTTTTGAAAGTTCTTGCCTAATACCGTCAAAATTGGCCTTTCTCCAATTTAGAACTTCAACTTTTAGATCTGGTCTATCCTTTTCCATCATTATTTTAAATTTACAAGGATGTTGCCAGGTTTGGAGGATTTGAGCTATAGGGAGAGGTTGACTAGGCTGGGGCTGTTTTCCCTGCAGCGGTGGATGCTGAGGGGTGATCTTATAGAGGGATGACCTGAAAAGAATGATAAGGAGGAGTATAGAGTCATAGAGATGTAACCACAGAAACTGACCCTTCGGTCCAACTCGTCCATGCCTACCAGATATCCTAACCTAATCTAGTCCAATTTGCCAGCACTTGACCCATATCCCTCTCAACCCTTCCTATTCCTATAGTCATCCAGATTCCTTTTAAATGTTGTAATTGTACTAGCCTCCACCACCTCCTCTGGCAGCTCTTTCCATACATGCACCACCCTCTGTGTCAAAAGGTTGTCCCTAAGGTCCATTTTATATTTTTCCCCTTCACCCTAAACCTATGCCCTCTAGTTCAGGACTTCCCCCACCTCAGGGAAAAGACCTTGCCTATTCACCCTATCCATGTCCTTCATGATTTTATAAAGCTCGATAAGGTCATCCCTCAGCCTTCGACCATCCAGGCTCCTCCTGTGAGAGTAGGACACCTTCAAGAACCCAAAGGCTCTCCTCATAACAACCTCATCTCAGCCAAAAGTGTCACCCATTCATGGAGTGGATGCTGTAATGGGGGTGAGCAGTGGTGATTGGAGCTAGTCTTTTTATTTACCTGTGGGACATGGGCATCGCTTGTTGGCCATCCCTAGCCATTCTTGAACTGAGTGGCTTACTGAGCCATTTCAGCGGGCAATTAAGAGTCAAACAAATTGCTGTGGATCTAGAGTTACCTGTAGTCGAGATCAGGTGATGGTGACAGATTTCCATCCCTAGAGGACATTAGTGAGTCAGATAAGCTTTTCCTGCCAATTGGCAATAAATTCATGCTGATCAGTAGATTCTTAATTCTAGATTTACTTGTTTTAATGGAATTCAAGTTCCACCATGTACTGTGGTGGGATTTGAAGCCTGATCCCCCAGGCCAGTAGCTGAGTTTCTGGATGAATAGTTTAGTGATAATGCCACTAGGCCAACTCCTCCCTATCAAGAAAGCAGTGAGATTCAGGGAAGGGTGCATCCTGGAGAAATGGATGTGAAGATGCAGCCATCTCTACAGAAAGCGGATAGGAGATAGGGCACAGTTTTCTTGGTGTTCACTTAAAAGAGACGGTACTGGGACCTAAGTGTCCTGGAGAGTGTTAACCAAGATTTAGAACATTTTACAGGGTTGAGTGTGGAGCCCACAGCTCCGATCTGTAGCTGCAGTTTGGAAAGCATTGTAGGGATGAGTGTGAATTATGGTTGGTGTATTCAGGGGCTGCAGTAGGTCCCCAGGTTAGAAATGGCTGGAGTTGCCTGCTCCACGAAAGCACGCTTAAATAAAAACATGTTGATAGGAGACATATTGGAGGACACAATTATTTGGTGTTTTCCAGTCCACTGCTAAATCAGGGACTCCAATCTCTGGGGACTTTCACAGCTCATGACTAGTGTGGGAGTAGGTAGTGAGAGGAGAGGACAGTGGGTCACATTTCTGGGGAAAAATGGGAGGGCAGTGGTTGTCTGTCTTTGGGACAGAAGTCTGACCATTTTTGTCAGAAGCATATGGTGTTTTGGCTTTCATTGAGTTTCAGAGGGGGATTGAGTTTCAGAGCTGTGAGATCTTGTTGCAGCTCTATAAAACTTTGGTTAGACCGCACTTGGAATACTGTGTCCAGTTCTGGTCGCCCTATTATAGGAAAGACGTGGATGCTTTGGAGAGGGTTCAGAGGAGGTTTACCAGGATGCTGCCTGGAATGGAGGGCTTATCTTATGAAGAGAGGTTGATTCAGCTCAGACTTTTTTCATTGGAAAAAAGAAGGAAGAGAGGGGACCTAATTGAGGTGTACAAGATAATGAGAGGCATAGATAGTGTTGATAGCCAGAGACTTTTTCCCAGGGCAGAAATTGTTAACACGAGGGGTCATAGTTGTAAGCTGTTTGGCGGAAAGTATAGAGGGGATGTCAGAGGGTTCTTTACACAGAGAGTTGTGAGAGTATGAAATGCGTTGCCAGCAGCAGTTGTGGAAGCAAGGTCATTGGGGATATTTAAGAGACTACTGGACATGCATATGGTCACAAAAATTTGAGGGTTTGTACATTAGGTTTACCTTACATGAGGATCAATGGTCGGCACAACATCGTGGGCTGAAGGGCCTGTTCTGTGCTGTACTGTTCTATGTTCTATGTTCTAAGCTTGATATGCACTTTATTCCGTGAAACCTGGTTTGCATTTTACCATGAAAATATTAAGGTCGTCTCTGGTTTGTTATAATATAGTGATCACAGCTGCACAAGAAAGGTATTGCAATTGGTGTTCCTTAATTCAGGTGATGATAGTTGGCATATACATATTGGGGAAAAAGTGAATTTAAAAACCTTTGAGTTTAATATTTCCATTCCATACCCACATACTGACCAATTATTTCTTAACTCCTTAAATCTCAAGTCGAAGATGTGGTCAGCAAACTCTGTATCAAAAAGGCTCATAATTATTTGACAACTCAATATCTGTCAGGATCAAAGTACAGGGGCAAGCACCTATGATGTGGGCATTAATTTGGATGATCAAAATAATCCAGTGGTTGCAGAAAGAATGTGGATTGGCAGGCCCTAACTTGAACTCTGGTACTAAAGATCAGGACAACCATTAAATGACATATACATGTCATCTAGTTGCGTTGGACTAGATGACATGTATATGTCATTTTACCGAACAAAGAATTTAAAAAGAGGAGAGAAGAAACTGTTGCATAGCTGCTGCGAAACTGTGAGTGAAACACGAGTGAAAATGAAAGCAATGAGCAGATTAGTCCCCAAAGAAAATAGGGCTTGTGCCGTAGAAATATTTTAATGAATGCATTGGTAGTGTTTCGTTATCATTTTTAACACATCAATTCTGCCCAGATGCGCTTTACTTTAAGCCTGTAAAACCATTAGATAGGGGCTGTTTGAAATGATAGATCATTTGAAATAGACTCCTGAGTCCAAGTAAATAGTACTGTAAACAAATATGCTCTAGACAACTGTATTGGTAAAAAGACGATGCTTGCTCAAGGCTGATAGAAATAGAAGAAAAATATTATGTGCCAAATACATCAGTTGTATATATGATCATCTGTTCCCACAGCATATGTGGTAGCTATTTAAGGCTGCTTCTGTTTGAAAGGTTTGCAAACTTAATGATTCCCAAACAAGTTGATTTTGTGTACCTTTGAATATTTAATGAAATATGGAACCACAGCACATAGGTCAAATCACTGCAGCACATGTAGCAATGCGGACACTCAGTTCTGGCATTTCATTTTGTATTCAATTAATAGCTTTTCAAAGAAGTACATACAACTGTAAGCCAATTATATCTGCTTCCATTGCCTCAATTCCTTGTTGATGGTATCTAATGTTTTCCCTTTAAGGCACTCTCTTCAATAGCTCATTGGGGTGGCGCGGTGGTTCAGTGGTTAGCATTGCTGCCTCACAGCAACAGCAACCTGAGTTTGATTCCAGCCTTAAGCAACTGTCTGTGTGGAGATTGCAAATTCTCACTGTGTTTGCATGTGACTTCTCCGGGTGCTCCGGTTTCCTCCCACAGTGCAAAGATGTGCAGGGTAAGTGGATTGGCCATTGGAAGTGTAGGGTGTGGGGCGGTGGGATTCTCTTCGGACAGTCAGTATGCACTCAATGGGTCAATTGGCCTGCTTCCATACTGTTAGGAATCTATGATTTCTTGTAAGTGAAACGCATCTAACTGAGTTTCAAGATAATGGAGATTATCACAAATTTTATTTACATGATGTAACAATTTGATAACCACCTGAAAAGATAGGACAAAGAAATAGATGTAACAGACACTTTAACATCATCTCTCTTTAGCTATCTATCAGGGTCTCGTTAGCTATATCTATCTGTCTATCTATCTTATCTTATCTATCGATCTAATCTTTTGATCTAGCTATCGAATCAATCTAGATTCCTAGAATAGCTTATCATTCATTTTCCTTCATACTGCCTATAAAACATACCTTTCGATATCTCCATTAGAAGGTCAAGGGATACCAGTGCATGGGATTTACATTGTTAAGCTGCCCTCAAAGCAGACACTATCCTGAGTTGGAAGGATAGCACCTTTCCTCCACCATCACCAGGTTAAACTATTAGAACCTAACCACGCTGTGGCTGGACATGCACCAGAGGGATTGTAGTGTTTCAGGCAATTGGCTCACAATCAATATATGAAGGGCAAATAGGAATTGGAAAAATATAGATGCTTGCCAGCAATATCCATATCCCATGAACGAATTTTTTAAAAGTTTTGTTTATGAAGAATAAGTCTAACAGTCCTCAAAATGGTTAATTTTCAATTTGGAACTTTAACCTGATTAGGTCACTTGAATCCTATTGTAGGGGCGGCATGGTGTAACAGTGGTTAGCACTGTGGCCTCACAGCACCAGGGACCCGGGTTTGATTTCAATCTTGGGTGACTATCTGTGTGGAGTTTGCACCTGCACCCCGTGTCTGCGTGCTCCGATTTCCTCCCACAATCTAAAGATGCGCAGGTTAGGTGAATTGGTCATGCTAAATTGCCCATAGTGTTCAGGGTTGTGTAGGTTAGGTGCATTCGTCAGGGGTAAATGTAGAGTAATGGGAATGGGGTTGGGTGGAATACTCTTTGGGTGGAATACAGGCCAAAGGGCCTGTTTCCACGCTGTAGGGATTCTAATTCTAATGTTCTAATTATCTTTATCACCATTTATATTTTTCTCATCTTATTGTTTCTTTTCCTGAAGCTAAACCCATTTTGTCTACTTTTGATTTTGAAAGTGTCAGAAAATAATTACCTCTATTTCTTTATCCTCTGGAGTTAGGGGTAGGGATATAGGGGTACTTGGATTTTCATGGAGTTGGCTGATCCCAGAAATCCATTAGAATGTTGATACAGTTAAGCCTCATGGATAACATTTGCTTGACTAACATTTCTGTCTGTCTGAACATTTTCTGTAAATTTCACAATGTATATTTACACCAGATATTTCAAGTGCTTGCAGTTTCTGGAATCAATACTTTCAATGTTCTGGTTAATTGACACTTTTATTGAGCTGTAGTAAGGGCATTTTTTATGAATGAATGACTGGTTCTTTGCAGATTAAAAAAAAAACATTTTATTTCATGATATAGGTTCTCTGCTTCGAAACAGTGTACAAATTAATTTAATGGGCACAGAGGAGCCATAGCTTGGCATAGGTAACCTGAGCAACCATGGGGTCAGGGGTTGCAAAGGCTTAGAGGCAGAGTCAGAGGCATGAAAGGTGGGTGATGGAGATGAGCTGGCATAGATGAGATACAGCAAGTATGTAGGAGTGAGTATTAAGTGCCTTCTTATTATAACTGGAATGAAGTACCAAAGCATAAAAATGGGTCTTTGAAGCAGCCAACCTTTGCACCCAACAACTCCTGGGATTGCCTCTTTGTCCTGTGGGTGGCACGCTCAATTCCAGCATTAACCTGCTGGTCAGAGCTACATTCTCTGAAGTTGGGTTCTGCAAAGCTAGAAATGTTCCCAACTCCCACTAGCTGCCTTGAGATTGAAAATACAATCCAAAGAGTTGACTCCTATAGATCCACTGAATCATCTTCTTCAATAAGGAATGTTGAATGGGCATTTGTATGTGTTGACCAGGTTATCTCCCATTTATTGTCTTCTTCTAAAATAAAACTGTGGTCTGCCAAAGCATCACATGGAATATGGTGCAATATGGATTTGAGATCAGCCATGATTGCATTAATGACAGAGCAAGTTAGAAGGTCCATTTGGTTTTCTCCCGACCCTGCTTCTTATGTTTCTTTGTTGGCATGTTGCTTAGTTTGGAGGATGGTAGTGTCTACTCCCTGGCCTCATTGCATTGTATCCATCAGTTGGGGGAACAGATTTCACACCCCATGGACTCATCATGTTCATGCTTTTATAGATTCATGGAGTGATAGAGTAAGCAGCGTGGAAACAGACCCTCTGGTCTGACTCATCCATGCTGACCAGGTTTCCCAAAGTAAACTCATCCCATTTGCCTGCATTTGGTCCATATCCTTCTAAACCTTACCTACCCATATACCTGTCTTTTAAATGTTGCAACTATACGTGCATCTGCCACTTCCTCTGACAGTTCATTTCACATATGAACCACCCTCTGTGTGAAAATGTTATCCCTCAGGTCTCTTTTAAAACTTTCCCCTCTCACCTTAAACCTATGTTTTTAACTCCCCTATGCTGCGGAAGAGACCTTCACTATTCACCTTATCTATACCTCTCATGATTTTACAAGCCTCCGAAAAGGTCATCCCTCAACCCCCTGTGCTTCAGAGAAAACAACACCAGACTATCCAGTTTCATCTTGAAACTCAAACCCTCAGAGCTGAAATATCCTGATCTTATATTCTATTTTTCCATTTTCTTGATAGTGTTACAGCCTATAGCAATTAATAAGGTTTTCATTGACTTTAGCAACTTCCCTGCTTGTCAACCACTTGCATGTGTGCAGTAATCCACAAATTACTTGATTTAAAGTCTGACGTGTTGAATAGCTGATAGAAACTAACAGAAATGGGTTGTTTAAGAGGCCCATCTTAGTGCTTTTTGACTTCATTCCAGTATAAATAAAAAAGACCAGCTCTACAGCCTGTGCTTCACAAACCTGCCATGCAGGATCCATGTCAGCTCATGCACTACACTCACCCTCCATGGCCCCTTTTACCCTCCATGCCAATCTAAACTCCTGCAAGCCCTGACCCCTTATACTAAACATGCCAGTCTAAAGGCTCTCCAGGCGCATTTAACTACTTTACACTGCGTATAGGACCAATGAACCCCTATAGTGACAAGAAATGTCTTCAAAGAAACACTCAATCATCCCTATCGTCAAGTTTAGAGCTTCTTTCACAAATTTTAAATACTTTTAAATATTTAAAATGAAGAATTTCTTTCTTCCTTCACTCATTTCTACCAGCATGATTTTTAAAAATCTTTCCTTTCAGTGCTGAATATAATTGTAGATATTCCCTGAATTGTCTCCAACCCTGAAACAAAATGCATGCATTAATTAAATAAAGCACAGGCAGCTCCTAATATTTCAATGTGAAGAAGTTGCATTTAAGATCAATTCTGTACATACTAGATTTTAACTTAACTCTGACAAGGGACTATGTTGGAGATATTGAACTTTGCCCTGCCAAGAATTTCCACTGACTTCTGATCTAAATTTGTTTCGCAGTTCACCAATGTCAAAATAATGTATTTGTTGAGTGGGAAAATATTCAATTGAACTCAGCTTTGTTTGCTGTTTGTAAACTTTCTTTTTTAGGGGAGATTAAATATGATCTAAATAGATGTTTTAACAAGACAGGTACCTTAAGATGAGACTACGTTTTACAACATATGAACAGTAAACAGACTACAAGGGGTGAAAGTTCCTACTTGATACAGACATGAGGTTAAACAAAAGGACAACTCCTCTATTTATCACTGTTTATCACATAACAAATGGGACATCTGCTTGTTATTTTACCCCAAAATTTGAACTGTAGATTTGAGCCAAAGTCCCGTATATTGGTTCGTTGGTTCTCAAGCCATTGTTACGTCGTATCGTTTCTATGTTTTCATTTCCATCAAGCACCCCCTCAATATTCTTTCATCAAAATGGTTCAGCAAAGAAGGGAAACAAAAAAGTACTCTATTAAGATAAAATACAGGCACAACTACAAGGGCTTCTATGTCCTCAACATTTTAAAAATATTTCCAGCTCTATAAATTACACAAGATAAAATGTTACTTGTGACAAAAGATAGTTCAGGTCATTAATTTTGGGTATTTTATATCAGACTTTACACCAATGTTTCCTATAAATCACTAGCACTTGTTTTTGAATGTGCTGTATTTTAATATCTTTGAGGAGAAAGTGAGGTCTGCAGATGCTGGAGATCAGAGCTGGAAATGTGTTGCTGGAAAAGCGCAGCAGGTCAGGCAGCATCCAGGGAACAGGAGAATCGACGCTTCGTTCCTGAAGAAGGGCTTATGCCCGAAACGTCGATTCTCCTGTTCCCTGGATGCTGCCTGACCTGCTGCGCTTTTCCAGCAACACATTTTCAGCTCTGTATTTTAATATCCCTCCCAAGAGAAGTTCTAGTTTTGTTTGGAGTTTGGTGCAATAGAGAATGCAAGAATGAAAGATGCAATCTTAATGTGGGTCATGCCATCAACAGTGCAGGTCTTGTCCTTGCAAGTGTGCTCTGGTTGGATACTTAGCTGGTGCTAGAAGTATTGGACGATCAAGATGGTGATATATCAGAAAGTATTGCAGCCAGCAGCTACAGTATGCAACCTTAACCAGCTTCAATTTAAGAAGATGGTTTCTGACCTTCCGTTTCCTCTTCCGTAGTCGGAGTAGCTCTTTGTGCTGTCTTGACACAAAATTCACAGCTGCATACTCCAGGAGGGCAGAGAACACAAACAGCAGACAGACGGCCATCCAGATATCGATGGCCTTGACATAGGACACCTGCAGTGAGGAGGGTGAAAGGTTAGCTTTCGACAAGGTTAGCAGTGGTAGAATAGGCCATGGTCAGAATTCCAGGCTACGATTCAATTATAAAGGAGGCAACCTTACCTGCAACAAAACTGTCCTAAAATTAATTAAATATGAATTTAAAATATGAGATTTTTTGGTCAATGTTTCCTATAGCTCTACAACCGTTTGAATTCTCAGCCCTTCGCACATTGGCCTCTTGTGCATCCTCCTGTTTTAATCACTCTGCCGTTACAGGCTGCATATTCAGCCTCCTTGATTCTAAGCCCAGGAATTTGATCCATAAACTTCTAAATTGCTCTATTACCTTGTCCTCCAGTGAGCTGCTCCTGAAACCTGACTCAACGAACAAGGTTCATCATAACTTAGTGGTTTGGAGCCAAATTCTGGTTGAACATTTTGGGAGGAGTTACAGAAATACAATTTATTCGGGTTGAACATACAAATAAGGAACAACAGTAGACCCATCGACCCTTCAAGCTTCCTCCATCATTTAACAGGATCATAGCAGATCAGATTTTAACCTCAACTATACATTCCTGCCTAATCTCTCTTCCCCTTGATAATCAAGAAATTATGTGCCTCAGCCTTAAAAATATTTAAAGATTTTGCATCCATTGCCATTTGAAGAAGGGAATTTCAAAGACTCACAGCCCTCATCTCTGTTTTAAATGGGTGGCCTCTCACTTTTAAACTACAACCTGTAAGACCTTGCTGCACCTAAGCAGGCACTTTGTTGGGAACCTGGTCTTCCCTTCGGAATTCTCCAGAGATTTTATAAGTGACCAGGATGGGGGCAGCTCGATAAGGTCTGTGGTGTCAAGTGGGGTAGGTTGTGGGTTAAGGGTGGGAAACTCAGGAGAAAGTGTGGCACTCCCAACATTGAGAATTTGCATATCAATGGCTTCCTAGCAGTTGGATGCATCATGGACAGCAATGAGCCTGAAGAGATCAGGCATCACCTAAATGTGACTGTGTGTGTGATCCATCCGGATGCTCCATGTCTGAGGAATTTTGAAAAATTAGACCTTAGTAAAAACTTTGAGTGGCCTCCTTACAAGGGGATTGAAAGTTTGAAATTACAAATGAGAGGGTGAGTTTCTTTCATCATTCTGAGGAGTGATGGGGGAAAGGGTAGGAGAGTGGGATACAAGTTCAATGCCCTTACTCTTATCATGGCCCCAGTAGACACAAAGCAGCACACAGACCTTCAGCTGGCTGGTGTCTGAGCAGATTAGTAAGTAGGTAAATCTCAAGGCAGGGAGTGTGGACATGGAATACCCACCCTGGCACTTCCATTGGCATTTACCCTCTCTTCAGTCCATTTTTAACCACGCTGTCTGTTACTTCACACCTCTTACATGGCTCCTGTGTCTATATATACTTTTTAAAAATATATGACAGAAACCACATTCATGCAGAAAAATTTAGGAATGCAAAATGCACGGTTTTCAGTTAATATTTTCTTTGAATTGATATTGGACTAATATAACATAGCATTGCTCACATACTGTTTTGTCAGGAGTGATTACAGTCTGAGCTAATGTAATTCAAATGTCAATACAACCCATGTCATCTTTTGATCATCATTTGGGAAGGAAGGTTACTCCTGAGCCATATGTTGCAGAGTTCTATCTTACTCACTGACTATAACAATTGTAAAGCAGCATCTTTATAAGACCAGATGGGACAAGTGTAGGCCATTGGGCCCCTTAAGCCTGCTCCCTTATTTATAAGGATCATAGCTGATCCAACATTCCTCATGTTCACTTTCCTGCATTTTGCCCATAATCTCATAATCAAGAATCTATCTATCTCAGCCTTAAATATACACAAGGACTCTGGCCCCATAGCTCTCTGTGGTGAGGAGTTCCAAAGACTCACAACCCTCTGAGAGAAAGAATTCCTCCTTCAGTCTTAAATTGTTGCCTTTTTATTCTGAGACTATGCTGTCTGGTCTTAGATTCTCCCATGAGGAGAAATATCCTCTCAGCATTTACCCTGTCAAACCCCTTAAGAATTCTATTTGTTTCAATGAGATCACCTCTCCTTCTTCCAAACTCCAGTGAGTAGAATCCCAATCTATTTAAACTTTGTTTGTAAGGCAACACCTCCATACTGGAGATCAACTTGCTTTTTAAACGCCTGGTATAAGTCCTCAATTTCTATGACATCAGTTTTGTAGCCACGGCTATGTATGTAGCTGTACATATTTATCTATGATGGTCAGAGGCTTTTCAAACTTTACTCCTTGTAACAACATGGGATACATTTAGTGGGGGTCTGATATCTATTTTCAGAGACTTCAAGCCCTTTAGTAGTTGCTCACTTCAGTTGCTCACTCCTTTGTAAAGATATCTGCAAAATGTTCTCTAAGTAATCTAACCTCAACCTCTGCCTCCAGGCACAGGTTGCTTTTCTGGTTCCCAAAAGGTCCAATTCTTTCCCAAGTTTATCTCTTTGGGTTTCCCTTGATTTTAGTCACCAATACTTTTACTTGGCTTTTCTTTGTGTTATAATTTCCTTTTTTGTTGTTGCATGCCTACTTCAAAAGGAAAATAAATGGTAAGAGGTATTCAACAGGTAGTTCAAATGATAGGTTACACAATACTCTTAATCCTGATCTCACCCCATTTAGGGGTACATTAAGCTGTGCTTCATACTTCTGATTAGTGAACAGTCAAGATGGGAGCTTGACAAGGGGAAAATCTTAGTTAATATTGTGTAAAGTTACAGGCTTCAGGTCTGTGTCTATTCATTACAATGTAGTGATTCAATTAATTCCAAGCAAATAGTTTAATTTTCCTACCTTAGGCAATGAAGCACGAGATCCAGAGCTTTGTGTCGTCATGGTGAGCACTGTTGTGATTCCTAAGGCTACTCTAGCAGGGGCTGCATCCATGTTTATCCAAAATGATACCCAGGATAGAATCACAATTAGAAGACTCGGAATGTACATCTGAATTAAATAATAGCCCATTTGTCTCTCAAGATGAAACCTTACTTCAATACATGTGAATTTTCCTGCAAAAGATATAATGGAGCACCAGAAAAGAAGGCCAAACATGTTAGATCTCACGTACATCATGTTTCAAACATTGTGTTCCATATTTCAGCAGATTATAGAGCATGCATTTGCATAGTGGTTGATTTCCTTTCATTAGTACCTAGAGAAATGGAGGTCTATAGCATTGAAATAGGCCCTTCAGCCCTACCTGCCCTGCTGCCCAGTTTTCACAATTTAAACTGTTCTCATCTGCTTGTACTTGGTCCATATCCCTCTCTACCTAATCCATCCATGTACCTGTCTAAATGTTTCTTAAACTGCTACCTGTGTAACATTATTAAAGTGTAGCAATATGGAAAGCATGTTCAGTTTTTTTGATGCTTCCAAATTGTCCAAATTAAATGATATTAGCATGACTGGAGACAATAACATGGTAGAAATGTCATGAGATGAGTAATTCAGAAAGCCAAGCTAATGTGATAGGCATGTGGATGCAAATCCTACAATCGCATTTGGCGAAATTCAAACAGCAAATAAAAAGATAAAACACTTGGCATACAAGGTTAGTCTCTGTGACAGTGATCACAACAAATTGGTAAAACCCCCTCTTAGGTACTCATATCCCACTTTCATTCTCAGTGACACAAGCAATATTGGAAAGACTTGAGCTCTCAGTGGTAGCCTTTACAAAAACACACTTTATTGAACTGAACTAAAATTGCCATTTTGGAATTAAAATCAAACTCAGCAGGATTGTTAATCTAGGTCTCTAGATTACTAACTAGCAATGTAAAAAACACACTTTAATGAAAAGCACTAACAATGAACCAATAATGTAGCACTAACTAGTATCATGGTGGAAACAGAAGATGTGAACATTGGAAGGAGAAAAAATTCATCCATCCATAGATAGCAACTTTAAATATTCAAAATAAGTCATAAAATCAATACAAAGGCTGAAAAATATTTATCTTCAAATGAATGGTGGCAGTGATTCATATAGAGGCACATTTTAATGAGGATAGTGGGATACTACTAAGTTTCGCTACATTGGTAGTTAAAATGAGGTGTGATAATCCTGATTTATCAGCTAAAAGCTTTGTATATTATTGAAAAGGTGCCAACATGCAATGATACTGCAGCCTCTGCCATCGATAATGATGCACAGTTGAAGTTCTTTTGAGGGAATTTATACTAACTGGTTTTGCGGACTGCACATTTAAAATTTTACAACTGGTGTATCTATGTTGTAAAAAATATCTTGATTTAAACCACATAGGGCTGCTGGAACATGCTCAAGGTTCTTTTTGCCCACTGAACAAACGTTTTTTAAAAATATCCATGAACACTACCTTTCTCTCAAACTTAACACAGTGAACAAAAGTGACCACAAAGCTCAGTCCATAGGACCATAAGACTATAGGACCATAAGACCGTGATATAGGGGCAGAATTCAGCCATTCGGCCTATCAGATCTGCTCTGCCATTTGATCATGCTTGAATTGTTTCTCAACTTCCTTCCCTTGCCATCTTCCTATAACCCTTGATCCCCATATCAATCAAGAACTTATCTATCTGTGTCTTAAATACATTCAACGACTTGGCCTCCACAGTCCTGTCCAACAATGAGTTCCATAGATTCACCATTGTCCGGCTGAAAGAATTCCTCCTCAACTCAGTTCTGAAGGGTCATCCCTTCACTCTGAGGCTGTGCCCTCGGGTCCTAGTCTCTTCTATTAGTTGAAATAACTTTTCCATGTTCACACTATCCAGGCTTCTCAGTGTTCTGTAAGTTTCAGTCAGATCCTCCCTCATCCTTCTAAACTCCACCAAGAAGTATCCCAGGGTTCCTTATATTGATAAGCCCTTCATCTCCAGGATCATTCTTATAAACTCCCTTTGGAGGACACTCCTACCCATTTCAAAACATAATAAAAACACTACCTTCAGAAAAGTACTTTAGAATAGATATACACAATTCTGTCTCTGAAACCATTTTATCAAACCATAGCTCATTTGTATCCATTTACCTACCTTGGTTTTCTTTTCCTTTAATACTCTTACTTTTATTGAATAAAAACCTACCAATCTAACTTCTTGATATTTTCAATTTGATTGTCAACATCAACAGTTATTTTGAGTGGGCTGGTGGTAAGTGTTGGGAAGAGTTCCAGATGTCACCTGTCTTCAATGCGATGATGTGCTTTTTGATATCAGCCCGATGACCTGACTTGAACTTCCAAGTTATGTTCCCTTCTTCCGATTTCCCCCTCTGAGCAAACAGCCTTTCTTGATAGACCTTATCAATGACTCCAGTCATAGCAAACACTTCAGTTGGATCACTGTCCATAATTAAGGGAATCCAAATAAACAACGTTGTCACATACTTAACCATTTTAACTCTGGCCCTGTCTCACACATCGCAATTGTTTTTCATTCAAATTTGCTACTTTCCCTCTAATTCCACATTCCTTGACCTTGTCTAGTAGTTCCCCTTGCAGGGATTGATGACCAGTTGGGGAAAGAATGTTGGTTAGGAGACCTGAATCCTTGCTGTTTTTCTGCAATGTCATGGGACTTCTGACATCCCATCATCAGACAAAATGGGCTTGTTTATTTGCTTGGCTCCTGGGTGATGTGGAGAGTGAAGGAGTTAACACAGCTCAAGTTAACTAATTAATTTTTTAGCGAGAATACAATACGATATGTTTTCCAGAAGACTAATCAACTTGAGTTCAATGGTGGGGAATCTTCTAGAAACAATTAGTCAGATTAGAATTTAGACAGGTACATGGATGGATTAGGTAGGTCATTTTGGTATTCCAAGTAGATCAAGAACCTATGAGAAGGAGTCAAACATGAGTCAACAAGACATGTGAGAGTGTAAATGGGTGATTATGACCAATTCGGGACAGCACGGTGGCACAGTGCTGCCCCGGGTTCAATTCCCGCCTCAGGCAACTGACTGTGTGGAGTTTGCACATTCTCCCTGTGTCTGCGTGGGTTTCCTCCGGGTGCTCCGGTTTCTTCCCACAGACCAAAAATATGCAGGTCAGGTGAATTGGCCATGCTAAATTGCCCATAGTGTTAGGTGCAGGGGTAAATGTAGGGGAATGGGTCTGGGTGGGTTGCACTTCGGCGGGTCGGTGTGGACTTGTTGGGCCGAAGGGCCTGTTTCCACACTGTAAGTAATCTAATCTAATCTAATTAGCTGATCTTGAGCTCAGATGCACAAGTGCCTGTGATTGTAATATGCATATCTAAATACCAGAACTTTAATAAAATTAATTTGACTTCTTCAGCACTACATGACCCACATTTCATATTTATGTGATGTGAGGTAACATAAGCGTTGGATTGCGATAACAGCAGATCATGCCTTCTCTACATGCCTGTACACTTCAGTACAAAGACCATGAAGCAAAGTATACAATAAATGGTTCTAGTCTAAAGATGTGCAGGAGCAGAGGGACAATATACATAAATCCTCAAAGGTGGCAGGGCAGGTAGAGACAGCAGACAAGAAAGCATAGAATATTATAGACTGTAGGGATATTAAGTTCTAGAATAAGGAGGTTAGGATAAGCTTCATAGGAGATGGTGGTGTAGTGGTAATGTCACTGGGTTAATAATTGAGAACTAGGAGACAGAGGTCTGCAGATGCTAGAGATCAGAGTTGAGAGTGTGTTGCTGGAAAAGCACAGCAGGTCAGGCAGCATCTGAGGAGCAGGAAAATTGATGTTTTGGGTCTGGAGCCCTTCATCAGGAATAAGACATTTTCCTGATCTTCGGACGCTGCCTGACCTGCTGTGCTTTTCCAGCAACACACTCTCAACAACTAATAATGGAGAGGAGAACCCAAGGCTAATGTCCAGACGATAAGGGTTCAAATCTCACAAAGTGAATTGGGGAGAAAAAGAAAATCTGTAATTACAAAGTTAGCCTAATGGTGACCATGTAACTGCTGTCGATTGCTGTTCCCTTTTGGAAAGAAAATATGTCATACTTACATCTGACCATCTTGTGACTTCCGACCAGGTAATCTGGACCCTTAACTATCCCCTGACAATTAGGGATGGGTAATATCTAGCCAGGAACTCCCCACATCCCATGACTTGTAAGGGTACTGGTTAGACTTCAGGTAGCGTATTATATATAGTTCTGCACACCACATTATAGAAAGGATGTAAATATATTTGACAGATTGCCGAAGAATTATGTCAGTTAATTGAGAGGAGAATTTCCAGTTGCCAGCAAGAGAGCTAGTAGTGAGATGAGGAGAAATCTCTTTCCTCAGAGAGTTGTTAGGGTTTGGAAGGTCCTGCCTGGGAGAGTTCTGGAGGCGGTTTTCATGCGAGGTTTTAAAAGAGAACTGAAGGTGGTGGTGATAGAGGGCTATGGAAACATGGTTGGAAAGTGAGACTAGCTGGGTAGCTCTTTTAGGAGGTGGTACAGACACAATGGGTTGAATGGCCTCCTTCCATACTGTAAAATTTGATGATTCTATGATCTTGGGATTCAAAGAGATTTACCAGAATGCCTCTAGTGATGAGGCATGACAGTTGCTTGTGTGAATGGGTATGAGGTTAGGACTGTTCTCCTTTTATGAGGAGATTTGACAAAGATTTTCAAAGTCAGAAGGGGTCTGAACAGAGTGGATAGTGGGAATTTATTCCCATTCATAGATCAGGAACAAGTGGGAACAGTTTCAAAGTGTTTGAAAAAAGAAGCAAATGCAGGGCGAGGGAAAAAAGAAGCTTTATCACACAGTGAAGTAGATATGGTATGGAATGCATGGTTTGGAAATGTACTGGAGGCAGGTTCAATTGAGGCAATCAAAAGAGCATTGGATGACTATTTAAATAGAATCACTGTGCAGGGTTATAGGGAAGAGGAAGGAGATTGGCAATCAAAAAGTATGCTCAGAGAGCCAGTGCAGAGATGATGGGCTGAATCACCTCCCTCTACACTGAAACAATTCTATGGTTCTGTGACAACAGTGAGACCAAGAGTTATGCAGACTGCCAAGATCGAGAATGTTTTGAATCCAGCTATGTAGTTGCGTTTTTAGAATTTTGGTACAAATAAATCTTGCTTGCTGTAGTGCGAAAGAGGCTTAGGGACTTCAGAGAGAAACTTCGGAAACCCTGAGAGGGGGAAAGACTTTGAGAGAGAAAAATGGGAACTTGAATATTTAGCTTGCATGTGTATATTTTTGATTCTAACCATCTCAGAGTGTGGTATCTTTTTTTCCATATGACTGAGAAATATTCTGAGCTCATGATTTTGTGACAACTTTGTTACCAATTTAGTTCCAAATTAGGGCTCTTCCATCAGACAGAAGATACAGAAGCTTGAACACATGCACCAACAGGTTCAAGAACAGCTTGTTCCTTGCTGGTTCCTTCACTGCTGCATGGACCTCTCTAACTTCAAGCAATGTGGATCTTGTTAATATTGATCTTGCTTTGTGTACCTCCTGTGCAGCTGTAACTTTATATGTCTCACTCTGTCTAAGCACCCTGTGATCTATATGTCATTGTTTGTGGTGATCTGCTTGCAAAACAAAATTTTTCACTGCACTTAGGCACACGTGACAACAATAAGTCAAACCAAACAATAAATCAAATCAAATAACCTTGAGGCAATTTTGTTGTTGTTCCTATAACCTCATCCCAAGATTTGATTAACTAAAAATCTCAGGGACAGTTCCCAAAGGATAACCCTTAAAGTTTTTTTACATTTCTATTGCAAATTGATGATTGTAAGAGCACATCAAAATTCAACATTACAGACTTGCATGTCCTTCTTTCACAAGATGAAGTTAAGGTCATACCTGTATTGTAATGTTTTGTACAGTAGCGTAAATCTTTCTCTTCTTTCAGGAGGAACTGTGGCAAGGTTAGTCCATCTGCAGTTTGCACTGGTTTATCTGCATCCCACTCGAAGATTAAATCATTCATTGTGTAGCCAACTGGAAAAAGAAAGTCAGGGTAAATTTGCATGACAGCAACTCGCAACCGCAAAAATTAAATTTGTTTTATTGCATAATAAACACCGACAATAAATTAGTCTGTAGTCCTAATACTTCTTATATGAAACAACACAGATAAAACATCAATTGCATGTCAGCAGACAAATCTAACCTTAATTTCACTGGTAAATGGGACTTTTATGTCGGTGGCAGATATTGAAAAAAGCTAGTTGAATCAGGGAAAGCAAAATTGTTGGAGAAACGCAGCGGATTCGGCAGCAACGGTGGGGAGAGAGAGTTAAGAGTGTGTTGCTGGAAAAGCACAGCAGGTCAGGCAGCATCCAAGGAGCAGGGAAATTGATGTTTCGGGTCGGTGCCCTTCATCAGGAATCATGAATTCCTGATAAAGGGCTGCGGCCTGAAACATCGATTTTCCTGCTCCTCGGATGCTGCCTGACTTCTGTGCTTTTCCAGCAACACACTCTTAACTCTGATCTCCAGCATCTGGAGACCTCATTGTCTCCTCTGTGGAGACAAAGCAGACTTAATGTTTTAAGTCCAGTTACCCTTCTTCAGAATGATCTGAAGAAGGGTAACTGGACACAAAATGTTAATTCTGCTTTCTCTGCACAGATGCCGCCAGACCTGCTGAGTTTCTCCAGAAATTTGTTTTGTTTCAGATTTTCAACATCTGCAGTGCTTTATTTTATTTTATATATAAATAAAAACTGTAATAAGTGATGGGTACATGCAGAAAAGAAGCAAAATTGCTGCACAGACGGAGAGGCTATCTATCAATGTGAAAATAGCAGCTGACATCCAAATCTAGAAATTCCATCTCCAAACATAGCACCAACCCTTGGAAAGTTAAGGTATCCTTTTGGAAAACTAACATTCCCTCTTGGATATAATTTTGGGACATCAGTGAGGGAAGTCAGGTGGCCTTTGGAAGAGGTCAAATGTCCTCTGGGATGCTAAATGTGTACAAGAATTTACTTAAAACACACACACACAAAATTAGTGATTGTTACATGGTCAGCCAAGTGGACATCATAAAATATGTGTTCCCTGATTGGGACTGTTAATCAGGTACAATCAGGGACCCCGGCTGACAGAAAAGAACAAGAGTGTCTGATACTCTGAGAGTTGTGTCAGAGGGAGCTGGATCAGTGTCAAGGACTCTCCATGTGTAGTTAAAGGGTGACTTGGTGACACTGTCCTCTGTGGAGTTATTTCAAAAACCTTTTGAACTATCAACAGAATTATGAAAACAGCTGTCAAGGGAAAATCCTAGTAGATGTCAGAGGGAGCATGTAAAACCCCTGTACTTTAAATGTTTGAAAAAAAATTATATTAAAAATGTCAATGCTTGCTATTTCAGTTTATCTGCAGGCATAAGCCAGGGGGCCTTTATTACAGGTTTAATCCTGCAGAACTGATTTCTCAACATTTCATTATTGGGATTTGTGCCTGTCATTTCACGTCTTGATTGACATCAAATATTTATACACTTTTAAGATGAGACTAAAAACTCTAATGCCTGCTTGCATAAGGAATCAAAGGAATTTTTTCTTTAATGTAGACTAAAATGATTTCTATAGATTCTTAATGCTGTCTTTGTTTTGTACACTTCAGTCCTATTTGTAAAAAACAAAAAATCTGCATTTTTGTTTGAAAAGAATTTAGTCAATGTATAGTTCTTAAAAATAAGTATGCATAAACAAAAAAATTATTCTTACTCCTTCACTCATTTTATAAACAGCTGTAATTCTACATGGATTTCATTTCCTTTTTTTTCATCTTGTCACATTTCTCTGCAATCATTTTTATAGCCTCTTTATATGTCCAGTCTATTAATGCAATTACGTCCTCTCAAAGTCAAGGACAGTTTCTCCTTCACATTAAAACTGTGAGCCCAGAAGTGAGGTATCAGCATCTCCAAACTCCTTAACATAGAACAGTGTATCACAGGATCAGGCCCTCTGGCCCATGATGTTGTGTTCAAATTCGTTAAAAGCAATGCAGTGGAAGAGCATTGGTGTTACCAGAGATTCACTTTCAAAATAATTTCCAAGCGGAAAAAGGACAAAAAAATGAAGATTTAAAATATGTTAGATATATAGACCAAAATGCAAATGATTGATTTGTGAAGTTAACAGAAGTCCAAAGGTTGTAAAATAAAGGAGTTTTGAGAAGTGCCAGAATTTGCAAAGATGGAAGTCAAAGCAGAAAAAAAATCTACGGAGGACCACAGAAAATAACACAAGGAAATGACAGAATGGAAAGCAATTGAGAGGTAAGATCTTTGTGGTATTCACGGGTCAAAGAAAAATGATGGCAGATGGCTTGAAGAATGAAATTCTGCCACGAAACATTCAGTTCAATGAGCTGATACATCAAGTCTTTGTAACAATTTTTAGTGTGTGGACTGTGGGAGGGTATGCACTCTGTGAGCAAGCTGTATGAGCTATAAGATGACTAATGACCACAATCGTTAGTGAAAGAAGTCACCAGGATGGAGTATGTTTTCAAGGTCAATTGTAGTAGGCCCTGGTGCTCTATGAGGTGAGCCAACAAAAATAAGGCCATAAAGGAAGAAATTGGCATCAGTATGAGAGAAGGTACTGTTAACAATCTCTGCAACTACCTTTAGCAACAGGGAGTAACAAATGTTATCTTGATGTTGCTTGTAATTGAGAAACTAAGGTTAAGGAACTTAGGCCTAATGTACAGGAAGCTGCTGTGATTAAAACAAACAAAAATGATTAAGTAAAGCAGAGAGTAGCAATCAGACCAGGAAAGGCACAATCCAAGAGAGTCATCATATGGGTCATGTGCATAGACCAAGCGACAGATGATTGAAAGCTAAGTGCCTGGACTATCAGGCTTAATCCTAGTAATTGCTACATTTGGTATTAATGCACAACAGCATAGAATGCTTGAATGGTATTATGTATTTAACACTTTTAAAATGAGACAGGCTTATTAAAATACCAGAAGAAGTAACATTAGCCAAGAGAATTATACATTCACAGCAATTATTGATAGCGCACAGTATGTTTCAGTTGCTAACAGCCCTGGGAAGTTCCAGATGAGACCAGTTTGCAATTGGTTATGTTTGCACTCGATCCACAGTGGGTCACTGAGTACTCAGTACCAAGCCTCACACCTAAATAATCAACACTTGAATAAGGTATCTGTGCAAATAAAACTGGAAAGGAAGCTACTATACCTTGAAGAGAGGGGATAAAGGGAATTTGGAGTAATTAGAAGAAAAAAATATTTAATAATGAAACTGTTACATGAGCAATTATGGCAAAGTGAAGTCTTAGGATTAAATGAAAGGTTTGGACCCACATCAGCAGCCTGACATTAAATATTGGAGTCAAGAAGTGTAGCGCCGGAAAAGCACAGCAGGTCAGACAGCATCCGAGGAGCAGCAGAGTCGATGATTCAGGCATAAACCTTTCATCAGAAAGGGCTCTTGCCCAAAATGTTGATTCTCTTGCTCCTCAGATGCTGCCTGACCTGCTGTGCTTTTCCAGCACGACACTCTTCGACTCTGATCTCGAGCATCGACATTTTCTCATTAAATACTGAATACCATTTAAGTTAGCATATAATTTAAGTAAATGGCCAAGATTTAAAGCATGACAGATTGCCTTTTATATGCACACTTCTAGTTAGCAGAAGTAGCAAGAATCAAAAATCTTGCATAAAGAGTAGGGATCATACAATAGACTTAACAGGATCTCTTAACAGGATACGCTGAAGTACACATTAATAGTGGTCATATTCAAAGCAATCTGCGTATGTTCATGTTCATTGGTTGCATGGATTCTGGTCCACATCACTGAAAAACACTTCACATAAGTTTGCTCCCCTGTCATGTAAAACCATTGATAAACATTACTGTGGAGTCGCTGGTTAGGTACTTATCTATGTGATTAGTTTCTCCTTGATGGCACAATATTCTACTGAATTGATAAACATACAATTTTTTAAAATAGTTATCGGTTAAAAACAAAATCTTGCTGACCTTCAAAAGGATTGCAATTTTTTGTTAAAGGGGTTCATATGATGAGGGCAATATTGGTTGATCAATCCCTAATTGTCTTTGAACATGTAGGGGGCACCATCTTTATGGATAGCTGCTACATGTATGAAGGGGTTAAATCAGTTTCAGTTAATTACGTGTTAACTTTTTAATCCTATTGTAAAAGTAAATAGAAACCATAGATGTAAGGAGACAGGCTAATAGTATAGGAGCTTGTTTAGGGACCCTCTTGTGCCACAGTGGTAGTATCCTCACCCCTGAAACAAGAGGCCCAACTGCTCCAGAGGTGTGGAATAACATCTCTGAATGGAATGTTTAGGAAAAATAGATTCAATAAAATAAAGTGTCATGCTGCACTGAGAGTCATAGAGTCATAGAGATGTACAACACGGAAACAGACCCTTCGGTCCAACTAAGGGTGGCATGGTGGCTCAGTGGTTAGCACTGCTGTCTCACAACAGCAGGGTCCCAGGTTCGATTCCAGCCTCGAGCAATTGTCTGTGTGGAGTTTGCACATTCTGCCCGTATCTGCGTGGGTTTCCTCCGGGTGCTCTGGTTTCCTCCCACAGTCCAAAGATATGCAGGTCAGGTGAATTGGCCATGTTAAATTGCCCATAGTGTTAGGTGCATTGGCAGAGGGAAATGGGTCTGGGTGGGTTACTCTTTGGAGGGTCGGTGTGGACTTGTTGGGCCGAAGGGCCTGTTTCTACATGGTAGGGAATCTAATCTAATCTTGTCCATGTCAACCAGATATCCCAACCTAATCTAGTCCCATTTGCCAGCACTTGGTCCACTAACCCCTTCAATTCATGTACCCATCCAGATGCATTTTAAATGTTGCAATTGTACCAGCCTCTACCACTTCCTCTGGTAGCTCATTCTATACACCCACTACTCACTGCGTGAAAAAGTTGCCCCTTAGGTCTCTTTTATATCTTTCCCCTGTCACCCTAAACCTATGCCCTCTAGTTCTGGACTCACCCACCACAGAGAAAAGACTTTGTCTGTTGACTGAATGTAACAGCAATTAGCCTCAATGAGAATCAGGGGCAATGCCTCCTCTGGTTGGAGTCCTACCCAGTGCAAAAGAAGATGGTTGTGGTTGTTGGAGGGCAGTCGTCTCTGCAGGAGTTCCTCAGGGTAGTGTCCTTGGCCCAACCATCTTTAGCTGTTTCATCAATGACATTCCTTCCAGCAAAATGTCAGAAGTGGAAATGTTCGCCGATGATTGCACAATGTTCAGCACCATTTGTCAACCTTCAGATTCTGAATCAGTCCACCTCCAAATGCAACAAGATGTGAATAATATCCAGACTTGGGCTGACAAGTGGCAGGTAACATTCATGCCATACAAATGTCAGGTAATAATCTCCTTCAAGAGAGAATCAAAATTAGTCCTTGACCTTTAATGGGTATCACCAATGCTGAATCACCCTCTATCAACATCATGGAGATTATTATTGATTCGAAACTGAGCTGGATTTACCTTGTAAATAATGTGGCTACAAGAGCATGTCAGAAGTTAGGAATAACTCACCCTTTGCTTCCCTAGAGCCTGTCCACTATCTACAAGACATAGGTCAGGAGCATGATGCATCACTGTCCAGTTACCTGAATGAGTGTAGCAACAACAATGAACAAACTCAACACCTTCCAGGACAATCACATTACAGGACTTAGATTCTATAGCAGAGCATTTGGAAACAGACAATTCAATCAAGCAGAGCTAGCATAGCTTCATGAAGAAGGGATCAGGCCTAATCAATTTATTATAAATTGGTGAGGAGGATAGATAAGGTCTACCAGTAGATGTAATATATTTGAATTTTGAAATGCATTTGATAAATTCCTGTAAGTAAGGCATCTCAATAAGATAAGAGCTGATGGCACCTATGGCAATATTTTAACTTGGATTAACAAACAAATAAAAATCAGACATTTGGAAAAAGATCTACTTTCAGGATGGTAATTTGCAACAGGCCCAGAGATAGGGACACTATCACTGCATGTAGGGACCCTGGCTGTTAATGCCAGAAAGGTTGGATAAAGTACCAGTTAACAATCTATTTAATTATTTATATAATTATTTATATAACACCTCAAACAGGACCCATGCAAACCATGTAGGTTAAACCCAGAAGTAGAGAAGATGAATGGGAACTATAATTTAGCCTTATCATTAGTGGATGTAACTCCTTGCTAACACCCAAGCCTCTTTCCCTTAGTTTGTACAAATTCCCCAATTGCCTCTGTTTCTTTGTTCACTGAGGATGCTTGACTTTCTGCATGTTCTTGAAACATTTTCTGTTTTATTTTCTGAGAACCGAGAATAAAGGTTACTTTTGAGACAGCAGCAAGTAACAATGACTTGCAGGAAGAAATAAGCTGCTGGCAGTATTTTTTTCCCTACACATCCTCATACTGAAACATCAAAGCTCTTAAAAATGTATGAGACATTTTGTGCCCTTCTATTACCTGGGGGACAGAAGACTTGCTCATTTGCAATCCTCAGCACAGTATCTGCAGCGTGGAAGGAATATCACCATCGTAGATCAGCGCTGTGCATTGAACAATTGGAATTCTTTTTAAAAACACTTCTCACCATATTTTCAGCAAATAAAGGCATTCCAAAATGAGCAAAACAACTATTTGTTTCCTACGTATGTATCTGGACCAAGATACTGAGCAGATGGAATAGGAAGGGTGCAGTATGCCTGTGGTTAAAGTTGACTCATTTAATGTTTTTCCCTTTAATATCCATGATCAATTGCTGTCAATATATTAATTTAACTTGTCAGTTTTGCTTTAATGTTATTTGCTGCAGACTTCTTGTTCTAAACCCTGCAATGCACAAATTGATCTTTTCTCCAATGCTTCCAGTCGCATTCTCAGTCCTGAAGTCTATAATTCCCTCCATTTGGCTCCCATTCCATTCTTATTTTGAAAGTCCACAGTGTCTGATGTGACCACCAGGGACCTCAGTTGGTTCTCACACTTTTCCCTGGCTCCCACCCAGGTTCCTGGTGTGGCCTTGGCTCCTGCTCTTACCTTCTGTTTTTACCTTTGGCCTGGGCATGTTCTTGTTATGTCCAGACCCCTAGTGAGGTTTCCCATTTCACTGCAGTGTCTGAAAGGATAGACCAAACTGTCAGGACTTAGAGTGAGGAGGGATGAGCCAGCTCTCCTTCTTTATACATCCATTCCCACAGTTGGTTGTAACAGGATTAATTGAGAGAGGATTCCTTCCATGGATACCATTCTCTGAGACCTATGTTTTAAAACGTACCGATCTGGCCAGGTCTTCTTGACTTAACAAAGAGCAATTTGTTTCTAAATGCAAATAAAAATAATAAAGTGACACTTGTTTTGATATGAGGTGTGCAATTTATATATATTTTAATATCAGTTATTTGAGACAGTGGATTTTTGGTCTGTGTGTATGATGAATTTTAATGATTTTCTTGTCAGGATTTCTGTAGCCAGGTTTTTGTTTAAAGCTGTGAGGGAGAAGAAACCTGTAGGGCAGCACAGTGGCTCAGTGGTTACCACTGCTGCCTCACAGTGCCAGGTTCAATCCCATCCTCGGGCGACTGTCTGCGTGGAGTTTGCACATTCCAGCTGTGGCTACGTGGGTTTCCTCTGGGTGTTCTAGTTTCCTCCCACATTCCAAAGATGCTAAATTGCTCACAGTGTCCAGGGAGGTGCAGACTAGGATGGGTTAGCCATGCAAAATGCAGTCTTATAGGGTCTGGGTGGGATGCTTTTTGAAGGGTAGGTGTGGACTCGATATGCTGAATGGGCTGTTTCCACAGAGATTCTATGATTTGTTGCGGGTTGCTCTCTCCTTAAAGAGAGACATCTGGTGGTGAATTTAATCTCAGGGTCACCATGCCTTAGGCCAGGGGTGAGGTTGAGGAGGAAGGACCTTCATGGTAAGAAATGATAATAAGAATTTGTTTGCATTAGCAAAGTATTACAAGCAAATGGAATAAAAATTAAGAGCATTAGTATGCTTTGTATGAAGAAGGATCACCCCTCTTTTTGCTTTGGGAAAAAAGTCCCTGTCTGGAAAAGATTTTGTTTTTTCACCACACAGAGGTTCTGGTGGAGATTAAAAGTGTGAAACTGTTTCTGCTGAGGAAAGAAAATGGTTACCTCAGTGTAAGGATTTTAATTTGGAAGCTCCAGACAAAAAGGTGTTTGGTTAGAACCCTGAAGTGGTTATTCAAAGTTGGGGGAAGTCTAAATTCAGTTATGTGACTAATCAAGGAAGAGGCTGACAAACTTTCAAGTCTAGGAATTGAAAGCAATAGTTAAGACTAACCTAGAAATGTGTGAAGGAAAAGTAAAATCTTTCTTGTTTTTGATTATTGTATAGTAACAGTGTTGGGACAGATGTGATTTCATTTGTACCATGTTTTGAAATCTTTCTACTTGTATTCTGAGCATAGCTTAGTTTATCACATTTCATGTTTTTCTTTGTGTAGTAAACTCATATTTTATTGTAGCACTGCACGCTTATGTTCCAGAATCAAATTAAATTTCTTCTGGGATCCAACGTGTTCCATAGTAAAATCAGCTGGGATGACAAAAACATGTACAGATTAGAAATAAGAGATGACTAGGGAATAATGAAGTTTAAAATAGATTGGTTCACTAAGAATGGACTGTGCTGAACAATGTGTTGCTGGAAAAGCGCAGCAGGTCAGGCAGCATCCAAGGAACAGGAGAATCGACGTTTCGGGCATAAGCTCTTCTTCAGGCTTATGCCCGAAACGTCGATTCTCCTGTTCCTTGGATGCTGCCTGACCTGCTGCTCTTTTCCAGCAACACATTTTTCAGCTCTGATCTTCAGCATCTGCAATCCTCATTTTCTCCTAAGAATGGACTGTGGCATGTTGTGGCCATTGCAGTGGAGGCTATTAGTAGAGTTGAAGCTGGAAAAATAACTGTTGCCTTCCTAATCATGAGCTTTGCAGATTGGTTGAGATTCTGTACTTTTGATGCCTTTTGGAATTACAAGTTTATAAATGGCCACAGAATTTTGCAATTTGGACCTGGCTTTGTAACATTCTTCAGCTACTCTCTATGTTCCTGGCTGCTGCCTCTCATTCTGCACTGACGTCCTGTTCTTGCAAGTTGTCCTGACCAGCAGTTGTGACTAGATGGAGCCTGATCAGTTTGAAAGTACTTTAGGACTGTATGTGAGCCATTATTTTTCAATGTATTGCACTGAACATGATGTTTCTTTAATTCTTACCGATTTGGTTTATTTTGCAAGTTACTTTGATTAGGAACACACAGTACTGTGTACATGCAGTCCAGTATTTCAACTAATACATTGTTTGTTCTGAGCAAAAAGTGTGTTCAGGAACCGAACACTGACATTAACATTGATTCTTATGAGAAACTATGTTTCACTTAAAGTTATGATTATCAGCAATGCAGCTACAACTTTAAAAGAGGACTTCCTGCAAATTCTGGCATAAAATTTCAAACCATTGATTCAGTTGCTGAATAAACTTATGAAAGTTCACTTGCAGCAGCTTATAGATTGTAGGCGAGGTGATGGCCGAGTACTATTATCGATAGACTATTCGTTCATAAACTCAGCTAATGTTCTGGGGACGTAGGTTCGATTCCCACCACGGAAGATGGTGGAAGTTGAATTCAATAAAAAATAAATCTGGAATTAAGAACTTACTGCTCACCATGAAACTATTGCCAGAAAAAACCTATCTAGCTCACTAATGCCTTTCAAGGAAGGAAATCTGCCATCCTCACCTTGTCTGGCTGGAATGTGACTCCAGACTCACAGCAATGTGGTTGACTCTCAGCTGCCCTCTGAAACAGCCTGACAACCACTCAGTCATATCAATCACTGCGAAGTCTCAACAAAGAATTGCAACTGGACGGACAACCCAGCATCGACCATGGTTCCATAAAAAGAACAACGGCTGAAACAGTCCTGTTGACCCTGCAAAGTCCTCTTTACTAATATCTGGGGGCTAGTGCCAAGATTGGGAGAGCTGTCTCACAGACGATTCAATCAACAGCCTGATATATTCATAGTTATGAAATCATACCTTACAGATAACACCCCAGACACCATTACCATCCCTGGATATGTCCTGTCCCACTGGCAGGAAAGATCCAGTGGAGGTGGTGACACTGTAGTATACTCTGGATAGGGGAATCAATGGCCACTACCAAGAGGGGGCTTGGCAGCAGCACTATTGTTCAAGCTAGCTGAGTCCTACAGGAAATAGCTGCTAGATTGGGTCTGCAGCAGGTGATGAAGGAACCAACAAGTAAGAAAAGCATGCTTGATCTCATCATTATCAATCTGCACGTTGCAGATGCATTTCTCCATGACAGTAGCTTTAAGAGTGACCACCCCACAGTCCTTGTACAGACGAAGTCCCACCTTCACATTGAGAACAAACTCCACCATGTTGTGTGGCACTATTACCGTGCTAAATGGGACAGACTTCGAACAGATCCAGCAACTCAAGACTTGACAGCCATGAGGTGCTGTGGGTCATCAGCAGCAGCAGAATTGTACTTCAGCACAATCTGTCACTTCATGGGCTGGCATCTCCCCCACTCAACCATGACCATCAAACTGGGGATCAACCCTGGTTCGATGGAGAGTGCAGGAGGGCATACTAGAAACAGCATGAGGTATACCTAAAAATGAGGTGTCAACCCGGTGAAGCTGCAAAACAGGAATACTTGCATGGCACACAGCATAAGCAGCAACTGATAGACAGAGCTCAACAATTCCACAACCAAGGAATCAGAACCCACTGGAGGAGGAGGCTCCACAAATATCATATACATAAATGATTTAGAGGAAGGTGTAGGTTACCTTATTAGCAAGTTTGCAGATGACATTAAGATTGGTAGAGTAGCAGATATTGAAGGGGACTGTCAGAGAATACAGCAGATGTAGATAGATTGGAGAGTTGGGCAGAGAAATGGCAGATGCAGTTCCATCTGGACAAATGTGAGGTGATGCATTTTGGAAGATGCAATTCCAGAGCAAAATATACAGTCCTGGGGAAAATTTATGTACAGAGAGATCTGGGTGTTCAGGTCCATTGTTCCCCGAAGGTGGCAATGCAGGTCAGTAGAGTGGTCAAGAAGGCATACGGCTTGCTTTCCTTCATCAGACAGGGTATTAAGTACAAGAGTTGGCAGGTCATGTTACAGTTGTATAAGACTTTGATTCAGCCACACTTGGAATACTGTGTACAGTTCTGGTTGCCACATTACTAAAAGAATGTGGATGCTTTGGAGACGGTGCAGAGGAGGTTCACTAGGATGTTGCCTGATATGGAGGGCACTAGCTATGAGGAGAGGTTGAGTAGATTAGGATTATTTTCATTGGAAAGAAGGAGGCTGAAGGGGTCCTGACTGAGGCCTACAAAATCATGAGAGATGTAGACAGGGTGGATAGCAAGAAACCTTTTCCCAGAGTGGAGGACTCAATTACTCGGGGTCACGAGTTAAAGTGAGAGGGGAAAGCTTAGGGGAGATATACGTGGAAAATTCTTTACGCAGAAGGTGGTGGGTGCCTGGAACACATTGTTAGCGGAGGTAGTAGGGGTGGGAATGACAGCATCATTTAAGATGTATCTAGACAAATACATGAATGGGTAGGGAGTAAAGGGATACAGATCCTTTGAAAATAGATGGCAGATTTAGAAAGAGGATCTGGATCAGCACAGGCTTGAAGGGCCAAACAGCCTGTTCTTGTGCTGTAATGTTCTTTGTTTTTTATCCTGGTCAATGATGGAAGAGCCCAGCATATCAATGCAATGGCTAAGGCTGAAACATTTGCCACAATTTTTAGCCAGAAGTGCTAAGTGGCCTCCTCCAGTGAGTCCTAGCATCATAGCTATCGGTCTTCAGCTAATTCAATTCACACCATGTGATCGCTAGATAGGATGGAGGCAGTAGATATTGCAAAAGATATGGGCCTTGACAACATTCTCAGAACAGATTTGTGATCCAGAACTTTCCGCTCCCCGAGCCAAGCTCTTCCAGTACAGTTACAATCTTGGCATCTACCCAACAGTGTGGAATATTTCCCAGGTATGTCCTGTTCACAAAAAGCAGGTCAAATCCAATCTGGTCAATTACGGTCCATCTGTCCACTCTTGATCATCAGGAAAGTAATGGAAGGTGTCATCAACAATTGCTATTGAGCAGCACCTGCTCAACAATAACCTGCTCAGTGACGCCCAGTTTGGGATCCTCACCTTGTTACAGCCTTGGTTCAAACATGGACAAAAGAGCTAAATTCCAGAGGGGAGGTGAGAGTGACAGCCCTTGACATCAAGGCTGCATTCGAAGAAATATGGAATCAGGAAAGGCGGGGGGTGGGGGCGTGGGGGGGGGGGGGGTGGGGTGGGGGGGGGGAGGGGTGGTAGAGACTGTTCAATGGTTGGAATTATACCTGCCACTTGGGAAGATGGCTGTGGCCTTTGGAGATCATCATCTCAGCTCCAGGGCATCTCTGCAGGAGTTTCCTCAGAGTCGTGTCCGAGACCATCTTCAGCTACTTTATCAGTGACCTTCCCTCCATCATAAGGTCAGAAGTGGGGCTGTTTGCTGATAATTGGACAATGTTCAGCACCATTCATAACACCTCTGATACTAAAGCAGTCCATGTTTAAATGCAACAAGATCTGGACAATATACAGGCTTGAGCTGAAAGATGGCAAGTAACATTTGCGCCATGCAAATGCCAGGCAATGATTATTTCCAATAAGAGGCCATCCAACCACTGCCACTTGACATTCAATGGTGTTACAATCACTGAATCCCCCACTAACACCATCTTTGGAGTTATGTCGACCAGAAATTCAACTGGGCCAGTCACATAAGCAGGTCAGAATCAAGGAATGCTGCGGCGAGTAATTCACCTCTTGACTCCTCAAAGCCTGTCCACCATCTATAAGGCACATGTTAGGAGTGTGAAGGAATATCCCCCCCCCCCCCCCCCCCACCCCTCTCCTTGCCTGCATGATTTCAGCTCCAACAACACTGAAGAAGCTTGACATCATCCAGGACAAAGCAGCTCACTTGGTTGGCACCATCCACTCCCTCCACCACTGACACTCATTAGCAGCAGTGTGTACTATCGACAAGATGTGATGCAGAAATTCACTAAAGGTCCTTTTGACAGCATCTTCCACACTCACAACCACTTCCATCTCAAAGGACATGGGCAGCAGATACATGGGAACACCATCATCTGAAAGGGCCCCTCTATTCACCATCCTGACTTGGAAATATACCACCATTCCTTCACTGTCATTGTGCCAAAATCCTGGAATTCTGTCCCTAAGGGCATTGTGGGTCAACCAACAGCCATTCAAGAAGGCAGCTCACCACCACATTCACAAGGGCAGCTAGGGATGGTCAATAAATGATGGTCAGCCAGTGACATCCACGTCCCATAGTGAATAAGAAATGTTGCCCTGGGCTTACGAAGAACTTAGATTGACAATCAAAACATTAAGAGCCAGGATGTAAAGACTCAACCTTCCATCAAGATTGGCACCTACACTCAGGAGTTCATCGACAGCTTCACATACCTCAGATATACCACCAACAACAACCTGAATCTTGATGCTGAAACTGGTACCAGCATTTCCAAGGGCACAGTTGCCATGTCAACATTCAGAAGTCGAGCGTGGACCAGCAGAAAATTAGCTGAAAATCTACTGTGAAATGCTAGAGAGATGTAACTTTTTTACTCTTACTTGCTTGCTTAAATCAGAAAACATGCTTCTCCTGCAGGTTGTGGTAGGAAGAGTACTCAAAGAGCACACAAGCCTGAGTGTTACAGAACTTGACTCCTTCTGAGTAACCTGCTGCCTTGTCCTATACCAGTCAGCGCAAACACAGGTATGCTGGACGCAGAGCAAGCGACGCTCTGTGCAACATGTGAAAAGGTTGCCATTAGTTCGCCAGTTGATTCTAATTGGTTGAGGCGTTGCTATGGAGAGTGCAACGGGCAACTATTCACCCCTGGCATTTGGCTGTGTCAAAGTCATGTTCCTTTTTCTGACAGAGTATCAGTCCTTGTCTATAAATACATGTTGATTCTAGTAAGTGTAAGTGAACTGCATTGTGAACCCAACTGGTAATTTTAAATTGGTTGTTAATGAAATTCTATGTGAACAAGCAATTTAAGATAATCAGTTAAGCTCATACTTTGCCTCAGTTATACTTTCGAGATGTGACATATATTCATATGTATGTGACCTGTTCTTTGCAAACAAATTGAATATGATTAAGCTTTGGGTCATTTTTTGAATAATCAGCCTTGAAGGAGCATAGCAACATAGGAACAGGTGTAGACATTCAGTCCCTCGAGCATTTTCTAACATTCAATGAGGTTGTAGCTGATCTGTGGCCCAAAAGCATATACCTGTCTTTATTATCTATCTCAATTCCCTTGCCAACTTTTATAGGTGCACCATCAAGAGCATTCTGTCTGGATGTATCACTACCTGGTATGGGAACTGTACCATTCAAGATCGGAGACAGTTACAGAGAGTGGTGAACTCAGCCCAGACAATCACAAAGGTCAACGTCCCATTTATAGAATCCATCTGTCAGGCCCACTGTCGAGGAAAGGCCACCTGCATTCTCAAAGATCCATCCCACGTGGCAATGCTTTTGTATAACCTCTATCATCGGGGAGAAGGTACAGAAGCCTGAACACATGCACCAGCTGGTTTCGAAACAGTTTCTACCCTACTGTTGTTAGAATACTGAATGGACTCAGACTGTACCTGTGTTTTTATACTGGCTGCTGTTTACCTATTATTTACTTATCTACGCCACTTAACTCTGTGATTTGTCTGTATTGCTTGCAAGACAAAGCTTTTCACAGTGCCTCGGTACATGTGACAATAAATTCAATTCAATTCAGTTCAGTTCAGTTGTGGAAAAGTTCTGAACATCAACCACCCTTTGTGTGTTGAAGTGCTTCCCAACATCTCTCTTAAATCCTCATGCTCAGACTATGTCCAATTAAAAAAAAATTTTGGTTGCTCGAAATCAGAACAAAAGGAGAAATTGCTGGAAAAGCGCAGCAGGTCTGGAAGTGTAGAGAAATCAGAGTTAACCCCGAAGAATGTTGTGAAGAAGGGTCACTGGATCTGAAACGTTAACTCTGATTTCTCTCCACAGGTGCTGCCAGACCTGCTGTGCTTTTCCAGCAATTTCTCAGACTATGCCTCTAGTTTTAGAATTGCCAAACCAGTGGAAATAGTTTATCTTTATCTACCCTTTCCTTTCCTGTTAATATTTTGAGGACTTTTGTTCGGATCACTCCTTAACTTGTAGAGAAAACAGGCCTAAAGTGTAAGTCTCGGTATTATTCTTGTAAACCTACATTGCACCTCTTCAGGTGTGGTGCCCAGATCTACTCACAGTACTCCAATTGGGGTCCAACCAGAGTTTTGTATAAATGCAGCATTCGTGTACATCAATCCTCTAAATGTAAAGGCTGGCATTTCATTAGCTTTCTCGATTAGTTTCTGCACCTGTTCTTGACATTTTAAATATCTATTCACTTGAACCCCAGTTCTTGTCGAACATCCAGTGTATTTAATTTGGTACCATCTAGAAAGTTCGCTGATCTATTATTTTTCAGTCCAAAATAGAAAAACTCATACTTGCTTACATTGAACTCGACCTTCCACAGTTGTGCCTATTCACTTAGTCTCTGAATGTCCCTTCATAATTCTATGCTGTCATCTGCACTGTCCACAATGGAGATAAACAGTAAAACTTGCATATGTTATATTCTGCTCTGTCTCATCTCGTATTCTGCAAAACAGTGCACCAGTGTGTTCATTTCCAAGTGTTACTTATTTTTCTTTACTGGCCTTTTCTCTTTGTGTGGAAATTTTGAAAGTACTAAGTATAAATTATCGTGATCATTTGAAACTTGGCATTCTTGCATTTGCCCTAATCAGTGCGAGACAACTCACTTGAGTGACAAACACCCTTCAGAAATCTAGTCAAATTCTCAAGTTAAATTGATACTCTTATGCTTTTAGGTCATAACTTTACCTTGTGAAAGAACATTTAGAGAATCATATCAAACGTGACATCACACTCAGTTAATTAATTCACTGTTAAACATGCAGGTTACATAACACATTTATGTATCAATGTGAGACATTAGGAAGGACTACTAAGAATTTCATTGGAAGTAGCTCTCAGTTTTGGTATGATTCAAGGTAGTAAATTATCCATCCTGTATCAAACTGGACAGTCTGGACTCAGGGGGTTATTAACTTGATGTTGTGGAATTAAAATTGGACATTTCCATGCAATTTGCATCTACTGTTGCAGCATGAAATAATACACTTGAGCATGATTGGTGTTGAGAAAGACAGGACAATTTGTGTGTGCATGATTGTTCTCAACTGTTCATCTTTATTCAGTTTCAATTCTGGAGATGTTGCACTACATCTGACCGTACATCAAGTGAAATGGCAAGAAAAAGCTTGGGACCCATTTCAGTGAAAATAAAGTTGCCATCATCCCAAAGGACCATAAGGCTGTTCACTCATTGCAGAGGAACAACTGGTAGTGATTCAACCACACCTGAGGGTCAGCACACCTCAGGTGAGGAGAGATCCTTCATTACCGCCCTGTATAGTTAGATAGCAATAACAACACTAACCTTAGGGTGGGACACTCCCTTCCTGCAAATCTTTTAGCTCAAAAGAAAAATGAAGCAGCTCTTAACCAGTGTTGAGTTTCATGGTGGCGGAGATGTTGTGACCTATTCTTGCTGATTGTGTCTATGGGTCAGGAAGTCGAGGATCCAATTACAGAGTGGACAGCCAAGACCTAGGTCTTGGAGTTTGGAGATAAGTTTGGAATGAAGGTGTTGAAAGCAGAACTGTAGTCAATGGGGAGGAGCCTGACGTAGGTATCCTTGTTATCCAGATGACTTCCAGGGATAAGTGGAGGGTCAGGGAGAAGATGTCTGCTGTGGACCTGTTGTGCTATTATGTGATTGCAATGGATCGAGGCAATTTGGTAGGCTGGAGTTGATGTGAGCCATGATTCATGTCTCCAAGCAGTTCATAATTATGGAGGTCAGAGCCACTGAGCAGTAGTCATTGAGGTACACTGCATGATTTTTCTTTGACCCTGGGATGATGGTGGTCTTCTTGAAGGAGTGAGAAGCTCACATTGTAGTAAGGAGAGGCTTAAAATGTCAGCGAATACTCCCACCAGTTGGTTCACACAGGATCTGAGTGCACAGCTGGGGAGTCCATCCAGGCTGGTCGCTTTCCATGGGTTCACTCTCGAGAAGACAGATCTAATGCTTGTGGCAGTGACTGTGGGTATAGGTGTTCCCAAGGCTGTTGGGGAAAGTGGCATTGTTTCACTGACCTTTTGTACAAAGCAAGCATATAATACATTGAGCTCTTGAGTAGGGATGTACTGCAGTTCTGTTTGACTTCACTTAGTAGCCTGTTATCTAGTGTAAGCTTTGTCACAAACAACGGGTGTCCATATGGTTTGTCTGGGTCTTAATTTTAGTTTGGTATTGCCTCTTGGCATCTCTGATGACCTTATGAACGTCATTCCTGGATTGGTCAGTGTTGCCCGACTTGAACGCCACAGACCTGGACTTCAGTAAGGAGTGGATGTCCTGGTTTGTCCGTGTTTCCAATAGGGGAACATTCGGATTAACTTCTTCAGCAATGCAGTCTTCTACATACTTACGAGTGAAGTCTGTAACTGTAGTGGCTTACTCGTTTCATTGGCCGCTAAGTTCTTGAATATGGCCCAGTCCACTGACTCTATGCAGTACTACAGAAGCCCATCTGTTGCCTCAGACCAACCTGCACTACTTTCTGTACTGAGTCCTCAAGCTTCAAATTTTGCTTGTAAGCCTGGTGAAGGAGCACAGCATTGTGATCTGATTTACCAAAATGCAGGTGGGGGATGGAGCAGTAGGCATCTTTGATGGTTGTACAGCAATGATCAAAGATGAATAACCCTTGAAGTGAGTGTCTTACTCCCCTATTTCAGAGGGAAGCGAAGAGTCAACCAAATTGCTGCTGTTCTGCAGTTACCTGTAGGTGAGACTGGGTAAGGACAGTAGATTTCCTTCACTGAAGAACATTCATTGACCAGATGGATTCTTAAGACAATTGATAATTGTGTCATAGTCACAGCTATTGAGACCAGCTTTTGAACCAGATTTTGTTACTTGAATTTAAATTCCAAAGTTGCAGTGGTGGAAATTGAACCCACATCCACAGAACATTAGCCTAGATGTCAGGATATAAGTCTAGTATCATTCTGTTAAGTCAGATTGATATCAGGATTGGTCCTAGTATAAGTAGGTGTAGAGGGAGCCTAAGCAACACAATAAACCTTTGCGTTCATAGCCAAGGAACATTTGTGATGTGCATGTGCTGGGCAAATGACCATTACCAGCAAAACAAATGGATCTATTGGCCTTTGCTATTCAATATTGTTACTGTCACTGAATCCTGGGGGTTACCATTGATCAGAAATTGAATGGGACTAGCCATATAAATATGATAGCTGCAAGAGCAGGTCAGAGCTAGGAATTCTACTGCAAGTGACTCACCTCCTGACTTCGCATCACCAGTCTACCATCTACAAGGCAAAAGTCAGGAGTGTGATGGAATGCTCCCCATTTGCCTGGATGAGTGTAACTCCATCAACACTCAAGGAGCTTGACACCATCCAGCACAAAGCAACCCATTTGATTGACACCACATTCACACACGTTCAGTCATAGTGGATACCATTCACAAGAAGCACTACAGCAACTTACGAAGACAACACCTTCCAAATCCATAACCACCACCATCTAGAAGGTCAGGGGCAGTAGATTCATGGGACCACCACCACTTGCAAGTTCCCCTCTAAGACATTCACTATCCTGACTTGGAAGTATACTTCACTGTCACTCAGTAAAAATTCTGGAACTCCCTATTGACATTGTAGATGTCTCTACGCCCCATAGACTGCAATGGTTCAAGATGGCAGCTCACCACCACATGCTCAAGGGCAATTAGGGAAGGGCATTGAGGCCTTGCAATCAAGGCTTAATCCCAGGACTGAATCTAATTAAAACAAAGGACAACATTCAGCTGCACCTCCCCAAGAGAATATAGTAACATTGCTCTGTGTAGCAACTGGCAATATGACTCAAAATAATTCATGTGTGTGAGCTATTTGGAAACGTTTCTAAGGGACCTGATCAGGTGCAAACTCACTGCTTCCTTCCTGAACTGATGGCAAAACATAGAATTTCAGCAGTAGATGAAAAAAAGCTGAGATTTTTTTATTCTTCTGTCTGTTTTAACCCTTACCCCAATAGCATTGCTACTTAAACATTGCTTGGCAGTTGCTGGTGTCAGAAATAAATCTCTGAGTAACAAGGGTCTGGTGCTCATGCACATCCATCTCAAAGCCTGCTTCTCGCCTGAGCGTCTAACATCAAGCCACGGGCTACTGCTCCATACATCAACCAGACAAAGAAAGTGGTTTTGAAAGAGGTTAGAGCTGCCTGTCATATGTTATTATTTTAACAGACACACAAAAAAATCTCTTTTCATGCATGAGGTCAGGAAGAAGGATGATTTTGAATTCCAAGAATGAAATTTCTCTCTGAGCCCCTTTGTCAGAGGCTCATTGATGAGATTGAGGCTACCAAAAGTCCTAATTAATAACCTGCAGTTTTTGAAATTTAATATGCTGTTAATGTGTCTGAAAGACCTGCTGGTAAGTTCTCTCACAGTAGACTAACATAATGTAATAAAATCCACTGAAATGTCGATGAAATATTAATCCACACTCTGAAGATTTGCATACATGCTGCTCTTTGAACAGGGAAAATGCTGACAGCTAAATTAAATAAATTAATTTTGTTGAAAACATGCCTGGACTAAGGCAATTCATAAGACTTTCCACTGTTTGAGTGAAAAGTACTTCTTAAATTGATTCTTCCTTGTTTTTTTACATGACTGGAACTGTACAGTGCATGGTGAGCATGCCAGTGATCCTGTATTAAGATATAAACCAGAATTCAACAGAGACCTCGGAGATGGGATGGTCATGACAAGCTGCTGATGCCAGTGTACTCCTGCTGCCAAGCTGCCCAGTGAAAAAATGAGAAGATTAGATCTTTGTCTGAAGCCCAACACAGCCCTGTTTCCCGGCCCCAACAACATCAAACCCACTAACCCCTCTCCCAGAGTGGCAGCCATTGAGACACCTTCTCCCTGCAGACACAGCTGCAGCAATGGTCACCCAACACATCAGTGCAAAAGGTAGGACTGAAGCATTCGCAGCCAGAAGTGCTGATTGGGTAATCCATTTTGGCCTCTTCCAGTGGTCCCCAGCATTACAGATACCAGACGTCAGCCAATATGATTCACTCCACATGACATCAAGAAATGGTTATAGGTACGAGATACTGCAAAGGTGATGGACCCTGACAACATTCTGGCAATAATCCTGAAAAACTTATGGTCCAGAACTGGTTACACCTCTAGATAAGCTTTATCAGTACAACTACAACACTGGCATCCAAGCAATTTGGAAAACTACGCATCTATGTCAAAAAGCAGAACAAATCCAAATCAGCCAATTACTGAATCCTACTCTTGCTCATCAGCAGTCATCATGGTGTCATCAACAGTCATCATGGTGTCCAACAGTACTTACTCAGCAATAGGTAAAAACAAGGACTGCAGATGCTGGAAACCAGGGTCTAGATTAGAGTGGTGCTAGAAAAGCACAGCAGGTCAGGCAGCATCCGAGGAGCAGGAAAATCAACGTTTCGGACAAAAGCCCTTCATCAGGGATAGAGGCAGGGTGCCTGCAGAGTGGAGAGATAAATGAGAGGGGGGTGGGGGTGGGGAAAAAGTAGCATAGAATACAATAGTTGAGGAGATGACCTAGGGGTTGCAGTGACAGAGAGACTCACTGAGATTCTTGTAGAGAGAGGAGGAAAACTTCTTCAAGGCAGGCATCCTTGCAAGAGGATTCGCAGTAGGGTTAAAATCAACTAGGTAAAAACAAGGACTGCAGATGCTTACTCAGCAATAACCTGCTCATGAATGCTTAGTTTGGCCAATCATCTGCTGGCCCCATTACAAAATTGGTTCAAATGTGGATAAAAGAGCTGAACTCTAGACAGGAGGTGACATCAAGGCCACATCTGACTGAGAGTGGAAAAAAGGAATCATGGCAAAACTGGGGTCAATGGGAATCAGTGAGAAGCCCACTGCATTGAGTCATACCTGGCACACAGGAAGATACTTGTGGTTTTTGGAGGTCAATCATCTCATCTCCAGGACAGCTCTGCAAGGGTTCCTCAGGGTATTGTCGTCGGCACAACCATCTTCAGCTTCTTCCACCCAATATAAGGTCAGAAGTGGAGATTTTCACCAATGATTGCACAATTTTCAGCACAGTTCATGATTTCTCAGATACTGAAGCAGTCCATGTTCAAATGCAGATAGACCTGGACCACCAGAAGTAATCATTTGCACCGCAAAAATTCCCAGCACTGACCACCTCCAACAAGAGTCAATCTAACCGTCACCCTTTGATGTTCAATGGCATTACTATCACTGAATCCCTTACTATCACATCCTTCGGGTCACCACTGACCAGAAACGGAAATAGACAAGCCACATACATATGGTGCCCTCAAGAGCAGGTCAGAGATTAGGATCACTGCAGAGAGTAACTCATCTGCTCTCTCCCCAAAACCTATCCACCCTCTATAAGACATCAGTCAAGAGAATGACGGAATACTTCCCACTTGCCTGGATGACAGTAGCTCCAACCCTAGGACCTTGGCGTCATCCAGGACAAAGCCTTCTTGATTGGCGCTACTTCCACAAATATTCAGCCACTCCATCACCAACTCTCAGGAGCATCGGTGTGTGCCATCTACAAAGATGCACTGCAGAAATTTGCCAAGCTTCCTTAGACAGTATCTGCCAAACCGATAACCATTTCCATCTGGAAGGACAAGGGCAGCAGACCATATGAATAGCATCACCTGCAAGTTCCTTTCTGTGCCACTCATTATCCTGACTTCAGTGTCACTGGGTCAGAATCCTGGGTCTCCTTCCCCAGGAGCATTTTGGGTCTACCTACACCAAATGGAATGCAGTAGATCAAAAAGGCACCACCATTTTCGCAAGGGCAATATGGGCTAAGCAAACAATTCTGGCACAGTCAGTGATGCTCACAGTTCACGAATAAATAAGACAAATCTGTTTCTATTCAAATTTCCTTGCTCAGTTGGCAAATTGTACTTGGTTTATTTTTGGTAAACATCTGCTTTCACTCCATACTAGCTAATATGTCATCATCTGATTTTGTAGAATCCCTGCAGTGTGGAAGCAGGCCATTTGGCCCATCAAGCCCACACTAACTCTCTAAAGGACATGCCACCCAGACCCGCACTCCTAATCCCACATTTCCCATGGCTAACCCACCAATCCCTGGACACTATGTGCAATTTAGCACGGCCAATCCACCTAACCTGCACATCATCAGACTGTGGAAGAACACCAGAGTAATCCCATGCAGATGCGGGGAGAATGCACAAGCTCCACACAGACGGTTACCGAGGGTGGAATGGAATGCGGGTCCCTGGTGCTGTGAGGCAGCAGTGCTAACAATTGAACCACCTTGCTGACTTTGTAAACAAGCTGTGAACACATCTCCCTTATTTTTTTAAAATTTACTTCAACTTCACAATCTTCTGTTTCTGATCTTACCGATATTAAATCACTCAGGATTTATTTTCTACCGCCCTGACTATTCTGGAGACTGCTAAACTATGCTGCTGCTCTTACAGGATTTTTTTCTCTGAATGACATCTATCTGAGAGAAATCTCCACACTCACTACTCTCTGGATGGAACTGTGTCTGCCCCAGAACAGTTTTTGTTAGACAACTCTGCAATCTTTCTTTTATCTTCTACTCTCGGCTTTCTGAGGCACTGAACTATTCACCTTGAGGGCATTTTAAAAACCTACTTTAAGTACATGTAAACAAACTTCCAAATATCCTTGCACTACACTTGGAGCTCAAAAACGAAATAATGCCCTGCTATCCTTAGCCCACATGATAGATACACAAACCAAACTTAAAACTCTATGGGGTTCTGTTTCATTTCGAAATTAAACTTCCAAATAGTATTATATCATGAACATTCATCACAGTATGACACTGGAGAGAAATTCACTGATCTTCCTCAAATAGTGGTGATGAGATATTTTTACACTAGTCTGAAAGGACCTCAACGAAACATCTCAATCAAAAGATAACACTTCTGATACTACAGTATTCTTAGTTTTTTCACTGATGTGTCCTAGGAGAAAGTGAGGACTGCAGATGCTGGAGATCAGAGCTGAAAAATGTGTTGCTGGAAAAGCGCAGCAGGTCAGGCAGCATCCAAGGAGCAGGAGAGTCAACGTTTCGGGCATAAGCCCTTCTTCTATTTCCTGAAGAAGGGCTTGTGCCCGAAATGTCGATTCTCCTGCTCCTTGGATGCTGCCTGACCTGCTGCGCTTTTCCAGCAACACATTTTTCATCACTGATGTGTCCACCTGGATATTTTTCAAAGGTTTCAAGAGGACTACATGACTTTAAAAAATAATCTTCCAACGCAAGTGCCACTCACTGAGCCAAGGCTGCCATTATGAGTAATTGTAGAGGATATTGAAGGCCAGATTTTTAAAATTTCTGTTGACTGAATTTCAGCTTAAGTCTAATGAATTCAAATAGCACACATGCAATTGGTGGAATGGCCTCCTTTTATGCTATAACCCACAATGGGTTAATGCCTTGTTAATGACATTTAATAAATGACTAAAAGAAAAACCAGACTTACTTTCACAAGTTCTGGAGAAGAGTCAAACTCAAACACAAACGCTAACTCAGTTTGTCTCTCTCCATAGATGCTGTCAGACCTTCTGAGTTCCCCCAAATTTGTGTTTTTTGTTTTAGATGTCTCTTAACAGATTACAGAGGTTCAGTTAGCTCAGTTGGCTGGATGGCTGGTTTACAATGCAGGCTTGTGCCAAAATCATAGTATCATGGAATCCCCACAGTGTGGAAGTAGGCCATTCAGCCTATCGAGTCCACAATAACCCTCCGAAGAGCATCCCACCCAGCCCGAGCTCCCTTATCTAATCCCTGTAACCCTCCATTTCCCATGGCTAATCCAGCTAGCCTGCACATCCCTGGGCACTGTGGGCAATTTAGCATGGCCAATCCACCTAACCCAAGGATCTTTGGACTACAGGAGGAGACCAGAGAACCCGTGGAAACCCAGCAGACACAGGCAGAATGTGCAAACTCCACACAGTGGTTTCAATTCCTGCACTAGCTGAGGTTAGCATAAGGGACTCTCCTTCTCAACCTTTTCTTTCACCTGAGGTGTGGTGACCCTCAGGTTAAACCACCACCTCTTGTCTCTTTCAATTGAGAGAGAAGCACAATGGTCTGGTAAGGTGATGGTGACTTTACTTTTAATGAATTACAGCCTAGGCAATAGTAAGAGATAGCCAGGCATACAGAGCTCCCTTTTCTAGTTTAACACTTACGGAGTGAACCTATTTTGAATGAAGGTCTGATCATCAGACAGGAACAGGGATCATTAAGCCTAAATCCCAAAGCCCAAAAGAGATTCAATGAAAATGCTTCAGTATGAGTTAAGTAGCTTTTCATCCACGAGGGGGATATTAGGACACAGTGAGGAGTTCACTGACATTGTGCTGAAAGAAACATCACAGTTTGTCATGCGCCAGCAGAAAATATCTCAGCATTTTAAGCCCATGTGACATTCAGAGGAACTCAGGTTTCTGTGACTATTTGCATTATAATTAAACCATTCCTGATGAAGGACCTAAGGCCGAACTGCTCCTCGGATGCTGCCTGACCTGCTGTGCTTTTCCAGCACCACACTTTTCGATGTTGATCTCCAGCATTTGCAGTCCTTGCTTTCTCCTACTTAAATCAAAACATCAGCCCCAAAATGTAATGGCAGGATTAAGGGTTCCCCTCTAACAGTTAAACTCAAACCATCCAGAGAGGTTGGCCTTGCCTCTTGTAATCTACTAAAAGAGTGGTTAAATGAAAGGAATTCCTGATACTCACTTTATACATAACAAGTAACAGTTTATTTATTTAATCCTAACAGTGAACAAATTAACAGAATTACTAACAGACTGAACAATTCCTCTCTAACTACTAACTATTCCCTTATTGAGCTAAATTCTATTGGTATGATATTCCAATAAACACAGATCCTATTTGCATAAATCCAAGTAATATGAAAGCAATAAATTAAAACTTTGTCTCTCAAAGTTCACATGGAATTTGTTATCCGGAATGCTCTGTCTTCTTTTCTTCTTTCCAGCCTTTCTTCTGCTGATCTCAAATCACAAACATGTTTCTTCCACTGATCCTGCCATCAGGGATGTTTTCTCTGTAATTTCATTTGTCTGGAATATTAGCTAAAAGTGCTGTGGTACATTTTGTAGATAGATGGTGCTTTCTCAGAGAGCTCACAATTGTTATCTCTTCAGATGGCTGTTGGCGCTCTTCCTTGATCTCCAAATGCCCCCTTTTTAAATAATTTTTAAAAATATTAATTTCTTTATAATCCAATTGGCTCTGAGTCACCAAAACCACCAAATTGAATTTTAATAGGTTTGTGGTAGCTAAGAGCCTGTTTCAAATTAAACTGTTGCCTTGGTAACAATGCTGCTTGTGCCTGCTAAATTGAATGGCTTTTTGATACAAATGTTTCAATTTGAGCACCTGCAACCATTGCCCACAGACAATTTGTTGCACAGAAACACTTTATCTCTTAAAGAGACCATGCACTCTTGCCTCCTACCATTTTTACAAACAAACTCTAGCTTTCTGCCTTCCACTTCATGAGTACTCAACACAACATTGGTTTTGAAAAATAGCATGAAGAGAAAGATCAGCCCCTTTAAGAAGGTATCACATCACAATTTTGCTTTATTTAGTTTCATTGTAATATTTAAAATGGTAGAAAGAGGGTCTGCTAAAAGACGTGTAAGTTGCTCTCTAGAAACAGATGACTCATGGAGGTTTAAACTGAGGGTCTGCATACTTCAGCCAAGGGGAGAGATTGAGAAGTAAAGGTCCTTTGCAGTAACCTTGGCTGGTGAAGGGAATGAACCTACACTGTTGGCATCACAAATTAGACATCCAGACAACTAAGCTAACCAGCCCAAAATTCTATGGTAGTGGGTAGAAATCTGATATAATAATGTTACATTCTGTAAAGAAGCTCATTCTCACAGTGGCAAGTTGGCTCAGTGGTGCCTCACAGCGCCAGGGACCTGGCTTCGATTCCAGCCTGTGTGGTGCTTGCACATTCTCCCTGTAGTATGTGTGGGTTTTCTTTGGATGCTCTGGTTTCCTCTCATAGTCCAAGGATGTGCAGGTCAGGTGAATTGCTGATCTCAGATAAAGCACCTGATGAAGGAGCAGCACTCCGTAAACTAGTACTTCTAAATAAATCTGTTGGATTACAATCTGGCATTGTGCAATGTTTAACACAGGGCAGCACGGTGGCTCAGTGGTTAGCACTGCTGCCTCACAGCACCAGGGCCCCAGGTTCAATTCCAGCCTCAGGCGACTGTCGGCGCGGAGTTTGCATGTTCTCCCCGTGTCTGTGTGGGGTTGCTCTGGTTTCCTCCCACAATCCAAAGATGTGCAGGTTAGGTGAATTGGCCATGCTAAATTGCCCATAGTGTTAGGTGTATTAGTCAGAGGGAAATGGGTCTGGGTGGGTTACTCTTCGGAGGTTCGGTGTGAACTTGTGGGGCTGAAGGGCCTGTTTCCACACTGTAGAGAATTTAATCTATAATAGAGGGTGTAGTCATTATTGCCTCACTTGTGTCAATCTTCCCATATTTTAGGGATAGGGACGATTCTGGGGTCTGGAAGCAACATCCAAAAACTGCATAAAAACCTAAAGAACTGTGGATGCTGTCCATCATGTCAGAGAGAGGAGCAGAACCTCTTCAAGGTGGGCATACTGAGAGGAGCAGATGTCTTTGCTGATGCTGCCAGACTGCTGAGCTTTTCCAGCAATTTCTGTTTTCATAACTCAAAAACTGGAACTGTTTTGAAAATGGTCAGATATCGAACCAATGCTTTCAATCTAATTTACTAATCATATCCATCCACAACTCTCACCCATCTCTACCTCATCTTCACCTGGCCACATCCGCCCCATTCCAAACCAGTATTCCAATATCCTTCTTCAGTCTTTCAAATGACGTTACAGTCTCTGTCCCATAAAAACCCCATGTAACTTCGTCAGAAGCAATGCATTGAAAGCTAGTGCTTCCAAATAAACCTGTTGGACTATAACCTGTTATTGAGGGATTTTTAACTTAGTCCACCCCAGTCCAACACCAGCACCTCCAAATCATCCTCTCTTCTCTGTGCTTTAGTACTGCTGAACATGAAGAATGCCAGAATCGAAGAGATGCTGGGAAGGGATGAAGAATCAGATATTTTCAGTGCTTAGGGCAAAGGATTGAATCAATGCATGAATCAACCAATGAAGCCGTCCAGCTTAGTAAATCACTAGCAGCTTCTTGAAGTCAACAATATTTGTCCATGAGCTGTGGTTGTCTGACAGTTTTGTGGTGGGGTGGTATGTATTCTGCCTCAACCCCCAAGTGTAAGCTTTTTAAAATTAGGTGGGAGTGCTGTCAAAAGTCCTTTAAAAATGCAATTGAGACTAATTCTGGAATGTCGTCAGGAACAGTGGAATTCTTATTCTATCATTTTGAAGTTGAGGCTGCAATTGTCCAAGTTATGGAGATGAAAATGAGTCCACAATCCTCATTGTTTAATATTCCTGTGGTGAGCACTTGGAGAGAGATTGTGAATGTTCATCTTTTTTACTTGGCTTCTTGTTTTTCTGACATATGGCTGTGCTGTTTATAACTATAATATAACTTGTTTACTTCATTTCTCTATCCTATTCCTAAGGACTGCAAGGGCGGCACAGTGGCTCAGTGGTTAGCACTGCTGCCTCATAGGGACCCGGGTTTGATTCCAACCTCGGGTGACTGTCTGTAAGGAGTTTATATGTTCTCCTAGTGTCTGGGTGGGTTTCTGCCTGGTGCCCCAGTTTCTTCCCACAGTCCAAAGATGTGCAGGTTAGGTGGATTGGTCATGCTAAATTCCCCGAAATGTTCAAGGACGTGTAGGTGCATTCGCCATGGGAAATGCAGTATTGCAAGGATAGGGTAGGGGGATGTGTTTGGGTGAGATGCTCTTCGAAGGGTCAGTGTGGACTTGTTGGGCTGATTCCGCTGCAGGGATTCTATGGATACTCTGTACCTAAGATGCCACTGCAAGTAGCAAATTATAAACTTTTCACTGCACTCATTTGAGTACGTGTGACAATAAAGCTAATTCAATTCAATTCAATACTATAGACAACATTATAGACCACGAGGAGTCAGTGAGAACACAATCAGGAATAACTGGAAACAAAAACTGCTGGAGATCGCAGTGGATCATCTGGACCTGAAACAATAGTTTGCTCTCTCTCCATGGATGCTGCCTGACTGGCTGTGATCTCCAGTATTTGTTTCTCAGTACAGATTCCAGCATTGACAATAATGTGTTCTGACTAGGAATAACAAGGATACCCATGCGACACAATTCAAGATCAAGCCATACACTTGGGTGAAAGTCCAAATGGTAATTTTGTGTCTGTGTCCACAAGCTTTACCAAGCCATTTTATAATTTCTTCGCAAAAAGGAAATCAGAAATGTAGTAAGAGGGGGAGAAAAAGGACATGTTATAACATGCTCCACTAATTATCTTGAGTTATATTGAACATTGCTTTATCATCTACACACTGCATGTGTCATTGCAGGAATGCCAAATATACCAATGGGACATTCAGGCCAATGAAGTGATATGAACTAAGAGGCTTGCTGCATTTGTGACTGAAAGAGAAAACATATTTCATCAAACACAATCAAAGGTTCTGATAATGGAATAGGTTACTCACAGCTCTCCAATTGCATTATGCAGGTTTGAACATCCATCGGGAAATTCTTCAGATCCATTGGGCATGACAGAATTAAAGTCAATCTGAAAGATTAGATCAGTAGTGTTGGACAACATTGTTTCATGTGTACAATAAATTCACAAAATGAAAAGATTTTGGTAAAACAGTTTGAAACATTAAAGCGAAATGTAAACTTTATAAGCTGATAAACAATTGGCGTAAATATCAATACAGGGTCTAAATTAGAGTGGTGCTGGAAAAGCACAGCAATTCAGGCAGCATCCGAGGAGCAGTAAAATTGACGTTTCGGGCAAAAGCCCTTCATCAGGAATACAGCATTGCTTAATGTATTTAAATGGCATTTTGCTCTCCTCACACAAAACAATTTCTCAGTCATGGTTGGCAAGCGTTAGTACTTCACTGATGAACAGAGTGCTTTCTGTGCACATACAAATAATACAACAAATTATAACATAATTCATTTCCTCATGAGTAATTCAGGTAAAAGCAACTTCGCTACAAATTGTGCAACGGTTACTCATAATATTTGTCACCGGTTTCAATAGGTCATGGTCGAGCAGGTTTGTGTTGCATAAGCAAAATTCTTCTAATGCTCAAATGTTGTGAAGTTTGAGATTTTAGTTAATTAAAGGTATGAGAAGAATGTTAGCTCAATAGAACACTATGCATAAATCATGAGATTTCAGCAGAAAAGTTATGATTCAAAACCCAAACCAATTGTTTGGTTGAACCAATTGTGTTGTATCTCCTGTAGAGCACTAATGGAAAACATTTTTCTCTCAAGGTGTGGCAGGGAGCTGGAACAATGACAGGGGACCTCAGACCCATGGCATGTACCCCTTGCCTGATGTGGGAGCTCAGGGACGTGGCTGACCGTCCAGCTGCAGCTCTTGTTTGACCGCATGCCGCTCTGAAGCTGCGGATGGACTCACTGTAGAGCATCCGCGATGCTGAGGAGGTCGTGGTTAGCATGTTTAGTGAATTGGTCACACCGCAGATTAGAATTGCTGAGGGAGACAGTGAATGGGTGACCAAAGGGCAGAAAAAGAGTAGGAAGGCAGTGCAGGTGTGCCCTGCGGTCATCTCCCTCCAAAACAGGCATACCGTTTTGGATACTGTTGGGGAGATGGCTCATCAGGGGAAGGCAGCAGTTGCCAGGATCAAGGCACTATGGCGGGCACAGCTGATCAGAAGGGAGGGAAAAAGACTCGCAGGACCATAGTGATAGGGGATTCTATTGTAAGGGGATTCTATTGTAAGGGGAGTAGGTGGGAGTAAATAAGACTCCTGGATGGTATGTTGCCTCCCAGGTGTTCGGGTCAGGGATTTCACTGATCGGCTACAGAGCATTCTGAAAGGGGAGGGTGCCAGTTGTCGTGGTACATATAGGCACCAACGATATAAGTAAAAAGCAAGATGAGGTCCTGAAAGCAGAATTCCGGGAGCTAGGAGAAAAGTTAAAGAGGAGGACCTTAAAGGTAGTGATCTCAGGATGCTAGCAGTGTCACGTGCTAGCCAGCGTAGAAATGAAAGAATAGGCAGGATGAACATGTGGCTTGAGGGATTGTGTAGGAGGGAGGGGTTCAGATTTGTGAGACATTAGGACCGGTTCTCGGGAAGGTGGGACTATTACAAAATGGATGGTCTACACCTGAACCAGACTGGAACTAATGTCCTTGGAGGAGTTTTTTGCTACTGCTGTTGGGGAGGGTTTAAACTAATGTGGCAGGGGGCTGGGAACCAGAAGAGAAGACTAGTAGATAGTGAAGTGGAAACTAGAGACTGTAAGGAACAGGATCATGAAGCTAGCATTACCAAGGGGAAGAGTCAGCAGAGGGCAGATGAACGCAAAGGAACTGGTGGTCTGAAGTGCATATGCTTTAATGCAAAGAGTATAGTGGGTAAGGCAGACGAATGTTGTAATTAGAGATAAAAGTTTGTTTACTCTGGATCACATTGACATAAGGAGGGAAGATGTGTTGGGTAGGCTAAAGGACATTACGGTGGACAAATCCCTAGGACGGAAGAGATCTATCCCGAGTTGCTGAGGAAGGTGAGAGAGGAAATAGCTGGGTCCCTGACAGATATCTTTGTAGCATCCTTAAACACAGGTGAAAAACCAGAGGACTGGAGAATTGCTAATGTTGTCCCGCTGTACAAGAAGAGTAGTAGGGATATTCCGGGTAACTACAGATCAGTGAGCCTGATGTCAGTGGTGGGGAAGTTACTAGAGAAGGCATGGAGAGATAGGATCTATTTATATTTGGAAGAGAATGGGCTTATTAGTGTTAGGCAACATGGTTTTGTTCGGGGGAGATCAAGCTTTACCGACTTAATGGAGTTCTTTGAGGAAGTGACCAAGTTGATAGATGAAGGAAGGGCTGTAGATGTCATATACATGAACTTTAGTAAGGCATTGGATAAGGTTCCCCATGGTAAACTAATGGAGAAAGTGAAGTCATATGGTGTGCAGGGTGTTCTAGCTAGGTGGATAAAGAACTGGTTGAACAACAGGAGACAGAGAGTAGCAATAGAAGGGAGTTTTTCGAAATGGAGAAAAGTGACCAGTGGTGTTCCACAGGGATCAGTGCTGGGCCCACTGCTGTTTGTGATAGACAGACATAAATGATCTGGAAGAGGGCATTGGTGGTCTAATCAGTAAGTTTGCAGAAGACACGAAGTTTGATGGAGTAGCAGACAGCATAGGGGACAGTCAAAGAATACATGAGAATATAGATAAACTGGAGAGTTGGGCAGAGAAGTGGCAGATGGAGTTCAATCCAGGCAAATGTGAGGTGATGCATTTTGGAAGATCTAATTCTAGAGTGAACTATACTGTAAACAGAAGAGCCTTGGGAAAAGTTGATGAGCAGAGAGATCTGGGTGTTCAGGTCCATACTACCTGAAGGTGGCTGCACAGGTGGACAGAGTGGTCAAGAAGGCATATAGAATGCTTGCCTTCATCAGACAGGATGTTGACCATAAGAGCTGGCAAGTCATGTTAAAATTGTACAAGACTTTCGTTCAGCTGCATTTAGAATACTGTGTACTGTTCTGGTCACCACATTACCAAAAGGATGTGGATGCTTTGGAGAGATTGCAGAGAAGGTTTACGAGCATGTTGCCTGGTATGGAAGGTGCGAGCTATGAAGAGAGGTTGAGTTGGTTCGGATTGTTTTCATTAAAAAAAGGAGTTTGGGGGGGGACCTGACTGAGGTCTATAAAATCTTGAAGGGTATAGACAGGGTGGATAGAGATAAGCTTTTTCTCAGGGTGAAGGATTCAATAACAAGAGGTCACACGTTCAAGATGAGAGGTGAAATGTTTAAGGGGGTACATGCGGCAAGTACTTTACACAGAGGGTGGTAGGTGCCTGGAACGTGTTGCCAGCAGAGGTAGTAGAGACAGGCATGCTAGATTCATTTAAGGTGCATCTGGACGGACGCATAAGTAGGTGGGGAGCAAAGGAATACAGATCCTTAGGAATTGGATGATAGGTTTAGACAGTGGATTTGGATCGGCACAGGCTTGGAGGGCCGAAGGACCTGTTCCTGGGCTGTAAATTTTCTTTGTTCTTCTTTCTTCTTTGAAGACATATAGATCTCATGCAGGAATTGGGGTTAGGCTTGCGAGCTCTTTGTCAGTCAGCAAAGACATGTTGGACCGAATAACCTCTATCTGTGCCGTAAATATTTTTGATGATTTCAATGCAGTGAATATCTGCCACATTAGAGCACAATACTGAGGAATATCAAACTACAGTCAGTGCAAACTCTAAATGCTTGTTTTTAATAATAAGGACGATAGAATCCAGTTCTGTCCATCCAACTTACTATTGGCCCAGTCTGACATAGTCACTGGAGAGTTTTCACAACTTGCAGCTGTTTGTGGTCCCTGAAGATATTCTTATTATTAATTTTTGTATGCAGAATGGTGATGATGGCATATTAAAATAGAGTAAGTTTACTAAGACAGTGACTAATGCACATTAATGAAATTGCTCAGTAGTTCTTTCTAACTTTTTAAAATTTAAAATTTGGCTGCTGACTGGGAAATTAGTGCTAATCTTCATGTGATAAACATATTTGCAGCTGTACTAGTAAACTGATGCGAGGTTATAGCTCTTAAGTACATCAAGAATACTTTTTAATGGAATAAAAAGCAACTAAATTCTGAAACACTGCTGTGTTAATAGGAAATTTTATGTTTGTGAAAATGTTTGAGTCGAAGCTTGAATTATTAAAGCCATTTGGAGAGGCTGCACAAACTTGAATACAGTTTTGAAACAGAAAACTACTATTTGGCCCTGAGAACAATTCAATATGATCATGGCTGATCATACAATTAAAGACTTTGTTTCTGCTTTCTCCCCACACTGTTTGATTCCTTTAGCACTCAGAGTTAGATCAAACCCCTTCTTGAAATCATTCGGCATTTTGGAATCAACCGCTTGCTGCGGCAGAGAATTCCACAGGCTCACCACCCTGTGGGTGAAAGAGTATCTCCTCATATCAAGACCAAATGGATTAGCCTATGTCATTAGACTGTTGCCTCTGGAGTTAGGCCACAGGCTTGCATCTGGAATGCTGTGCCAAACACAAACACCACGTCCTCAGACTATTTGGTGTATTCCGTCAGAATTGGGAGGGAAGGGAAAAGAGAGCAATATGGACAACATGTCTCACCCTGTCCTGAGAACTCCTGAAGGTTTTCAGGGGTAATGCACAATTAGAAATGGCCCCAAAATCATCACAAACAATTCTCTGGTCCAATCCTGCGCAAACTATGCTCTAAAGCTAATTGATTTGGTGGTTAAAGGCGGTTACAGAGGACTTTCTGAGTTGGTCAGTGGCCAGGGTCAGCAATTGTGAATGGGTCAGGTGGGGGGATTGAGAAAGGAGAATTGAAGGAGCCTCACGCTTTACATTGTCTTACAGGGTCCAGGCTCCGAAAGTAACAAAAGAAGAACTTGCTGGAGAAACTCAGCAGTTGGCGAATCAGAGTTATTGCTCAATTCCAGTGACCCTTCTTCAGAACTGATAACTGCCAGGAAAAGATGGTATTTATGCTGGGGATATTGGGGCTGCAGGGGGAGCAAATGAGCAGATAGGTGGTGACAGTGTCACAAAGAAAGAGAGGAAAAAAATATAGGCAGACAAAAGAAAGAATAAAAGTGAGAAATGTGAAAATGAGGACTCAGTAATTGAAAATGGATTGGTTGTACTGAAAGCAGCCCATTTTCTGATAGGACTTGGAGTGTGGGGGTGGATTACAGACATGGAAGGAGGTGTTCATGCTCTGAAATTGTTAAACTCAATGTTCAATCCTGAAAGCTGCAACAACAAGTGGAAGATGGGGTGTTGTTTCTACAGCTTGCACCGAGCGACCTGAGGAGACTGAGAAAGCATGAGACAGAAACGTTAGCACAGGAACTCAGTGGTGTGTCCAACTGGTAGGTAGTTGGAAGCTCAGGGTCATTTTCATAAACAGAATGTCAGTGTTCTGAAAAGTGGTCACCAAGTCTGCATTGTGTCTCTCCAATATAGAGGAGATGACATGTGAGCAGTAGGTAGAGTAGATTAGATTTAGTGAATTGTAAGCTCTGCAGCCAACTTCCATGAAACTGCAGGTGGTAAACTCCATGAGCAAACTAAGCATGGCACCATGGCACAGTGAGCCATTCAAACGAGAGTTGTTAAGAGGGATACAACACTGCTGTATGCACTCAAGTATAGGGGTACAGGAGTACAGGGAAAGATGTGCAAAGGTGTGTCCCAGCACCATCTTAGGTCCAAAGGTGCTTATGTACAAAACCTTAGATAAAAAGGAGAAAAATAAAGACAGAAGTGGAATGTTCCAGATTACAGTCTTTCTTTAGCCATAGGCCTACAGTCACTCCGCAATGGATTATCCCCACACAGGGATTGATCCCTCTCCGCACTGGGCTCCATCACTCCCCCCGGACCGGGGTCCATCTCCCTCCCTGCACTGGGCTTGATCTCTCTCTCCTCGCACTGGGCTCAAACTGTCTCCCTACGCTAGGCTCAATCTCTCTCCCTTCACTGGGCTCAATCTCTCTCTCCCCGCACTGGGCTCTATCTCTCTCCCCGCACTGGGCTCAATCTCTCTCTCCCCGCACTGGGCTCAATCTCTCTCTCCCCGCACTGGGCACAATCTCTCTCTCCCCGCACTGGGCACGATCTCTCTCTCCGTACTGGGCTCAATCTCTCTCTCCCCACACTGGGCTCGATCTCTCTCCCCGCACTGGGCTCAATCTCTCTCTCCTCGCACTGGGCTCAAACTTTCTCCCTACGCTAGGCTCAATCTCTCTCCCTGCACTGGGCTCAATCTCTCTCTCCCTGCACTGGGCTCGATCTCTCTCCCCGCACTGGGCTCAATCTCTCTCTCCCTGCACTGGGCTCGATCTCTCTCCCCGCACTGGGCTCAATCTCTCTCCCCGCACTGGGCTCGATCTCTCTCCCCGGACTGGGCTCAATCTCTCTCTCCCCGCACTGGGCTCAATCTCTCTCCCCGCACTGGGCTCGATCTCTCTCCCCACAATGGGCTCAATCTCTCTCTCCCCACACAGGGCTCAATCTCTCTCTCCCCGCACTGGGCTCAATCTCTCTCCCCGCACTGGGCTCGATTTCTCTCTGTCCCCGCTCTGGGCTCAATCTCTTTGCCCCACCACATTAGGCTCGATCTCTCCCCCTGCTGGGTTTGTACACCCACCCGTGCTTGGCTCATTCTCTCCCCCCTCATTGGGCTTGATCTCTCTCTCTGCACTAGGCTCTGTATCTCCCATCGCACTGGGCTCACTCTCTCTCCCGTACTAGGCTTGACCTCTCCCTGCACTGGGCTTGATCTCCCTCCCTGCACTGGGATCGATCACTGTCCCTGCACTGGGCTTGATCTCCCTCCCTGCACTGGGATCGATCACTGTCCCTGCACTGGGCTCGATCTCTCTCTCTCTCTCCCTGCACTGGGCTCGATCTCTCTCTCTCTCTCTCCCCCCGCATTGGGCTTGATCTCTCTCTCTCTCCCCGCACTGGGATCTCTCTCTCTCTCTCTCTCTCCCTGCACTGGGCTCGATCCCTCTCTCTCTCTCTCTCTCCCTGCATTGGGCTTGATCTCTCTCTCTCTCTCTCTCTCTCTCTCCCCGCATTGGGCTTGATCTCTCTCCCTCTCTCTCCGCACATTGGGCTTGATCTCTCTCCCTCTCTTTTCCCACATTGGGCTCGATCTCTCTCTGTCTCTCCCCGCACTGGGCTCGATCTCTACCTTGCACAGGGCTCGATCTCTCTCTCTCTCTCTCCCCTCAGTAGGCTTGATCTCTCTCTCTCTCCCCGCACTTGAATCGATCACTGTCCCTGCACTGGGCTCGATCTCTCTCTCTCTCCCTGCATTGGGCTCGATCTCTCTCTCTCTCTCTCTCTCCCCTCAGTGGGCTCGATCTTTCTCTCTCTCCCTGCATTGGGCTCGATCTCTCTCTCTCTCTCCCCTCAGTGGGCTTGATCTCTCTCTGTCTCCCCGCATTGGGCTTGATCTCTCTCTCACTCCCCGCACTGGGATCTCTCTCTCTCTCTCTCCCTGCACTGGGCTCGATCCCTCTCTCTCTCCCCACACTGGGATCGATCACTGTCCCTGCACTGGGCTCGATCTCTCTCTCTCTCTCTCTCTCTCTCTCTCCCTGCATTGGGCTCGATCTCTCTCTCTCTCTCTCTCTCCCTGCACTGGGATCGATCACTGTCCCTGCATTGGGCTCGATCTCTCTCTCTCTCTCTCCCCCCATTGGGCTCGATCTCTCTCCCTCTCTCTCTCTCCCCACATTGGGCTCGATCTCTCTCCCTCTCTCTCTCTCCCCACATTGGGCTCGATCTCTCTCTGTCTCTCCCCGCACTGGGCTTGATCTCTACCTTGCACAGGGCTCGATCTCTCTCTCTCTCCCCGCCCTGGGTTCGATCTCTACCCTGCACAGGGCTCGATCTGTCTCCTCGCACTGGGCTCTATCTCTCTCCCCGCACTGGGCTCGATCTCTCTTTGTCTCTGCATTGGGCTCGATCTCTCTCCCCGAACTGGGCTCGATCTCTCCCCGGACTGAATTTGATCTTTCCCCCTGCACTGGGCTCGATCTCTCCCTGAACTGGGCTCGATCTCTCTTCCCGTGCTGGCTCGATCTCTCTTCCTGTGCTGGGTTTGATCTTCCCCGCCACACTGGGCTCGATCTCTACCCTGCACCATGCTCGATCTCTCTCCCCGTATTGGGCTTCATCTCTTACCGCGCACTGAGTTCGATCTATCCCCCCGCACTGGGCTCGATCTCTTCCCCACCCGACATTGGGCTCAATCCCTCTCCTCCCACTGGACTTGCTCTCTATCCGCGCGCTTGGCTCATTCCCTCTCCCCGCACTGGGCTGGATCTCTCTCCCTATGCTAGGCTGGATCTCAACTCTGCACTGAGCTTGATCTCTCCCCGCGATGGCTCTGTCTCTCCCCTGCACTGAGTTAGATCTTTCCTCACATGGACTCAATCTCTTCCCCCTACCACATTGGGCTCGATCTCTCCCCCTGCTGGCCTTGTACTGATCCTCCCCTGCTCCATGCTTGGCTCATTCTCTCCACCCTCACTGGACTCCATCTCTCCCTCTCCATACTTGGTTCAATCTCCCCCCGCACAGGGCTCGATCTCTCTCCCGCATTGGTATCCCTCTCTCTCCCCACACTAGGCTCTATTTCTCTCCACGCACTGGGCTCGATTTCTACCTTTCACTGGGCCTGGTCTCTCCGTGCACTGGACTCAGTCTCTTCCCCGCACTGGGCTTGATCTCTCCCCCCGCACTGGGCTCGATCTCTCTCCTCGCACTGGGCTCAAACTCTCTTTTCGCACTGTCCTAATCTCTCTCCCCACACTGAGCTCAATCTCTCTCCCCAAACTGGGCTTGATCTCTCTCCCTGCTTTGGGTTCAATCTCTCTCGCTGCACTGGGCTCAATCTCTCTCGCCACTCTAAGCTCGATCTCTCTCCCCGCACTGGGCTAAATCTCTCGCCCAACACTGGGCTCAACTTCTCTTCCTGCACTGAGCTCTGTCTCTCCCTCTTGTTGAGCTTGCTCTTTCCCCACATTGGGCTTGATCTGACTCTCCATGCACTGGGCTCTATCTCTCCCCCTCCGCATTGTGCTCGATCTCTCCCCTAAACTGGGCTCGATCTCTCTCCCTACACTGGGCTCGATCTCTCTCCCCGCACTGGCCTCAATCTCTCTCTCCCTGCACTGGGCTCAATCTCTCTCCCCGCACTGGGCTCCATCTCTCTCTCCCTGCACTGGGCTCAATCTCTCTCCCTGCACTGGGCTCAATCTCTCTCTCCCCGCACTGGGCTCAATCTGTCTCTCCCCGCACTGGGCTCAATCTCTCTCTCCCCGCACTGGCCTCAATCTCTCTGTCCCCGCACTGGCCTCAATCTCTCTCTCCCTGCACTGGCCTCAATCTCTCTCTCGCTGCACTGGCCTCAATCTCTCTCTCCCTGCACTGGCCTCAATCTCTCACCCTCCGCATTGGGCTCGATCTCTCCCCAACATTGGGCTCGATCTGCAACTTGTACCCCTTTTCACTCAGACTCACACACATAAACACACTTTCTCACAGACACTCATTATCCCTGCCTCCCCACCAACCCTCCCCCCACATACAGACACACACAGAGACACACAAGTTTGTGGGGTGAATTTATACTTGCAGAATTACATTTTACTTTGGTCAAAAACTACATGAATCCATGCAAAATTCTGTAAATCCATTTTGTAGATTAGAATCAGTCTGACCGTAGTGGCACAGACAATCTCTCACAGGGAAGCTCACACCTTAAATGACACACCTGGGCTGACATGACACCAATTGGTAAAGTTCACTTGAGAATGTAACTTTTATATGTTCTGTGATTTACATACGAAAGAACTAAAACCAACATGTTCATTGTAAAAGTTGAGAGACATAACAAACAACCCAGGTCTTTTCTAATATATAATTGTGGTTATATCACACTGTAACCTTTTGCTATAAATTGTGTGTCTTATGATCTTATACTCCATAACCATCTGATGAAGGAGCAGCGCTCCAAAAGCTAGTGCTTCCAAATGAACCTGTTAGACTATAACCTGGTGTTGTGTGATTTTTTAAACTTTATCCCTGCACTGAGGTCAATCCCTCCCCCTGCACTGCACTCTATCTCTTCTCCCTGTACTCCACGCCGGCACGGGGCTCTTTCTCTTCACCCCACTGCATCCCCAACCCCCACCCCCTCACCCCTCCTGCACTGGGCTCAATCTCTCTCCCCACACCAAGCTCATCTGTCCTGCACTGAGCTCGATATCTCCCTGTGCTGGCCTTGATCTCGCCCCATGTTGGGCTCAGTCTCTTAAACCCTGCAGCTCTGCTGTTCTGTCTTGCTGCTACCACCCCCTTGGCTCACCAGCTGCCTTGCCACATTCCGCCAGAGTCCTCCTCTTGCGCTGTTCCAAGCCCCCAGCTGCTTCCACGATATCACCGACTGCCAGAATTCTGCGCGGGCACACCAACCCCACCAAGTGGCTGACTGCCACAGTCCCTGCTCTGGGTCCCTAATTGCTGCCGTTGCCACTGTAGTGGTAGCAGGAGGCAGTATAATCAGAGGAATAGACATAGTACTCTGCAGCTGATCGCAAGAGTGCACAAAGCAGTGTCCCATGTCTGGTGCTAGGGTTTGGGATGTCTACTCGGAGCTGCAGAGGGAAGGACCAGTGGGCATAATCCATGTAGGGAACAATGTCAGACAAAAGAGGGAAGAGGTTCTGCTGAGAGAGAATGAGCAGTGAGGAGTTAAAGAGTACAATTCTAACTGTATATGACTCTAGAAATTGTTAGATAACGTGTAAAAGGCTCTCCATTTGGAAATAGAAATGAACCATCGGTGAACCATCCTCATTCGCTGTAGCTAAGACTCTTCCTCTTAGTTCCATCATGCCTGAAGCACCAGGTGGAGAGGGAGTGCTCATCTTGATCAATGTTTTTGTTGGTGTAATCTGTTTTTGCTTTGGTATTAATGCAAAAAGGGATCTGCCCTAAGTTCTGTGGGGTATAGCAGAATTTGTGCTCCAGTTTTGGTAATTGCTCACATAAATAATGCCAATGTTGGTTTTGTCTCACTCCTTCCTTGAAAACAAACGGCACCCGTAGGCTATACAATGGTGGGGCTTGTGATCTCCAAGTAGAAAGATGAACTCTGACACATGTCAGTGAATAAGCTCCCAAAGTTGTCAGATGGCTGTCAGACAGACAGGCTATCAGCAAGATGTACAGAACTGGAGACTAATATGAATCAGATTGAACTATTCATGCATATCAAAACCATCAGCAAGGACCAAAGCACAATTTGAACCATTCCTTGTTCCCAGCTATGGTCTGAGTATTTCCTCCTGTTGTGTTATACCTCTCATTGCAAATTGCTTCCCATTATGAAGTGTCTGCAGCTGGTGAACGCTTTTTGATGCTCCGTGCATCCTGTTGTTGAATGTCTCCTCCGATGAATGTTGATGTTGATTAACATTGCAAAGGACTGATTGCCATTCCTACATGTTTTCTGCGTGTAGTTGCCGGTACCTGAGAATTGTCGGCCTTCACCTTTCACCGATCATTGTCCAACTGACCTTTTGTTAGCAGGTACTATAATAGCATTTATGTAGTGACTCCATTACTGTGGAACCACTGGGGATGCTGCACAGAGAGCAGAGCTTTCAGAATAATCAGTTTGACCAATTGGTATAATCTTTCCTGGTCGCAGAAGACAAGGCGGCACAGTGGCTTAGTGGTTAGCACAGCTGCCTCACAGTGCCAGGAATCCGGGTTTGATTCCAGCCTCTGACAGCTGTTTGTGTGAAGCTTGTACATTCTCCCTGTGTCTGCGTGAGTTTCTTCCAGGTGCTCCAGTTCCCTCCCACTGTCTGAAGATGTGCAGGTTAGAAGAATTGGCCAAACTAAATTGCTCACAGTGTCCAGGGATGTGTAGCTTAGGTGCATTAGTCAGGGGTAAATGTAGGGGAATGGGTCTAGGTGGGTGACTGTTTGGAGGGTCGGTGTGGACTTGTTGGGCTGAAGGGCCTGTTTCTACACTGTAGGGAATCTATGAAGGAGTTCTAATAAGACACATTAGGGGAATGGGGATCACGTCCAGCTGGAGAGCCAGGGATTTTCTGTATGACATTGGATAGTACAGCACAGAAACATGCCCTTTGGCCTGCCATAACAATGCTGACCATGTTGCCATCCTAAACTAATCCCATCTGCTTGTACATGGCCTGTATCCCTCTATTCCCTGCCTCTTCATGTGTCAGTCTAAATGCCTCCTGACTTTTGCTATCATATCTGCTACCACCAGCTCTCTAGTCAGCATATTCCAGATAATCTGTCACTGTCTGTGTCAAAAACTTTCCTTGCACATCTCCCTTAAACTTTCTTACTGTCAACCTTAAACTCATGCCTCCAGTATTCAAAAAGGAAGGTCTACCATGAACATCAGGGATGGGATCTAGACAGAGAGGAGAGGTGTAGGAATCTGGGTTGAGGAGAGGTTTGGATTTGGATGAAGAGAACGGTGAAAGTCTCCAAAGGAGTGGGAGAAAGGGAGAGAGAGAGAAAGAGAGAGAGAGAGAGAGAGACAGAGGGGTAGAGAGAGAGGAGGGGGAGAAATTTTAATGGCCAGTGGAGGTGAGGTATTGTTATGATCCTGGTTGAGAAACCCAAAGTATTTATAAACATTATATTTTTATAATTCCAAATTATGTTGTTTTCGAAAGGAGGACAGCTGTAGAAAAACTGTAAATTTAAATTCAGTGACTGTCAGGCAAACAGTCAATGGAATATTGTACATGTAAATTATTAGGGAACTTCAAACAGAGAGAGACTTAACAAAAGATAACAAAAGGGTTGACTATATCTCCCATCACAGAGGAAGGCCACCTCTTAAAGATAGGTCTGTTTTTTCTCAGAATACACAACAGCAAGGCTTAAAAAAGCTAGTTTAACTCTACTGGTGTAGACTGGTGGCACTGAGCATTCTCATGTTTATTTGAGCATTAGCAAACTGTGACATTTGCAGATGAAGAACATAAATGAAACCGGGAACTGTGGATGCTGGAAATCTGAAACAAACTCAGAAATCGCTGGAGAAACTCAGCAGATCTACTGTATCTATTGGGGAGAAAGCAGAACAAGTTTCCAGACCTACTGAATTTCTCCAGAAATTTCTGCTTTTACTCCTAATTATCCATGTGTTGCAAGAAAGGACCCTTCATAACTCTGAGTGATGTATGCCAGTTAAAGAGGGGAACAAAGGTTGGAGTTCAATCACAGTCAGAAGGCATTGGAACTACAGAATCTCAGCTAATCTGTAAAGTTTAGGATTGTCAAATTGATTGTTTACCAACCAGTGTCAAGAATATTGGTAATGTCCACTGTAAAGCCTGCAATGTTCAACTATCTGCTCTGCGTGAGTAATTCAGAGACTAAACTGGATAGTTTTGTTCTACTTTTATGTTTTGGATACATTCTTTATTTGTATTCTGTGTGCACACATGTTGCATTAATATTTTTTCTTGTGTGTAACAATAACTTCAGTCATGAGGTTAATTTAAGAAATCAATGGAGAGTGGGCATAGAGCACTGATGGAGATCAGGGTTGGGGTATTAATTGAGAGCTTGGCATATTGATGAAGAGCAGTATACCAAAAGAAGGCATGATACTCTAAATCTGATCCAGTCAAATAAGAACATTTTTTTAAAAAGTACATAATTAAACACTAACAAAATGGTGTAACAATCACAACATAATTCCAGTAATTTTAAAGTCTGATCCAAATTCTCTTCCTATTTTACCTTTGCTAATAGTTGTCCACTGATTATGCACACATGCTATAAGTTTCATGTTTTCTGTTTGCATCTGTTTAACTTGGATGTTTACAACATGGATTGCAAGTCCTTCCATGTGGACACACCATTCACCTTAGCAAATTAAAATACAGCATTTAAGAATTCTTAGGTAATTCATTTCCAGACTCCCCAAAGCCTCTCCACCATCTACCCGTCACAACTCAGGAGTATGATGGAATACTCCTTACTGGTCTGGAAGGGTGTAGCTCTAGCAACACTCAAAAGGCTTGACATCATCTAGGTCAAAGCAACTACTTGATTGGCACCATATCCATAAACCTTCACTCCATAAGGATCGGTGCTGGGTCCACCTCTTTCTGTCATTGACATAAATGATTTGAATGTGAACATAGGAGGTACAGTTAGTAGGTTTGCTGATGACACCAAAACTGGAGGTGTACTGGACAGCAAAGAAGTTTAGCTTGATCAGATGGGCCAAAGGGCAGAGGAGTGGCAGATGGAGTTTAATTTAGATTAATGTGAGGTGCTGCATTTTGGAAAGGCAAAACAGGGCAGGACTTATACACTTAATGGAAAGGCTCTGGGGAGTGTTGCTGAACAAAAAACACCTTGGAGTGCAGGTTCACAGTTCCTTGAAAGTGGAGTCCCAGGTAGACAGAATAGCAAATGAGGCGTTTGGTATGTTTATTTTTATTAGTCAGTGCTTTGAATGTAGAAGTTAGCAGGTCATGTTGCAGCTGTGCAGGACATTGGTTAGGCCACTTTTGGAATAATGTGTGCAATTCTGGTCTCCCTACTATACGAAAGATGTTGTAAAACTTGAAAGGGTTCAAAAAGGATTTATAAGGATGTCGCCAGGGTTGGAGGGCTTGAGCTATAAGGAGAGGCTGAACAGGCTGGGGCTGTTTTCCCTGGAGTATCGGAAGCTGAGGGATGACCTTATAGAGGTTTATAAAATCATGTGGGGTATGGATAGGATAAGCAGACAAGGTATTTTCCCGGTGGTGGGGGAGTCTAAAACTTGAGTGCATTGGTTGAAGGTAGGGAGAAAGATTTAAAAGGGGCAACTTTTTCAAGCAAAGGTTAATACGTGTGGGTGTTGCCAGAGGAAGTGGTGGAGTTTGCTACAATTACCACATTTAAGAAGCATCTGGATGGGTATATGAATAGGAAGGATATAGAGTGATATGTGCCAAAAGCTGGCAAATGGGACTGGACTTGTTCAGGATATCTGGTTGGCATGGATGAGTTGGACCGAAGGGTCTGTTTCCATGCTGTATAGCTGTATGAGTCCATAGCTGTACATATTTAAAACCCAGGGATTTACCACCATGGCTGGTATAACACATAATCAAAAAGGCTAAGGGGATGCTCTCTTTATTATGAGAGAAATTGAAGACAAAAGGAAAGCTGTTATTCTTCAATAATACAGCGAATTAGTGAGACCACATCTCAAACATTCTGCTCGGATTTGGTCTCTTTATTTGCAGAAGGATATAAATGTATTGTAGGTGGCTCAGAGGAAATTTACTCGATGGGTACTTGGAATGAGTGGGTTGGCTGATAAGGATATCTTGGATAGATTAGGTTTAATTCTGTTGCAGCTCTGTTGAGGGATAACTTATTTCAAGTGCATAAGATCCTAAATGGTCTTGACAAGCTGATGTGGAAAGGATGTTTACTTTTGTTGGTGAATTCAGAACTAGGAGGTACTGCTTTCAAATTAGGAGTCGCTCTTTTAGGTCAGAGATAAGGAGGATTTATTTGGCTCTGTGTGAGTTCTCTACCTCAGAAAGCAGGAGAGGCAGGGTCAGTAAATATGATTAAGGCAGACGTACACAGATCCCTATTAGGCAGAGGGATCAATATCAGGGTTGTTGGGCATATGGACTTTGAAACATAACAGATGTTCCATGATCTCGTTGAATGCCGGAGCAGACTTGAGGGGCTGAATGGTCTACTTCTGCTGCTATTTCCTCAGCATTTGTTATCCCTCACCCAAGGCCAGATTTTGGTTGAGGTGATGAAAACTACAAGGTTGCAGAAGTAGCCTTCTGATAAAATTCCACAACATAGAGTAGCAGAAACAAACTGAGAAGGCAATAAATTATTTTTAAAAAGTGGGAGCTTGGCGATCAGCAGGTAGGTGAACTTATTGATTCCCTGGAGTATAACGCCCTGACCCATCTTTGAAATTCTACGGTCTGCAATAATAAACATCTGTCACTCACTTCTCTAATTTGGCTGGACCCTTTTTAAGTTCAATCATTATCCTTTGTGTGAGTAACTGCAATGATGTATGAGCAAGCAATTTCAATATTTTTAATTAAGTGTGATTCGTTAGATTGGGACTGCAGAGGCAGGAGAGACAAGTTGGTGAGCACAGATTCCACAGTTTACGGGCTCAGTTTATTTTCAGCAAAAAGGAATCGAGTTGTAATTGAGTCATTCGGAACCCTAGCAACATATTACACAAGAAAAGCGCAATCAACCCTGCTATGTGACATGGTGCCATGTCTATCAGAATAGTGTAAACAGCAGTTAATTTCAGCCTGGAATTTCACTCTGCCAACTGGAGATAATGTGGTTATGAAGCTTAGAGTTAGGCTGATGGTAAACAATTGCTCAGAGAAAGAGCATTTGGCAGTCAGATAAAAACAGACATCGGAGTTATGCTACTCATTTCCTCCACTCACTGTCTCCTACCTTATTGAATAAAGGACAAGCCCATCTTTAAAAATTCTTAATAGCTTGTTCTCGGTTGTGACCTCGTGGAAGTTGGCTCCTTTCTCATTTGCAAAGAAGAGATCTGGTTTCCAGATTGAATCCAACATGGAGGGGTCCAAGTCTAAAGAATCATCGGGGTACTCACTGTACGCCAGCCTGGGGTCATTCCACTGCTGGCGCAGGAAGATGTTTAGACGGTAATCCTGCAGAGAAGAAACAAATAAGATTAAAATCTTGGCTTGCTTCCAAGATGAATGGAGCTGAAGCATGACATGAATTCAAAGTTAGAATCATAGGGTCTTAGAGAATGACAGCACAGATAAAAGGCCCTTCGATTGACTGAGTCTGTGCCAGTCATAAAAAACAACCACCCGACTACTCCAATCCTATATTTTAGCACTTGGCCCTTGGCCTTGTATGCCTTGACGTTGCACGTGCACACTTAGATACTTCTTCAATGTTATGAAGGCTTCTGCCTCTATCACCCTTACAGGCAGTGAGTTCCAGATTCTAACCACCCTCTGGGTGAAAACATTTTGCCTCACATCCCCTCTAAACCTTCTTGCTGCTTCCCTTGAATCTTTGCCCTATCCTTTGGTCACTTGACTCTGACTCTTAAAAGCATGAGTTAAAGTTCCACTTTTGAAAGTTGAGTCCATAACTTTGGTAACCTTGTCATACTGGTGTGCTCTAATGTCCTCAGAGGTGTTACTCTGTCAAGATTAGGACAATATGATACCCCACTTGTCACTTGTTAACCACACTAAGGATGGTATAGCACTGTTCAAGGACAAAAACCCAAATGGGTGGGTGCATATTATCTCACCAACAGGGTCTTGCCGCACCTAATAATTATGTGGACCAGCTCGCTCGGCAAGTGGATTGAGGCAAAAATCGAATTCTCTCATCACTGCCACCACCCTCCCCCGGGGATGTGGAGACACCGAAATATGCCCACAACAAAATATCTTCCACTCCTTATGAACCCCAGTGTTACTCCGAATGACACCTACCTTGTTCATCTGTGCTGTGGAGAGCACGGTAGTTGTCATTGTCACTAATAATCCTTCCCCACCCAGTAGTACACCAAGACCTTCCATTCTGTTTTGCTTAGCCACATAACTTCCCAGCCTCTACAACCAGTGGCTCTGCTTTCTCTCCTAGTTGGACTCCCCCACCCACCCTCTGTTTTGGCATTGATAAAAGCCTAAGAACATAAGAAATAGAAGCAGGATTAGGCCATCTGGCCCATTGAGCTTGGTCCACCATTCAATAAGATCATGGCTGATCTTTTCATGGACTCAGCTCCACTTACCGGCCCACTCATCATAACCCTTCATTCCTTTATTGTTCAAAAAACTATCTATCTTTGCCTTAAAAATGCTCAACACCGTGTTATAGTCCAAAAGGTTTATTTGAAATCACAAGTTTTGGAAGCGCTCCCATTTCACCACGTGGAGTCATGATGGGGCAATGCTCTGAAAGCTTGTGATTTCAAACACATCTGTCAGACTATAACCTGGTGTCGTGTGACTTCTGACCTTGTCCACCCCAGTTCAACACCGGCACCTCCACATCTTAAAAACATTCAACGAGGTGGTCTCAACTACTCCACTGGGCAGGGAATTCCACAGATTCACAACCCTTTGAGTGAAGAAGTTCCTCCTCAGCTCAGTCCTAAATCTACTCCCCTTTATCTTGAGGCTATGCCCCCTATTTCTAGTTTCACCCACCAGTTGAAATATCCTCTCTACTTCTATCTTACCTATTCCCTTCATAATTTTATATGTTTCTATAAGATCCCACCCTCATTTTTCTAAATTCTGATAAATATAATCCAAGTCTATTCAATCTCTCCTTATAAGCCAACCCTCTCAACTCTGGAATCAACCCAGTGAACCTCCTCTGCACTGCCTCTAGTGCCAGTATATCCTTTCTCAAGTCAGGAAACCAAAACTGTTCGCAGTACTTCACATGTGGTCTCACCAGCTCCCATTACAGTTGCAGCATAACCTTCCTATTTTAAAACTCCATCCCTCTTGCAATGAAGGGAATATTTAATTTGCCTGCTTAATTATCTGCTGCACATGCAAACCAACTTTTTGTGATTCAAGCACAGGAACACCCAGATCCCTTTGCACAGCAGCATGCTGCAACTTTTCGCCATTTAAATACTAGTCCATGTTGCTACTGTCCACTGACAGTACAGGCACCCCCTTGAACCTTCCTGAATGCTCGAGGGATGGACCCACAGAGGTGCACTCACCTCAAACCTCCGACAATTTTCAAATAGCCCTTGGAGATGATTGAGCAGGTCCCTGACCACTGTATTTGCAGCTGACAGAGGGTGCATGATTGTCCTGACCATGTGTGATGGCCCAACAAACCTGAGCACTGTCCAGTCTCAGGACAGATGTCGCTGGCCATGAGTGTCCCCAGCGGATGACTGGCAATAGCCAGGGCCCTTGGTGATGTGCAGGTTGTGCCTGTGTTCGACACAATCAGGTTCCCTTGACTGACCTCATCCCCACCTTGACTGGACTGAAGACTGGCTCCCACCCACTTTCTGGCATGGCATGGTGTGGCATTCATTGAACGAGCGAAAAGAGAGCAAATGAGCAACCTAGCGGTGTAGCTGATTGTGAGCTGAGACCCTGTCAGAGTGCACAAAGACTCCTTGCTGCAGCCTTTCAGTGCTTGTTGTGGTTTATCCTGCCATGCAATTCTCTGCAAGAAAGGTGTCAGGATGGTTGCAAGGGTTTGGAAAATGCCAGGTAACAACATTTGTGGACAAGGACTGCTGCTAGAAGACTGTTTTGTCATATGCAACATGGAATTCCTTCAGAGCAAACAGTAAGCTGAATTGGCCAGCAACATGCTCTGGTTTCTATGACAAGTATACTTCATGTCTAGCTTGTCTGGTAGGCAAGAAAGCTGGATATTAATGAGGTGAGTTGGGCAGTTAATGAGGTGATTAACAAGCAGTAATGGCAACTCACAAAGAAAAACTGCATTGCTTGTCAAAAACATAAAAGGTGGAGTGAAAAGCTTCTGATGTCAAGATAGGCCTTGTCAGATTTCTCTGCCATTCATCATGGCTCCATTAGAAATGCCTTTCAAACACTGGTCTTCTACAATCTAGGACAGGTAGCAGACATATGGTAACACTAGTACTTATATTTTCACCTCAAACACATATATCATCCTGATTTAAAACTGCATTGTCATTTGAAACCACATTATTGGCATCACTCAGCATCAGAAACCCTGTCTCTGGGTGGGTTGCGCTTCGGCGGGTCAGTGTGGACTTGTTGGGCCAAAGGGCCTGTTTCCACACTGTAAGTAATCTAATCTAATCTAATTACGGGCGGCATGGTGGCACACTGATTAGCACTGCTGCCTCATAGCGCCAGAGACATGGGTTCAATTCTCCGCCTCAGGAGTGTGGAGTTTGCACATCCTGCCCGTGTCTGCGTTGGTTTCCTCCGGGTGCTCCGGTTTCCTCCCACAATCCAAAAATGTGCAGGTCAGGTGAATTGGCCACGCTAATTTGCCCGTAGTGTTAGGTGAAGGGGTAAATGTAGGGGTCTGGGTGGGTTGCGGGTTGGTGTGGACTTGTTGGGCCGAAGGGCCTGTTTCCACACTGTAAGTAATCTAAGTAAATCTCTCCAAACTATCAAAAATGAATTGTTATGCTATTATTTAGTTTGGAAATAAATCTAAAGTCTTTCACATGGAGATACAATTAACCAACTTATTCGAGTTCTTTGAAGAAATTATAGATCGCAAACTTGTGGTGCAGTGGAAGTGACCAGGACCAGGACACCATGCTCCAGAGGTGGATTCTAACTTCTTTGAAAAGCATGATTAGAAAATATCTGAAGAAGAACTATGTGGTGTGGAAAAAGGAGAGCCAATTTGAGGACATAACTTGGTCGACGATCAGGACACAACATGTTCCTTCCATTCACAGTCAGATTTAGGAATCTTTGAGCAGTTTCCAGAGAAAATGAATTTGTTGTAAGATTTAGTATCAAATTCTATGCCTATTTCCACATGTTTAAGAAGACAAACAACCAAATATATGTATTTACGGGTAGTGACATCTGGAATTCTGGTATTGTCTTGAATTTTATCTCCCTCCTCTGCCTCCTGGTTATGGGTTGCCAGGTAGGACAGAGAGTGGTGTGGAATCAGGTACAATGGGATCCATGCTGTGTCCATCTTCTGACATCTGCTGTTGGTAACTTATCAGCAATGGCTTCCAAACGCATGACCACTTCCATCTAGAAGGACAAGGGCAGCAGATACATGGGAACACCACCAACTGCAAATTTCAGAAATATATCACTGATTCTTCACTGTCTCTGGGTCAAAATTCTGAATCTCCCTACAGCACATGGACTGCAGCAGTTCAAGAAGGCAGCTCACCACCATCTTCTCAAGGAACGGGCAATAGATGCTGCTGGACAGCCAGTGGTGCCCACATCTTCTGAATGAATAAAAAAAGGTCCTCCTTGCCTTTGGGCAGGTTCGGCCAAATTATCACCACCCAAGGAAGTCTTCTCACTACCATTTTTTTTTTAGAGCATTTTTGATTAGGTAGTTGGCGAGCATCAACACTGTTCCCTGGCAAGATTTGTGGTAGACCTTAACATCACCCTTACCCAATGTACTTCCTGTTTGACAGCGACTGTCAAAGATGCTGCCTGGTTGACAACTTTCAGAATTTGGCAGCTAAGAGCTGTGAAAAGTGAATGTGGCTTCCCTTCATCTGACAGATCTACACTGCAAAAGAAGTGTCAGCACAACAGTTACACCTCCACATTTCTGGCGGGGGTGGGGGGGGGGGAAGCTCTGACCAAAATCTCCTCTCAGAAATGTGCACCTCTCTTCGTTAGTAAAATAGAAGGGCCAGAGTCGCAAACACTAACTTGGTTGAATCTTTTCAAGAAGTAAAGAGGAGGTTTGATGAGGATGGAGCAGTGGACATGATCTGTACGGGCTCAGTGGTTAGCACTACTGTCTCACAGCACCACGGACCTGGGTTTGATTCCAGCCTCGGGCGACTGTCTGTGTGGAGTTTGCACATTCCCCCTGTGTCAGCATGGGTTTCCTTCGGGTGCTCCGGTTTCCTCCCACAGTCCAAAGATGGGCCGGGTGCTGGCAGGTGGGACTAGATTGGGTTAGGATATCTGGTCGGCATGGACAGGTTGGACCGAAAGGTCTGTTTCCATGCTGTACATCTCTATGACTCTATGTGCGTGTCAGGTGAATTGGCCATGCTAAATTGCCCATAGTGTTAGGTGCATTAGTCAGGGGTAAAGATAGGGTAGGGGAATGGGTCTGGGTGGGTTACTCTTCGGAAGGTCAGTGTGGACTTGTTGGGCCAAAGGGTCTGTTTCCATACTATAGAGATTCTAACCTAATCTATATGGATTTCAGTAAGGCATTCAACAAGGTTCTTCATGGTAGACTGGTTAGCAAGGTTAGATTACATGTAATACAGGGAGAACTAGCCATTTGGATACAGAACTGGCTCAAAGGTAGAAGACAGAGGGTGGTGGTGGAGGGTTGCTTTTCATAATGGAGATCTGTGACCGGCAGTGTGCCATGAGGACAGGTGCTGGGTCCACTGCTTTTTGTCATTTATGTAAATGATTTGGATGTGAACACAGGAGATATGGTTAGTTGGTTTGCAGTTGACACCAACATTGGAGATAGTGGACAGTGAAGGAGGTTACCTCAGAATATAACGGGATCTTGATCAGATGGGCCAATGGGGTAAGGATTGGCATGTAGAGTTTAATTTAAATACATGCGAGGTGCTGTATTTTGGGAAGAAAAGTCTGGACTTATACACTTAATGGTAAGGTACTGGGGAGTGTTGCTGAACAAAGAGACCTTGGAGTGCAGGTTCATAGTTCCTTGAAAGTAGAGTGCCAGATAGACAGGATAGCAAGGAAGACACTTGGTATACTTGCCTTTATTAGTGAGTGCACTGACTTTGAGAGTTGGGAGGTCATGTTGAGGCTGTAAAGGACATTGGTTAGGCCACTTTTGGAATACTGCATGCAATTCTAGTCTCCCTGCTATCGGAAAGATGTTGAGAAACTTGAAAGGGTTCAGAAAAGATTTACAAGGATGTAGCTATATTGGAGGATTTGAGCTAGAGGGAGAGGCTGAATAGGCTGGGGCTGTTTTCCCTGGAGCGTTGAAGGCTGAGGGGTGACCTTATAGAGGTTTATAAAGAGTCGAGGTTTTCTCCCTGGAGAGAGGAAGTCCAAAACTAGAGAGCATAGGTTTAAGGTGAGAGATGAAAGTTTAAAAGGGACCTAAGGGGCAACCTTTTCACACAGAGGGTGGTGTGAGTATGGAATGTGGAAGTGGTAGAGGCTGGTATAATTCCAATCTTTCAAAGGCATCTGGATAGGTATGTGAATAGAAAGAGTTTAAAGGAGCATGGGCCAAATGTTGGCAAATGGGATTAACTTAATTTAGGATATGAGGTTGGCATAGAAAAGTTAGACTGAAGGGTTTGTTTCTGTGCTTTACAGCTCAATGACTGTAACTGTATGAGTCTATGTGCATGAGATTGCCATTTCTCTGGAAAATCTGACCTCACAGTGATTTTTAAAATACATTTTGAAAGGCCTGAATTAGATTTGAGGTGAGTTCGGCAGCACGCCAGTGAAAATTAGTCCTGGAAAATGGTTGTCAAAGGTAGAATGGGTTGGCAGGCCATTACTGGGCTCTCTGGTGCCTGGAGGCAGAGGAATGAGACTCAGCAGCCTCACAAGCCAAACCTGTGTCAAAATGTTTACTCATTTGGTACTAATCTGCAGTGGTGATGCTTTAGCCATTCACCATCACATCAATACCAGAGTTTGACCATCTCCCTTTTTAAAAACAGTTTCAAATCAACAGCCACGATAAATCCTGACAACCCACCATGCTTCCGAGAGCTGGACACTAATGAGCACTTGACGGTTTACTCCTTTTGTTTTTATCTTTGAAAGTTTGACTCTGTCCCTCACTGGTCTATGAAGGGGCTCTTGACAGAAGTTCATTGGAGACATTAATGCCAGCTCTCCCCCAAAATCCCGCATGTCTCCCACCCTCCCACTACAGTGTGTCCCAGTGGTAGCAGAAGACTGAGAGACTGTCCAACAAAGCTATTTTTAAAGCATGCTCCCCTCTCCCCCACAACCAGTGTTTCTCCAAATCCAGACCGTGGGGTGACTGTCATGCAGCACTGCACTCTCCCCTCTTTTCCGCTTGCCCAACTTCAGTCTCACCCTCCAACCACACTATTGTTCACCTTCAAAAATGTAAAGAAAAGGATTGCATTGATATCACGTCAATCACAAACTTAATGTGCTTTTCATTTGATGAACTAGGTTTGAAATGTAATCACTATTGTCAAGAAGGAAACATATTAGTCAGTAAAATATAGCAATGGCAAGGTTTCTTGTAACCCTGCAGGTATCAGATTGCATTTGGAGTTTTATGTATAGATCTGCTAGGAAAAAGAATTAACACTTGTCAAAGCACTATGGGAGTGCAAGTCTGAAACGAGTGAGCTCATTTGAAAGATAAAAAAAAGTTCACCATCAGAGCAGGGTAGACAAAAAGGATTATGCCACAACCTCATTAAAAGCACATCAAATATTAAATGGGATAGATAAGCTCAGAATATTACTTCAAAGTAGGTCAGGAAAGTGGAACTGTTGAAATTTGAAATGGAAAATGTTGAACCGAGAATTTAGAAACATTTTAGGATGAACTTTATTTAAAGAGTGTCACATGTTTTGAATAATCTGTAAGTCAAGCTAATAGTCAGAAATGTTCAGGTCATTTAAAATATAGACAGACAGTTTCAACATCTGCATTGAGAAGGTGACGGTGCACTGCCATCTTGATCCATAACAGATTGAATAGTGAAGATAATTCTGTAGTTCTGTCAGGAATGGAACTCCAAGATTCCTGATCCAGAGAAAGTGAAGGAATGGTGATATCTTCACAAATCATGATGGTGTGTGCATTGGAGAGGAACTTGGTGGTTGCAGTGTTCCCATGTATCTATTGTCTTTGTCCTTCTAGCTAGTAGAGGTTGTGGGTTTGGAAGGTGTTCTTGGTGAGATGCTACAGTGTACCTTGTAGATGGTGCACACATTGCTTTTCTGAGATGGAGAAAATGAGATAGTGGGTGTAGTGCTAATCAAGTGGGTTGTTTTGTCTTGGTTCATGTTGAGCACTTTGAGTTTTGGTGGAGCTGCACTCATCCAGGCAAGTAGACAGTATTCCACAACAATCCAGATTTGCACTTTGTTAATTCTGTTTTTACTTCTTTCTGGGTGGCACAGTGGCTCAGTGGTTAACATTACTACCTCCCAGCAGCAGGGCTCTGGGTTCAATTCCACCTTCAAGTGGCCATTTGGCATTTGCACATTCTCCCAGTGTCTGTGAGTGTTTCCTTCCAGTCCAAAGATATGCAGGTCAGATGGATTGGACATGCTAAATTGTCTGTTGTGTCCAGGGATGAATAGGTTAGGTGGATGAGCCATGGAAGATAAAGGGTAAGGGGGTGAATCTGGGTGGGATGCTCTTTGGATGATTGGTGTGGACTTGATGGGCAGAATAGCCTGCTTCCATACTGTCGGGATTCTCTGCAGATGCTGCAAAATTCTTTTTTTTTGAGGATGTTTAACTTCTAACATTTTGCTTTCCTTACAGTGATGGGCTGGACTGACACCACAGTATTCTCTATATTCAAAAAGGTGTGTGACCAGTGTTACGGACTCGGATGATCACTGTGCTGGAATTGTACATTAGTGTTTTATGTATGAACATTGGACCTATCAGGGGTCAATGACCTATTGGAACTGTCCACTATGACTGACATTGCCTTTAAGGGTGAAGGGGAGGTTAAAAAAAAGTAGGGAATTTTCCAGGAAGGGGTTAATAAAAAGCAATCAGGGAAAACTTTAAATCTCATCCACCTGACAATGGCAAATGTATTATTCGTTAAGAGGTACAAAGATGAAGCAATTTTGAGAACACTAACCAATGATCATGCATACCACATTCTCTTAATATAGCAAAACACCAGACCTCAACAACTGCAAAAACACTACATTGAAGTAATTAAGATCCAGATTTAGACCTTTCCAGGTACATCAGCCAACAGCTTCAGATTATCTGTCTTTGCAGTGAGTGTGGGCTCAGGAAAAGTTATCTTTAAAAAGTCCTTCTTCCCCTTCATTAAGCTCATGTCACTCTGGCTCCCAGAGTCAAATTGCCTTCACTCAGAGAACACAAAGCCCCACATAATGGTGTGTCGCACTGCAGCAGTTTTCATTGTGACTGTTTTGAGGCATTACTGAAATTTTAATGAAATATGACCCTGAAGTGTGCAGCCCATTACACTCCGATTTCTGAAAGAATCACTTCAAACCAAACTTCCATTGAAAATAATCTCAGTTGAATCCAGAGCATTTGATGTGTTTCTTCATCAGAAATCACCTGAAACTCAAATGTACTCTCACTGGATGCTATTTGTGAAACATGCAATGCTTATAGGCTGAACTTAGGGCAACTTGAGTCTATTTGGCTTTCATTTTGCAGATGTTATCAGTTAATTCTTGGTCTGCTGCAGAGCTTTGTGCAATGACCAATGTTTGGCCTTTCTGGAAGCATGCTATTTTCATCTCTTACAAATACCAGAATATTGTTAGAATGCCCATATTGACACTGGTATCAGACCGAATCTCATCTATTGCACAGATTACTATGCTCTGGGACTATGCTCAACAGTCTATGACATGAAAGTACCATTTTAAAATGATAGGGTCAACTAAGGTCACTGATCGGCTGGAACCCAGACTGCGATTGTCAATGAATGTGCTCCAATAGCAGGTTCACTTAAAGGGACAGGTTCCCAATAATATAAGAAAACAAATGTCTATCATTTGGAGAGAATATCCTGGGACTTGCCAGCTCATCATGTCTATGCCAGGTCTTGTATATGTTATATCTTGGAGTTATGCAGAGATGAAATATGTTTCTATGGAATGAACAGTTTTTATTTTCTTTCACAGAGCTTCAGAATATTTGTTCCAAGAGCTATCCAATTACTCTCACTTCCCTCATCTTTATTCAAAGTTTCCTTCAAGCATTCATCCAATTCCTTTCTCAAAGCTCCAGAGACATAGAGACATACAGTCCCACATTGCGGAGAGAGACCCTTTGGCCCAATTTGGTCCATGCCGACCAAAATGTCCATCCATGCTAACCCTGTTTCCCTGCTCTTGGCACACATCCTTCTAAACCTTTCACAACCATGTATTTGTCCAAATGCCTTTTAAACGTTGTTAATGTACTTGCCTCAACCACTTCCACTGACAGCTCATTCCATATGCATACCACCCTTAGTGTAAAAACATTGCCCCTCAGGTTCCCTTTTATTCTTTTCCCTCTTATCTTAAACTGATGCCCTCTAGTCCCTGATTCCCCAACCCTGGGAAAAAGACTCTGAGTGCATTCACCCTATCTATGCCTCTCATAGTCTTAAATACCCTTTACGTCTCCCACACTCTAAAGAAAAAAAGTCCAAGCTTGACTAACTTCTCCCCATAACTGAGACCATTGAGTCCAGACAACATCCTTGCAAATTTCTTCTGTACTCTTTCCAGTTTAATAATATCCTTCCTATAGCAAAACTGAACACAATACTCCAAGTGCAGCCTCACCAACATCCTGAACAACTGCAACATAACTTCCCAACTTCTATATTCGATGCCCTGTCTTATAAAGGCCAGTGTGCCAAAAGCTTTCTTTACTGCTCTGTCTACCTGTGACTCCACTTTCAGAGTACTATGCACTTGAACTTAAAGTTCCCTCTGTTCCTTAAAGCCATGAAACTCCTACCTTGATTTGACTTTCCAAAATGCAACACCACGAACATATGTATATTAAACTCCATTTGCCATTCCTCGCCCCATTTCCCCAGCTGATCGAGCTCCTGCTACAATTTCTGATAACCTTCATTGCTGTCCACACTACTGCCTATTTTAGTGTCATCTGCAAACCTATTAATCATGCCATGTACATTCTCATCCAAACCATTGATATAGATAACAAATAGCAATGGGCCCAGCACTGACCCCTTAGGTACTCCACTAGCCATAGGCCTCCAGTCCAACAAGCATCCTTCCACTGTTGCCCTCTGTTTCCTACCATGAAGCCAATTATGTATCCGATATCCAGCTCTCCCTGAATTCCATGCAATCTAACCTTCCAGAGCAGCCTACAAAATAGAACCTTATCAAAGGCCTTACTGAAATCTATATATATAGTATGTCTACTGTCCTGTCCCCATCAACCTTCCTGGACGCTTCCTGAAAGAACTCTAACAAGTTTGAGAGGCATGATCTCTTACACACTTTTCTAATCAAACTGTCTTTCTGAATGAATCGATATCTTCTCCCTCAGAATCTTCTCAAGTAATTTACCAACCACAGATGTTAGACTTGCTGGTCTATAGTGCTCAGGATTTTCTTTGCAGGACTTGTTGAATAAGAGCACAACATTTGCTACCGTGCAATCTTCCCATGGCTAACGATGATGCAAATATATCAGCAGGGCCCCTGCAATTTCTTCTCTAGCCTCTTACTGGGTTCTTGGATATATCTGGTCAGAACTAAGAGATGTATCCACCTTCATATATTCTAATATGTCCATGCTTCTACTACGATACATTGAAGCTGATTGTCAAACATTATCAGTAGAACAGATCATAGAAACCTATCTAATAAAAGGAAACAAAAATAGAAATTACTGGAAAAGCTCAGCAGGTCTGGCAACATCTGTGTAGAGAAATCAGAGTTAATGTTTCAGGTCCAGTGACTCTTCCTCAGAACTGATGGTAACTAGGAAAATATCAGTTTTATATGCAGAAGATAGGGTGGGGGAGAGGGGGGAGAAGGCAAGGAATAAACGATAGGTGGGGCTAGAGCACAAAGAGAGAGAAGAGCAGTTGGACAAACAAAGGAGTCAATGATGATCAGCATGGGAGAATGAATAGTTGCTAATCGGGATAATTAGTGGCCAACAATGGGGAATGTGTAACAGCAAATAAAGTGATAACAAGGCCTTGTGTGTGTGTGGGAGGTGGGTTGTGTAGGGACATGGGAGAAGGTGCTCAAGGCCCAAAGTTGTTGAACTTGATTTTAAATCCAGAAGGCTGTCGAGTTTCCAAGCAGAAAATGAGATGCTGTTATTCCAATAAAAAGGAAAGCTTTGCTCCTCTACACTCCTTTTCTGTATGAACAAGAAACAAAATCAAGCTCTTTCATTCAATAAGGATCATGGTTGATCTGAATATAAACTGAACTCTACATTCCAGCTTATCCCCGAGAAGTTATTATCCCTTTTGGTAATCAAGACACCATCCACCTTGGCCTTAAAAATGCTTAAATATTCTGTGAGCACTACTTTTTGAGGAAAGTGATTCCAGAGACAACATTTACTCATCTCTGGTTTAAATGGTTGACCCCTTATTTTTAAATTATGATCTTCACTCTAGATCTTTGCCCACAAGAGGAAATATCCTTTCACGTTCCAGCCAGTCAAGTCTCCTCAGGATCTTATATAGAGTCATAGAGATGTACAGCATGGAAACAGACCTTTCGGTCCAACCCATCCATGCTGACCAGATCACCTCTGATCTTCTAAACGCCTGAGCATGCAGGCCTACCCTTCCGCATAAAACAATCTGCTCATTCCATATATTAGTTTAATAAGAGTTTTCTGAACTGCTTCCAACACGTTAACATCTGTCTGTAAGTATGGTGACCAGTACTGTACATGGTACTCCAGGTGCAGTTTTGCCAGTGCCCTATATAACTGAAGTAAAACCACCCTACTCTTGCACTCAATTCCCTTTGCAATGAGGTCTCTTAGTCTGAGGAAGGACATTCTTGCTATTGAGGGAGGTCAGCAAAGATTCACAAAACTAATGGCAGGACTGACAAAGGAAGAAGTATTGGATCAACTGGGCTTGTACTCACTGGAACTTAGAAGAATGAAGAGAAATCTCATAAAATTCTGATGGGACTGGACTGATTAGATGTGGGAAGAATGTTCTTGATGTTGGGGAAGTTCAGAACTAGGGGTCACAGTCTAAGTATAAGGGGTTAGCCATTCAGGACTGAGATGAGGAAGAATTTCTTCACTCAGAGAATTGTGAATCTGTGCAATTCTCTCCCACAGGAAGCTGTTGGGGACAGCTTGTTAGATATATTCAAGAGGAAGCTGGACATGGAAAGGCGAGAGCGGGATAATGAGATTGCATGATCAGCCCTGATCATATTGAATGGTGGAGCAGGATCGAAGGGCCGAATGGTCTACTCCTGCTCCTGTTTTCTATGTTTCTGTGAAACATTCTTTTGACTTGCCTCTTCCTGCTACCTGTATACTAACCTTCTGTGATTCATCCACTAGGACACCCAGATATTTCTGCCTCTCAGAGCTCTGCAACTCTCAACACTTAGTTAATATTATCTTTTCTATTCTCTCTGTCAAAAGGAACAATTTCACACTTGCTCACATTATACTCACATTATATTTTCCAAATATTTGTACATTCATTAGCCAGTCTGTATCCCTTTGTAGACTTCTTATGTCCTCTTCAAAGCTTACTTTTCTACCTATCCTAGTGACATCTGCAAATCTAACAACCATATCATAGGATTGAAAATAACAAATGCTGGAGATCACAGCAGGTCACACAGTATCCATGGATAAACAGCAAGCTAACATTTTGAGTCTAGATGAAGATCTCTGATAAAGAGTCATCTATACACAAAACATTAGCTTGCTCTCTCTCCATGGATACTATCTGACCCACTGTGATCTCCAACATTTGTTGCTTTCAGTAGAGATTCCAGCATCTGCAGTAATTTGGTCCTACCATACCATAGCTCATAGAGTCATGGAGATGTATAGCATGGAAACAGACCCTTCCGTCCAACTCATCCATGCCGACCAGATATCTTAAATTAATCTAGTCCCATTTGCCAGCATTTGGCCCATATCCCTCGAAAACCCTTCCTGTTAATGTACCCTTCCAGATGCCTTTTAAATGTTGTAATTGTACTAGCCTCCACCACTTCCTCTGACAGCTCATTCCACACACGCACCACCCCGAAAAGGTTGCCAGTTAGGTCCCTTTTACATTTTTCCACTCTCACCCTAAACCTATGCCTGCTGGTTCTGGACTCTCCCAACCCGGGGAAAAGACTTTGCCTATCTTTCTTAACATCTTAAGTTCTGACATCTGACAATCTGACATCTGACAATAAATGGATCCCTCGAATGGGGCAGGTTTAAGACTCAGAAAAATGTCTATCCACGCCCCTCATGATCTTATAAACATCGATAAGGTCACCTCTCCAACATTCCAGGGAAAACAGCTCCAGCCTATTCAGCCTCTCCTTATAGTTCAAACCCTGGCAACATCCACAGTGGCTCAGTGGTTAGCTTGCTGCCCCACGGTGCCACGGACCTGGGCTCAATTCCACCCTTGGGCGACTGTCTGTGTGGAGTTTGCACATTCTCCCTGTATCTGCATGGGTTTCCTCCGGGTGCTCTGGTATCCTCCCACAATCCAAAGATGTACCGGTCAGGTGAATTGGCCATGCTAAATTGTCCCATAATGTTAGGTGCATCAGTCAGAGGGAAGTGGGTCTAGGAGGGTTACTGTTCGGAGGGTCGGGGTGGACTGGTTGGGCTGAAGGGCCTGTTTCCACACTGTAGGGAATACAATCTAACCTAATCTTTAAAAAATCCTTGTAAATCTTTTCTGAATCCTTTCAAGTTTCGTGATATCCTTCCTATAGAGGAGTGACCAGAATTGCGTACAATATTCTAAAAGTGGCCTAACCAATGTCCTGTACATCCACAACATGACATCCTAATCCTATACTCGATGCTCTGATGATTAAAATAAAACATACTGAACACCTTCTTCATTATCCTATCTACCTGAGACTCCATTTTCAAGCACCTATGAACCTGCACTCCAAGGTCTCTTGTCCCTTCATCTAAACCATTTATATAAATTGCAAAGAGTTGGAGGCTCCAGCACTAAACTCTGTGGGACACCAGTTGTGACATTCAACCAACCTGAAAAAGACCCACTTAATCCTTCTCTCTTTGCTTCATGTTGGCAAGCCAATCATCCTTTCATGTCAATATGTTACTCCCTTACACCATGAGCTTTTATTCTTGGAAATATGGCGCATTATCAAATGTCTTCTGGAAATCCACACAAAGTACATTCATTGGTTATCCTATATTTACAGCTCAAGATACTTCCCCAAAGAAATCCAACAAAATAGTTAAACAGGATTTCCCTTTGACAAAGCCACACTGGTTCTGCCTGATTACCTCAAACTTATTCAAGTGCCTGTTATATTGTCTTTCATAATAGTTTCTACAGTTTCCCTGATAGATGTTAAGTTAATTGGCGTGCAGTTTCCTGCATTCTGCCTCCCTTCCTTTTGAATAAAGGAGTCACATCAGCTATTTTTCGATCTAAAGGAACCTGCCTCAAATCAAATAAGTTTCAAAATGTATTAGATTTGGGCAAGGTTCCAACTGCTTTGAATCTCACACCTTTGGTTCCTGACCCTTCAGCCATTGGAGAGGTGTTTTTAGTATTTACTCCGCCAAAACCTTTCATGCATCTCAATGCCTTTTTACTTCCCAAAATATCATGCCATAATTAGACACAATGGCAGCAATCTTAACACCTGCCAATAAATGGATCCGAATGGGGGAAGTTTAAGACCCAGACAAATGCAAGTATATGGGGAAACATATTTTCAAATTGAAACCTTTGCGTTTAATTCTTAGTGTGTTAGGTTATATGCTTCAAAGAGCCTCAGGAGAGACAGTTTTCTTCATTGGTTCATGGGATTTGGACATCACTGACTAGGCCAACATTCAGGGCTGGCCTCTAAAAGTTATGGAGAAGGTGGTGGTAAATTGGTTTCTTGAATGACTCCAGCCCATGAGATATAGGGACATCCACAGTGGATATACGGGATATATTGCAAGGATTTTGATCCTATCACAGTGAAGGGACAATAAAATTCTAAGTTACCATGGTGTGTGCCTTAGAGGGGAAATTGTAGGTGGTGATGCTCCCATGCATCAAAGATCTAAGACCATAAAAACATAGGAGCTGAAGCAGTCCATTCAACCCATTGAGTCTGCTCTGTTATTTAATGAGATCACTGGCTGATCTGATAATCCTCAACTCTACTTTCCCAACTTTTCCACATAACCCTTGATTCCCTTACTGATTAAAAATTTGATTTCCTCAGCCTTGACTATAATTAATGACACAGCCTCAACAGCCATCTGTGCTAAATAATTCTACGTATTCACAACCATCTAAGAGAAGAAATTCCTGCCTTTGACCTTCTGGGTGGAGAGATTGTAAACTTGGAAGGTGTTGCTAATAGAGCCTTGGTGAGTTAGTTGGTTGTCACTTCCAATACAGTCAGTGCTCAATTACAACAATATTTAATGGGACTTTTAAATTTAATTGTGTGTCCACAGTATCTAAAGTTGTTTGGAACTTGGTAAAAGAAAGGTAAGAAAACTGTGGACAACTGAGGGCCCTGAAGACATGACAGGAAATAGTTCAGCCTCTCTGAAAGGTGTTACCTGCTCTGCCTGCAATGGGAGGTGATATTGGCAACTTTGGCACTGCCAAAAAAGGTTTTTACATGTGATCTTCCATTTGGAAACAGTTTTTCTTTGGTTTATGTTGCATTGCATTGGATTTGGTTAAGGAGCAACAGAAGAAACAACAGCAGAGAGAAAGACAATTACCAGAGTGGTGATTACAACTGTGCAGGGGTATTCACACAGTCCCTGCAAGGACACGATAAGCTTTGTGACATGTCCAAACTCGAGTGGGACACTAGTGCCTCAAGGCATTGTAGCAGGCCTCTGCAGACTCTGCAGCCTGTTGGAATAATGCCCAGTGATGGAAATGTGTTGCTGGAAAAGCGCAGCAGGTCAGGCAGCATCTAGGGAACAGGAGAATCGACGTTTCGGGCATTAGCCCTTCTTCAGGAATCCCTAGATGCTGCCTGACCTGCTGCGCTTTTCCAGCAACACATTTCCATCTCTGATCTCCAGCATCTGCAGACCTCACTTTCTCCTCAAAGAATAATGCCCGGTGTCAACTGGAGCCGATGGATTCGCTTCATAAGTGACTTTTCTTCATTGAAGGGATGAGGGCCTTTGATTGCCCATCCTTAATTAACCAGAGGGCAGTAAAGAATCAGGCACATCTCTGCATGTCTGGAGTCACATGTAGGCCAGACCAAGAAGAGAAAGCAGCTTTTTTCCTTTCCTAGAGCGCATTAGTGAACCAGATGGTGTTTATTTTTCCTGACAATCGACAATAAATTCATTGTCATTATTAGATTCTTAATTCCAGTTTTTAAATTGAATTCAAATTCCACCATCTGCCATGGCAAGATTCAAACCTGGGTCCCAGGAACATGACCTCGGTCTCGGGATTAACAGTCCAGTGTTAATACCACTAGGACATCACCTCCCCTTGTCACCACAACAAGCCCTCTGCTTCTTTAGCTCTGCTATGGGTCTAATGTGCAGGATTTCATTATCGGCAGTCTGCAAATTCTACTTTGGCAACAATGTGCAATTATGTCAAGCTTGGCACTGCTAATGGCAGTTAGAATGGTTGGCTCCCCACAGCTGAGAGACATCATCAACGGCATCTACTTAGCAAGTAAGTCAGCCAATGTTCAGCCAGGAAGTTTGGTTATTCAACCACAACGATTTCCAATGCATCAATACATGATGGTCAATCTTGGTTTGCTCTAATGGTCTCCGGCATTACAGATGCCAGTCTTCAGCCAATTTGATTCACTCCACTTAACATCAGAGTCAAAAAGTGTGGCGCTGGAAAAGCATAGCAGGTCAGGCAGCGTCCGAGGAGCAGGAGAATCGATGTTTCGGGCATAAGCCCTTCATCAGGAATGTGGAGGGGGAAGGGAGCTGATAGATGAATAGGAGGTTGGGAGTGGGGCTGGTGGGGGGAAGGAAACTGGGAAGGTGAAAGGTGAGTGCAGGTGGGGGGTAATAGTGATAGATTGGTGGGGAGGGTGGAGCGGATAGTTGGGAAGGAATATAGACAGATTTATCCATGCTGACCAGATATCCTAAATTAATCTAATCCCATTTGCCAGCACTTGGCCCATATCCCTCTGAACCCTTCCTATTCATGTGCCATTCGGATGCCTGTTAAGTGTACCAGCCTCCACCACTTCCTCTGGCTGCTCATTCCATACATGCACCACAAACTGTGAGAAAAAAGTTGCCCCTTAAGTACATTGTAAATCTTTCCCCTGTCACCCTAACCTCTGCAACAAATGGACTGTGGTAACTAAAAAAATCTAGAATCAAGATTTACTCACAGTTTCTACAGTACGTAACATGAAAGGCCACTTCTGCTCCCAAACCCCATCACATAAATATATAATAACCCAGAATGAAGAAATGTCATTTGGTCCTTACACCGTCCCACCTCGATGCCTCTTGAGCTGAGGTCACTACCTTCCCGAGGTCAACTTGGAATGGGCAATAAATGCACCCAATCAGTGAAACCCACATCTCCAAATGTATTTATAAAAGTGTTATATGATCCTGAATGGCCCCAACAGGTTAGACTTGGAAAGGATGTTTCCTCTTATGGGTGAGCCCTCACTGCCTATCCCCATTGATACCCATTGGTTCTACTCCCCTGCAGGATTTAACATCTTCCTGCTGGCTCCCAACTTTTCCCTCAACACCAGATTCAAGATACACCACTAACCATCAAAGACCCGATAACACCCTCTCTCGATAACTTCTCCTATGCACAGAACACAACAATTTCCTCCCTGCACGACCAGGTATCCATTTCTTCCTCGGGACCTAAAAATTCCCTTCTCCCATGTCCTGACATCGTTCTCCCTCAGGACTCTGACACCACATCACTCCTTTCCCAGGTATGATGCATCTACTTCATGCTTAGACCCGATCGATACTCCTTACCTGCCTAACCTAACTTAAACACTCAATAGTACTGGTGTCCTTCTCACCTTTTTCCTGGCATGTTACCCGCCTCCCCACCTCCCACTGGGAATCCTGATACCCTATCCACTTGGTACTCTACCCCACTTGGTAGTCTACTTGACTTGGTACGCTACTCAGTTGGTACATTACCCTCACATGTACTTATACAATCACAGGAGCTATCAATATGGCTGTCTGTGATGCTGGACATTTTAATGATTGAATATTGCTGTGGAAATTGGAGCCTGGTTTACCTTGTATCCTGGACTACCAGGGTACATTTAAGCTACACTCTACAATTTCAGAGATTGGAATCTCCTGACAGAAATGTGCATCTCTCTATTACTGCAAAAAAAAAGGAGCAGAATGGCAATCTGACTTTGATAATCTAGAATCAAGATTTACTCACAGTTTCTACAGTACGTAACATGAAAGGCCACTTCTGCTCCCAAACCCCATCACATAAATATATAATAACCCAGAATGAAGAAATGTCATTTGGTCCTTACACCTGTCCCACCTCGATGCCTCTTGAGCTGAGGTTGTCCTCCTTAAAGCTAAAGATTCCAGGCATTACTGGTGAATCGGGTAAGGTAAATGCAGAGCCTTCTTCACCTTCTACTGCAACATCAGTGGTGCATATCTTTCATGCAACAAGTAAAAGCAAGCTTATGTTCATATAAAGCAAAAAGTGACCCTTTTAATAACATTCAGAAAAGGTAACTTTTCGACTAGAGGGCTGCCCCTGGAGATCTTGGCAAGAGACTGGATTGTGGCAGGGCGATGTCTATTATTTTCCCCTCTGCCTCCAAACCCACCACACCCACTGCTGAGACAATTCCATACCAAGTATCTGATATATTCAGTGGAAATAAGAGTGTTGCATTGCCTTTTTAATCCATTCACGGGATATGGGTGTTGCCTGCTGCACCAGCATTTGTTGCTCATCCCTAATTGTCTGGAGAAGCAAGCTTGTCCATGGTCATTCTGTCAGTGCTTTCAGCTGGCTAACCATCTCACTGTGGTAGAGAGCTCAGCATTTATTTAGGTTTTGATGCCTATCCGCAGTGTCAGTCTTCCCTTCATGAAGAACTATGGCTTTGTAAAGCTTCAGTTGTTTGCAGTTTAAACTTGTGTGTTGGGAGAGAGGTGGAATATGATGTGCAAGGTGGCTAAGTCATTTGGATGAGAATTTAGGAGAAGGATTATGAAGTTTGTAGATGTCACCAAAATTGGTGATATAGTGGACAGTGAAGAAGATAATCTAAGATTACAAAGGGATCTTGATCAATTCAGTGAATGCGCTGAGGAGTGGTAGATGGAGTTTAAATTGGATAAATGTGAGGTATTGCATTTTAGTAAAATAAACAAGGACTTTAATTGTTAATGGTAGGACCCTGGCTAGTGTTATTGAAGAGAGAGACCTAGCGGTTCAGGTCCATAGTTCTTTGAAAGTTGCATCACGGGTAGACAGGGTGGTTAAGAAGGCGTTTGGCACGCTTATCTTCGTTGTTCATTCCTTTGAGTATAGGAGTTGGAACGTCATGTTGAGATTGTACAGGCTGCTGGTGAGCTATGGAGTGCTATGTACAATTCTGGTGATCCGGTTATAGGAAACGGTTCAGAAAAGATTTACCAGATGTTGCCGGGACTGGAGGTTTTGAGTTATAAAGATAAGCTGGGACTTTTTTTACTGGAGCATAGAAGGTTGAGGACCTTATAGAGTTTTATAAAATCATGAGGGGCATAGATGAGGTAAATAGCAAAGGTATTTTCCCTAGGTGCATGAGTTCAAAACTAGGGAACATATTTTTAAGGTAGATGAGAAAGATTTAAAAGGGATCTGAGGGGCAATGTTTCCACACAAAGGGTGGTTTGTGTGTGGAATGAACTGTCAGAGGAAGAGGTAGATGCAGTACACTTACTACATTTAAAAGACATTTGGATAGGTACAAAAATAGGAAATGTTTAGAGGGATATGGGAAAACTGCAGGCAAGAGGGACAAGCTTAGCTTGGAAGACTTGGTCAGCATGGATGATTTGGACTGAAGGGTCTATTTCCATGCCGTATGACTCTAAGTATATTTGGTGACAGAATTGGTATGGCCTGTTTTACATCATCACCCACTGTAAAAGTAACACCCCGACTTTTGCCCTTCTGAAGACCTCTGTGCATTGTATACAGATGCAAATCACTGCATGGGTTAATATTGTCGCCAAAGTTACAGGAAAGGAAGATTATTAATTCAATAATGTTCCTTAAGAAATTTACAAAGGTAAATTATTAGTACAGTTTTGCAAAAGATATGCCTGCCCCATTGTAACATGGAAGGAAATAATTTCTGGTAAGTGTTACATCTTATTATGTATAAATAAGGCATGGTAGCTCAGTGATCAGCACTGCTGCCTCACAGCGCCAGGGACCCAGGTTCGATTCCAGCCTCGGTTGACTGTCTGTGTGGAGTTTGCACATTCTCCCTGTGTCTGTGTGGGTTTCTTCCAGATGCTCCAATTTCCTCCCACAATCCAAAGATGTGCAGGTCAGCTGATTTGTCCATGCTAAATTGCCCGTAGGGATGTGTAGGTTAGGTGCATTGGTTGGGGCAAATATAGGGTAGGGGAATGGGTCTGGTGGGTTACTCTTTGGAGAGTCGGTGTGGATTTGTTGGGCCAAAGGGCCTGTTTCCATACTCTAGGAATTCTAAAGTAGTATCTGGCTATCTGCATAATAGAAGCAACTTAAATCATAAATGAGACCATTATGACGCAAGGTCAATTTGCAGATGCAGTGTTCTTCTGGTAAAACGTATGCACAGCATTGAGGCTTCTTACTCTCCAAATTATGAAATTACAGCAGAGGTGGTCCTCAGAAGTTGTGCTGCTGTGTGACATTGTAATATTATTCTGTTGTCAGAGAAATGTGGCATCTAATAAGGTGGAGCTGCTGAGCTTTTCTTTAGGGAAGCCACATCTGAAATCATTGTCCAAATGAACATCACTGGGAACGGAGAAGTCAGCAGCTTCTCCAAAGCTCAGGGCTAATCTGCGATATTCATAGCAGGTAACACTGCACTTCAATGACATTAAATTTCAGTAAGAACACAGACAGCATCACATAATGGAAGAAAAGACTGAAGATGGTTATTTGAAGCATTGTCTGAACAATTGGCTTTCTGAGTTTGTTTCCATATGAAAGACCTTTCCTACAGAGAGCATCTTTGCGTATGCATGGCTAGTTGTTAATTTAATTCTCCTTAACAAATGGAGGTTATACTTTCTAGCCAAGAAATGCAGGGGAGATTGAGGAGACTGGCCCTGTATCAACTTTGTGTTGAGAACAATGGGAGGCAACTTCATTGAAACTTAGAAAATCTTTAAAGGGTCACAATAAATCACAGAAAAGGAATTTCTTCATTCAAACACTAGTGAATTGGGCTTATTCATTTCAGAGACCAATAGATTTCTAGATATTGAATGTGTCAAGGGATATCGGGTAAGTGCAAAAATTGGCATTAAAGTCGATGATAGAGGAGTCAGCCAGAAGGTTTTAATGATCCCTTATGTTCCTTTGATTCTTCTCATTAATTAATATAGTTTACTCTGCGTTTCTATCAGCAATACGGCCAATTTTCTAGCACAATTACATCCCAGAAATGTAGATAGTGAAAATGAAGAGGTATTGCAGATGAGCCATGGTGCACAAACAGGGAGTGGAAGTGGCAATGGTGGAAAAGGCCAACGAGCCTGTGAGAAGCTCAGCACACCAACCATTTCTGTAATTTCAGTCACTTCACAAAAGGTAGATTGCTATCAGAGGATTGTCATCAAAAGTGAGCAGAATCACATGCAGAAGGAGGCCATTTGGCCCATCAGGTCTACACTGGTTCCCTGAATATTTTAACTTGCTGCCAACCACCTGCTTTTTCTCTGTAACTCTTCACTTTAGTACTATTTAAATAACCTTCCAGTGCCCTCTAAAATATCTCAAATGAACCTGCCTCTCTTACACTTGCAGGGGCTGCATTTCAGACAATATTCCAAAGCTTTAAACCACACACCAAGGTCTAAGGTATCAAAATACATCTGGAAAAGCAAGGGTTCCCACATTGATCCTTGGGGAATTCCACTGTAAACCATCTTGCAGCCTGCAAAATACTCAATAACTGTTATTCTCTGTTTTCTATCCCTCAGCCAATTTTGTATCCATGTTGCAATTGTCCCTTCCACTCCATGACCTACAAATTTCCTGACACGCTTGTGTGTGACACTGTATCGAATGTCTTTTGTAAGTCATGCCATTCAACAGCATTACCCTCATCAACACGTTCTGTTACCTCTGTAAAACTTTCCAGCAGGCTAGTTAGGTATTATTTTCCCATACTGACCTTCCCAAATCTGAATAACTGCTTCCAGAAGTTACCCTGCCACTGAAGTCAAACTGACCATTCTGTAATCGTTGGGCCAATCACTACAACCTTCTTTTTGAACAAAAATGTAATGTTTATAACTATCCAGTTCTCTGGCATCATCCAAGAAATTCATGGAAGATTGAAAGGTAATTCCAGTATTTCTGTAATTTCCTCTCTCACTTATTGACTCACCAACATTAAGTACCAACAGCTTCTCCAATACCTCCTCCTTGGCAATTTTAAAGCTTTTTCTTGACTGAGTTTTTTCCCTCTTGTCACCATGGCTGAGACAGCATCTGCTTCACGGGTAAAGACAGATGCAAAGGATTATTTTAATTCCACAACCTGCTGCTTTACTCTAAATATAAATCTGCTTTTTTGGTCCCTAATCAGCCCTACTCCTCCTCTTATCATCCTGTTACAATTGATAAATAGTAAAACCTCATAGAAGACTTTGTAATTCCCCTTTAAGTCAGCTGCCAGATATCTTTCATAATTCCTCTTTGTTTCTCATGTTTGTTTCTTCAGCTCCCTCCAGATTCTTTGGTATTCAGCTTTGTTCTCACTTATATTCACTACCTAACACCTGCCATGAACACATGTTTTTCTTCTTTGATTACATTTTGTTACTATCTACTTTGTCTTCCAGGGAGCTCTGGAGTTTATGTCCTGTCTGAAATAACTCCATGAAGGCCAATGTCCTGTCACCAAGTCGGCCTTTATTTACATGTGCATTGTACATGACACTGACCAGCTAGCTCAGAGCCAGCTCTCAGAGTGAGCAGAACCTCTGACACACCTGTTTATACCTGTCAGCCAGGGCTCCCTGATTGGACCAAGTTAACATCTCCAGTCAGGGAACTCATATCCTCTGGGGTCTACCTGCCTGACCTCATTCCAACCATTATTCTATCTTTCCTTTTAAGAGCATATGCCTTGACTGCGCCTCAACTATTTCCTCATTGAAGGTAACCCATTGTTCAGCTACTGCTTCTTGTGGCTAACTTTGTTTAGACCAGTCTATCTGGCCCAGCTCTTTTCTTGCCCCATTTAGGTCTGCTTTCCCCAGTTGATTACTGTTACTTTGGATTGACTGATGTAATTTTCTATCATTATGCTAAACATCATGATATAATGTCTCCTAAATATCATCTCACTGCCCATTGATCTATATGGCACACTGTATTCCCAAGAACCAGGTCTAGCAGCACCTCCTTTCCTATGGTCAAGAGACATATTGCTGTAAAAAATTCTCCTGGACACTAGGGGCAGCACAGTGGGTCAATGGAAGTCCTTGGATGCTGCCTGAACTGCTGTGCTCTTCCAGCACCACTAATCCAGAACCCAATGGTTAGCACTGCTGCCTCACAGCACCAGGGACCTGGGTTCAATTCCAGCCTTGGGTGACTCTCTGCATGGGATTTGTACATTCTTCCCATGTCTGCATGGGTTCCCTCTGGGTGCTCCGGTTTACTCCCACAGTCTAAAGATGTGCAGGTTAGGTGAATTGGCCATGCTTAATTGCCCGCAGTGTTAGGTACATTAGTTAGGGGGAATGGGTCTGGGTGGGTTACTCTTTGGAGAGTCGGTGTGGACTGGTTGGGCCAAAAAGTCCTGTTACCACACTGCCGGGAATCTAATCTAAGAACATTTGCCTCTCAATGTCGCTTACACTACCACTGTCCCAGTTGATATATGAACAGTTAAAGTCACTCATTATAATGCTCTAATGCAGTTGTGTGGAAGAATTAATTAACAAGACCAGCAGATATGGATGAACAACTGTCTGTACTATAGCCTAAGTAAAGCAAGTCCTGTGACGTACCATATATAGTCCCATATAATGCTAGCTATGGCACTAATATTGCATAAATTCTTCTGCTGCTATTGAGGCTAAGGGTTCAAGTCTTAAAGATGTTTTCTTAGTTGACTTTGACCTCCTGCAAGGTCACAATACAGCCAGCCTTCGGGCAGTGCTCATGGGTTTCTTAGCTCCGACTAAAAGTGATGTTTCACACAGGTCAGTGGACAGTGATATTTCACACAGGACAGTGGACTTGCTTGGGGATTGCCGGCAGTCAGAAGCATGACTCCTGCCAAGCACTGCAGCAAGTTACAACAACAGTGGACACAACGCTATTGCCACGCTGTCCACAGAATCTCTTTTCTTGAATTCACTTTTAGGATATGGGCATCAATTGTAGGACTAGTGTTTATTGCCTGACCCTAGTTACCCTTAGGTGGAGGAAGTGAACCTCTATCTTGAATCACTACAGATTATTTCATAGAATCCCTACAGTGTGGAAGCAGGCCATTCAGCCCATCAAGCCCACATCAATCCTTTGATAGCATCGCACTCCTCCAACCCTATGCTTATAACCTTGCATTTCCCATGGCTAATATTGCTGGTCTGCACCTCCTTGGACACTAGGGGCAATTTGGCAAGGCCAATCCACATAACCTGCAAATCTATGGACTGTTGGAGGAAACTGGAGCACCCAGAGTAAATCCACACAGACACGGGGAGAGTGTGCAAACTCCACATAGACAGTCGCCCAAGGATGGAATTGAGCCCAGATCCGTGGCACCGTGGGGCAGCAATGCTAACCACTGAGCCACCGTGTCAACCCTATTTCATGAAAGTACAATCACTGTGCCCTCAGCTCAATGTGAACGAAAGACAAGTCCAAGTTGGTGCTTAACTGGGATGGGATTGTGTTGCCATCTACTTGCCACCAATGCCCTTCTGGAACATTGAAGGATACAGAGTTGATAAATGCTGACAAGAAAACTTGGTGAGTTGCTGTGGAATGCAGATGTTACCATCATATGGATGGTATACACTACTGCAGTGTGCTGGCACAGGAGGGAGTGATTGTTTAAAATTGTGGATGGGGTGCCAATCACATGGACTACTTGGATGGTGACAGTGAAGCTCCATCCATTCAAGCAACTGCAAGATATTCCCTCACACTAGCATAAATGGAACACACTCTAAGTGTTGGACAACTACAAATAGAGAATGCTGGAGAAACTCTGCAATTATGGCAGCATCTGTGAAGAGAGGTGGAGAGATACACAAAATCAACATTTTGGGTCCAATATGTCTCTTTAAAGAAGAGTAGCTGCCAGACCTGCTGAGTTTCTCCAGAAGATTTTTTTTTAAATTGAATTCCATCAGACTCCTGACTTTAGGTTTGTGGACTGCCCAGTTGGGAGGTGAGTTACTCATGGCAAATGACCCTACCTTTGACCTTATCACTATGGCATATTACTGGTCTACCTGAGCATCTCATTTTGATTTCCCAAAAGCATTAAATCACCATACTTCTCCAGCAATACATAATCACCTGTACTTAGACGATTCAGTTGATTTTGTGTTCAATGTCACAGACATTCCACTAATAAAATATATTATCCTTTGATGGGATGCATTACTCACCAGACTGACTGCTGGAATGAGATGAGATTGACACCAAGCCTGCATTCTTCATGAGTTTAGAAGAATGAGAATGATCTAATTGGAATACATACAGTTTTGTCAGAGTTTTGTCACTATCGAGGGGAATTGGGATATTGCTTTTCCTGATATATATTAATAATCTGGATCTTGGTATGCAGGGGACGGTTTTATATTTTGCCAATGATATGAACCTTGGAAAAATTATAAATTGTAAGGAGGATAATGTAGAACTTCAGAAGGACATTGGCAAGTTGATGGAGTGAATGGGTAGATGGCCCTTGATTATTTTAATTCATTCATAATGTCAATGCAGGGAACTGTGAGATGATGCATATCAATAGGAAGAACATTGAAAGAAAATATTTAATAAGCTGTACAATTCTAAAGGGGGTGCAGGAACAGAGACTTGAGTGAATGCATGTGTATAGACTATTGAATGTGGCAGGACAGGTGGAGAGAGCAGTAAGTGAAGCATAAAAGTGAAGCATAGAGATTGAGGTGGCACAATGGCTCAGTGGTTAGCACTGCTGCCTCACAATACTAGGGACCTGGGTTCAATTCTGTCTCAGGCAACTGTCTGTGTGAGTTTGCATATTCTCCCTGTGTCTGTGTGGGCTTCCTCCCACAAACCAAAGACGTGCAGGCCAGGTGAATTGGCTATGCCAAAGTGTTACGTGCATCAGTCAGGGGAAAATGTAGGGCGATGGGTTACTCTTTGGAGGGTTGATGTGGACTTGTGGGGCCAAACGGCCTGTTTCCATACTGTAGGGAATACATATAAAATAGCCTCTATTTTTTTTATGAGAGGTATTAAGTCCAAGAGCAAGGAACAATGTTAAAATTGTACAATACATTGGTTCGGCCGCATTTAGAATATTGTGTACAGTTCTGGTCGCCACATTACTAAAAGGATGTGGACACTTTGGAGAGAGTGCAGAGAAGGTTTATGAGGATGTTGCCTGGTATGGAAGGTGCTAGCTATGAAGAGAGGTTGAGTAGGTTAGGTGTGTTTTCATTAGAAAAAAGGAGATTGAGGGGGGACCTGACTGAGGTTTACAAAATCATGAAGGCTATAGACAGGGTGGAGAGAGACAAGCTTTATCCCAGGGTGAAGGATTCAATGACGAGTGGTCATGCTTTCAAGGTAAGAGGTGAAAGGTTTAAGGGGGATATGCGAAGCAAGTACTTTACACAGAGGGGGGTGGGCGTCTGGAACGCGTTGCCAGCAGAGGTGGTCGAGGCAGGCACGGTAGATTCATTTAAGATGCATCTGGGCAAATGCATGAGTAGATGGGGAGCAGAGGGATACAGATGCTTAGGAATTGACCGACAGGTTTAGACAGTACTATTGGATCGGCTCAGCTTGGAGGGCTGAAGGGCCTGTTCCTGGGCTGTAAATTTTCTTTGTTCTTTGTTCTTTGAGGTGGTGTTGCACTTGTATAAGACACTTGTTAGACTTCAAGGGGAGTGCTGTGTACAGTTGTGGATGCAAATTGGAGGTGTAGTGGACAGTGAAGAGGGTTACCTCAGATTACAACTGGATCTTGACCAGATGGGCCAATGGGCAGAGAACTGGCAGATGGAGTTTAATTCAGATAAATGCGAGGTGCTGCATTTTGGGAAAGCAAATCTTAGCAGGACTTATACACCTAATGGTAAGGTCCTAGGGAGTGTTACTGAACAAAGAGACCTTGGAGTGCAGGTTCATAGCTCCTTGAAAGTGGAGTGGCAGGGAGATAGGATAGTGAAGAAGGCGTTTGGTATGCTTTCCTTTCTTGGTCAGAGTATTGAGTACAGGAGTTGGGAGGTCATGTTACGGCTGTACTGGACATTGATTAGGCTACTGTTGGAATATTGCGTGTAATTCTAATCTCCTTCATATCGGAAAGATGTTGTGAAACTTGAAAAGGTTCAGAAAAGATTTACAAGAATGTTGCCAGGGTTGGACGATTTGAGCTATAGGGAGAGGCTGAACAGGCTGGGGCTGTTTTCCCTGGAGCGTCGGAGGCTGAGGGGTGACCTTATTGAGGTTTACAAAACTATGAGGGGCATGGATAGGGTAAATAGGCAAAGTCTTTTCCCTGTGGTCGGGGAGTCCAGAACTAGAGGGTATAGGTTTAGGGTGACAGGGGCAAGATATGGAAGAGACTTAAGGGGCAACTTCTTCATGCAGAGGGTGGTACGTGTTTGGAATGAGCTGCCACAGGAAGTGGTGGAGGCTGGTACAACTGCAATATCTAAGAGGCATTTGGATGGGTATATGAATAGGAAGGGTTTGGAGGGATATGGAGCGGGTGCTGGCAGGTGGGACTAGATTGGGTTGGAATATCTGGTCGACACGGATGGGTTGGACCGAAGGGTCTGTTTCCATGCTGTACATCTCTATGACTCTTTGACTCTATGACATGTTAGGAAAGATGTGAATGTATTGGAGAGAATGCAGAAGTGATGTATAAGGTTTCGGGCATGTTCCAAGCATGAGAAACCTCATTAATGAGGATAAATTGAAAAAGCTGGGACTGTTGCCCTTAGGGAGAAGAAGGTCATGAGGAAATTCAGTGGAGATTTCTAAAATCATGTGCAGACTGGATAGGGTGGACAGGGAGAAAGTATTCCCACACACAAAAGATTTAAAGTGAAAAAAAACCCAAAGAACTGCGGGTGCTGGAAATCAAAAACAGAAGCAGAAATTACTAGAAAAGCCCAGCAGCTCTGACAGCATCTGTGGAGATGAAACAGAGTTAACATTTTGAGTCCACTGACCCTTCCACATTTAAAGTGATGGGCAAATGAAGCAAGGGTGAAGTGAGGAAAATCTTTCTCCTACAATACTCAGGAATGCATTGTCTGAAAGAATGGTGGAGGCGGGCTCAGTTGAGACATTCAAGAGGAGACTGGATGATTATTTTGATAGAAATGAGGTGCAAGGATTTGGGAAAAGTCAGGAAGTAGATAATGATGCTCATTTGAAGAGGCAATGCGGGTACGATGGGGCGAAGCAAAAAAACTGAAAGACCAGTGGATGCTGGAAATCAGAAACAAAAATAAAAACCAGAAATTGCTGGAAAATCTCAGCAGGTCTGGGCAGCATCTATGGAGAGAAATTAGAGTTAACGTTTCCGGCCTGGTGATCCTTCTTCAAAATGTTCTGAATATTTTTTAAAAATGCGCTGTGTCTGTGTGAACCTCTGTGAAAACTCTAATAATTCCAATGTCCTCCACACAAGGGAACCTGTCAGGATGGAATGAGGGTTTGCTTGACCATGCCACCATTTATTGCCCATTGCTAAATGCCCTGTTAAGAGCCAACCACATTGGAGTCACATTGAGCCAGAGTCGTTGACTTTCTTTGGCAATCTCTGTGTTTGTTTCAGATTTTCAGCATCTGCGGTATTTTGCCTTTATTTGAGGAAGGCAGACTCCTTTCTCCAGTGGACATGAGTGAACTAGATTGTTTTTTACAACAATTGCTGATTATTACATGGGTGCCATTAAGCTAGCTTCACTTTAGACCCAACTTTTAAAAAAAATTAAATGTAAACTTTACCACTGCCATGCTAAGATTTGAACCCATGTCTGCAAAACCATTGGCATGGGTGCTCTGAATGCTTGGCTAGTGACATTGCCACTGTATCCCCTCACCTCTGAGGCCAGAAGTAGCTTGCCATGCTCTTAGGGCAAGTAATGATTGAATAATAAATGTTGCTGGAGAAAGTGAGGTCTGCAGATGCTGGAGATCAGAGATGGAAATGTGTTGCTGGAAAAGCGCAGCAGGTCAGGCAGCATCTAGGGAACAGGAGAATCGACGTTTCGGGCATTAGCCCTTCTTCAAGATTCCTGAAGAAGGGCTAATGCCCGAAACGTCGATTCTCCTGTTCCCTAGATGCTGCCTGACCTGCTGCGCTTTTCCAGCAACGCATTTCCATATCTAATAAATGTTGCCCTCCAGTGCCACCCTTAAGATCCTTTGATCGGAAATATGTTCCCAAATATATCAAGCTGGGAACCTGGCACATTCCATTAGTAGCTTCAAAATACAATACAGCACCACCTTCTTTGAAGAGTGTTGGCCTGGGACCAGGCATGATGGGCCATGCAAATGAATCCTGTTGGTATTCCTTAAACCTCTTAAAATGTTCCTGGAAACTGTTAGGTTAATATGGAATTCAGGGTTTCTAGGTTCAGGCTTAACTTATGGCCATTCCAGCACAATGTCACTGACCGAATGGGTAAAGAGAATTGGATCCCAATATCTGCCTGATATATGTCAAGTCATGTGATTTTCTATATGTCACAGAGGCTGGGTTATTTCTAAGACAGATGTCTTGAAGTTTATTAATACCATCAGGATTTCTACAAACTGAAATAAAATGTTTTTTTCCTCAGCTATGGTAGTCTCCTCAAAGCAAAAGAGAAAACAATCCTTCTAATTGAAAACTGAATGCCTGGCACTGTTTGTTTCTAAAAACTCTCCCAATATAAATGAACCAGGTCTAGGCGGATCTCAATGACTATGCGATCCTTGATTGGGGCTGTTAACCTTAGCCAATCAGGGAGCTCTGGCTGATATAAACAGGTGATAAGCCGGAAGGTGGGTAGGCCGTCCTGAATGCTATAGTCCTGGTTGGGAGAGGGTTGGGGAAACAGAACAGGCTGTCTTAAAGGTGGATGGAAGGGGCATGGGGTGGACCAAGAACTAGAAGGGTGTGGGGGTACTGCCTAAGAGTGGCTGGAAGGTGGGAGGGACGGGTGGGTTGCTGGGTTGGTGGGAGCAATCTGTATTCTATGCACTGTTTTTTTTTTCTAATTGGACTGTCTTATATGTATTTGCTACTGCTTCTTTTATGATGACTAAAAGTGTGGTTTGAGGTTTGTCCTCATTTCCCTGAAAACTGGTTGAATGGTGGGGTTTGGGGCCTGGCTTTGCCGCTCCCCTCCTTTGTAAATTGCTGTTTCTCTGTACACAGCTGTTAATGTTAATTGTTTTGTAAACTGTGCACAGTTTAATAAAATAAAAATAAGGTGATTCAGTAGAACTCCTCGGACTAAGGACTGGCTCTGAGCTGGCTGATCAGAGACCATGTACTGAACATAAGCAAGTAAAGAGCGATATGGTGATGGGATAACGGCCTCATTAACAATTTCCCATTATTCTCCAGAAGCTCATATTCTTCATTTGTTAAAGGAAACTAGCTCCAGAAAGCGAGACAAGTTAACCAGTAAACTCCTTCATTCTCAGACCAAAGTTCACATGCCACTGGTTCAAGATTCAAACTCCAGAATAAATGCCATTGCAATTAGACACTTTCTATCACGTTTGTGTGGATGTGCAGAGGGAAATTGGTGTCCATGTACGCTGATCCCTGAAAGTTGCCACCCAGGTTGTGAGCGCTGTTAAGAAGGCATGCGGTGTATTAGGTTTTATTATTAAAGGGATTGATTTCCGGAGCCGTAATATGCTGCAATTATACAAAATGCTCATGCGGCCGCACTTGGAATATTGTTTTCATTTCTAGTTGCTCCATTACAGGAAGGATGTGGAAGCATTGGAAAAGGTGCAGAGGAGATTTACCAGGATGTTGCCTGGTCTGAAGTAAAGATCTTATGAGGGAAGACTGAGGGACTTGGGTCTCTTCTCATTGGACAGAGAAGAAGGCTAACAGGAGATTTAACAGAGACATACAAAATGATCAGAGGATTAGATAGGGTGACAGTGAGAGCCTTTTTTCTAGGATGATGATGTCGGCTTGTACAGGGTGGGGGGCGTAGCTGCAAATTGAGGGGTGATAAATTTAAGAGAGATGTCAGAGGAAGGTTCTTTACTCAGAGTGGTAAGGGATAGAATGCCCTGCCTACCAATGTAGTTAACTAGGCCACATTAGGGGGCATTTAAACATCCCTTGGATAAGCATATGGATGACTATGGGATAGTGTAGGGGAATGGGCTTAGCTTAGTTCACAGGTTGGCGCAACATCGAGGGCTGAAGGGCCTGTTTTGCGCTGTATTGTTCTGTGTTCTATATGATATTTCAGACTTACATGTACAGCCTGGGTTCCTACTTACCTGGTGCAGCAGAAACATAGTTGATTCACTGAACTGAACTGTGAAAGGTAAAGTCACCATAGTTTTACCGGAGCATAGGGTTTCTGTCTCACTAATGGTGGTTTAACCTGCTGGTCACTATGCCTCAGGAAAGGGAAGAGGTTGAGAAGAGCCCATCAGGGTAACCTCAGGTATTGCAGGAATTGAACCCACACTGTTTTTGTTACTCTGCTTTGTTAACCATCTGAGTTAACAGACTAACAAGATGAAATACGGAGACCTTCAATACCAGACCATCACATCATGAGGTATTGTCACTGGGTCAATTTCTTGGGCCTCCCTCTGTAACAGCATTTTGGGATTACTTAAACCAAATTGAATGCAGCAGTTCACAAAGGCAAAGATAATCTGGCAGGAACAATACATGTTGGCACCGCCAATGAAATCCATATCCCAGAATTAGCATAAAATCAAGTATCTAGTTGTATTAGAGATATAGTTCCTTCCTTAGGTCTGTTGCATGCTGTCAGCATGGAAGTTCTTCAAATAAGGTCCGGTTGATTAGTCAGCCAAACAGCTTGCTATTGAGCAATTCAGGTTTCAATTGACTTGAATTTTCAATTCTAGCTCCTGACTTGGCATGGCATGTTCCAGAAAAGGCAATGCAGATTTTTGAAGGGCTAGGCCAATCGTTTGGCTTGCTATCTAATGAAAGGGTTCTGAAGACGGAGGGCCAACTGGAGGTGTCTCCAAATCCAGCACATTCAAGTGGGCATTGAATGATTGTTCAGATAAAAATGATGTGACCGTGATTGGGACAAAGCTGCCATTAGGTAATGCTGCTTGTTTGAAGAGACAATGGTCTGAATGGCCTCTCTCCGCACAGTAAGACATCTGTGATTCTGCAGCAACAGCTCCATTGGCTGAGATGGGAGCTTTAGCTCCTTAACTGAGTGACAGGAGGCCTTTTCTGAAGAGGTCAGTCCTGTGTCATTCAGAATGGCCACAGCTGACTGCCATTGATCTTGAGCAGGCACTGCCAGTAGCCAGACCTGTGGCTCAGTGACCATTATAGGCTAAGGTTGTTGGGGTGGGGGGGGGGAAGGGTGTGGAGGCCCTGGTATGACCCATTCGCCCTCCCCCACAATTTCTGCTTCAGGCCCTAAGCCCTGAATATTACTCAGGCTGAGGTGAAGCAGTCGACTGTCAACTGAAACGCTCAGGTGAGGAAAGAATGGGGCCTTAACAAGGATCTATGTTAAACAACAATATCCTGAAACAGTGTCCTGTTGGGCAATCGATCTGACCCTGAATGGCCCTTGTCAAAAATGGCTTAGAGTGGGATTGGTGATAAGGAATCAGCATCTGTTCCTTCCAATTTTGATGGCTGCCCACTTGAAAACCCAGTTCACTATCTGTAATCTTACTATGGTTGTTCATTGTAGATTAATATTGCGTCCATCCCAATGGATGAAGTAATGGTCAGAGCTCGAGTAGTTATTCACTGAAATAATAGATGATCAGAATCTGTGGCATCCCATTCAATAAGGAGACAGTTTGAAGATCAGACCATGCATAACCAGACAATACGGTACTCCCAACCTGCTTCCTAAAATGCATCATCATTTGTACCAACAAAACCTTCTTAATGTAATCATTGAATATGTCATTTTGCAAGCAACCATTGTTTGTGCCATCACGTGAATAGGATATCCCACATTTCCTACAGGTTGGATGAAAATCTCCATCCCAAGCCTCCACAATGTACTTACACACAACTGTTTACAATGAACTGGCATATCCAAATTTGTGGGAGTCCCACTCACCCTCCCAGTACAGGCCAAGCTGCATCTATACTCTTGTTGCTGTCAGGTTATAAGTTGCAGAATTTCAGTAAGCAAATCACCAGTATCTGCTGGGATACACTGTGAAATCTTATGCTACTGTCACAGTACAGAATTGGTTCTTTTCATAAACATCGTTAACCATTCAGGGCAAGCTTTGAAATTTGTAATGCCTGTCATTTTTGCTTCTTTTAGTGTGGAGATTCCAATAGAAGCTCTGTCCGTTCTGGCAATTTGAATTGATGCAATTTTCAATTTAATTTTCTAACTGGTCCCACAAGCCAGACTTTCCTCTGTTTGCACATTTGTTCTGATATATCCACCTAATGTGCAATGAGCTTCACACAATCCTGAACACGCCTCTCCAGTACCTTGAATTCTCAAACTGATGATCAATTTCAATGCAACCTCACTGGCTTTAAGATTGAGTGGGCTGTGTATCTGATGATCCATAAGACCATAGAACATAAGCAGGCCATTCAGCCCATCATGTTTGCTCCAGCATTTAGTGAGATAATGGTTGATCTGATAATCCTCTACTCCACTTTCCTCCATAACCCTTGATTTCCTCACTGATTAAAACGCTTTCTAACTCAGCCTCGAAAACGCTTATTGACCCAGCCTCAACAGGCCACTGTGCTATAAAGAATTCCAAAGATTCAGAAGCTTCTGGGAAAAGAAATTGCTTTAAGGTTAGGGTTGCTGCAGAGGTGGTAACCTTGATTACACATGTTGATGTCTGCAAACACAAGGAAATGAACAATTCCCTTCGAATGAGCAGGTTTGCACCAGTGGCAAGTGGGTATTGAGTTGAAAGAGTTTGAGGTTGACCAATACTCAAATAAATGCAATATGTAAGAAGACTTTAAAGGTAGATGTCCCACGAAGATGATATTAATTGAGAAGAGGGTTTTTACACACACACATCAATACACACACACACGTATACAATTACTGTTATAAAGCAGCTTCATGCACAAAAAAAATTACTCACCATGGTTGTCTCTGCAATTGAGCCAAAGCTGTTAATAAATATGTTGCAGCTGACATTAACAGGAGGGCCTGCAAAAATAATAAGCGAAAGAGTAAAGCTCAAACATTGCTTCCAAAAGGCGAAGCAAAATCAGAAACAAATTGTCTATCTGAATCAGTTTCATTCTTGACATCGAGAGAGCCCCTGAGACCTTGCTCACAGCTTCTTTTCCCTTTGCCTTTGATTCACTTACTCAGTCCTCTACCTTCCAGCCACTGTTTTTTTTCAGCTGGAAGAGATGTGTATGGCAGGCTCCTCAGTGGCGGTTGTTAAGAATAACCCAGTTTATAAGTGGTAATGAGACCACATACAAGGACTGAGCCTCTTTCTGTTCTGAAAGGAGACTGGGCAAAGAATGTAGCACATACAAGGTAAGTCGATATTCAGATAACAAGTGGTTACTGAACTGGTTTTGATTGACAGAAACACAAGCAATTTCCCCAGGGCATTTTCTGCCCTTTTGGGCCCAGGTTTCTTTGCAAGGAACAGAAGAGAAGGATATTTAACCATGGAGTGTTAGGCATGATGGGTGGGTTATGCTGATGGATATTTTCTGATCAATTATTTTTGTACGCTCATAGTTGTTTTTTCAACTAAGGAGATAGTCTGGACATTTCCAAATGCCATTAACTGAATTTTCATTTGGTCTAAATGACATTCAATATTCTGAGGGCAGTCACTAAGTACAATATGACTTTAGATGCAAAACTGCTCCAATGCACTTGGTCTCACTCTTCCAGAGCACTGATTTGACTGTCTCTGCATTGCAACTTTCCACATTCACTTAAACAAGCAGACAATACTTCAGCTTTAGATCTTGTCTGAAGGACACCACCTCAGGCAATACAGGGAGCTTGCAGTGTTCTGATGTGGGTCTTGAACCTTATAACCCAGAGGCAGAAAGTGCAACATGAAGACGAATGACTTCATTAGGTGCAGAGCTTGCTGTTTATTACGTACTGTCTACACTGCAATCCAGAATTAAAGAACATGTAAAGCCACCACTTGTGGTGTACATAATCTAGTCCCAGCTTGGGACAAACAGTACTGCGGACCCATTCCTCAGTCTGCCTTATCTTTTTTTCTCTCTACCCAGAAGAGTTATCATGCAGAACTGAGTGGTCTTCCTACCACCAAAATCACCATGATGTTTTTCTTTTTTTTAACCAGTAACCACCACGAATGGAAATATCTGTGCAGCCAATTGAACATTTACAAGCAAAGGCTTGTATGGCAGGCTCCTCAGTGGAGAAATACAAACCACCTGCATCAGTTCTTTAAAAATTTAACCTACTATTATAATCAACCTGCTCAGAAATGATTTGGAGATGCTGGTGTTAGACTGGGGTGTACAAAGTTAAAATCACACAACACCAGCTAGTGCTTCCAATTAAACTGTTGGACTATAACCTGGTATTGTGTGACTTTTAACTCTGTTCAGAGATGTTATTGCACACCTCTGAAGAAGGTGGGGCTTGAACCTCCTGGTACAGAGGCAGGGACACTTCCATTGCACCACAAGAGAGCTCCCTGGCTCTGCTTTATAAAGGGCTTAGGTGATGAGCTCCATGCCATTTCCTGTTATCAAGGAATCTCATAATCAACAAACCACACATGGTGATTAATTTCTGGTCCATTCCTGGGCCTTGTAGGGGATACAACACATGTAAATTCTCACAACCCCAGGACATCCCATACCTCAGAGTCAATTGAATAGCTCTGCATTCTGCACTCAGTGCTATAAACCAGAAAAATACTGCAAGCATGATGCCAAGTGTGCAGTGAGCTCAACGGCACACTCATTTGTTTTGGTGATTCTAGCTGGTGCTTAAGTATTGACAAAGAATACTGAAAGCATTCTACTCTTTTTCCTCAAATCATGACAGGATCATTTTTTTACATTCACCTGGTTGGCAAGATTAGGTCTCTGCTTAATTTCCTCATTCAGAAGCTGACACCACCGATAGTGCAGTACCACTCAGCTGAGCATCTTAATTCTCTGCTCAAGCGTCTGCAGTGGGATTCGAATCTCTGAGGCAGGATTACTACCACAACACCAAAGCTAACATCTATGAGCACAGTTTATAAGATTGCTCAAACCAAACATTCCTTGGAAGATCAATTTCATGGCGGTTTCTGAGGCACTGTCATGATCTAGCCATGAAATACCTTCTGTGCTTTGCATCAATTTAATGAACTTTTAAGTCATTTTAGGTAAATGGGACATTGGACTGCCATCAGCTGCAAGATAATATTGGATTCTGAAACTGGCTTGTTACACGTTACTTTGTTTGCATTCTAGGTGACCTACAAGTGAATTCCATGGAACAATTATAAACACATTTGCACAATCAAATCCAAAATTGACTTCCAGCAAATTTTCAGTGCGATGCTAAGAATAGCCCCAGAACAATGTGTGTCCCTCAATATTGTGACTCAACATCAGCGGAAAATGTCAAGACTAAAATTTGACCATCTATACTAACCTGGAGCAAAATCTTGTTTGGTGACGTTTGGAAAGGTTATCTCAATGGGAGCAAGAAGAAAGAGATTTCCATTCATGTTTCTCATGATAGACTCAAGATGGGGACTTTTATCTGACCACTCCCTGAATTAATTACGTTTGTCTCAGATGGGAACCATAAGAAACAAGGAGTGCGAGTGGGCAGTTCAGCCCCATGATCCTGCTTTTCCACTTAATATGGTCATCTCAATTTTCCTACCTTGTTTTAAAATTCATTCACAGGATGAAGGCTTGCTACTAGGCCAGCATTTATTGCCAATTCCTCATTTCCCAGGGGGCAGTTAAGAGCCAACCACATTACTGTGGGTCTGGAGTCACATGAAGACCAGACCAGGTAAGGATGACAGTTTCCTTCCCCAAAAGGACATTAATGAACCAGGTGGGCTTTCCCTGACAATCAACATTGGATTCATGGTCACCATTAGACTCTTAATTCCAGATTTTCCTTTTGCTATTAGTGAATTTTAATTTGAACTCTGTCATCTGGTGTGGTAGGATTTGAACCCAGATTCCTTAAACAGTATCAGGGTCTGTGGGTTAACAATGCAGCAATAATACCACTAGGCCATCACCTCCCCTACTCAATATAAATTTATTCATTGCCTACTGGACTCTGGAGCAGTGAGTTCCACAGGTTCACAACCTTTTCAGAGATGTCATTCCCCCTCATGCCCATTTCAAATCTGTCGCCACCCATCCCAAAACTATGACCTCTCATTCTAGATTGGCCCACAAGGGGAAACATCTTTTCTCTGTCTACTTTGTCAATCTCCTTCAGAATCTTCTTGAAAATATTACAGACCTGAAGCAGGAACCCAACCTTCCCTGATGCATATTCACATTTTTCTGATGGCTGCACAATCAGATGTGATGATAATTCTGCTCTGAGGAGGCTATTGCATGTAAAGATGCTGCATGCTTCTATTTTTATCAGATTTATATTTCTGAACACATATTGACTGTTTTTCCCAGATTTCACACCTCCTTACTAAACCTCAGCGATCACCCATTCCCGTTTGATTTTAAGTCCAACTCTCAACCTTCACTGTGATCTGCAATTCTCTCCCGATCTGCTATTTCTTTCCTGATTCACAAATCGCGTGATCGCTTAATCTTCCTGAAGACTCTGCAAACAATAACTCTTGAGTCTTTGATTCTGCCTGCCCGAATCACCCCATGACCAATTCCCTAATTACAATCAATCTTCTCCATAAGATCAACAATCCCAATGTCATCACAAGATCTTCAATTCTTCCTTAATCCCTGATATCCCCAACCTATGAACCTCCTAACTGTATCTTTAAAACCAAAACCTATCCATTCCTGAAGTTGTGGCCATGAGCCTCAGGATTTCCCAAGCAGCCTGACAGTCAGGTAAACTTGACAACTTGGCTTACTGTGAGGAATTTCTCAAAGAGATAATGGTTGGCCTAGAACTCCACAACCTTCAGGGAAATTAGCCTTTGGGCTTTTTGGCCAGCTATCTCATGAACTCTACATGCAAATCTTTCAGCGTCAATAGCAGGTCAAGCAACTGGCACTAATATAGATTAGATTATTTACAATGTGGAAACAGGCCCTTCGGCCCAACAAGTCCACACCGACCCTCCGAAGAGCAACCCATTCCCCTACATTTACCCCTTCACCTCACACTACGGGCAATTTAGCATGGCCAATTCACCTAACCTGCACATTTTTGGACTGTGGGAGGAAACCCACACAGACACAGGGAGAATGTGCAAACTCCACACAGACAGTTGCCTGAGGTGGGAATTGAACCTAGGTCTCTAGTGCTGTGAGGCAGCAGTGCTAACCACTGTGCCACTGTGCTGCCCAGAACTCTGAGCTCTGAAAAAAAGTCATATGAGATTTGAAACATTAGCTCTGTTACTATCCAGAGATCAAGAGGTGCTATGCAGACTCGCTGAGTTTCTCCAGTATTCCCAGAAATTAGTCCATAAATAGTTACTGACTGATTTCTTACTTTCACAGAATATTCTAGTGCACTGTGCTGATTCTGTCAATGAATACTGCACCTAGAGTGATTCACTTGCCTTTTCTCTGTAGCAGTGCACACTTTATCTTTACAGAATTTGCTCTTGCATGCCCCAGTCGAGCTTTGATGTGAAGGTGCCAGTGTTGGACCGGGGTGGATAAAGTTAAAAATCACACACCACCAGGTTATAGTCCAACAAGTTTATTTGGAAGTACGAGCTTTCAGAGCACTGCTCCTTTGTCAGGTAACTGGTGGAACAATTATGAGATGCAAAATGAGGCAGGCAGTTTGCGCACAAGGGATCACAAATAGCAAAGCGATAATTTATTTTGTGATGCTGACTCAGGGACCAATATTGATGAGGACATAGGGGAAAATTCCCCTCCCCTTCTTCAAAATAGGTCCAGTAGTTATCTGATGAAGGAGCTGTGCTCTGAAAACTCGTACTTCCAAATAAACCTGTTGGAGTATAACCTGGTGGTGTGTGATTTTTAACTTTGTCCAGTTGAGCTTGCCTCTGCCATAGTGTGAGAAAATGCATTCTTGAACTTAATCTTTTCATCCGAAAACCTACACTAGCATTTCCTTCAAATGTTAACTGCACTCTGATCAAACCTGAGCAAGCCTCTATGATCATTGAGAAATGCCAAATAAAAGGTGAAGATAATTCAGTGCTGAAAATGTGTTGCTGGAAAAGTGCAGCAGGTCAGGCAGCATCCAGGGAACAGGAGAATCGACGTTTCGGGCGTAAGCCCTTCTTCAGGAAACTGAAGAAGGGCTTATGCCCGAAACGTCGATTCTCCTGTTCCCTGGATGCTGCCTGACCTGCTGCGCTTTTCCAGCAACACATTTTCAGCTCTGATCTCCAGCATCTGCAGACCTCACTTTCTCCTCGAAGATAATTCAGAACCCTTTATACGGAAACTGCAATTAATTCAGAAATATATGTCTCAGACGGTGTGTAAAATGAATAATCGAGTAATTATACTAGGGGATATCAACTTTCCCCACATAAATTGGTATAGTCATTGTGTTAAGGGTTTGGAGGGGGGCTGATTTCTTGAAATGTCTCTGAGGAAGTGTTTTTGTACCAATATATAGGAGGTCCAACAAGGGACAGCACAGTACTGCATCTGGTTCTGGGGAAAAAAGCCACACAAGTGTTTGATGTGACATTGGGGAACATTTTAGCTAAAGTGACCACAATACAGTATGGTTCAAATTTCTTCTGGACAAGTAAAGAGATGGCCTGCAAAAGACGGTTTTGATTTGGGGAAGGCAGATTTGATTACAATCTAGCCACAGTAGATTACGAACAGCTCTTTGTAAGTAAGCCTACAGCAGAGCAATGGGAGGGGGGTGGGGGGGAGGAGGCATTCGAAAAGGAGCTGGGGAGAGTACAGGTACAACTTGCACCCTTTAGAGGGAAGTGTAGCATTAGTAAGTTCAGAGAATCCTGGATGTCTAGGACAATTCAGGAACAGATGACAGAGAAGAGAAAAGCTGTTAGGAGGCCGAAAGGGATCAATTCAGCATGGTCTTAGAGGAATATAGGAAGTGTGGGGGGAACTTAAGAAAGCTATTAGAAGAGCAAAAAGTGGAGATGAAAAAGGACTTGTGAACAGGATTAGAGAGAATCCTAACATATTTTATAAATACATTAAAGGAAGAGGTTAATCGGGAAAACGTAAGGCCCAATTGGACCAAGGTAACAGGCTGGAAGAACACAGCAAGCCAGGCAGTATCAGGAGGTGAAGTCAACGTTTTGGGTGTAACTCTTCTTCAGGACTGGGGGTAGGTGTGGGGGGAGCTGCATCTTAAGAGGGTGGCGGGGGCAGGGTGGTGAAGTGGGGATAGGTGAAGACAGGTGAAGGATATGACCTAGTTGGTCAATGGGAAGAATGAATCTGGTTGATAGCTGGAAAGAGTGGAAGGGCGGGGGAGGGACTGGGAAGGGAGTCAGGGGATGAGAAAGGAGGTTATTTGAAATTGGAGAACTCAATGTTGAGTCCTCTGGGCTGTAGGCTGCCCAGGCAGAAGATGAGGTGTTGTTCATAAAATTTGTGGTTTGGTTCATTGTGGCAATGGGAGGTCAAGATGGTTATGTTGGAAAGGGAGTGGGAAGGGAAATTAGAATGGGCAGTGACGGGAGGTCAGGTCGGCCCCTGCGAGCCTGGCTGAGATGCTCAGTGACTCATTCTCTAAGTTTACGTTTGGTCTCTCCGAGAAGACCACATAATCACTGGTGACAGTCTCCAGACGGATGTTTACTACAAACCCACAGACTCCCATAACTACCTGGACTACACCTCCTCCCACCCAGTATCCTGCAAGAACTCCATCCCATTTTCCCACTACCTCCGCCACCGCCGCATCTGCTCGGATGAGGAGACATTCCACTCCCAAGCATCCCAGATGTCCACCTATTTTGAGCAACGTGCTTTTCCTTCCTCTGTCATCCAGACAGCCCTCCACCACACCACCTCCATTCCCCATTCCACTGCTCTAAACCATCCTCCCAACGCAATAAAGTCAGAGACCCCTTGTCCTCACCTAACACCCCACCAGTCTCCGCATCTAACGTATCATCCTTAAACACTTCTGCCAACTCCAACTAGACCCCACCACCAAGAACATCTTCCCCTTCCCACCCCTCTCTGCCTTCCGTAAGAACCATTCCCTTTGACAGTCCTTGGTTTGTGCCACTCTCCCCACCAAACACCACCCCCCAACCCTCGAACCCCCAGATACCTTCCTCTCCAAACAGAAAAGATGCAAAACCTGTTGGTACACCACGCCTTCACGTCCATTCAGGGCCCCAAACAGTCCTTCCAGGTGAGACAGAGGTTCACCTGCCTCTCTTCCAACCTAGTTTACTGCATCAGGTGCTCCCGACGTGGTCCTCTCTACATCGGAGAGACTGAATGTAAACTTAGGGAACGGTTCACTGAGCATCTCAGCCTGGCCTGCAAGGGCCGACCTGACCTCCCAGTCACCGCTCATTTTAATTTCCCTTCCACTCCCTTTCTGACAATGACCACCCTTGGCCATCTCCATTGCCACAATGAACTAAACCACAAATTGGAGGAACAATACCTCACCTTCTGCCTGGGCAGCGTACAGCCCAGAGGACTCGACATTAAGTTCTCCATTTCAAATAACCTCCATTCCTTTCTCAACTGCCTTTCCAGCCCCTCCCTCTCTCTTGCACTCCTTCCAGCCACCAACCAGGTCATACCCTATGCCTGTCATCACCTATCCCCACTTCACCACCATTTGCTGCTCCCCCTCCACCCAACCCCAGTCCTGAAGAAGAGCTACATACAAAACGTCAACTTCTCCACATCCTGATGCTGCCTGGCTTGCTGTGTTCTTCCAGACTCCTGCCTGTTTACTTGGATTCCATTTTTTTTGTCTCTAACCAATTGGATCAAGGGGCAACCCATGTGCGAAGCCACAGTTTATTGAAAGGGTGTTAAATGAATACTCTTCTTCGGACTTCACTCTGAAAAAGGAGAACAGAGGTATGGAATTCAGAAAAAGGGACAGTGAGGAACTTACACAGTTTGACATGGGAAGTGGACAGGTATTGGAGGGCTCTGTCAGGCTTGAAAACTGACAAATCCCCTGACCCGGATGAACTGCATCTCAGAATGCTGTGGGAGGTGAGGCAGGAAATTGCAGGGCATCTGACAGGAATGTTGAATTCCTCTTTGGCCATGGGGAAGTGCCAGAGGACGGCTTAGGTGGTTCAACTTTTTAAGAAGGTTGTTCGAGAAGAATCAGGAAATTACAGACCAGACTCTCACATCAACGGTAGGGAAACTACTAGGGAAAATTCTGAAGGAGTGAATTAATATTCATTTGGAAAGGCATGGGTTAATTATGGATAGACAGCATGGCTTTGTCAGAGGGAGGTCAAGTTCAACAAATTAGTTAGAATCTTTTGGAAATGCAATCAAGTGTCTGGATGAGGGAAGTTGATGTAGTTAATATGGATTTAACAAAGGCTTTGACAAGGACCCATATAGAATACTGATTGAGAGGGATAAAACACAGGGAATTCAGGGAAACCTGGTAAAATGGATCAGAAACTGGCTGAGTAATAGAACAAAAGTGTAGAGGTAAAAAGTTGTTTGAGTGACTGAAGGCTGGTGTCTAGTTTGCGTACCACAAGGATCAGTATTGGCACCATTATTGTTTGTTATATACATAAATATTTTAGATGATAATATGGGGGGACTCTTAAGCAAGTTTGTAGATGACACCAAGATTGGTGGAGTGGGTAATAGTGAAGAAAATGGTTGTAGGTTACAGGGGGATACAGATGGGTTGGTCAGATGGCAGAACAGTGGCAGATAGTACTTAACCCTGATGAGTGAGAGGTGATGCACTTTGAAAGATGAAAGAAGGAAGCATTTAATGAATGTGAATTCACCAGCTATCTCAGAGAAACAGAGGGATCTTGAGGTAATTATTCACAGATCCCTGAAGTCAAAAGAACACATGAATTGTATAATTAAGGCAACAAATGGGACATTTGCTTTCATCAGTTATGGCATAGAGTATAAGAACAAGAAGGCAATGTTGGAGTTGTACACAGTGTTGGTTAGGCCACAGCTGCAGTACTGTGAGTAGTTCTGGTCACCACACTACAGCAAGGATGTGAAAGCACTGCATGGGGTACACAGGAGGTTCACCAGGATGATACCTAGAATGGAGAAATTGAGCTATAAAGAGAGACTACATCGGCTTGGATTGTTTTCTTTAGAGCAGAGAGACCTGAGGGGGAACATGATGAGGTGTATAAGGTTATGAGGGGTATGGACAGGGTGAATAGAGAGCAGCTGTTCCCCTTGGTTGAAGGGGCAATCATGAAGGGGCATGGTTTAGGGTAAGGGGGCAGGAGATTCAGAGGGGATTTGGTAAAAAGCCTTTTGCACTCTGTTGGTGGTGGGAATCAGGAAAGCACTCCCTAGGAAGGTCATGGAGTCAGGAAATCTCACAATCTTTAAAAAGTATTTGTCTGAGCACTTCAAATATCACAACATTCAAGGTTATTGGACAACTGCAGGAAATTAGGATTAGTGTTGTTTTAGTGGTAGTTATGTAGGTGCAGACTCGATGGGCTGAAGGGCCTTTTCTGCGCTCTATAAATCTATGAATCTATAACTCTCTCTGTGAATCCTAACAAGCAACTCGATGTAAGCATGTTAATTAGATTAGATTAGATTACTTACAGTGTGGAAACAGGCCCTTCGGCCCAACAAGTCCACACCGACCCGCCGAAGCGTAACCCACCCATACCCCTACATTTACCCCTTTTAACCTAACACTACGGGCAATTTAGCATGGCCAATTCACCTGACCCGCACATCTTTGTGACTGTGGGAGGAAACCGGAGCACCCGGAGGAAACCCACGCAGACACGGGGAGAATGTGCAAACTCCACACAGTCAGTCACCTGAGTCAGGAATTGAACCCGGGTCTCTGGCGCTGTGAGGCAGCAGCGCTAACCACTGTGCCACCGTGCCGCCCACAATGAAAGATATTTAGGCATTACAAATTGACTGGAAAAAATACATTTTGCTCCAGGGTTAGCAGTTAACACTGCATAAGTTTATGTCCAGCTGATTTAGAAATTAAAATTCAGTTTAAAAAAAAGAAACAAAATTTTGTGGTTTGAAGACCCATTCAGGGACATTATTTATTGAATGTGGGCATCACTGATCAGGTCAGTTTTTACTATCCATAGCCAATTAGCCTTGAATGGAATGGCTTGCTCAGCCATTGAAGAGGCCTTTTAAGAATCAACCACACTACACTGTGTCTTGAACTATTTGTAGACCAGAGCAGATAAGGATGGCAGATTTGGGTTGGAGGATTTGAGCTATAGGGAGAGGTTGAATAGGCTAGGGCTGTATGCCCTGGAGCGTCAGAGGCTGAGGGGTGACCTTATAGAGGTTTATAAAATCATGAGGGGCATGGATAGGATAAATAGACAAAATCTTTTCCCTGGGGTGGAGGAGTCCAGAACTAGAGGGTTTAGGGTGAGAGGGGAAAGATAGAAAAGAGACCTAAGGGGCAATTTGTTTCACACAGAGGATGGGTACATTATGGAATGAGCTGCCAGAGAAAATGGTGGAGGCTGGTACAATTTCAACATTTAAGAGGCATCTGGATGGGTATATGAATAGGAAGGGTTTGGAGGTATATGGGCTGGGTGCTGGCAGGTGGGACTAGATTGGGTTGGGATATCTGGTTGGCATGGACGGGTTGGACCGAAGGGTCTGTTTCCCTGCTGTACATCTCTACGACTCTACTGAACAAGATGGGACTTTCACATCAAATCATAATCAACATTTTGAAAGTAGCTTTTAATTCTAGATTTGTTTCATGAACTGAGTTCCACAAGCTAACTTGTGAACTCATATCACCACAACATTTGCCCAGGCTTCAAGATTACTAGTCCAGTTGCAGTTATCACTACTCCACCATCACCCCATTGAAGACCTCATTCTGATACTTCTATGCAGTATTGAAGGAGCGCTGCACTATTGGAAATGCCATGTTTGGTATGAAACTTAAAACTGGCATCGAGAAAAAGGTATTCATGTATTTTACGTAAGGCTGTGAACTGGATCTGGCTGAGTGAGGAGTCTAGACCAGTCGGGTCAGACAATAAGTGCCAGCTGCTGCAGTGATGCCCAAAACATTGAAAATTCAGCCCATGGCCTTTGGAAAAAAGTTGGCAAAATTTTATTCATGGCAATTTGTGCATAGGCCTGTGGCAATACAGGGTATCACAGTATGTTTCACCACAACTAATTTCATTTCTGACACTTCTGCAACAACAAGCAACCCTCACTAAATGTGGGCTTCTGATCTTTGTTGAGCTGAAACAATGGTGGACATGTCCTGTCTCTTTGCAAATTACAAGGTCCTGAGTATGAATATGTTTGGTCTCTCGCAAACATAAGTGAGCCACATAGGTATGATTGATAGATAATCTTAAATTGGTTGATCATGTAATTCTCAGCATAGTCAGGATTGTTTAGTAAGTAGAACCCATTTACAGATTTAAATCTAATGTTGGATACAATTCTCTGAGTTTTATAAGCACTGGCTGGTTGCTTAGGGACAGTAACCTGACTGTTGTGAAAAAAATGAAAGGACACGCTATTTGATACAGCCAGTATCCTCTTCCCATGCACTATAAATTGTGTTTCCCTTTTAGACTCGGTAACCTGATGAGTGGAAGATGAAAAGCTTTGAAAGTATGTTTCTTTCTTGAGCAATATTGTTTGGTATCTTCAAAATAATTCTTTTATTCAGATATTCAGTATGGAACCTGGGCAGCAGTTGAGACTTGATGAAATTGAATCTTCTGTGGTTTGCCCTTTGGTATTCACTGGACAATGAATGGTGGCTCAGTCGTTTGCACTGCTGCCTCACAATCTGTGTGGAGTTTGCACATTCTCCTCATGTCTGCATGGGTTTTCTCTGGGTGCTCCAGTTTCCTCCCATAGTTAAAAGATGCGCAGGTTAGGGCGGGTTGGTCATGCTAAATTGCCCATAGTGATCAGGATATGCAGGCGAGGTGGGTTAGCCATGGGAAGTGAGGGGTAACAGGTATAGGGTTGCGCGGGGAGTTGGGGTGGGGGGGGGAGAGTGAATCTGTGTGGAGGGTCAGTGTAGACTAGATGGACTGAATGGCCTGCTTCCATGCTGTAGGGATTCTATGATCACATTCATTGTATTTCAAAGCTTAGGTATGATCAGTACATCATTCAAATAGAATGTACTTCAAGCAGTACAGTTAAAACACAGAATATTTATGCTCATCATAATGGAGAAGTAACATGTGCACAAAAAAAGTGCTATGATTATAAATGTATTGACTCATGTCAGTCTACTGCTTCCTTTAACCTATATTTTGTCTCTCATTTTCATCATTTTAGATTTTTGACTTTGTTCCTGTTCTCCACTCCCACAGACATGAAGGGATTACCATACATGCGAACAAGATCACTTCTAATCCTTTCACTTCTGTGCTTGCCATCTGGCATAATGTTTTCCTGTCAGAAGATGTTACGCTGGATAAGTAACACATAAGACGACCTTAATTTTGATTTTGGAAAAGAAATCTCCGCACAGGTAAACAGCATTTGCTATCCGTTGTGGTGTCTCCTCAATATAGAGAAGAGCAAATGCATATTGGGTAATTATTTTACAGGATATCCTCGCTGATTCTGCATTTATGACCCACAAGTGCTAATCACTAGCTATTTCAATTCTCCACTCTGTCCTCAGACTCCTGGAATATTCATAGAATCATAGAGCTGTACAGCACGGAAACAGACCCTTTGGTCAAACCCATCCATGCTGACTAGATATCTGAAATCAATCTAATCCCATTTGCCAGCACCCGGCCCATATCCCTCCAAACCCTTCCTGTTCATATACCCATCCAGATGCCTTTTAAATGTTGCAATTGCACTAGCCTCCACTTCCTCTGGCAGCTCATTCAATACATGCACCACCCTCTGCATGAAAAAGTTGTCCCAAGATCTCACTTTAAACCTATGCCATCTAGCTTTGGATTTCCCCAAAGTCCAAGGAAAAGATGATGGCTACTCACCCTATCCATGCCCCTCATGACTGTATAAACCTCTAAAGTCACCCTTCAACCTCTGACGTTTCAGAGAAAACAGCTCCAGCCTATTTACATAGACATAGAACATAACAGCACAGTGCAGGCCCTTTGACCCTCGATGTTGTCCCCCCCTGTCATACTAATCTGAACCTACACTATTCCATGTACGTCCATTTGCCTGTCCAATGACGACTTAAATGCACTTAAACTTGGTGAATCTACTACCGTTACAGGCAAAGCATTCTACACCCTTACTACTCTCTGAGCCTCTCCCTATAGCTCAAACCCTCCAAACCTGGCAACATCCTTGTAAATCTTTTCTGCACTCTTTCAAGTTTCACAACACCTTTCTGATAGCAAGGAGACCAGAATTGAACACAATATTCCAATGTCCTCATTCCAGGGAATTTTTATTCTAATGAATTTCTGTTGAATCTTGAGGAACAGAACCTCTTGTTTCTTCACAGTGTCACTATTGAGATCAACAAATTAAGGTCATAGTTCTCGCTCTAATATTTTTGGATAGCAGTTGCTGCTAATGGTTCCCACTTTACCTTGATTCACCTTTTGTTTCTTCACATATGAACGTATCAATTCGGATCATGAGTACGCAACTTGGACCCTCAAGATTGCTTTGTCAGTTACTAGGATAGTGGCTAATCTGATTACTCCACATTCCCACCAACCCCCAAGCACCTTGCATCCCAATACATATCAAGAATTTATCCATCTCCGCTTAAAAATTATTCAATTATTCAATTGCTTATTTTGCAGCAGAGAGTTTCAAAGTTTCAAAAAACTTCTGGGAGAACAAAATGTTTCTTTGACTCTGCTTTAAATGGGCAACTCCTTATTTTGAAACAGCAACTCCTAATTTATGTTCTTCCAAAAGCAAAAACAGCCTTTCATGTGAACTCTGTCATGACCTCTCTGGATCTTATATGTTTCAATCAATTTGCTTCTTATTTGAAACATATAGGAGGACCCCAAGGGGACATGACCGGATAGATGCAGAAAGGATGATGTAGTGGGAGAATCTAGAATAGAGAGTCAGAGTTTAAAAATAAGCGGGTACCCATTTAAAAAAGAGATGGGGAATTTAAATTCTCCCAATTGGTTTTAAGTCTTTGGAATTTGTTTCCCCAAATGGCAATGGATGTAAAATTTCTAAATAGTTTTAAGGCAGACATAGTTAGATTTCTGTCAAGAGTTAAAGCAGGCAGCACGTGAGGAGCAGGAGAATCGAACGTTTCGGGCAAGAGCCCTTAACCTGCTGTGCTTTTCCAGCGCCACACTCTCGACTCTGATCTCCAGCACCTGCAGTCCTCACTTTGACCTTGGAGATAGATTCTTGATTATCAAGGCGCTCGCCATATGAGGAGCAGCCGAGGACTCTGGGTCTGTACTCGATGGAGTTTAGAAGAATGGGGGGAGGATCTGATTAAAACTTACAGAATACTGAGAGACCTGCATATGGTGGAGGTGGAGAAGATGTTTCCACTAGTAGGTGAGACTAGGACCCGAGGACACCATCTCAGAGTGAAGGATGTCCCTTGAGAATTGAAAAGGAATTTCTTCAGTCAGAGAGTGGATTAATCTGTGGAACTCATTGCCGCTGAGGGCAGCGGAACAGTGCAATCTTGGGATGTTGGTCTCCAAATCCCTGAAGGTTGATAGATTAATTAAGAAGGCGTACAGGGTGCTTGTCTCTATCAGTCGTAACATAGATTATCAGAGCAGGGAAGTCATGTTGCCCAGAGCTTTGATTCAGCTGCAAATTGGAATATTGTCTGCAGTTCAGGAAGGATGTGATTGCACTGCGGGGACTGCAAGGGAAATTAAAGGGGATGTTGTCTGGGATGGGGGATTTCAGCTATGAAGGAAGGCTGGATAAACCTGGGTTGTTTATTTTACAGCAGAGAATGCTGAGAGGAAACCTAACAGAAGTGTCTAAGATTATGAGGAACATGGACAGGGAGAATAGAAAGCAATTCTTCCTCTTAGTTGAAGGGTCAATAATGTTAAAGTGAAAGTCAGAGGTTTACAGGGCATTTGAGGATTTTATTTTCACCCAGATGATGGTGCAGGTCTGGAACGCACTGCCTGGGAAGATAGATGAGGCCAGAAATGTGATAACCTTTAAAAAGTACTTGGATGTGCCACTTGAAGTGTCATAACATTCAAGGCCATGGGCCTAACAGAGAAGCAAGGCTAGTGAAAGTAGTAGTATATTTATGGTGGTACAGACTAGATGGACTAAAGGGTCTCCTGTATATTGTATGATTCTATAACTCAATGAAAGAAATTTATCCCGCAGCCTCCAAACCTTTTGAATCACCCTACCACCAATCATGCTTTGCAGAAGGGTTGAACCAGGATGGTGAGGATGCACTGAGTTGACATCAGTTCTGGTCTGTAGGATAATCTACTGTGCACTGTCATCTTATCTTCTGCATACTACCGATGGAAAAGCAACAGTCCAGTTGCTGCCATGGTAAAATTTGAGCTTTTCCTGGTTTGTGCAACTCAATTTCTCATTACTTTCACCAAGTAACTTGTGATAGACTACATATTTTCAAAGTTATTTTATACTAGATTCCCCTAGAAGCACTTAGATGCAATCTTATAGCCTTGGTCCAAACATAGACAAAGAGGTTGAATATCAGCATTAAGGTGACAGTGACTGACCTCAACACGGATGCAGCGTTTGATTGGGTATAACATCATCAAGCAAGATGGAATCAATGAAAATTAGGAGGAAATCTCTCCTCTGGTTGAAGTAATTCCTAACACAAAGGAAGATGGCTATGGTTGTTGAAAATCAGTCATGATCAAACCGAATAATGCATAGTGGGCTGCTTCTTTATTTATTTGTATGCCTGCAATTTACATGTATCTCCATTAGGGCATCATTGCAGGAACTCCTCAAGTTTCTTCAGTTTCTCCTTCAGTGATTGCCTAAACATCATAACACTGAAGTTAAAGATTCTCAATGGTGACTGTACAGTGTTCAAAATGACAATCTTCAGATACTGAAGCAGCTCAAGCCCTAATACTGCAAGGCCCGGACAACACTGATATTGGATTGAGCAGTGGGTTTTGTACCACAGAACTAGCAAGCAATGACCATCTTCAACAAGAGAGAGGCTCCCTTGACATTCAACAGGCTGACCATCGTCAAATATCTCAATATCATTGTGACTGGCCTGAAACATAAGTGGACTAACTACATCAACACTTTGACTAAAACAGCAGGTCAAAGGTTGGGTATTCTGAGTTTACTACCTACTCCCCAAAGTCTGTCCTCCCTCTTTCAAGGTATGGCTCAGCAGTGTGGTAGAATATTCTCTGCTTGCTCGGATGAGTGCAGCAACACCATTCGAGAAATCTGACAGAGTCCATGACTATCATCCCATACACATGCTTCAATTGGCCTGAAAGGGTTAATATGAAGTCTTTGCGTAGCTCTGATGTTACAAGGGAGACAGCCAAACAGACAATCAGACAAACATAATACTGACCAGCTCCACCCAGAGACTGTATATCAGTCTCTGGGAGGAGTTGGTCAATATTATGCTTATATGATTGTCTGTTTGGCTGTCTCCCTTGTAACCTTGACTTAGTTCAGACATAATTTGGATCTATCAGGAGATATAGATACACCTCTTAACAAGTTTAATGTCATGAATCTGTCAAATGTTATGATACTGTGTTCCTTATTTGTTCTGATATAACGTTACACAAATACTTTTTGGTTTTAATCTAATTTTTTGACAAATTCCTATCTTGATGTAATTTCATGCTTCCTTTTGCATTCACAGGAACAGAAGACATTGCTTTGTTTGGGCTCGACTACTTCTCAATGAAAGATTCATGTTTTAATGACACATGCATTATTCTCTTGAATTGAGAAGCACAAAATAAACAAATTAAGCTCATTTCATACTGTAACTTCCTTAATTATTAATTGCAGTATGGGACTCATAACAATACAATCAACTCATGAAAAATAATAGATTAAAACTGAGAATTTGTTCATTTGAATATACATTTATTCAAATAAATATTTGTTCATTTATTCATTTGAATATGGATAATAAAGTGTCTCAGACATTGGGTACTTGGCACTGAATTTCAATGTGGAGAGGAAAGTCTGCATAAAATATTGAGAGCCCTGGTTTTATAGAGGCACAGGTACAAAAACAAGGAAGCTATGCTAAACCTTTTAAAAACATTGGCCAAACTTCAGTGTCCAACTTTGGGTGTAGTTGGAGTTTATTTAAGACAGAGATAGATTGTTTCTTGATTCGTGAGGGGATCAATGGGAGAAGGCTGGAGAATGGGATTGAGGAACATATCGGCACTGATCGAATGGTGGAGCAGATTCAATAGGCTGAATGGCCTAATTCTACTCTGACGTCTTGTTGTCTAATATTTTAGGACCCCAAGACATTGGAAGAGGAGAACTATTAAACCAGGGACATGGGACATCAGTTATGCGGAGAGACATTGTTTTTCTGAGGGAAGAAACTTCATAGAGTTGTTCAAAGTAACAAAAGACATTGAGATGGTGAAGTACCAAAAAAAAAATTGTTTTTGACGGCTGAAACATCAGTAACCAGAGAAGAGAAAAAAAATTAAAGCTATTGACATGACAAGCAAATGTTTTATATGGAAAATTGTTGTATTCTGGAATGAATTGTCTGAAACAGCTTCAGCAGTCAATAATAAAAGCGAATCAGAAAATATGTAAAGGGCCTTCTGAAAGTTGAAGTTCACTACATACCCCAGTTCCCCTTTATCACAACTAAACTAGTCCCACTTGCCTTTGCTTAGCCTCCAAACATTTCTTATTCATGTACCTATCTGAAAGTTGTTTAATGTAGCAACTGTACCTGCATCCATCACTACTTCAGGAACTTCATTCCAAACATGAGCCAATCTCTGTGTAAAAAAGTTGCCCCTCAAGTCCTTTTAAAATCTCTCTTCTCTCACCTTAAAACCAATCCCCCAGTCTTGAAATCCTCCACCTGAGGAAAAGGACACCTGCCATTTACCTTATCTATACCCCTCACGATTTTGTAAACAGCTATAAGGTACCCCTCAACCTCCTCCAGGTTTTCTCTTCATTTTTTTCCAGTGAAAAAAGTCCCAGCCTATCCATCCTCTCCTCAAAACTCAAAGCGTCCATTCTCAGCACCATCCTGGTAAATCTGTTCTGAACTCTCTCCAGCTTAATAATATTCTTCCTATAATAGGGAGACCAGAACTGGGCACAGTGCTCCAGAAGTGTCACCAATATACTGTATAACCGCAATATAATGTCCCAACTCCCATACATAAATGTCTGAGCAACGAAGGCTCAACATGTACACAAATCTCTGAAAGTTGCCACCCAGGTAAATAGTGCGGTAATGAAGGCATATTGCGTGCTAGCTTTTATTGGTAGAGGAATTGAGTTCCGGAGCCCTGAGGTCATGTTGCAGTTGTATAAGACTCTGGTGCGGCCGCATCTGGAGTATTGTGTGCAGTTTTGGTCGCCATACTATAGGAAGGATGTGGAGGCACTGGAACGAGTGCAGAGGAGGTTTACCAGGATGTTGCCTGGTATGGTAGGAAGATCGTATGAGGAAAGGCTGAGGCACTTGGGGCTGTTTTCATTGGAGAAAAGATGGTTTAGGGGTGACTTGATAGAGGTGTACAAGATGATTAGGGGTTTAGATAGGGTTGACCATGAGAACCTTTTTCCACATATGGAGTCAGCTATTACGAGGGGCATAGCTTTAAATTAAGGGGTGGTAGGTATAGGACAGATGTTAGGGGTAGATTCTTTACTCAGCGAGTCGTGAGTTCATGGAATGCCATGCCAGTAACAGTGGTGGACTCACCCTCTTTATGGGCATTTAAACGGGCATTGGATAGGCATATGGAGGATAGTGGGCTAGTGTAGGTTAGGTGGGCTTGGATCGGCGCAACATCGAGGGCCAAAGGGCCTGTACTGCGCTGTATTTTTCTATGTTCTATGTTCTATGTCTGCGAAACATCTTCCTAACCACCCTAACTATAAATGATACAAACTTCAAAGATGGATATATCTAAACCCCTGGGTTTTTCTGTTCTACAACACTGCCCAAGGCTCCACTTTTAAGTATGCCTTGTCTGTGTTTGTTTTATTGGCATAAACAGAAGATTGGCTTGTTAACAGTAACCTCAAAGTGGGCATAAATGGGTCTTAATGTGGTTAGTAAGATGAAATAGATAGATAGGATAGTGAAGAAGGCGTTTGGTATGCTTTCCTTTATTGGTCAGAGTATTGAGTACAGGAGTTGGGAGGTCATGTCGCAGCTGTACAGGACATTGGTTAGGCTACTTTTGGAATATAGTGTGTAATTCTGGTCTCCTTCCTATCGGAAAGATGTTGTGAAACTTGAAAGTGCTCAGAAAGACTTACAAGGATGTTGCCAGTATTGGAGGATTTGAGCTGTGGGAGAGGTTGAATAGCCTGGGGCTGTTTTCCCTGGAGTGTCAGAGGTGGAGGGGTGACCTTATAGAGGTTTACAAAATTATGAGGGGCATGGATAGGGTAAAAAGCAGTCTTTTCCCTGGGGTGGGGGAGTCCAGAACTAGAGGTCATAGGTTTAGAGTGAGAGGGGAAAGATATGGAAGAGACCTAAGGGGCAACTTCTTCATGCAGAGGGTGGTACGTGTTTGGAATGAGCTGCCACAGGATGTGGTGGAGGCTGACACAATTGCAACATCTGGATGAGTATATGAATAGGAAGTGTTGGAGGGATATGGGCCGGGTGCTGGCAGGAGGGACTAGATTGGGTTGGGATATCTGGTCGGCATGGACGGGTTGGACCGAAGGGTCTGTTTCCGTGCTGCACATCTCTATGACTCTATGGCTCTAAATAAGTGGTGTGCCACAGGGATCAGTGCTGTGACCTCAACTGTTTCCCATTTATATAAATGACTTGGATGAAGGTACAGAAGAGGCAAATAGAATTTTGTTAAGCAAGGGGTGGGAAGGAACATAGATTGTGGGTTAGAATCCCATTAGCCACAATCTTATTGAACGGTGGAGCAAGCTTGAGAGGCTGAAAAGCCTGCTCTTGCTCCTAATTTGTGTGATCCTATGTATGGTAGAGATGCCTGCACAAGCCCAACATTACCCACCTAATGCAATCAGAGATTCATAGGGTCATACAGCCCAAAATCAGGCCCTTCAGCCCAAATCATCCATGCTGACCAGGTTTCTAATACTGAACTGGTCCCATTTGCCAGCAATTGGCCCATATCGCTCCCAAACCTGTCCTATTCATGTACCTGCCCAAATGTCTGAGATATTGTCATTGTACCCGCCTCTACCACTTCCTCTGGCAACTCGTTCCATACACACTACAGTCTGTGTGAAAATTTAGATCCTCAGGTTCCTTTTAAATCTTTCCCTTCTCACATTAAACCCATGTCCTCTAGCTTTGGATTATGGAGAAAAGACCTTGACAATTCATCTTATCTATGCCACACATGATTTACAAACCTTGATAAGGTTACCCCACAGCCTCCTTAGCTCCAGAGAAAGAAATCTCAGCCTATCCTTATAACCCAAACATTCCAGTGTCAGTACACACTTGTGAATCTTTTATTGAACTTTTTTCACTTTAATAACATCCTTCTTATAATACACAAAAGAGAATGGAAGCTACATCTCTAGAGCACCTTTCAGATGTTGATGTCTTCCCAAAGTGCATCACAACCAAGAAATTCCGATTAAGCTGTTGTCACTCTTCCAAAGGAAAACACAGCAGTCAGTGTGTATACAGTAAGATCATACAAGCAATGAATAAAAACAATTATTAGACTTTAAATTTTTAAATTATTAGTTGTGAAATAAATGGTTGACCCAAGTAATGGAAGAGCTCCCTAGCTCTTTTTCAAATAATGCTGTGTCATTTCTTGTGAATACTGTGTCATCTGCTGTGAACAGGCAGGTAGGATGTCAGATCAGATGAACATATCAGATAATGCAGCAGATCCTTCTGTGGTCTTAGTAAAATAGATTTGAATCAACAGACTTTTATCCACTAACATTGCAAAATACTTTTGCAAAACACCAAGAGAAATGCACACACAGAAATAAACGAGGAGCAGGTGGAGGTCATTTGGTTCCTCTATCCTGCATTGCCCTTTAATAAGATCATGAATGACTTGATAGTTGCCTCAAATCCACATCCTAGCCTAGCCAGGTAACCTTTGATGCTTTTGTTTATCAATAATCTATCTACCTTTGTCTTATACTTTGTTAATCTGTGCCCTAACCAAGCATAGGTTTACACGTAAAAGCACGCAGCTTCCTTTAGGTTGTTACAGTTAGAAATAAATGACTCCTTTCAAGTCTGGATATGTTGCACAGTCAGGGCAAGGGCTTGAATTAAGAGTGTCCTGCCGAGAACTCACTGTGTAACTGGGACAGCTGCACTAATCCACCCTTTGCAGTTCACTACACTGACCCGATTACAGTTCTGATTCTCAGTATAACTGAACCAGAAATGTAATCCTTTACAAGTACAATGCTTGCACTCTGCTGCAATGACTGCTGCAGAATTTCTCAAGACATGTAAATCCACAATCATTGGATAGATAATCAAAGCTTTCATCGTCTGTTGGATGAGGGTTGTACCACGCAAAAAAGAAAAATTAGGAAGATTGCAAATCTATCCTGCATTAGGTAATTTTGTCATAGTGAATAATACAGGTGAATTTTTGAGGTACTTTGTACAATGTAATAACTGTTTTTAGATACAAATGTTGGTACTGTAACGTGCCAATGCTTAGCACTGTTAAAATCAAACATTAAATTTAAATATAAAGAAAAATTGCTGGTGCATTCTCCATGCCAATGCCTCTATGATCAGAGTCTGTTTGCAACAATTCAGCATCCTCTATGAGGATAAGTTGTTGTTCCCCTGAGATTTGGTATTCTTGTGATCCAGTTCTGATAAGCGCAAGACAAAAAAAAAAATCTGCTTCCTTCACACATTTTTTGCACCTTTTCTTCTCAATAATACTCAAGTTTTATATGACCGAGTGACTGTTCCTAGCATTAATCCAGCAGATAACTGAAAATTCAGCTTGGTTCCACTACCCAGAAAAAGAGTCCTCTACCACCTAGAAGGACAAAGGCAACAGGCACACTATCTGCAAGTTCCCTGACAAGTCACACATCATCCTGACGTGGAACTGTGTTGGCTGTTCCTACACTTTCAAGTGGCTCAAACTCTTTGAATTCCCTTCCTTTTAACACTGCGGCGCAAACATTTCACAGACTACACTGAGCATGAAGTCCATACTGTGCCAACGTTATTCAAAGCCCATAAATATTGAATGAAAGGACTGCGAGATCTGTTTCCACATTGTAACTTCTGAGTATCTCTATGAGAGGTCTCCCTCTATGAAGCATTTTTAAACACATTTACATAGGAAATCATAATCATGCAAGTTTAACTTCTGTTTCTAGGCTGATTGTTTTCTCTTCATTTAGCATTTTAAGCACAAGAATGTGGCTGCCAATCTTTCAGTGCTGGTTGGCCACCTATCTAACACTCTACCCACCCCAGCACAAGCCTATCCATCATCTTTAATGATTCAGGAGTCTGTCAAGAGTCACTTACAGTCTCTCAATACCAGAATCTCCAGCTTCCGGCCCCCCTAGTGTCTGGGTGCTGACCGAAAGAATAAGGTACAGCACCCAGTGTCTTTCAAATCCACTTCTCAAGAGCAAAGTGCAAGTACCTTTAAAATTGGGTCTAATTCTGGCATCATATCCTGATGTCCGTCCCATCAATTTGTCCAAAAAGTCAGATGGAGACATTGCCGGAGCACGGGATCGAGAGCCTTCTATTTCTTTAGTTGTCACCAAGCTGAAAGCAAACACATAAATATGGTATAAATAAGCACACTAGCAACAAGGCATAAAAATATCACAAATACCAATTTGTCTATAGAATTTAGGAATCTGGAAAGAAAAGTTAAAGATTTCAGTTGTCCAAGATAAAGTCACGTTTGCGAGTGGGGTTAAGATTTCAAGTATCAAAGATTAAAGCCTTGCTTTTCTGGTTTAAGAGGATTTTCAGGAGTTGATGAACATGTACGTCTCATTCCACATCATTACCAAACTAGACACAGCCAACTGCACAAGCAATGAGAAAAGAGAAAGAGAATAAAAGAATGAAAAGTGTTGCATATTGGAAAACATTTTGATATTCTTTTGAAGTCCAGTCACTGTTGTGAGTTCAGTGCAGTTCAGCTGATAGCTTGGTGAATTAAATCAAAGTAATACCCATTAGGATAGCCCAGATTGCATTCCCAGTGTGTGCTGAGTTCATGCAATTTCAAATAGTAATTACAGGAGGATTGGTACAGTTGTCCTTAGAACCTTGGAGTTATTATATAGAAAATAATACCTTTGCTATTTGGCAACTTCTTCTGGTACTTGTATGGGTTGCAACCTGGCTGCAGTTTCTCCTTTCCTTCCTCACTGGTCAACATTCATAACATTCATATTATATTCAGTCACCATAAGTGACTAAATCCTGAAGCCAGTTCCCTGACCTTATTTCAAATCTTTCAGGTTCCATTGTTAGGGATGATGAGCCAACGTGCCTCAAACAAGACCTTTGGAAGACAACATGGTGAGAGGGGAGACTCCCTTTGGTGGGTGGTTCAAACTATATCTCTAACCTTCATAGGGACCTAGCAAAGTTAGACTTCTTAAAACTATGCCAGTCACAACTAAAACAAAAACTAAAAACAACATCAGAATGAGATCATGGTCAAGGCACCTTAAAATCTCATTTATTTTTTAAAATCATTTGTAGATTGTGCAGTTGTAGTCAGATCTGACTTGCTCCAGATCACCCAACTAAGGAGTTCTGGGTTTCATCAGACTTTTAAAAACTTGGTGAAATTGGCATGTAGAGTCTAAAACTAAGGTTCATTATTGTATATGAAAAAAATACCATGGACTCTGGAAACTGTATTCAAAAACAGAAAATACCCAATGGCATCTGTAAAGAGGGAACAGTGTTAATATTTCATGTCTGTGACCTTTCATCAGAACTATTCATTAACATAGGTAATAAATCCAAAAAGAAATTCAGAGGATACATTTTTAGCCAGAAGGTGACTAAAATGTGGCATTCACTAACACAAAGAGTCATTGAGGCAACCAGCAGGGATGCAGCTGAGGGGAAGCAAATGTAGGAGAAATGCATCGAAGGATATACAGATAGAATTTGTTGAAGTACTGTGGGAGGGCGATAACTATTAGATTAAACAGGATGAGCTAAATGACTTGTTGCTGAGCTCTAAATTCTAAGTGTAAAGTGGACACAAAATCATCCCTCAGTGCCTTTCTACAGAGATCAATACCAAAGGGAAATGGAGTATTCCTAGCTCTCCTGGATGGAGCATTGGCACCATCAAGGTAAAAGCAATTCTCCTCATCAGCAGAACAATGTCTGAATTCAACATCCACTATTGAGTACTAATGTGTTCAATTATACCGAATACAACTTATCCTTCCACCATTGACATACAATGACAGCAGTACGATAACTCTCTGAGATTTACTATAGATTGCATCAATATCATTTTCTAGTCTCTATCACCAAAAAACACAAGAACAGCAATATCATCATGTCAACTGGACATATTCCACCACTCACTCAGTGTCATAGAGATGTACAGCACAGAAACAGATCCTTTGGTCCAACTCATCCATGCCAACCAGATATCCCAAATTAATCTAGTCCCATAAGCCAACATTTGGCCCATATCCCTCTAAACCCTTCTTATTCATGCACCCATCCAGATGCCTTTTAAATGATGTAATTGTACCCACGCGACCATCTCCTGTGGCAGCTCGTTCCATACATGCATCACCCTCTGCATGAAAAAGTTGCCCCTTAGGTCCCTTTTAAATTTTTCCCCTCTCACCTTAAACTCATACTATCTAATTTTGGACTCCCCCACCAGGGGAAAAGACCTTGTCACCCTATCCATGCCCTTTATTATTTTATAACTGTTATGATATGGGGTAGACCCCTCTGCCACTTTAAACCCGACACACAGAGAAGCTCATCTCACACCATAATCTGTTAAATTTTAAGAGGCAAAGAACTATCCAAGAGGTCACTTTTAAAGCAAAAATTACTGATTTTATATCTTAACAACTATTTACAATTTCTTTCTCTTAAACCTATTTTTACCTTCCCATTCTACAATACTGGTCCAATAAAACCCCAATCAGGATTTACAAAACAAAACTCAAATTTCAAAAGCAGACAGATTTTCCTCTGTCATCTTTTCTTCAGTATTCTGCTTCATCGGTCTTTCATATGAACTGGTACCTTTCAGAGACCTATTCAGATAGCAATCTATACATATTGGTTTTCTGGGCAGTTCTCCCTCCAACTGTTCAAAATATATGATTTTATACCCCGAAACATCAAATAATTTCATTGGCTTGATGTTGTCAAAATACTAAATTCATATTTGATTGGATTTTGGTATCTGGGGCATAATCTAAACTGATTGGCTGAATTTGAGTTTGTTTTTGTATCATGGTAACACATCTCCAGCTATTTGTTCCACCCACTGTTACCTTTTAAAATCTTTCAGAACACTTTGTGCCAGCCAGAAATTTCTGTATCTTATAAATACAGTACATGTCTACAACTTCATAATAATAACCCTCTATAATGTCACCCCTCAGCCTCCGACCCTCCAGAGAAAGCAGCCCCAGCCAATTCAGCCTCTCCCATTTGCTCTAACCCTCCTCTGAACCCTCTCAACATCTTTCCTATAGCAGGGATACCAGATTTAAATGCAATATTCCAAAAGTGGCCAAACCAATGTCTGATACAGCTGCAACATGACTTCCCAACCCCTATACTCAATGCACTGACCAAGAAAGGCAAGCATAAGAAACACCTTCTTCACTACCCTATCTACCTGCAACTCTACTTTCAAGGAAATATGAACCTGCATTCCAAGGTCTCATTGTTCAGCGACACTCCCCAGGACCCTACCATAAGCCTCAGGCGACTGAGTGTGTGGAGTTTGCACGTTCTCCCCGTGTCTGCGTGGGTTTCCTCCGGGTGCTCCGGTTTCCTCCCACAGTCCAAAGATGTGCAGGTTAGGTGAATTGGCCATGCTAAATTGCCCGTAGTGTTAGATGAGGGGGTAAATGTAGGGGAATGGGTCTGGGTGGGTTACGCTTCGGCGGGTCGGTGTGGACTTGTTGGGCCGAAGGGCCTGTTTCCACACTGTAAGTAATCTAATCTAAAAGTCCTTCCCTGATTTGCCTTACCAAACTACAACACCTCACATTATTCTAAATTAAATTCCATCTGCCACCCCTCAGCCCACTGGATTATTTTGTTAAAGGCAAAATACTAGAGATGCTAGAAATAAAAGCAGAAGGTATTGGCCAAACTCCTGAGGTCTGGCAGCTGCTAGGGAGAGAGAAGCAGCTAACACTTTGAGTCCAATGGCTTTTCTTTGGAACTGAAGTCACATACAGGCCAGATGTCAATTCTGGAGCAGACTTGAACTCTGCTTATTTCTCCACAGCTGCTGCCAGACCCCATGAGTATCTCTAACACTCCCTGTTTTTATTTCTCGTCATCCCTTCGACTGTCACTGAGTTAAATATCCTGGACTTTTCTACCTACCATCATTGCAGAAGCATCATCATTACAAGAATTACAGCAATTGAAAAAGCAGACCCTCCACTGTAATTAAGGATGAATAATAAATGCAAACCTTTTCAATGTTTTAAACAGATGCTTAAAATTGCTGCATTATGTAAAGAGTTTGGTTATTAATTTTAATGGGTACAAACCTATGGGGTAGGACTATGTTCCAAATTATAATTCCAGAGCTGGAAAATCCATCCCATAAAAGCTCCTCCCATAAATAAACCAATAGAAAAGTTTGCATTTTTAAAGCACCCATCACAACCATGAGTTAGCTCAATGTTTTTTAATATTTTATGAATCATTTTTATGTTGCAACGTATGAGACACAACAATTTCCTATTTTTCCCTGGGATGTGGGCATTTATTGCCTATCGCTAATTGCCTTGAGCTGCTAATCCATTTCAGAAGACAGTGATGAGACAGCCACACTGTTGTTGGTTTGAAATCACATGAGGCAGAGACTCTTTCCAAGTTATTGAATGAAATTTTATTTTAAAAAATAGTCTCGTGGTTACCATTCCTGAGATTTGTGTTCAATTCCAGATTTTATTAACTGCATTTAAATACCACTATCTGCTGTGGTAGGATTTGAATCCTCAAAGTTTTAAGCCTGGATCTCTGTATTACTAGCCCAGTCACACTAGTATCATTCCCACTACTGTCTGTGCGAGATCCTGCAAATCCACTGGGAAGACAGACACATCAACACCAGCGGCCTCTACCAGGCCAACATCCCCAGCATCGAGGCACTGACCCCTTAATCGGCTGCGAAGGGCTGGGCATGTCATCCGCATGACTGACACGTGACTCCCTAAGTGGGTGGTCTATTCCCAGCTCCGAAACAGCAGGCGAGCCCCAGGTAGACAGAGAAAACAATTCAGGTATTCCCTCAGCCTCACTGGCAAAATGCAGCATTCCTACAGACACCTAGAAATCATTGGGACACGACCATCCAAAGTGGAGCGGGAGCATCCGGAACGGCATTCAGCACCGCGAGACTTGCCATCGGGAAAAAGCAGAAGCCAGGGGGCAATGGTGTAAGGTGTGCGCTGTCACATTAATGCCCATCCCCACCCCTTCCCACACCACTTTCTGTCCCAAGTGTAACAGAGCCTGCAGTCACCACATAGGTCTGTACTGCTACCTGTAGACTCACCCTGAGAGTGGAAGAGAGTCATCCTTGTCTGCAAGGGACTGCCAATGATGATGATTTTCCCTAAAATGGACTTGCATAAAGCAAGATCCCAAAACCAGCAACAATTCAGATCAAGACGTCCAGGTGAATTGTTTGGTGACATAGGCTGGGGGACAAATATTCAACTACAACACTTAGGAGAACTGCCCTCCTTTCATTTAGAATAACATTATCAGGAATTTGAAATTGGGCTTGACCAGCCTTATATGCACCTGATAATATAGAACTGTGTACCTCACATACATATGTCAATTATAACAAATGCACCTCTCTGAACATTGTTAAAAGAGACTAGCAAGGATTTTAAGATAAAGACAAGAAATAGAAATTAATTGGAAATTTTCACATTGATAGACTGACGATGAATATTATGGTTAATTAATAATATTTACGCATCAATGAATCTTTTAATTTTTAAATAGCTTTGCTCTTTGATTCCTTGCCTTGCTCCTTGCCTTGTTTCGCCACTCAAACAGAAATCTTCCAGTCCAATTAAAGGATTTATTTAAATATTGAATTTGTATTTAAAGAGTTTGAAGGAGAGAGAAGTTTATTGATGGCGCTCATTTCTCAGTATAATATCCTTGAAGTGACTTTAGTCCGTCTAATTGATTCATTCCATCGATTTTTTTATTTATTTGTCTCTTCTTTTAATGTCCAAATCTGCCTGTTCAAATCTTTCAGCATTTAGTGCGTTCTCAGTCTATACTATAGACATTTATTGTCTTGGCAGTTCAGTGAGTTACAAAACACACAGATCGCGTCATCCCAGATTTGGTTTTGGAAAAACATAAGAAATAAGTGTTGGAGTGGGCTCCTACACAAAATAAAGTGTGCAGTGTTCTAGGTTCATTAATAGGGCTACAGAGTAGAGGAGCAAAGAGACATATATAAACAGAAATTGAGGGAGAAACCCAGTTCTGAAAAAAGGTCACTGGACTTGGAATATTAACTCTGTTTCTCTCCACAGATGTTGCCAGACCTGTTGACTTTCTCCAGAAGTTACACATTTTTGCATGTTTCAGGTCTCCAGCATCCACAGTTCTTTGTTTTATATTGAAGGTTATATTGAGCTTGCATGAGACACCAGATCAGCAAAGGATGAGGAATTTTCCTGGGAACCGGTGAGCTTCACATCTTTTGGCAAAATAATACAACACTTCTGCTTCGTTTTGCCTAAAGCTTTGAAATAGGTATGACAATTGTTGTGAAGATTCTCTCCTGTTTTCATGGCTGCACCCATTCTGTAAAGGTGTCCTCAATAAACACATGTATTTCTGCTCCACAATGAAGCATTCTGATTCCTCAGCATCCCATTGACATCCCATCCTCTGTGACTAAGTTTCATGGTGACTTTGCCACAAACCTGAAGATCTGTGCCTCCTGGACCATAGAGTTTTATGTTAGTTGGTCTGACTTTCACTTCTCAAACATGGCAAGCTGTCCGCATTAAAACAAATGTTCCTGTGTCAATTACCGATTCTGCTTCAAAGCTTAAAGATTCAAAATCTGCATTGACTGTCTTTGGGCACCCCTACGAATGCTGTCTTCAACTTTCATTCTGCAACATTATTTCTTTGAATTCTCTCATTATTACATAATTTCCATTCCTCAGGAAATTTTCCTTTTGACTTACCTTTGACTTTCTGGTGGCAAATATGCTCCTAACTTACAATAGTTCTTTAAAAGGACTTGGCCTGAAGACTCTTGGCTGAGGGTATCTCTAGAGAATGGACTCTTGCAGTTCTCAGAGCCAGGGGTCCTGGGACATCTTGCAGTAGCCCTGAAGCCGTGTTTGAAGACTCGTTGTTTAGAAGATGAACTCTATTTATGTAATTTCATTTTATTCTTTTTTATGACTCAAAATGGTGCTGGATTGTGCTGACAAAATCTTTTCATTGTATCTTTGTAAATAAATGTGACAATAAATAGACAACTCAGGTAACAACTCCCTCTGTGAGACATTCATCATCCTAGTTCTGCTTGTAGCATAGAACCTGACATGGTTGAGATTGATTCCTGCTATTTATGCACTTTGGAAATATTCTACATAGTGACAATGGCATCATGAGGCCTATTTATTTGATGTTTCAGAGGAATCTCTTAAAGTACTGGCAGATTTAGAATCTTGACTGTGTAGTGAATTGTTCAAATATTTCATCTTGCTTGAATCAAGTAAATCTTGTGAGTACTCATCCTCACACAATGATTATTCATTCTCCAATTAATTCATTCTTCAAAGCTCTGTACCTGCAATATCCTGCCAGATGACATTTATCATATTTCAGGAAAGCATTTGATAAGGTTCCCCATAGTAGGCTATTGCAGAAAATGTGGAGGCATGGGATTAAGGGTGATTTAGCAGTTTGGATTAGAAATTGGCTATCTGTAAGAAGATAGAGGGTGGTGATTGATGGGGAATGTTCATCCTAAAGTTCAGTTACTAATGGTGTACCACAAGGATCTGTTTTGGGGCCACCACTGTTTGTCATTTCTAAAATAAACCTAGATGAGAATATAGAAGGATGGGTTAGTAAGTTTGCGGATGACACTAAAGTCGGTGGAGTTGTGGATAGTGCAGAAGAATGTTGCAGGTTACAGAGGATATAGATAAGCTGCAGAGCGAGGCTGAGAGATGGCAAATGGAGTTTAATGTGGAAAAGTGTCATGTGATTCACTTTGGAAGGAGTCACAGAAATGCAGAGTACTGGGCTAATGGTAAGATTCTTGATAATGTGGATGAACAGAGAGATCTTGGTGTCCATGTGCATAGATCTCTGAAAGTTGCCACCCAGGTTGATAGGGTTGTTAAGAAGGCATATGGTGTGTTAGCTTTTATTGGTAGAGGCATTAGGTTTTGGAGCCACAAGGTCATGTTGGTGTATTGCGTATAGTTCTAGTCACTGCATTATAGGAAGGATGTGGAAGCTTTGGAAAGGGTGCAGAGGAGATTTACTGGGATGTTGCCTGTTATGGAGGGAAGGTCTTACGAGGAAAGGCTGAGGGACTTGAGGCTGTTTTCGTTAGAGAGAATAAGGTTGAGAGGTGACTTAATAGAGGCATACAAGACAATCAGATGGTTAGATAGGGTGAACAGAGAGAGCCTTTTTCCTCACATGGTGATGGCTAGCACAAGGGGGCATAACTTTAAATTGAGGGGTGATAGATATAGGACAGATGTAGAGGTAGGTTCTTTACTCAGAGAGTAGTAGGGGCATGGGAATGCCTTTTTCTGCAACAGTAGTGGAATCGCCAACATTAAGGGCATTTAAATGGTCATTGGATAAACTTATGGATGATAATGGAGTAGTGTAAGTTAGATGAGCTTTAGATTGGCACAACATGTCGGCACAACATTGAGGACCAAAGGGCCTGTACTGCACTGCAATATCTTATCTGTTAAAAAAGATTGATTCTCCCAGATGCTGATTAAATCCCATCACTAGTGTTCCATCACTAAATTTCCTTTGGCTGTAAAGAGTGCATCAAAAGCCTTACTCAATGTGTCATACTCTGGAGTGCTTTCTTCCACATGTTGTTTTACCCGGACATCATCAGTTATTGGATCTACAGAGTATAGATACATGCTAACTCCTGCTCCTTTGTATGCAGACCCGAAGCTGATCAATTGCACTGAAACAATCACTTCCAGAGCTCGTACTTCTGACTTCACTGTGAACCTTCTATCATTCCAAAAGGCTGAGGTAATGGTGAGATTTGTAATAGATCTGCCCTCCCACAGATTAATATGCCTGACTGAGTACTTATGATGCTGCCTGGCTTGCTGTGTTCTTCCAGCCGCCTGCCTGTCTCTTTTGCTACTAATGTGCTCTGATTCTGCCATTTTACTCTCAGGAGTATTAATGCATCATGGCTTGGCTGCGAAGATTTCTGAGGTTTCTTTTCCTGCCCTTTGAAGACCCCCCTGCTCTGTGGCTCTGCATTCAAGATGTTCTGAGATTCTTTCACAGCCCCTGGAGTCCTCTCCTTTTCCAACTTTTTATTATCAAAGTGTTCTGAAGTCCTGTCCTGCCTTTGGAGTTTTTCCTTTTTGGCTACATCCCTTTTGCTTCCATTTTAGATCCCGGCTCTGTTTTCTTTTAACACCAGCTGTTACCATCTTGTGCTGGATGCCTCGGCAACTGAAGGGAAAATTGCCAATGGTGGAGCAATTGTCTCTGGGGATACCCAATGGGCCAGAATTACAGCAGCACAAATGTCTTGGAGGTGGAAGAGAGATAAGAAAGTGTAGAACAATGGAGTGATTTGGAATCAAGGGTGTGTACCTTAAAGTCAACACATAACTCGGAGCCAATCTAATTCAGTGAACACTGGTGGGATAGTGTAGCTGGACATGTTACAAAGTATGTCCTGGGTGACTGAGTTTGGGATGACCTCAGGTTTCTAGAGAGTAGAATGTGGGAGATCAATCCAAATACAACAGAATAATTGAGGCTTGATGTTATAAAGATATGAATGGTGGTGTTGTCCATGCTTTGGACTCTTCAACCAGTTAATGTATTTACCCAATCACTCTTGTTGGTGAGGTGGACAAAGGGCCTCTGAATTTGATTTCTAATTCAACTTGATTTTACAGACAAACTTTTCCTTCTGAAAAGCCACCATGTGATTATTTCTCAAATTCCCACCATATTTACTCTCTATCTAGCTATCTGACAAAGGATATTGGCAACAGTGATCCATGTGTCTGGACTGGGCTGTTGGAAGCTCTTCCTTCTCCGGTATAGGGCTAGCTCACTTCCATGAAACTGAGCCCCACAGGTCAGGGCAGATCTTCTTCTGGGTCTTTTTGTGTGGTCGCATAATCCTCTGCCATAGTCATACTGTGAGCTTTCGCTGAGGGGATAGCTTCCAGGTGTGAGCTATTATCCGCCTTATCCTTGACTTTCCTGAACATTCTGTGACTTTTGGCCCAAGCGGTCATGAGTGGGGGTAAAACATCCAATGGTGTTGCACCACCCTTCACTGTTGCCATGCTGAGAAGGTATGAAGTGCACATCCTCAGTTACTGACTGGAAGTCAAGTTGCCAGAAAGTCTGATTGATACAGCTGTTGGCTACTATCTCATTTACTTGGGCCAATTTTCTCTGGATTTCTCCATCTGTGGGCTAATTTAGAATGCCCAATTTTACTGCCATCGTCACGTGACCAGAATGGCTTAGCAAGGAGTGAAGCCAAGTGATGTTGTGCAGGTGGAGAGTGAAAGTCTTAGAGGTGGAATGAATATGTGGACAGACGCTCATTACAGTTTCAGATGTGACAGGAATGTTGTGAACAGACTGAATTAATCTGGCACTGCTGTCAGTGACAGCAATGGAATCAATAGTGATGAATTTAAGTTTGATAGCTTCCTTTATAAAATTGGTATGACATTTCATCTGTTTTTAATTCTTTCACAATGTTTTTCTCTGAAGCTTGTTGAATCATTCAGAGTGGATGGGGAGCAATCTCTTTGCTGATCTCTGCTAGTTTTTCAACTAGGGGAAAGTGAGGACTGCAGATGCTGGAGATCAGAGTCAAAAGGTGTGGTGCTGGAAGAGCACACCCGGCCAGGAAGCATCCGAGGAGCAGGAGATTCAATGTTTCGAGCATAAGTCCTTCATCACGAATGCCATCTGCTCCTCAGATGTTGCCTGACTGGCTGTGCTTTTCCAGCGCCACACTTTTTGACTCGCCTAGTTTTTCGCCAAAGAGACCCTGCAAAGCACAACTGTCCCTTCGCTGCACAGATGTAGCTTGTTCTCTCTTGCATTCACTGTCCTTGTTTCTTTAGCATACGCGCTTTGTAATCAGTGAACCAGATGATGATGATATCCCTTCTGATGTTCCAGGTCTGAGGAAGCACCTGGGTTCTCTGCTGGGCCTCAACATGAAAGCTGAGGATTGCAAATTCTCAGCTAATTCTGTCGTTAAGAAATCTCGCCTGCAGCCAAAGTCTTTGACTTGTTGCCATCTCTCTCGGTGAATTCTTTATGGTTTCTAGGTGAGTATTATATTGATCTTCTCAGGCTTGAAGAAGCATTTAACAGATATTCCACTACCCAGATGCAGCCAGCAGAAAGTGAACTTGTAAAAGAAACTTTTATCATGGATTGCATTTATAAACAGCATGGAATGAAAATGTGAAAATTGAATCCATTTCTCTTGAAGCATTGGGCAATCATAATGTTTTTGAAGTTGTTTCTTAAAAGATTTTTGTTAAGAATTTCATGAAGCAAGCTTGGATAAAATATTATAAAAATTCACGGTTAAGATTCAGAGTTCAAATTTGTTGCTGGAGTTGTGTCTCTGTTGCAGTGAATTCTGTACCTCCTTTCCCTGCTTTCTAAGGGGCCAGGTAAAGACAAAGACTTGAACTTTATGTTCTTCTGATTAAGTGTCAGTTTCGAAGAATGTGGTGCTGGAAAAGCACAGCCGGTCAGACAGCATCTGAGGAGCAGGAGAGTCATCAGAATTCCTGATGAAGAGTTTATGCTTGAAACGTTGACTTTCCTGCTCCTCGAATGCTGCCTGATCGGCCATGCTTTTCCAACATCACACACTTCAACTCTGATCTCCAGCATCTGCAGTCCACTCATTCTCCTAAGTATCAGTTTTGTTGAGTTTCACAGAGGGTATGTCTATGGAAGACCAAGTATGTTTGCTTGCTGGATCTGATGAATCTGCTCCCAGGGTGTCCCTCTTGTGGAATTCTTGCCCTATTTTATCATTTCACTGTTCTTGGGACAACTCACTACTGCTTCGGTATTCTGGATTGGATTGGCATCATCTTTAAAAGACCGTTTTGCACTTGGACAAGCACTGTTAGTCTGGCGCCACACTATATGTTTCTAGACATTTTCCCCAGATTTGGCAGAGAAAGGAAAATTGGTGACCTGTTTTGCAAACCCATTGAATGGGGTGGTGCAGTGGTGGGACTTTCTATTACCCAGGACCCGCACTGGAGTTTATGGCACCAATCCATTTCATTCTGGTCCAAGGTTATCACTCAGGTCAGTGCAGTTCCAGCCTAATAGAAATGCCCAACATTGTTGGAAGGAGTTCAGTGACATAGAACATAGAACATAGAACATAGAAAAATACAGCGCAGTACAGGCCCTTTGGCCCTCAATGTTGCGCCGATCCAAGCCCACCTAACCTACACTAGCCCACTATCCTCCATATGCCTATCCAATGCCCGTTTAAATGCCCATAAAGAGGGAGAGTCCACCTTCTTCTCCTTACCAGTGTAAGCATAAATTCATAGTCATAGAGTCCTAGAGTCATAGCACTACCATCTCTGTCCAATACTTTACATTCACTCTATCTCTGTGGCTGGACATGCTCCACCACTCTCAGAGTTGCTTAACACATCATCCCTCTCTCACTGTCATCCACCTCAATCCCCTGACACCACTAACCTTGCATGCCCTCTGCACTATCTACTGACCCATTTAGAAAACCTTTCCACTTGCACCAAACCTAACCGCTCTGTCATGAAAACAACAAACGCTGGAGATCACAACGGGTCAGGCAGTATCCATTGAGCGAGAACAATACATGTTTCAAGTCTAGATGATTTTGCGACCCACTTTCATCTTCCTTAACATCTCCCTCTCTCTTGTTCCATGAAGAAAACAGCCCAGCATCGGCAGAATCCTCAGTGGATAGATTGCTTGCAGAGTGTGGTAAAGGATTCCAAATTACACCACACCTGACCCCTCAGTAATATCCTTACGAACCTCGAAATCATAGGGAAGAGTACCACTTTCTTCATACCTGGGTACCTTGCTCAGACTTGGGATGGCACAGTTGTGCAGCCAAAAGCTTTTGCTCTTCACCTGGTTTCTCTCCTGAATCACCTCAAACAAACATGTGAACTACATGAAACTAAACTATAATTTCTAAGCAACTACATGCATTTGCTAAGGCAATGTCTAGCAGTCCTTCACCCTTTGGCATACACTATTCCCAAACTGTTTGAGTTTATGATTTGTTCTGCCATTGTTGTCTGCCACTGAGTCCCTATTGCCAAGCAACAGACGTTTTTTTTTTCTCTATATTTTTAAATGCACTGAGGTGTTCATCTCAAAACCTCCAAAGTTCAAACTTCAATGGAACAACCTCAGATATTTTGCTATAAAACTTTCTTTCAATCACAGAAACTAACACAGCATTGAGTACGGGAGTTGGGAGGTCATGCTGCAGCTGGACAGAACATTGGTTAGGCTACTTTTGGAATATTATGTGCAATTCTGGTCTCCCTCGTATTGGAAGGATGCAGTGAAACTTGAAGGCATTCAAAAATGATTTACAAGGATGTTGCCAGGGTTGGAGGATTTGAGCTATAGGGGCAGCCTGAATAGGCTGGGGCTGTTTTCCCTGGAGCATCAGAGGCTGAGGGGTGACCTTATAGAGGTTTATAAAATCATGAGGGGCATTAAAGGGGTAAATAGACAAGGTCTTTTCCCTGGGTTGGGCAAGTCCAGAACTAGATGGCATAGGTTTATGGTGAGAGAGGAAAAATTTAAAAGGGACCTAATGGGCAACCTTTTCATGTAGAAGGTGGTGCATGTTTGGAATGAGCTGCCAGAGGAAGTGGTGGAGGCTGGTACAGTTACAGCATTTAAAAGTTACCTGGACTGGGTAGATGGGCCAAGTGCTGGCAAATGGGACAAGATTAAGTTAGGATATCTGGTCGACATTGATGAGTTGGACCGAAGGGTCTGTTTCCATGCTGTACATCTCTGTGACTCTACAACTCTATAACAAATTATGTTCGATTTTGAATAGCAGTTCCTGCAGACTCATTGGATACGTAGACTACAAAATGTTATAGAGTTGGCACTGAACTCAAAGTCTCTTTTTCCATAGTAGAATATTTTTGCTGGCACAAATTCTATTTGTGGGAAAAGTAACTAAATGGCTGATCATTCTCTGTCTCATTGTCCTGTAATAAAACTGCATGATATTAACCATTTCCAAAATGAATGGGATCTCTTTCATCGCTTGAGCTACCTTCTCTGGGTTGAGTCAATATAAATGTTCCTTCATGAGTAACACATCTCCTAATTGAACATCATGTTTGACTGAAGATGTTCTTCAATCTATTCAAATACATGTAATTCTGACATAACTTTTATAAGTTATAGAATCTTATAATGGTAGAATTTTACAGGACTGAAAGAAGTCGTTTGACCCATTGTGTCTGTATCAGCTCCCGAAAGAGTTACCTGGTTCATCTCATTCTCTTGCCCTATCTCCATAGCCCTCTAAATACATCACTTTCAGTCACCTGATAGTCTCAAGTGATATGGCATAATATCACATCTAATTTCTTAAATACCTCCATATTATCCAGAAGATGATAAAAAAATAAAGAGGTAGATAATAAACATCGAGGCTAAGCCAGCAAGTAATATAAAAATGGAAGGCAGAGCTTCTTGATACGTATAATTCTGAGAAAGACACCACAATGAATATAAACTTCTTCGAGAATAAGGCTGGGGAAATACTTATAGAGAACCAGGAAATGGCAGAAAAATTGAATAAATATGATGTATGAGTCTTCACAATAGAGGACATGAACAACACTCTAAAAACACTAAATAATCAAGGATCAAGTGGGAATGCGGGGGAATCAAATAAATGCAATAATTACCACTAGAGAAAACAGTACTATGGAAACTGGTGGGGCTAAAAGCTGATTCATCTCCTGGAGCATAAATCAAAAGAAAACATGCTGGAGAAACATAACTGGTCTTGCAGCATCTGTGGAACGACAAGCAAAGTTAACATTTTGATTCTGGTGGGACTCTTCATTTGAACACAAAGGGGCTGGGAAATGATGCTTTTAAAGTTATTGACAAAGGGGGAAGATGAGGGAGTAGAACAGATGGTCATAGGTGAAGGTGCCAAGAGCTAAAGACAGATGCAAAAGAAGTGCTAATGTTAGGTGTGAATATTGAAATATAGGTCAGCTCTGCTAAGAATGTTATCAGTGCTCATGGCCTTTGCCCTCAGCCTTTTCTTGATGTCACCAACAGTGGACTGAATTCACTGAATATTGGCAGTTATATTGTTAGGCACTTCATGGTGAAAGACTTAACTTAGTGTTGTTATCAAGCATAAGCATATAGCTGTTTGATCCTCCAATCACAACTTATAGATCGCATTAAAAGCCAATGAGTGTGAAAACCACTGGTGATAGGCTTCCAATTTGAACCATTATTCCTCTCGACTCTTTATTGAATTCCTCATCCAAGTCAATAGCTTGCCTGCAATATCAGTTGCTCTCATTCCAGTAAACCATCTTTGCAATGAAGATTTGTTGCATTTCTCCCTGGAAGTCCATGTAGTTAACATGGAATGAATTTTGCTTCTCCACCAGATTTATTAGATCATCACAAGTTCAATGGGCACAACTTACCCTTTCCAAATTCATGCTCACTTTCTCCAAGCAGTTCATATTTGTTGACACACTAAGTAACTTTGCCCCAATTTGCAAATTGCAGTAATTTTACCACAAATTAGTACTATAAGAAGGTTTTATAATTTTCCCAATACCTTCCTTAAGTAGTGCATGTCATTGGCAGATTTTCAAATAAGGGGAAAATCCCCAGGTTTTGGAATATAATAATGACCATGCATCAAGATTCTCTTTACTGAAATCATTTCATAGCTTCGGGGAGAGGATAGCAGATTCCTGGAGGTTTTCTATTTTTAGTCCTGTTAATTTCTTCATCGATGTTTATATTGAAACGAGCTAGTTATGTCCCTTGATTCATTTTTATGTTTTGTTTATCTCTAGGACTTGCTGTGAAGATTAGTAGGTCTACCATTTTTAATTTCCAATGACTTGAGTCATAGTTTCATAGTAATAGATGCAGGAGTAGGTCATTTGGCCCATCGAGCCTGCTCCACCATTTATTAAGATCATGGCAGCTCTATCCATCATCTCAGCTCCTCCTACCTGCATTATTCCTATAACCTTTAACACCCCTACCATGCAAAACCCATACAACAGCTTCCTTAGACAGAGAATTCCATGAATTCACTACTCTCTGGGGAAAGCAGTTCCTCCTCATCTCTGTTCTAAATCTACTCCCGTTAATCTTGAGGCTGACCTGCTGCGCTTTTCCAGCAACACATTTTCACAACTTGCTTGCCTCTATCTTATCTATCTCTTTCATAATTTTATACGTTTCTATAAGATCATTCTTCTAAATTCAACCTCTCTTCATAGGGCAACCCCTCATCTCCGGATGACCCTCCTCTGCACCGCCTCCAAAGCCAGTAGATCCTTCCTCAAGTAAGGAGGCCAGAACTGCACACAATACTCCAGGTGCGGCCTCACTGACACCTTGTACAATTGCAACAGAACCTCCCTGCTCTTAAATTCAATCCTTGAGCAATGAAAGCCAATATTCCGTTTGCTTTTCTGATTACCTGTGGCACCTGCAAATCAATATTTAGCGATTCATGTATGAGCACTCCTAAGTACCTCTGGTTAACAGCATGCTGCAATCTTTCATCATTTAAATAATACTCTGACCCACTAATTAAACCTCCAAAGTGAATAACCTGACATTTACCAACATTGTTATTAAGGAGTCCATATTGCTCACTACTGCCTCCTTTCGCGTAATTGGTTGAATTTGACTGAAGCGGGCAATTCCTGCATGCCCCAGCATAAAGGGCTGGGATGAGCTCTCCTATCCTTTGCCTTTACTTGGCTTGAGGGAGGAGTAATGTTTACTTGCAGCACCCCAAGGAGTCTCCTGTTGAAGAGGAACCAGGAACTCATAACAAGGTGAGTGTGGATTATATCTGGGCTAAGCTGGCAGGAATAGAGCCTATGATCCACTGTGCCACTGGAGATGAGTTTCTTAAATATGGTGATGAAAACTTTGGCCATTTCTCCTATTGGCACAGGATTTACAAATAGGACGTCCCATCTCAGTAAGGCCAAAATGCTGTCAGGCTTTACCAGGTAGCCGAGGGATTTGGCACCAGCCTCCTCATTATGAACAAAACTCCAGAAGCACAGAGATGAGGCTGACAGGTGTTCATTAATTGCTTGATTAAGGGCATCAATTGGTCCAGGTTGAGTGAACTGCCTAACACCTTCCCCATTATGAATAAAATGCTTGTGGTAGATGTGAGAGGCACAATACTGCTGCCAAATGTTCACGTCATCTGCAACTATTCGACATTGGAGAGAGGTAAGGGAGCCTAAATACAGCCTAACAAATCTGATTTCCTGACAGAAACAGTGATTTTAAATGCCCATTCAGTAATCCAACTGAACACAAGCTATAATACACAGTGAACAGAGTTAAGTATGTTTCACTGGGGATAATTCCACTAACTGCTAATGCAAATTATCACTAAAAATTGCGTTCTGATATCTACTTTTGATTTCCTTCAGAAACAATGTCACATACTTAATTACAGATCATCGTCACTCTGGGATTGAAATCCCAATATGCTATTTGATTGGTCAAAGCAGAAATTGGAGGTTAACATGGGAAGTGACAGGTAGGCAGGTAATATTCTGGAAGTGAAAAAGTCCTGTAGTTAATATTACTGACTGATCTAATAAACAGCTATCATTGTTCTATTTTTCATGACCCTATACAAGATGATTAGGGGTTTTACAAGATAATTAGGGGTTTAGATAAGGTTGACCATGAGAACCTTTTTCCACATATGGAGTCAGCTATTACGAGGGGGCATAGCTTTAAATTAAGGGGAGGTAGGTATAGGACAGATGTTAGGGGTAGATTCTTTACTCAGCGAGTCGTGAGTTCATGGAATGCCCTGCCAGTAGCAGTGGTAGACTCTCCCTCTTTATGGGCATTTAAACGGGCATTGGATAGGGATATGGAGGATAGTGGGCTAGTGTAGGTTAGGTGGGCTTGGATCGGCGCAACATCGAGGGCCACAGGACCTGTACTGCGCTGTATTTTTCTATGTTCTATGTTCTATGTTCTAATTATCTCATATTTATTTACATATTTTTACTTTTTGATATTAAAGGCTCTGCTATGTTACACGTGTCTAGCAAGCTTCCCTAGCTTCTGCACTTTTGCAGAATTTAATGCCTTTCCCAATGGCAGGTTTGATAGCAAAGGAGAGTAGGTGTCATTTAATTAGTTGGTAGGGCTGCAGATGGGGGATGCTCTGCCCTCTCACCTCCTGTTAAGTCCATAGTGCGAAGGCTTCCCACTCTGTCATCAACTGAGGTCTTAAGTGGACAATTAACCCAATTAATTTAGGTCCTGCAATTTCCCTCCATGTGTAACTTGGAACAATATTTCATTGTCGCTGGATCAAAATACTCCAAGCCTAAAAGCATTGTGGGTGTACCTCCATCATATGGAATGCAGTCGTTCAAGAATGAAGCTCACCATCACCTACTCAAAGGCTATTAGGGATGCATAATAAATGGTGGTCTTGCCAGTGACGCGCACATCTTCTGACATAATTTTTACAAATTGCTAATGTTGCAGTTAAGCATGTATGCAGATCAATTGGGATGAATGAGAGATGAAACTCTTTCTGTTGGCAGGATGAACAATATTTGGCCAGGACAATGGCAGGATTCACTCTTCTTCTTTGAACAATGGCATAAGATCTTTAGCATCCACTCGAACACACAAGACAGACATAGAGAATAGTATAGGAGAAAGTGAGGTCTGCAGATGCTGGAGACTAGTATATTAGAGATTAGCATCTATTGGGTTAATGCATCAGATGTTTTGACTAATGATCCAGTTGAATAATTATAAATCTCCCTTTGATCGCTAGAGAATTTAAATTGAGTTAATAAAAATCTAATATCTATAACAAACCCATCTGGTCCACTCATGCCTTTTGGAAAAGGAATACTGCTGTCCTCACTCAGATTGTAGTAAAGTAGGCAAAAGTACCATAGTTCAGGAGGACCATACATTTGTTCTGTCATTAAAGAGAGTCAACTGGTGGTAAGCTTAAACACAGTCAGACAAGGGGTGAGGTTGAAAAGGCAGGAGCTTCATGGTAACCACAACTGGTGCAGGAAATAAACTCGTGTTGTTGGCATCACTCTAGAAATGTTAGAAACCAGCCATCCAGCCAAATGAACTAACTGTCACCTTGGCTGCACTATATGTGACTCCAGATGCACAGCAATGTTGTTTACTTCTGATGACCTTCTGAAAGGGTTTAGCAAGCCAACAGATCTGAGCAAGAAAAGCTGGCCTTGCTCGCAATGCCCTGGTCACACAAATAAACGAATGAAAAACTGATGAAGTCTGCTTTAACACTGCACTAAACACGCTTAATACTGATACTGGAAATGTTTTTAGCACTGTTTAGTTGACAGAGGTTTATAGTTCACAAAAAGTATCCAAAAACCTCTATAGGAACATAGAAACTAGGAACAGAAGCAGACTATTCAGTCTTTCAACACTATTTCCCTGCTCCACCATTTTACACGATCATGGCTGATCATCCCCTCAATATCCTGTTCCCACCTCCCCCCCATGCCCTTCGGTCCCTTTACCCCAAGGAACTATATCAATCTCTTTCTTGAAAACATTCATTGATTTGGCCTCAACCACTTTCTGTGACACAAATATAATGGCTTTGATGTAGGTAGGATGAAAATGATCAATAGTTGGCTTAAACACAAAGGCAGCAAGGTAATCACTTTATTGCTGGTTATGGAGTTGCTGGCACTAAATTTCACTTTCACTCTTCAACTGTGGAATGTGATGAACTTCCTGCATGCGAAGAGGATGAAGTTTAGGATGGTTCTGCAGCAGGTAAGAAAACTGACCGTGACCTAGGACTTGTTTCTCCTGGGCCTTTGTTTAGTTCCAGTCAAGCTTTAAATGTCCTTTGATAATGAAAGATTATTATTGAGCTTAACTGTTAACTGTTTCCCTCCCCACCGATGCTGCCTGACATGCTGAGTATATCCCATATTTCGTGTCCTTGTTCCAGATTTCTGATCGCCAATATATTGTGCTGTTGTATTAAGATTTTGTTTGCCTATCACATATGAGTTAATTGCGCTTGAGCAACGAAGTTTCCTTCATGATCTTACCTGATCTAATTGCTTCTCATTTGGATTGGGATCTCAAGATTACAAACCACAGTTTCTCTCATTGAGATCATTTAAGAAAGTGACAATATTATATCTGTTGAGAGGATATTTCCAATTCTCTGCGACGAACATTAGAATAAAAGGATAGTTCTTTTTAACCATCAACAATTGCTTCTTCAGAAAAATAAACATAATTCCTGTCTGGTGCAGAGGTTTACAAATATAGTTGATAGTCACAGTGCACAATATTCTTTCTGTTACATTATGCTGGATTTAAGTCAATCTAAGTGGGCACACAGCTAACATCCTGTCATTAACATTTCAGGTAATCAATCAGATGCAGTATCTGGTGCTGTGTGATAATTACCACTGACAGATAATTTTTACCCTACACAGATGTTAAAAAGGTTTAGGCTTATCTGTCGACCTGGAGCTGACTGAAACTAACCGTTGAGGACAGGAGCAGGAATGTCTTTCTGCAATCGAACAGGAACGTTTCAGAGAACACCTCTGGGACACCCGGACCAACCAACCCAACCACCCCATGGCTCAACACTTCAACTCCCCCTCCCACTCCACCAAGGACATGCAGGTCCTTGGACTCCTCCGTCGCCAGACCATAGCAGCACGATGGCTGGAGGAAGAGCGCCTCATCTTCCGCCTAGGAACTCTCCAACCACAAGGGATGAAATCAGATTTCTCCAGTTTCCTCATTTCCCCTCCCCCCACCTTGTCTCAGTCCCAACCCTTGAACTCAGCACCGCCTTCCTAACCTGCAATCTTCTTCCTGACCTCTCTGCCCCCACCCCACTCCGGCCTATCACCCTCACCTTGACCTCCTTCCACCTATTGCATTTCCAATGTCCCTCCCCCAAGACCCTCCTCCCTACCTTTTATCTTAGCCTGCTGGACACACTTTCCTCATTCCTGAAAGGCTCATGCCCGAACCGTCGATTCTCCTGCTCCTTGGATGCTGCCTGACCTGCTGCGCATTTCCAGCAACACATTTTCAACTCTGATCTCCAGCATCTGCAGTCCTCACTTTCTCCTGCAATCGAAGAGGGCCTTGGTGAGACCAGACCTGGAGCATTGCGCGCTATTTTGGTCTCCTTATCTGAGGGAGGATTTTCTGACAATGGAGGGAGTACAACAAATGTTGACCAGACTGATTCCTAGGATGGCAGGACTGATGTATGAAGAGAACCCAATTAGTAAGACCTATATTGGACTGGATTGGTTAGGGTGGCACGGTGGCTCAGTGGTTAGCACTGCTGTCTCACAATTCCAGGGGCAGAGCTTCAAGTTCAGTCTTGAGTGACTGTCTGTGTGGTGTTTACAAATTCTCCCTGTGTCTGCGTGGGTTTACTCCTGGAGCTCCAGTTTCCTCCCAGTCCAAAGACACGTAGGCTAGGGGAACTGGCCGTGCTAAATTACCCATAGTGCTCAGGGATATGTGGGTTAAGTGAATTGGCCATGCAAAATTGCCCATAGTGCTCAGGGATATGTGGGTTAGGAGAAATGGATGTGCTAAATTACCCATAGTGTTCAGGGATATGTGGGTTAGGTGAACTGGTTGTGAGAAGTTACGCATGTTGCTCAGGGATATGTGGGTTAGGTGAACTGGCTGTGCTAAATTGCCCATTGTGCTCAGGTGAACTGGCCATACGAAATTACCCATAGTGCTCAGGGATATGTGGGTTAGGTGAACTGTCTGTGCTGAATTATCCATAGTATTCAGGGATATGTGGGTTAGGTGACAGGGCCATGCAAAATTACCCATTGTGCTCAGGGATATTTGGGTGAGGTGAACTGGCCGTGCTAAATTACCCACAGTGCTCAGGGACAGGTGGGTGAGGTGAACTGGCCAGGCTAAATTACCCATAGTGCTCAGGAATATGTGGGTTAGGTGAACTGGTTGTGCTAAATTACCCATGTTGCTCAGGGATATGTGGGTTAGGTGAACTGGCTGTGCTAAATTGCCCATCGTGCTCAGGGGTATGTGAGTTCGGTGAACTGGCCGTGCTAACTTGGCAATAGTGCTCAGGGATATGTGAGTTAGGTGAACTGGTTGTGCTAAATTACCCATATTGCTCAAGGATATGTGGCTTCGGTGAAGTGGCCATGCTAAATTACCCATGGAGCTCAGGGATATGTGGATTAGGTGAACTGGCTGAGCTAAATTTCAGCAGTTCAGGCAGCATCCAAGGAACTTCGAATTCGACGTTTCGGGCTTTTGCTTGATTTCGAAGCTCCTTGGATGCTGACTGAACTGCTGCGCTCTTCCAGCACCACTAAACCAGAATCTGGTTTCCAGCAACTGCAGTCATTGTTTTTACTGCTGTGCTAAATTACCCATCGTGCTCAGGGATATGTGGGTTAGGTGAACTGGTTCTGCTAAATTACCCATGTTGCTCAGGGATATGTGGGTTATGTGAACTGGCTGTGCAAAATTACCCATAGTGCTCAGGGATATGTGGTTTAGGTGAACTGGCTGTGCTAAATTACCAATAGTGCTCAGGGAGATGTGGTTTAGGTGAACTGGCCGTACTAAATAACCCATAGTGCTCAGGGATATGTGGGTTAGGTGAATTGTCTGTTCTGAATTATCCATAGTACTCAGGGATATGTGGGTTAGTTGACCGGGTCGTGCAAAATTACCCATTGTGCTCAGGGATATGTGGGTTAGGTGAACTGGCCGTGCAAAATTACCCATAGTGTTCAGGTGTATGTCGGTTAGGTGAACTGGCCATGCTAAATTGCCCATAGTGTTCAGGACTATTTGGGTTAGGTGAACTGGCTGTGCTAAATTGCCCATAGCTTTCGGGGATATGTGGGTTAGCTGAACTGGCCGTGGAAAATTACCCATAGTGCTCAGGGATATGTGTGTTAGGTGAACTGGCCGTGCTAAATTACCCATAGTGCTCAGGGATATGTGGGTTAGGTGAACAGGCCGTGCTAAATTACCAATAGTGCTCAGGGATATGTGGGTTAGGTGAACTGACTGTGTTAAATTACCCATAATGCTCAGGGATATGTGGGTTAGGTGAACTGACCATGCTAAATTATCCATAGTGCTCAGGGATATGTGGATTAGGTGAACTGGCTTTCCTAAATTTCAGCAGTTCAGGCAGCATCCAAGGAGCTTCGAAATCGACGTTTCGGGTTTTTGCTTGAAATGTCGATTTCGAAGCTCCTTGGATGCTGCCTGAACTGCTGTGCTCTTCCAGCACCACTAATCCAGAATCTGGTTTCCAGCATCTGCAGTCATTGTTTTTACCTCTGTGCTAAATTACCCATAGTGCTCAGGGATATGTGGGTAAGGTGAACTGGCCGTGCGAAATTATCTATACTGCTCAGGGATATGTGGGTTAGGTGAACTGGCTGTGCTAAATTGCCCATCGTGCTCAGGAGTAAGTGAGTTAGGTCAACTGGCCGTACTAAATTACCCATAGTGCTCAGGGATATGTGGGTTAGGTGACCAGGCCGTGCAAAATTACACATTGTGCTCAAGGATATATGGGTTAGTGAACTGGCGGTACTAAATAACCCATAGTGCTCAGGGATATGTGGGTTAGGTGACCAATTCGTGCAAAATTACCCATAGTGCTCAGGGATACGTGTGTTAGGTGAATTGGCCATATTAAATAGCAAAATAGTGCTCAGGGATATGTGGGTTAGGTGAACTGGCTATGCTAAATTACCAATAGTGCTCAGGGATATGTGGGTTAGGGGAACTGGCTATGCTAAATTACCCATCGTGCTCAGGGGTATGTGAGTTCGTTGAACTGGCCATGCTAAATTGCCCATAGTGCTCCGGAATATGTGGGTTAGGTGAACTGGCCATTTTAAATTGCCCCATAGTGTTCAGGGATATGTGGGTTAGGTGAACTGGTTGTACTAAATTACCCATAGTGCTCAGGGATATGTGGGTTAGGTGAACAGGCCGTGCTAAATTACCCATACTGCTCAAGGATATGTGGGTTAGGTGAACTGGCTGTGCTAAATTACCCATAGTGCTCAGGGATATGTGGGTTAGGTGAGCTGGCCGTGCTAAATTACCCATATTGCTCAGGGATATGTGGCTTTGGTGAACAGACTTTGCTAAATTACCCATAATGCTCAGTGATATGTGGGTTAGGTGAACTGACCGTGCTAAATTACCCATAGTGCTCAGGGATATGTGGGTTAGGTGAACTGACCGTGCTAAATTACCAATAGTGCTCAGGGATACGTGGGTTAGGTGAACTGACTGTGCTAAAGTACCCATATTGTTCAAGCATATGTGGCTTCGGTGAAGTGGCCATGCAAAATTGCCCATGGATCACAGGGATATGCGGATTAGGTGAACTGGCTGTCCTAAATTTCAGCAGTTCAGACAGCACCCAAGGAGCTTCAAAATCGACGTTTCGGGCTTTTGCTTGAAATGTCGATTTCGAAGCTCCTTGGATGCTGCCTGAACTGCTGTGCTCTTCCAGCACCACTAATCCAGAATCTGGTTTCCAGCATCTGCAGCCATTGTTTTTACCTCATTTAGGTGAACTGACTGTGCTAAATTAACCATAGTGCTCAGGGATATGTGGGTTTGGTGAACAGGCCGTGCTAAATTACCGATAGTGCTCAGGGATACGTGGGTTAGGTGAACTGACTGTGCTAAATTACCCATAGTGCTCAGGGATATGTGGGTAAGGTGAACTGGCTGTGCGAAATTATCTATAGTGCTCAGTGAAATGTGGGTTAGGTGAAATGGCCGTGCTAAATTACCCATAGTGCTCAGGAATATGTGGGTTAGGTGAACTGGTTGTGCGAAGTTACCCACGTTGCTCAAGGATATGTGGGTTAGGTGAACTGGCTGTGCTAAATTGCCCATCGTGCTCATGGGTATGTGAGTTAGGTGAACTGGCCGTACTAAATTACCCATAGTGCTCAGGGATATGTGGGTCAGGTGAACGGTCTGTGCTGAATTATCCATAGTACTCAGGGATATGTGGGTTAGGTGAAATGGCCGTGCTAAATTACCCATAGTGCTCAGGGATATGTGGGTTAGGTGAGCTGGCCGTGCTAAATTACCCATATTGCTCAGGGATATGTGGGTTAGGTGAACTGACCGTGCTAAATTATCCATAGTGCTCAGGCATATGTGGGTTAGGTGAACAGGCCGTGCTAAATTACCGATATTGCTCAGGGATACGTGGGTTAGGTGAAATGGCTGTGCTAAATTACCCATAGTGCTCAGGGATATGTAGGTAAGGTGATCTGGCTGTGCTAAATTGCCCATAGTGTTCAGGTGTATGTCGGTTAGATGAACTGGGCATGCTAGGTTACCCATGGTGCTCAGGGATATGTGGGTTAGGTGAACTGGCTGTGCTAAATTACCCATAGTGCTCAGGGATATGTGAGTTAGGTGAACTAGCCGTGCTAAATAGTCCCATCGTGCTCAGGGATATGTGGGTTAGGTGTACCGGCCGTGTGAAATTATCTGCAGTGCTCAGTGATATGTGGGTTAGGTGAACTGGCCGTGCTAACTTACCCATAGTGCTCAGGGATATGTGGGTTAGGTGAACTGGCTGTGCTGAATTATCCATAGTGCTCAGGGATATGTGGTTTAGGTGACCGGGTCATGCAAAATTACCCGTAGTGCTCAGGGATAAGTGGGTTAGGTGAACTGGCCGTATTAAATAGCCCCATAGTGCTCAGGGATATGTGGGTTAGGTGAACTGCCTGTGCTGAATTATCCATAGTACTCAGGGATATGTGGTTTAGGTGAAATGGCCGTGCTAAATTACCCATAGTGCTCAGGGATATGTGGTTTAGGTGATCTGGCTGTGCTAAATTGCCCATAGTGTTCAGGTGTATGTCGGTTAGATGAACTGGGGGTGCTAGGTTACCCATGGTGCGCAGGGATATGTGGGTTAGGTGAACTGGCTGTGCTAAATTACCCATAGTGCTCAGGGATATGTGAGTTAGGTGAACTAGCTGTGCTAAATAGCCCCTTCGTGCTCAGGGATATGTGGGTTAGGTGTACTGGCCGTGCAAAATTATCTACAGTGCTCAGTGATATGTGGGTTAGATGAACTGGCCGTGCTAACTTACCCATAGTGCTCAGGGATATGTGGGTTAGGTGAACTGGCCGTATTAAATAGCCCTATAGTGCTCAGGGATATGTGGGTTAGGTGAACTGTCTGTGCTGAATTATCCATAGTACTCAGGGATATGTGGGTTAGGTGACCTGGCCATGCAAAATTACCCATAGTGCTCAGGGACAGGTGGGTGAGGTGAACTGGCCAGGCTAAATTACCCATAGTGCTCAGGGATATGTGGGTTAGGTGAACTGGCTGTGCTAAATTGCCCATTGTGCTCAGGGGTATGTGAGTTCGGTGAACTGGCCGTGCTAAATTGGCAATAGTGCTCAGGGATATGTGGGTTAGGTGAACTGACCGTTTTAAATTACCCATAGTGCTCAGGAATATGTGGGTTAGGTGTGCTGGCCGTATTAAATAGCCCTATAGTGCTCAGGGATATGTGGGTTAGGTGAACTGTCTGTGCTGAATTATCCATAGTACTCAGGGATATGTGGGTTAGGTGACCTGGCCATGCAAAATTACCCATAGTGCTCAGGGACAGGTGGGTGAGGTGAACTGGCCATGCTAAATTGCTCCATAGTGCTCAGGGATATGTGGGTTAGGTGAACTGGTTGTGCTAAATTACCCACAGTGCTCAGGGATATCTGGGTTAGGTGAACAGGCCGTGCTAAATTACCCATTGTGCTTATGGATACGTGGGTTAGGCGAAATGTCTGTGCTAAATTAACCATAGTTCTCAGGGATGTGTGTGAGTTAGGTTAACTGGCCGTGTTAGATTACCCATACTGCTCAAGGATCTGTGGGTTAGGTGATCTGGCTGTGCTAAATTACCCATAGTGTTCAGGGATATGTGGGTTAGGTGAGGTGGCCGTGCTAAGTTATCCATATTGCTCAGGGATATGTGGCTTTGGTGAAGTTGCTGTGCTAAATTACCCATAGTGCTCAGGGTTATGTGGGTTAGGTGAACAGGCCGTGCTCAATTACCAATAGTGCTCCGGGATATGTGGGTTAGGTGAACTGACTCTGCTAAATTACCCATAATGCTCAGGGATATGTGGGTTAGGTGAACTGACTGTGCTAAATTAACCATAGTGCTCAGGCATATGTGGGTTAGCTGAACTGGCCGTGTTAGATTACCCATAGTGCTCAGGGATATGTGGGTTAGGTGAACTGGCTGTGCTAAATTTCAGCAGTTCAGGCAGCATCCAAGGAGCTTCGAATTCGACGTTTCGGGCTTTTGCTTGATTTCGAAGCTCCTTGGATGCTGCCTGAACTGCTGTGCTCTTCAAGCACCACTAAACCAGAATCTGGTTTCCAGCATCTGCTGTCATTGTTTTTACCTCTGTGCTAAATAGCCCCATCGTGCTCAGGGATATGTGGGTTAGGTGAACTGGTAGTGCTAAATTACCCATGTTGCTCAGGGATATGTGGGTTATGTGAACTGGTGGTGCTAATTTAACCATTGTGCTCAGGGATATTTGGTTTAGGTGAACTGGCTGTGCAAAATTACCCATAGAGCTCAGGGATATGTGGTTTAGGTGAACTGGCCGTGCTAAAATGCCCATAGTGTTCAGGTGTGTGTCGGTTACGTGAACTGGCCGTGCTAAATTGCCCATAGTGTTCAGGAATATTTGGGTTAGGTGAACTGGCTGTGCTAAATTACCCAAAGCATTCGGGGATATGTGGGTTAGCTGAACTGGCCGTGGGAAGTTACCCATAGTGCTCAGGGATATGTGGGTTAGGTGAACTGGCTGTGCAAAATTACCCATTGTGCTCAGGGTATGTGTTTTAGGTGAACTGGCCGTACTAAATTACCCATAGTGCTCAGGGATATGTGGGTTAGGTGAACTGGCTGTGATACATTACCCATAGTGCTCAGGGATATGTGTGTTTGGTGAACTGGCCGTGCTAAATTGCCCATAGTGTTCAGGAATATTTGGGTGAGGTGAACTAGCCGTGCTAAATTGCCCATAGTGTTCCGGTGTCTGTCGGTTAGAGGAACTGGCCGTGCGAGGTTACCCATAGGACTCAGGGCTTTGTGGGTTAGGTGAACTCGCTGTACTAAATAACCCATAGTGCTCAGGGATATGTGAGTTAGGTGAACTGTCTGTGCTGAATTATCCATAGTACTCAGGAATATGTGGGTTAGGTGACCAGGCTGTGCAAAATTACCCAAAGTGCTCAGGGATATGTGGGTTAGGTGAACTGGCCATTCTAAATTACCCATTGTGCTCAGGGACAGGTGAGTGAGGTGAACTGGCTATGCTAAATTACCTATAGTGCTCAGGGATATGTGAGTTAGGTGAACTGGTTGTGCTAAATTACCCATGTGTCTCAGGGGTTTGTGGGTTAGGTGAACTGGCTGTGCAAAATTGCCCGTCGTGGTCAGGGGTATGTGAGTTCGGTGAACTGGCCGTGCTAAATTGCCCATAGTGCACAGGGATATGTGGGTAAGGTGAACTGGCCATTTTAAATTACCCATAGTGCTCAGGAATATGTGGCTTTGGTGAAGTGGCCGTGCTAACTTACCCATTGTGGCCAGGGATATGTGGGTTAGGTGAACAGGCCGTGCTAAATTACCCATAGAGCTCAGGGATATGTGGGTTAGATGAACTGTCTGTGCTAAATTAACCACAGTTCTCAGGGATGTGTGTGAGTTAGGTTAACTGGCCATGTTAGATTAACCATATTGCTCAGCGATATGTGAGTTAGGTGAACTGGCTGTGCTAAATTACCCATAGTTCTCAGGGATATGTGGGTTAGGTGAGCTGGCCGTGCTAAATTACCCATATTGCTCAGGGATATGTGGCTTTGGAGAAGTGGCCATGCTAAATTACCCATGTTGCTCAGGGATATGTGGGTTAGGTGAACTGGCCGTGCTAAATTACCCATAGTGCTCAGGGATTTGTGAGTTAGGTGAACAGGCCGTGCTAAATTGGCAATAGTGCTCAGGAATATGTGGGTTAGGTGAGCTGGCCGTGCTAAATTAACCATATTGCTCAGGGATTTGTGGGTTAGGTGAAGTGTCTGTGCTGAATTAACCATAGTTCTCAGGGATGTGTGAGAGTTAGGTTAACTGGCCATGTTAGATTACACATACTGCTCAGGGATATGTTGGTTAGGTGAGCTGGCCGTGTTAAATTACCCATATTGCTCAGGGATATGTGGCTTTGGTGAAGTGGCCATGCTAATTTACCCATAGAGCTCAGCGATATGTGGGTTAGACGAACTGGCCGTGCTAAATTACCCATAGTGCTCAGGGATATGTGTATTTGGTGAACTGGCCGTGCTAAATTGCCCATAGTGTTCAGGAATATTTGGTATAGGTGAACTGGCTGTGCTAAATTACCCATAGTGCTCAGGGAAATGTGGTTTAGGTGAACTGGCCGTGCTAAATAGCCCATAGTGTTCCGGTGTATGTCGGTTAGAGGAACTGGCCGTGCGAGGTTACCCATAGGGCTCAGGGATATGTTGGTTAGGAGAACTCGCTGTACTAAATAACCCATAGTGCTCAGAGATATGTGGGTTAGGTGACCGGGCCGTGCAAAATTACCCATAGTGCTCAGGGATATGTGGGTGAGGTGAACTGGTCGTGCTAAATTACCCATAGTGCTCAGGGATATGTGGGTTAGGTGAACTGGCTGTGCTAAATTACCTATAGTGCTCAGGGATATGTGAGTTAGCTGAACTGGCCGTGCTAAATAGCCCCATCATGCTCAGGGATGTGTGGGTTAGGTGAACTGGCCGTGCAAAATTATCTACAGTGCTCAGTGATATGTGGGTTAGGTGAACTGGCCATGCTAAATTATCCATAGTACTCAGGGATATGTGGGTTAGATGCACTGGCCGTGCAAAATTACCCATAGTGCTCAGGGATATGTGGGTTAGGCGAACTGGCTGTGCTAAATTACCCATAGTGCTCAGGTTATGTGTTTTAGGTGAACTGGCCATACTAAATTACCCATAGTGCTCAGGGATATGTGGGTTAGGTGACCGGGCCGTGCAAAATTACCCATAGCGCTCAGGGATATGTGTTTTAGGTGAACTGACCGTGCTAAAATGCCCATTGTGTTCAGGTGTATGTCGGTTAGGTGAATTGGCTGTGCAGAATTACCCATAGTACTCAGGGATATATGGTTTAGGTGAACTGGCCGTGCTAAATTGCCCTTAGTGTTCCGGTGTATGTCGGTTAGTTGATCTGGCCGTGCGAGCTTCCCCATAGACTCAGGGATATGTGGGTTAGGTGAACTGGCTGTGCTAAATTACCCATAGTGCTCAGGGATATGTGAGTTAGGTGACCTGGCCGTGATAAATAGCCCCATCGTGCTCAGTGATATGGGGGTTAGGTGAACTGTCTGTGATGAATTATACATAGTACTTAGGGATATGTGGGTTAGGTGACTGGGCCGTGCAAAATTACCCATAGTGCTCAGGGATATGTGGTTTAGGTGAACTGTCTGTGCTAAAATGCCCATAGTGTTCAGGTGTATGTCGGTTAGGTGAACTGGCCGTGCAAAATTACCCATAGTGTTCTGGGATATCTGGTTTAGGTGAACTGGCCCTGCTAAATTGCCCATAGTGTTCAGGTGTATGTCGGTTATGTGAACTGGCCGTGCTAGGATACCCATAGTACTCAGGGATACGTGGGTTAGGTGAACTGGCCATGCTAAAGTACCCATAGTGCTCAGGGATATGTGAGTTATGTGAACTGGTCGTGCTAAATAGCCCCTTCGTGCTCAGGGATATGTGCGTTCGGTGAACTGGCCGTGCGAAATTTTCTATACTGCTCAGTGATATGTGGCTGAGGTGAACTGGCTGTGCTAAATTAACCATGGTTCTCAGGGATATGTGGGTTAGGCGAACTGGCTGTGCTAAATTACTCATAGCATTCGGGGATATGTGGGCTAGCTGAACTGGCCGTGCTAAATTACCCATGGTGCTCAGGGATATGTGGGTTAGGTGAACTGGCCGTGGTAAAATGCCCATAGTGTTCAGGTGTATGTCGGTTAGAGGAACTGGCCGTGCGAGGTTACCCATAGGGCTCAGGGATATGTTGGTTAGGAGAACTCGCTGTACTAAATAACCCATAGTGCTCAGAGATATGTGGGTTAGGTGACCGGGCCGTGCAAAATTACCCATAGTGCTCAGGGATATGTGGGTGAGGTGAACTGGTCGTGCTAAATTACCCATAGTGCTCAGGGATATGTGGGTTAGGTGAACTGGCTGTGCTAAATTACCTATAGTGCTCAGGGATATGTGAGTTAGCTGAACTGGCCGTGCTAAATAGCCCCATCATGCTCAGGGATGTGTGGGTTAGGTGAACTGGCCGTGCAAAATTATCTACAGTGCTCAGTGATATGTGGGTTAGGTGAACTGGCCATGCTAAATTATCCATAGTACTCAGGGATATGTGGGTTAGATGCACTGGCCGTGCAAAATTACCCATAGTGCTCAGGGATATGTGGGTTAGGCGAACTGGCTGTGCTAAATTACCCATAGTGCTCAGGTTATGTGTTTTAGGTGAACTGGCCATACTAAATTACCCATAGTGCTCAGGGATATGTGGGTTAGGTGACCGGGCCGTGCAAAATTACCCATAGCGCTCAGGGATATGTGTTTTAGGTGAACTGACCGTGCTAAAATGCCCATTGTGTTCAGGTGTATGTCGGTTAGGTGAATTGGCTGTGCAGAATTACCCATAGTACTCAGGGATATATGGTTTAGGTGAACTGGCCGTGCTAAATTGCCCTTAGTGTTCCGGTGTATGTCGGTTAGTTGATCTGGCCGTGCGAGCTTCCCCATAGACTCAGGGATATGTGGGTTAGGTGAACTGGCTGTGCTAAATTACCCATAGTGCTCAGGGATATGTGAGTTAGGTGACCTGGCCGTGATAAATAGCCCCATCGTGCTCAGTGATATGGGGGTTAGGTGAACTGTCTGTGATGAATTATACATAGTACTTAGGGATATGTGGGTTAGGTGACTGGGCCGTGCAAAATTACCCATAGTGCTCAGGGATATGTGGTTTAGGTGAACTGTCTGTGCTAAAATGCCCATAGTGTTCAGGTGTATGTCGGTTAGGTGAACTGGCCGTGCAAAATTACCCATAGTGTTCTGGGATATCTGGTTTAGGTGAACTGGCCCTGCTAAATTGCCCATAGTGTTCAGGTGTATGTCGGTTATGTGAACTGGCCGTGCTAGGATACCCATAGTACTCAGGGATACGTGGGTTAGGTGAACTGGCCATGCTAAAGTACCCATAGTGCTCAGGGATATGTGAGTTATGTGAACTGGTCGTGCTAAATAGCCCCTTCGTGCTCAGGGATATGTGCGTTCGGTGAACTGGCCGTGCGAAATTTTCTATACTGCTCAGTGATATGTGGCTGAGGTGAACTGGCTGTGCTAAATTAACCATGGTTCTCAGGGATATGTGGGTTAGGCGAACTGGCTGTGCTAAATTACTCATAGCATTCGGGGATATGTGGGCTAGCTGAACTGGCCGTGCTAAATTACCCATGGTGCTCAGGGATATGTGGGTTAGGTGAACTGGCCGTGGTAAAATGCCCATAGTGTTCAGGTGTATGTCGGTTATGTGAACTGGCCGTGCTAGGTTACCCATAGTGCTCAGGGATATGTGAGTTAGGTGAACTGTCTGTGCTGAATTATCCATAGTACTCAGGGATATGTGGGTTAGGTGACCGGGCCGTGCAAAATTACCCATAGTGCTCAGGGTTAAGTGGGTTAGGTGAACTGGCCGTACTAAATAGCCCATATTGCTCAGGGATATGTGGCTTAGGTGAGCTGGCCGTGATAAATTACCAATAGTGCTCAGGGATATGTGGGTTAGGTGAACTGACTGTGCTAAATTACCCATACTGCTCAGGCATATGTGGCTTATGTGATCTGGCTGTGCTAAATTACCCATGTTGCTCAAGATTTGTGTGTTAGGTGAACTGGCTGTGCAAAATTACCCATTGTGCTCAGGGATATGTGGGTTAGCTGAACTAGCCGTGGTAAAATGCCCATAGTGTTCAGGTGTATGTCGGTTAGGCGAACTGGCCGTGCTAGGTTACCCATAGTGCTCAGGGATATGTGAGTTAGGTGAACTGTCTGTGCTGAATTATCCATAGTACTCAGGGATATGTGGGTTAGGTGACCGGTCCGTGCAAAATTACCCATTGTGCTCAGGGATATGTGGGTTAGGTGAACTGGCCGTATTAAATAGCCCCATAGTGCTCAGGGATATGTGGCTTAGGTGAACAGGCCGTGCTAAATTACCCATTGTGCTCAGGAACATGTGGGTGGGGTGAACTGGCCATGCTAAATTACCTATAGTGCTTAGGGATATGTGGGTTAAGTGAACTAGTTGTGCTAAATTACCCATGTTGCTCAGGGATATTTGGGTTAGGTGAACTGGCTGTGCTAAATTGCCCATCGTGCCCAGGGGTATATGAGTTAGGTGAACTGGCAGTGCTAAATTGCCCATAGTGCTCAGGGATATGTGGGTTAGGTGAACTGGCCATTTTAAATTATCCATAGTGCTCAGGAATATGTGGGTTAGGTGAGCTGGCTGTGCTAAATTACCCATATTGCTCAGGGATATGTGGCTTTGGTGAACTGACTGTGCTAAACTACCCATACTGCTCAGGGATATGTGGCTATGTGATCTGGCTGTGCTAAATTACCCATGTTGCTCAGGGATTTGTGTGTTAGGTGAACAGGCCGTGCTAAATTGCCCATAGTGCTCAGGGATATGTGTGTTAGGTGAACTGGCCGTGCTAAATTGCCCATAGTGTTCAGCGATACGTGGGTTAGGCAAACTGGCCCTGCTAAATTGCTCATAGTGTTCAAGAATATTTGGGTTAGGAAAACTGGCTGTGCTAAATTACCCATAGCATTCGGGGATATGTGGGTTAGGTGAACTGGCCGTGCTAAATTACCCGTAGTGCCCAGGGATATGTGGGTTAGGTTAACTGGCCGTGCAAAATTACCCATAGTGCTCAGGGATATGTGGTTTAGGTGAACTGGTCGTTCTAAATTGCCCATAGTGTTCAGGTGCATGTCGGTTAGGTGAACTGGCCGTGCAAGGTTACCCATAGTGCTCAGGGATATGTGGGTTAGGTGAACTGGCTGTGCTAATATACCTATAGTGCTCAGGAATATGTGAGTTAGCTGAACTGGCCGTGCTAAATAGCTCCATCGTGCTCAGGAATATGTGGGTTAGGTGAACTGGCCGTGCAAAATTATCTACAGTGCTCAGTGATATGTGGGTTAGGTGAATTGGCCGTGCTAAATTACCCATAGTGCTCAGGGATATGTGGGTTAGGTGAACTGGCTCTACTAAATAACCCATCGTGCTCAGGAATATGTGTGTTAGGTGAACTACCTGTGCTGATTATCCATAGTACTCAGGGATATGTGGGTTAGGTGACCGGTCCGTGCAAAATTACCCATAGTGCTCAGGGATATGTGGGTTAGCTGAACTGGCCGTATTAAATAGCCCCATAGTGCTCAGGGATATGTGGGTTAGGTGAACAGGCCGTGCAAAATTTCCCATTGTGCTCAGGAACAGGTGGGTGAGGTGAACTGGCCATGCTAAATTATCTATAGTACTTAGGGATATGTGGGTTAAGTGAACTGGTTGTGCTAAATTACCCATGTTGCTCAGGGATATTTGGGTTAGGTGAACTGGCCGTTTTAAATTACCCATAGTGCTCAGGAATATGTGGGTTAGTTGAGCTGGCCGTGCTAAATTAACCATATTGCTCAGGGATATGTGGCTTTGGTGAAGTGGCGGTGCTAAATTACCCATAGTGCTCAGGGATATGTGGGTTAGGTGAACTGGCCGTGCAAGGTTACCCATAGTGCTCAGGGATATGTGGGTTAGCTGAACTGGCCGTGCTAAATAGCCCCATCGTGCTCAGGGATTTGTGGGTTAGGTGAACTGGCCGTGCTGAATTAACCATAGTTCTCAGGGATGTGTGTGAGTTAGGTTAACTGGCCATGTTAGATTACACATACTGCTCAGGGATATGTGGGTTAGGTGAACTGGCTGTGTTAAATTACCCATAGTGCTCTGGGATATGTGGCTTTGGTGAAGTGGCCATGCTAAATTACCCATAGTGCTCAGGGATATGTGGGTTAGGTGTACTGGCCGTGCTAAATTACCCATAGTGCTCAGGGATATGTGGGTTAGGTGAACAGGCTGTGCTAACTTACCAATAGTGCTCAGGGATATGTGGGTTAGGTGAACTGACTGTGCTAAATTACCCATAATGCTCAGGAATATGTGGGTGAGGTGAACTGACTGTGCTAAATTACCAATATTGCTCAGGGATATGTGGCTTCGGTGAAGTGGCCATGCTAATTTACCCATAGATCTCAGGGATATGTCGATTAGGTGAACTGGCTGTGCTAAATTACAGCAGTTCAGGCAGCATCCAAGGAGCTTCGAAATCGACGTTTTGGACTTTTGCTCGAAACGTCGATTTCGAATCTCCTTGGATGCTGCCTGATCTGCTGTGCTCTCCCAGCACCACTAATCCAGAATCTGGTTTCTGGCACCTGCCGACATTGTTTTTACCTCTGTGCTAAATTACCCATAGTGCTCAGGGATATGTGGGTTAGGTGAACTGGTTGAGCTAAATTGCCCATGTTGCTCAGGGATGTGTGGGTTAGGTGAACAGGCCCTGCTAAATTAACCCATAGTGCTCAGGGATATGTCATTTAGGTGAACTGGCCGTGATAAATTACCAATAGTGCTCAGGGATATGTGGGTTAGGTGAACTGACAGTGCTAAATTACCCATGGTGCTCAGGAATATTTGGGTTAGGTGAACTGGCTGTGCTAAATTTCCCATAGCATTCGGGGATATGTGGGTTAGCTGAACTGGCCGTGCTAAATTACCCATAGTGCTCAGGGATATGTGGGTTAAGTGAACTGGCTGTGATAAATTGCCCACAGTGCTCAGAGATATCAGGGTTAGGCAAACTGGCCGTGTTAAATTGCCCCATAGTGCTCAGAGATATGTGGGTTAGGTGAACTGATTGTGCTAAATTACCCATAGTACTCAGCGATATGTGGGATAGGTGAAATGGCCATGCTAAATTACCCATAGTGCTCAGGGATATGTGGGTTAGGAGAACTGGCTGTGCTAAATTGCCCATAGTGCTCAGGGATATGTGGGTTAGGTGAACTGGCTGTGCTAAATTGCCCATCGTGTTCAGGGATATGTGAGTTAGGTGAACTGGCCGTGCTGAATTGCCCCAATGTGTTCAGGGATATGTGGATTAGGTGAACTGGCTATGCTGAATTGCCCCATAGTGTTCAGGGGTTTGTGGGTTAGTTGCATTAGTCAGAGATAAACGAGGAGAAACAGTGTAGGGGAATGGATCTGGGTGGGCCACTCTTCGGAGAGTCAGTGTGGATGTTCTGGGCTGAATGGCCTGTTTCCACACTGTAGGGATTCTATGATTTTATATTGACTGGGATTTAGAATAATGAGAGAGATATTCTTAGAAATTGAAAACTTCTCAACAGGACCAGACAGGGTGAATACCTCAAGGATGCTCCTGATGACCACCCGTTTCCATAACCAGTTTAGGGATATGGTGGAGGCCATTTTGGACTGTGATGAAGGCAAGTTTTTTCACCCAGAGAGAGGTGAGCCTGTAGAAGTCTCTTTCATTAAAAGGAACTAAGGCCACAACATTGCATGTTTACAAGATGGAGTTATATATAATTCTGAGTGCTGAAGGAATGAAAGTTATGAGGAGCAAGCAGGACCAGGGTTTGGTGATCAGCCATGATCATGTGAAATGGTGGAGCAGGCCTGAATGGCTGAATGGTCTACCTTTGCTCCAATTGCTACCATGTGTTAACCAGGTCTATAGCTCTGACAACAAGGGCAATATCAAAAACTGTCAGGATCTTTCTTTAAATGGGTCACTGGTGATGTTGGGGCTGGATTGCATTTTTTAAGTTCAAGTTTCTGATAAATGTTGCATGAGTGGCGAGGTGGCGCAGTGGTGCAGTGGTTAGCACTGCTGCCTCACAGCACCAGGGACCCGGGTTTGATTCCAGCCTCGGGGGACTGTCTGTGTGGAGTCTGCACATTCTCCCCATGTCTGCGTGGTTTTCCTCTGGTTTCTTCCCACATTCCAAAGGTGTACAGGTGTAGCTGAATTGGCACCGCTGAATTGTCCATAGTGTTCAGAGATGTGTAGGTTAGGTGCATTGGTCAGGAGTAAATATTGAGTAATGGGTTTGGGTGGGATACACTTCGGAAGGTCGGAGTGGGCTTGTTGGGCCAAAGGACCTGTTTCCACACTGTGGGGATTCTAGGACAAAGCTGTCAAGTGGAGGAGTAGCAAAGCGATCCAAGCAAACAATCAGTTGGGTCAGGAAGAACAGGATAGTTCTCTCCATCCCTAGTATATGCCCCCCTACACTTGCGATTTCAAACAAATCTGTTGGACTGTAACCCAATGCCACATGATTTTTGACTATGTCTACCCCAGTCCAACACTGGCATCTCCATACCATCCCTTCACATGGACTCCCCTTTCATTTTAAAACTGAGATGTTCCTGAGCTGTTTTCATGTGCTGACCTGCCACTTTCACAGCTGTTAGCTAACAGTCCCCAAAGCCACCTGATTGTCCATTGTTTCTCACCCAGAATTGGTGAAATATTATTGGTAGGATTTAAATGGGCGGCACGGTGGCACAGTGGTTAGTACTGCTGCCTCACAGCGCCAGAGACCCGGGTTCAATTCCTGCCTCAGGTAACTGTCTGTGTGGAGTTTGCACATTCTCCTCGTGTCTGTGTGGGTTTCCTCCGGGTGCTCCTGTTTCCTCCCACAGTCCTAAAATGTGTAGGTCAGGTGAATTGGCTATGCTAAATTGCCCGTAGTGTTAGGTGAAGGGGTAAATGTAGGGGAATGGGTCTGGGTGGGCTGCTCTTCGGAGGGTCGGTGTGGACTTGTTAGGCTGAAGGGCCTGTTTCCACACTGTAAGTAATCTAATCTAAATCAAGCCAGCGAATTAAAATATCGTGGAGCTCATTTCTGGAGTGGTGAGTAAAGTTCCATCTTGTGTGACCAACAACGTGTTCAAATTGTGTCTGAATGGCTGCAGAGTAGTCATTTGGAAATTGTATGTAATATACACTTCTGCATCTCCAATCTTTGAGGTTGTTCCTTGTTCTTATATGAAGATGAAGTTGTGGTAAGACCCCACAAAGGTCTTAGATGTATCCATGATTACAATTGTAATAGTCCTTGCATCTCAGCAACATTTTATCCATCAATAGGATCTAGTGATCAGTAACACTTTAAATTATATTTCAGATAACAGCAGAGATATCTTTCATTTGAAAAATGTGAGAGACACTTAATTGAATTTCTTGTCAATGTCACCAACATGCTCACTATTATCTTCCCGCATCTAGTTGCCAAGGAATAGATCAGTCTGCACTGTCTTTATTTTCAATGTGTGCATCCACCCAGATCTGCACACTGTATTTCCTGGACACTCTGCTCCATTTTCCCAGTTTCTTCGTTTCCATCCCACCTCCTCTAATGATTTCACCTTTTCCAGGGTGGCTTTCAAAATGTACAGCTTTTCCTCAATTGAGGATTCCCTGCTATCGTTGTTGACAGGACCCTCAGCCACATCCGGCCCAACTCCTGCATTTCTGCTCTCACCCCTTCTCTTCATTCCCACAACAACAATAAAGTTCTCCTAGTCCTCACTTTCTACCCGACATGTCACCACCTCGAAAGGGTCATACACCACCTGCACAGCAATGCCACCACCAGACACATATTCCCTTCCTCTCCCGTGTCAGCCTTCCGCAGGATCTGTTTCCTCTGGAACACCCAGGTGCACTTGTCCTCCACTCCCAACATGTCCCCACATCCCACAGCACATTCCCCTGCAGAAAGTGTAAACCCTATCCATTTACCTCCTCCCTCCTCAATCCTCACTCCTTCCAGGTGAAGCAGTGATTTAACTGCACTTCACTCTAATCTACTGCATTCGCTGCTCACAATGTGGTCTCCTCTACATTGGGAAAACAAAGTGCAGATTTTGGTGACTGCTTTGCAAAGTCCCATGTCCTGACAGTAAATGTGACCCCAAGCTTCCAGTTGCCTGCTACTTGAACACAGCACCGTGCTCCCTAGCCAACATCTCTATCCCGGGCTTGCTGCAGCGCTCCATTGAAGCTCAGCACAAGTTGGAGAACAGCACCTCATTTTCCTCTGGTGGCCTTCGGGACTCAGTATCGAGTTCAATAATTTTACAGCCTGAGCCCCTCCTTCCATGTCTTTCACCCACCCTCACACCTCAGACCCTGTAATGACATGGGTTGCTTTTAGCACAGTGATGGGGAAGTGATGACCTAGTGGTATTACCTGCTGGGCTGTTAATCCAGAAACCCAAATAACATTCTAGTGACCCGGGTTTGAATCCTTCTATGGTAGATGGTGGAATTCAATAAATATCTGGAACTAAGAACCTAATGATGACTATGAATCCATTGTCAGAGAAAAACCATCTGGTTCATTAATGCCTTTTAGGGAAGGAAACTGCCATCCTTATCTGGTCCAGCTGACAAGTGGCTCTTGACCCACAGCAATGTGATTGACTCTTACCTGCCCTCTGGGCAATTAGGGATGGGCTACAAATGCTGCCGAACCAGTAACGCCCTCATCCCATGAATGAAAATAAAAGCCAACCCATTTTCACCCATCCATAATCCCAATTATCAGCTTTTTCAATTTTGTTTTTCCCTGGCTTACCATCACCAATTGCTTTGCCTGCCATATCTTTCATTCTCTCTCTCTCTCTCTCTCTCTCCCCCAGGGCTCCATCTCCACTTATTCATGCACTCTTTCTCCCCATAATACCTTTCCACCAGCATAAATACTACCTTTTCCTCGATGCTATCAGTTCTGAAGAAGGGTTACTGAACTCAAATGTTAACTCTAATTCTCTCTCCACAGACACTGCCAGACCTGCTGAGTTTGTCCAACAATTTCAGTCTTTGTTTCAGATGTGAACTTCAGGGCGTGGGTTTCAGCTAATAGTTTTGGGTCTTTTCTTCTCAGCTCTATGATCTGTCGGAACCAATCTGCACACTGACATTAAAAATGTCATATTTAATGATGAATTGCTTTGCTTCAGAAATTCCGTTCTCTTTCTCAGTCTAACTTTCTTCCATGCCTTGGCCATGTTCTAATTTAAAAATTGCATTTATACAGTATGACCTCAAGTTGTTACAAAATGCCTCAGGTCTATTGAACCATGTTTGAAATGTTGGAAACACAGCAATTAATCAGCTTACATCGATGCTCCAACATGTTGCAATGGGTCAATGATCCTGTTTAGAACAATGACCTGTTTTGGGTCAAGGTTCAGCACCACATTGGACTTTCATCCTATATCTTGGGGTCAAATCTATTGAATGAGACTTGAACCAACAATCAAGCTCAAGAGGTTATGAGTTTTGCACACTTTCCAGCTCTTTGATATCCTAGATTTACTCAGATGTTCTCCAGTACGGAGGGATTGTCTTATGAGGAAAAGCTAAACTGGTTAGGACTCTACTCATTGGAATTTAGAAGAATGAGGGGTGACCTCATTAAAATACTTAGGATTTTCTTCAGTTGTTTGGTAGGATGTTTGGTAAATGTTGAGAGGATGTTTCCCTTCATGGGAGTCTACGACCAAGCGACATAGTCTCATAATTAAGGGGCACCAATTAAAGACCAATCAAAAACCTTTTCTCGGAAGATTGTGTATAATTGGAATTCCTTACCACAGAGATTTGTGTGGCCAGAGTCCTTGTGTATATTTAAGGCTAAAATGCATTGAATTTTAAAAGATAACAATACATTTTTTTCTTGTTTTCAGTGGAAAAATAAAAGGAAGAAAGATAAACATTCAACAGTCTTTCGTAAGTGCACTCCCTACCCAGGCTCAGTCTCCTCCGCTTTGGCCCACTTTCTGAGAAATCTTGGGATTCCTGCTCTCGATACCTGAGATGCTGGGGACATCCCTCACAGACACTTCGGGCTCGCACTGACAACGTTGGGCTCAGGCCCACAACTGTTTCCTCACACCTGACCTCCAGCCAATACTGCTCCAGACCCAAAGCCCTTTCCACACCCAGCCTCCAGCCAATACTGCTCCAGACCCACAGCCCCTTCTGCACACTGGACCTCCAGCCAATACTGCTCCAGACATACAGCCCCTTCCACACCCAGCCTCCAGCCAACACCGCATTGGGCCCACAGCCCCTTCAGCTCACCGGGCCTCCAGCCAATACTGCTCCAGACCTACAGTCCATTCCACACACCAGTCCTCCAGTCAACACCGCACTGGGCCACAGCCCCTTCCACAAACCAGGCCTCCAGCCTGTACTGCTCCAGACCCACAGCCCCTTCCACACACCAGGCCTCTAGCCCACACTGCTCCTGGCCCACAGCCACTTACCCATACCAAAGGTCTAGTTGACACTGTTCAGGACCCATGGCCACTGCCATGCTTCCAACCATGATTCTTGATCAGCTGGGGAATCAAGGATTATGGGGAAAACACAGACATTGAGGAATGTCAGAGCAGCCATGATCCTATTGAATGGCTGAACAGATTGGAGGGGCTCAATGGCCTACTCATGTTCCTATTTCTTATGGTCTTTCCTCAGTATTGTTCCCCTTTCAGTAAAACTTTATAGTACTATTTGCAGCCCACTGCATTGGCTTCACACAGTTCACACTGTGCAAGGTATATGATGGAATTGTTGCCTATTTGGAAGTTTTCCTACTTGTGAATTTCTAACTAAGATTAAAAAGTCACAGCTGGAGGAGCTGCTATTTTGAAACATGGGTCCATTTAAAAGAAAAGCGTGTGTTTATGATGTTGCTAGAAATGGCAATGTCAAAGTGTATGTGACACTCCAGTGTGGTGCCTATCCATCAGATAAGATCACTAAAATAATTCATTGGATCATGCTGGACATGACCGGGATCTTTTCAGGATGGCTAAGGCTTGACCAAAATAACATTGGTGAAGGTCCTTCATGGAATCTGCTCCCATTACACTTCCAGCCAAGCTTGGCTGGTTGAGGGTGAACTAGTCAAAGTTAATTCCTGGCCAAGGTGACACTCCCGAAAAGAATCATCTCTGATGATAAATTGGTATTTATTAGCATAGAATAGAACAGAGTCAGAAGTCACATAACATCAGATTATAATCCATCAAGTTTATTTGAAATCACAACCTTTCGGAGAATTGCCCTTTCGTCAGGCCAGGGAGCAGCACCTCCGAAAGATTATGATTTCAAATAAACCTGTTAGACTATACCCTGGTGTTATGTGACTTCTGCCTTTGTCCACCCCAGTTCAGTATTGGCACTTCCACATCATAGAATAGAATAGAATAGAGTAGCCTTTATTGTCACATATATTCAATGAGTATAATGAAAAGTTTGTGTGTCACCAATTACAGCGCCGACCGAAATACAAAAGCACTTAGGTAAAGCTTCTTTAGTTACGAGATTTTAGACAGCACCGAAATAAAATGCCCAGCATTGAAGAAATAAAAGTTCAGTACAGCAGACCATGCTGGCACCAAGCTGGCAGTCCACACTGGACCCTGGCATTACACTGGGCCATGGCCAAGTCAACCAAGACAGTCACTGCAGAAGGTCACTGCATCAGGCTGGAAGGTCACCACGCCACACCAGGAGGCCACTGTGGCAGCAATTATTCAGCAATAATGATCAAATGCAATATATCTCTTAATTTCTTGTTCCTGGTGTCAACTGCTTGTTAACAATCACATATTGGATCCTTGTGACTGTGCTCATCCAAAAGTTGCTACTTCAGAAGAATTTCTGGCTAAAGCACTGATTGTGAATTACAGCTATCTTCAGACTGAGAGGATGTTCAGACATCAACAGACTGTCAAATTTGGTAGGGCTCTCTAATGGCCCCAATGGGTAGGTCCAGCAAAATCCCAGAAAAGTGGTTTCTATGGTTGCTATAAATTGCTGTTCCCTCTCTTCCCTAGAACTTCCCATGCCTGAAGAATATCAGTGCCATCAAAGGAATTTCCTGATGGTAATCCTGGAGTGTAGTTGATTTTTGAAGCCTAGTTCAGGCTTGGATGACTTTTAACATTGCATCTAAATTTACTCAAGATTTTAGTGCTGATTCCTGAGTTGTAAAGACAGCTATGCAAAGACAAGTTATTTTGGGAGAAAGGACAGTCATCACTAATTTTGCAGCTGGGATCCCAACCCCACATGGACACAACCATTCTGCATCACTTCTTGTGCAGTTCGCTTTCATTCAGTTTACGTGCTAAACCTGAAGGCCAACACAGCCTACAGGTGAATGATAACATTTTTGCAAGAGTAGTTTCAGGTTTTGCATTGCCGTTGTGTTCGAGTTAGACATCACAATGTACATGGATTGCTGTCTGCAACACTGTTCACACAAAAATGCAGCTTACCTTCCATTTGTTGTTATTAGTTGCTGCAGCTGTCACTAATTATTCATTGCACAGGGATTCCGGTGGCTTTATTTTTTTAATTCTATGCTCAGCCACTATTTGAAGATACATTGCTGTGTGACAACAGGTGTCGACTGAAGAGAATGTCCAGTCAGTCGAGGACGTGAAAACCAATCTGTCGTATTTGTGCCTTGTCTCCTTCAGGTAATCATTATCAATTATTAAAATTAATTAGGAATCAAAATTAACCAATATGATTCTCTTTCAATGGCTGGACTAGAAATGCACATAAGATTGATAGTTGTAATGAGTCATCAACTACTTTGCTGTATTTTAATTAACAACTCAAGAGGAGGTAATTATAAAACATGTAAGGCGCTTCTTGAACACAGAGAAGAAAGCCCATTAATTATAAAGTTGCTCTTTCGTCTCCTTGGTGATTACAGTGACAGTTCTCAGATACAAAACTCACAGCACAACACTATTCTCAGTACTTGGTGTCAGATGTGGTTCAAAGGCTGGATATGTTGAACCTAAAGGTTTTGAGTTCAGGTTCAACCTAGAGTCTTGAACAGAAAACACTGCAGTGTAATACTGAGACGGTGCTACGCTCTTGCAGATCCTAGCTTTGGAATCAGGTGTTGCACTGACAGTCCTGCTCACCCTATTAGATGGACTAAAAGATTGTCTGGTACTATTCCAAAGAAGAGCAGGAGATTTAGGATTTATTTCTGAAACAACATCACAAAAGTAAATTGACTGGTCATGACCACATCGGTGCTGGTGAAAATTTGCTGTGTGCAAATTAACGTTTGCATCAGTTGAAAAAAGGAATACTTTTTTAAAAATTAAGATCTTCTATTTTTCTGAGACTTTAGGCCAGCCCACACCTAACAACCTGCTCTAAACGCTGCTCACATTTTGACAATTGATACATTTCACCAGAGAGTCAAGATGATACACAATGGTCGAAAGCAACACAACATCCAAATAAATAATCGATTGCATTCTAAATTAAGTCAATGCCCCTTTCACCCCATGTGAATGGGTCTTTCAAAAAAATTGTAGGGTCCAGAACCAAATTCATATATTTTGCCAAAAATGAAACAGTACTTCCTTGGGTCATACCCTGTCTGTGTATGACATTTAAGAGAAAGTGAGGACTGCAGATGCTAGAGATCAGAGCTGAAAATGTGTTGCTGGAAAAGCGCAGCAGGTCAGGCAGCATCCAAGGAACAGGAGAATCGACGTTTCGGGCATAACCCCTTCTTCAGGAACGAGGAAAGTGTGTCCAGCAGGCTAAGATAAAAGGAGGAGGGACTTGGGGGAGGGGCGTTGGAAATGCGATAGGTGGAAGGAGGTCAAGGTGAGGGTGATAGGCCGGAGTGGGGTGGGGGCAGAGAGGTCAGGAAGAAGATTGCAGGTTAGGAAGGCGGTGCTGCGTTCGAGGGATTTGACTGAGACAAGGTGCGGCGAGGGGAAATGAGGAAACTGGAGAAATCTGAGTTCATCCCTTGTGGTTGGAGGGTTCCTAGGCGGAAGATGAGGCGCTCTTCCTCCAACCGTCGTGTTGCTATGGTCTGGCAATGGAGGAGTCCAAGGACCTGCACGTCGTTGGTGGAGTGGGAGGTGGAGTTGAAGTGTTGAGCCATGGGGTGGTTGGGTTGGTTGGTCCGGGTGTCCCAGGGGTGTTCTCCGAAACGTTACGCAAGTAGGCGGCCTGTCTCCCCAATATAGAGGAGGCCACATCGGGTGCAGTGGATGCAATAAATGATGTGTGTGGAGGTGCAGGTGAATTTGTGGTGGATATGGAAGGATCCCTTGGGGCCTTGGAGGGAAGTAAGGGGGGAGGTGTGGGCGCAAGTTTTGCATTTCTTGCGGTTGCAGGGGAAGGTGCCGGGAGTGGAGGTTGGGTTGGTGGGGGGTGTGGACCTGATGAGGGAGTCACGGAGGGAGTGGTCCTTTCGGAATGCTAATAGGGGAGGGGAGGGAAATATATCCCTGGTGGTGGGGTCCGTTTGGAGGTGATGGAAATGACGGCGGAAGATACGCTGTATATGGAGGTTGGTGGGGTGGTAGGTGAGGACCAGTGGGGTTCTGTCCTGGTGGCGATTGGAGGGGCGGGGCTCAAGGGCAGAAGAGTGGGAAGTGGAGGAGATGCGGTGGAGGGCATCGTCGACCACATCAGGGGGGAAATTGCGGTCTTTGAAGGAGGAAGCCATCTGGGTTGTACGGTATTGGAACTGGTCCTCCTGGGAGCAGATGTGGCGGAGACGAAGGAATTGGGAATATGGGATGACTGAATTGGTCCTCACCCTGAACAACCTCTCTTTCCAATCCTCCCATTTCCTCCAAACCAAAGGAGTAGCCATGGGCAACCGCATGGGCGCCAGCTATGCCTGCCTCTTGGTAGGATATGTGGAACAGTCCATCTTCCGCAGCTACACTGGCACCAACCCCACCTTTTCCTCCGCTACATCGGTGACTGTATCGGCGCTGCCTCGTGCTCCCACGAGGAGGTTGAACAGTTCATCCACTTTACAACACCTTCCACCCTGACCTCAAATTCACCTGGACCGTCTCAGACTCCTCCCTCCCCTTCCTAGACCTCTCCATTTCTATCTCGAGCGACCGAATCAACACGGCCATTTACTATAAACCGACCGTCTCCCACAGCTACCTAGACTACACCTCCTCCCACCCTGCCCCCTGTAAAAATGCCATCCCATATTCCCAATTCCTTCGTCTCTGCCACATCTGCTCCCAGGAGGACCAGTTCCAATACCGTACAACCCTGATGGCCTCCTTCTTCAAAGACCGCAATTTCCTCCCAGACGTGGTCGACGATGCCCTCCACCGCATCTCCTCCACTTCCCGCTCTTCTGCCCTTGAGCCCCACCCCTTCAACCACCACCAGGACAGAACCCCACTGGTCCTCACCTATCACCCCACCAACCTCCATATACAGCGTATCATCCGCAGTCATTTCCGCCCGCCACCTCCAAACGGACCCCACCACCAGGGATATATTTCCCTCCCCTCCCCTATCAGCATTCCGAAAGGACCACTCCCTCCGTGACTCCCTCGTCAGGTCCACAACCCCCACCAACCCAACCTCCACTCCCGGCACCTTCCCCTGTAACCGCAAGAAATGCAAAACTTGCGCCCACACCTCCCCCCTTACTTCCCTCCAAGGCCCCAAGGGATCCTTCCATATCCACCACGAATTCACCTGCACCTCCACGCACATCAATTATTGCATCCGCTGCACCCGATCTGGCCTCCTCTATATTGGGGAGACAGGCCGCCTACTTGCGGAACGTTTCAGAGAACACCTCTGGGACACCCGGACCAACCAACCCAACCACCCCGTGGCTCAACATTTCAACTCCCCCTCCCACTTCACCAACGACGTGCAGGTCCTTGGACTCCTCCATCGCCAGACCATAGCAACACGACAGTTGGAGGAAGAGTGCCTCATCTTCCGCCTAGGAACCCTCCAACCACAAGGGATGAACTCAGATTTCTCCAGTTTCCTCATTTCCCCTCCCCCCACCTTGTCTCAGTCAAATCCCTCGAACTCAGCACCGCCTTCCTAACCTGCAATCTTCTTCCTGACCTCTCTGCCCCCACCTCACTCCGGTCTATCACCCTCACCTTGACCTCCTTCCACCTATCGCATTCCCAACGCCCCTCTCCCAAGTCCTTCCTCCCTACCTTTTATCTTAGCCTGCTGGACACACTTTCCTCATTCCTGAAGAAGGGCTTATGCCTGAAACGTCGATTCTCCAGTTCCTTGGATGCTGCCTGACCTGCTGCGCTTTTCCAGCAAAACATTTTCAGCTATGTATCACATTTAGTTGAAGTCAGTCCATTAAATTTTGAACTGTATTGTTTACAGACAGACAAATAGGAACAAAAAAAATTATCTCTGCCCAGTCTCACATTAATAAGTAATTAACTGTAATTCTCAGGTCATGAAAGATGGGACTATATAAATGCAAGTTTTCTTTTTCCTCTCCTTATTTGTTAATATGCAAATTGGTCAGGGGCTTGGTTAGCTTAGTTGGCTATTCAAAGCAATTCAAAGTGATACCAACAGCGTGAGTTCAATTTCTGCACTGGTTAAGCTTACAATGAATAACTCTTTCTCAGCCTCAAACCCTCTCCTGAGGCACCGTGATCCTCTTTAGTGAGAGAGCAGCCCTATGGTCTGTTAGGACTATGTCAACCTTACCTTAAATCAGTCTGTTAAAGTCTGAAATGTCCCTCCTGAGGAGAGGTGTCTGGAACTGAATATTAAAATTCTGCATAAGCCCCACATTATTCAGTAACAGTATCAGTTGGTTTTATGTAGCTTTTCAGACATGACAGAATTGCATGAGCTAAATTCAGCACTTTGAATTAAATAAGCACAATAAATATGACTGCACCACAAATTGTTCCACTGTTTATGATTATTTTTTGCCGTTTAAAATCATCTGTCTCCCGCAAACAGACACCGAGTTGGCATTCTGAACAAATGACAAATTCACAAAGCCTGAAAATTCTCAAGAGAACAGGTCTGAGGTGTATTTGAGCTTTAAAGATGATTCCAGAGGTAACATTGCTCCTGGGAATACAAAATAGGAAATCAATATCTGAGTTGTTTGAAATAAAAACAACTTATCTTCTGCAGAATCTGTCACAATTATTGAAAATTGCACCAATTTGACCCTAAAAGTAATACTTTTTGAGTAAGATTAAAAAGGCCATGGTTTTTTTCTTTTGAAAAGTGAAGACTGAGGGATGTCCTGATAGTATTTTTGAGATTTGAAGGCTGTTTCATTGCACCCAGTGCTCCCTATCCCCCCAAACAAGGGTGGCCACTTGAGGGTTAAGCAGGAGAGGAAATTTAAAAATATAAGGGGGGCTATTCCAATGCAGTCCCATGAACAGAGAAGCTTATACCAGTTAAATTTTTTATTTATTTGATTTTCCTCAGATTAATGCAGAGACAACAGTAATTTCTAAAGGTGCAACAAGTTTTAATTGTGGGACTTCAATTATCTCTGCACCAACAAAATGTCTGCACCCCTGATTACAATTCAGCTTCTTGAAGCTTCATGCAGCTTTGCTTACTTTGCTCCCAATCAACATTCTGGCATGATCAATCGAGTACAGTGATCATAGATCAGTAACCAGACTCAAATAATCAAATAGGACTGTTGAACAATTGACCATGACAGGACCAATAAAGATCATATGTAAGCAACAAATTTAAATAATCAATAATGTTATTGGAGGCATTCTGCCAAATGACAGAGAGGCATGAGGAAGCCACTGGCTGCAATGAAACAGCCCCTTAGAGGGAAGGCTGGGAAGGGGCAGATGAGGGAGGCAGTCATAGTCATAGTCATAGAGTCATACAACATGGAAACAGACCTTTTGGCCCAACCAGTCCATTCCAAACATAAGCCCAAACTAAACTAATCCCACCTGCCCATTTCCCTCCAAACCATTCCACTTATCCAAATGTCTTACAAATGTTGTAATTGTACCCACATCCATCACTTCCTCAGGAAGTTCATTCCACATGTGAATCACCCTCTATGTAAAAGATTTGCCCCTCAGATCTTTTTTTAAAATATCTCTCCTCTCATCTTAAAAATGTGACCCCTAGTCTTGAAATCCTCCAATCTAGGGAAAAGACAACTACTATTAACTCTATCTACACCCCTCATTATTTTATAAACTTCTATTAAGATTGCATCTCAACTTCCCAGGCTCCAGTGAAGGAAGTGCTAGCTGTTCTTTATAACTCAAACCTTCTATACCCGACAATATGCTGGTAAATCTCTTCCGAACCCTCTCCAGTTTAATAACTGGGTGACCAGAACTGGGCACAGTATTCCAGAAGAGGCCTCACCAATGTCCTGTACAACCTCAACATGACTTTCCAATTCCTATATGTAAAGGACAGAGCAATGAAGTCAAGCGTGCCAAACACTTTTTTTTCACCACCTTGTCTATGGCGCAAACTTCAAAGAATTATGTACCTGAACCCTGAGGTCACTCCGTTTTACAACACTACCCAAGGACGTTATCATTAATTGTAAATGTCTTACACTTACTTGTTGTCCCTTGCATTTATTCACCAGCAATTTCTCAGCCCATTCACCCATTTGATCAAGATCTCTTGGTCATCATAGAAGACTGTCTTCACTACCTACTTTGCCACCAATTTTGATGTCATCTGCAAACTTCATAACTATGCCTTTATATTCTTATCCAAGTCATTTATGTAAATGACAAACAAAAGAACTTGAGACATTATCAATCCACCAAACAGATGGGGTCCCTGAGAGGAAGGGCCACCCTCCAGACGGGCAATCCAGAGGCTGCTGCCTTCCTTGCCTCTGAAAATATATTACAGCATTTCTCTTGATTGCTGACCTGCATCAGCAGCACCTGCCTCTCCTGGTGGGGCTGCTGAGACTCCAGAGCTTCCAATCCCTGAATTGTGCAGGCAGCATCCAACTCTGACCTGATGGCCTTAGGAAGCTATCTCTGGGAACATGCTACTTCACTTGGAGGCCAGTTAGAATGTGGAACTTGATGCAATAAGGAGCTGTTAAGCTGAACAACATTATTGTATTCAAGCGAAAGTTTTATAAAATATAAGGGAGAAGAAACGTTGACTGGTTTAGATGAAGAAGGATGAAGGGAGGCTTTGTGGTGAATTTTTTTTTAGATTAGATTAGATTACTTACAGTGTGGAAACAGGCCCTTTGGCCCAACAAGTCCACACCGACCCGCCGAAGCGCAACCCACCCATACCCCTACATGTACCCCTTACCTAACACTAGGGGCAATTTAGCATGGCCAATCCACCTGACCTGCACATCTTTGGACTGTGGGAGGAAACCGGAGCACCCGGAGGAAACCCACGCAGACACAGGGAGAACGTGCAAACTCCACACAGTCAGTCGCCTGAGGCGGGAACTGAACCCGGGTCTCTGGCGCTGTGAAGCAGCAGTACTAACCACTGTGCCACCGTGCCGCCCACAAAAATTAATTCAAACTTCAGCATCTAACAAGGTGGGATCTGAATCTATGTTCCTCAGAGCTTTAGCCAGGGATTACTCATTCAGTGACATTACCATTACACCATCACCCTCCCAATTTCTGTCGTGTGTAAAGAATAGTCTGGGTGGTGCATACTGAGCTCACAGGGTCAGCTGAGAGGGCATGAGTCAAGTAGATTGCACTATCTTTTCTGAGAGAAATGGATCTTTTTATGTGTTATTGTAGCTGCAGGCATCAGTGGTTAGTGTGATTGGTTCGTATTCAATCACTGTCTGGTGCAGAACCTCGCGTATCAAGGCATCAGCTATTTTCCATAAGGTCTGTGATACTCTCGTTGCCTACGGAACTGAGCTCATGCTCTTTACACTCTCAGCTTCATCGAGAAATGTTCTTCCACCTAAAGTAATTTTCTAACGAGAAAACTCATTTCATTCAAGTTCTATTAAGTGGGGTGGATAAAGAAATGATCGTCCGATAGAATGCTTCAGACTTCCAATGAAATACCTTTGTTACATTATCTATAAAACATGTTGCTGAGTAGAGAGAAAGGTTCTATACCTGATTTGTAAGACAGTGGAGCTGCCAATAGAACCTGTAAATTGCATTCTTGCATAAAATGAAATCCATTAAATAGATCGAAGGGAATATTTGTCAGAGGAGCCTGAAAATTTCAGAGGCATGTTAAATGAGGAGATTTGTCTTCATTTGGGAGAAAGAGGACATCAATATGGAATTCAGATAAGTGGGTTGTGAGCTTCTTGAGCAATTTGATATAGGGAGTGTGGAGGTATTTAAGGTTTTGCTGGGTTTAAAAGTGGACAAGTCCCCAGGAATGGTGACTCAGTGTTTAGTGCTGCTGCCTCACAGTGCCAGGGACGGAGGTTCGATTCCAGCCTTGGGCCACTGTCCATGTAGAGTTTGCACATGCACCCTGTGCCTGTGTGAATTTCCTCCAGGTGCTCTAGTTTCCTCTCTGTCCAAAGATGTGCACGTTAGGTGAATTGGCTATGCTAAATTGCCCATTGTGTTCAGGGATGTGTAGGTTAGGTGTATTAGTCAGGGGAAATGTAGAATAATAGGGTAAGGGGAATGGCACTTTCCAGGTTCGGTGTCGATTTGTTGGGCCTGTCAATCCCACACACTTTGGGATTTTTTTTTGCCATGCTTCTGTAACACGCCTGTGGCACAACAATGGAGGGGATTTACCTACACACTGGATAAGACGGCAGGGTTTCAACCTGGCCCATCTCAGAGCCAAGACAAAAGCACACCACACTCATCAGGGACATGCTATTTGCCAATGATGCTGCAGTTGCAACACACACCCAGCAGGAACTCCAGTTACTGACAGACTGCCTCTCTCACACTTGTAAGGATTTCAGGCTGACTATCAGTCTGAAGAAGATGGGAGTCCTGGGACAGGACACAGAGGCACTGCTGGTCATCACCATCGATGACTATGAACTCAATGTCATCCATCAGTTTACGTACCTTAGCTCTACCATCACTGACAACCTCTCCTTGGACACAGATCGACAAGAGGATTGGGAAAGCAGCCTCAACTCTTGCTTACCTCATGACTCGAGTATGGACAAATCCCAAGCTGACAGTGAAGACAAAAATATCAGTCTACAATGCCTGGGTCATAAGCACACTGCTGTAAGGCAGTGAAATTTGGACTACATATGCCAGACAGGAGAGAAGACTGAACACCTTCCATTTGAGGAGTACCGCTGTATTCTGGGCATATCCTGCCAATTAAAGTGTCCAATGCAGTGGTCCTATCTCGCACTGGCTTTCACAGCATGTACACTCTGGTCAGGCAGCAGACACTGGCTGGGCTACGTCCACTGCATGGAGGATGGCCGCATCCTAAATGATATCCTCGATGGAGAGCTCGCATTGGGGAAAGAGACTCACAGAGTGTCTCCAGCTGCGTTACAAGGATGTCTGCTTGAGGGACATGAAGGCGCTTGATTTCGTTATGGAGTCTTGGGAAAGGCTTGCAGCTGACCGCACGAGATGGAGAAGCTCCCTGAACCATCACCTCAAAACAAGGGAAAAGAAGCTGATGAGCACTGCACCAGACAAATGGGCACACAGGAAGGAGTGCAACAGCTCCAGCAGATCAACAACCACATACAGATGTGACCTCTGCAACCAGGACTCTCACTCCAGCATTGGTCTCTTCAGTCACAAGCAACGCTGCATCAGGGAAGCGGAAAGCTAGAATAACAAGGATGCAACCCATGGTCAGCCCTGACTGAAAGGGGCTTCACATATAAATAAAGTAGATGAAACTGTTATGATAAATAAGTTTGCAGATGACACAAAGATTGGCTGGTGGTTGATAGTGAGGAAGAAGGTCTTAGTTTACAGGAGGATACAAATAGATTAGTCAGATGGGCAGATGGAATTGAAATGGGGTTTGCATGGATGGACATTTTGGTCTATATGGACCAGTTTGAGCTGAAGGGCCTGTCTCCATGCTGTAGGATTCTATGATTCTATGGCTCTGTGAATCACCAGATTCTCAGAAACTTAGAAAAACAGAGGAATTGTAGGGTGCTTCTCTTCAAATCCCTGAAGATAGCCAGACAGATTATTAGGGTAGTCAAGAAGGCAGACAGGACTTTATCAGTCGAGGCATAGATTATAAGAGCAGAGCAGTCATGTTGGACCTTGGTTAGGCTGCAGCTGGAGTACTATGTGTAGTTCTAGTCACCACAATATCAGAAGAATGTGAGTGGACTGGAGGGGATATAGATTCATCAGGATGTTCCCCCAGAAGGAGCCCTTTAACTATGCAAAGATACTGGATAAGCTTCAGTTGTTTATGTGGAGCAAAGAAGATTGGGGGCAAGGGAACCTGATCAAGGTGTGTAAGATTATGAGGGTCATGGAATTACTGGATAGAAAGCAGCTGTTGCCCTTAATTGAAGAGTCAAGAGCGAGGGGCTCTCTTTTGAAGTGAAAGGCAGGAGGTTTAGGAGGTTTAGGAGGGAATAATGGAATTTCTTTTTAGCCAGGGGAGTAGTTGAGGCAGGAAACCTCAACCTTTAAAAAGTACTTGGGCGAGCATTTGAAATGTCATAACATTTAAGGCAACGGGCCAAATGCTGGAAAGTGGGACTGGTGTAGATTTAGTCTGTTTTGATGGAATAAGGACCTCTTCTGTACAGTACTTTATGACTTTATGATTCTATGAAGTCATATAATTCAAATAAGAAGTTGTCATTAATTCAAATGAATGAAGGGCGTAATGTCAGTGTGGTCATTCTATGAACTCTGTTACAAGAACAGGTTTAAACTTGTTTCAAATTTTAATCAAATAACTCTGAAGAAGAGAATCCTTTCAGAAGGAATATGTCATAAGAAAAAATTACCTTGTCAGAAAAATGCACATTGGCAAGAAATAATAAATGTTGCTGTTGTTAACTCAAAAGTAATATTCTGCACTGGGGCACCAATTCCCTGGTATAAATCCACTTTTCCCAAGTTAAATACTTTACTTAACTTCTTTATTCATGTTGCGAGAGAAAGGAAGAAAACATTTATGACAATGACCATTCTGTTATTAGCTTTTGCTCAATTTATAATACAATGTATTATAATAATACTATGAATTATGAAACCATAATTCATAATATCTTTACAAAACAATTGTTTTTTACACGAAGGTGATATGGGCTCATGCAATGCTGTCTAAGGTAAAGGTGGGAGAGAAAAACAAAAAAAAATTCAACTACCGTTTCCAGAACGGAAAGCTCATATCTTTAATGAATGTTATTACACTTCGAGCCTTCTCTACAATCAGGATTAATTTGTACAAGACTCAATAAATGAGAGAGGGAGGTCAATTAGTTCTGCTTACGTTCTGCAAGTTGCAGTTTCAGTCCTCCATGGCTTTGCAGGACCACAAAATTACTATGTCAACTTGCATTGCACACCTAATGAGCAGAATGATTCTGAGGAGTGGAGTTCAATTGTGCAATGAAGCAGAAATTAGTTACGGCTAACAAGAAAGGAAGCTACTAACTAGTACCTGGATAAATGCTATCCCAGCTGCTCCTTGATCTTTCACTTTAAGGCTGACCTGTTTTGAACAAGCAGATGAAACTCAACTTTCTCTGAAGTGCCTTTTGAAAGAAAAGTAGGTGAGACGAATAACAGGAGGCCAATTTCATTCCCCTAATTTGACGTCTCCACAAAAGTTAATCTTTGTCCACTGAAAGATCTTAGAAATACCTGACACTGGGACTCCATAGAAAGTTTATAGCTAAAGTCAAAAATTAAACCACCGAGGATTAAACCACCACTCTTTATTAAGTCAACTAAATGGTCTTAAAGCAAGACTAAACCAGGGGGAGATCAGTTAGCTCAGTTGGCTGGATAGGTGGTTAGCTCTGCGGTGTGAAGCCAACTGACGTTACATGAAGGTCCTTTTACCCGCAGCATGGTGAGCCTCAGGTTAAATCACCACTAGTTATTTATCACACAGCATGGAAATCGATCAATCAGCCCAACTAGTCCATGCCAACCATGTACCAAACTAAACTAGTCCCACTTGCCTGCAGTCGTCTCTCTCTCTAATGAGTGGGCAGCCTTATATGGTGAGTGTTGATTTTGTTCAGTTGGCTGGACAGCTGGGAGATAGTGAGGACTGCAGATGCTGGAGATCAGAGTCAAGAGTGTGGTGCTAGAAAAGCACATCAGGCCAGGCAGCATTCGAGAAGTAGGAGAATTGACACTTTGGACATAAGTCCTTCATCAGGAATTTGATATTGAAGTTTGGGTGGAGGGAGTGGAGAGCCATGTGTTGAGAGGGTGAGAAGTTGGAGTGGGTGAGTGGGGTGGACAGGTTAAGGCTGTCAATGTCATGGCGGCAGTTAGAAATGAAGAGGTCAAGGGTGGCTAACAGGCCAGTACGGGGTGTCCAGGTGGATGGGGTTTCTTGGAGACAGGAGAAGGGGTCCTTGGTGGGTGAGCGGGAATCTTGATGGAAAAAAAAAGTGGGCCTGGAGGCGGAGGCAGCGGAAGAAATGTTCAATATTACAGTGCGTGTTGAACTCATTAATCTGGTAGCATAGACGGATGAAGGTGAGGCCTTTACTAAGGACTGAACATTCATCCTCAGTGATGGGGGAGTGGGTCTGGGGGAATTGTAAAGACTCAACAGGGCTTGGAGCTAGGACCTGGGGTTTGGCTAGAGCTGGGTGTGGGGGCGGAGACTGCCACAGGTAAACATGGTTTTAGATTAGATTCCCTGCAGTGTGGAAACCGGCCCTTCGGCCCAACCAGTCCACACCGACGCTCCGAAGAGCAACACACCCAGACCCTAATACACCTAACACTCTGGGCAATTTAGCATGGCCAATTCACCTGACCTGCACATCTTTGGACTGTGGGAGGAAACCCACGCAGACACAGGGAGAATGTGCAAACTCCACACAGTCACCCGAGGCTGGAATCAAACCTGGGATCCTGGTGCTCTAAGGCAGCAGTGCTAACCATTGAGCCACTGTGCTGCCCAAAAACACACAAACACCTGTGATACCCAGGTAGACCAAGATGGTGCTGGATGAACATATCAAGCCAGGCAGCATCAGGAGGTGGAGAAGTCAATGTTTTGGGTATAACCCTTCTTCAGAACTGGGGGTGGGTGTGCGGGGGAGCTGCAGATAAAGGGGGTTGGTGGGCAGGGGAAATTTGGTGGTGAAGAGGGCATAGATTAGATTAGATTCCTTAGACTCCTTACAGTGTGGAAACAGGCCCTTCGGCTCAACCAGTCCACACTGACCCACCGAAGAGTAACCCACCCAGAACAATTTCCCTCTGACTAATTGATCTAACACTATGGGGCAATTTAGCATGGCAAATTCACCTAACCTGCACATCTTTGGACTGTGGGAGGACACTGGAGCACCCAGAGGAAACCCTTGCAGACACAGGGAGAATGTGCAAACTCCACACAGACAGTCACCCGAGGCTTGAATCGAACCTGGTACCCTGGTGCTGTAAGGCAGCAGTGCTAACCACTGAGCCACTGTACCGTCCTATGGGGGCAGGAGTGACATCAACTGCTGTGGGGGTTGGACAGCTGGTGTCTGATACAGAGTGAGACCAATAGAAGGTTCAATTCCCATACAGCTGAGGTTACCATGAAGGATTCTCATTTTCAACTTTCCCCTTATCTGAGGCATAGTGACCCTCAGGTCCTCTCTCTCTCTCTAAAAGGGGGAACAGCCTATGGTCTGGTCAGACTATTGTAACATTACCTATATGGCAGATATCTTGTTTATAATTCATGAAATGACTTTTAGATTTAGGAATTATCAATTTAACTATAAATAGATAGGTAAAATTTGATTAAGAAGCTCACAAGCAATCCCCTGAAATAAATTCAACTCAAACAAGTTAATTACAGTTAAAGCTCAACCAATGTTTATATTATATCATCAGAGGTAGAAGCGCAAAATTTGAACAATGAATGACTTAGTTCTGAACTTTTAGTAGAACCAGAAGACACAGAGAACGGATTACAAACTCCATTCGCAAAATCATCCTTCCTCCTTGAGTAGCCATGAAGGTAAAATAATTAATTTGCATTTCTTTTCAAGCCTCATCAGAATGCTATAAATGATTTAGTGTGAATCCTTAGTTGGAACTCTCTTCTGTTTAATTTATCAATGCATGGTTTTTTTCCTGACAGAAGCAAAAGGTCAGTTTGGGAGCAGAGAGACCATACAGTTCAGATTTCAGGAGGGAAAAGCAACTAAAATATTTTCTCTAACTTGTAATTAGTGGAAGAAAATTACATTGGTCCTCACAGAGCATGATGGAAGAAAGAAATCAGCAGGCTTAGCTTGTAAAGCTGTGGAATATCTGCCAATACACAGAATCATAATGTCTGTAAAGGAAATGGTTGATGGTACAGGTAAACCGGTACAGGGAAGGATGCCCATATTTTGAAGAAATAGCTGACATATTAAGGAGAAGGAAAATAAATTTCAGAGTAATATGGCATATCTTTTGAGTTGGCCCCAGGAAAAGCGAATGAACATTCAGGAGTTTATAAGAAAAGATAACTTTTGGGACAGAGTGAGTAGGTTACTAAAACATACGATATGGAGCTATAGTCTACAAGGCCATAAGCATTTCATTTCCATGAGGGAGAAACAATTGTCTATTTATAGCCTGAGGGTAACCACTCAAAAGGCATGGAGTAAAGTGACATCCATGAACTACCTCAGCCACAGGGGATCATTGAACCAACACAATTAGCTTTAAATCTACATCCTGTGCCATTCTACATTGAGCATACAGAGCTAGCAAATCCCCAATGTTAAAAACAGTTCTGAAGTTTTATTTTCAGTGATTCACAAGATGAGGATGTCACTGGCTAGGTCAGCATTTATTTCTCAGAGAACAGCTAAGAGTCAACCACGTTGCTTTGGATCTGGAGTCACATGTAGGCCAGACCAGTTTCCCTCCAAAAAGACACTAGTGAACCAGATGGGGCTTTTCTATCAATTGGCATGTGATCATTATTAGACCCTGAATTCTGGAATAGAAGTCTGGAATTAAAATCCCAACAGCTGCCATAGTGGGATTTAAACCTGAGTCTTCGAAATATTACCTGAGTCTCTGGATTAACAGTCCAGTGATAATACCAGTAGGCTTTTGTTTCCCATCGTTCCAGTATAATGTGACATAACACAAAACACATCTTGTGACATAGTTCTTGGTTTAATTGAATTACAGATCCAACTCAAGGGCTATGTGTCCTACTCCAGCCTGTTTTCACCACCTCTTTAAACATTAATTCTTTCTCATAGGATTGTAACAATAAACCCTGAAGGAGATCATGGTTGTAACTCTTGGATTTACAGAGGGCAAGATCAGATCAATTGATGTGAATGCTTGATGAATTGCAGACAGATTCTGTCACCTTTATAGTGTCCCATGAACTCCAGTAGCCTCCTGTGTCCAGAGGCCCACTGAAGAAGTTACCTAGTATGGTGATGAAACTTCTGAAAATGAACCTTCCAGCTCAGTGAGCAAACCTACATCCAGAACCTCAACCTGAGCTACAAATCTGCTCTAGCCTGCTGCCATTTACCTCCAAAACTCATACCTGCGTAATGGTTAATTTAGCACATACTGAAGAATGACTGCTTCATGTGGGACAGAGAGAGTCAATGCTTTTAGAAAGAGAATATTGCAGAAAAAGAAACTAATATATTTACTGCCACAAAACAGTAATCGCTAGAAAAGCTCAGCAGCAAATGTTAAAATTAACATTTCAGGTCAAAGTTAAAAGTCACACAACACCAGGTTACAGTCCAACAGGTTTAATTAGAAGCACTAGCTTTCGGAATGCTGCTCCTTCATCAGGTGGTTGTGGAGTATAAGATTGTAAGTCACAGAATTTATTTTGTTATAAATTCTTATAATCTTATACTCCTCAACCACCTGACGAAGGAGCAGCGCCAAATCATTTCAGGTCAAGTGAACTTTCCTCAGAATTGTTTTGAGGAAATGTCACTCAACTCTGATTTCTCTCCACAGACACTGCCAGATCTGCTGAGGTTTTCCAGCAATTTCTGTTTTTGTTCCTGATTTACAGTCACCGCAGTTATAGAGTCATAGAGATGTAACCTTCTTCGCTGTCCACTACACCTGTACGCTTATGTGAAGCATGGTGACTCATGGGGTTAAACCACCACCAGTTGTATCTCTCTAATGACAGAGCGACCTTATGGTCTGGTAAGACAATGGAGATTTTATCTTTAGAAGTACCATGATAGCCCCAATCGGTTTCTTTCTGCCCTCTAATAATTCATAGTTCTGCAATGAGGATGTGAGAAATATCATTTTGAATAATATTCCGTATCATGAAAATATGTGCACTTCAGCAACAATGTAAAATCCCAATGTTAAAAGCTGAATTAATATACTAATTCCTTATTGTGAAAATTAACTATTAGTAGGGCTCAAAAAAGACAATAGCATAACAAAGTAACCTTAGGTTGATAGAATGTTGTGCTGAATGCCATAGAAACATGGAATCTCGAGGCTGGAGAAGGCCATTCAGCCCTTCAAGCCTGTTCCACTGTTCAATATGATGATGGGTCATACTCTATCTCAATGTCACGTTCCAGCTTTCTTCCCATATCACTTTTAAACTCTGAATCAAAATGTCTTTTTTGAATATATTTAGTGTCCTTTCATCCACAGCCATCCATGGTAGCATATTCCACAGGTCAACCATCCTTTAAGTGAAGAAATGTATCCTCATCTCAGCCCTAAATAGTCTACCCTATATCCTGAGACTGTCATCTCTGGTTTTAGATTTTCTAAACCAGGAAATACACAACTAGTCTATCCAGCCGATTAGAACTTTATAGTTGAACTAATCTCTCCTCATACTTCAGTCCTGCCATCCCTGGTAACAGTCTGCTGAACCTTCAATTATTAAAGTGCAATGCAAGCTGTGGGCCCACTTTTCTCTGCTGCATGTGCTGAATGGGAATCATTTTGCCTAAAGTATACATGCATGTGGGGAGTTATTAACCAGTGCAGTAAATATATTTGATAAAACTGAAGGATCAATCGTCACATGTGAGGTGCCGGAAGACTGGAGGTTGGCAAACGTAGTGCTACTGTTTAAGAAGGGTGGTAAGGACAAGCCAGGGAACTATAGACCAGTGAACCTAACGTCAGTGGTTGGCAAGTTGTTGGAGGGAATCCTGAGGGACAGGATTTACATGTATTTGGAAGGACAAAGACTGATCAGAGATAGTCAACATGGCTTTGCGCGTGGAAAATCATGTCTCATAAACTTGATTGAGTTTTTTGAGGAAGTAACACAAGGATTGATGAGGGTAGAGTGGTAGATGTGATCTATATGGACTTCAGTAAGACATTTGAAAAGGTTCCCCATGGGAGACTGATTAGCAAGGTTAGATCTCATGGAATGCAGGGAGAACTAACCATTTGGATACAGAACTGGCTCAAAGGTAGAAAACAGAGGGTGATGGTGGAGGGTTGTTTTTCAGACTGGAGGCCTGTAACCAGTGGAGTGCCACAAGGATCGGTGCTGGGTCCTCTACTTGTTGTCATTTATATAAATGATTTGGATGTGAGCATAAAAGAGATACAGTTAGTAAGTTTGCAGATGACACCAAAATTGGAGGTCTATTGGACAGCGAAGAGGGTTACCTCAGATTACAACAGGATCTTGACAAGATGGGCCAGTGGGCTGAGAAGTGGCAGATGGAGTTTAATTCAGATAAATGCAAGGTGCTGCATTTTGGGAAAGCAAATCTTAGCAGGACTTATACACTTAATGGTAAGGTCCTAGGGAGTGTTGCCGAACAAAGAGACCTTGGAGTATAGGTTCATAGCTCCTTGAAAGTGGAGTCACAGGTAGATTGAATAGTGAAGACGGCGTTTAGTATGCTTTCTTTTATTGGTCAGAGTATTGAGTACAGGAGTTGGAAGGTCATGTTGCGGCTGTACAGGACATTGGTTAGGCCACTGTTGGAATATTGCGTGCAATTCCGGTCTCCTTCCGATTGGAAAGATGTTGTGAAACTTGAAAGGGTTCAGAAAAGAGTTACAAGGATGTTGCCAGGGTTGGAGGATTTGAGCTATGGGGAGAGGCTGAACAGGCTGGGGCTGTTTTCCCTGGAGCGTCGGAGGCTGAGGGGTGACCTTATAGAGGTTTAGAAAATTATGAGGGGCATGGATAGATAAATAGGCAAAGTCTTTTCCCTAGGATCGGAAAGTCCAGAACTGGAGGGCATAGGTTTAGGGTGAGAGGGGAAAGATATAAAAGAGACCTACGGGGCAACTTTTTCACACAGAGAGTGGTACGTGTATGGAATGAGTTGCCAGAGGAAGTGGTGGAGGCTGGTACAATTGCAACATTTAAGAGGCATTTGGATGGGTATATGAATAGGAAGGGTTTGGAGAGATATGAGCCGGGTGCTGGCAGGTGGGACTAGATTGGGTGGGGATATCTGGTCGGCATGGACAGGTTGGACCGAAGGGTCTGTTTCCATGATGTACATCTCTATGACTCTAAAAGGGAAGGTTGAGAAGGAGGCTTCTTCATGATTTTGATAAACCTTTTCCAATCAGTCTCTCCAGCTTGTTCAACAGCCTGCAATATCTTAGCAAAGAAAGCAAAGATTTGAGGATGCTGGAAATCAGAAACAAATTGCTGGAAAAACTCGATGGGTCCAGAAGAATCTGTGGAGAGAAATCAGGGTTGACATCTTGCGTCTGGTGACTCTTCTCCAGAACTGACTAAAAGTTTTTTTCAAGGAAGTAGCTATTTCCTTTTTAAGAGAAGTATGTCAAAAAAATACCACACCCAATGCTTCTCTGGCCCTAACATTTAGGTTTTCAGAAAACCCAGAGCTACAAAAAATTCGAAAGATCATTTGCCTATACAACTAAAGAGATGCATCTGAAACCAAACCTTGTTGAAAACCACTCAGCACACCTTGCTATCCAGGCCAGGGAATTTGTTTTTAAGCCTGAAGGAGTCTCAAATACGTCCCATTTCCGATGTCAAACTGTGCACGTTCCTCACAGTCCCTTTTACTGAATTCTGTTCTCCTTTTCCAGAGTGAAGACTGAAGAGACATATTCATTCAACACCCTTCCAATATCCTGTGGCTTCACACACATAGGTTACTTCTTGGTCTTTAATGGGCCCTACTCTTTCTCTCATTATAAATACTTTAAAGAAAAGAGGTTAAACTAATTTAGGATTCTCCTTAATCCTGTTTCCAAGTCCTTTTCATCCCTGCTTTTTGCTCTTCAACTTGGAAGGAGCAGTTGAAGGGTTCACTTGTATGTATAGGTCAAGGCAGTGAATTAGAAATGTTTGGGGAAGAAGGTTTCAACTGAGTCTTTTGCTTTGTTACAGGATGTTTTTTTTTTGCCATTGCTTCATACATTTGCTTTTCTGTTCTTACCACAGTTGTGGTCCCTGGACATGTTAAAATCTGCATTGCACTCTTCTATTTGTGCCTCATTGAAGTAGAGATATTCTGGCATCGATGTTTTTAAACCAACCTGTTCAGATGTGTTTGGAGAATGCCTTGGAGCTGGTGAGATTTGAGCCCTGGCCTTCTGCTCTGGAGGTAGAGGCACTACCACTGTGTCACATGAACCCTCTAAATAATTAGATGATGTATACCATAAAAGAACTCATTTAGCTGTGTTCAAACATAACTCTGGAGCAGACAGATCTTGAACCTAAGTTATGCTGCAGCTGTATGGGGTGCTAGTTGGGCCACACTTGAAGTACTGCATACAGCTTTGGTCTCCTTACTTGAGAAAGGATATACTGGCACTGGATGGCGTGCAGAGGAGGTTCACTGGGTTGATTCCAGAGTTGAGAGGTTAGGAGGAGAGATTGAGTAGATTGGGACCATACTTATTGGAATTTTGAGGCATGAGGGGGGATTTTACAGAAAGATATAAAATTATGAAGGGAATAGATAGGATGGAAGCAGGGAGATTGTTCACACTGGTGGGTGAAACTAGAACTAGGGGCATAGCCTCAAAGTACAAGGGAGCAGATTTAAGACTGAGCTGAGGAGGAACTTCTTCACCCAAAGGGTTGTGAATCTGTGGAATTCCCTGGCCAGTGAAGTAGTTGAGGCTACCTCATTGAATGTTTTTAAGGTGAAGATACTTTTGAACAGTAAAGGAATTAAGGTTATAGTGAGTGGGTGGGTAAGTGGAGCTAAGTCTATGAAAAAGATCAGCCATGTTCTTATAAAATGGTGGAGCGGGCTCAAGGGACTGGATGGCCTACTCTTGCGCCTTTTTCTTCTGTTCTTATGTTCTCCTGTACCTCCACACACAAGAGCTCAAGTTATTCCGGTGTCACCTTATTTAAAGTGGTAAACCTAGAACTAGTATTTTATCACCAGTCACAATAAGAAGAACTGGGAATATTGTCACAGCTGAAACTTTCCATTTGAATATTCAATCATTTCAACACATCAAGTATAGATGGGCAGCATCCAACAGAATTGCTCCACATTTGTGCAAAAACTACACGTTTCGCATGAGTAGGTAAGGCATACAAAATCCACAGCATGTGCTGTTTTTGCAAAGGAACATAAATATTCAAGCATTCAGCAAGATGTTGGTTTAATATTATAAAAACACATTTGCTGATCAGAACAGCATTACTCAGAATAGATCCTAACAAAATCATGTTACACTATTTGACTTTCACTTGATGTATCATACTGAGATTATAATGGGAATGATGCATAGATGAATGTTATTTCAAAACATAAGGCAAGACTGCACTGTGTTATCTATTATTGCAATATAAAATCATGTCAGCAGTGTCATATATCACTATTATTCTGCTTCCAAATGTGCTGTTTAACATCAATATGATGTACAGTTATGCCATAAAAGTGGAACATTTTCTCCATTGGTATCTAATAATTATGTTTAGAATTAATGAATCAGGTCGACCAGTCCATTTATGATGTTACATTTCCCCTGTATAATTTCTGACAACTTCAAAATAATATACATTGCACTGATGCACACAATCACAGCACACACATACGCACAGATCTGTAAATAAACTGCACAGACCTGTACATAAACTGTACCTGTTAGAAACACACCAAACATACTAAACAGAAATACAAACCGCACCATACCCATTAGTCACTTGTGGAAATATACACATCACCATGAATACAATATTCTGAATATAAATACACATTCACATTGCACACAGTCACCACAAAATATCACATTCATCACACATACAAACAGCATACAGTAGCCGCCTTACATTCCTCCACACAGGGGGCATCAATAAGCAACACTAATGAATTGGATACACATATCTGCAGTACATCACAACTTTTATTTTAAAAACCACACACAACACACAGATCACACTTGCTCACACTCATGCACATACACTCTCACAGACATACACACACAAACAAACAAAACAAACATACTCACACACTCACATGTACACACGTTCACACACAGACACATACTCTCTCATACACGCATACTCACAAACACACTCACAGTCATAAACACATTCACACTCTCACGTGCACACACATATTGACCAAGCACATTCACCAAACATTACGTAAGGATTACATTAGCATACACAAACAGAGATAAGCAATTACATTTACCACAAAGTATACACTGGTGTCGATGTTCAATTTCATAAATGTGTTTTAATTAAATTGTATGCTCCAACACCATCCTGAATACAAAAAGCGCACTTTTTCATCCAAGTTGATGAACTATATGCTCATGAAGAACAAATAGCTGTCTGAAGATCTTCTGTCCAATGAATTAACACTGAGTGGAGAATTCACGAGACAATCTATGTCAGGTTTACCAGTGATTGTTATGTGTTGCGCAATGACCACTGACATAAAAGATTTCCTTTTAATTCATTTTACCTGGGTATGAGGCCAACAGTGCTGCTCCACAGAACATCTTTGAGCCACTTCCAACACATTCTGCCCTCCTGCACTTCTCTTCATCCCTTGCTTACATTGTCAGTGAGGCAGTCATTTCAAATTGATCCAGATCACGCTGACAAACTGCCCCTGAATAGAATATAGAGCACAGAACTGTACAGCACAGGAAAAAGCCCTTCAGCCCATGATGTTGTGTTGAAGGTGACGCCAATTTAACTAATCCCTTCTCGCTGCCCTTAGTCTATATCCCTCCATTCCTTGTATACTCATCTGATTATCCCTTAAACACCATTATTGTGTATGCATCCACCACTGTGCCTGGAAGTGTGTTCCAGACACTTGCTATTCTATGTAAAAAACTTGTCCCTCACATCTCCTTTGAACTTTCCCCTCTTATCTTAAATGCATGCCCCTAGCATTTGACATTTCAATTCTGGGGAAAAAAAGATTCTGACTGTCAACCCTGTATTTGCAACTCAATATTATAGACTTCTATCAAGTGTCTGCGTGGGTTTCCTCCGGGTGCTCCGGTTTCCTCCCACAGTACAAAAATGTGCAAGTTAGGTGAATTGGCCATGCTAAATTACCCGTAGTGATAGGTGAAGGGGTTAATGTAGGGGAATGGGTATAGGTGGGTTGCTCTTCAGAGGGTCGGTGTGGATTTGTTGGGCCAAAGGGCCTATTTTCCCTATAATCTAATCTAATCTATCAGGGAGGGTGGTGGTCCATTGGACCCCTTCCTCCTGACATTCATCAATACCTGTTTCAAAGTAATCTAATCTAAGTCTCCCCCTCAGCTTCTACCATTCTCGAGAAAACAACCAGAGTTTTTCTAACTTCTCCTTATAGCTCTAATCCAGGCAGCACCCTGGTAAACCTCTTCTGCACCCTCTCCAAAGCCTCACGTCCTTCCTGTAATGTGGTGACCAGAACTGAATGTAATACTCTATGTGCGGCCTAACCAAATTCTTGTAATGCTGCAACATGACATCCTGACTCTTGCATTCAATGCCCTGACCAATAAAGGCAATCATACCAGACATCTTCTTTACCACCCTACCTACTTGTGTGTGTCCATTTTCAGGGAGCAATGAACTAGAACCCCAAGATCCCTTTGTGTAATTGGTAATCAGAGAATACAAGAAATGTGCTGATGTGACCTAAACTCCAGTCTGGGATGAGTCAGGAATCTGGAGCTCCCAGCACGTTGCCAGTTCCAACCTGAAAACTTGAAGAATTTATTTTCGAAACCACTCATTGTTGCTATGTTTCCATTTTGTATTGGCAATATTCCCATAAAGAGTAATGAGATGAATGAGACAGAAATACCAGTTATTGGTCATGGGGATGGAGGGAGGCTTGCAGATTTGGAACCTTTCCTGCTCATCTTGTAGTAGTGCCATGAGATCTTTATTACGTATAGGTGGAAGCATAGTGAACAGAATTATTAAGAATCTAGTTCCTCAATAAGATACATTGCTTCAGTAGTTACAGAGGACCATGATTGCTCTCTCAGTGGAGAGAGATGACCGGTGGTGAGTTTAACCTGAGGGTCACCACCCCTCAGGTGAAGGTGTGCACATTACTCATGAGGCATGGGTGTGGCTAGCCAGCCCAGCATTTACTGCTCATCCCTAATTGCCCCGGTACAGGCCCAGTATAGAAGAAAAAACCCAAAGATCAGCAGTTGCTGGAAATAAGAAACAAAAAGCAGAAATTACTGGCAAAACTCAGATCTGACAGCACCTGTGGAGAGAAAGCAGAGTTAACATTTTGGGACCAGTGCCCATTCTTCAGAACTAGTTGTAATTAGGAAAGGGTTGGTGTACCTGCTAGACAGGGGCTGAGGGGAACACAAAAGGTGGAGATGGAGCGCACAGAGAGTGCAAAACAGTTAGGCTCACAAAGGAAAAGTCTAGGGTCAGCCTGGGAGAATGAATAGCTGTTGATGGGGACTATTCCTGGCTGACAATGGCTTATATTGGTTAGCAGTCCATGTGATAACAGGGCCCAATGTGTGGAGATTTGGGTAAGGACATGGGAGTAGGTACTCGGGGCCCTAAAATTATTGAACTCGATGTTGAGTTCAGATGGTTGCAGAGTTCCCAAGCAGAAAACGAGGTGGTGGTTCTTCCAACTTATGCTGAGCTTTGCTGGAGCACGGTCGCAAGCCTGAGACAGAGAAATTGTCCATTACAGGGCCCAGTTAAGAATTAAGTACATTCCTGTGGATCTGGAATCATATGTACACCAGAATAGGTAAGTAATGGAGTATTGTATGCACCTGAAACATCGTGTAGTTTTGGTCTCCTTATCTGAGGAAGGATGTTCTGGCTATGAAGAGAGTGCAAAGAAGGTTTACTGGACTGATTCCTGGGATGGTGGGACTAATGTATGGGGAGAGGTGGATCAGTTAGGACTACGCTCACTGGAGCTTAGAAGAATGAGTAGGGATCTCATAGAAATTGATAAAATTCTAACAGGATTAGACTGAAAAATGCAAGAATAACATTCCCAGCGACTGGGCACTCCCAAACCAGGCATCACAGTTTAAGGATACAGGATAAACCCTTTAAGACAGAGATGGGGAGAAATGTCTTCGCCCAGAGTGTGCTGAGCCTGTAGAATTCTCTGCCACGTGAAATGGTTGTGGCCCAAACATTTAAGACACTCAAGAAAGATGTGGATATAGTTCTAAAGGGATCATAGGATATGGGGAGAAAGCAGGGTTGGAATATCAGCCACGACCATAACAAATGGTGTATCAAATGTGAAAGGTCAAATGGCCTACTCCTGCTCCTATATTCTTTGTTTTTTTTTAATATTGAGTGTTGCATTTTTGCAAGTGCAACTGGAGAAAATAATGCATTAGTGCTTCCACCAATAACATCAAAACAAATCCGTGTACTCAGATGAACTACCAGAAAAAGACAGAGTTTTCAACCAAAATTGTTTTCCCTTCCATTAGCTTAAGATTTAATAAAAGCTGGCTACATGTACAGGTCCACGTTGTTAAAATCCACTGATTGCACTGGTTCATGAAGGCTTTTCAAATGACATTCAATTTCATCAGCACAAACAACTGCAAACTCATTTTCAATGCCTTTTCAGAGAAGGTGTATTTAACTTACCACAAAAAGCAATAAGTGCAGTCAATATTAACCATTAACTCTAACTTCTTCAGTATAACTTTTTTTGTGTGAAATCATTTTGCAAAGTCCCTTCTAGTGATTTTTCTATGATGTTACTGATCAGTGTCTATCCAATATTTTAGGAATACCTTCTCCAATAATTTCACACAGTGGATGATAAAATTACCTATCCCCTAACCAACATCAACAGGCTTTGGACAGAGATTGTCTCAAAGCAAAGTTCATAAAAAAAATCTATCTGGAATTTGTTGTCAAATGTTTTCTCTATGGTTAAGGCATGGACAACTGACTGGCAATACATAGGTAAAAAAAAGTGTCCATCTTCATTGCTCAAAATGCATTTGAAATGTCAAATGGCAGGGACTAAAAATATTAAGCAACACTTTGCAAAAGCTTTGGTATGCAGACTTGGTTTTGGGAGCACTTTTACAAATTGCACCTTCACAGATTTGACCATATAATTGACCACAGATTTTGACATGCCAAGGTCAGTATTCTATAGCCAGCTAAGGATGAGAACCCAAGGTGCAGGATGTTCCAAACTTAGAGATAAAGATATTCTGAAAGCCAACCTTGGAATCTGTATGATGCAGTGTGCTGCATTTGATAATAACAAATCTGGAGTGATCTGGTGCAAAGTCATCAAGCAATCTCAGCACCTGAAGAGAAATGAATCAGATCCCTGCAGATCAGGAGAGCACACCAACCTTGTTAATACTGACTTCAATTATGATATTTGCAGTTCAGTCTGTAAATAAAGATTTGGTTTGATATCATATGCGCTGACCAAGATGTTGAAAAAATTGAGTTCAGCAAGATGATCATCGAAACAGGGAGCGATTCCATCACAGAGGTGGAGAATTGGACACCCTTATGAAAAGCACTTATAATTGAGGATAAACATTTTGATAAACCAAGTGAACTTGGTGACTTAACCTTAAATATACTAATGAATGGTGGTAATGAAAGAGAGAGCTGAAGCAATTACACACCGTTACACTGCCTGATTGTAGGTTAAGTTCATCCATGTAGCAATACAATAATGCAAATGGATGGCATTGGATCCTTGAACTGCAAAACAACCAACACAGCTTCTTGGTCATGTCCAGCTCCATCCCTCGGGTTTAACATTGTTTAAACAGTGTGCAAAACAGTACCTTACCAGAGTGGGGTCCCACAGGGATCAATGCTGGGACTGCAACTGTTCACAAAATATATGATTAACTAGAGGAAGGAAATGAATGTACTGTAGCCAAATTTGTGAACGACACAAAGATGCAGGTGAAAACACAAGTTGAGAGAGGTACACATAGTTTAAAGAGAGATATTAATAGATTGTGGGCAAAATGTTGGCAAAAGGGTACAATGTGGGAAAATGCGAAGTTGTTCAGTTGGGAGGGAGAGCAAAAGAACAGAATTATTATTTCAATGGAGAATGAGACAGGCAAGAACGGGTAAGATAAAGGAACCTTGGAGGACGAGAGCAGAGGAGCTTCTCTTCAAAAGAAAGAAGACAGCTTATGTAAGGTGGAGGAAGCAAGAGTCTTGCTCAGCTCTAGAGGATTATAGACAGGCGAGGAAGGAGCTCAAAAATGGTCTGAGGAGAGCCAGGAGGGGGCACGAAAAAGGCATGGCAGGAAGGATTAAGGAGAATCTAAAGGCATTTTACACATATGTGAGGAATAAGAGAATGATAAAAGAAAGAGTAGGGCCGATCAGGGATAGCATAGGGAACTTGTGTATAGAGTCTGAGAAGGTAGGGGAAGCCCTAAATGAGTTTTTTGCTTCTGTCTTTATGAAAGAAAAGGACCTTGTAGTGAATGAAACCATTGAGGAGCAGGTAAGCATGCTGGAATGGATAGAGATAGAGGAAGCTGATGTGCTGAAAATTTTGACAAACATTAAGATTGACAAGTCGCCAGGCCCGGACCAGATTTGACCTCGGCTGCTTTGGGAAGCGAGAAATGTGATTGCTTCACCGCTTGCAAAGATCTTTGCATCCTTGCTCTCCACTGGAGTCGTACCTGAGGACTGGAGAGAGGCAAATGTAATTCCTCTCTTCAAGAAAGGAAATAGGGAAATCCCCGGCAATTACAAACCAGTAAGTCTCACGTCTGTCATCTGCAAGTTGTTAGAAAGGATTCTGAGGGATAGGATTTATGACCATCTGGAAGAGCATGGCTTGATTAAATGCAGTCAGCACGGCTTTGTGAGGGGCAGGTCATGCCTCACAAACCTTATTGAGTTCTTTGAGGATGTTACTAGACAAGTTGATGAGGGTCGAGCGGTGGATGTGGTGTATATGGACTTCAGCAAAGCATTTGATAAGGTTCCCCATGGTAGGCTCATTCAAAAGTTCAGGAGGAATGGGATACAGGGAAACTTAGCTGTCTGGATACAGAATTGGCTGGTCGACAGAAGACAGCGAGTGGTAGTGGAAAGAAGGTATTCTGCCTGGAAGTCAGTGGTGAGTGGTGTTCCACAGGGCTCTGTTCTTGGGCCTCTATGCTGTAATTTGTATTAATGACTTGGATGAGGAGATTGAAGGATGGGTTAACAAGTTTGCAGACAACACAAAGGTTGGAGTGTCGTTGACAGTATAGAGGACTGTTGTAGGCTGCAGCGTGACATTGACAGGATGCAGAGATGGGCTGAGAGGTGGCAGATGGAGTTCAACCTGGATAAATGCGAAGCGATGCATTTTGGAAGGTCGAACTTGAAAGTTGAGTACAGGATTAAGGACAGGATTCTTGGCAGTGTGGAGGAACAGAGGGATCTTGGTGTGCAGGTACATAGATCCCTTAAAATTGCCACCCAAGTGGACAGGGTTGTGAAGAAAGCATAAGGTGTTTTGGCTTTCATTAACAGGGGGATTGAGTTTCAGAGCCGTGAGATCGTGTTGCAGCTCTATAAAACTTTGGTTAGACCACACTTGGAATACTGTATCCAGTTCTGGTTGCCCTATTATAGGAAAGATGTATAGGAAATATAGGATGCTTTGGAGCAGGTTCAGAGAAGGTTTACCAGGATGCTGCCTGGAATGGAGGGCTTATCTTACGAAGAGGGTTTGACTGAGCTCGGATTTTTTTTCATTGGAGAAAATAAGGAAGGGTTCTTTACACAGAGTTGAGAGAGCATGGAATGCGTTGCCAGCAGCAGTTGTGGAAGTGAGGTCATTGGGGATATTTAAGAGACTGCTGGACATGCATATGGTCACAGAACCTTGAAGGTTTGTACGTTAGGTTTACCTCACATGGGGTCAGCACAACATCGTGGGCTGAAGGGCCTGTTCTATGCTGTACTGTGCTACGTTCTATGGAACCAGTCGAGCACAACAACAAAGGGATTTGGATGTAGTCGTGCACGATCCTGATGGGAGTTGTGTACAGACTTCTAAGCAGTCGTCAGGATGTGGGGAAGAAAATAAACCAGGAGGTAGAAAAGGCATGTAAGAGAGGTGCTATTTCAATAATCATGGGGGACATCAATATGCAGGTAGTCTGGGAAAATCAGGTTGGTAGCAGATCAAGGAAAGGACTTCATGAAATGTCTACAAGGTCTTTTATGGAGCAGCTTATGGTGGACTCTACTAGGGAACAGCCAGTTCTGGATGTAGTGATGTGCAATGAGGCAGACTTGATTTAGGGAGCTGAAGGTGAAGGAACCCCTTAGGCAGTGACCATGATATGATAAAGTTCATCCTGCAGTTTGAGAGCGAGAAGCTGGAATCAGATGTAACCGAATTACAGTTGAGTAAAGAAAACTACAAATACATAAAGGAGGAGCTGGCCAGAGATTATTGGACAGACAGCCTAGCAGGAAAGGGTGGGGGGTGGGGCCGCAATGGCAGGATTGGCACAGGAGAAATTCATCACAAGGAAGAAGAGCACACTAAGAGGAGCACGAAGCAACCATGGTTGACAAGGGAAGTCAGGGACAGCATGAAGCAAAAGAGAAAGTATACAGTCTGGTGAAGATTAATGGAAAGCCATAGGATTGGGAAGTCTTTAAAAGCAAGCAGAAGATAACTAGAAAAAGTAATAAGTGGAGTGAAGATGAAATAGGAGAGTAAGCTATTTAGTAATTTCAAAGAAATTTGCAAGAGATTTTTTAGGTGTATAAGAGAGAAGCAAGAGTGGACATTGCACTATTGGAAATTGAGATCAGAGAAGTAGGAATAGCGAACAAAGAATTGGTAGAGGAACCGAGTAGATACTTTCCATCAGTTTTCATAGTGGAAGACACCAGCAGCATACCAGAGGTCAGAGATCAGTGTAGAGGCCATCACGAAGGACAAGGTGCTAGGGAAGCTCAAAGGTCTCATCGGTGGATAAAATCACCAGGAGCAGGTGGTGCACATCCCATTCTTTGAGGAAATAATGAGCAAGTTAGACAAAGGAGAGCTAGTAGACCTTTGACAAGGTGCCACACAGGAGGCTGCTAACTAAGCTAAGAGCCCAAGGTGTTATGGGCAACATACTGGCATGGACAGAAAATTGGCTGACTAGCACAAGCCAGAGAGTCGGGACAAAGATCTTTTTCAGATAGGCAGCCAGTACTAGTAGAGTTCTGCAGGGGTCAGTTTTGGGACCACTATTCACATTATACATTAACAATCTGGACAAAGGAACTGAGGGCATCGTTGCTAAGTTCACAGCGGAAGCTGTGTAAGCTCAGAACGCGTTTGGAATATTGAGAGCAATATTGGGCTCCAGACCTAAGGAAGGATGTGGTGACATTGGAGTGGGGGTGGGTGGGGTCTACAGGAGCTTTAAAAATATGATCCAAGGGATGAAGGGCTTGTTGTATGAGGAGAGATTGAAGACTCTGGGACTGGACTTGGAGTACAGAAAGATAAGGGATAATCTGATTGAAACTTACAAAATATGGAGAGGTCTTGATGGGGTCAACATGGAGAAGATGTTCCCACCTGAGGGCACAGCCTCGAACTAAAGGAATGATCTTCTAAAACCAAGATGTCTTCAGACAGAGGATGGTTAATCTATGGAACTCATTGCTGCAGAAGGCGGTGGATGCCACATTGTATTTAAAATAGCAAGAGATAAATTCTTGATGGGTAAGGGTGTCAGGGGTTATAGGAGAAGGCAGGAGAATGGGGTTGAGAAACATATCACCATGATTGAATGGCAGAACAGAGACAATAGGCAGAATGGTGTATGAAATAACTGCACAGAGGCAGTTATCCCACCACCAAGTTAGCCTTTATTTAATTGTACACAGGACACTGACTGTACCAGCCAGTTCAGAATCAGTCGCTTGAACTGATGAGGTTCTAATCTTTGTTTTTTTTCTGTCAGCTCAGTTAATCCCCTGAGCTAATGATCCCCTGGTTATATTTTATCCCCTTTAACACAGAAAAGAACAGAACTGGATATCGGGATGACCAGTATCGGGCTGGCCTACCCACCATTAAAAAACAAATATTCCGGTGAGGAGGGGGAGTGGTGGTTGGAAGAGAGAGAGAAGGAAAAGAAACTCTCCTCAAACAACAGCAGCAGGAGCACACTGACTGTGGCCTAACCAGCTTAGAGTCAGTCCCCTAAACTGACACTCAATCTCCTGTTTTGTTTAAATACAGTTTACAAAACAATTAACAGTAACAGCTGTATACAGAGAAACAGCAATTTCACAAGGGAGAGGAATGGCAAAGTCAGGCCCCAAACCCTACCATTCAAACAGTTTTCAGGGAAATAACAAACCTCAAATCTCAGTTTCAGTCATCAGAAAAACCAGGAACAATGACAAGTACGTATAAGACAGTCCAATTACATTAAGTGCATAAAATACAGACCTCCCCAGCAAACCAACCATCCCTCTACCTTCCGGCCACTCTAAGGCAGCCTGCCCCTACGCCCTTTCTGGCTCTTGGTCCACCCTGAACCACTTTACAGTCACCTCTCGGACAGCCCGTCCTGTTTCCCCATCCCCTCAGGAAAACAGCGGTCAGGGCAGCCTATCCACCTTTTGGCTTCCCGAACCGCCCTTTGTACCTTCCAGCCACCTCCAGGGCAGCCCACCCCTATACCTGCCCAGGGTGACAGTGCTGAGGACAGCCTACCCACCTTCCAGCCCTCAGTCTGCCCCTCGCCCACCCAGATGTGCCATCTGGCCTGTGGACTGCCCTAGCACGCCTTCCGGCCACCTCTAGGACAGCCTGTCCCCTTCCCTGGATGACAGTGCACAGGGCAGCCCACAAACGTTTTGGATCTCAGCCTGCCCCTATGCACCTTATGGTTTTCGGCTGATCTGACACCTTCTGGCCACCTCTAGGACACCCCGTCCCAACTGCCTCTTCTCAGGACCATAGGCTCAGAACAGTCTACCCACCTTCTGGCTCTCGGGATGACCAGTATCAGGCTGGCCTACCCACCATTAGGTTCACAGGACGGCCTACCCATCCTCTGACTCTCAGGGTGACAGCTTTTGGGACAACCTGTGAGCCTCCCAGCACAGAGCAAGGCCTGCCAGACCCAGGGACACACAAGACAGTGCAGGTGATAACCCCACCAAGTAACATGAGAGAGTCAACTACCAAACAGTGGTACAGAGTTTATTACAATAAACAGTTCTCTTCAAAATGTCAAGTCAATTCCCAGGAACGGAGCCCACTCCACTCCAATATACAAAGTGAATTGTCAGAAATGGAGTCCACTCCAGACTGCCGAGTGCATTGCCAAAAACAGAGTCCACAACTGAGGGAAGAGTCCACTCCTGAAGGCAGCAAATGCACACCCCACTGAACACCGGTGTTGTCTCTATCGAGTCCTGGCCCACTCACAGGAACACAGTACATTGTGAAGCTGCAGTTAACTCACAGGAGTTTGATCCACTTCCCAAGGTAGGGTCCACTCCCAAAGTCCAGGATGCAGCAAGTGCTCACCTCCCGGCATGCACACACATTCAGTCTTAAGAGGCCTAGTCCCAGGGCCAGACCTACCCACAGAAACTGCTCATTTGGTAAGATGTATTTTCTCACAAGGGCTCAGTCCAAACATCAAAAAAACAGTGACGACATATACAGTAAAATAGAGTGTAAGAGTTAAGCCCTGCTACACAATCAACATGGTCCTTTTCTCAAACTGAAAGAGAAAAGAATAACACAGGCTGTAACCAGCCAGTGAAACAACAGTTCCCTAATGAGAACTGAGTTACACCTGAGACATATTGACTGTGTAGATCAGGCTGTTTAGGAATCAGTCCTCAATAAAAAGGAATACCAGTTAACAAACAGGTTAAATAATTCAACCAGGAAAGAGTCCTCCTGTATATTTAAGGCTGAGGTAGTTAATTGTTATCAGTTGAGCAATCAAGGGTTATGAGAAAAGGTAGGAAATTGGATGTGAGGAATGTCAGATTGGCCACAATCCTATTAGATGATGGAGTAGGCTTGAAGGGCCGACTCCTGTTGCGATTTCTTCTGGTCACCTATGAAGGAATTTTCTTTAATGCCACTCATTCAGATGTAGATGTCATGATTACATGAATGCAACAGATGCTGATTTTATATGAAACAAATTAATATAAATTATATTTATAACAGTCATTAAGAATCACATAATAAAACTGTCAGTCAACTTCTAAAGGGGAGACAGTGGGTTCGTGGCAATGTCATTCACTTAGTAATTGAATGGTCCACATTAATGCTCTGGGGTTGTGGGTTCAAATGCTAGCTGTTGGAATTCGGTACCAAAATCTGGAAATGTCAAACTCGTCTCAGTGATAATGATGAGAGATACTGTTGTTTCTTATTTCAAAAAAATATGATTGCATTCTCTAATGTCCATTAGGGAAAGAAATCTATTCTCCCTGCCAGGCCCAAATGTGACTTCAGATCCACAGCAATGACTCTTAATATATGGGATATAGGATATGGGTAGTCAGTTCAAGGATGGGCAGCACATTTTGGCCATGTCAGCAAAGTCAACATTCCATGAAAGAATAAATTTAAAGAAAATTTATTGTTAGAATATTTAGTTATCCTCAGTGTAAACTGTATTTTCATTTATGAAGTTGCAGAATTCATCATTCAAATTTATCATTTATTGGAACAGACTTTTGTTGATTTTTCTTTCCCTTTCGCTTCCACCATGTGTGGATGTTCTTCGTCAGATTGAAGTTGAAGTAAACATGGAAGAGCCAAACCAGAGACAGTGTTTGGTTGTTTATTCTTTCACTGAATGTGAGTGTCACCGGCAACTCCAACATTTATTGCCTCTCTCAAATAGTTCCTGAATTGGGTGGTTTGCTAAATAGTCCAGATCAGGTTAAAATGGTAGTTGTCTTTCCCCAAAGGAAATTAATGAATGAGATGGCTTTTTACAGCAATTGATGTTGATTTCACGGTTGTCATTATTAAGACTAGTTTTAAACATTGCAGAACTGTGATAGCTCTCAGCATCAATGCTTCAGACAAGGATAAGCAAAACAGTTTGGCATTAGGGAGTAAGGTGTCATGAATGGAAAAAAAAAGAGTCATGGGGATAAAAGGAGCAAGAGGTATGGGGAAATTTGTTAACTGCGGAGAATGGAAGATATTTTTGGAACTTGGAAAGGCAATGCTGGACAAATCTGCAAGTAACGGAATAATAGACTAGAAACGTTAACTTCTCAAAACCTATCTGGTATCCACAAGTCACATGATGGTATATTATTCACTTGTCTGGATGAGTACAGCTCCAACAACACTCAAGAGCTATGGCAATCATCCAGAACAAAGCAGCCCACTTGTTTGGCACCGCATCCAACACCAAGATCACTTCCTCTGCCACCATTGCAGAATAGCAGCAGTGCATCTTATCTACAGAATGCGCTGCAGGAACTCACCAAGGCTTTTCCAACAGCAACTTGTATATCCATGACTTTTATCGTGTAGAAATACAAGAGTAGCAGATGCAAAGGAAAATCACCACCTGCAAGTTTCTTTCCAAGCCACATACACCAACCTGTTTTGAAAATATAGAACTTTTCCTTCATGCTACAGACATTGCTCTCTCAAACCTTGGGGGTGTTCTTACAACAATTGACCAATTTCTTTGTCAGGAGATGCTGTAGGAATGGGAAAGGTTTCTACTGAATCTGACTAGGACCAATTTTGATTCACAGAACACAATGTGCAAAGTTTTACAGTCAAATAAAGAGTGAAAAATACATTAACCTGGAAATCGGGAAAGGTAGAATGTGCTTGTGGTCAAAAAGGTACAGAAGAGTCAGAGGTGCAGAGCAAGGGCTGACTAATGACTGTTCAAGTGTAGACATTGTTACATATAAATGTGCAGAGTACAAAGCATTTGTGGTAGTGAGGAGTAACTGAATGTCTAATATTGCACTTCCATGTCTTCTTCATACTTGTTAAAATCAATGACTGCAGATGCTGGAAACCAGATTCTGGATTAGTGGTGCTGGAAGAGCACAGCAGTTCAGGCAGCATCCGAGGAGCAGTATAATTCTTTATACTTGTGATGAGCATTCATTTCATACATGTCAAGAGCACAGCCTTTCACAATTTAACACTATAAACAATTCTAGACAACAACACACAAATAGAAAAACATGCATTTATTACACTACACACCTTTCATGATCTCAAAAAACTTAAAGTGGTTTGCAGTCAATGAAGTGCTTTTGAAATGTAGTCATCATTTTGAATGTAGGAAATGTTATTAACAGGAATTCGAGAGTAGTGTGACTCATGGTAAAACTTCATCTTTGCCTTTACTACCTCTAGACTTCATAATTTCAATGCACTTCTGGTGATGTCCCATTTTTCATCACTATGTATACTTGTAGTTTTCTAAGTCATTGAGCTTCTCCTTTAAAAATCATTTGAATTGGTTTTGATTGTGCTAAATTTAATTTGATAAACCTTCTGTGAAGTGATGTTTCACAAGGTTAAACTTGTTTCATAAATTTGGTTGTTGCTATCCCTACAGGTGTCTTATCTATTTTATTAATTTCAGTAAATATTAGCTTCCTCTGCCACCATTGCAGAATAGCAGCACTGCACCTTATCTACAGAATACACTGCAGGAACTCACCAAGGCTTTTCCAACAGCAACTTGTATATCCATGACTTTTACAAGAGTAGCAGATGCAAAGGAACATCACCACCAGCAAGTTTCTTTCCAAGCCACATAATCCAAACTGTTTTTAAAATATAGAACGTTTCCTTCATGCTACACCCGGAGCAACAAATCTCATGTTTTAAGAAATTATATATCAATTTATTTTGAAACCACTTCACTATACAAAGGAATTTAATCATTGAATGAACCGAGGGTTTGAATTCAATTAGCACATCCAGTATCATGAAAACGATGAATACTAAATTTCTTTCAATACATATTGTAAGCCAAATTTAATGTTTTTGGTTGAATTGCATTGTGAATGCTTGCACAAAGAATGCCCAATGGTACAATATGTTGGTCTAGATTAGAATGGTGCTGGAAAAGCACAGCAGTTCAGGCAGCATCCGAGGAGCAGTAAAATCGACGTTTCGGGCAAAAGAGGCTTTTGCCCGAAATATCGATTTTGCTGCTCCTCGGATGCTGCCTGAACTGCTGTGCTTTTCCAGCACCATTCTAATCTAGACTCTGGTTTCCAGCATCTGCAGTCATTGTTTTTACCGAAAATATGTTGGTGCTCTTTGGAAGCGATGTGAGAAATACAGCTTCAGTAGCACTTACACTGCTTGGTGGTGAGCTGTCAAGTTTCAGTACATTCATCAGGCAAGGCACTAAATAAGGAAGGTGAACCATCAGCGGGGACCTCAGCATGGATCACGTCTCATTATTTCCTACTGGTTAGGAACAGAAGGCATTTTCAGAGTTCATAAAGATACTTGCAGGTGCTCACTTGTCCCCTCAGCTGGAGCTCAAAACATGAAGAATAAGAAGCTACAAAATATAGGAAACTATAATAATCTTTTTAAAGGCAAGGTTTGGCCGATATAACGTTATTTTGAAGGGCAGTTGATAAGATTCATGAGAATGGTTTCATGGATGATGAAGCTCTATTATGTAGATAGCTTGGAGAAAGGGGAACTATTTTCTACAGAGAACGTTCAGGTCAGATTTGATTCAAAGATCCATAATAACCAAAGCAGAAAGGAAAAAACTGATGGAATGATGGGGGAATAAAGGGCACAGTTTTAAATGGTGTCCAAAAATCAATAAGAGACATAAGAAAACATGTCCTTATGTAGTGAGTAGCTAAGTTAGGGTGGCATGGTAGTACGGTGGTTAGCACTGAGCCAGTGACCCAGACTCAATTCACAGCACCATGAAGTTGGGTTCAATTCGATCCCATGTGGAGTTTATAAATTTTCTCCATGTCTGCATAAATTTCCTCTGGGTGCTCCAGTTTCCTCCTACAGTCCAAAGATGTGCAACATAAGTGGATTAAATGTGCGAAATGCTACACTACAGGGGTAGGGAATGGGTCTGGGTGGGATGCTCTTCAGAGGGTTGGTGTGGACCTGATGGGCTGAATGACCTGCTTCTACACAAATCCCATGACAGTCTAGCAGAGGATTTTTCATCAAGTCTTTCAAGAGAGAATTATATTTTTTTTGACCTGAAAAGGAAAAATGGGCAGAGTTGAAGCAAAAAGGCAGTGGAATGATACAAAGTAAGACGTTCATCCAGAGAGTTGGCACAGACACAGTGGACCAAATGGTGTCGTTCTGTGATTTAATCACTCTATGATTTGATGATTCCCCTTTTAAAGTTTTCTGTCCATGTGATTTGATCTCACTATATCCTCCATTCAGCTTCAAACAAACTGCTATAATCAACTACAGGAAGGACATGTAATGGAATCCTGCAATCAGCCGGGACTTGAGTGAGCAGCTTGACAGCAAACATAGAAAACTTATTCATAAGAGCAGGTAGGCCATTGAGCCAATGAGCTTGCTCTGTAATTTAACATAATCATGGCTGATCATTTATCTCAACACCATACAGCCATTCTCTCCCCAAACCTCTTCATTCCTTTGGTCTCTAGAAATATATATTTCCTCAATATATTCAGGGACTTAGCCTCCACAACTTCTATTGTAGAGAATTCCATAAGCTCACTATCTTCTGAATGAAAATCAAATTCTCCTCATCTCAGTTCAAAGTGCTGCATACTTTGATAGCTATGAAAATGGTCTGTCTCCAGATCCTTTTTTATTGTTTGTAATTATTTTTTACATTTTCAAATAGATATCCAATTCTGTTTTGTAAATTACAATTGAATTTCCTTACACTAGCTTTTCAGTTTGTGCATTCCAGATATTAACAACTCAATATGCATCAGACCAACCTCTTCAAATCCAGTAAAAACAAAGCAGATATAGCTTTGGTGAGTTGCCACCAGACTAAGAACTAAATTATAATACACCAGCTTCTATTATATTTACAGTACATCGTGAAGATACACAATGTAGATTATCAACTACTCCATCAGCATTTCTAATTTGCTGCTTAAACTCCAAAATTTGACTCCGATAATTATTCAATGTTAACCGACAGTTTCTGACTCTAGTTACTAAAATTGATGTCAATCATTTTAGCTGTCTAAGGTAATCTTCAATATTTTTCACAGAACATATGCATTAATCAAAGTTTTCAGTCAATGTCAGCAGTGACAAATATTGTAACATTGTATCATTCCCATTTGCATCTAATTCACACATGTCTGGTGTCACACCAAAAAAAGACATTAATGTGGCTTTAATTTGGACATGATTTGGAGATGCTGGTGTTGGACTGGGGTGTACAAAGTTAAAAATCACACAACACCAGGTTATAGTCCAACAGGTTTAATTGGAAGCACACTAATTGGAAGCTAGTGTGCTTCCAATTAAACCTGTTGGACTATAACCTGGTGTTGTGTGTTTTTTAACTTAATTTGGTCAAATACTTAGAGGTCTTTGGGAAATGAACAGGGGAGTGGGATAAAATAAATAACCCATCAAGCTGGTACATGCTGAGCCAAATGGCCTTGTTTTATTCTATGAGCACCACTGACTCGAGGATTCTGCAAACCATATAAAACCCAATGGCTTGACCAGAAACAAAATAAATTAAAAATTGAAGTTAATTGTTCAAAGCATTTATGTGTGAAGTATAAACAAATTGCCTAGACATATTGATATTGACGTAACGTTACGTGACATTATGAAGCACTAAGGCTATTACACACTTGATCCCTGAAATTGACTTGCAGTTTCAATCATGAGCTCCACAGACCAAAAAAATTATAAAAAACTATATCAAATTTCCTTTTCAAAAGTGTTGACGCCCTAGTCAACCAAATGCACTTTTCAGGGAATTCCAATCATTTACAACATAGATATAATTTCTGGAAAAACAAAGTGAGAAACCATCAATACAATCTCTGAAACACTCAACAATTGCTCAATTACGAAATGATTGCGAACTAACACAATATATATTAAAGTAATGGAAACATTTAACAAGCAAAGTAATAGGGATCCTAGTTACAGTCAAACCATAAAGGAGATAAACTGGAGATAAATAGTCTTCACAAATATCAAAGGTCAAATTAATAGGGACGCTTTTTGAAAGATTTTTCCCTGCTTTTTATGATTCTACTGTATCTGATATATTTGACCATTGCAAACACATCTGTTACAATCATTCCTTATCGTAACAGGAAAATAATCCAATAAGGATTCCCAAATTGCCCTTTAAAATTTATTAGTCATTGTAAGTTTTGTTGTTTGTTAAACACATACATACAGAATTATTTTTTCCCGAGAGGCTATCATTTTGCAAATCACAAGTGGAAGACTTGAGTGTCAGAACTCACTCCCGTGAATTCTTTCTGCATGGGACGGGAGCTCCATTCCTGACAACTCTAAACTTTTACATTTAGTACAATTTAATTCACTTACCAGCTGTTTATCACTTCAACGCCGCCACTCCAACCCCTCAACAAAATCTGTACAACTATCAATTAAAATTCGCATAAATCTCTACTTTGTACTTAGCCATTGCTCAGCCAACATTATTTTGTGACATTTTGTGTGAATTAGACCGGAAAGGTTGGTAATAAGACGCTGGCCAGCCGATGAAATGAACTCCCTGGCCACTAGTTGGTGCACGGTGTGAGGCAAGTTAACTGAACGGCACTAAAGCCCATTAAACAGTATCTCCGTTGTCTACATGAAAGGACACGACCAATTTAATAGGCAATATCTCGGACCCACATTTGTTTTCCTTTCGAAGAAGGAATGTAATTAGATTCTGCTCACGGTGTTCTGCCTTGAATTAATGCGGAGTCGTGCTTTCAATGCTATAGTCACGCTGGAATTCGTAATTTTAGATGCAACTTGAATCCAACAGAATCTTTACCAAAACGACCACAGCATCAGTGCACCGACTTGAGAAGTGTTCGCTCGCTTTGCGTTCCTGCTGCACGGAACATCTTTTCAACCTGTGGCGTTGAACTGAACCGATCCCCAAAATGCAATAACTGGCAAATCACCAGTCTGCCTTTGGTTTTCTGTTGCATTCTATCTCACACCTGTGTAACAAACGGTTCTGGAGAAGTTGCAAAGCTCTGATTGGGAGTGCAAAAGAATAAGTTTTACCCAATGCAAAAGTCTTAGTCACTTGACACGAGCAAATTACGATGCGTTGATTTTTGTAAACACTATCGAGTCTGTGCAACTTCGTAATCCCTGTAAAATGCCTTTACATCCAGAGGTGTTCTGAATTGTTCTATTTTGCCTCAAAAACACAGCACATCAACAGGCTGCAGACCAAGAGATGTCAGCTCAATATCTGAGGGTGAACGGAAATAACAGTAAAAGTAGATTGCGCTTACCTTAGAAACACTGCTACTCCCCAGACATAACCCCACAAAGCAGCTAACGAGTGACATTTGCCTTCGATCATGTTGACTCTAGCAGAAGGATGGCTGAACTGTAGTTTAATTGAGTTCTCCTCACTGACTTGACTCCTTTAACCTCCAGCACCATGGACAGCGCTCGCCTCTCAACAGCATTTGGGGGAATATCTTGCCGCCTTTTCGAAATGCCAAAGACAAAGATTCAGTGTTTTGCCGTTTTCTTTTCAGTACGAATGTATTTGTTTCTCTCTCTCTCTCTCTCTCCTGTCGGCGGTGACGGAAGGTCCCGGGATCACGTTTTCAAAGTCAAGGGCATCGCCTTGGCGGTGGAAGGAGTGGGGCGGTCACTCCTGCTGACCGCTCGCTCCGCCAGCAACATTTTCTATCAAGTGAAGCTTTGCCAGGAGCGGAGAGAGAGGGAGGGGGGTGGGGGGGAAGACACGCCGTGCAGCTAAACTTCACGCTGCAAACCAGGGAAGAGCGGGAGGGAAGGGCAAAAGCTTTGATCGACGGCATGGTTGGCAAACCAGCAGCGGGGGAAGAGGCAGGGCATTGGAGCTCTCCCGTGGGCTCGACCTGATGGGCCACTGGGGAAAGGCTGATGGCTGAGGGTGACAGCTTTCAGAGCAAATGTGCGGAAGGCAAGAGGTGCTTCTATTTTTGTGTCAGCTTATACGCCGGTAGACTGAGCCAGCTCCGTATTTGTGTTATGTATCTGTATCAGTTCTGAGGAAGGGTCACTGGACCCGAAACGTTAACTCTGCTGCCAGGTCTGCCGAGTTTTCTTTTTACCAGCGATTTCCGATTCTGTTTCTATGTGTGGATGTGAACTCGCTCAATTACTGATCAAATATACACATTTGGACACACCTCGCAGTCACTGTTATAGAGTCACAGGGTCATACAGCACGGAAACAGACCCTTCGGTCCAACCAGTCCATGCCGAACATAATCGCAAACTAATCTAGTCCCACCTGCCTGCTACTGAGCCATATCCTTCTAAACCTTCCTTATCCATTCACTTATCCAATGTCTTTTACACGTTGTAATCGTACCCACATCCACCACTTCCTCAGGAAGTTTATTCCACAGGGAACCACTCTCTGTGTCAAAAAACATTGCCCTGATGTCTTTTCTAAAACTCTCTCCTCTCACTTTAGATATGTGTCCTCTAGTCTTGAAATCCCACACCCCGAGGAACAAGAGGACTACCATGAACTCGAGGGAAGCCCCCCCCATTATTTTATAAACTTGTGTAAGGTCGCCTCTCCACCTTCTACGCTCCAGCGAAAAAAAAACCCCAGCTAGTCGGATGCTGCCGACTAATAAACTTTTCAAAAATGCAGTTCAGGTTTGTAATTTGGAAACAGAATGTTGCTCGATGTAAGGGATCAATAATCTAATTGTAGCTCAGTACTTTAGCGGGAACGGTAACAATTTAATGCAATGATTCTTCCTGCATTCCAATTTGCCTACCTGTGGTTAGCCTAAAATCACAGCAAACAGGCTTTGATTCTTTCAGAAACTGATAGCCTTCATTTCCTCTCGCATCCGAATCAGTTCAACACGAAAGCATTTCCCTTGCCAACAGTCTGCCAAATCCAATCGCTCCTTGTATTTATTCCCCAACCCGAACTAATTACAAACATCTATCACCTCCTCAGGGGAAGGGGCCATGTCTTAATTGCTCCAGGCACGCCCCCTACCCCCATGGTTTTAAGTTATAATGGTGGCTTTAATTTAGTTCTGAACCAGTTTTCGCTCTCATTTGATTTCGTGGAAATGGTCAACAGCAACGTGCTCCTGCCAGAGCGGGAGTTGCATTGCACTGGCACCTGGGTCTGAAGGAACTCTTCAGCAAATTCCCGTAGACATCGTTTGTGGGACACCCTGCGGTGTGAGACCACTGCCCACCCCCCCGGTTGGTGAATTAGGTGATCCGCACGAACAGACTTAAAGCGTAGCAGGACCCAACAGAATCGTTCTCAACAGTTGCCCTGTCAAGTCGCTGAGGCGTCTGTTGATGCGAGCTCAACAGTTCCTGTGGGGGCTATAATGAAACCATCCATCAATGTCAGTTGCCAGTTTAACCTTGAACTTCAGCGAGTCTGAATGCATTAGACGATGCATTAGGCGCTGTCGCGCTAAACTTTTGCGCACATACAAAACCTACGCCTTCGAATTAAACATGCAAACGAAATAAAATCGCGGCTTTAGAAACTTAACATTGGGTCACAGGCTGAGTCACCGCTGTTTCTAAATCTGGAAGGTCCTGTAAAGGCACTGGGTAATTCTTTAAATTCGCATGAAAAGTGAACAACTAAGGTACAGTGTATCCAATCGACTGAAGTCCCAGGTGCGGGAAATTGCTCAGAACTCTCAGTATATACATTATCGCTGAGACTATTCAATGCCAAGTTGGAAAGTCTGTAAAAGTGGCAGATTTGTTTTACTCTCATGGGATGTTAGGATCTATTTCTTGTTTATTGTTTATAGAAATTATTGTTCATCCTTCAGATACTATCCTCTAGATAGTAACCTACCTTCTTGAACATGGCAGTCCCACATCACAAAGCTGGTCCCCTTTTTTTCTAAAAAGCTGTTCCTTTTCTCAAGGTTACTGTGTCCTTGGTTTTTTTTTAGAGGGGTAATAAAACACTCCCAACTCTGATTAGACTGGTTTGGTACAGAGATTAAAGGGTATTGAGAGGCCTTTTGTTGATATGTAAACAGATGAGACTTCAGGCCAAAGTGGTCATGTTTTAGAAGTGACCTGTATAATGAAAGGGGTGTGGTCAGCTCTCTAGCTGAGCAATTTAGACCAGAACTAGTTGGGAGTTCAACATTGTGCTGTGTGGAAACTTTTTCTCTCTTTCCTTCTGCCCTTCTAACTTCAACCTGCAAGCATTTATTCCATTTTTTATTGGTCTTTAAAGGGGTTTGCCTATTATGACTGTTGTGCATATTTGGAACAGCACAATTAAGTCTAGTTTGGATAGACTGAGTTCTGCAGGGGTCCTTTATTTTGTTCTTTGTGTTTCATTGTGTAATTCTCTGAATACTTTTTTTTTGTCTGTTTTAAAACATGGTAGTCAACTTAGCTGCCTCACTCTGGATAATCTTCACCGTACAATTGCTGAACAAGTTGTAAAGTTATGGTCTGGATTGCCTGCTTGAGAATGTTTTGAATGGTCTGGCCTAGTCCATAACAGTTTGGGGGCTCTTTGCGGGATTTTAAACAGTGAGTGGTAGGTACGAGTGTCTTTATTTTGGGTGTTGGTTTGGTTGGGTAGACAAAGCTTGGGATAGTAATGGCTCTTTCAGTCGCCAAAGGTTTTCTGAAAGTGGATGTGGTGATTTTGAAAGTTTTGCAAAAGGTGAATAAGACCAAGCTGCAGGAATTAGCAGGGAAGCTGGAATTGGACCTGCCTGCTTCTGTGAGGAAAGGAGAGATAAATACAGCAGTAGCTGAGCATTTAAACTTGCTGGAGAAACCCTCAGAATTTAAAGGGATGGCAAGAATTCAATTGCAAATGAAGCAGCTTGTGTCAGAGGCGAGAGCTAAGGAAAGGGCAGCAGAAATGAAACAGATTGAGTAACGATTAGAAGCAGAAGAGAGGGAAAAAAGAGAGAGCAGCAGAAGAGAAAGCAAAAGAGAGAGCTTTTAAACTTCAAAAACTGATCCTTTAAAAGGAAAGTCAGCTTAAAAGGCTGGAGATAAAGGCTGAGGGTAGGCTCAATGAGGAAGAGAGTGAGGAGGAGCAAGCCTCTAGTTGCCTGAATTTGATGAGAAGGATGTGGAAGCCTTTTTCATCTCATTTGAAAAGGTGGCTCAGCAAATGCCAATGGCAATGTGGGGTTTGTTGATCCAAACAAAACTGGTCGGCAGGGCTAGTGAGGTATTCGCATCAGTATCAGAGGAGGTATCTGGGGAAGATGAGGAGGTGAAAAAAGACCATTTTAAGTGCAGATGAACTTGTACCAGAAGCCTATAGATAACGTTTCAGGAGGGACCTAGGTCAAACCTACATTGAGTTTGAAAGGATCAAACAGAGTAATTTTGATAGATGGATAAGAGCTTTAAAAAATCAAGCAAACATTTGATGCCCTTAGAGAGCTCATTATTTTGGAGGACTTCAAAAATTCACTGCCTGAAGTAGTGCAAACTCATGTGGAAGAGCAGAGAGTTAAAGCGGCAAGATTAGCAGCTGAAGTGGCTGATGATTATGAGCTGGTCCATAAAACTCGGTTTGGCTTCCAGAATCAATTTCAGTCCATGAGGGATAGAAACTGGAGCAAAGAGAAATCCTCACATGGAAAGGGAAAGGAAGATCTCAATGAGGATCATAAGGATAATTTACCACAGGGTAAAAATGAAACTCTTGAGGGGGACAAAAAGTTAAAAGCTCCGGTGTTTTCATTGTAATAAAGTTGACCACATGAAATCACAGTGTTGGTGGGCTAGGAAAAAGCCAGATGTAGGAAAACTGGACAAGTCTGGGAGTTTTGTTGGACTAGTAACAAAAAGCACAAGGGAAGTTAGACAACTGCCTCAGAGTGTACAAGATGATCAGAGGTTGATTAAGGATGAAGTGCCAGATTTGCTTAAAAAATGTACATGCAAGGGTAAAGTCTATTCACATAGGCTGGGAGCAGTAGGTAAAGAAGTTACAATATTAAAGGACACAGGATCCTCTTAGTCTGTGATGCTGAAGGATGAGGAGATATGTACTCCTGAGGGACTATTGCCATAAAAGGTACTGGTAACAGGAATTCATGGTGAGACAAAAAGCTATCAATTACTTAAACTGAGCTAGAGAGTCCAGAGAAGAGTGGAGAATTTGTGGTAGGAGTATGAGACAAACTCTCAGCTCCAGGAATACAATTTGTTTTTGCAAATGATAGAGCTGATTCACCTAGGCATGCTGCCTACTCTGGTTGGAAACCCAGTGAAGACACAAGCAACTGAAGAAAGGACAGATGCTTATCCATGAATTTTCCCAGATTGTGTGATCACGAGATCACAGAGTCACAAGTTGAAGCAGGAGAGATCAAAAGGCACAGATAAGGAAGCTTTACCTCAGATGTTTTTTGATCAGATAAGTGGGACAGAGCAGGAGCAACACGATAAACAAGCAAGTATCTTTAGCTCTGCTACACTTATTGATTACAGCAGCAAGATGAGAACTTAAAACAGTTGTATCAAAATATATTTACAGAGGAGAGTGAATGCCTTCCCATGTGTTATTACTTAACAAATTATGTCTTAATGAGGAAATGGAGACCATCACACATTCAAGCTGATGAGAAATGGGCAGAGATTCATTAAATTGTTTTGCTGGTATGATATAGAAAGGAGATACTGTGATTGGCACATGAGCTACCACATAGAGGTCATTTAGGGGTGAGGAAAACACAGGCTAAAATGCAAAGATATTTTTACTAGCCTGGACTACACAAGGATGTAGTTGAATTTTGCCAGATGTGTCATACATGTCAGCTAATCAGATGAAGGGCTCCAGCCCAAAATGTCAATTTTCCTGCTCCTCAGATACTGCCTGACCTGCTGTGCTTTTCCAGCAACACACTCTCAACTCTGATCTCCAGCATCTGCAGAACTCACTGTCTCCTGATTGTGTTGGCCCCCAAACTCAAAACAAAGTGGGGATAAGTATTCATTGACATAATGGATGTGACGACTAGATTTTCAGAGGCAATTCCATTACGCAACACCACAGCTAAAACAGTTGTAGAAGAATTACTTAAATCTTTAACTAGATGCAGACTACTAATAGAGAACCAGTCAGATCAAGGATCAAACTTCACATCTGAACTACTCAAGAAGGTTATACATAACATGGGAATAAAGCAATTCAAATCTACTGTGTACCATCCAGAATTGCAGAGAGAACTGGAGAGATGACATCAAACACTAAAGACCATGTTGAGGGCTTATGGTCAGGATTATCCAGATGATTGAAATAAGGGAGTTCCATTTGTACTTCTTACAATCAGAGATGCACCGAATGAATTGACTAAATCAGTCTATTTGAATTAATTTTTGGGCATGAAGTAAGAGAGCCGTTAAAATTGATTAAGGGGAAATTAATAAGTCAGAATTCAGAGACCACCCATTTGGACTATGTGTCACATTTTAGGGAACAATTAAATAGAGCTGGAGTGTTGGCTAGGCAGAATATAACAGTATCACAGCATACAATGAAACAGGAAGTGGACAGGAAATCACAAATTTGCAATTTTGCAATTGGGGATAAGGTATTAGTGTTACTTCCAGTAGCAGGTGAGCCTTTAAAAGTAAGGTTTAGCGGACTTCATCAAATTGAGAAGATATTGAATGAGGTGAACTACTTAATAAGGACTCCAGACAGGGAGAAATCTCACAGAGTGTGTCATGCGAATATGCTCAAAAGGTATTTTGATCAGGAAGGAAAGCAAGAGGAGAAGGTGTTAATGATTACAGCACAGAAGGAACAACCAAGCTCAGAGGATTCTGAATTGGACATTTCTCAAGTCAAATTGGACAATGAGGAAGTTGCCAAAAATTGGAATAAATTATTGAGTTACCTTCCAGAAGAAAATAGAAATGGCCTGAAAGAGTTATTACTGTCACACAGGGAGATGTGCGGAAATAAACTAGGAAGTACTAACCTAATTGTGTATGATGTAGAAACAGGAGATGCTGTTCTGATTAAGCAACGTTGTTATAGGCATTACCCTCTAAAGTTGGCACAGCTTCAGAAGGAGTTAGAGTGCATGCTCCAAGATGGCATAATCGAAGTGAGTTACAGTGACTGGAGCTCACCCGTAGTCATGGTGCCAAAGCCAGATGGTACCCAACGGTTATGTGTGGATTATCGCAAAGTCAATGCCATGACAAAGACTGATTCATATCCAATTCCAAGGTTGGAGGACCGTGTCGAAAAAGTGGGACAAGCAACTTACATTCCTAAGTTGGACTGGCTCAGAAGCTACTGGCAAGTATCTCTGTCAGAGAGAGCAAAGGCTTTTGTAACACCACAAGTACTACATCAGTTTAAAGTCATGCCATTTGGTAAGAAAAACTCTCCAACCACATTTCAGAGATTGCTTAATAAAAGTCATTGACGTGTTACCCAGTTGTGTTGATTACATTGATGACCTGGTGATTTTTAGGCACTCATGGAAGGAACATTTACAGCATTCATCAGATTTATTCCATTGACTTCGGAAGGCAGGCTTGGTGGTAAACCTAACTGAATTTGCCAAAGCCTAATAAACGTTCCTGGGCCATGTTATTGGACATGGACAAATGGCTCCGTGGGACGTGAAAACAAAAGTAATTGGGGAATTTCCCACACCGTTGACAAAAAGAGCAGTACTACAGTTCCTGGGAGTGAGTGGATTTTACCAAAGGTTTGTGCCGAACTTTAGCAGTGTGGCTGCTCCACTCACTGAATTGTTAAAAAAGGGCAAGAGGTTTCAGTGGACAGCAGACTGTCAAAAGGAATTTGACAACCTAAAAACTGTGTTAACCACTGTCCAAGTATTAGTGACACCAGATTGCACAAAGCCTTTCAAAGTGGCTATCACTGCCAGTGATGTGGGTGTCAGTGCGGTGCTCCTGCAGGAGGATGATGAGGGAATATAAAGACCCATCAGGTAATTTTCCAGGAAGTTGAACCTACATCAACAGTAATATTCAATGGTGGAGAAAGAGACTTTGAGCTTGGTGTTGGCATTACAATATTTCAGCGTTTATATCACCAGCAATGCATCTGAGACAATTGCATACACTGATCATAACCCATTGACATTTTTGGAAAAATATAAGGACAAAAATGCCAGATTGTTTAGATGGAGCTTGTTGTTGTAGCCATTCAGTTTGACAATTGTGCGGGTGGCAGGTCGTGAAAACACGATTGCTGATGTGTCATCGAGACTCAAATGAAATACAGAGGTGTTTGGTGGTGGGTATACCGCGGCCTGAATTCACATGTGGTTGTGCATGTTTGCATGTATATAGTTGGTATAATGTACATGTGTGTTTTAGACTACTAACCAATCTGTTTTTGGAGGATTTTAAAAATGAAGCCATCTTTTGGTATTGATGGTTCAATTTTTTAAGGGGGAGGTGTCACAAAGCTGGTTCCTTTTTTACTAAAATCTGTTCCTTTTCTCAAGGGGTCATAAAACACTCATGGCTCCAATTGGACTGGTTTGGTACAAAGCTTAAAGGGTATTGAGAGGCCTTTTTGTTTATTTGTAAACAGATGAGACTTCAGGCCAAAGTGGTCATGTTTTAGAAGTGGCCTGTACAATGAAATGGGAGTGGTCAGCTCTCTTGCTGGGCAGTGTAGTCCAGAACTGGTTGGGAGGTCAACAGTGAGCTATGTGGAAACTCTCTCTCTCTCTCCTTCTGTCCTTCTAACTTCAACCTGTAAGCACTTGTTCCATTTTTTACTGGTCTTTAAGGGGCTTTGCTAATTGGGACTGTTGTTTATATTTAGAACAGCATAATTAAGTCTAGTTTGGATAGACTGAGTTCTGCAGGGGTTCTTTAATCTGTTCTTTGTGTTTCATTGTGTAATTTTGTGAATAAACTTTTGTCTGTTTTAAAACCTCGTAATCAATCTAGCTACCTCACTCTGGGAATTTTTCACTGTACACTTAACGAAACAAATTGCAAAGTTATGGTCTGGGTTGCCTACTTAAGAATGTTTTGAGTGGTCTGTCCTAGTCCATACATTGGGGAGAACCACATTGCTGTGAGGAAGGCAGTTCTGGGAATCTGACCCAGCAACACTGAAAACAGTGCAACTGAGAGTAACGTTTAGCTGATTTGGATGAATGGCTGGTTTGTGATGTACAGTGAAACTAATAGCATGGGTTCAGCTCATACACTGGCTGAGGTACCCATGAATGGGTTTCCTTTTTAATCTTTCTCCTCACTTGAGGCATGGTGACCTTTAGGTTAAACCAACATCAGTTGTCCTTCCCTATGGTCTAGATTAGAGTGGTGCTGGAAAAGCACAGCAGGTCAAGCAGCATCCGAGGAACAGAAAAATCGACGTTTCGGGAAAAAGCCCTTCATCAGGAATGATGAAGGGCTTTTGCCGAAACATCAATTTTCCTGCTCCCTGGATGCCGCCTGACCTGCTGTGCTTTTCAAGCACCACTCTAATTTAGACTCTGATTTCCAGCGTCTGCAGTCCTCACTTTTGCCTCCTTCCCTATGGTCTGCTAAGACGATGGTGAGTTTGCCTTTCTATTATTTCTCTTTTGTATCAAGGTTCAGATTTTCTTCTCTCCTGTGGCTGTAGTGGAGGAAGGCGGTTGCATGGTTCTGTGGTGATGGCGGAAGTGTGGTGGGATCCAGATGTCCACTCCTTGTTACCATGGTGGTCGCAGCTGGAGAAAAGACTTCATTGTTGGTGACTTGGTGAGTCTTGTCTGTTCCTCCTGGCTATGGTAGTGTGGTGGTTTCAGCAATGGGTATAGTGGTGACAGTGTGGTGGGTCTGGTCTGTTCCTCCTGGCTATGGCAGTGTGGTGGTTTCAGCAATGGGTATAGTGATGGCAGTGTGGTGGATCTGGTCTGTTCCTCCTGGCTATGGTGGTGTGGTGGTTTCAGCAATGGGTATAGTGGTGGCAGCATGGTGGGTCTGGTCTGTCCCTCCTGGCTATGGCAGTGTGGTGGTTTCAGCAATGGGCATAGTGGTGGCAGTGTGGTGGGTCTGGTCTGTCCCTCCTGGCTATGGTGGTGTGGTGGTTTCAGCAATGGGTATAGTGGTGGCCGTGTGGTGGGTCTGGTCTGTCCCTCCTGGCTATGGTGGTGTGGTGGTTTCAGCAATGGGTATAGAGGTGGCAGCGTGGTGAGTCTGGTCTCTTCCAACTGGCTATGGCAGTGTGGTAGTTCCAGCAATGGGTTTGGTGGCAGTGTGGTGGGTCTGGTCTGTCCCTCCTGGCTATGGCAGCGTGGTGGTTTCAGCAATGTGTATAGTGGTGGCAGCGTGGTGAGTCTGGTCTGTCCCTCCTGGCTATGGCAGTGTGGTGGTTTCAGCAATGGGTATAGTGGTGGCAGCGTGGTGAGTCTGGTCTGTTCCACCTGGCTATTCTGGTGTGGTGGTTTCAGCAATGGGTATAGTGGTGGCAGCGTGGTGAGTCTGGTCTGTTCCTCTTGGCTATGGCAGTGTGGTGGTTTCAGCAATGGGTATAGTGGTGGCAGCATGGTGAGTCTGGTCTGTTCCACCTGGCTATTCTGGTGTGGTGGTTTCAGCAATGGGTATAGTGGTGGCAGCGTGGTGGGTCTGGTCTATTCCTCCTGGCTATTCTGGTGTGGTGGTTTCAGCAGTGGGTATAGTGGTGGCAGTGTGGTGGGTGTGGTCTGTTCCTCCTGGCTATGGCAATGTGGTGGTTTCAGCAATGGGTATAGTGGTGGCAGCATGGTGGGTCTGGTCTGTTCCTCCTGGCTATGGCAGTGTGGTGGTTTCAGGAATGGGTATAGAGGTGGCAGTGTGGTGGGCGTGGTCTGTTCCTCCTGGCTATGGCAGTGTGGTGGTTTCAACAATGGGTATAGTGGTGGCAGCATGGTGGGCCTGGTCTGTCCCTCCTGGCTGTGGTGACAATGGCCTGGCTTGAATGATGGCCTCAGTGTCGTTGATTTGAGAGGTCTACTCTATCCCTTCTGGCTACGGTGGGGATGCAATAGCTACAGCATCAGCTTTGGCAGTGGCAGTGTGGTGGGTCTGGTCAGAAACCCTCACTTTGACATTTTCGGGGTGGCTTTGGCAACGGTATCCCGAAACCGTATCGGAAGCCCAGAAACCGCGGAGGGAACAAAAGGTGATCCTTTTCTTAAATTTGACTCAATTGTTTCTTTTTATAGTTTATGTAAGTAAAATGGTGCTCGATTATGGCAACTTATACACTTTTCATTGTATTTTCATTAACATAAGTGGCAATAAATTACTGTTCTTGTCTATTCTTAGATTAAAACCAGGACAGTGAGTAGCTTGCAAAGGGGTTTGCAGGTGGTGGTGCTCCCATGCATCTGTTGCCCCTGTCTTTTTATCTGGCATAGGTTGTGAATTTGGAATTGTGCTATTGGAGGATCCTGGATACGTTACTACTGTACATCTTGGAGATGGTACATACTATGTGTTTGTGGCAGACTTGGTGCCAGTCAAGTGGGCTGCTTTGTCTAGAATACTGTCATGATTTTGTAGCCTTGTGGAGCTATACTCATCCATTCAAGAAAAGGAGAATATCCTATTGCACCCCTGACATGTACCTTGTAGATGGTGAAGAGAATTTGTGGAGAGACAAGGTGATATAAACTTCCTCGTCACTGACTTGCTGTTGTAGCCATGTATTTATATAGCTGATCCTGTTCAGTTTATGGTCAATGGTAATTGTTCATAGAATCCTTACAGTGTGGAAACAGGCTTTTTGGCTCAACAAGTTCACACCGACCCTCCAAAGAGTAACCCACCCAGACTCATTCCCCCTACCCTAGATGTACCCCTGATTAATGCACCTAACCTACACATCCCTGAATACCATGGGCAATGTAGCACAGCCACTTCACCTAACCTGCACATCTTTGGACTGTGGGAGGAAACCCATGCAGACACAGAGAGGATATACAAACACCAGATAGACAGTCACCCAAGGCTGGAATCGAACCCAGGTCCCTGGCACTGTGAGGCAGTAGTGCTAACCAGTGAGCTGCCACACTGTGCCACGATTGTTGTGAGACATTGATACCATTGGATGTCAAGGGACAATAATTAGATTCTCTCCAGTTAGACCTTCGATTCCAGGTGAGCTTTGCTTGTGGAAACCTTCAATGTGGCCTTAAAAGAAGTGAATCAAGGGTTGGTCTTTGCTCTGTGTAAGTGAAGCACAATCCCATGTCCCCATGAGGATGTGTAATGTGAGTGCAGATCACTATTGTGTGCAATTAAGGGTGTGTGTATAACAGTCATGTTAATGCAATATGAATGCAGAGCCTGAAGCTAGAACTCTGGGAATTGGGGGTCGGGGGTGGGGCCATTATATTTTGAATTAATGTCAGCACTGAAGTCATTGTCTATTATTGGAAAAACTATTGTGGTCAGTAACAGGAGATCTGTGGTCTACTTTTATCTGGACTCCTAAATATGAAATGGCTGCAGGTCAAGGATAACAAATGCTGACCTTACTAGTGACTTCTCCATCCTGTCAGAATAAAGAAAATCATATTTTCAAAATCTTGAGCGTCTGGACAGAGTAGACAATGGGGAAGAAAAATAAACTGTTCCATGGAAGAATTGAGAATCAGAGGGCACAGATTTAGGAAATTGACACAAGAAGCAGTGGAGACATGGGAAGAAACCTTTTCACACAGAGAGTGATTCAGATCTGGAATGCATTGCTAGACAGTGGTGTAAAGCTAGGTTCAGTTGGAACATCAAGAAGGAATTAGAATTTCCTCTGAAAAGCCAGAATGTGCAGGTCTAGTTGAACAGGGTGGTGGAGTGACATCCAGTGAATTATGGTGCAAACAAGATGGACTGAGTGATGTCCCAGAATGTAATCATTCTGTGACGCTGTGAAGGTAATTCAATCTGTTGCATAGCTTTACTCACAAATGAGTTTAACTTGAGTTTCACAGGTCCAGAATTAACGCAGACTACCATTGACATAGGTTTATGAACCTTTCTTCAAAGGAAACAGGTTCTCCCTGTCTACTCTTTCCAAAACCCTCAGTGATTCTATTGCCCCTTTGACTTTTCTGCTGTTTCTTTACATGTTTCAGTACCATACCCTTATACCACACAAAGCATCCATTGACTCATTCTATCTCCCCCACCTTCCACTCAGTCACAGGCTTTCCCTCTTGTTTAATGCCCACCTGCCCTGCTCTCTGCCACTGACTTTACTCAAAACCTATTTTGCGAATGTGATAAATTTAGCAACAGGACTAGATTTCAAATTTCAGAGATCAAAAATGAAAAGAAGAAAGAATGGACGAAAGAAATGAAGAGCATTTATCTGAAAAGGAAAAGAAGGTGGGACAATGCTGCTCAATGAACTGCTCCTTTGGAGAGCCAGTGTAAAAGCAATGGGCCAAATGTCTTCATTCTGCACTGTGAGAATTTTTGTGATGGCAGAAATATAGCAAGCAGCTTGTGCATAGCAAACCCCCATAAACAGCATGCCAATAATGACCACATTCTCTTTTTTGGGTTATTGGTTGAAGAATAAAACCTGGCCAAGATATTATGGATAATTCTCTGCTGTTCTTTGAAACAATGCTATAGGGATATTTTATCACCATCCCAGCAGGCTGATGTAGTCTTGGTTTATTGTTTCATGATAAAAGTGCCAACAGTGTTGTGATCCCTGAGTACTTCATTGAAGTGGTGGACTTCTTTTTGTGCTCAATAACTTGTCATGTTTGAACATGGAGACAGGCAAGAGCACTGCCAACTGATTCACTGCTGACATAGCTGACACCTTGCAATGTAACATTGACTAACCGTCAAGTGTGTATCAATCATAGGGTCATAGTGACACAACACATAAACAGACCCTTTGGTCCAACCTGTCCGTGGCAACCAGGTACCCTAAACCGATCTTGTCCCATTTGCCAGCATTTGACCCACATTCCTCTAAACCCTTCCCCTTCATGTGCCCATCCTGATGCCATCTCAATATTGTTAGTCCACCTGCCTCCATCACTTCCTCTGGCAACTTATTCCATACACACACCATCCTCTGCATGAAAAAGTTGCTCCTGATGTCCTTTTTAAATCCCTCCCCTCTCACCCTAAACCTATGCCCTCTACAGTTTTAGAATCTCCTATCCTGGGAAAAAGACCTTGGCTATTCACCCTATCCATGCTTCTCATGATTTTGTAAACCTCTTCAAGGTCACCCTTTTGCTTTTGGTGCTTCAGGGAAAAAAAAACGCAACCTTTGCAAGTCGCTCCTGACAGTTCAAACTCTCCATACCCGACAACATCCTTGTGAATCCTTTCTGAACACAGAAGAAAATTTCAATAAGCCAACTTATTAACAAAACAGAATAATTACACAATAGAAATTCTGTTAATTAGAAGATGGAATTATTATATCCACCTGCAGTTGAACAAGTAATGGAAATTCTTAGAAAAAGGATAATCACTTTAAAGTAAACTAAATAGCTAGACCAACCAACTTGCCACAGAAAGTTGAAACAAAAACTGAAATTGCTAGAGGTTTAACTAACATTTTGCCAAATGTGAGGAAGGTGCCTGAGGACTGAAGGACAGAAATAGATTTATTAGCTAAAATAAGGGTCAGGAAAACATACTTGGAAATATCAAACATCTGGTGCAGGAAATGATTTTGAGATGCGGTGCGTGACCATGTGGAAAATCGTCACTTGTTAAGGGACAGTTAGCATTCATTCGGAAAGGTGAAGTCATGTCTAACTAACTCACTGGAGTCTTTCCAAGACGTAACTGACACAATGGACAAGGAAATGCCACTGAGATATGTCTGGATTTTCAGAAAGCTTTCAACAAAGTTCCACATCAGTGAGTAATGGCTCAGGTTACATCATAGAACAGGAGGTATAGTGCTGAATATAAATGCACTGTATAGAGACAGATCTTGAAGTAGCTACCAGATATGGAACTCAAAACAACTAACTGAACTAAGATGTAAAACAACAAGATTTAAGAATAATCCAAAGTCATATTTCATTCATGCAATGAATAAATTCTAACAACAGTTAAACTTTGAATTGAGATAATATAAAGTTTAAATAATCAAATGATGAATGTTTTACTCTTTCCATCATTCTTTGCATTTTATATGTTTCTTTGAAAAATGATTGATTGCGAAACTTAGCTCATTTCAGTCCTTGACTGTGACAAAATTTAAATAACTTTTAAATAAATACACCTACAATTAAATAAAATTGCCTCAGTAGAAGGAACAGGGGGAAGCTATTATTGGAAACTCTTTAGGCTTGAAAGATATATCCCAGCAGTTGATTTTAGGATCCTTGCTGTCTTATGGGATTGTCTGGAGTATTCTTTACAAATGATTAAAAGAAAAGGCCAGACAAAGAATGAAGGGTGCAACTGAAGTTGGAAGGAGCTGTATTTTTTAAATCACTGATGCAGTGGATGGCAGATGAAACTCGGGAACACATGGAGTTGTTGACTCAGCCAGTTCAAGTGCCATACATTCTCCTTTAAACTACTGCACATCTGTGCTGCTTACCAATCAATACAAGTGAAGACAGACGTTAAAGATCCATATGGCTTTATTAATGGGGGCAGAGTATACATAAGCAAAAACATTGTTCAAATCCTTGAGAGATCACTGCGAAAACCTCAACTGCTGTATAAAACTAAATACTACATTTCAGGAAGACTGTCTTATGGCTGAAGAAAGAGTGCATCTGTTTACTGGAATAACACCAAAGATGTGGAGTTACAATTAGAGTCATAGAGTCGTGGAGATGTACAGCACGGAAACAGACCCTTCGGTCCAACTCATCCATGCCGACCAGATATCCCAACCCAATCTCGTCCCACCTGTCAGCACCCAGCCCATATTCCTCCAAACCCTTCCTATTCGTATACCAGTCCAGATGCGTATTAAATGTTGCAATTGTACCAGCCTCCACCACTTCCTCTGGCAGTCCATTCCACACATGCACCACCCACTGCATGAAACAGTTGCCACTTAGGTCTCTTTTATATCTTTCCCCTCTCACCCTAAACCTATGCCCTCTAGTTCTAGACTCTCCGACCCCAGGGGAAAGACCTTGTCTTTTTATCCTATCCATCACCCTCATGATTTTATAAACCTTTACCTCAGCCTCCGACGCTCCAGGGAAAACAGCCCTGGCATAATCAACCTCTCCCTGTAGCTCAGATCCTCCAACCCTGGCAACATCCTTGTAAATCTTTTCTGAACCCTTTCAAGTTTCACAACATCCTTCCAATAGGAACAAGACCAGAATTACACGCAATGTTCCAAAAGTGGCCTAACCAAAGTCCTGTACAGCCACAACATGACCTCCCAACTTCTGTAGTCATTACTCTGACCAATACTCTGTACATCCACCAATATCATTTATTGTATCCGTTGCTCCCGATGTGGTCTCCTCTACATTGGGGAGACTGGACGTCTCCTAGCAGAGCGCTTTAGGGGATGTCTCTGGGACACCCGCACCAATCAACCATGCCGCCCTGTGGCCCAGCATTTCAACTCCCCCTCCCACTCAGCGAGGACATAGAGGTCCTGGGCCTCCTTCACCGCCGCTCCCTCACACCCGACGCCTGGAGGAAGAATGCCTCATCTTCCGTCTCGGAACACTTCAACCCCAGGGCATCAATGTGGACTTCACTAATTTCCTCATTTCCCCTTCCCCCACCTCACCCCAGTTCCAAACTTCCAGCTCAGCACTGTTCCCATGACTTGTCCTACCTGCCTATCTTCTTTTCCACCTATCCACTCCACCCTCCTCTCTGACCTATCACCTTCATCCTAACCCTATTCACCCATTGTACTCTTTGCTACCTTCCCCCACCCTCCTCCCTGACCTATCACCTTCATCCCCTCCCCCACTCACCTATTGTACTCTATGCTACTTTCTCTCCACCCCCACCCTCCTCTCATTTATCTCTCCACCCTTCAGGCACTCTGCCTGTATTCCTGATGAAGGGCTTTTGCCCGAAACGTCGATTTTCATGCTCCTCGGATGCTGCCTGAAGTGCTGTGCTTTTCCAGCACCACTCTAATCCAGAATCTGGTTTCCAGCATCTGCAGTCACTGTTTTTACCCCAATAAAGGAAAGCATACCAGATGCTTTCTTCGCAATCCTGTCTACCTGCTACTCTACTTTCAAAGAGCTATAAACCTACACTCCAACTTATGAGGAAAGACTAGGGATGGTGGTTTTTTTCTTCTTACAACAGAGAAGGATAAGGAGAGATTTAATTGCAGATGTCCAGCATCATGGAGGTTTTTGATAAAATAAGTTAGGGACAATATTTACAGTACAGTGCAAGCAGGTATAACATGACAGTTGAGTTCCTCTTGTTATGGATCAGGTCAGACCCCCTTAAAACATTTTAAGATGGGAGCCCAGACCTAACTTTGCAGCTTGTTTTAAGCAGGTGTATTGTATTCCAGGAGAGAATCAGCTGGTCAAACCACTTCATTTTAAACAAAACAAAATTTCTTTGCAAGATTACTGAATGAAACACAAAGAACAGACAACAGAATACTGAATAACTTATCCTATCTGAAAACCCAACAGACAATTCCAACTTAATGATGCTGTTCCAGATACTTACAAGAATCCCCACAAACACCCCTTTGCACAAAAGCTAAAATCAAAGAAGTTCTGACAGGAGAGAAGTCAGAGAGAGATCAGTGGCTTTTCTTCACACTGCTGCTAAAAGAAACAAATCAGAGTGAAGCTGAGCTGGGAGAACTGGCCACTCCCCTTTCATTTTGCAAGTTTTTTTTTAAACTTGAAAGCCTTATGCCATGGGAATTGCCGTTAGCTATAAACCCATTCAAACGCAGACTTTTTAGAAACTGTGATTTTATGACCTCCTGAAGAAAACAAAACAAGGACAATGTAATCTTTTAAAGGAGCAGTTTTGTTACGCTTTAACTTTGCACGAAAATCGCGCTATAGAAAACCATTGTAGAAGATCGCTATAGAAAATTGCTATACTGGTTCAGTAGAAAGTTCACATTATCCAAGCAGTGTCCACAATGTGTTAATCACGTTACACCAAATTCACGTTAATGAAATGCACGTTATACCAGAGCAATCTCACAATAAAACAAAGAAGAACTGATACTCAACAGTGGAAAAAAAACAGAAATTGCTGGAGAAACTCAGCTGTCTTGCAGCATCAAAGGATAGAGAATCAGAGCTCACAGATTCCCTACAGTGTGAAAGCAGGCCATTCAGTCCATTCAGTCCACACTGGCCCTCCAAAGAGCATCCTATCCAGATCCACTCCATCCCTGTAACCCTGCATTTCCCAAGGTGAATCCACCCAGCTTGCACATCCCTGGACACTGTAGGCAATTTAGCATGGCCAATCCACCTAACCTACATATCGTTGGACTGTAAGAGGAAACTGGAACTCTAGAGGCAACCCACGTTGACACAGGGAGAATGTGCAAACCCCATACAGACAGTTGCCCAAGGCTAGAATCAAACCCAGGTACCCAGTGCTGTGAGGCAGCAGGACTAACCACTAAGCCACCATTTGACAACTTCTTCCAGATTTTGTTATAGTGCAACGTTCTGAAAGTTTGGATTTCACCCTTGGCTATTCTTGGTCTGCAGACGTGGTCCTCAATGTGTTCCAGCACAGTGTGATCATCCAGGAACAAAGCAACAAGAGTAGGCTATTTGGCCCATCGAGCCTGTTCCACCATTCAATGAGATCATGGCTGTTCTGTGGCCTAACTCCATGTCCTGAACTTAGACCATGTTCCTTGTTACTTTGCTGAACAAAACATTATCAATCTCAGAATTATTATGAACAACTGATCTAGCATTAACTGCCATTTGTGGAAGAGAATTCCAAATCTCCCTACCACCCTAAAAATGCTTTCTAACATCTCTCCTGAATAGTCTGGCCATAGTTTTAAATGATGCCCCCCCTAGTTCTAGGAACCCCAGTCATTGGAAACAGCTTATCTAGCCTGTCAATTCCTGTTATTATCTTGAAGACTTTGATTTCTAGAGAAATTCTCGGGAAAGCAAGCCTAATTTATATAATTTTCCCTCATAACTCCTGCAGTCCAGGTATCATTCTCATTAAGTTAAGTTGTAGAGACATACAGCTGAGAAGCATGCCTGTCAGCCTACCATGTCTATGTTGAGTAACAAACACCAGTTTATGCAAATCCTATTTACCTGTACCTGGTCTGTAGCCTGCTATGCAATGGCATTTTAGGTGGCTATTCAGTTGCTTCTTAAATGTTGCAAACGTGCCTGCCTCCACCAGCCTCTCAGGCAACATGTTCAATGTCCTTCAGTTTGATGAATTATTTCTCCAAATGTTTAGTCTATGGAGTATAACTGCACCTTTTCTCTAAGCAGATGTTGTGAAACAGAAAGGACATATAAGGATGTTGCCAGGGTTGGAGGATTTGAACTATAGGGAGAGGCTGAATAGACCGGGGCTGTTGTCCCTGGAGCAGAGGAGGCTGAGGGGTGACTTAATAGAGGTTTATAAAATCATGAGGGGCATGGATAGGGTAAATAGACAAAGTATTTCCCCTGGGGTGGGGGAATCCAGAACTAGAGGGCATAGGTTTAGGGTGAGAGGGGAAAGGTATAAAAGGGACCTAAGGGGCCACTTTTTCATGCAGTGGGTGGAAAGTGTATGGAATGAGCTGCCAGAGGAAGTGGTGGAGGCTGGTACAATTGCAGCATTGAAAAGGCACCTGGATGGGTGAATGAATAGGACGGGTTTAGAGGGATGTGGGCCAAGCACTGGCAAGTGGGACTAGATTAGGTTAGGATATCTGGTTGCAATAGACAAGCTGGACCGAAGAGTCTGTTTCCAGGCTGTACATCTCTGTGACTCTATGACTCTAAGATTGAACTTGGATAGTAGGCTTGTAGTTTTTGAGTCCATGCTGGAGAAAAAGGTATCCATTTCTTTTGAATTATCACTTAACATTTAATCCTGTATAATCCTTCTATACTTTCAAAATTCTAATTCATGTTCCTTTGCAGTGGCTGCATGTGGACACTTCCTTTTGCTTTTTGAACTGAGGTGTACTTTCCTTTGCTTCAACAAGAGGCTGGCTCCTATTTTTTTTTTTAATTTTGTGTAGAAATGCATCAATTTAAATATTGACTGTGATGCTCTATCAGTAAATTGCAGCTTACTTTGCCACCTTCTTATACGCTATTAACTTACAATTTCCCCAGGCAGCAAAAGTAGGCAGTCCCCAAGCAACATTCTTTGCTTCAGTATTTTACCATGAAATAACACAGACCAGATTTCAGAAAAGCCAGTGAGAGGATCTGGGGGAAATAAAATGGGAGAAAAAAAAAACCAAAGCAAACATTGAATACCTTTGAAAAATATATTTGAGAAACTGCACATGTTTTGCACAGAAGATGGTTTGTGTTTGGAATGAACTTCCTCAGGAAGTAGTGGATGCAGGCATCATTACAATGTTTAAAATGCACTTGGATAAGTACATGAATAGTAAAGATTTGGGGGGATATGAGTCAAGAGCCGGCAGGAGGGATTAGTTTAGTTAGGGATCATGTTCAGCATGGACTGGTTGGACCGAAGTTTCTGTGCTGTATGATTCTATGATGCTATGTGCCACCTTGGACAGATTTCAAAGTCTAGATTTCAGCAGTTAAGTCAGAAGAATGATCCCCAACCTGTATTTGTCAATAGATATTTTGATTTTACTTGTTTAAAAGCAAAATTCTGCAGATGCTGGAAATCTGATAGAGAACAGAAAGAAATGGGAAAAGTCAACAGGTCAGGCATCAGTGGAAGAGAGGAACAGAAGTTACCATTTCAGGATATGGATCTGTTATCTGTTATCTCTGACCTCAGGAATGGAGTGCAGCAAGTTGCCTGCCATTTTAACATACTACTTTGTTCCCTGGCCAATATCTCTATCTCAGGCTTACTGCAGTGCTCCAGCGAAGCTCAGCGCAAGCTGGAAGAGCAACACCTCATTTTCTGCTTGGTGACCCTGCAGCTCTCCGGACTCAATATCAAGTTCAATAATTTTGGGGCCTGAGCTCTCCCAAATCCCCTATCCCATACACCAGGCCTTGTTAACACATAGTCTGCCATTACACACAACCTAGTGTTAGCCACTAATAGTCTCCATTAATAGTTATTTACCCTCCTAGCCAGATCATTATCCACTCCTTTGTCTGTCCAACTGTTGTTCTGTCTCTTTGGGTTCTATCTCCACCTATTATTTACTCCTTAGCCCCTCTCCATCCTATCTTCTGCATATAAACCAACATTTTCCTAGCTACCATCATTTCTGAGGAAGGGTCACCGAACCCTAAATGTTAACTCTGATTTCTCTTCATGGATGCTACCAGACCTGCTGAGCTTTTCCAGCAACTACTGTTTGTGTTTATTATATACAGCATCCAGGTTCTTTCGGTTTTCATTTACTTTAGTTAGAATCATGAGCAGCATAGACATGGTGCCTGAAGGACCTGCTCCTATGCTATACTGTTCTATGTTCTATATCCAATAAGTAACTCATCTCCTGACTCCCCAAAGCCTGCCCACCACCTACAAGGCACAAGTCTGGAGTGTGATGGAATACTCCACACAAATCTGGATGGATGCAGCTTTAACTACACTCAAGAAACTTGACACCATCCAGGACAAAGCAGCCCGCATGATTGGCACCACAAGCAATCTTTCACCACAGATGATCAGAAACAGCTGTGTGTACAATCTGCAGAACTTCACCGAAGATCCTTCGACAGAGCATTCCAAGCCCACAATCGCTATAGTTTGCAGCTCCTATAAAACATGCTGCCAAAATTGTTGCTTAATTAGCAAGTCCAGCTCTTTTTTAATATTTAACTTTCCCAAGCTTACTTTCTTCTGCTAGATTCTTACACTACATTTCAAAATTTACTCATTTTCTGTTGAAATAAATTCTGAGCTCTTCCTGTAGCCCTGGTCTAATTTTCTGTCTATTTCACTGTTCCTTTCAATGGTATCTTGTGGGCCGCAATGTCAATGGGGCCAAGCTCATTGTGAGACAGGAATTGGCTGTTGCTTCTCAAATTGTAACTTGCTGGTCTCTTGTGGTGTGTGGTAGTGCCCCTTCCTCTGTGTCAGAAGACCTGGGTTCAAGTCTTACCTTGTTGTGGAGAGTGCAATGTATTCTCTGAAAGAGTTGATTAGAAAATAGTAAACTTACTTGCTTGTTTATTTTTCCTTGTGTGTTGAGTCATCTCAATTTCCTTGTTTCATTATACAGATCCACTTCGCTGCCAATATGTGGCATTTGGACACAATACCACTGTTGGTACTTCATGTTATCTGTTATGATTATAGTATGTGGCACTGGGTAAGAGGTTGCTTCCATGAAACCTCCTTTGCCTTTGCCTTTGCCTTATCCTAGAACTATCGAGTAATTAACGACAGAGGATATACCGCTGTAGAGTATCTCGAGAAAAGATGTTGCAAGAAAGCTTATGTAGTATGACAGCAATTACATTTATCATATGTACAATTACATATAGCCAGGTATAATTACTGGAATCATAGGGAGCTAATAAATATCTTCTTCCTTGCAAGTTAGTATGGACGCATAAACTGTGTGGGACCAAATTAGAATGGGTGGAGCAAATGTGCTATGATCATTAACCCCTTCAGAATCATTATCCTATACAACAACTAATTGCTCAGAACACATTATTGTGGTCAAATCATTTCTCAACCTTTCAAAGTTTTCCCCCTTAAATGCAGCTGTCTTTTCTCTCTCTCTCCTGTACTATTCTATGTTCTATATTCATAGGTAACATAGCTCCTGACGCCCTAAAGCCTGCCCACCACCTACAAGGTGCAAGTCTCAATCCTAATTTCAAATTCAATCACATTAAGGTTATTACCCGCATGCTCCCTGCTGCCGGATTTATAACTAATTCAGTATCACCTCTCAACATTAAATCCATTGTGGCTTTTTTACACTTTGATACTAATACACACTGTTTTAACATACCACCCACAATTTATTTCTTGAAATTCATGACCTTTAATACTTGGCTGCTCTGCTTCTCCCAAATGATCTGAAGAGGAAAATTGATCATTTCAACAAGACTAGTTTCACCAAAATCTTCACCGATCTCTGCCTTTTCACATCTCTCCATTCACTGCTACCACCAGGAGGTCTGCATCAGCTCATGCAGAGTTGTACAGCCTTTGCTGTTAGTTCTATCCATAGTATTTGCACTGCCCAAAGCCCTTCTCTGAAATTTCTGCTGTAGCAATTGTGCCCTTTATTGATGTTATTGCTTTTCCACAGTTACTTTTCCCCAGTCTTTTCCACATTAATAGTAAATTCACCATCATGCTAATTTTGTAATAGCTACAACACTATAAGAACATATGGACTAGGAGCAGGAGTAGTCAATTCAGCCTCTCAATTCTGCTCTGCCATTTGATACAATCATGGCTGACCCTATCCCAGCCTCAGCTCCACGTTCCTCCTCACTCTCCATAACTTTTCAAACTATTACTAATTACAATTTGTCTATCTCCACCTTAAATTTGCTCACTGGCCCAACATCGACTCATATGGGGTAATGAACTCCACAGCTTCATGACCATTTGAGAGAAATAACTTTTTCTTATCTCGTTTATATCCTATTAAATGAATTTATGCCTCTAATTCACTTTTTATGCTATATGCATTAGTTTCATTGGCACTTAGGAATTGGCACAAATATTGAGCTTGACAATGATGCCGACACCCCATAAATACGTTTCAGAAAATCTTCAGGGTTCTTATTTTGGTAACTGATATCCATCTAATAATCAAAGTTAGTGTTTCTTTCTCACTTACTGGTCTGGTGCTATTTTCCCTTCCTCTGTGCATTCCAATTGTACTGAATTTTCATTGCTCTTGTTTGATTTTTAACATGTACTGAATGAGAATTCCTTATGTTCAATTCTGATTGTACCAGCATCAAACCATAGAACAGTACAGCAGTGAAGGAGGCCTGTACGCAGGATCAGTAGTAGAAACATCACTGCAGATTAATTCATCTGGGTTTCCAGTTCAATGCTTGTGGGAGTGAAGGTTCATGTGTCACTATGGCAGCCAGTCGAATTCAGTTCAATTAATGAAATTTGGAAAAGAAAGCCAGTCTTTGACCATGAAGCTACCAATGTTTGTTGGAAATGCACATCCAATTCGCTATTATTCTTGAGGGAAGGAAATCTGCTGTCCTTACCTGGTCTGACCAACATGCAGTTCCAGATCAACTGCCATTTGTTTCATTCATTGCTCTCCTCGACAGTAGAGTCAGAGTCACAGAGATGTACAGCATGGAATCACACCCTTTAGTCCAACTCATCCATGCTGACCAGGTATCCTAAGTCTCATCTGCCACATCCCTATCTACCCTTCCTATTTAAATACCCATCTAGATGCCTTTTAAATGTTGTAATTGTACCAGCCTCCACCACTTCCTCTGGCAGCTCATTCCATATATGCACCACCCTCTGTGTGAAAATGTTGACCCTTAGGCCCCTTTTAAATCTTTCCCCTCTTACTTTCAACCTATGCCATCTAGTTATGGACTCCCTGACCCAGGGAAAATACCTTGTCTATTCACCCTATCCAAGCCTCTCATGAATTTATAAATCTCTGTAAGGCCACCCCTCAGCCTTCGACGCTGCAGGGAAAACAGCTCCATCCTATTCAGCCTCTGTCTGTAGCTCAAACCCTGGCAACATCCTTGTAAATCTTTTCTGAACCCTTTCAAGTTTTGCACTTGAATTGCACACAATATTCCAAAAGTGGCCTAACCAATGTCCTGTACAGCCGCGACATGACCTCCCAACTTCTGTACTCAATGCATCACCCGTCAAGCCATTCAATCGAAAGATAGTTTCCAAGGAGGCAACAAATATTGACCTTGCCAGTGAGGCCCATGTCCCATGAAGTAATGTACACAAAAAATGACCCATTGAGTCTGTGCTGGCCTTTTTGAAGAGTAATCCAGTAAGACCCACTCTCTGAGTTATTCTTCCCAGCAAGCTTTTGTTCTCCTTCAACCACTTATCCAATTCCCTTGCTCCTCTGTAATTTGTCTATGTTTATCACTTTCTGTACTCCAACCTTTGCTCTGCCCTTTTCTTTTTCTGACATTATGATTCCCATTTGAAGCCTCGCTTTTCTTTGCTGTTGGATAAATGTGAAGGGACTGCATCGGTGAAATATGCTTTAAGAAAATGGAAGGCATATCACTTTAAATGGGATTTTGTAAATTTCATTCGCGGCATCTTATTTGGACCATGCATAGAAAAAATGCATACCAGCTTGTGGTTTGTTTTTAGAAAAGCTAATTAAATGCAGGGCAGCAAACCAGTTGATGCGTGTGCTGTGTATGTACAGGGTGTAATCAGTCTTTCCCGGAGCGATTTTTTTTATTACAAATTGAAAAATCAATTGCACAATCCTGGCAGACTATAAAATCATGCCACTGCGCCTTACAGTGGAGGGGAAGAAGACACATTAACCCTTGAATATGGCTGGAGTTTGCAATATGTTGTGCAAACACTGTCATTTTCCTGTTTATAATGCACAAGATACAGCTGCTTCACCGCTTCCGAGATTAAAAAGAAGGACTTTTTCACACAACTATTAAGACTAGGTTATTTGAAAGTTACAATACTGATTTTGATAGATTTCTGTAAACTTGGGGAGTTTGGAGTTAAGTTGGGTTGATGAAGATGAGGTGGTCCAAGGCCTAATTAGATAGCAGAACATGTTGATTGGCTGAATGGCCTGTTCTCATTCCTGCCTTCTAAATTAAATTCCCATACAAAAAGGCTTGAAACTTTGCAGCCAGTAATTTAGCTTGCTCAAGTGGGTTATTGAATTTAGAGTTTTAATTATCCCAAAACAGTTATAATACTGGGAGCACAAGTGTGACTGTGTTGTTTAAGATTGCATTAATGGCAATGTTTATAGGGCCACTGATTACATTCAGATTGGACAACTATTGTACAGGCCCTTCATCAGATATTCAATGAAATATGACTGCACTGCATGCCCACGGGATGATGTGGCATTTTCGGAGACCCAGCAGTTTAATTTACTGTCAGCCGTAAATTAAGATGGCCAACTATCACTTAAGCGCGATAATTACTGATTTCCAATTTAACAAGCAGCAAGTGACCCTTTTGAATCCCAAAGGACACGTAGCTCTGATTGCAATATTTCAACCATAAATAACAAGGAAGACAATGTTTAGCAGTATTCCTCACTCCTTCCCTTAAGATCCACAGTACTTGAAAGGATTGGAAACTTTGGTAGCACAATTCAAAACCAATTGAAATGTATGACAGCATGTTGGAAATAGGCAGAAAAGACTTATAAGTGTAATTGGAGTAGGGTATTCAAGTTGACACTCTAAGTTTGCAGAGGGAGTACTGCACAGTTGGAAATTTTGATTCTGCATCTGCTTCTGTGTAGGCCAATACAGAGTAAGGAGCACAGTCAGTGCGCATACGAATTCAGCTGAGAGAGAAAAAGGCTGAGTGAGTGAAATGGAAATTTGGTTCCAGTGGGAATTTGGTGCAAATGGGGACAAAGTTATCTTAATACTGCAAGAAGTACCGAAAAATGGGAGGTGAATGGGAGAGGATAAAAGACATGGATTGAGAAGCCAACTTGCAATGAGACCAACACTGGAGCTATGCCATGAGCCACAGTGTTAGGTGAAAATAGGAAAAGAAGTGAGTAAGATTGGTGAATATTTTTAATCTTTAAAGTGAATATAAAGTCTTTAGTTTGTTTTTGTCTCAATAACTGGCTAAGTACAAGATTGATCCTGAATTTTTCAAAATATATTTAAAAATTATATTTAAATTATATTTAAAAATTACAGTAAAATGAGAAGAGCATGGAATCTAGAATATTAATTTATAAATTAAATAATGAAAGGAGGGCATGTGATGTGTTGATCCTGCAATATATGGGAGCTGCTGGACACCATTGTGGTCCAGAGTGAATGCATTTGGAGCAAATGTTTGCAACTCAAGGAACTTCAGATCTGAGTTGAGGAGATGGAGACTGAGCTGCGGACATAGTGCCACAGTGGGGAAGGGGAAAGTTACCTAAACACTTGGAGGCAATGGATAGTCATAACCCTCAGGCTCGGTCATTCAAAATTGGTTGATGATCAGGGATAGGAGATTATGACTGCAGGTGAGGACCAAGGGAGTTGTATAAGAGGGATCTTGGCATTGTCCATCAAGTTTGAGGCTCTTGTAATTAACAGACAAAAACTGGAGACAACAGGAAGGATGAGTGAACTGACCATGGCACTGTGATATAGTGAATCATTCAAGTACAGTTGTGCTAATGGCTCAGTATAATGAAGGGACAGATACTGCTCTCTGCAGTTTCAAGAGGGTGTGTTAAAGATTGTGTTGTTTGCCCAGTGCCAAAGTTAAGGACAGCTCCATGGGACTCAAGTAGAACTTGGAGTAGGAGGGGAGAGATACAATGGTTATTGTCACGGTGATACCAGGAACATAGGTAGAATTAGAAAGGAGGTTCTGATGAAAGACTTTGAGCAGTTACTGTCGTGATTGGAATGAGGTCAGCCAGGTTGACAGTTATTAATAGGTGTGTCAGAGGTTCTGTTCACCCTGAGAGGTGGCTCTGAGGGAACTGGACCAGTGTCATGTACTATGTATGTATAAATAAAGGGTGACTTGGGTAATGGGATACTGACCTTTGTGGAGTTATTTCAGTTACAAGCTAAATTAGAAAGCAGGATATCTAAGATAATCATCCCTGGATTAATATCTGCATCACGGGTAAACTTGTAAAGGAGTTACATGTGTAGCCCAAAGCTTGGCATGGGGTGGAATGCGTTTGTGCTTGTTGGACACTGGCATCAATACTAGTGAAGAAAGGGGCAGTTCAAGAGCGATGACATAATCTTGAAAAGTAAAGATTTCAATGCAATTCCCTGGGAGCTTGAGATAAGTCACCTTTAGCAGAGGATCCAATTTAATAATTCCCCATGATTCATCCTGGTGAAATATAAGTAAGAACCTTTCACCTGGAACTTTGTTAATTGATTTTGAGAAATGTCACTTTGATGTGTCATCTCTTTCTTTTGGATGAGAGACCAAGTGAGAGACAAGAATACAATCTATGAAAAATGAGATAGCTGTTCACAAGCTAATAAATACAAAAGACAATGTGAAATAATATAAGTTCTGCAACATGAAAATGTTTATTAAAGAAAAGCACATGCAGTTCATGGTGAGGTAAAACCCACTAAATTGCAATATTTAAAGTTCTCAGAAAAAAAAACAAAATACAACTTTATTCATCATAGAAAATTCAATCCTTAAATTCAATCATTGTTACAGCAAATTATACCAAGCAGACTATTCATCAATTATTAAAGTAACATTTACCTTTAAACAGGAGTGACAGATAACAAGGTGACTTTATACCAGTTAAAGATAAAATTATCTTTTTTTTAATTTAACCCATTTTTCTAATCAACCTGTGCAGAAATGTTATTACATACCTCTGGAGCAGGTGGGATTTTGAATCTGGACTTCTTAGTCCAGGAGCAAGGGTACTTCTAAGATACCCAAAGAAAGAATTATCATCAGTTTATCCCAGTGGTTACCATCGTTGTATTAAGAGATGCTTAAATATGTTAAGTGGATCAAAAAGATTCAATACATGCTTTGGTTTTTGTAGTGATTGTTGAGGTTGTGTAACTAATTTTTTATTTTGTGCCTGAATTATAAATGACTTGGTAAAAGCAATGACTGCAGATGCTGGAAACCAGATTCTGGATTAGAGATGCTAGAAAAGCACAACAGTTCAGACATTCCTGATGAAGGGCTTTTGCCCGAAACATCAATTTTACTGCTCCTCGGGTGCTGCCTGAACTGCTGTGCAATTATAAATGACTTGGATCATTGATAATTTCTAAACAAGAAAGTGTTTGTTGTTTCGAAGAAAAAAAACTGCTTTCCTCTGCATAACAGTCTGGGTCTTATTTTTTCCAGGGAAACTAAGCTGCAAGAACTCATGCTGGTCATTTTTGTTATAATCAATAATGAGTATTTATTTTAAGATTAGGACATCATCCTTGAGTTAAGCTAACATGTAAAAAATTCATTTGAGTGGTTAGCACCAAGGTCCCAGGTTCGATTCCGGCCTCAGATGACTGTCTGTGTGGAGTTTGCACATTCTCCCTGTGTCTGCGTGGGTTTCCTCCGGGTGCTCCGGTTTCCTCCCAAAGTCCAAAGATGGGCAGGTTTAGGTGAATTGGTCATGCTAAATTGATCATAGTGTTAGGTGCTTTGGTCAGAGAGAAATGGGTCTGGGTGGGTTACTCTTCGGAGGGTCGGTGTGGACTTGTTGGGTCGAAGGGCCTGTTTCCACCCTGTAGGGAATCTAATCTAATCTAATGTCCAGAATCATTAACATAAACTGATCCTATAAACTACTGCAGAATGATATTCTTCCTGACAGTTTGCAAAAAAGAAAATGCTGCTACTCTGGAAGTTTAGAAGCAAATTTCTCTTTTTAGGGATTCTGTACTTGCTGTAAGGACAGACAGGAGCCCCTTAGTGATCAGGCCTTATGGATTTTATCATTTTAAAAATAAACTAATTTTTTCGATGGCTAAGCTTTCATTGATAAGAAAGTAAATTTTAAAGCTCTTGATCCCTCACATAAAGCTCTTTTTTTTATCTTTGCATAGTATCCTACATAAGTGTTCCCCTTCTGGGCAGAGAGAGTGAGTGACCTTGCAGATGTGTAGGAGGGCATGCCAAGAGCAGCATCAGATAGATCTAAAAATAAGGCACCCATTCTGACAAAACTACACAAGGACTGCTTGCATGCCTTAACAATGTAAATGGTATGTGATAGAGTTAAGTACTGCCCAACTAGTGGATCTGGTCCAATTTCTGCTGTCCTGCCACATACATCGATGAATGATGGAGGAAAATGAAACAACTAACAGGAACAGGAGTCTGTACAAACATCCCCATCCTTAATAAGAGGGAAGCCAGGCACATCAGTGCAAAAGGCAAGTCTGAAGCATTTGCAAATCTTTTCAGTCAGATATGTTAAATGGATGATTCATGTTAGACTCCTCCTGAGATCCCTGGCACTTCATAGTTGACAGTTTTCAGACAGTTTTATGCATTTTGCATCATGTCAAGAAATGGTTGAAGATGCTGACAATGTTAAGGTTACTGTATGGGTGGCACAGTGGTTAACACTGCTGCCTCACAGCACCAGGGCCCCAGGTTCGTTTCCAGACTCGGGCAGACAGACTGTCCGTGTGGAGTTTGCACATTCTCCCCGTGTCTGCATGGGTTTCCTCCGGGTGCTCCGGTTTCCTCCCACAATCCAAAGGTGTGCAGGTCAGGTGGATTGGCCATGCTAAATTGGCCATAATGTTAGGTGCATTAGTCAGAGGAAAATAGGTCTGGGTGGGTTACCCTTTGGAGGGTTGGTGTGGAGTTGTTGGGCTGAAGGGCCTGTTTCCACACCGGAGGGAGTCTAATCTAATTTATATTTCTCGAATGGTACTGAAGACTTGTGACTCAGAATAAGCCATGTTCTCATCGAAGCTATAACAGTATAGTTTCAATCTACCTGCACAGCATTTACCTGTCAATGTGGAAAATTACCCAGGTATGTCCAATGTGCAAAAAGCAGTGCAAATCCAACCCAGTCAGTTACTGTCCTCTCAGTCTATTCTCCATCAACAGCAAATTGACAGAAGGGATCGTGTAAATGCTGTGAAGTTGCACTTACAAAAGCAACAATTGTTTGCTGATGTTTAATTTGATTTTGCAGGCACACAGCTCCTGACTTCATTGTAGGTTTTGTTTAAGCATGAGCTGAATAGAAGAGAGTATGTGAGTGTAATGATCCTAGATATCAAGGCAGCATTTGATCAAATGTGGTATCTGAGAGCTCTAGCAAAACTGGAGTCAATGGAAATCAGGGGAAAACTTCTCTATCGGAGTCATATCTAGCACAAAGGAAGATGGCTGCTACTGTTGGAAGTCAAGATTAGAGTGGTCCTGGAAAAACACAGCAGGCCAGGTAGCATCCAAGGAGCAGGAAAACCAATGTTTTGGGCAAAAGCCCCTCATCAGGAACGAGACTGGGAGCCTCGGGGGTGAAAAGACAAATGGGAGGGGGGGGTAAGGTTGGGGAGAAGGCAGCTAAGAAGGCAGCTTGACTCTAATCTCCAGCATCTGCAGTACCCACCTCCGCATTGTTGGACGTCAGTCAACCCATCTCCAGGACACCTCTACAGGAATTCCTTGGGGTAGTATCCCAGGTCCAATCATCTTCAGATGCTCCATCTTCAGATGCTCCATTTTCACTCCATCATAAGGTCAGAGGTTGTGACATTCACTGATGTTTGCACAATGCTCAGACCCTTTTATGGACCTCAAGTATTGAAGCAGACTTTTTCCAAATGCAGGAAAAGAATTCAGGCCTGGAGAGAATTCAGGCTTGAGATGATCATTTCCACATAATGTGCATGGCACGCAAATGTCAGGCAATGACCAGCTCCAACAAGATAGAAACTAACCATCACTCCTTGGCATTCACAAAACATTACAGCGCAGTACAGGCCCTTCGGCCCTCGATGTTGTGCCGACCTGTCATACCAATCTGAAATCCATTTAACCTACACTATACCATGTACGTCCATATGCTTGTCCAATGATGACTTAAATGCACTTAAAGCTGGCGAATCTACTACCATTGCAGGCAAAGCATTCCATACCCTTACTACTCTCTGAGTAAAGAATCTACCGCAGACATCTGTCCTATATCCATCACCCCTCAATTTAAAGCTATGCCCCCTTGTGCTCACTGTCACCATACTTGGAAAAAGGCTCTCCCTGTCCACTCCATCTAACCCTCTGATTATCTTATATGTTTCTATTAAGTCACCTCTCAACCTCAAGTCCCTCAGCCTTTTCTCATAAGACCTTCCCTCCATACCAGGTAACATCCTAGTAAATCTCCTCTGCACCTTTCCAAAGCTTCCACATCCTTCTTATAATGCGGTGACCAGAACTGTACACAAAACTCCAAGTGCGGCTGCACCAGAGTTTTGTGCAGCATAACCTCATGGTTCTGGAACTTGATCCCTGTATTAATAAAAGCTAAAACACTGTAAGCCTTCTTAACAACCCTGTCAGCCTGGGTGGCAACTTACAAGGATCTGTGTACATGGACACTGAGATCTCTCTGCTCATCTACACTACCAAGAATCTTACCATTAGCCCAGTACTTTGCATTCCGGTTACTCCGACCAAAGTGAATCACCTCACACTTGTCCGCATTAAACTCCATTTGCCACCTCTCAGCCCAGCTGTGCAGCTTATCTATGTCTCTCTGTAACCTACAACATCCTTCGTCACTATCCACAACTCCACCAACCTTAGTGTCGTCTGCAAATTTACTAACCCACCATTCTATGCCCTCATCCAGGTCGTTTATAAAAATGATGAACAGCAGTGGACCCAACACTGACCCTTGTGGTACACCACTGGTAACTGGATTCCAGGATGAATATTTCCCATCAACCACCACCCTTTGTCTTCTTTCAGCAAGCTACTTATTGATCCAAACTGCTATATCTCCCACAATCCCATTCCTCCGCATTTTATACAATAGACTACTGTGGGGAACCATATCGAACAACTTGCTGAAATCCATATACACCACATCAACTGATTTACTCTCATCCAACTGTTTGGTCACCTTCACAAAGAACTCAATAAAGTTTGTGAGGCACGACCTACCCTTCACAAAACCGTGCTGACTACCCTAATCAAATTATTATTTTCTAGATGATTAGAAATCCTATCTCTTATAACCTTTTCCAACACTTTACCAACAACTGAAGTAAGGCTCACTGGTCTATAATTACCAGGGTTGTCTCTACTCCCCTTCTTGAACAGGGGAACCACATTTGCTATCTTCCACTCTTCTGGCACTATTCCTGTCGACAATTTACAGATTTACAGATCAATGCCAAAGGCTCAGCAATCTCCTCCCTGGCTTCCCAGAGGATCCTAGGATAAATCCCATCCGGCCCAGGGGACTTATCTATTTTCACACTCTGCAAGATTTCTAATACCTCATCCTTGTGAACCTCAATCACACCTAGTCTAGTAGCCTGTATCAGTAATCTCCTCAACAACATTGTCATTTTTTAGAGTGAATACTGTTGAAAAATATTCATTAAGTGCTTCTCCTATCTCCTCTGACTCCACACACAACTTCCCACTACTATCCTTGATTAGCCCTAATCTTACTCTCGTCATTCTTATGTTCCTTAAATACCTATAGAAAGCCTTAGGGTTTACCCTGGTCCTATCCGCCAACAACTTCTCATGTCTCCTCCTGGCTCTTCTGAGCTCTCTCTTTAGGTCTTTCCTGGCTACCTTGTAACCGCAAGCACCCTAACTGAGCCTTCACATCATCCTAACATAAGCCTTCTTCTTCCTCTTGACCAGAGATTCCACTTCCTTCGTAAACCACGTCTCCTGCACTCTTCAGCTTCCTCCCTGCCTGACAGGTACATACTTATCTAGGACACACAGGAGCTTTTCCTTGAATAAGCTCCACATTTCTAATGTGCCCATCCCCTGCAGTTTCCTTCCCCAACCTATGCTTACTAAATCTTGCCTAAGCTCATCGTCGATTCTCCTGTTCCCTGGATGCTGCCTGACCTGCTGCGCTTTTCCAGCAACACATTTTCAGCTCTAATCTCATCGTAATTGCCTTTCCCTCAGCTAAAACTCTTGCCCAGTGATATACACCTTTCCCTTTCTATCACTAAAGTAAACATAACAGAATTGTGATCGCTATCACCAAAGTACTCACCTACTTCCAAGTCTAACACTTGGCCAGGCTCATTACCCAGTACCAAATCTAATGTGGTTTCGCCCCTTGTTTGCCTGTCTACATACTGTGTCAGGAAGCCCTCCTGCACACACTGGACAAAAACTGAACCATCTATAATACTTGCACTATAGTGTTCCCAGTCAATATTTGGAAAGTTGAAGTCCCCCATGACAACTATCCTGTCTCTCTCACTCCTATCGAGAATCATCTTTGCTATCCTTTCCTCTACATCTCTGGAACTATTCGGAAGCCTATAGAAAACTCCCAACAGGGTGACCTCTCCTTTCCTGTTTCTAACCTCAGCCCATACTACCTCAGTTGACGAGTCCCCAAACATCCTTTCTGTAACTGTGATACTGTCCTTGACCAATAATGCCACACCTCCCCCTCTTTTACCATCTTCTCTGTTCTTACTGAAACATCTAAACCCTGGAACCTGCAACAACCATTCCTGTCCCTGCTCTATCCATGTCTCCGAAATGGCCATAACATCGAAGTCCCAGGTACCAACCCATGTTGCAAGTTCACCCACCTTATTCCGGATGCTCCTGGCGTTGAAGTAGACACACTTCAAACCAACCTCTTGCTTGCTGGTGTCATCTTGTGTCCCTGAAACTTGATTTTGGACCTCCCTACTCTCAACCTTTTCTATACTCGAACTACAATTTTGGTTCCCATCCTCCTTCTGGATTAGTTTAAACCCACCCCAATAGCCTTAGCGAATATCCCCCCCAGGATATTGGTACTCTTCTGGTCCAGGTGAAGACCATCCTGCTTGCAGAGGTCCCACCTACCTCAGAAAGAGCCCCAATTATCCAAGATTCCAAAATTCCCCCTCCTGCAACATCCCTGTAGCCACGTGTTCAACTCCTCTCTCTCCCTATTCCTCGCCTCACCAGCACATGGCACGGTAACAAACCAGAGACGACAACTCTGTTCATCTAGCTCTAAGCTTCCATCCTAGCTCCCTGAATTTCTGCCTTAAATCCCCATCTCTCTTCCTACCTATGTCATTGGTATCTATGTGGACTATGACTTGGGGCTGCTCCCCCTCTCCTTTAGAATCCCAAAAACACAATCAGAGACATCACAAACCCTGGCACCTGGGAGGCAACACACCAACCGTGAGTCTCTCTCGTTCCCACAGAACCTCCTATCTGTCCCCCTAACTAAGGAGTCTCCAATGACTACTGCTCTGCTCCTCTTCCCCCTTCCCTTCTGAGCAGCAGGTACAGACTCTGTGCCAGAGCCCTGTGCCCCACTGCTTTCCCCTGGTTAGTTCCCCCCTCTCCCCCAACAGTATCCAAAACGGTATACTTATTGTTGAGGGAAATGGCCACAGGGGATCCCTGCACTGCCTGCCGGTTCCCTTTTCATCCCCTGACTGTAACCCATCTGCCTTTTTCTTGTACCTGAGGAGTGACTACCTCCCTGTAACTCCTCTCAATATCTCCCTCTGCCTCCCGAATGATCCGAAGTTCAACCAGCTCCAGCTCCAGTTCCCTAACGTGGTTTTTGAGGAGCTGGAGTTGGGTGCACTTCCCGCAGATGTAGTCAGCAGGAACACGAGTGGTGACCCTTACCTCCCACATTCTGCAGGAGGAACATTCAACTGCCCTCACAGCCATTCCCACTATTCTAAATTCCTAAAGAGACTGTTGAAAAATAAGGAATAAAAAATAAACTCGTTACCTTACCACAGAACCTTTTTTTTTGGTTAGAGGAGGAGGAGGACGGGTGGGAGACACTACCTGAGTAGTGTTTCAGGTAATGCAACCACACAAATATATGACTTCCCAGAAGTCCTTTGCTCCTCCCTTGCACCTCTCAGCAAATTCAAGGCATTACCATCATTGAATCTCGCACTGTCAAATTCTGGTACTTAACAAAGAACTACATTGGACAACTCATAAGAATACTGTCAGTACTTCAGGCAGGTCAGACGCTGTGAAACGTGTCGTGAGTAATCCACCCTATGAGTTCTCAACATATGTCCACAATCTGCAAGGCTCAAGTAAAGACATGATTTGGAGATGCCGGTTTTGGGCTGGGGTGTACAAAGTTAAAAATCACACAACATCAGGTTATAGTCCAACTGGTTTAATTGGAAGCACACTAGCTTTCAGAGCGATGCTCCTTCATCAGGTGACTATTACCTGATGAAGGAGCGTCGGTCCGAAAGCTAGTGTGCTTCCAATTAAACTGGTTGGACTATAACCTGGTGTTGTGTGATTTTTAACCAAGTAAAGACAGTCCTTGAATATTCTCCAGTTGCCCGGATGGGTGCAGCTCCAGCAGCATGTAAGGTGCTCGATACCATCCAAGTCAAAGCAGCTCACTTGACTGGCACACCATCTAATAGGTACAATATTCACTCTCTTCCCAACCAAGATATAATGGGAGTGGGGTGTACCATTTGCAAGGTACACTGCATCTCACCAAGGCTGTGCCAACAGCACCATTTAAACTGGTGACCTCTACCACTTGGATGACCAAGAGTAATAGATGCATGGTAATACCATCATTTGCAACTTGCCCTTCAAGAAATACATGATACTGGCTTGTAAATGCATCACTGTTTCCTTAATGTCAAAGGACAAAATCCTGGAACTCCCTTCTTAAAGGCATTGTGAGTGCTCTTCCTCCAGTTGAATGATGCAGTGAACATGAATAATAATAGTGAATAATATTAATAACAAATGCCAGCAAGATGGTGGCAGTGTAGAGCTTCTGACATAGGGCTTGTGCATTCTGACCACTTTTCTTTTTTTCTCTTTTCTTGTTTTGTCTTCTCCTCTCTTCCTTTAATTGTCTCTTGTCCTGAGCTCAGACAGCATCAGCAATATTGAGAGATCCCAGCATGGACTCGTGGTGGCAATGAGTGGGCCCAGCATGGTCCAAAGGGGCCTTGTGGTGGCAATGAATGAGCCCATCTGAGACCTTGTGGCGGCAGTGAGTGGGCCCAGCATGGACTAGAGGGACCTTGTGGTGACAGTGAGTGGGCCCAGCATGGACTAGAGGGACCTTGTGGCAGCGGTGAGTGGGCCCAGCATTGACTAGGGGACCGTGTGGTGGTAATGAGTGAACCCAGCATGAACTAGAGGGACCTTGTGGTGGCAGTGAGTGGGCCCAGAGCAGACATGAGTGAGCCCTCACTTACAGTTCTAGGGAGAGAATGGGATGCGGTATCCATATTGGCAGCTGCCACAACAGAGGAGTTGACATTGGTGAGGTAGGCCAAGGCCTGAGAATTGGCAACTTTGTCATTTGTTGGGTGCGGTGCTGGCAGTGGTCAAGCAGTGGCGGAAGGACTGATTGAGGATGATCAGCCATGATCATAATGAATGGTGGTGCAGGCTCGATGGGCAGAATGGCCTACTCCTGCACCTATTGTCTATTACCTCAGCAACATTAATGAGATGGGTGAAGCAGTGAGAGATGTGACTCTAACGTTGGTGGATCTAGTGCAGGTGACGGTGAGGTGGTAGTGAAGGAGAATGGGCCCAGCGGCAAAAGATGGTGCCTGAACATTAGTTGAGTCTGATTTAGCCAGTGGCCTTGCCATGGAGGAGGGATGGCAGCACAGGCATGGGTGATGATGAGTTGGCTCAGGACTGATGGACTATCTTTCAACTACAGCTTTTTGTTTTTTACTTATTCTTAAACTATTCAAAATGGAACCTCCTGAACATGGCAACAGTGGAAACATGTTTCGCTGCATTTTACTGTTTTCTCTCACTGTAAAATACATGTGACAAAAAAATCATTCAGCAAAGACTACATTACGTGAGCAAAGACCTGATTATGCAGTGTATGGATAAGATCTGGAATTCACTGCCTGATACTGTGTGTGGTGGTAGTTCATCTCTGAAATTCTATGAATCCCTCCAAAGTCTTGTCACTCCCAATCTCTGTAACTTTCTACAACCCATACATCCCTCTGAGGTCTCTGACCCTACAATCACAGCATTGTGTATAACCCCAGCTTCCCATTCTCTAACATGTGCAGTTGTGTTTTCAGTTGCTATTGACCACAGCTGTGGAATCCCCTCTGTAAATGGATTTCTAATTCCAACTCTCTCTCCTCCTTTAAGTCTTCTCTTAAAATTTACCTCTCAGACTAAATGTTTGATTATCTGTCCTATTGTTTCCTTATAATAAGCCTCTTGCAAAGAGTTATTCACATATTCACATTTTGGGCATGTTCCACTCCATTAAAAGTGATATATAAATGCAAGTTCATGTCATAAGGCCTGGCAGAAACAGCACGCTTGGCATCTGAAAGCAACAGCGTGGTTAGGCTTTGCGTGGGTGTTTTGCCCAATGTAAAGACAGATTGACGGGCAGAGGGGGTGGGGTTGGTAAGGGATGATATTCAGTCCCTTGCGCGGGGGGACCTAAAATCAGGGGATGCAAAATCAGTATGGATAGAGCTGAGAAATTCTAAGGCTAAAAAGACCCTCTTGGGAGTTATCTACAGGCCCCCAAACAGTAGTCTGGATGTCAGATGTAAGTTGAATCAGGAGCTGAAATTGGCCTGTCGCAAAGATGTTACTACAGTTGTTATGGGGGATTTCAACATGCAGGGAGACTGGGAGAATCAGGATGGTATTGGACCTCAAGAAAGAGACTTTGTGGAGTGCCTCAGAGATGGATTCTTAGAGCAGCTGGTGCTGGAACCTACCAGGGAGAAGGCAATTCTGGATCTGGTATTGTGCAATGAACCAGAATTGATCAGGGACCTCGAAGTGAAGGAGCCATTGGGAAGTAGTGACCATAATTCAATAAGCTTCAATCTGCAATTTGAGAGGGAGAGGGTACAATCGGAAGTGACAATATTTCAGTTGAATAAAGGGAACTATGAAGCTATGAGGGAGGAGCTGGCCAAAGTTCAATGGTGCAATACCTTAGCAGGGATGACAGTGGAGGAACAATGGCAGATATTTCTGTGTATAATGCAGAAGATGCAGGATCAGTTCATTCCAAAAAGGAAGAAAGATCCTAGGAGGAGGCATGGGTGGCCGTGGCTGACGAGGGAAGTTAAGAAATATATAAAGTTAAAAGAGAAAAAGTATAACATAGCAAAGATAAGTCGGAAAATGGAGGACTGGGAAGCTTTTAATGAACAACAGAGGATTACTAAGAAGAAAATACGCAGAGATAAAATGAGGTATGAAGGTAAACTGGCCAAAAATAGAAAGGAGGATAGTAAAAACTTTTTTAGGTATGTGAAAGAGAATAAAATGGTTAAGACTAAAATTGGGCCCTTGAAGACAGAAACAGGGGAATATATTACGGGGAACAAAGAAATGGCAGAAGAGTTGAATTGGTACTTCAGATCTGTGTTCACTGGGGAAGACACAAGCAATCTCCCTGAGGTAACAGTGGCTGAAGGATCTGAACTTAAGGGAATTTATATTTGCCAGGAATTGGTGTTGGAGAGACTGTTAGGTCTGAAGGTTGATAAGTCCCTGGGGCCTGATGGTCTACATCCCAGGGTACTGAAGGAGGTGGCTCGAGAAATCGTGGATGCATTGGTGATTATTTTCCAGAGTTCGATAGATTTGGGATCAGTTCTTGTGGATTGGAGGGTGGCTAATGTTGTACCACTTTTTAAGAAAGGTGGGAGAGAGAAAGCAGGAAATTATAGACCAGTTAGTCTGACTTCAGTGGTGGGAAAGATGCTGGAGTCTATTATAAAGAATGAAATTATGACACATCTGGATAGTAGTAACAGGATAGGTCAGAGTCAGCATGGATTTATGAAGGGGAAATCATGCTTGACTAATCTTCTGGAATTTTTTGAGGATGCAACTCCTAAGATGGATGAGGGAGATCCAGTAGATGTAGTGTACCTGGACTTTCAGAAAGCTTTTGATAAAGTCCCATATAGGAGGTTAGTGAGCAACATTAGAGCACATGGTATTGGGGGCAAAGTACTAACTTGGATTGAAAGTTGGTTGGCTGACAGGAAACAAATAGTGATAAACGGCTCCATTTCGGAATGGCAGGCAGTGACTGTGGGTTACCGCAGGGATCAGTGCTGGGACCACAGTTTTTTTACAATATATGTTAATGATATAGAAGATGGTATTAGTAATAACATTAGCAAATTTGCTGATGATACTAGGCTGGGTGGCAGGGTGAAATGTGAGGAGGATGTTAAGAGATTACAGGGTGACCTGGACAGGTTAGGTGAGTGGTCAGATGCATGGCAGATGCAGATTAATGTGGATAAATGTATGGTTATCCACTTTGGTGGTAAGAACAGGAAGGCAGATTACTACCTAAATAGAATCAATTTAGGTAAAGGGGCAGTACAAAGAGATCTGGGTGTTCTTGTACACCAGTCAATGAAGATAAGCATGCAGGTACAACAGGTAGTAAAGAAGGCTAAAAGCATGCTGGCCTTCATAACAAGAAGAATTGATTATAGAAGCAAAGAGATTCTTCTGGAGCTGTACAGGGCACTGGTGAGACCACACCTGGAATATTGTGTGCAGTTCTGGTCTCCAAATTTGAGGAAAGACATTCTGGCGATTGAGGGAGTGCAGCGTAGGTTCACGAGGTCAATTCCTAGAATGGCGGGACTACCTTACGCTGTAAGACTGGAGTGACTGGGCTTGTATATCCTTGAGTCTAGAAGACTGAGAGGGGATTTGATTGAGACATATAAGATTATTAAAGGATTGGACACTCTGGAGGCAGGAAACATGTGGAATGCTGTGCCCCAGAGGGCAGTGGAAGCCCAGTCTCTGGATTCATTTAAGAAAGAGTTGGATAGAGCTCTCAAGGATAATGGAATCAAGGGTTATGGAGATAAGGCAGGAACATGATACTGATTAAGGATGATCAGCCATGATCATAGTGAATGGTGGTGCTGGCTCGAAGGGCAGAACGGCCTACTCTTGCACCTATTGTTTATTATCTATTGTTTCCATGTCTTCAGAAAGTAATGAATGTTTAGCGCCGATAAAATATATACTGCATAATTTGGAGATGGAATATTAAAATGTATGATACACACTGACATTTTAAATCAGTTTAAGAAAAAATATACTCTTACAATTTGAAATATCACTGCTTTCAGGTGAGGAAAACAGTGGGACTAAAGTCTAGCAACAATATTGACAAAGCATTTGAAAGTAATATGTTTAGTGCATTTGCACAATAATGTTCCATGTAAAAATATTGAAGTTTTTCTTTAGATGCCTGTGCTAAACAACATAGCTCCCAAAGTATCCAATTGAGTAAAATGATAATGAATGGAAATTATTCAGCTATTATACAGGAAATCTTTGATGAATAACACAGCAGAATTTCAGCTGGAGCATTAGACAGATCCCAAGCTTGCCCAAGGGTTGGTTCACTAATTAAAAATGACATTGTAGTTGCCTTGCATTATCCATGAACAATCTTAAAAACAACATTGAACACAGTTTGTAACTTGGAGAATTATTTAATGTCTTTTAAATTTCATTGTCAATCTATTTTCATGGCAATTTTGCTCTCCCTGCTCTGAAGTTCACTTGCGTACCCAGATGAACGTGATGCTGAGGAATAGATCACAAAATGAAAAGAAATGGTCAGGCTGCAATGGAATCTTCCTCCAGTCCCATCACCCAGTTATGGATTTTATGGCTTTTCTTTATCATCATTCTTTCATGGAAATTGGATGTCATTGACATTTGTTTCCCTTTTCTGATTACTAGGCCATTTCAAAAGCAAGTTGAAAGCCTCTCACATTGTCGTGGATCTGGAGTCCAAGGTGGTGAAGGCAGTGGTCTGGTGGTAATGTCACTGGAGTAGCAATCTAGAAGCTCAGACCAATGTTCTGAACATGTGGGTTTAAATCCTGCCAAGGCAGATGGGGAAACAAAAATTCAATAAAAATCAAGAATAAAAAGCTTGCCTAATGGCAACCATTGTTGATTGTTGTGGAAAAAAAAAGTTGTTTCGCTCATATTCTTCCGGGAAGGAAAGTCTGCCATCTATACCTGATTTGGCCTCCATGTAACTCCAATTAGAAATGCTGACCCAGTTAGTGATACCTACATCTAAAGAATGAATCAATGTTTAGAAATATACAGACCAGCTAACAAATGGATATTTCCTTCCCTAAAAGACTTTAGTGAAACAAATGGATTTTTTCAACAATTGATAATACCTCAAGGTTATCATTCCTGAGACTAACTTTCAATTGAAGTTAAATGCCACAAGGTAGAACAATCTCGAATAGAATAGAATAGGCCAATGGGCTGAGGAGTGACGGATGGAGTTTAATGTGGATAAATGTAAGATGATGCATTTTAGAAGGACCAATGGTAAGGTCCTGGAGAGTGTTGCTGAACAAAGAGACTTTGGAGTGCAGGTTCATAGTTTCTTGAAAGTGGAGTCTCAGGTAGATAGGAGAGTGAAGAGGCATTTAGTATGCTTTCCTTTATTGGTCAAAGTATTGAGTATAAGAGTTGGGAGGTCTATACAGGACATTGGTTACGCCACTTTTGGAATATAAAGGGTTCAGAAAAGATTTACAAAGATGTTGGCAGGGTTGGAGGATTTGAGCTAGAGGGGAATGCTGAATAGCCTGGGGGGGTTTTCCCTGGAGAGTTGGAGGCGAAGATGTGACTGTGTAGAGGTTTATAAAATCAGGAGGGGCATGGATAGGATAAACCAACATGGTATTTTCCCTGGGATGGGAGAATCCAGAACTAGAGAGCATAGGTTTAGGGTGAGAGGGGAAAAATTTAAAAGGGACCTAAGGGGCAATGTTTCCATGCAGAGAGTGGTGTGTGTATGGAATGAGCTGCCAGAGGAAGTGGTGGACTGGTACAATTGCAGCATTTAAAAGGCATCTGGATGGGTACATGAATTGAAAGGCATGAGAGGGATATTGGCCAAGTGCAGGCAAATGGGACTAGATTAGGTTGGGATATCTAGTCAGCATGGATGAGTTGAACCGAAGGGTCTGTTTCTATGCTGTACATCTCTATGACTAGAATAGAATAGAACAGAAATTTATTGCACATGTACTTTTACATGAAAAATACGGTGAAAAGTTTTATAACTCACTCCACATGGCGCCTATATCAATGACACAAGTTATATAAAATAATAAGAAAGTATGTCAAAAGAAGACAAAGTTCATCATGGTGCAGTGGGCTTGGGGAAAGCTGATTAAAGAACGATGGAATACCCTGAAGGTGCAGCAGCCATTTAGGACAAGACCACCATACTGGGCTGCGGGAACACTAGGAAGGAAGTCTTCACCAGAAACAGACCACCATGCTACATCAAGACCGCCACTCCTGATTGACATAGCTTAGAGGAGCCGTGTTGGACTGGGGTGGACAAAGTTAAAAATCACACAACACCGGGTTATAGTCCAACAGATCTACTTGGAAGCACTAGCTTTCGAGGTGCTGCTTCTTGATCAGGTCCACAACCACATGATGAAGAAGCAGCGCTTCGAAAGCTAGTGCTTCCAAATAAACCTATTGGACTATAACCTGGTATTGTGTGATGAGACCACCTGATGGGCAGCTGGAAAACTGGGCAGAAAGCCTTCACCAGAAAAAGACCACCATGCTGTTCCAAGACCGCCACTTCTGGACAAGACCACCTAATGGGCAGCTGGAATACCTGGAGGCTAAAGGTGAAGAATATCTTCATACGGGGATGAGACCTCCATGCCTGGACATGACCTCCCATCCAGAACAAAACTGTGATACCAGGAGAGCGTCACGCTGTGCCGAGACCACTGCATCCCCTCCTTCAGGCTACCGGACCTAACCATGGACATAGAGCCTCGGCCTAGCATGCATGTCCCAGCCGGATAGTCAGCCTGGGGAGCTCCTCCTTGCTTGCTGGGAGACCATCGGCTGGGGTGGAGGTGTGTCTGGCTCGTTCTGGTGTTGCCATCACCGCCAGAGGCCTCCTCCCTCACCCGTCACTCTCCAGACTTAAAAGAAAGGAAAATGAAGCAAAAAAAAGAAAAACAGCTGCAGAGAAAGGAAGTAAAAAGACAAAGAGAAAGAGAAAGAAAACCGACGGAATCAGACAAGCCCCAGATCAGTCCACCTACTCGCCGCCATCTTGGAAAACAAAGTGCCTTGTTGGGCTTTGCCCACAGAGTATTATCTCCAGCATCTAGGCCCACTGGATCGGGTCCAGTGACATTACCAGTTGGCTTTTACATTTCATCTATACAAGTGCATGATTCCCTTGACTATGATGAATGTAGTTATCTCTCAGAATCTTAGTTTACAACAACAATTGCGGTTGAGGATAGGGGTGGAGACGATGTCATATCTTTTGCAATGATCTGTAAAAATTCCATTAAGCTGAAGGACAATCCAATATATCTTTTTACTTAATTGATTTTTGTTGATTTCTGACTTAAGCAGAGAAGCAAGGACAGATTACACATAAAGATAAATCATCATAAAGCTTTTTCTCTTCGCAGGCTGTCACTTAACAACAGTAACTACACTTCAAGAAGTACTTTGATGGCTGTAACATGCTTTGGGGAGTTCTGAGGTTATGTTGGACTGGAGAAGCTGGGGACTTATTCTCTATCCGGAAAACAAGACTACTTGGAGGTGTTTAAAAGCATGAGGCATCTGGATAGATTAGAAAGTACAGACACTTCCTACTGGGGGATGTGGCAAGAACCAAAGGCGCCTGGTATAAAGGATGAAATTGCAATAATGAAGAAGAACTTTTTTGTTTTACATAGTGACTCGTTACTGATTTGAAAACACTTTATATTCAATAGTGCTCAGAGATGTTATGTCTTGAAGTGTTCACAAAAACGGAATTAATTTTATGTTTCGTGGATATGCCTGGAATAGCTTCTTTAAACGAGGTCATTGAATGTTCACTATGAACTTTGGAGGTTATTTTAGCAAAGCTTCCTAGAAATTACATAACTGGTGATCACAGCTTGAAGACTAGCCATGATGGGTTTGAAACGTTAACTCTATTCCTCTTTCCACACATGCTTCCAGACCAAATTAGTTTCTCCAGCCCTTTCTGCTTCTGTTTTTATTTAATGGTGTGCCTCAGAGAGTAGAGGAATTAGAGCAACAGTCCACTCCTCCAGCCTCAGTTAGAACATTATGATCTGGAACGCACAGTCTGAGGGTGTGGTCTGGAAGTAGATACAATTGTAGCTTTCAAATGAAAATTAGATAAATACCTGAACAGAAAGTATTGCAAGGCTACAGAGAAGTGACTGGTGTGCTGTCTTGCAGAGAGAGAGTATGCATACATTGGGCTGAATAGCCTCAATCCTCAGTATAACTATTCTACGATGCTGTGAAAGGTCCTATTTCCTGGAGCAGATGATGGCACAGTGGTGATATCAATAAGCTAACACTTCAGTGATTTGGTTCAAATCCCCCCCCCCCCCCCCCCTTCTAATATCTTCCTTCATACAATGTGGCATCTTTGGCTGGACCGGCATTTATTCCCCATCATTATTTAGGAACAGGAGTAGGCCATTCAGCCCCTTGGGCCTGTTCAACTATTCAATGAGATCATGATTGATCTGTGGCCTAACTTCATATGCTATGACCAAATCCCTTAATACCTTTACTTAACAAAACAGTTATCAGATTTAAAAAAACAGCTGATTCAGCATCCACTGCCACTTCTGGAAGAAAGTTCCAAAAACCTACTCTTAAAATATTGACATTGCTCTTGTAAAGGTGATTCGGAACCACCTTCTTGAACTGCTGCAGTGCATGGTGAGTGGGCATAAGTGCTGTGCTGTTCAGGAAAAAGATCTAGAATTTGGACCCAGTACCAGTGAAGAAATGGTGATATATTTCTAAGTCAGGATAATGAATGGCTTGAAGGGGAGCAAACATCTATTGATGTCCCCCTGTCCTTCCAGATGGTGGAACTTTTGAAGTTTGAAGGTGGTGACAAAGCAGCCTGGATGAACACTTTCTGTGCAGGTTATAGACCAGACCAAACCCTCTCAAAACATTTCAAGAAATTAGCCTGGACCCTAACGTTGCTAGTTGTTTCAAGCAGGTGTTAGGTGGACATTCCAGAAGTGACACAGCTGGCCCAACCTCTTAGTTTTAAACAAAACAGAAGTCATTTGCAAACTTACCAAATGAAACACAAACAAAGCAGAACAGAATAATTAAACTTATTCGAAAAACCAACAGATTATCTCAACTTAATGATGCTGTTTCAAATTCCTGCTACACTTCCCATAAACATCCCTGAGCAGAAAAAAAGGTAAAATCAAACACAGGGTCTTACACGAGAGAGAGAGAGATGGCCGAAAGATCCAGCATGGAACACCTTCTTCTATCCAGCAGCCTCGAAACTGACTGCCGAACAGCTCTGAACCCAAACCAAACCAGAGAAAAAGCTGAGCTGGGAGAACTGGCCACTCCCCTTTCATTGTACAAGTGTTTCTATTAAAACATCCACCAGTCTGTGTCTAGTATGTTTAAGACAACTGAAGGGAGCCAAGAGATCAGGTTATGTAAAATTCTGTTTGTTTCCCATATGTTTCTTAAAGGTCTATCATTTGGCAGAAGGACCTGAGTCAATTTATTAGAAATAGTCGGATACATAGAAAAGAGGAACAGGAGTAGTCCATTTCAATGTTCGAGGCAGCTCCATCATTCAATGGCTGATCATCCAACTCAGTACCCTGTTCCCTGCTTTCCCACCATTTCCTTTAGAACTATATCTGACTCCTTCCTGAAAACATTCAATGTTTTCATAGGATCGTACAGTTCAGAAGACGCCCCAAAGGCCCATCGAGTCGATGCCATCTCAAACACACAGCAGCCCCGTGTGTATTGCCAGATCTCTCCTCACAGAATGGCAGCCCTGCTGTCTCTGTGGGCAGCATTACACCTGATCATGGCAGCCAATACCAACACAGGCACAATCATCAAGGCGGGGCCTCTTTGTATGCCAGCCCAGGGTCACAATCTGGTGCATACCACACAGTTGTACAGATACAGCTGAAGGAGGCAGTGACTCACAAGACCACAGTCTGTTGTAGGACAGCTAGAGTGCAGCTCCTCAGCATGGCCATGTGAATCAGTGGACACTATACAACATCTCTCTGTGACACCTTTACCAGGTTATATTGGAGAGGGGACACAGAGACAATCGAGGCAGCAGAGGGGCACCTTTAGCAGACAGAAGAAAGAGAGACAGATGAATTTTAGATTTTAATGCATCAAGGAGTATGGGGAGTAAGTGGGGATATGGCAATGTGATGCAGGAGTAGCCATGATCATATTGACTGGTGGAGCAGGCTCGAACAGCCTGTTACTGTTCCTGGTTTTTGTGTCTTAATGTAGACTTTCTCCCTCAGGTCTTTATTGTGCTGAGACAAGCATTGATGTCCTCTCATGCCTCATCATGAAGCTTTCTGATGGGCACCTTCAAACCTGTTTGAAGAGGGAACAACATATCACCTAGACATATAGTATTGGCATGAATGTGTGACATCTACAAATGTTGACATGCGTGGGCGTTGAGCCTACTGCCAGGATATTGAACATAATTTGCTTTTATGATCATCAATGAGCTGTACATTGAGGCAAAAGAATCACTTACTGTTAATAACCACAGACTGCTGCTCACTAGTGCATTGATGGGAACGTTGGTGCTGTGCATTACAACATGAAAAGACCAATTGTCCTGTCTGCCTGCTGTCATCATCCTGCAATTTTAGGATTTCTCTGGTACTCTTGTACAACACAATTGTCTCTTCCTTGATGCAGGAGGTTACTTATGAGATACCAGAGCTGTCCCTGGAAGGGATTGGCTGCTTAGAAAATAAAAAAACTGCAACAATCTTCAATACTGACTACTAGCATAATGTGCCTACTATGTCTGTTGATGCACATCAATTAGCACCAGAGTACACAGTTCTGTGACTGTCATCCTGGAGAGGTAAACTATCTCCAGGCACTGTCTGTCTGACATTTTCAGGTATGCCTGCACATCCTAAGGCACTGTCAGATATACTGCTGGCAGTCTCTGCCTTGCTCTCTGTCATTGTGTTGCTGCTCCTGCACTGGTCCCTGTGCAAAATAAATCTCCTCCAAAGCTGCAGGATGAAGGAGTACAGGGTGAATGATTCTGACTGAGCAATGTCCTCTCCCCTCTCATCCATATAATCACAAAAAGCCAGCTTGCAAGTTCAGCAGGCAATCAGGAAGGCAAAGGAAACGTTGGCCTTTATTTCAATGGGAATGGAATGTAAAAGTTAGAAGGTTTTACTAAAGCTAATGTCATCATTACCAATCACTCACTAATGAATGTGATTGTCCACCTAGGAGATTCTTTGTCTCTGTTCATGGTTTCTGTGGCTGACGGGGCTGGTCCTAGAGCCACATTTGGCAGTCATTTCCAGGTGGTGAAATTGATCCTTGGCCTTGAAATCGCAGACATTCCTTTCTCCAGCTCCTTTTCCATACTTCCTCCTGCTGGCCTGCATTCTCAAAGAACTGTGCCCCTTCGTACAGCAGCTTCCTCCAAATCAGTTCCTTCCGAACAAGGGTCTCCTGTGTGTTGACATGCATATTGCATTTCTTGAGGGAATTCTCTATGGGGTCTTTGAAATATTTTCTTCACCCCCCCTTTCATTCCAGTGCCTTCCTTGAGCTGGGCGAAGATGATTTGGTTTGGCAATTGGAACTCAGGCATCCTGAGCACATGGCCAATCCAATGGAGTTGGTTTTGGATGATCATAGCCTCAATGCTGGCGCTATTGGCTGCTTCACTGATGCTAAAATGATACAAGGCACTAGTCAGACCACGGCTGGAATACTATGAACAGTTAAGGGCCTCTTATCTCAAGCAAATTACACTGGCATTTGATGCAGTTCAGTGTAGGTTTACTAGGTGATATCAGGTATGGAGGGATTGAGTAGATTCGGCCTGTACACATTGGAATATAGAAGAATGAAAGACAATGTTATTGAAACATGCAGGATTCTTAGGAGACTTAACAATGTAGCTGCAGAAACATTGTTTCCCATTGTGGAGAGCCTTGGACCACAGGGCATAATCATAGAAACACAGGTTACACATTTAAGACAGAGGTGAAGAGAAATTTCTTTTCTCTGAAGGTAGTGAAACAGTGAATTCTTTACCACAGAGGGCTATTGAAGCTGATGCCTTAAGTATGTTTAAGGCTGACATAGAGTGTTATTCAGAAAAGAGATCAAGAGTTGTGGGCAAAAGAGAAAGAAAGTGGGGTTATGGATTATCAAATCAGCTACGATCTTACTGAATGGTGGAGCAGATTCAACGGGCTGAATGGTCTACTTCTGCTTCTATGTCTTATAATCTTGTGGTTTTTCAAGATAACCTCTGAACTACCCCTGCCCCGAGGACTCGTACTATGCAGTGTTCCTTTCATGAACAGTGTCTACGATAATTTGGCTTTTGGAACAAGCAGCTTAGGTTTGCTCACTTTCTACCTCAGGTACTGTCCTCCAGAGTGTCAGGTTATCAAAGTTGAACACAGAAAGGAAAAAAAAATCCTCCAAAAACAATGCTGTACTCAGAGACAGTAACATAATGGTAATGTCATTGGAATTGCAATCCAGACACTGATGTTGATGTTTTGGATACATGGTTCAAATCTCACTCAGGCAGCTGGAATTTGAATTCAACAATATCTGGACTCGAAAGCTTGTCTCAGTACTAGATTGTCATAACAATCCATCTGCTTCCCGTATGCTGTTTAAGGAAGAAAATCTACTCCCCCCTGACTGGCTGAAATATGAGTGGACACAGAAATGTGGTTGATCCTCAAGTGCCTCCTGAAAACAAGCACTCAGCTCAAAGGCAATTAGGGATTGCTGGTCTTGCCAGTAATAATCACATCCCATCAAAGAATGGAGAGAAAATCACTCCTGTGATTCAGCTGAGTCATATTTAAGTCAATTGAGGGCTGAGAATAAAAGAACTGGAGAAACCTTGCAAGTCTGACTGAACCTGTGGTTAACGTTTTGCATCCACTGTGACCTCTACTTTGAAATTGGGTCTTTATTTCAGTTCCCTTGCATTCACAGCATTTTGCTTTTTATTTCGATGGAGGAGATTGGCAGATGGTAGTGTTTAGAAAGTAAAGAAGACTTTGTTTTTTGCAGGAAGAAGACTGTTACCAGTTTTCTTTTTCAATTGGGGAGGTCACTAGGCAATGATATTTTCATTGCGTGCAAATATTTTCAATATTTATATGGTTCCTTGCGATAATGGATGAGTTTTCCGCTTGTTTACCTGTCAAAATAAATGTGAGTCATTTTCCCATCACCAGCTTCCTGCATAATGGGGTGTAGGTTTGCTCGCTGAACTGTAGGTTTGATATCCAGACGTTTCATTACCTGGCTAGGTAACATCATCAGTGGCGACCTCCAAGTGAACCTCCAAGCTTCACTTGGAGGTCGCCACTGATGATGTTACCTAGCCAGGTAATGAAACGTCTGGATATCAAACCTACAGCTCAACGAGCAAACCTACACCCTAAACCTCAACCTGAGCTACAAACCTTCACAAACCTTCCTGCGTAATCCCCAAGCACCGTTCCTATTCCCAAATTTCAGCCATTAAATTGCAGTAAAAAATGTCTTCAGTATTAATACAATTTCCTAAAAGGTAGCTGAATGGCTAAATGCGACATTTTTGTGAAAACAATCACAGTGAATATTGCAAAATTGCTTTGCATATGTAAGCATTCTCAGGAGAAAAGACAATTTATCCTTTGAGTAACAATTCTTCATGAGCATCTTCCTGGAAAGCAATCACTATAAATATTTACCAAGACATCAGCATATTCTACTTAATCTAAGTCATATTTCCTGGCTTATTTCCAATTCATCAAATCACAATTTCAGACATGGACTGTTTACCCAAATTGGCAGCACAATTTTCATCTTTGCCAATAATTCATAAGATAATTTCTGCTGTTACTGAGCATTGAGTATATAAATTTATTCAAACTTAGCTTTCAGGAATAAGAACAGAATTTTGTGCAATAAACTCTTTTTCATTGAACATGGTTAAAACACCCACATAGTACTCAATGATTGTTTTATTGTCATGTACAAGAATGATATTTTGTATAAATGTGACATTAGCCAGTTGAAGTCTGATAATACAGACCAGGCCATTATGTACTGAAATCTGTGATGATTGTATCTGCTATTCATAACGGGTTGAGAATGTTGTTCTCAGGGAATTCTGAATATAACAACTTACATTTCCATAATGCCTTTCACAATCACAGGAAATTCCAAAGTACTTTATAGCTAATTAAGTACTTTTTAAGTGTAGCCACTGCTGTAATGCAAGAAACACTGCAGTCAATTGTCCTGTGGGCCTGGGGTATCTGGGTGGGCAGATGCATTGAACAGATATTTTGCTGTAGGGGATACAAGTAACATCCCAAAAGTAGCAAGACCTTAACTGGAGTCATAACTGGCTTGTGGTTGTTGGGAGTCAGTCACCTCAGCTCCAGGATATCTCTGCAGGGTTTCCTCAGAATAACGTCCAAGGTTCAACATTTTCAGCTGCTTCATCAATGACCTTCCCTCCATCGTATGGTCAGAAGTTTGCCAATGATTGCACAATGTTCAGCACCATTCATAACTCCTCAGATACTGAAACAGTCTATGTTCAAATGCAACAATGTTTACACAATATCCAGGGTTGGACTGACAAATAGTAAATAACATTCATACCACACAAATGCCAGGCAATAACCATCTATCATAAGAAACAATCTAACCATGACCCCCTGACATTCAGTGATGTCCACCATCAGCGAAACCTCTACTATCAACATCCTGGGGGTTAATATTGACCAGAAACTCAACTGGATTCACCAAATCAACACAGTGCATGTAAAGAGCAGGTCAGAGGGTAGGAATACTGTGAAAATAATTCATTTTCTGATTCCTTAATGTCTGTCTGCTATCTATAAGACGTAAGGCAGAAGAGTGAAGGAATACTCCCCACTTTTCTGGAAGAATGTAGCTCCAACAACACTCAAGACGCTTTACACCAGCCAAGACTAAACAGCCTAATTGATCAGCACCCTATCCATAAGCAGCCACTGCCTGCACTACCTGCACTACAGATACAGGAGTGGCAGTGCTTATGAAATAGAACCATAGAACCCCTACAGTGCAGAGTGAGGCTTTTCAGCTCATCAATCCATACTGGCTGTCGGAAGAGCATCCCATCCAAACCCATGTCCTACAGTACCCTGTAACCCTATGTTTACCATGACTACTCTACCTAGCCTACACATCCCTGGACATTGTGGGCAATTTAACATGTGCAAAGCATCTAACCTGCACATCTCTGGACTCTGCAAGGAAGCTGGAGTAGCCGGAGGAAACCCATGCAGACACAGGAAGAATGTGCAAATTCCACACAGTCGCCCAAGGGTGGAGTCAAACCCAGGTCCTGGTCCTGTGAGGCGGCAGTGCTAACCAGTGAGCTACTATGTCGCCCTATCTACAAGATGTATTGCAGCAATTCACCAAAAATACTCAGACAGCACATTCCAAGTCTATGACCACTTTCATCTAGAAGGACAAGGGCAGCAGATACATGGGAACACCACCACCTGCAAAGTTTTCCTCTAAGCCACTCACCACCCTTACTTAGAAACATATTGCCTTTTCTTCACTGGTGCTGGGTCAAAATCCTGGAATTCCCTCCCTGAGGGCATTGTGGGTAAACCTACAACAGATAGACTGCAGTGGTTGAAGAAAGCAACTCGCCACTACGTTATTAAGGGGAACAAGGAACTGGGCAACAAATGTTGGCCAGCCAGCTACATCCATGTAACTACCATCAGTTCTGAAATGGGTCACTCGACCCAAAGCATTAACTCTAATTTCTTTCCACAGATGCTGAGCTGCTCCCGCAATTTCTGTTTTGTTTCATTTTCTAGTTGGCAAGGTTTTAGGATCCTTGGCTGGCAAGGGAAGTCAGAGATGGCATAAAATTAAAAGAGAAAACATACAATATGGTGAAGATTAGTGGGAAGTCAAAGGATTGGGAAACCTTTAAAAACCAGCAGATGATTACTAACAAAGCAATAAGAGCAGAGAAGATGAAATGTGAGGGAAAGCTAGCTAGTAATGTAAAGAAGATTGCAAGAGTCTTTTCAGATGTCCAAAAGGTAAGAGAGAAGCAAAAGTGGATATTAGATTGCTGGCAAATGAGGCTGGAGAAGTGGTAATGGGGAACAAAGAAATGGCGGAGGAATTGAATAGGTGATTTGCATCAATCTTCACAATGGAAGACATAGCAACATTTCAGAACTTCAAGAGAGTTAGGGATGATGTGGAGGTGCCAGTGTTGGACCGGCGTGGACAAAGTCAGAAGTCATATGACACCAGGTTACAGTCCAACAGGTTTATTTGAAATCACAAGTTTTTGAAGTGCTGCTCCTTTGTCTGGTGACAAATGACAAGTGCTTCAAAAATTTGTGATTTCAAATAAACCCATTACCAATTAAAAACCTAACTCCTCCTTAAATTTACTCACTGTCCCAGTATCCGCTACACTTTGGGGTAGCCGATTCCACAGATTCTCCTTTGGGAGAAGTAGTTTGTCCTCAATGGTACTTTAAATTTGTTATCCCTTCTCCTAAGACTATCCTCAGCTTGTGGTGTTAGGAGCAATATACTGGCATGATCAGAGGATTTGCTGACTGACACAAGACAGAGAGTGGGGATAAAAGGGTAGTTTTCAAAATGGCAATTGGTGATTAATGGATTTCTGTAGGGATTGGTGTTGGGACCACAACTATTCACTTTACACATTAACGATCTGGACGGAGGAACTGAGGGTATTGATGCTTGGTTTGCAGATGACCCAAAGATAGATGGAGAGACAGGTAGTGTTGAGGAAGAGAGGTGGCTGCGGAAGGAGTTGGACAGGCTAGGAGAGTGGGCAAAGAAGTGACAAGTAAAATAGAATGTGGGAAAGTGTGAGGTTATGTACATTGGTAGGAAGAGCATAGATGATTTTCTAAATGGTGAGAGTATTTGGAAATCTGAAGCACAAGGGACTTAGGAGCCCTAGTTCAGGATTCTCTTAAAATTAATGTGCAGGTTCAGTTGGAGGTTAGAAGTCAAATGCAATGTTATCATTCACTTCAAGAGGACTAAAATACGCTAGCAGAGATTTAATGCTGAGGCTGTGTAAGAATCTGGTCAGACCCCATTTGGAATATTGTGAGCAGCTTTAGGCCCTGTATCTAAGGAAGGAGGTGTTGGCACTGGAGGCGGTCAGAGGAGGCTTACAAGAGTGATCCCAGGGATGAAGGGATTGTCAGAAGAGGAGCGGCTGAGAACTTTGGATCTGTATTCTATGGATATTAGAAGGATGAGGTTGGATCTGACTAAAACTGACAGAATACTGAGAAGCCTGTATAGAGTGGAGGTGGAGATAATGTTTCCATTAGTAGGAGAGACAAGGACCCATGGTCACAGCCTCACAGTGAAGGGATGACCTTTTAGAATTGCGATTAGGAGGAATTTCTTCAGCCAGAGAGTAGTTAATCTGTGGAACTCATTGTTGCAGAGGGCTATGGCGGCCAAATCATTGAGTGTATTTAAGACAGAGATAGATAGGTTCTTGATTAGTAACAAGACCGAGGGTAATGGGGAGAAGGCAGGAGAATGGAGTTGAGAAATATATCAGCCATGATCGAATGGTGAAGCAGAGCCAGTGTGCCAAATAATCTAATACTGTTCTGATGTGTTATGGCCTATGGTCTGAGGTTTGATGATGTACAAATAGCTTTGATCAAGAATTCAAGAAAAAAAGGTTTCTCAATGTGATCACAATTTTGATTGGGATTTTCACTTGATTGCCAATTACGTGCAAAACCCAAACTCCACTCTCACTATGGTTAACATGTTAAAATGCTTATACATGTGTTTCACTGATGATGATGATGATGATGATAGTGATGATGATGATGGTGGTGGTGTTGCCTGAAGTTGGGTATGCAGTTTGCTTGATTACAGCTCCTCTGGGAGAAAGCATTGATTGAGTAGGATTATAGATGTGTTGCTGGAAGAAGGACTTATGCCCGAAATGTCGATTCTCCTGTTCCCTGGATGCTGCCTGACCTGCTGCGCTTTTCCAGCAACACATTTTCAGCTCTGATCTCCAGCATCTGCATACCTCACTTTCTCCCCTAGGATTGTAGATGTACCTCCTGTTACTAAGTGAGCAATGTGTTGCTGAAAATAGTATCTGAAACACTTATTTTGTGGTTGAGAGAAAAACCCACAACTGCTATTTCCACCATTGTGACATTCTGTGCAGGTAATATCCAAAGTATTTGATTTGCATCTTGACACTGCAAGGTATAAAGCTGGCAAATGCTTGCCAATATTTGAGGAAGAAGGTCCCTCTTTAAGTTGTCAAAAATCAGATCATGATTTTGAGGGTGAAAGCATTGGTCATTTCTGGTGCTGACTAATATACTCTTGTGCATTCCTACTCTATACAGAGATAGTCAGTGTGCCACACTCTTCCTTGACATTGTCCATTTATAGCTGAAAATGTGTTATTGGAAAAGCGCAGCAGGTCAGGCAGCATCCAGGGAACAGGAGAATCGAAGTTTCGGGCATAAGCCCTTCCTGTGTCAATTGGGAGAACACGCCCCCCCATTCTAAAACTGAGTGCCCCTGCATTTCACAAGAGAACACAATCCAAACTGTCAAATGATCAAATGACCTTCATACGTTTTAATAAGATCAAACCGAAAGCAGAGATTGCTGGAGAAACTCAGCAGATCAGTCAGTATCTCTGAAGAGAAAACAGCGTTACCATTTCAAGTCCTGTGATTCTTTTTCAGAACTGGACGCTAGACTTGAAATGTTCAGCCTGTTTTGTGTTCACAGATGCTGCCAGAACTGCTGAGTTTCTCCAGCATTTTTTGTTTTTGTTTCACATTTCCGGCATCCACTGTTTGTTGTTTTATCTTAGCGTCTAATCAGGTTCAATCCTTGTTCAGTGCTACCTCCGGGCAGGTGTGAGAGAACTACCACTGGCTGGAGTGATTGAAAGGAAGAGGGGTAAGAAAATGCAACCATTGGTAGTAATTTTCTGTATACTCTGGAAAAGTTCCAATAGACTGGAGGGTAGCTAATGTAACTCCACTCTTTAAAAAAAAGGAGGGAGAGAGAAAACAGGGAATTATAGTCTGGTTAAACTGACGTCAGTGGTGAGGAAAATGCTGGAGTCAATTAGTAAGGATGGAATAACTGAGCAGTTGAAAAGCAGTGACCGGATCAGTCCAAGTCAGCCTGGATTCACTAAAGGACAATCGTGCTTGAAAAGTCTTCTGGGAGTTTTTGAGGATGTGACCAGTGGAGTGGACAAGGGTGAATCAGTAGATGTTGTGTATCTAGATTTTCAAAAGGCTTTTGACAAGATTCCACATAAGAGATTAGTAAGAAAAATTAAAGCTTATGTTATTGGAGGTAATGTATTGACATGGTTGGCAGACAGGAAACAGAGAGTTGGAATAAATGGGCCCTTTTCAGGGTGGCAGGCAGTAATGAATAGGGAGCTGCAGGGTTCAGTGCTGAGACCCCAACAGTTCACAATACACGTTAATGATTTGATGAAGGAATTGAACGCTGGGTCTCCAAGTTTGCAGACAGCACAAAACTGGGAGGTAGTGAGGAGGATGCTAAGAGGCTGCAGGATGGCATGGACAGGCTGGCTGAGTGGGCAAATGCATGGAAAATGCAATATAGAATGGATAGGTATGAAGTTATCCACTTTGGTCTCAAAAACTAGAAAGCAGATTATTACCTGAATGGTGGCAGTTCAGGAAAAGGTGAGGTGCAACGAGACCTGAGTCTCATGGTAGAACAGTTACTGAGGGTTGGTATGCAGGAGCAGCAGGCAGTGAGGAAAGCTAATGGCATACTGGCCTTCATAGTAAGAGGATTTGCGTATCGAAGTAAGGATGTCTTACTGCAGTTATACAGGGCCTTGGTGAGGCCACACCTTGAGGATTGTGTGCAGTTTTGGTCTCTTAGTCTGAAGAAAGACACTCTTGCTAGTGAGGGAGACCAGCAAAGGTTTACCAGACTGATTCCTGGGATGGCAGGACTGACATATGAAATAAAAATGGATTGACTGGACTTCTACTGGCTGGAATTTCAAAGAATGAGGGGGAAATCTTACAGGAACATATAAAATCCTGGTGAGACTGCACAGAGCAGATGTGAGAATAATGTTCCCAATGTTGGGTAAGTCCAGAATTGGGTGGCACAGTCTAAGAATACCAATCAGGACCGAGATGAGGAAACATTTCTTCATTTGGAGAGTTGTGAAATTATGGAATTCTCTGCCACAGGAAGCTATTAGGGCCAGTCCATTAGATATATTCAAGAGGGAGCTGCACATGCACAAGAGGTAGCTGCTCTGAAAGCTACTGTGCTTCCAATTAAACCTGTTGGACTATAACCTGGTATTGTGTGATTTTTAACTTTGAACGATTCAAGGGATGTGGAGAGAAAGTGAGAATGGGATACTGAGATTTCATGATCAGCCATGATCATATTAAATGGTAATGCAGGCTCGAAGGGCCAAATGGCTTACTCCTGCACCTAGTTTCTATGTTTCTATGTTTCTAAACTGATTTGACTTGATTTTGGCTGCATTTCATGTGTAAATAGGACTAGACTTGGCTGTGATGCCCCCCCAGGGCTGAAGGGCCTGCCAACAGTCGCCAGCTGGTTTAACAGAAGGCAACTGGCATCGAGATTGGCAGAGTATCAAAGCTCTCAGGCGGAGAGAAAATTGGCGAGACTGAGGATCAAGCTGTATCTAAAAACAGCAGTGTTGTCGTGCCTCAGCCTCAAACAAGTTCCTGTTGTCAAATTGCAACAACAGCTGATTAGATCTGAGCAGCAGCACTCTCTCTCTCTGGGAGGGAGAGAATTAAACTGGATAAACTACTGGCACTGGTTAATCCTGCTCATGTGAGTAGCAAAGGTAAGCATTCTGAATCCAGACTGACTAGCTTCACCATAACTGTGCAGCAATCAGTAAAAATACTTGGAGAGATAAAAATTCCAAACTTACCTCTGTCAATTTGAAACCACCGATGAGGGAAATATGCTAGAATTTCAAATCAGAACCAAATTGTTAGCAGCAATTATTACAAAAATAATAGAAGATCTGTATTCCTAAAACTGGGGTCAATTTCTTCTGAAACGTTTCAGAGAAGGTTCATGAGGATGGTGTCAGGTAGGGAGGGAGTGTCGTGTGAGCAAAGGCTAAATAGATTGTGTGTTTAGAAGAATGAAAGATGATCTCATTGAAACATATCATGCTTGACAGGGTAAATGGCGAAAGTGAGGACTGCAGATGCTGGAGATTAGAGCCGAGACTGCGGCGCGGAAAAAGCACAACAGGTCAGGTAGCATCTGAGGAACAGGATAAATGCTAAGAGGACATTTTTTACTTCACTTGTGGAGTGTGGGCATTACTGCCTGGCCAGCATTTATTGTCCATCCCTAGTTGCCCTTGATGGTGATGCGCTACCTTCTTGAACTACTGCAGTCCACATGCTGTGGGTAGACCCTCGATGCCCTTACTGAAGGAATCCCAGGATTTTTACCCAGCGACAGTGAAGGAAAAGAGATATATTTCCAAATCAGGATGCTGAGTGGCTTGGAAGGAAACTTTCAGGTGGTGGTGTTCTGATGTATCCTCTGCCCTTCTAGTATGGGTCATGTGTTTGAAGATGGTGTCGAAGGATCTCTGGTGAATTTTTGAAGTGCAAATTGTAAATAGCATACACTGCTGCTACTGAGTGTTGGCGGTGGAAGTCGATGCTTGTGGATGTCAAGCGGGCTTGACAATCAAGCGGGCTGCTTTGTCCTGGATAGTGTCAAGCGTCTTGAGTGTTGTTGGAGTAGCACCCATCCAGGCAAGTTGGGAGTATTCCATTACACTCGGGACTTGTGCCTTATATGGTCAAGAGATTTTGGGTAGTTAGGAGGCGAGTCACTCACTACAGTACTCCTGGCCTTGTAGCCACAGTATTTATGTGGCCAGTCCAGTTGCATTTCTAGTCAGTGGTAACCCCAAGGATTGTTTCGTGGTGGTGATAATATCTATGATGGTAATGCCATTGAATATCCAAGGCCAGTAGTTCTGACCTTATGATGGAGAGAAAGTTATTGATGAAGCAGCTGAAGATGGTTGGGCCTTGGACATTACGATGAGAAACTCCTGCATAGATGTCCTGGAGCTGAGATGACTGACCTCCAACAAATACAACCATCTTCCTATGTACCAGGCATGACCCCAATCAGTGGAGAGTTTGGCTCCTGATACCCATTGATTCCAGATTTTATAGGGCTCCTTGATGCCACACTCAGTCAAATGCGGTCTCGATATCAAGGGCTGTCACTCTCACCTCACCTCTGGAATTCAGCTCTTTTGTCATGTTTGAACCAAGTTCTAATGTGGTCAGGAGCTGAGTGGCCCTGGCGGAACCCAAGCAGGGAATCACTGAGCAGATTATTGCTAAGCTGGTGCTGCTTGATTGCACTGTTGATGACACCTTCCATCACTTGACTGATGACCGAGAGTAGACCGATGGGGCAATAATTGGCTGGGTTTGATTTGTTCTGCTTTTTATGTACACATCATACCTGGGCAATTTTCCATATTGTCTGGTAGATGTCAGTGTTGTAACTGTATAGGAAGAGCTTGGCTAGGGGAGCAGCAAGTTCTGGAACACCAGCCTTCAGTACTATGGCTGGAGTATTGTCATAGCCCAGAGCCCAGAGCCTTTGCAGTATCCAATGCCTCCACCCACTTCTTGGTATTATGTGGAGTGAATCGAATTGGCTGTGATGCTGGGGATCACTGAAAGGGGCCGAGATGAATCATCCATTCAGTACTTCTGGGTGAAGATTGCTGCGAAAGCGTGGGCCTTATTTTTTGCACTGATGTACCGGGCTATTCCACCATTGAGTGCAGGGCAACTTGTGGGGCTTCCTTCTCCAGTGAGTTGCTTAATTCACAACTGGATGTGACAGGACTGCAGTACTTAGATATCTTCAATTGGTTATGGGATCACTTAACGCTATCTATCAATTGCTGCTTATACTGTTTGGCATGCAAGCAGTCCTGTTTGATAGTCTCCCTCATGGGGGAGTCTCAGACTAGAGGGCACAGTGTCAGGAAAAAGGGCACTTTAAGAATGAGTTAAAGAGGAATTCCTTCTCTCTGAGTGTCATACGTTTTGGGAATTACTTGGCATAGCGTGCTATGAGGGTATAGCCCTCATGTATGTTTAATGCTAAGATAGATAGATTCCTGATCAGTCGGAGCGTGAACGATTACAGGAAAACACAGGAAAGTGGATGTGAGGAATGTTGGATCAGCCAGTTTAGCCCTTGCTCCTATTGAATGGTGGGACAGGTCTTAGGAGCAGAATGGCCTACTCTTGTTTCTATTTCTTATGGTGAGTCAAATTGTTTTGAAACCCTCAACAGCCTCAAATGCTAATGGCTTGTCTGTGATATAGTTAAAATTAAGGGTAAACAGGTAATGGATATCAACATAGAAACATAAAAACATGGCAACTTGGAACATAAGTAGGGTATTTGGTCCTTTAAGCCTGCCACACCATTCAATACGATCATGGCTCTGCGATCTCATTCTCTATCTCGATGCTTTTTTCCACTTTCTCCCTACATCCCTTGATGCCTTTAAAATCTGTACAATCATCTATCTCTTTCCTGAACATCTTCATTGGCTTGACCTCCACAACATTCTGTGGTGGGCAGTTGCACTGACTCACTACACTTGGAGTGAAGAGCCCTTTCCCCCACCTCAGTCCGAAATGATCTGTCCTGTATCCTGAGACTGAGTCACTGGCTCAAGACTCCATGACCAGGGTAAACATCCTCCCTGAATCGAATCCCTCCAGCGCTGCTGGAATCGAATACAATTCGATTTGGTCCTCTCACGCCCTTCTGCTGAAATGAAATGACAGTAATAATGAGAAAGATGAGAATCAAGACAAGCAGATAAAAACAGGAGATTGCTGACAGTGGATAACTGGTGTGGACATTGAAGGCAGAATGGGCTCAGCCGCCCATTGAATTGAATTAAAATTATTGTCACATGTACCGAAGCACAGTGAAAAGCTTTGTCGTGCGAGCAATATAGGCAAATCAAGGAGTTAAATAGCGTAGATAGTAAATAATAGGTAAACAGTGGCAAAACAGAAACTCAGGTACATGTGGTGGGTTCTGCCACATCCACCTGGCTTCATCATTACCTTCCCAGCTCAATAATATTTTCTTTTTGTTTTTGGTTGCCCTGAGGCCTCCTCCTGATGTCCTCCTGCGGGCAGCCGGGGGCCCCATGTATCCCCGTCCCTGCTCCATCTTGGGTGGCGGCATCCGCAGGCGAGCCAGCACCCCATTGGCTGATTGGGAGCCAAGATCCGTCATTTGATGTCCAGAGTCGGAGGAGGTGGGTGGCCCACGCAATGTGACCATCTCCTGCTCGGAGGCAGTGGATGCAGAAGTGACAACGGCAGGAAAGGAGCACGCTTCCGGGATCCCAGGAACAATGTTGGATGGTGGTGGCTGGGGGAACAGAGAGGGTGAAGTCTACGGAGATGGAAACATTCACTTTGAAGCTGTTTCAATGTTAGTAATATCAATTTAATATTAACTTATTCAGTAGTTTATCATATGTACAATTTATTCAGTAATTTATTCTGTAATCCAAGATGGTGCTGGAACATGGTGACATTATCCATTTTTCACTGTACCTAGATACAAGTGACAATGTACTAAATAAATCTTTTGAAAGTAGTAGTCTTCATTGCAGCATTAGCACTTTGATAGAGCATATTGTCAGAAACATTAATCATTTACTTGTTATTGTTGTGATACAAAACAGGGTTGAAAAAGCTGTGATATTCTGGGTCTGTAACTGTATTTCAATGCCTCCCTGTCCTGCTGCCAACTGAAGTCTGAACTATGACTGAAAGACACTATATGAATTCAACTTCCAGGTTACCTTTGTTAATCTGACACCCCCTCCCCACTAACGCTTGTAAATTAAAAGGAAATTGATGCTTACTTAAGGGCTTTGTCCCAGAGACAGTTGTCACTCCAGCTTTGAGATGACCGCCCCCACCATGATCTAGGATGACCAATGGTGCCATGGAGAGATAAGCAATGGCCTGAGGGCTTTCAGCTTACAGGGGAAGGGGTATTGGGGTGCCGAGCCCTCCATTGGACCCCTCTACTCAATGCCGAGTCCCTTGAGCAGACACTGAGTGCATTTTAACAAGGGGCCACCTTGTAATAGGATCATGTCTGGGCTGTAAATGCAAAGTAATCCACACCCATGTGAGTGACTATCAACAAATGTTGTGATATGCAGGAGAGGACTTCTCTGGAATTCTACTCAGTCAGATCCCAGTTGATCTTTGATCATCATGACATAGATCCTTAGGTATATGTGCAGTAACTATTATTAATTGAGCAGCAAAGTAACCCTTTATTCCATATCTTCCCTAAATTGCCTCTTTCCAGAATTAGTTACTTTCTTGAACAATCTATAGTTCTCATCTCACTCCTATATCTCTCTCTCTATTCTCAATATTATTGAATTAAAATTTCACCGCCTGCCTTGGTGGAATATGAGCTCATGTCCTGACACATTGTTCTGGGTTCTGGATTATTAGTTCAGTGATATTACCACTATATCATAACTTTCCCATTTGTTTACTGAGCAATCTCCAAATGCTTATGAGCCAGCTCACATGCTTTCATTAATGTTTCCTGGACTTTTGATGTCAGAAGTACAAGCTTAGCTTTACAAATTTTTCTTTAGTTACTTTAAGGCATTCTCTCACCTCATGGCTATAAATCAGTTCAAATGCTGTGGACTCATTAGGAGCATCCCTTATGGCAAACAGTAACATCAGAATTCCTTATCCTTATCATCAGGAATATTGCTGATAATAAGCTCTATAAATGGTTCTCAAAGAGGGATGGTATGTTTCCGATACTCCTTGGGATCATGGATGATAAGTTGAAGATATAAGTTGCTTTATTTCCAAACTATTCATTTGATGTTTGAATGTTTGCAAAATAAAATCTGAATCCTGATTTAATTGTATTTCTTTGTATAATCTATATCTCATTTAAAAAAGAAACTATCTCTTCCACTTAGATTTTCACAGTATTTTTACCAAGGGTACTACTTTTGAATTTTTTTTTTGAAACATCAATAATTATTTTTAAAAACTCTGATTCCCATTCTGGGTTTTTGAGAGAGTCCTATACAATCTCTTAAGATCCTGCTACATGACTCTTCACAAGCTGGTATCAGAATTAAAGAAACAAAACAGAAATTGATGGAAATGCTCAGCTGGTCTGGAAGCATCTATGAAGAGAAATCAGAGTTAATGTTTCTGGTCTGGTGACCCTTCCTCAGAACTGAAGGTAGCTAGGGAAATGTTGGTTTTATGCAGATGATAGGGTGAGGGGAGGGGATAGGGAGTAAACAATAGGTGGAGATACAGCCCAAATAGATAAAAAAAACAATTGGAAAGACAAAGGATGGATAATGATCTGGCTAAGAGGGTGAATAGCTAATATTGCAGAATGTTAGTGGTTAACAATGGGTTATATATAACTATGTGATTACAAGGCGAAAGTGGGTACTGCAGATGCTGGAGATTAGAGTCTGGATTAGAGTGGTGCTGGAAAAGGACAGCAGGTCAGGCAGCGTCTGAGGAGCAGGAAAATCGACGTTTTGGGTAAAAGCCCTTCATCAAAAATGAGAATGAAGAGCTTTTGCCCAAAAGGTTGATTGCTCCTTGGATACTGCCTGACCTGCTGTGCTTTTCCAGCGCCACTCTAATTATGACTCTATGATTACAAGGCCTGGTGTGTGTTGGAGATGGGGTTGGGGAAGGCTGAAGACACAGGAGAGTACAAGCTCTAACGTTATTGAATTCCATATTGAGTCCAAAAGGCTGCAGGGTCCCCAAGCAGAAATTGAGGTGTTATTTTTCCAGTTTATGCTGAGCTCTGCTAGAAGCCTGCAGCAAGCCTGAGACAGAGATATTGGCCAGGGATAAAGAATTAAAGGCACATGTTTAATGCTAGTTGGGATTTTCCCACTACCTAACGTGCTTGGCAAAATTTAATCAGAGTTGAAAATTTTGGAGCTGGAAAAGCACAGCAGGTCAGGTAGCATCCGAGGAGCTGGAGGGTTGACATTGCAAGCATAAGCTCTTCATCAGGAATGGTAGTTCCATCTGAGAATTATAACAAATTTCTACAAGTTGGTCATGAAATTTCAATGACCTAAAAGACCAAAAACCATTTTATTAGCTGGACGAGGTTAAATTTTGAGTGAAAATGAGGGCTGTACATGCTAGAGAGTCAGACCATCAGACATTTCTACCATCAGACATTCCTGATGAAGGGCTAATGTCAAACATGTCGACTCTCCTGCTTCTTGGACGCTGCCTGACCTGCTGTGCTTTTCCAACATCACACTTTTCGACTCTGATCTCCAGCATCTGCAGTCCTCACTTTCTCTCAAAATTTAGCCATATCCTAACAAATAAAAATGTTTTAATATTTTGGTCTTTTTTGGTCATTTAAACTTCATGAGCCACTTGTATACATTTATTATAATACTCAGCTGAATCTACCCTGATGGATTATGTTGCATTCCTCATCAGCTGGTACTTGGGGTGCTTCTCATTTCCTCACTGCATTTTGAAAAGTAAAACTCAGATATGAGTGCTGGGTAGTCTGAATAAGCCTTCCATTCAGTTGTTAGTCAAGGTTATAAGCTGGAGGTTCTGCTTAGAAACTGCATGCTGTCAGATCAAATGGAGGAATTGTTCAAAAATTACAATCAAACTCTGGAACTTCACAACATTAATAGGTTTTGTTGAGACCAGCATGAGGAAGATCTTTAACATTGTATGAACTGTTTGAGTTTACTCAGGAGATTCCTGTGGTTGAATCAGGAATTCAGTTGAATTATAAGAGTTAAGAGACATCTAGTTATATTTAATGATGGAACTCTAGTTATACCGTATATACTTGAGTAATAGTCGATCTCATGTAAAAGTCGACCCCCTATTTTTGGTAAAAAAATCTGGAATACCTCATGTAAAAATTGACCCTAGTTCTTCATAGATAACAGATCAACATGTATGAGTTTGTCTACTGGCTATCATGCTCCGCTCTAAGGTTTCAGAATTACTGCAATTTATTGTAATTTTTTCCTTTATTTCTGTAGAGATCAATTGGGCTTCTGCTAATGATACAGCATGAATTTTGACAAGTATGAATTTCAGCCACTCAAAAGTAGTATTCATGCAATTGTCAACTCCATAAATATAATCTTAAAACATAATTTAAAAAAAATTGACTATTACTCAAGTATATATGGTTAAAAAAAAGGTTTGCCACAGTTCCAGAGGACTATAAGGCTGCCCTTTCATTAAAGAGAAATGACTGGTGGTGATTTAACCTGAAAGTCCCGACACCTCAGGCAAGGAGAGAGGTTGAGGATGAGAATCCTTCATGTTAACCTCAGTCCGAGTGGAAATTGAAGCATTCAACAAATCACAAATCAGCCATCCAGCAACAGAGCTAAACTAACCTCCTCTCACTCGGCTTCAGTGGGTGTGTCTATTCCAGAAATAGAATCCATCCACTTCAAAGGAGGGACTTTTGGTGTTCACATTTAATTATGGAAACTAAAGGAGAAAGGTTAAGTTCAGTTTGCCTGAGGGAGTTCACAGACTTATTTGATGCCCACTAACTCTATGTCTCAACATGGGTGTTTGTTGGGGTGGAATTAGAGTGGCGTATCATAAATAAGTTGTACCAGAATTAGTTTGCTATCTTAGAGGTAAAGGTGGTACTGTCTACCCATCAAACGGCTTCCATACATATTTTCCACCAATATGCCACATGTTAGACTGGTGCTGGAGGAAAATAAATCTAACAGCCAAAGGTAATTGCACTGTCACAGACTCATTATAATTCTCAACACAGAAGGAACATCTATGCTAACGCTGTCCAAATTGTTAATTGCAAAAAGCAATCTCGCAGGTGGATGCTTTTCTATGTGTCCTGAAGGCCATTGCATGTTACAATATATTGCATGTAATGTGCAGCTTAGAAACAGACCATTCTGCCCTCAGGTATGTGCTGGTGGTACAAGCCTGCTCTCATCCCAGTCATTAAACCTTATCAGTATAATTGTCTATTTTACATTGCCGCATGTTTCTCTAGCCTCCTCGTAAATGAAAGCTTATTATTTACCTCCACTATTCCATGAAGTATTGAGGACTATTTTCTCAACATACATTGGGTAAATAATTTTCCCATTAATTCCCCATCATTGACTATCTAATATTTGACTCAGCATCACTATTTAAGTAGGTCATTGCTGATTAGCTTTGACCTCTCCTCACCCTCCCCTCATGATTCCCATATCCTGTAGTCCAACTCAAACATGCAACAGGATTTTGAAAATGTTTCACGTTTGACTGCATTCAGCTAAAATTCATCATTTTTCTAAATGTTGAAATGCTGTATTCAGCCTGTCACTATGTGTTTGCCTATTTGGAGCTGTAACAAATATATCATCTAAGTGAAATGTTATTCCTGAATCCCTTACAAAATCTGATTCATTATCCCTCAAAATATCCCAAGTCTGCCTTTGTATGTGTTCGTTGTATTGCAAACAGAGAGATAGCAAGTCAAACCAAATCAGCCTTACCAACACGGAATTTGCAACGCTGTGAAATTAAAATAGTCAACAAACCCCAAAATTTCCCAGTTGTTCCAAACAAGACTATATAAATAATAGATCTTAGACACCAAGTTTATAAATTAATCAAAAATTAGCAATTTATTATTAGTACCATTATTAACTATTTATTATTGATACTAATTATATGAAATGTATGATTTGGAGATGCTGGTGTTGGACTGGGGTGTACAAAGTTAAAATCACACAACACCAGGTTATAGTCCAACAGGTTTAATTGGAAGCACACTAGCTTTTGGAGTGCCGCTCCTTCATCAGGTGATATGAAATGTAGTAATTACTTATTATTGATAGTGTAACTTTAACAGGACAAAGTTAAAAAAAGGTAATCTAATTAATATCTGTGATTGAAACCATATCTTTGATCATATCCAGACAGAGAAACTTAAGTGATAAATTAAAAGAAAAGTTAAAGAATCCACTTCAATTAAACTATTTCAAATTATAGATACCAAGCCTTCTTGCAATCCTTAGATAATGAGTTATGCACAGGCACACAACTGTGTGACTTATTATGAAGTCTCTGGTGAATACCAACAGATTCGGTAGACTTCCAGAAGTACAGACTAAGATTCTTTTCCCAAGACATTCAAAATTCTTGAACTGGATATAAAACAAGAGAAAGTAAAATAGAACATCCAATCCCAAAACTTCAAAAATCATATTGCACCTGCCAAAATTAATCAGACCTGATTGATTTTCCTGTATTTAATCAGCATTCTCTGTGGTTGGTTGGTTAACATTGGTCTTTTGTTGATTGACCAATTCAACATCCAACCAGATGCAAGCCCTGGACCCATATGCACCCAATGCACCTACTCATAATTCATCTTACTGCCCTTTGTTCTTAGCTTATTAACTTTGTGCTTATTTGGAAGTTGTCAGCCTCTGTGGTGTGCTTTGCTTTTTAGAGCAGAGGGAGAGGCAGGCAGCTTCGCATGGTTCAGGGCACTGGACAGTTGAGGGGGTAGAGATTTCACTCTATGGTTCTGCGGTATTTTATTCATTCCCTCACAGTGTGTACCATCCAAACCTCCTTCAACAGCATCTTCAAAACACTTTATTTTTACCAGCTAGAAGGACAAGCATATGCATAGGTACAGCACTGTCTGCAAATTCCTTCTACTGCCTACTGTGACTGTGTCAATATCCTGGATTATTCCCCAAGAATAGCACCATGGTTGTAGCTAGCAACATGAACTGCAACAGATCAAGAAGGAGGATTGCCATCATCCTCTCAAAGGGACGAGTAACAAATGCTGCTGTTGCCAGCAACATGGACATCCTGTGTTTAAAAACTTACTTTCTGCTTTTTGCGGTACTGCCAGAATATTTGAAAGAGCATGTACTTATTTCCACTGATTAGTGAAGTGTCAAACAACACTGGGTGCTGGAGTTGTGAAGAAAAATTCATATTACTGCTAGCTTAAATAAAAACAGATAGTCATTTAAACAACAGAATGTGTTACCACAAGAGGCAACTAAAAGCAAGTCAGTTAGTGCACAACAAACACTTAAAGCAAAACACTAAATGTTTGTTGCAGGAGCAGTTGAAATAAATACACTTAATGTGAAATTAGTTGTGTCCTGGTACTACAGCATGACCAGCCTAGCTTTCCATACTTCTGTTTAATTGAAGAATTGGTTGGTTTAACAAGTTGACTTAATAGCACAAAGGGACCCTTGTAAATAATGAAATAAATTTAAATCACACTTGAGTGTTGAACAATCTCATTTAATGGATCAAACATTATTAATAATTGTGTCCCATACTACATAATTCTTATATGCAATATAACAAACCCATAATTAGTTAACATAAATTGACGATCAAGCGATGGCAAAGAAATATTTTATGAAATTGCTTATTCTTATGTTATGATTAATGACTCTCAAAGGGCACATCTAAATGTTCACAGATTACCATATTTTCAATGTTCAAAGTGATTGCAGCCTCTTTGAGCTTGTTGTTTAAAATGTAATTGCGTTATTTTGTTGTCATTTATTGATACAGTTTCCAGGAAGACAGGTAGAAAATTTGCTGCTGGAGAAGTAAGGGTTGATTGTCTGAAAATTATAAATCGCCACTTGTAGCATCTTTAGAGAAGCAAGGAAGATTTACATGTATATAACGCCACGGTGACACAGAATTTCCTCGGTGGATAATCGTACTCATTAGCGAGTGCTTGCTGCTGCTACTGACAAGCCCCCTTCACAACTTTAGGATATCTCACAGCACTTTGCTCCTAGGTAATAAGGAATTGTCAACGTGATAATACAAGAAATCAGGACCAAGATTGCACATGGCAAATTTTCCAGCAAGGAGACATTTTTGCATTATTTTCCCAATCGCTGAATTAGAAAGAGGCAAGATATTTTTGCATAATATTTGAAAGCCAGGAGGGTTTTGTGGAGTTTTTCTGTTTGCTGACTTATTGAAGTTACTGTATTATGAAGGAGGAGGAGAGTCTGAGTTCAGATTCTGCAGATTGACCTTCAAATATGCCACAATGCTGTGAGTCCAAGCTTTTGCAATTCCACCAACCTGCATACTTCTAACCAAACTCTCCTGGTTTGAAATTGTCAAAATTAAACTCTTCTGCTGAGCTAATCACTCTTGCTTCAAATTGCAAAACTAGTGTCTTCTGAACTAAAACTTTAAAAACATCGTTAGATTAGATGAGATTCCCTACAGTGTGGAAACAGGCCCAACAAGTCCACACCGACCCTCCGAAGAGCAACCCACCCAGACCCATTCCCCTACACCTATCACTACGGACAATTTAGCATGGCCAATTCACCTAACCTGCACATCTTTGAACTGTGGGAGGAAACTGGAGCACCTGGAGGAAACCCACACAGACACGAGGAGAACGTGCAAACTCCACACAGGCAGTTGCCCGAGGCGGGAATTGAACCCGGGTCACTGGCGCTGTGAGGAAGCAGTACTAACCACTGAGCCACCGTGCCAACCCCATATTCTGAATGAAATGAAAAATATTCTCATCCTAATTTCTTCTGAACTGACAAAAAACTTTACATCTTTACTCTGCCTATTGTAAATCCAGCAGCATAAACACGCTTCCTGTAGCAACACAAGGGCTTTCAGTCATCTGCTTCTCTGATACATATGGTTTATGTCACCAGTTGAGATGAAGTCATACAGGACTTGAAATGTTAACTTTGTTTCTCTGTCCACAGATGCTTCCAGACCTGCTGAGCTTCTCCAACTGTTTTACAGTCAATGTATAGTGCAATATTCTCAGTGTTGCAGTAGAGGTCTATCTATTGATGCAGTCCCTGAATCTCATATTGCAGATAGACAACCCTTTACTCGGAATCCCAAAATCTGCAAACAGTTAACCCAAATAGACACCCACTCGATGCGTTTCACTCAGATGTGACATTGTGTCGGGGCGGGAGGGGTTGTTGGTCGTGGCTCAGCACTGGCAGGCCTCAATTCTGTCTTAGGACATGCTACTCACACTGAGTCTGCTTGATCGGTAAGATTTTTTTAAAAATTCACCACTGAGTTGTCATTTATTCCGAAATTTGAAAAATTCCAAACTCCGAAAACCAGCTGATCCCAAGTGTTTCTGTTAAAAGATTGTGTACCCTGTTTTTGTTTATTTTCTGTAATTCTGACATCTAATGTTACAAGCTTATATATGTCACTGCAAAATTACTGCCATGTCCTTCAGAGAAGGAAAATGCTATTATACTCTTCTGACCTGCATGTGACTCCAGATCCAATGGACTTTAGATTCCAGACAAAAATGTGATTAACTCAAAACTGCCCTCTGGGCAATTAGGGATGGGCATCAAATGTTGGCATAGTCAGTGATCTGAAGAAGGAATAAGCAAAAATAAGCTTGGCAAATAATTCATCTTCTACTTGCCATTGAATTAAGTTATAGTTAATTCTAACTCTTTACTTTTGTTATTCATTCACAGGTTCTGGGCATTTCCAACCCTGCCAGCATTTCTTGTCCATCTTTGATTGTTTTGAGTATGGGGCCTCCTAAGTGTGCTTTCCCTCCCTCTTTTTATTCATTTATACTTATTTAAAAGATAGGTAGCATGTTAGAATAATGTGTCACTAACTTGTCTGTTCTCCCCACAGATGCTACCTGGTCTGCTCTGTTTCCAGGATCTGTATTTCTGTTGAACATTTTCACATGCCTGTGTCTAAACTGAGAATTCAAATCAAGCTACAGATTCTTAATAACTTACAACTGAGGATTTTTAAAAATAAATAAAATCAAAATGCTACTGGTGGAAATCTGAAACAAATCTGAAAGAATGAAGTGCAAACTCAGTAGGTCTTGCAACATCTGTGGAAAGAGAGGTATAACGATAATGTTTTGAGCCCAGTATGACTGTTTATCAGAAATGATTTTCTTCATTGCTGTAGGAATAGCTAGCAAGCTTAAATACCCATACCAACAGATACAAGAACAATTTCTTCCTTGCTATTATTCGACTTCTGGAGGAGCCTCTCAAATTTGAAATCTGATATTGATCTTGCTTTTTGTGCACCTTTTTTACAGCTGTAACTCTGTATCCCTCACTGTTCAATCACCCTATTGTCTTTGTATGTTACGATTTGCCTACTTTACATGCAAAACAAATCTTTTCACTGTACTTAAGTACATGTGACAATAAATTAAATTCAATAATGAATCAAATCGAATCAAGTGTATAATTAGATTGCCTCCTTATTTTCAATTGAAAATGAACAAGTTAATGCTGTCATTAAAACAATGGTCAAAATTATGTTATAAAAATGCATTAATTATTTGCATACTGAGGTTATAATCTACCGCAATTAACTGATTGCACAAAGAAATAAAATGTGCAAGTATCGATATATGATTGAAGACATTGGTATTTTTCAGGAATATAATCCTTTTTTTTTGCCTGAGCAGAGAGCAATTTGGAGTAAGGAAGATATAGCACACTTCAGCCAGCTCCAAGTCACTCTAAGTAGATATTAGTGTTCAGTCAGTGGAACAGACATCATGAAGGAATGCCAGTGTAACTAAGTAACCTTGCACAATCTGATTCTGGTTTAGTTCACATTCTCTGTTGTTTATTAAATCAGGGCTTAAAGGAACACACAGTATGTTGACATTCCTTACAAATGTGGGGCTGAAAAATCTCCCTTTCATTTCACGTATGCTCTATCCCCAGTCCACTTTAATGCTTAAATTCATCATTTTCCAATTCAGAGTGTACTTTGAAAAAAACAAACATCTCAATTTTTCTTGACCTAGAGCTCGGTGTGATACAAATTATTTCAAAGAAAATGATTTATTGTTTCTCCAGAAAGGCATTCAAGAGAGAATTGAATTGGTTTTGAATTGGGGCGGTGATTGCATGATATAGAAGTTAAACATTTTTGCAGGAAATATTTGGTCATCTGAAAAAGCTTTTATTGTTTGAGGTGATGAGGAGGAATTACCCAGAGTATTTTATTTTGTCTGATTGGACCTTTTTTTTGTTTTTGCTTTATTTGGAATATAGCCTGGCTATGGCAGACATGTAGGTGAAGCATTTTACCATGACATTCAAGCTGTCACAGTGTGAAACAAATTTTTGCAATAAAAACTATCAGTTTTGTATTCACTTGTGCTGTGTGCACTGGAAACCTGTCAAGATTGTTAATCGAAAAGTGTGGTGCTTGAAAAACACAGCTGGTCAGGCAGCATCCGAGGAGCAGGAGAATCGAAGTTTTGAGTATAAGCTCTTGCATTCCTGAGGCAAGGGGAATAATATAGCTCTTTCAAGGGCACAGCCTGGTGATCATGAGCTGCATGTCCCTCTTTCTATGATGTCGACAACTGACTGATAATTGAAGGAACTGTTTCATTGTGCTTTCAGATTGAGAATGAAATAATATTTTTGAGACCAGAGATCAGAGGATTGATTGAGCTCAAGGTGAATGAACTGCCTGACTTTCACTTTTATTCCTTATGCCATACAGCCATATGTGATAAAATGAATATTTGTGTGTCATGGATAGCGAGGGATATAAAGCTAATGTGCAACTCAGAGCACATCTGTGATCTATAATGTGTTTGTGCAGAAAGTGATCACTGGAGAAAAGGTTTGAATATTTCTTCCCCTAATAGAGTGACTCCTGAGATTTTTTGTTGCAGCTGAACCCACCTGAGTAATGAGCAGCTCCCTAATCTAGAGAGACATTTGTGGCTATGTTAAACTTATCTTCTAGAGCAAATCGCATGTCTATAGCTATCAAGTTCAAACCCCCTCCCCCTTCTGTTAAGATATACAACTGTGTTTTCCTAACATCAAGAAAACAATGATAAACATAATTCCCGATCCAACAGTTCCTTGGTTACATTCAGGTTAGCCATAACCTTGTTTCTCATGCATTCATAAGTAAACATGTTGCATTCTGTTTAGAATGAAGGCCCAGATGGGAATGGAAGCTCTCTACCTTGGTATAGGGAAATACAGTTGTAGTGCCTTTGTTGGCACTGTCCCTTCAGATAATCCAGCTGTAGGCTCCACTTTGTATCCGCTGGGGGTTTTGGATTAGTGGTGTAAGGTCCAGATGCCATCTCATGTGCTGAGGAATGCAACAACAAGTCTCTTCTCCGTTTGATATCCCCCAACAGATGATACAGCATCTGCTCAGAGACGCTTCTGTCCTAAAGACAGGAACACTTTATTTGCTGAAGGCTAGGTACAGCTTTTAGTTCTTAAAGCAATGTAATTTCAAATAACAGAAGGCTGTTATTTTCATCTTTGGAGTTATTTAATTTTATTCTTTGTCTCTTGTGAGGTCTCTAATTCATGTTCAAATGTGATTCCACAACTCCTGCTGTTTCTCCCCTTCTCAGGGATTTGATTATAATCACAGAATATCCTACAGTGCAGATTGAGATTATTCAGTCCATCGAGTCTGCACCAACCCTCCAAAGAGCATCCTACCCAGGCAGTTGCCCAAGGTTGGGATTGAACCCATATCCTTGGCACTGTTAGACAGCAGCACTAGCCATTATGCCACCATATCACTCACATGCTGAGTCGACTCCTGTGCTCCTCTTGTATCTAACTGCACTGACTTGACAATATGGCTCTCATCCAAAGTTTAATTCTGAAATAGAATTCTATTTTAATTTCAGTGCCTAGCAAGAGCATATGCATTTTAGTTGTAGCAAAGCATGATGGGAGTTATGGCTCGTAGTCAAACCTCCTGAATCTCCTTGTGTTTCAATGGGAGCTCATGGCAATTTCATAATGCTGAATTTTGAACGCCTGTGTCACCTAAATTCAGAACCAGGCCTGCACACAGAGAAACCTTCACTCAATAAACTCCTCAGTGACTCCCAGATAGAGCTTCTCAGCAAATCCCATTACCAAAATGTCCTCTGCTGTTCACCTGTCCTATCCCTAACACAAACTTCCTAACCCTTTCATCCAAAGAACAGAATGATCTTTCAATCCAAATTGTATCCTATGTTTAGAGAAATAAAACAGTTAATTTTGCCTTGATGACCATGCCAAATATTGGTCAACTAAGCCCTCATTTCACATTTCCAGAAGTTCTTTTGCCCAATATCTAAAATCTGTTTCCTGTGGTTACTGACCTCCTGGCCGTCTGAAAGTGTTTGTCCTCTACTCGATTCTATGAAAAATCATCATAATTTTGAAGTCCTCAATTAACTCTCCCCTTTATCATTTCTGTTTGCAGAAAAACAATTGCAGTTTCTGTGGTTTCTCCACCCAACTCAAGACTCTTTTCTTCTTATTTAATTCCAATAAATCATCACCTCATTTTCTCGGTGAATTTAGCAGCTTTCCTAACGTGTACCATCAGAACTGAATGTGGCTGTTCAACTGATGTTGAGCCAATGAGCAGTGATAAATCTTCAGACTAACCTCCTTGTCCTAAACGCAAACTTTTATAGAGGACTGTGTGATGTAGATGACAGCAAGATATGCGCAGAATCAGATACAAATTCTGACAAGGCCCATCTTAACATCTGGGGCAACTTGCTCGATCTTTTATGCTTTTAATCATTGGATCAGCGAGTTTCTCATTAGGCAGCAGCAAGTTGCTAATTAATAGGGATTATTGCTCGATAAACACCTTGTTAATGGCCCAGCTTGACTCATTGCCAGGTGGTTTTCTATATTGCCAAACTCACCAAGCAGGTTCAACACCAAGAATTGATCCAAAGGACCTCCATGTGCAGATGACCAACTACAGCCCAGGGCACCATCCACTAGTTGCATGCACCTCTCATCCAACAACATTGGCATATGGCATCTGCCAAGCCATCATGATCATCATGGCATCTCTCCAATATACGGGCAGGCACTCACAAAGCACAGAATGTATTGACCATTTACATTAAAGGCTGCTTCAAAGACCCTTTGCATATAGAGTCAAGCGGTTTGTTCAAGTATTAGAGCAGGCTGCAGGGGTGCTCACTTGCTGTCAGCGCATACTCGCACTGTCTATGTCTTGCATTGCCTTGCTGTGCCTTAGTGTGTTGACATTTCAGCTGGAGCCAAAGGCTGTCATTATTTGCCATTTTCAGGTGTTTTGTTTGTGCTGACACACAGATAGACAGCTTGTCAGGTTTGTCACTAGGGATCTGTCTGAGTTGGGAAACATCTTGCTGTATAGTACACTGCGACATTAATCTAACACAAGCTGGCTGCTCAATGCCCACTTATTCAACCAGATGGACATGTTAGAACTAGTTTGGGGCTACTCCACTGAGCTGACTCTGTCAGTCGGGTGTCCAGTCAATCATGGATACAGTCCAGGAACTTCATCAAGTTCCGTTTGGGATACTCATGGTCGGGGGTCTATCCCAGAGCAGAGTGGAAGTGGGTAGTTGTCCATCCTTTGGGGTCAGTGGCAGCAGATAGGGGAGTCATATACCATGAGTTGGGAAGCAGCACACATAGTGGTCAAGCTGTGGTCAATCATGTCTAGGAGTAGGTTGCCCCACAATGACACTAGGGAAGGAATTGCAAGATTTTGCTGTGATCTGTGGACCTGCACACCCAGAGAGAGAAAAACAGTTGGACAGACAAAAGAATGGATAAAGGTCAGGCTGGGGGAATGGATAGCTGTTAATGGGGACAATTAGTATCTAACAATGGGTTGTGTGTGCTAGCAACCCATGTGATGTCAAGGCTGCCTCTGTGGGGTTTGGGACAAGAACATGGGAGAAGGGGACTTAAGCCCCCACATTGTTGAACTCAATATTAAGCCCAAAAGGTTACAGAGTCCCCAAGTGGAAAGCGAGATGCTGTTTCCAGCTTGGGCAGCATGGTGGCTCAGTGGTTAGCACTGCTACCTCACAGTATCAGGGACCCGGGTTCAGTTCTAGCCTTGGGTGACTGTCTGTGTGGAGTTTGCACATTGTCCCCATGTCTGTGCGGGTTTCCTCCCACAATCCAAAGATGTGCAGGTGAAGTGAATTGGCCATGCTGAATTGCCCATAGTGCACAGGGATCAATAGAATAGGTGAGTGAGTCAGAAGTAAATATATGGTAGGGGACTAGGTCTGGTTGGATTACATTTTGTTGGGGTTTGGTGTGGACTTTTGGGCCAAGGGGCCTGTTTCCCACACTGTCGGGATTCTAATTCTTGCGCTGAGCTTCACGGGAGCACTGCAGCAAGCCTGAGACAGAGATTATGGTCAGGGAACAGAGTGCTGTGTTGAAGTGGCAGGCAACTGGAAGCTCAGGGTGGAATGTAGGAGTTCCACAAAGTGGTCACCCAGTCTGTGCTTCATTTCCCTGATATAGCAGTGGCCATATTGTAAACAGTGAATACAATCCTTTGTCAGCAGCTAATAGTGCCCATTAGCAGCTATTCATTCCCCCAGACTGACCTTTAACCATTCCCTTGTCTGTCCAATTGCTTTTCTCTCTCTTTCAGCTCTAAGTCCACCTATTGTTTACTCTCCCTCCTCCACCCACCCCAGCTTCTGCATAAATACCAACCTTTTCCTCACTATCGTTGCTTCTGAGGAAGGGTCACCAGACCCAAAACGTTAACTGTGATTTCTGTCCACAGATGCTGCCCGACCTGCTGAGTTTTTCCAGCAATCTCTGTTTTGTTTCTGATTTTCAGCATCTGCATTCCTTTTGGTTTTATTTTGGCGGGTGCATTTAAATATATGACAACCAATGCATCCATTATTTTCATGAAAACCTGCTTTAGTGCCCTGGGATCGGAATTAACAGGCACTGATGATTTATGAACTCTCAGTCCCATTAATTTCTCCAGCATTATTTTATTCTGATACTAATAACCTTCATATTCCTCCCTTCCAGTAAAGCTTTAACTTAAGAGCATTTTTGGGAAGTTAATTATATCTTTTTTTGTAAAATATAATCTAAAATATTTGCCTAATTTTTCTGCCATTTATTTGCCGATGCACAACTTGAGCTGATGCAAGTCCCTGCACACTATTGTGGTTTTCTGTGAACTCCATAATTTGGGACAAGAATGGAGCTGTCATTTATATTGATTCAGTTACCCATTCGGTTACATGTGTGGAAACAAAGTATTTGCTTCTCCAGGTTGAAGATATAAATAACGCAGACAAGAAAAAATTACAGCACGGTATCTTATAGCCGAACAAAACCCTGTCGGCCAAAATGGGAAATGATAGCAACAAGAAGTCTCATTATTAACAACTGTTAATAATTATGATCGCTTGAGGAGTTTTGTTTCCATGGTTGCCAGCCATTACATTTACTTATAATCAACTTCAATCAAAATGAGCCTATCCTGTTTTGTGTCTGCTTAATTTTGAGCACACATAGAAGACATTCTCCAAGGGTTTGTTCAAGGAATAGCAAAATGAATTATGTTTCTCATCACACACTGGTAGAGAAAAGGTTTTTAACCAGGTTTAACCGTGCACTCTGAACAGCTTTGATTCCACACCAGTGGGGATAACTACAAGAAATAGGCTAATGGTTAAAGTCAATTCAATCCTTCCAAAGATATTTAAAAGTAGGCTTTGTGTTATTAGTAAGCAAAGTCTTAATTTGTTAGTATGAAATTCTGATATCGCTGCATTGGTGGAATCATTACTCGACATGATGTAGATATGTTGACATCTGCACTACAATAGGAGGCGAAAAAATTTTAGTTATCCATTTAGAACACATTTGCTCATGATGCACCATGTAATATCAAGTCTATTGTCTTAATCCATCGTAAATAATCTTCCTGCACTAGGGTTAGAATCACAATGACTGTTTCCCTTTTCACTACCATAACTGCAGCAAATGAGTGACTGTTGAATATTTTGCTTGACACAGATGAATAGCTCAGTATATATTCAGTCTAATTTTGATAATGTATCACAAGGAAGCCTTAAACCATCATAATTTCCAGAATTTATGGCTCTCCTGATAGATTGCTGAAATTTCCAGACAATCTAATTTAAGTGGCTTTGTCGACAGTCTAAATGAGTGCATAAAATTACAAAGGGATATTGATAGACTAGGTGAATAGGCAAAGCTGTGGCAGATGAATTTCAATTTAAACAAGTGTGAAGTTATCCATTTTGGACCAAGAAAGAATGGATCAGGGACTTTCAGGATGATATGAAGTTAAATACCGTGGATGTCCAAAGAGACTTTTGGGTTCACAAACAGGTGCAGAAAATAATCGAGAAGGCTAATGAAATGCTGGCCTGTCGATATACAGGACTGGAGTATTGGGACGTGGAAGTTATGCTTCAGCTATACAAAGTTCTGGGTAGACCCCACTTGGACTACTGTGAGCAGATCTGGACATTGCACTTTAGGAAGGATATTGTCCTCAGAGGAAACAGTACGTAGGTTTACAAGAAGGATACCTGGACTTCAGGGGTTAGGTTATGAGGAAAGATTATACAGATTGTCCTGTTTTCTCCAGCATGAAGAAGGTTAAGGGTGATCTAAATGAAGTCTTCACAACATTAACAGGAAAAAAATGGAGCAGATAAAAATAAACTATTTCCACTCGTTGGAGGTTATAGAACTAAGGGGCATAGTCTCAGAATTAGGTCCAGACCATTCAGGAGAGATATTAGAAAGCACCGCTACATAGAAAAGATGGTAGAGATTTGGAAGGCTTTCAACAATGGCTGTTGATGTTGGATCAGTTGTCCAATTTAAACCTTAGATAAATACATGCTTGTTGAGCAAAAGTATTAAGGGATATGGGCTAGAGGCAGGTATGTGGAGTTAGGCCACAGATCAGCCTTGACCCAGTTACGCCAAAACATATAAGGGCAGAATTAGGCCATTTGGCCCAGTCACTTGGCTTTGATCATGGTTGACATGTTTCTGAACCCCGTTCTCCTGCCTTCTCCCTACAATTCTTGACCCCCTTACTATTCAAGAACTTATCTATCTCTGTGTTAAATACACTCAATGACTTGGCCTCCACAGCTCAACAAACCAAGGCAGAACTTACATTGTTGATGGTAGGGCCCTGGAGAATGCTGTCGAACAAAGAGATTTGGGGTACAGGTATATAGTTCCTTGATAATCGCATCATTGGTAGATAGGCTGGTGAAGAAGGCGAAGGCATACTAGCCCTCATTGGTCAGTGCATTGTGTATAGGAGTTAGAACATCATGCTGGAGCTGTTCAAGACATTGGTGAGGCCGCTTTTGGAGTTCTGCATACAATTCTGGTTGTCCTGCTATAGGAAGGGTGTTGTTGAACTAGAAAAGGTGCAAGCATGTTGCTAAGTTTGGAGGGTTTGAGTGATAAGGAGAGGTGGGGGGAATAGACTGGTACTTTTTGCTTGGAGTGTAGGATGCTGAAGGTTGACCTTGTTTATAAGCTCATGACGGACATCAATAAGGTGAATTTACAAGGTCTTTTCCTTAGGGTAGGGGAGTCCAAAACTACGTCCAAGAGGGCATACGTATAAGGTGAAAGGGAAAAGACTTGAAAGGGACTTAAGCGGCAACCTTTTCTCTCAGAGGGTGATGTATATGAAATGAATAAGCTGCCAGTGACGGTGGGTACAATTGTTGTAACTGTTAACAATTACAACAGTTAAAATACATTTAGACAGGTACATGAATAGGAAAGATTTAGAGGAATATGGGCCAAGCACAGGCAAATGGGATTAGTTTGTACTAGAATCATAGAAGCCCTACAATTTGGAAGCAGGCCATTCAGTCCATCGAGTCCACAATGACTCTCTGAAGAGCATCCCACCCAGACCCACCCCTACACCTGGGGTGGCATTGATGAGTTGGACTGAAGGGTCTATTTGTCTCTATGATTCGATAACTGCTTCCAAATTGTAGGATTTATTATGTGCAAATTCACTGCTTGATATCCTGCATTACAACAGTATTTTGATTTCAAAAAATACCTCAGTGTCCGGAATACGCCTTGGGATATTTGAATTTGTATTTGTATTTGGACAACTGCATAGACGCTATATTAATGCAAGTCTTTCTTACATTTTTGGGATGTGCTGGAAACACTTGAATACTAATACTAGAATGGCCTCAGGTATGAAAGGTTAACTCTGTTTTTTTCTCTCAAGGGACACCTTCTCAGCATTTTCAGCATTATCCAATATTGATTCAGACTCCAGCGTTCATGATACTTCACTTTATATCTCTCTTTCATGACTGGAGTCAAAATAAAAATATGAGAAAAATATCACATTATTGCTGTGTTCACGGAGGAAAGAAAATTAGGTTACCCAGTGATGAGAAAGGTCATTGCTTAGATGCCTGCCCTCAATTCTGTGATCATCACGGTGGCGGCACAGTGGTTCAGTGGTTAGCACTGATTCCTGCCTCAGGCGACTGTGTGGAGTTTGCACATTCTCCCCGTGTCTGTGTGGGTTTCCTCCAGGTGCTCCGGTTTCCTCCCACAATCCAAAGATGTGCAGGTTAGGTGAATTGGCCAAAGCAAAATTGCCCATCGTGTTCAGGGATGTGTAGTTTAACTAGGTAAAAACAATGACTGCAGATGCTGGAAACCAGATTCCGGATTAGTGGTGTTGGAAAAGCACAGCAGTGGACTTCAACAGTTTCCTCATTTCCCCTTCCCCCACCTCTCTCCAGTTCCAAACTTCCAGCTCAGCACTTTCCCCATGACTTGTCCTACCTGCCTATCTTCTTTTCCACCTATCCACTCCCCCCTCCCCACTGACCTATCACCTTCATCTCCTCCCCCACTCACCTATTGTACTCTATGCTACTTTCTCCCCACCCCCACCATCCTCTCACTTTTCTCTCCACCCTTCAGGCTCTCTGCCTGTATTGCTGATGAAGGGCTTTTGCCCGAAATGTCGATTTTACTGCTCCTCGGATGCTGCCTGAACTGCTGTGCTTTTCCAGCACCTCTAATCCAGAATGTGTAGTTTAAGTATATTAGTCAGGGGTAAATGTAGGGGAATGGGTCTGGGTGGGTTACTCTTTGGAGGATCGATATGGGTTTGTTGGGGCAAAATGACTTGTTTCCACACTGTAGGGCTCTATGAATCACACCTCTCTTCAAAAACATTTGCCCCATTACTTGAGTAAACCACTCCCCCAATTCAATTTCTGAGTGTTGTTGAGGTCCCTGAGCATGTTGTTAAATCTCAAATGCATGTCTGTCTTACCCTCAATTCTAAGTTTGAATTTCTGCTGAAAGTCCTCCACAAAGGCCAGTATCCTATCACTGAGTCATCCTTTATGTACATGTGCATAGTACACGACACTGATCCAGCTAGTGTTTATTTTTTTAAATTTTATTTAACAAATTACAAAACAGTTTACAAACACTTACAGCTGTACACAAAAGACAGCAATTTTACAAGGGAGAGGAGCAGCAAAGCTAGGCTCCAAACCTTATCGTTCAACCAGTTTACAGGGAGATAAGGACAAACGTCAAATCCCAGTTGCACATATGTCAAGACAGTGACAATGATATTTGTACATTAGACAATACTGTTACATACAAAAGTGCAGACAATACAGACCCAGCAAGCCCCTGTCCCTCCCACCTTCTGACCACTCTAAGGCAGCCCAGCCCTACCCACCTTCCGGCTCTCGGTCCACCCCATGCCCCTTCCAGTTCTCGGTCTGCTCTGACACACCTTTCGACCACCTCTAGGACAGTCCGTCCCAGTACCCGCCCGGGGTGACAGCGGTCAGGACGGCCTACCCACCTTCTGGCTTCACAAACCACCCTCAGCACCTTTCGACCACCTATGGGGCAGCCCACCCCGATACCTGCCCGGGGTGACAGTGCTGAGGTTGGCTACCCGCCTTCTGGCTCTCGGTTTGCCCCTACGTACCATGGAGCTCTCACCCACCTCGATGCGCATCCGGCCAGTGAGCTATCCTGGCACACCTTCCGGCCACCTCTAGGACAGCCCGCCCAGTTCCCTGGGATGACAGTGTGCAGGGTAGCCCACAGGCCTTCCGGATCTCAGCCCGCCCCTGCGGGTCTTCTGGCTCTCGGCTGCTCTGACACCTTTCGACCACCTCTAGGACAGCCAGAGTGTTTATATCTGTCAGCCAGGACTCCCTGATTGGACCAAGTTAACAGCCCCAATCTGTGAAGTCCTATTCTATGAGGTCCACCTCACTGACCTTGTTTCAATTATTGCATCTGAAATCAGATTTCTAATGGTACACACTATGAAAAAGGGCCCCCCCATCAAACTCGCAAAGAACATTTTTTCAGACTTTGGCCACGAGAAACTATGCCTTCACTTTTCTTTAATGCCTAAATGTGACCTTCAGCACAATTGACCTTACAGTCCCACTCAAAGACTCCCTTCTCCTATCTACCTAGTTTCATTGTCCTTGATTTGTTCCTTCTTACCTCTCGAATCCAGATTTTTAAAAAAAATGATATGAACCTTATTGAGTAGCCTGACATTTATTGCCCATCTCTATTTGACCTTGGGAAGCTTGTGGTCAGCCTTCTGCCTGACCCCCTGCAAATAAATGCTGAAGGGAAACCTCACAGCTCCAAAATGTAAGGGGTCCTGGATTACAGAGTCCTAACATTTCATTAATGTTACCAATCAGTTGGCTTTAAAACAGTGATGTGACAGCCTTGAACATTCAAAGACCATGGTTTCAGATTGAAGTATGTACATTGCAATGTTTGGAAATGTTTGCTCTTGTGACAGCCTTGCCATTACTGTGAATGATTTATGCTTTTCCCATGTTTCTACATATGAGGTTGAACCCCTGCTGCACAGCCTTCACTCGCTTTTGATCAGATCTGCAGAGCTGTGAAAAATTTTGCAACAACATTTCTTCAGACAGTTAGGAAGGCTGTGCTTTATGTTTTTAACAGGACTCATTTACCATCCAGTTGCTGCATATTCATCAGTTTTACTTTGATCTTGGCAATGCACGTAGTAAACTAAGACCACACTTGCTAATAACAAGCAGAAGAAACATTTAATACTGTGCTTCCAAAACATTAAAACACAAGTGAAGGACTCATGGTATTGAAGCAATATTGATTTCTTTAGTGAGTGCAAGTCTTCAGAGCCAAGTGATAACTTAAAAGAAAAGCAAAACACTGCTGATGCTGGAAATCTAAAACAAATGCTGGAGAACCTCAGCAGGTCTGACATTTCTTAAGAAGAGTCATATCAAGCTTGTAACATTCACATTTTTTCTCACCACAAATGTTGTCAGACCTGTTGAGTTTCTCCAAAATTCTCTGTGTTTGTTCCGAGCTGTAACTTCCTCATTTGCTGAGATCAAAATGATCACTCCACTCAGACAGGACACTGAATGTTAATACTGTTTGTCTCTCTCCACAAGAGTTTTGTATAGACGCAAGCAGTGGAGGTTGGGCCCTGGCTTGATCTGAATCAGTTTAACAAGGATCACTATCAAAGTAATTACTCCAAGTCTGCTTTTGATAGGTGGCATTTATGACTAGGAACTTATTAGTGACTTACTAGGTTTCTCATTCCTTTATCCCAAGGATATCTGCTGGTAGAAAGGTTCCACCATATGGGTGACTGAGGTGGATGGTCCGTATTTGGTAGATTGAGCAGGTCACCATGGAGGGTCGACAGGAAATGAAACACATATGGTTTTAACCAGCTTGCAGGTTTTCATCAGTCAGTGGATGTGTGGTGGTTTAATGCTTTTGGGGGATGTGAAGCCATGGGAGGGGTATTGATTACTTTATAACGTGCATCACTGTGTTCAGTTGAGTGTCAGCAAGATGTCAGTATGATTTGATTTTGATTTGATTGTCACACGTATTTTACTGTGAGAATATAATGAAATACAGTGAAATGCTTTCACTTGTTGCCACGTTACAGCTGCATTTTGATTAAGGGATGAAAAGAAAACTATAGAGGGGGAGTAGAGACAACCCTGGTAATTATAGACCAGTGAGCCTTACTTCAGTTGTTGGTAAAGTGTTGCAAAAGGTTATAAGAGATAGGATTTCTAATCATCTAAAAAAGAATAATTTGATTAGGAATAGTCAGCATGGTTTTGTGAAGGGGAGGTCATGCCTCACAAACCTTATTGAGTCCTTTGAGAAGGTAACCAAACAGGTAGATGAGAGTAAACTGGTTGATGTGGTGTATATGGATTCAGCAAAGCATTTGATAAGGTTCCCCACAGTAGTCTATTGTATAAAATGCGGAGGAATTGGATTGTGGGAGATATAACAGCTTGGATCAGTAATTGGCTTGCTGAAAGAAGGCAGAGGTTGATGGGAAATGTTCATCCTGGAGTCCAGTTACCAGTGGTGTACTGCAAGGGTTGGTGTTGGGTCCACTGCTGTTCATCATTTTTATAAACGACCTGGATGAGGGCGTAGAAGGTTGGTTTAGTAAATTTGCAGATGACACTAAGGTCGGTGGAGTTGTGGATAGTGACGAAGGATGTTGTAGGTTACAGAGAGACATAGATAAGCTGCAGAGATGGGCTGAGAGGTGGCAAATGGAGTTTAATACGGATAAGTGTGAGGTGATTCACTTGGTCGGAGTAACCGGAATGCAAAGTACTGGGCTAATGGTAAGACTCTTGGTAGTGTAGATGAGCAGAGAGATCTCGGTGTCCATGTACACAGATCCTTGAAAGTTGCCACCCAGGTTGACAGGGTTGTTAAGAAGGCATACAGTGTTTTAGCTTTTATTAATAGAGGGATCAAGTTCCGGAACCATGAGGTTATGCTACAGCTGTACAAAACTCAGGTGTGGCCGCACTTGGAGTATTGTGTACAGTTCTGGTCACCACATTATAAGAAGGATGTGGAAGTTTTGGAAAGGATGCAGAGGAGATTTACTAGGATGTTGCCTGGTATGGAGGGAAGGTCTTATGAGGAAAGGCTGAGGGACTTGAGGCTGTTTTCGTGAGAGAGGAAGTTGAGAGGTGACTTAATGGAGACATATAAGATAATCAGAGTGTTAGATAGGGTGGACAGGGAGAGCCTTTTTCCAAGTATGGTGACGGCGAGTATGAGGGGGCATAGCTTTAAATTGAGGGGTGATAGATATAGGCCAGATGTCAGAGGTAGTTTCTTTACTCAGAGAGTAGTAAGGATATGGAATGCTTTGCCTGCAATGGTAGTAGGTTCGCCAATTTTAAGTGCACTTAATTCGTCATTGGACAAACATATGGATGTACATGGAATAGTGTAGGTTAGATGGATTTCAGATTGGTATGACTGGTCGGTGTAACATCGAGGGCCGAAGGACCTGTACTGCTCTGTAATGTTCTATGTTCTATAGAGTCATAGAGATATACAGCATGGAAACAGACCCTTCAGTCTAACTCGTCCATGCTGATCAGATATCCTTAATTAATCTAGTCCCATTTGCCAGCGTTGGGCCCATATCCCTCTAAACCCATCCTATTCGTGTACCCATCCAGATGCCTTTTAAATGTTGTAATTGTATCAGCCTCCACCACTTCCTCTGGCAGCTCATTCCATAGATGCACCACCCTCTGTGTGAAACAGTTTCTCCTTAGATCCCTCTGAAATTTTTCACCTCACCCTCAACCTATTCATTCTAGTTCTGGACTCTCTCATCCCAGGTAAAAGGCCTTCTCTATTTACCTTGAAGAAAGTCCATCAGTTCTGAGTCAGAACGTCACCATGAGCACTGCCTGCACCATTATCCCTTTGCCACTGCTTTGCTGCTGTCTGCATCAGCATTGAATTCGCTGAACTTCAAGCGCCATCGTTTGCAGCTGGGCCTACCTCGCTGACAGCACCTCTGCCGACATAGCAGCTGCCGAATCCAGGTCCTGTGCTTGCTCTGGAGAAGTAAGTAAGTGCTCAGTTGAGGTCTGCGCTGGGGCCGTTCTCCTTCCAGCTGTGCTTGTTCAAGGTCCATGGTAGACTACTCAGGTCTGAGCCATGGGCCTGGCTTGAGACTGCTCAAGGTCTGAGCCCTGGGCCTGGCTCAAGATCTGAGCCCTGGGCCAGGCTTGAGGTCCCTGGGTCCACTCGAATTCCATGCACTAGGCTCCTGCCAGCACCAATGCTGTCCAGGCTCAGGACAAAAAAGAGAGCAACAAAAAAAGAGTAAAGAAAAGCAGTCAGAGCAGATGAGCTGTAGTGCAGGAGTCCAACTCTGCTGCTATCTTTAATCTGCAACAGACCAGGACACAGTCTGATATGGCAACTACTGAGATCTGGAGGATTATTTCAGTAGTGCCAGATGTAGATCCACCTGTGGTTTCTTCTGTGACCTTTCCTGCTGGCTGCATTTTTTCCAAATGTAGCCCTCTTAAACTTTATCATTAGCATTACATTTTTAGCACCTGAGGTTTGGCTCCTTCGTTACAATCTAATAGTATTGTGGTCAATGTTGCATATTTAGTTATAATGTAATTTTATGCGAAAATAATCATTAAGGAAGATATATTAACTGAAATGGATTATTTTATTAATAAGCTGTGAAGTGAAAGAACAAATAAAAATACACTTCCCTGGTCAATTATGAACTTTTCTGAAAAGTCAGTGATAGAATTCTTTTCACAACGTGTAGTTATTAAATCTACCTGCAATAAGCTTTTTCTTATTAACATCAAAGAAGAGTCATGAGGTCATTAATCATACATGAATATTCTTGACGAAAGTGCTGAACACTTAATTTTATTGCAAAAATCTAACAATTTCCTTCTAACATTTGGTTTATATATATATATAATATTCAATAATCTTAAAATTATTACTCTTGAGATGTGGGTGACACTGGCAAAACATTTCTGCTTGCCCACCTCTGACTGCTTTGAGGACAATAATAGTTAACTAATTAGTGTAGCAATAGAAACATACATAGACAAGTTTAGATGTCATTGACCAGTTCCCTTTTGCAAAGAGCATTTGTCAATTAATTGGGTTTTTATGCCAGGTTGCCAGTTTTAATGGTTATTTTGTGTAATCCAGGTTATAGAACTTTACAGCTTGTAGGATTTGAAATGATAGCTTGCATCCCAGTACTGTAACCAGCAGCATAATGGTTTTATTGAAATTTATGTCACCATTCTGCAACAAATGTTATTCCTGTTGGCAATGTTATGTTAAGGGCTTTTATTGTTGAAAGTATAATATTCATTATCTTGAGATTTGCCATATCTGATAGCTGACTTCTTTCAATTCTATTCAAAATGTTTTCTGTTTTTCAGGTACAGAAATTTCTTAATTTCAAGAAGATTTTTTTTGATATTCAGTGAGTTATAATAATCTCAAATGCATTGCCTGGGAGGGAGATGGAAGTCAAGTTAATAATGATCTCCAAAGTGATTCGGATATGTCATTGTAAAGGAAAGATATGCAAATCTGCTAGCAGTGGGTTGAATTGAGTAGCTCTTTCAAAGAGCTAGCACAGCTACAATGGAGAAAATGGTCGCCTTCCCTGTTGTATTATTCTCAGATTCTGTACAGTGTTCAACTTGTGCCAATATCTCATTTAACTTCTGGTTATGATCAAGTTGCCTTAATTGGTTATGGAATCACAATGTGAAACAAGTAGTGCTCTAAGTTATAACCAATTTCTGATATTTTCTGTTTCAATAATATCATACAGCTAAAGAGTAAGTGCGGGCTGGATATTGTTTTTGTCCACCAGATGTGTGTTTAGCAGGGCAGCCTGTAATATCGTCCAGGTTGCTCACCAACTGCCTTCCTAATCATGCACTAATAGAGGATGGGTAGGCGCTAAATCCCTGTCCCATTATTCCACTCACTGCTTCCCTGCTCGACTCTCACTTCCCACTTCCCTGCCTGTTTCTCCCACTTGCTGCTTCCTTTTTTGACTCTCCTATTCATCAATTCCTATGGTAAGGCTGTGAGGCCAAGACTACTCAGCGCCTGAACACATTTCAGCCTTAGTATAAACATGGACAAAACAGCTGAACCCCAGAACTGAGGTGAGAGGGACTGCTTTTGACATCAATGTTGTACTTGACTGAGTGTGGCATCAAGGAACCCGAGCAAAATTGGCATCAAGGGAACTGGAGGTAATCTCTCTGCTGATTGGAGTCATACCTGACATATAGGAAGATGGTTGTGGCTGCTGGTGGTCAGTTATTTTAGCTCCAGGATATCTCTGCAGGAGATCCTCAGATTAGTGTCCTAGGTCCAACCGTCTTCAGCTGCTTTGTCAATGACCTTCCCTCTATTATAAGGTCAGAAGTGGAGATGTTTGCTTATGGTTGCACAATGTGCAGCACCATTCAGACATTGAAACGGTGCATGTCCAAATTTAATGTCCAGATTTCGGCTGGCATTCTTTTGGGTAGCCATGCTAACCAGTTTTTGGAACCCTCAAAATATGGTCCCACTGCATCCTACTAATTGAGATCTGGGATGCTCTCATTGGGGAGAAGAGGATGGGATTATCATAGAATATCAGGTATCTTTTAGGATGCATGGATTCTGTATAGTGATCTGCCAAGCATGCTTAAATGTTATTCGAGCCAACTGACTCCTTTTGGTCAAGATGTTTCCCTGAAGAATGAACATTTATCTGTTAACTGCCAGTCAACATCTAACTGATGCATTCTCCGTGGCAACACATTTACCAATCAGAGTCAACTTGCAAAGATCAGTACTCTTTTCCATTTATTTGATTGATGATTCCTAAAAATGTTCTGATGGGTTTAAGATGAAAAGCTGCAATATAATGTGCCTTTTCTCAGCAATACGTATTTATTTTGTCAGTTTGTGCAAATATATTTCATTTTTGTAGTGATGCTTTCCCAATTAAGGGCCTTCTGTTTGATTGCACAACTGATGTGCCTCATGCTGCAACATTTGCCTATTTGCAAAGTTTGTTGTGCAATAGGTGGTCATCCTCAGCTTGTGCCAATGTCAGAGTTCCATCAGCAGCTAGCTAATCCATCAGCATAGAATCCATCTACCAGGCCAGTTGTCAAGGAGAGGTCACCAGCATTCTCAATAATCCATCCCACCCTGGCAGTGCTTTTCTATAACCTCTACCATTGGGGAGAAGGTACAGAAGCCCGAACACATGCACCAGCCATTTTTGAAAGTTTCTACCTTACTGTTGTTAGGATACTGAATGGACTCACAAACTCTTAGCATTTGCTTGTACCTGCGTTTTGGTTTTTCCCACTGTTTACCTTTATTCAAACAGTGGGTGGCACAGTGGCACAGTGGTTAGCACTGCTGCCTCACAGTGCCAGAGACCCGGGTTCAATTCCCGCCTCAGGCGACTGTCTGTGTGGAGTTTGCACATTCTCCCCGTGTCTGCGTGGGTTTCCTCCGGGTGCTCCAGTTTCCTCCCACTGTCCAAAGATGTGCAGGTCAGGTGAATTGGCCATGCTAAATTGCCCGTAGTGTTAGTTAAGGGGTAAATGTAGGGGTATGTGTGGGTTGCGCTTCGGCGGGTCGGTGTGGACGTGTTGGGCCGAAGGGCCTGTTTCCACGCTGTAATGTAATCTAATCTAATCTAATTTATTTATCTATGTTACTTAACTATATGATCCACCTGTATTGCTCGCAAAACAAAGCTTTTCACTGTGCCTCGATACACATGACAATAAATTCAATTCAATTCAAGCAGCCAGCTACTCTTTTCCCTACTGTCTTGCTTGACAAACTTTTCAAAATCCTGCCATTTCTGGCCCAATGTTGTTTATTTTCTGCAGTTCTGATTTACCATGCAGTTGGAGACACCCGCCTCTCTGAGTCAGAAGGTCATGTGTTCAAGCTCCTCTCCATACATTATATTGGCAGGCACTTCAGCACCTTGTTGTGGAGAGAGTAGCAACAACGGAAACTCCAGGTTTCTGGTAATATGTTCAACTAGGACTCCCTGTGCCTGCTTATTCCATAGAAAATATCACAAAGCATTCTTTCCATTAGGTCAGAGAAATCTCCTGACGATCTGAGTAACATTTTTCCCTCAATCCTCACAAACGATTTCTAATGAGTTTAATCTCACCTCACTGTATGCAGTTTAACTGTCAAATACATGGCATTAATGGTGACACTTAAAGGTGATGATTTAACTGTAACATACCAACCTTATAAGAAAAGGAAAGACACTGTTGAAATTTTCTACAATTACATCTTGCCAAGTGTCTTCTTTCAAGTCCTCAATCCCTTGTGTTTTTAACAAGTTACCTTCACAGTTCTGTCCTTCAACAAGATCCGCAGTTCACTCTTTTCAACATTGTCTCCCCAAGGTAGTTCCAGACTGTTTGCTGATTAAATGTGCTTCTAATTCTGTTCTGCATTATGTGATATATTAAAATTAATTTCTAAATTAATATCCATTTGCCATATTTCTCTCCAGTTGCAAATTACGAATACGTGCATTTGAATTCTGCCAATACATTAAAACTGTCTATCCTTAATAGAATTCAATCTGGGGTGCGAGACGGGCAGTAACCAAAGTCCATCCTAGTAAAATATGAAATTTAAATTCAGTAATCGCCTGGAATGAAAAAGAAGCAAATACCTGTGCAGTATGTTGGCTTAGTGGTTAGCACTACTGCCCCACAACACCAGGGACCTGGGTTAGCTTCTAGCCTCAGGGCGGAGTGTGCGCATTCTCCCTGTATCTGTGTGGATTTCTGCTGGATGCTCTGGTTTCCTCCCACAGTCCAAAGATGTGCAGGTTAGGTAGGTTAGCTGAGGAAAATATGGGGATAGGGTAGGGGGCTAGGTTTGGGTGGGTTTCTCCTCAGAGGATCAGTGCAGACTCGATGGGCAGGACAACCACTTTCCACTTGGTAAGGATTCTATAATTCAGATCTGATATTAACTGTGTAACCACTATTGATTGTTATAAAAACTCACCTGGTTCACTACTGTCATTTAGGGAAGGATATCTGCCATCTTTACCTGGTCTGGGCAATGTGTGACACTAGGAGAAAGTGAGGACTGCAGATGCTGGAGATCAGAATCGAGAGTGGGATGCTGGAAGCAGGGAATTGACGTTTTGGGCAACAGCCTTTCATCAGGACTGAGGCTTTTGGGCCAAGGGGGTGGAAGGTGAGATGGGCAGTAAATGCTGGAAAATCAGTGATGTCCTTATTCTAGGTAAAAATAAACAAAAGATTTTCAGCTTCAGATTATCTACGTGAATTAAAAGCAGTTCTGTTGTCACTTCCTATGTTCCTACCTATTTCAACTTTTCCATCATAAAACCCATCCATTTCAGGACTTTACGGTGAAAAAGATGATGACACATTTCAGAGCGTTGGAAATCGAGCTGTTCCTGGATTCGTCACCAATCGGGTTTTATCAGAACATGCAAATTCCCTAGCATTTAGGCCCAAGTTGACAAAAGCATGGGCCAGGTTTCTTTGTTTAATTTATTGCAAACAAATAGATTCCAGCCACAGGCAAACTATTCTGAACGATCAACATTTAACTCCACTCTTTAAAACTATAACTCTCTTCTAAAACTCTCCCTATAGACAGGCACAAATAAATGGGCGTTGTAGTGGGGGAAGCTCTGGAAAGATAGTTCAGTGGTCCCTGTCTACAGGATTCAATGAGGTGAACATTTTGGCTTGTCCAGACCTTCAGCTTGTTGATCTTCCTTCTCCTGATAGTTTCACTTGCAGGAGGCACAGGGGCATACTTATATTGATTAAAAGCCACAGCTTACAGCAAAAGATGAAGGTAAACTAACCCACAATTTTCATGCTGGAGTGTATTTTACTGTAGAGGAAAAGACAGACCCTTCTTTATCAGATGTCCGATGGTTCTGACCAAACATTCACACCTACACAACTGGGAGCCAATCACATTATTGTTGGCAGGCAAAATACCTTTGTTATTGACAACTGATTGTTTAGATTTTATACTTTATTGTCATGTTCACTCAAGTGCAGAAGTACAGGAGTACAATGAAAAATGTATAATGTCACCACACAGTGCCAATGTACCTAGAACAGAATCTATACAATGTGTAATGCTTCAAGTAGATTAGATTATCGACAGTGTGGTAACAGGCCATTCGGCCCAACAAGTCCTCACCAACCTCCGAAGAGCAACCCACCCAGACCCATTCCCCAACCTATTACTCTCCATTTATCCCTGACTAACGCACTTAACTTACACATCCCTAAACACTACGGGCAATTTCGCATGACCCATTCACTTAAACTGCACATCTTTGGACTGTGGGAGGGAACCGGAGCACCTGGAGGAAACCCATGCAGACAGGGGGAGAATGTGCAAACTCCACACACACAGTTGCCCAAAGGTGGAATTAAACCCGGTTCCCTTATGCAGAAATCCCAGCATCAAACAAGGTACCGAGCAACTTCTATGATTGCAAGACCATTTCCAGTATTAGTTTCAGGGAACTCAACTCACAGTAGAAAGATGGAAGCCCCACCTCACACATGCGTTTATGGTCTCGGCCATTTTTTTAAATGAACAACCCGGTAAAGTGCTGGGAATACTGTACAACATATACTTTTGCAAAAGGGCTACGTAATAACCCTTACCTAAAATAAAATCCAGTCGCTGATGCTTGAGTTGCTTGTGCTTTTGTTTGTACAAAGGCAGTGAGAAAAGAAAAGGAAAGGAACAAAAGGGAAATTAGTATGAAAGTTCAAAGATCAGGAATATTTGAAAAATAATAGACCAAGGTAAACTCAGATGATAATAGTTCATGCATCGAACTAAAAGATTCTAAATAAAAAACCGAAAGATGTAGTAAATCATAATCAAAAATGGAAATTGCTGGAAAACTCTTCAGGTCTGGCAGCATCTGTGGAGAAAAAGCAGAACCTGTTCTGAGGAAGGGTCGCTTGACCTGAAATGTTAACTCTGATTTTTTGCACAAATGCTGCCAGACCTGTTGAACTTTTCCATCAATTCCTATGTTTGTATTGGACCAAAAGATTCTATTCTGAGAAGTCTGGATAGCACAGAGAGCAAGACATTTTCTCAATCAGTGGGAGGATCAAGAGTGAGAAGACATTGATTTAAGAAACCATGGAGACAGATCACTGGACAACTTTTGGATAGGAATGACAAATAGGATCTTTCCCACACTTTGTTGTTTCAATACTGTCTGTAACAATAGTGTTGGCTGTATCTAAAGAATGTAATTGTTGTTGGCATACCTCTATGGCTTCATACTTATACTCAATATTATGTAATATGTCAATGAAATGGGCCTTTTCCAAGCTGAAACGATCTGCAAATAAGGCTTGAAATGGTCAACAGGTAATGACTAACGCAATAATCCTCTCCAGGCGGAGGTGGCTGCTGCTGATGCTGGAGATTAGAGTCGAGATTAGAGTGGTGCTGGAAATGCACAGCAGGTCAGGCAGCATCCGAGGAGCAGGAAAATTGTTGCTTCAGGCAAAAACCATTCATCAGGATTGCCCAAAAAGTCGATTTTCCTGTTCCTTGGAAACTGACTGACCTGCTGCGCTTTTCAACGCCCCTTGCTGTGCCTACTTCCAACAAACTAGTCGATAGACTCTTCAGATTATTATCTGCACGATATGAGTTGGAGTCTGTCAATTGTGAAGCCAATTCTTGTGCTACCTGACGTTCAAGAATCTTTCATATCTGTGAGTTGACATGCAAATTTTTTATCGCATTTCCAGGTTACACGCTCCTTCTAATCTTTGCCAGATGTTTAGTTTTTCTCTGGTCCTCTGCTATTAGACTGAAGCCACTGACACTTCTGCACTTCTTTTTTTAATCAAAACAAAAGCTACTTATTTCAACTGTACCTCACTTTGCCTTGCATTTGTTTAATCATTACCGGCCCTCAACCCAGTTGCACACCTTTCCTTCTTCTTACATTCCTGCCCAATAGCTTTGCCTTGGCTACAGATTAAAGAATCACAGCATTGTTCCAGTGCTGAAGGAGGCTACTCAGCCCATCATGCTCACTCCAGCTCTTCAACGAAGCATTGTAACTTCAAGTCAATCTCCTGCCTTTTCCCCATCCCCTTCCTCACTATTCCTATCCAAACAAAAATCTTATGCCCTCTTGAATGCCTCAATTGAACCTGTCTCCATCGCACTTCCAGACAGTGTATTCCAGATTCAAACTAATCATTGGGTGAAAATGCTTTTTTCTCACATCACCCTTCCTTCTATTGACATCACTTTAGATAACGAGCTGCCAGAGGAAGTGGTGGAGGCGGTACAATTATAACATTGAAAAAGCATCCAGATGGGTATATGAATAGGAAGGGTTTAGAGGAATATGGGCCAAATGCTGGCAAATGGGACTAAATCAGACTGGGATGCCTGGTCAGTGCAGGCAAGTTGGACCGAAGGGAGTATTTCTGTGCTGCATGACTTTATGACTCTATACTCTCATGTTATTTTTCCTTTTAGGAACAGGAATAGCTTCTCCCTGTCTGCTCCATCCAACCTGCCCACTCTCTACTTGCTTAATAGCTGTTCACATCCAGTACCTTCTACCTTCACCTGAAAGATTAACCTGTTTTTTCCCATATTCGCATATGTTGCCTGAACTGTTGAGTATTTCAAGCATTTTCCGTTTTCAATTTATATTCCTGTATTGTATCATTTCAAATGATTATAGTTAGAGAGTAACGCAAAGATGACATTTATTTTGGACCAGCTTGGATTCATTTGTAGTGTCATAAAGTCATAGAGATATACAGCATGGAAACAGACCCTTCAGTCCAACTCGTCCATGCCGACCAGTTATCCTAACCTAATCTAGTCCCATTTGCCAGCATTTGTCCCATATTCCTCTAAACCCTTCCTATTCATATACCCATCCAGATGCTGTAATTGCTCCAGCCTCCATCATTTCCTGTGGCAGTGCATTCCAGACAGGCACCACCCTTTGTGTAAAAAGGTTACCCCTTAGGTCCCTTTTAAATCTTTCCCCATTCACCTTAAACCTATGCCCTCTAACCTTGGAATCCGCTATCCTGGGGAAAAGAACTTAGCTATTCACTTTATCCATGCCCCCCATGATCTTATAAACCTCTATAAGGTCATCCTTCAGCCTCTGACGCTCCAGGGAAAACAGCCCCAGCCTCTTCAGCCTCCCCCTCTAGCTCAAACCCTCCAGCTCTGGTAACATTCTTGTAAATTTTTTCTGAACCCTTTCAAGTTTCACAACATCCTTCCGATAACAGGGAGACCAGAACATTGGCCTTGTGTCAGAATAAATACTTTCTGTCCGGACTACAGCCTAAAAAGTCTTGGCATTCAACCTTATTAAACTTAAAAGATCAGCAGGTGTTAGTAAACTTCAATCTGTGCAATTCTGACCATCTAACTGGCTTCTCTGGCAAAACAGAAATAGAATTAAATGAATCAACTGGTGGCCATGTTTTTACCTTTCACTTCTTGTGAGATGATATTGCTAGTATTGCCTGAAACTTAAGAGAAATTTGATTATATTTTCTGCGCTTAATATGAAATAAGGAAGATATTTTACATTTGATAGTGCAAGGAGAACCTAAGTTTTGAAGGATCATGGACAAAGACATTGATTTCAACTTTGAAGGATAGACCAATTAAAGCAATGAACATTTGCAGTGAGGGTTTTTTGTAAATATATTTATTAACAAATTTTTTTAACTTTACAAACATATAAAATTATTGAAAAATGCAATCAATAACAAATATCAGTATAATAAAAAGACAAAACACAAATGACAATACAACTACTGTCTACTAACTACTTATCTACCCTATAATACAAAACAATCCCTGACAATGTGTAAGCAACACCAATAAATAAGTAAACAACTAATAGATAAAAAAAAAGAAAAGCCCAAAAAAAACCCAAAAATCCCCGCAAAATACAGAGCAGCTAGGCTCGGCGCAAAGTTCCCAAACAAAGGAACGGGAGCATTGCATATATACCCGTATTAAGTCAGGAGACCCCCTCCAGGGCCTAGGGCTTGACAAACCTAACCATCCTGGTTAAACAAATACCCTATTTAAGATAAGATTAGATTACATTACATTACAGTGGGGAAACAGGCCCTTCGGCCCAACAAGTCCACACCGACCCGCCGAAGCTCAACCCACCCATACCCCTACATTTACCCCTTACCTATCACTATGGGCAATTTAGCACGGCCAATTCACCTGACCTGCACATCTTTGGACTGTGGGAAGAAACCAGAGCATCTGGAGGAAACCCACGCAGATACAGGGAGAACGTGCAAACTCCACACAGACAGTCGCCTGAGGCGGGAATTGAACCTGGGTCTCAGGCGCTGTGAGACAGCAGTGCTAACCACTGTGCCACCATGCCGCCCACAAATCTGTGTCTAAATAACTCAAGTAGGGCTGCCATGTCTTATAAAAATGGTCTGTTGTATGGTGCACCATGTTTGTAAAAAGGTCCAAGGGAATGTGCTCCATAATTAATTTCTGCCATCCCAGCAAGCCTGGCGGGTTCTCAGACACCCAGTTCATCAGAGTATTCTTCTGTGCACAGTATGCAAGAATATTAATTAGTTTCTTCCCATGCCTGTCTAAAGATGGTAAATTCGGTAGACCTAAGAGGAGAAATATTGGGTCTACTTTGACTTCAGTCCTCAATACCTTCCCTATCTCTCCCGCCACAGCGCTCCAATAAACAGGGAGCCTGTGGCATGTCCAGAAGCAATGGGTAAGAGTACCTACACTTATTCTACATTTGGGGCACACTGAAGATGCCCCTGTTTTAAACTTCACTAGATGGACTGGTGCCAGATGAGCCTTGTGCAAAACTTTTTTTTGTAAATATATTTATTAGCAAATTTTTTGAATTTTACAAATGTATAACATTATTGAAAAATACAATCAAATCAAATATCAGTATAATAAGAAAAAAAGCACAAATTACAATACAACTATTGTCTCTGAACTACTAACCTATCCTATAATACAAAACAAACCCTAACACTGTGCAAAGCAACACCAGTAAATAAGTAAATAACTAATGATCAAAAAAAAAGCAAAAAAACCCACAAAATACAGAACAGCTATGCTCAGCGCAAAGTTCCCAAACAGAGGAATGGGAGCAGAGTATATATACCCGTATTAACTCAGGAGACCCCCTCCAGGGCCAGGGCTTGACAAACCTAACCATCCTGGTTAACCAAACGCCCTAGCTAAGATAACTGACAAATCTATATCCAATTAACTCAAATCGGGCTGCTAAGTCTTATAAAAATGGTCTGTTGTGTGGTGCACCATGTTTGTAAAAAAGTCCAAGGGAATGTGCTCCATAATTAATTTCTGCCATCCCAGCAAGCCTGGTGGGTTCTCAGACACCCAGTCCATCAGAATATTCTTCCGTGCACAGTATGCAAGAATATTAAATAGTTTCTTCCCATGCCTGTCTAAAGATGGTAAATTCAGTAGACCTAAGAGGAGAGATATTGGGTCTACTTTGACTTCAGTCCTCAATACCCTCCCTATCTCTCCCGCCACAACACTCCAATAAACACAGAGCCTGTGGCATGTCCAGAAGCAATGGGTAAGGGTACCTACACTTATTTTACATTTGGGGCACACTGAAGATGCCCCTTTTTTAAACTTCGCCAGACGGTCTGGTGTCAGATAAGCCCTGTGCAGAACTTTTAACTGCGTAGCGCATGTCCTATTACAGAGAGTTAGATTTTTTGAGCATTCTCCAATATGTTCTCCCATGTTTCAGAAGAGACCTCCACTCCCAGCTCTTGCTCCCAGACCTCACATAACCGGTTAATATCCTGCCATGGCCTGCCATCCAGCAGGCGATAGAGGGCACTAACCGAAAGGGTGCTGGGGAACTGGTGCAGGAAGCAAGGTTTTAAATTCTTGGATCACTGGGGTATGTTTTGTGGTAAGCATAAATTATACAAGAGAGACGGTTTGCACCTTAATAGGTTGGGGACCAGCATTCTGGCAGGTAGGTTTGCTACTGCAACACAGCTACGTTTAAACTAAGTAGCGGGGGGAGGGGACAAACTGAATGTTTAAGAAGGAAATTGAAGGGAAAGTTAGAACAAGGGAAGTCAAGAAAGACAACTGTATCAATGAAGCAGAAAACTCAAAAAATGGATCATGATGTAAGGTTGAGTGAAATAGGAATTGATGGGAAGGGTGAAGGCAGTAATAAATTAAAAATACTATATATGAATGCACGAAGCATTAGAAATAAGGTGGATGAGATTGAGGCTCTTTTGGAAATTGGCAGATACGATACTGTGGGGATAACTGAGACATGGCTTCAAGTGGACAGGGCCTGGGAAATGAATATTCAAGGCTATACGTGCTATCGTAAGGACAGACTGATGGGCAGAGGGGGTGGGGTGGCCATGTTGGTAAGGGAGGATATTCAGTCCCTTGCGCGGGGGACTTAGAATCAGGGGATGTAGAGTCAGTATGGATAGAGCTGAGAAATTCTAAGGCTAAAAAAAACCCTCTTGGGAGTTATCTACAGGCCCCCAAACAGTAGTCTGGATTTTGGATGTAAGTTGAATCAGGAGGTGAAATTGGCCTGTCACAAAGATGTTACTACAGTTGTTATGGGGGATTTCAACATGCAGGGAGACTGGGAGAATCAGGATGGTATTGGACCTCAAGAAAGAGACTTTGTGGAGTGCCTCAGAGATGGATTGTTAGAACAGCTGGTGCTGGAGCCTACCAGGGAGAAGGCAATTCTGGATCTGATATTGTGCAATGAACCAGAATTGGTCAGAGACCTCGAAGTGAAGGAGCCATTGGCAAGTAGTGACCATAATACAATAAGCTTTAATCTGCAATTTGAGAGGGAGAGGGTACCATTGGAAGTGACAATATTTCAGTTGAATAAAGGGATTTATGGAGCTATGAGGGAGGAGCTGGCAAAAGTTCAATGGTGCAATACCTTAGCAGGGATGACAGTGGAGGAACAATGGCAGATATTTCTGGGTATAATGCAGAAGATGCAGGATCAGTTCATTCCAAAAAGGAAGAAAGGTCCTAGGAGGAGGCATGGGTGGCCGTGGCTGATGAGGGAAGTTAAGAAATATATAAAGTCAAAAGAGAAAAAGTATAACATAGCAAAGATGAGTGGGAAAATGGAGGACTGGGAAGCTTTTAAAGAACAACAGAGGATTACTAAGAAGGAAATATGCAGTGAAAAAATGAGGTACGAAGGTAAACTGGCCAAAAATATAAAGGAGGATAGTAAAAGCTTTTTTAGATATGTGAAAGGCAAAAAAATAGTTAAGACTAAAATTGTGCCCTTGAAGACAGAAACAGGGGAATATATTTTGGGGAACAAAGAAATGGCAGAAGAATTGAATTGGTACTTCAGATCTGTGTTCACTGGGGAAGACACAAGCAATCTCCCTGAGGTAACAGTAGCTGAAGGACCTGAACTTAAGGGAATTTATATTTGCCAGGAATTGGTGTTGGAGAGACTGTTAGGGCTGAAGGTTGATAAGTTCCCGGAGCCTGATGGTCTACATCCCAGGGTACTGAAGGAGGTGGCTCGAGAAATCGTGGATGCGTTGGTGATTATTTTCCAGAGTTCGATAGATTTGGGATCAGTTCCTGCGGATTGGAGGGTGGCTAAGAAAGGAGCGAGAGAAAAAGCAGGAAATTATAGACCAGTTAGTCTGACCTCAGTGGTGGGAAAGATGCTGGAGTCTATTATAAAGGATGAAATTACGACACATCTGGATAGCAGTAACAGGATAGGTCAGAGTCAGCATGGATTTATGAAGGGGAAATCATGCTTGACTAATCTTCTGGAATTTTTTGAGGATGTAACTCTGAAGATCGACGAGGGAGATCCAGTAGATGTAATGTACCTGGACTTTCAGAAAGCTTTTGATAAAGTCCCACATAAGAGGTTAGTGAGCAAAATTAGGGCGCATGGTATTGAGGGCAAAGTACTAACTTGGATTGAAAGTTGGTTGGCTGACAAGAAACAAAGAGTAGTGATTAACGGCTCCATTTCGGAATGGCAGGCGGTGACCAGTGGGGTACCGAAAGGATCAGTGCTGGGACCGCAGCTTTTTACAATATATATTAATGATATAGAAGATGGTATTAGTAATAATATTAGCAAATTTGCTGATGATACTAAGATAGGTGGCAGGGTGAAATGTGAGGAGGATATTAGGAGATTACAGGGTGACCTGGACAGATCACCTGATGAAGGAGCGTCGCTCCGAAAGCTAGTGTGCTTCCAATTAAACCTGTTGGACTATAACCTGGTGTTGTGTGATTTTTAACTTTGTACACCCCAGTCCAATACCAGCATCTGCAAATCATGGACAGGTTAGGTGAGTGGTCAGATGCATGGCAGATGCAGTTTAATGTGGATAAATGTATGGCTAGCCACTTTGGTGGCAAGGACTGGAAGGCAGATTACTACCTAAATGGAATCAATTTAGGTAAAGGGGCAGTACAAAGAGATCTGGGTGTTCTTGGACACCAGTCAATGAAGGCAAGCATGCAGGTACAGCAGGGAGTGAAGAAGACTAATAGCATGCTGGCCTTCATAACAAGACGGATTGAGTATAGAAGCAAAGAGGTGCTTCTGCAGCTGTACAGGGCCCTGGTGAGACCACACCTGGAGTAGTGTGCACAGTTCTGGTCTCCAAATTTGAGGAAATACATTCTGGCTATTGAGGGAGTGCAGCGTAGGTTCACGAGGTCAATTCCTGGAATGGCAGGATTACCTTACACTGAAAGACTGGAGCGACTGGGCTTGTATAACCTTGAGTTTAGAAGACTGAGAGGGGATCTGATTGAGACATAAGATTATTAAAGGATTGGACACTCTGGAGGCAGGAAACATGTTTCCATTGATGGGTGAGTTCCGAACCAAAGGACACAGCTTAAAAATACGGGATAGACCATTTATGACAGAGACGAGGAGAAACCTCTTCATCCAGAGAGTGGTGGCTGTGTGGAATGCTTTGCCCCAGAAGGCAGTGGAGGCCCAGTCTCTGGATTCATTTCAGAAAGAGTTGGATAGAGCTCTCAAGGATAGTGGAATCAAAGGTTATGGAGATAAGGCAGGATCAGGATACTGATTAAGGATGATCAGCCATGATCATGTTGAATGGTGGTGCAGGCTCGAAGGGCAGAATGGCCTACTCCTGCACCTATTGTCTATTGTCTATTGCTTGTGGAATGTAGCAACAACCCCTCTGTATCGGGCTTATAGGGCTTAGTGAGAAGCGTAGTCTTCTTCTGGATGAAATCCCTAACCTGAAAAAAACAGAAACGATCTCTGCTAGGCAACCCGTATTTGCAGCTCAGTTGCTCAAAAGACATCATAACCTCCCCCTCAAACAAGTCCCCATGATGCCAGACAAAGGAACCAAATAATCCCTTAGGTTTCTGCAGTGTTGACCTGGGAAACATTATAGGGAGCATACACATTGGATAAAGCAAACGAGGAAGAACATTCATCTTAATGAGAGATATTCGGCCCAGCCATTAAATTGGAAGAGCCTCCCATCTCTGGAGATCTCGTCTAATATTGTCCAGCAAGTGAGCAAAGTTAGTCCGAAATAACAGATCAAACTTGTGGGTAATAAGAATGCCTAGGTATCGAAACCCTGCCTGTGACCACTTAAAAGGGAACTTAGGGCCACCTTCAACTTCTGGCTCATCCTTAAGATTCCCCAAAGGCATAGCCTCCGATTTTGCAAAGTTAATCTTATACCCTGAAATAGCCCCAAATAAATTGACACAGTTGATACAATGGGGTACGGAGGTCATCGGGTTCGATAAAAACAGAAGGACATCATCCGCATACAGTGTAATCTTGTGTGCCCTCGATCCCACTTGGAGCGGTTATGTGGACGTTCTGACGAATGGCCTCTGCTAGCGGCTCTATCACCAACGTAAACAACAATGGTGAGAGGGGGCAGCCTTGCTAACTACCTCTACCAATCCTAAGATTCCCAGACTTCACTGCGGCCAGAGGGTGCCAATATAAAACCCCCACCCACCTAGCAAAGACCCCACTTAACCCAAACTGTTCTAAGACATAGAACATAGAACAATACAGCCCTTCAGCCCTCGATGTTGCGCCGACCTGTGAACTAATTTAAGCCCATCCCCCCACACTATCCCATCAACATGCATATGATTATCCAAGGACTGTTTAAATGCCCCTAATGTGGCTGTGTTAACTACTATGGCAGACAGGCATACCACGCCCTTACCACTCTCTGAGCAAAGAACCTGCCTCTGATATCTGTCTTAAATCTATCACCCCTCGATTTGCCGTTATGCCCCTCGTACAAGCCAACATCATCATCCTCGGAAAAAGAGTCTAACTGTCCACCCTATATCATCCTCTGATCATCTTGTATGTCTGTACTGAATCCCCTCTTAGTGTTCTTCTCTCCAATGAGAACAGATCAGGTACCTCAGTCTTTTCTGATAAGACCTTTGCTCCAGACCAGGCACCATCCTGGTAAATCTCCACTACATCCCTTCTGTAATGGGGCGACCAGAACTGTACACAATATTTCAAGTGAGGCAACACCAGCATTTTGTAGTTTTACAGCATGACATCACGGCTCCAGAACTCAATCCCTCTGCCAATATGACCAAACACACCGTATGCCTTCTTAACAGCACTATCAACATGGATGGCAACTTTCAGGGATCTATGTACATTGACACTAAGATTCCTTTGCACAGCCACACTACCAAGAATCTTTCCATTGACCCAGTATTCTGCCTTCCTGTTATTCTTCCCAAAGTGAATCACCTCACATTTATCTCCATTTGCCACCTCTCAGCCCAATTCTGCAGTTTATCCAAGTCCCCCTGCAACCTGCAACATTCTTCCACAACGTCCATGACTCCACCAACTTTAGTGTCATCTGCAAGCTTACCAAACCATCCACCTATGCCTGCTTCTAAGTCATTTATAAGAATGACAAACAGCAGTGGTCCCAAAACAGATTCTTGTGGCACACCACTAGTAACCGGACTCCAGGCTGAATATTTTCCATCAACCACCACTCGCTGCCTTCTTACAGAAAGCCAGTTTCTAATCTAAACTGCTAAATCACTCTTAATCCCATGTCTCCGCATTTTCACCAATAGCCTATCATGTGGAACCTCATCAAGATTTTACTAAAGTCTACGTACACCACTCCAGCTGCCCTACCCTCATCCACATGCTTGGTCACCTTCTCAAAAAACTCAGTGATGTTTATGAGACACAACCTGCGCTTGACGAAACCATATTGACTATCTCTAATCAAATTGTTGCTTGCTAGATGATTATAAATCCTGTCGCTTATAACTCTTTCCAAAATTTTTCCAACAACAGACGTAAGTCTCACTTATCTATAATTGCCTGGGTCATCTCTACTGGCCTTCTTGAACAAGAGCACAACATTTGTAATCCCCCAGTCCTCTGGTACTGAACGTGTTGACAATGATGACTCAAAAAGCAAGGCCAAAGGCTTAGCCATCTCCTCCCTAGCTTCCCAAAGAATCCTCAGATAAATCCCATCCAGCCCGGGGACTTATCTACTTTTACACATTCTAGAATTGATAACACCTCCTCATTATTAACCTCAATCCTTTCTAGTCTAATAGTCCATATCTCAGTCTTGTCTACTACAATATTCACATTTTCTTGAGTGAAAACAGCTGAGAAATATTTGTTTAGCACCTCTCCAATCACTACTGGGTTCACACACAGCTTCCCACTTCTGTCTTAGACTGGGCCTAATCCTACCCTAGTCATCCTTTTATTCCTCACATAGCTATAAAAAAAAACTTAAGAATTGTCCTTTATTCTACCTGCTAAAGATTGTTAATGTCCCCTCCTTGCTCTTCTTAACTCTCTCTTAAAATCATTCCGAGCTAATCTGTAACTCTCCATTGCCTCATCTGAACCATCTCAGCTCAATGCCACATAAGCCTCTCTCTTCTGCTTAAAAAGAGATACAAGTTCTTTAGTAAACCATGGTTCCCTTACACCTTATCACTTCCTCCCTGCCTGACAGGGATATACCTATCAAAGACACACAATACCTGTTCCTTAAACAAGCTCCACTGTCTCTCATTTGATCCAATGTCTCTCATAATTGGATCTCAGAATGAGCAACCCACCCTATGAAATTTACCCCCTTCTCTGAACAGCCGAGCACATTCTTTATAAAAATTAATCTTTTTTGATTGGTCTTTTTGGACAAACCTGCAGCACACTATAAATACAAACAAAGAATACCCACAGACAAGAACATTGCAATGCATTAAATAAAAAAGATATGGCCATTCCACCTGGTCAAATGCTTTCTCTGCATCTAAGGAAATCACCAACCCCTGAATCGATCATTACTGACAAACTTGGACCGTATTCAGGAACCTTCTAATATTATTCGAGGACCTATGACCCCTTATAAAGCCTGTATGGTCCTCTTTAACAATATGGGTCAACACCTTTACCAATCTCAGCACCAAGATCTTGGACAGAATCTTGAAATCTGAATTTAATAGACCCTTCTTAAGAATTTAGGAAATATTAGCTTCTCTCAAAGATGGTGGTAGGCATTCATGCATACAGAAGTGATTGTACATCTCAAACATTGACTCTGACAGAATCCTATAAACTCCTTAAACTCACCTGGGAGGCCATCAGGGCCAGGCACTTTCCCACTCTGAAGTTGCCTAGCTGCCTCCTGTATTTCCTGAACTGTCAAATGGGCATTAAGGAGGGAGGCCTGTTCCAAGGTTATCCCTCCATTTTAGCCCTCCTGTTCTCGCAACCTTCAGAGTGATACAATTCAGAGTAAAAGCTTTGAAAAGCCTCATTAATCTTTTTAGCATCGTATATAAGGACCCCGGTGCTGTCTCTGAGTGCAGTAATGGATCGGGGACTATGCTTTTTCCTAGTCAGGTACGCTAAATACTTCACTGACCTATCCCCATATTCAAGCAGCCTTTGTCTAACAAAAGCGAGTTCTTTCTTTGCGTTTTGTGTCAGTATTGAAATCAAGGCAGCCCGGAGGGCCGTGATCCGCTGTAGCTTAGTCACCAAAGGCAACACAAAATGTGCCGCCTTGGCGGCTTTCAACCGCGTCTCAAGTAGACGCTGTTGTTCCTCCTTCTGTCGTTTCCGGCTAGCCGAATAGGAAATAGCTAATCCCATAGCATAGACGGATTACTAGCCGTGCCTGAGTTGATAGTCAAGAATTCCTGAAACTCCTTCAAAATGTATTCCCCCAATTTGGAAGCCTTAAGGTGAAAAGGGTCCAAACACCAGTGCCGCAAACCTAGCCCTTCTTGGCTTTAACCTCCAAGTATAGCTGTGTGATCAGAGATAGCTATGATCCCAATTTTACAACCCATAATCGAATCCAGAAGGGCCGAGGGAGCCAGAAAGAGGTCAATCCCTGTGTGACATTTATGTGGGTTTGAAAAAAAGGTGAAGTCCCTGCCGGTAAGGTGAAGATATCTCCAAATATCCACCAACCCCAACTCTTCGCATACGTCAACCACCTGCTTGGCCTGCAAAGAAATAGTCGGGGGCCCACAAGGCATCCTGTCCACTGTCGGATCCAAAAGACAATTAAAATCTCCCCCGATAATAATGTGCCATGTTCCAAAAGCACTCAACCTAGAGAAAGCACTAATCAAAAATTTGAGTGGATATGCCAGAGGACAGTAGACAATTAAAATGCCATATTCCTCCCCATGTATCAAGGCTTTAAGTATCACAAACCATCCCTGCTCATCTTTCACCTGCTCTAATAATGTGAACGGAAGATTTTTCTGGATAAATACCACCACTCCCCTACTTTTAGTAGTAAATGATGAAAAGAATACCCAGTCATAACTCCCCTGTTGTAATTTCAGGTGTTCCCCATCATCAAGATAGGTTTCCTGCAACAAAGCAATATCAGCCCTTTCCCTCTTAAGGCTAGAAAGCACTTTTTTCCTTTCAACAGGTGAATGACTTCCCTTAATGTTCCAGGTGCACTATTTAATAAGACACTTAGCCATCTCCCCTTTCAGAGACCCTTGAACCCCTGAGAGGGAGAACCTTGCTTACAAAGCACCAAACACAAGTAAGTAAAGACTCATAGAGTTGAAGAGCTATATGTACAAAAACTACTCTATCATAAATATAAGCAACTATTACTACCAAATAAACTACAAAGAAAACCAGCTATAAAACTGTGAATGGGAGACTCTTCCCCTTGCCCATAGGGGGCACTCACCCTACCCATCCCCTCCTTCGCGGCTCCTTCAAACCCAGACTGTGCCCCAGCCTTAGGCCAGAAAAAAAACAAGAAAAAGATCCTTAAATCAACAGAAAAAAGACAAAGTCAGGATGAGCACTCCACCTATCCCTGGCTTCATGTCACCCCAACTTGTGACTAAAAGAGAAACAGAACAAAAAAAAGGGAGAGACAACAACTTATTCCAAGTTCTCCCCCCTTTCCAAAAAAGAAATTATTACGGAGAAAGAAAGGATTGAAAAAAAAGTAAGGGAAAACATGGGGAAAGAAGGAAAAGAGAACAAACAGTAACCATATTCTTCAGGCCAGTCCATCTATTTTAAAGTGTCTACAAAGTTTTTAGCTTTATCCACTGAATCAAATGTATAAACGGAGTCCTCGTGGCTGAAACGGAGCACTGCAGGGTACCTCATGGAGGACTGGATGCCCAGGTTCCTCAGCCTCTTTTCAACGTCATCGAATTACAGCTGCAAAGAAATCCTGGAAAAACATGATTTTTGACCCCTTGTACAGCAGTGCCTTCGGATCATTTCCCAGGGATCTGGAAGCTTCTATCACTTTTTGCTTGTCCTTATATGAGTTGAAGTGTATTAGGACGGGGCAGGGATGCTGCACTGGCCCTGACCTGTGCACTATAACTCAACAAACCCTTTCAATCTGAAGCCTGTTGGACTCGATGTGAAGGCCCAAAAACTTTGACAGCCAACTTTCAAAGAAGCTGACTGGCTGCTCACCTTCCTCACCTTCAGGGAACCCGACAATTCAGTGATTTATCCTCCGACCTTGAGTATCGAGGTCATCGATATAGTCTCGCAAGGCCCGCACCTCTTCCTCCAGCACCTGGATCTAACTGGATGAGGACTACATCACAACTTCCGATTCCTTAGTTTGACCCTCCACCTCCTCCAGCCGCTCCCTGAGGCCCTGGATCTTCTGCTCATGCTTCTGCAGCATGGATGCCATAGGTTGGACCTGGGCACGAATCTCCCCACGGATTTCCTCAATCGCAGCCCCAACTTTCAATGTAAGTCTCTCCATCACCAAAGCCAATTCGTGTGAGTCTGTCAGGTCCCCGGGGGGTTCAGGAGAGGCTGCTGCTGCTGCAGTCTCTGGTGTGATAGGTGCTGGAGGGGAGTGTCGTCCCTGTAGCTGTTTGCTGGCTCCTTTTCCCTTTGGCATCCTTCCCACTCCCAAATATTAACAAATATGTGTTCTGTAAGGTTTTAAACTAATATTTCCACGCCATAAGTTGGCCAGGGATGGCAAAAAACGCCAGTATGCCTTGGCTGTTAGGCAGAGCTGTCCATAGCAGTTCTACAGAATTGCTGCCATCTTGCCGAGTTGTCCGAAGAGTATTTTTAACAAGGCTTTCAAGAAATCAGATGACCGCTGATAACTATTCGTTGGAGACCCACCTAGACGTTGTTTTTGGATTGGGGCTGGCTTGGAACGTTTTTGCTTTTATTTCTGGTTTTTGTCAAAGAAAGCCTGCCAAGACCAAGTTAAGCTAAAGGGCAGCCTGTTAAGAGGAAGCTGCGTTTCGGGGGAAGCTTGCGCTAAGCAAGCTTCCCAGCTGCCTTATCCCATTTCTGAAAAGAAGATTTCCTTGTTGAATTCGTGGTGAAACCTATTTTCTATTTTGAAAGACCGATTGAAAAAATATCCCTAGATTGTATTTCTGGAGAATTGTAGAACCCCTACAGTATGGAAAGAGACTATTCAGCCCATCGAGTCTGCACCAACTCTCCAAAGTGCATGCCAGCCAGATCCACTTGATCCCCATAGCCCAATTGAAAAAATATCCCTAGATTGTATTTCTGGAGAATTGTAGAACCCCTACAGTATGGAAAGAGACTATTCAGCCCACTAACCCACCTCATCTGCACATCTAGTGACACCATGGGCAATTTAGCATGGCCAATCCACTGAACCTACACATCGTTGGACTGTGAGAGGAAATACAAAGGAAACCCATGCACACAAAGAGAGTACACAACACATAGTGTTCTGAATCTCAAATGGAGCCCATGTTCCTGGTGCTGTGAGGCAGTAGTGCTAACTACTAGGCCATGGTGCTGCAGAAAGCTGTGTCTGTAAGACTTCAGAGTCAGCCGTTATTGAATACTGACTGGACCACATCTGGCAGGACATCAGAAAAATAAACTTTGACATTTGCTACGCTTTATCCTCTGCCTTCAAGAATGTCATTTTGACAATTTTTTTTTCCAGAAAGAAATTTATTTTTTCTTTCCTCTTCTCTTGAAGAGTGTGTGAATATTTAGAGGATAAGTATTTATACTTTGATATTGCTGACCCAAAACGTTGACTTCTCCACCTCCTGATGCTGCCTGGTTTGCTGTGTTCTTCCAGCCTCCTGCTTGTCTACTTTGGATTCCAGCACCTGCAGGATTTTTGTCTCTATCTGATCTTGTATGCCTACTAAACTTGCGCTGAATAAGTTTTATTTGGATAATAAACGTATATTGTACTGTAAGAAATATGGTTGATATATCTTTTTTTTTAAACTGATAGAGATAAGCCACAGGTTCAGTCATCTAGGTCACTGGAAAGTTTAGTTTATTTTATGTTGTAACCCATAGATTGTGCACTGCTCCAACCTCAGTCATAGCAAGGTAGCTTTTACTTTTAAAAAATCATTTACCTTTTATTTTTAAAATATCAGTATATTTGGATGTGATATGACATATCTGTAGCTGTCACGTTCTCAGGTGTATCATGAACCTCTGGCCAAGAAGAGGGGACATGACTACAATGATCAAGTTCTTCTGACAAAAAATGCATTAGTTTATTGACAATCAATGTAATTAATGTGCAAATAGTTTCCACGGGACCAATGTAGCCTGAATGTTCATAGATTTATCTGCTGTTTTGCTGATATTGTGTTTCTTGTTGACATTTCCAATCCATAATGTGGAGGTGCCGGTGTTGGACTGAGTTAACAAAGTTAACCTGGTCCAAATAACCTGGTATTTGGAAGCACTGGCTTTCAGAGTGCTCTGAAAGCTTGTACTTCCAAATAAACCTGTTGGACTATTAACGGGGGTTGTGTGATTTTTAACGTTATTTACAATCCAGTTAGACGTCCCATCTGTATTCACTAACTCCCTCAATAATAAATGTGAGATTAATAACATTCGAACTTCAAGGCCAAATAATAACTTGTCAAAATCCTCAAGCAATTTCATTTAGGACCAGGTCCATTGACATAAATAACTCAAAGGCAAGATTCTCATTTAAATCAGGCTGTTTGCTCTATTACTATTGATCTTTTTACATTTTACTTCAATTAGCCAAAATAAAGAAGCAAATTATCTAATCTATATTCCCAAAAACAAATTAATGCTCTGATTTTCACAATGATCTGATTTGTTCATCATTTTTATATTCACACATCACATGCTCCTATTATTCAACCATACAGGAACAACTTGCATCCAGGCAACACCTTGAACATGTCCAAAAGCACTTCACAGGAAGTTGGAAAGTGACATTTTATACCAAGGTACATCAGGGAAAATGTTAGGATATGGAGTTAGAATTTTGGTTAAAAACATAGGCTTTCAGGAGTGTCCTAAGGACTGAGACACCAATGGTAAGACAGGAATGGAATTTGTAGCCTGAGGGCCTTGGCAGCTGAAGATGCAGTTGGTGGAGAAAGTCAAGTTGCAAATGCCCAAAAGACTGGGAGTCAATGAGCCCAGATATTTCAGCATGGTTGTAGGGCTGAAGAGGATGTTGACATGATTATGATAAGGCCAGCATTTGTTGCCCATCCCTGGGTAATTGCCCAGAGGCTGGTTAAGATTCAACAATATTGCTGTGGATCTGGAGTCACATGTAAGGTCAGACTAGCCAGGGTTGGCAGATTTCTTTCCCTAAAGGGCATTAGTGAATCAGATGGGGTTTTACAACAATTGATACTGGTTGCATGTCAACTATTAGAGCAGTTTTTCTAAATTCCATATTTAGATTGAATTCAAATGTCATTGTCTGTAAGGCATTTGACAAGGTTCCCCATGGGAGACTGATTAGCAAGGTTAGGTCTCATGGAATACAGGGAGAACTAGCCATTTGGATACAGAACTGGCTCAAAGGTAGAAGACAGAGGGTGGTGGTGGAGGGTAGTTTTTCAGACTGGAGGCCTGTGACCAGTGGAGTGCCACAAGGATCGGTGCTGGGCCCTCTACTTTTTGTCATTTACATAAATGATTTGGATGCGAGCATAAGAGGTACAATTAGTAAGTTTGCAGATGACACCAAAATTGGAGGTGTAGAGGATAGTGAAGAGATTTACCTCAGATTACAATAGGATCTGGACCAGATGGGTCAATGGGCTGAGTAGTGGCAGATGGAGTTTAATTCAGATAAATGTGAGGTGCTGCATTTTGGGAAAGCAAATCTTGGCTGGACGTATACACTTAATGGTAAGGTCCTAGGGAGTGTTGCTAAACAAAGAGACCTTGGAGTGCAGGTTCATAGCTCCTTGAAAGTGGAGTTGCAGGTAGATAAGAGAGTGAAGAATGCTTTCCTTTATTGGTCAGAGTATTGAGTACAGGAGTTGGGAGGTCATGTTGCAGCTGCACAGGACATTGGTGAGGCCACTGTTGGAATATTGCATGCAATTCTGGCCTCCTTCCTATCGGAAAGATATTGTGAAATTTGAAAGGGTTCAGAAAAGATTTACAAGGATGTTGCCAGGGTTGGAGGATCTGAGCTACAGACAGAGGCTGAACAGGCTGGGGCTGTTTTCCCTGGAGCTTCCTGAGGCTGAGGGGTGACTTTATAGAGGTTTACAAAATTCTGAGGGGCATGGATAGGGTAAATAGACAAAGTCTTTTCCATGGGGTCAGGGAGTCCAGAACTAGAGGGCATAGATTTAGGGTGAGAGGAGAAAGATATAAAAGAGACCTAAGGGGCAACCTTTTCACGCAGAGGGTGGTACGTGTATGGAATGAGCTGCCAGAGGATGTGGTGGAGGCTGGTACAATTGCAACATTTAAGAGGCATTTGGATGGTATATGAATAGGAAGGGTTTGGAGGGTGCTGGCAGGTGGGACTAGATTGGTTTGGGATATCTGGTTGACATGGACGGGTTGGACCAAATGGTCTGTTTCCGTGCTGTACATCTCTATGACTCTATGGGATTCAAACCCATGTCAACAGAATGTTAACTGAAGTTAAACAAACTTGTCTGTAATTTTTCGACCTGTGTTTATAACCTCTTTGGAAGAAAGGAGCTTTCTCAAAGGCAGTTAGGAATAGGTAATAATGACCACACTATACTGCCCATATTTCAAGAAGGAATAAAAGAAATGAAAAAAAAAATAGGTGCAGTGTCAACATAGCACAGTGATAAGAAACCAACAAAATGCTTTGAAAATTACAGAATATAACAATGAATGAATAAACAAATTTTCAAATAGCAGGAGCTTGGAAATTCCTTTGTCTGTGCGAGAGAGAGAATGTGGAAGTGCTGGGTAAATAAACTCATGAAATATTTTCAGCATATTAACCTAAGGGCAGCAAACACTTCTTTTAACTGGTCATTAAAGAGCTATTGGGAATTTACAGAAAAGTACTATTTGACTAAGAGTATTTCTCTTTCAGCCTTAAATTATATTGCCCAAGTTATTATAGTATTTACACCACTAACCCTTTATTAGGCTACATGCCAGCTGCAAAGTCAATAATAAAAGTGGAAATCACAAAGTTTGAAATCACAAAGTAACATTTCTTCATTCAAACATAATAATACAGTTAGCAACTCTAGAACGACCAACATTGAGAGAGATAAATGTATTCAAGCAGTTGTTATTCATTGACAATTAATATGCCAGGTGAGCAGTTCAAGCATTTTGTAATAACTCTGTGGTGGCTGGGGTGTACCTCATAAACATTAAGTATTTTTTTGTTTAATGTCAAAGACATTGGTTAATGAAGCTAAGGCTTTATGTATGGTTAATGGTTTGAACAATAAGCTTGGTTAATATTAAAGTCTAATTAATGCATATACCTGATAAACATTGGGTGTTTACAGCGTTTTCAGGAGGTTATTTGAGCATTGCAGTAGTGTTGTTTATTTCACTTCACTTTGGGGTTGTACTTATTCCTAGGATCACAGCACAATGAATCTCCATCTGTCATCGCAGTATTTCTTCCGGCTTCCAAAGTCTGTTTCCACAGACAATCCTACTTCTGCACTCCGAAACATAATACAAAGACCATCCTAGACTTCACAGGTGGAAATTTTAAATATTGGGAGTCTTTTATTTATTTCTTCCTGAACCTCTTTTTCCTTTCTACTGCCGCCAATCCTCTACCTGACAGCTGTCTGAGATTAAGCCAGTTTGTTTCCGTCAGAGGTGGAATATTTGGTCTCACAGTGAGCTTCCAACCACATATTTCTCAGATGGAAGTGAGTGCTGCAGATGCTGGAGATTAGAGTCAAGATTAGAGTGGCGTTGAAAAAGCACAGCAGATCAGGCAGCATCCGAGGAGCAGGGAAATCAACGTTTCGGGCAGAATCCTGATGAAGTGTTTTTGCCCGCAACGTCGATTTTCCTGCTCCTCGGATGCTGCCTGACCTGCTGTGCTTTTCCAGCACCACTCTAATCTTGGCACATATTTATCATCCATCACTAAAACCATAATTTTCCACTTCTCTTAACAATGCCCACTTTCATTTATCTTGAACTCATCTGATGTGAAATTGTCATTCGTGACTTCAGTTCTAGAAAGTGAATATAACTTTACTTTAAGTATAGTTACTGACCATATATGAAAGGAGCTATATCATAGTCACAACAGAACTCAAGGAACAGGAGCTTGGGTCTGTTGGTTTGAAATACAATGTACTCTCTTTCTATTCTCTATTTATGGTTATGTTCAATAATGCCTATTGGTGTACACTCGTGGCTGGCCAGCATCTTTATTGCCTGTCCCTAGTTGCCCTTGAGAAGGTGGTGGTGAGCTGCCTCTTTGAACCGCTGCAATCCATGTTCTCTGGGTAGACTCAAAATGCCATTAAGGAGGAAACTTCAGGGCTTTGGCCCAGCGACAGTGAAGGAGTGACCTTATATTTCCAGGTCATGAAGGTGAGTGGCTTGAAGGGGAACTTGCAAGTACTGCTGTCCTCATGTACTGTTGTCCTTGCCCTTCTAGATGGAAGTAGTTGTGGGTTTGGAAGGTGCTGCCTAAGGACTTTTGGTAAGTTTCTTATATTAGTACAAATATCTCTCCAGACAACACTACTCCAAGATACAGAATCTATTACTACCCTGAGCAGTCTTGGCATCATCCAAAACTCCACATCCATTGTTGTAAATGAGCCTGAAGAGTCAAGATTAGATTAGATTACTTACAGTGTGGAAACAGATCCTTCGGTCCAACAAGTCCACACCAGCCCTCCGAAGAGTAACCCACCCAGACCCATTTCCCTCTAACTAATGCACCTAACACTACGGACAATTTAGCATGGCCAATTCACCTGACCTGCACATCTTTGGACTGTGGGAAGAAACCAGAGCACCCAGAGGAAACCCACGCAGACACGGGGAGAATGTGCAAGCTCCACACAGACAGTCACTCAAGGCTGGGATTGAACCAGGGTCCCTGGTGCTGTGAAGCTGTAGTGCTAACCACTGAGCCACCATGCCACCCCAATATTGAGGAATTCCATAAGCAGTTCCCACTAAGATGATGCCATATAGGCTCAAGGGCAGAGGAACTTAGGATCTTGAACGAACCTAACATCTGGCCCCTATAATGGTGTATATTGTATTAATGAAACCTTTAACCAGTTGCTAATGTGCGACAAAATATGAGCCAGAATTTGAAATGAAATTGCCAATAGTGGGACGGTTGGGTAAATATTGCGGAAATGAATAAAAATCAGATTTTCAACATAGGGAATCATTGGATTGTTAATCCAGAGAACCCGGTAATGTTCTGGGGAGCTGGTTCTAATCCTGCCATTGCAGATGGTGGGATTTGAATTCAATAAATATCTGGAATTAAATGTCCAATGGTGACCATTGTTAATTGTCAGAATTACCCATCTGATTCACTAATGCCCTTTAGGGAAGGAAACTGAGCCAGGAGTCCTGGGTTCAAGTCCCTCCTGCACCAAAGGTGGGCACCAGCACCAAAAGTGGGCACCAACAGCTATCACAGCTTGATTAGAAAATACTTTACTCGCTGTGAGCTGTGCACAAAGACAGAAAGTAAGCCATTCTGTAATTACACCTTACTGCCAGTGGAGGCAGTGCAGCCCCTGGCCCATGAAGCAGAGTGGTGTGATAGCTCAGGCTTACACAGGTAAGTGCACAACTGGATTTAAAACAGAACTCTTAAACTGAAGACAGAAGATACTAAAAGGGAAGTCTAAGTTATGTCTGTGCCCTTTGGATCAAAAAGTATCTTCCTTTTGCTTGATTCCCCATGTCCAACCTGACAGAAGACCAATTAATGTATTGAATCAAATCAACAAATTGAGAGCAAAGAAAAATCTTGGCAACCATTAGAGTAGATCAAAATCCCTCAGGTTAGGAAGCTTTCCGGCTCATGGCTTTAAAAATTACCCAAAGGCAAATCAAAAGGTTTCCATGCAAAACTTGAAGGTGCAGGCCTTGTGGCTGAAAGTCTCAGCTAACCTGCAGATGGGTTGCTTGCACGTTGGTTCAATGTTTGTTGCAACAAACTAGAACAACAATAAATTTCATATTATTCACAAACAAGAAACTATACTTTACCGAGAGGACTCAGCAGAAGGGAATTCAAAGTCATAGTTCTGGTATCAAGATTTATGTCAATGGGAGTCAGATTATACTTGGGGAAGGGAGGTGGTTTAATGTAATATTAAATTTAGAAGAAACCAAAAGAACTGTGGATGCTGGAGGTCAATGCATTCTGAAGAACAGTTACTGGAACTGAAATGTTAACACTGCTTTCTCTCCACAGAGTCAAGCTTAGAGTGGTGCTGGAAAAGCACAGTAGGTCAGGCAGCATCCGAGGATGCTGCCTGGCCTGCTGTGCTTTTCCAGCACCACTCTAATCATAACTCTGATCTCCAGCATCTGCAGTACCTACTTTCGCCTTTCTCTCCACAGATGCTGCCACACCTGCTGAGTCACTCCAGCAATTTCTACTTTTGTTTCGGGTTGGATGTAAAACCAGGGTCCCATGGACTACTCCTGCTCCCCTTAGCTCCAGGTAACTTAATTTCAAGGATTTATGGTTTTGGTAACATATGATTCCAAGGTCCAGCGTTCCTCAGAGTAGCCACAGCAGTTGCCTCAATTCAATCCTACTTGGAGTGGAGACCTTCAAATGGATGTCAGACCCCTTTCTCACATCTGAACATGGCTTTGACTTTGCTTAGTGTGAGCATTGTTATTCAGCCGGTGTGATTCCAACCATACAGTGAGAAATGCATTTTCTGACTGCAATGTGCGTGAGACCACTGTCTGCTGTCCAGACCCTCCAACACCGGACTTACCTGGGTCCCCTCGATATGGTGGCTTGAACTATATGCCTCAGTGTGCCAACTATGCCACTTGGTGCTGCTGAAAAAAATAGTTGCCTGCCATCTCATGGGTTATAACTCTCTGAGGCAGATCTTCCTCCTGAGAGAGGAGCAGAAATTTCAACCTAAAGCAATTTATGCTGTTCCCAGAGTTAAGATGCTGCAAGGCAGCTACCGGGATGGTGGGTGGGTTTCTTTCTCTCCACATGACTTTTAAATGAATCAACTTTTGGAGAGTGGAGCACCTGAATCTCTACCCCATGATACTTCAAAACAGAAAGAGCAAATTTAATCATAAGTTCATAAGATATAAGGGCAGACTTAGGCCAGTCAGCCCATTGAGTCCGCTCCGCCATTCAATCATGGCTGATTTGTTTCTCACCCCCATTTTTCTGCCTTCTCCCCAAACCCTTTATCTTATTACCAATTAAAAATCTTTCTAATTCCTCCTTAAATTTACTCACTGTCCCAGCATCCACCACACTTTGGGATAGCGAATGTTACAGATTCACAGCCCTTTGCGAGAAATAGTTTCTCCTCAACTTTGTTTTAAATTTGCTACCCCAACAAAAACACTGCTGTCGTCTCAATGAATCTTCCAATGATTGGGGCTCTGTTATAGGGAACCAGAGCAGTGCTGTCAGATTTTACAATCTACCACCCAGTAAATCATGGAACAATTCTGCACGTTCTAATTTCCTCTGGAAGTCTCCTTTATCATTATGTATTCAGGACATGTGGCTTTCATGGGTGGGGTCAGCAATTACTGCTCATCTCCAATTGTGCTTCAGAAAGTAGTGATGAACTGTCTGCCTGAACCTCTGTAGTCTATTTAAGGTATGGGCATCCACAATGCTATTAGGGAAGGAGTTCCAGGATTTTGACCCAGTAACACTGAAGGGATGGTGATATATCCTAAGGGTGCTGCCATTTCCTGGTTACTTTCTCCTGTTATCACCTGAGAAGATTGTGGATGTTTGAAGTTCCAATAATAAGTCTTTTTAGGTGTTTAGTGATAATGCTATTGACTGATGCCACAGGATGCATTCCGTTTGTGGCAGAGATTTTAAATGGTTACTTTTCAACAGTCTTTACTCGTGGGAATTCTACTCGCCTCGTGTAGTAGGAAATTGACACTAAATCTGTTAATGTTAAAATAGGTGCAGATCCAATCGTGAAGTTAATAAAGGGTTTCATATCAGATTGAACCTCTGCTCCACAATACAGTTACTGAGGGAGAATCATTAATAGTGACAGCTCTGCATTGAGACTGATTGCAGTGGATCCCCATTAAAACCAAGAGAAGCACTTTGTACAAGTTTACTCACTTGAGGCAAAGAGATTATAATTTGATTTGATAGGATGGGGAATATGTCCACATTGGAGAAATGATGAGTCCAGTGTAGTACATGTTGCTAACATTAATACAAGCATGTTTATATCATATCAGTCTCTATAATAAATGTTAATGCAAGGGAAAGAGATCCAAATAAGGCACATGATTTATGAGTCACCACAACCAATGCTGTAGCAAAAGCAAATAGTATTAACCTGTATGGATAGCCCGAAGCAATAGGAATAATAATTATTTGTCTTTCTGTGCAATGTCTTGTTAAGAATATAGAATGCCATCTTAAGGTCACAGAAAGACTTCAGAGGAACATTGTGAGGTGAATCTCTCAATATTGCTGAAAAGATTTGCATTTTATTGAAGGTCCTTGCCTTGCATTGATCAAGACAATTCATAAGAAATACTGATGGAAAGGAACATCAGCATATATGCTGTTTTGAGAGAATAGTGCTGATTATTTGGCAATTACATCATAATTGGTAGAGATGTTGCCAAGAAGAATAGATCTCATTGTATAAGAATCCCTACGGTGTGGGAATAAGCCATTCAGCCCACACCAAGCCTCCCGAGAGCATCTCACCCAGGCCCAGCCCCCTACACTTTCCCATGGCTAACCCACTATCCCTTGGCACTATGGGCAATTTAGCACAGCCAATCTACCTACCCCACACATCTTTGGACTGTGGGAGGAAACCGGAGCACCTGGAGGAAACCCATGCAGACACAGGGAGAATGTGCAAGCTCCACACAGATAGCTGCCCAAGGGTGGAGTTGAACCCAGGTCCCTCATGCTGTGAGGCAGTAGTGCTAACCACTGAGCCACCATGCCATCTCTTAATGATAACTGACAATTAACTATCCTAATTTTGTTTAAATTTAAAATCAGGCATCTCAATTCTGCTGGTCAATGCCTTGAACTGACAAATGAATCAGTGAATAGCTGTGACTTATTTTGTTGAATTGAAACAGGCACAGGTATGTTCATTCTCTCTGAAAGTAGCAGGGGCCTGTGTGTTAACAAATATAGCTTCCAATACAAAAGAGTACATTATATTGTGAGCCGACTGACAATTGTAAGTTGATTGTCAGCACAATGTTTTTCGCACTCGAGATTGCCTATTTAATGTTGTCCAATTGAGGAGTCACATTTAATGCTGGGTGCTGTAGTGAGTTTCACATGTGCAAGCTGACATCTGAGTGCTGGTTGAAACCCGATAAGGATAGATATCTAGGCCACATACCCTAAAGACTGATAGATTGTATCGTGCAACATATCCATTTGGTTGTTTGCAAGTCCTGACTCTACCCAACCAATTCATGCTAACAAGACTCATGACACAGTTTTCAACATTGGATGTGTTTCCATGATGATATTGCATTTGCTCAATATTCCTGAGTGTTAAAAGAATTACATTGACAACCAGTAAAGTTTGTTAGTTTAGCTCAACAAAACTTCTGTAATTAATTATGTGAGAATACTATGGCTTTAAGTTACATATTTTATCCGGTTTATTTTTAGCGAGGTACCAAGCAGAGGTAGAGATGGAAATGTGTTGCTGGAAAAGCGCAGCAGGTCAGGCAGCATCTAGGGAATAGGAGAATCGACGTTTCCGGCATTAGCCCTTCTTCAGGCTAATGCCCGAAACGTCGATTCTCCTGTTCCCTAGATGCTGCCTGACCTGCTGCGCTTTTCCAGCAACACATTTCCATTTCTGATCTCCAGCATCTGCAGACCTCACTTTCTCCACCAAGCAGAGGTACCAAGCTGTCTGCACAGTCATGAAAGTAAACAGTTTGTGAGGCCTTGGGTTCTTTTATAAAGTTGGAACAATAGAAGCAGCCTGAAATGGGTGGGGTCAATCTCCTGAAGAACTGGGATTTTTAGGATTTTAGTTTTTCAGTACCAATAGATTCTGGGTCATGAAGCTGGGTTTGAAAGCTGCAATAAATGTCTCCCTTCTACTCGTTCTCTGAGTTTTCTCTTTATGTTTTTCCTCCTCGACTGCAGAATTACCTGTGAGACAATCTATTTTTCAAAACTTGCTTTTTGTTGAGGGTGCATTTATGGGATGTTACTACATTGGGACAGTTACTGTTTAGTAACAAAATAATCTGTTATTCTGTTAAATTTTCCAGTAGAGTTAAGTTAGTCCAGTTTCTTCTTTTAGTGAGTTTTGAGAAGACGATTGGCTCAGGTTGCGGTTCTGGATGTAGGTTTGACCGCTGAGCTGGAAGATTCATGTTCAGATGTTTTATTACCATACTAGGTAACAACTTCAGTGGACCTCCGGATGAAGCATTACTGAGGATTCCTGCTTTCTATTTAAATGATTGGGTTTGTTGGGTTTGTGATGTCATTTCCTTTGGTGATGTCATTTCTTTTGGTGATGTCATTTTTTTGTCCTTTTTCTCAGGAGGTGGTAAATCGGGTCCAAGTCAATGTGTTTGTTGATAGAGATCCGGTTGGAATGCCACGCTTCTAGGAATTCTCATGTGTGTCGCTGTTTGGCTTGTCTGAGGATGGATGTGTTGTCCCAGTCGGAGTGATGTCCTTCCTTATCTGTATGTAAGGATACTAGTGAGAGACGGTAATGTCGTTTTGTGGCTAGTTAATGTTCATGTATCCTGGTGGCTAGTTTTCTGCCTGTTTGTCCAATGTAGTGTTTGTTGAAGTCCTTGCTCAATATTTTGTAAATCACATTAGTTTTGCTTGTTGTCTATATAGAGTCTTTCAAGTTCATTAGCTGCTATTTTAGTATGTTGATGGATTTGTGGGCTACCATGATGCCAAGGGGTCTGAGTAGTTTGGCAGTCATGTCTGAGATGTCTTTGATGTAGGGGAGAGTAGCTAGGATTTCTGGACATGTTTTGTCTGCTTGTTTGGGTTTGTTGCTGAGAAACCTGCGGACAGTGTTCATCGGGTACCTGTTCTTTTTGAATACACTGTATAGGTGATTTTCCTCTGCTCTGCATAGTTACTCAGTGCTGCAGAGTCTGTTGGCTCTTTGGAATAATGTTCTGATCCAGCTTCGTTTGTGGGTGTTGGGATGATTGTTTCTGTAGTTCAATATTTGGTCCGTATGTGTTGTTTTCCTGTAGACGCTGGTTTGAAGGACCCATTGGCTGTTCACTCTACTGTGACATCTAAGAATGACCATTTGTTGTTGTTTCCCTCCTCTTTAGTGAATGTTATGCCAGTAAGGGTATTATTGATGGTCTTGAAGGTTTCCTCTAATTTGTTTTGTTTAGTGATGACAAAGATCTCATCCATATAGTGGACCCAAAGTTTGAGTTGGATGGTTGGCAGAGCTATTTGTTCGTGTCTCTGCATTACTGCCTCTGCTAAGAGCCCTGATATTGTAGGTCCCATGGGTGTTCCGTTGGTTTGTCTGTCAGTTTTGTTGTTGAAGGTGAAGGGGGTAGTAAGGCATAGGTCCACTAGCTTGATGATACTCTCCCTGCTGATGAAGTTGGTGGTGTTTGGTGTATGTGTCTTTGGGTCTTTTAATAGTGTAGTCAATGTTTCCTTGGCCAGGTTGATATTGATTAATGTGAACAGGGCTATTACATCAAAGGAGACCATTATTTCATCCTCTTCTATCTTAGTGTCTTTGATGGTCTTCAGGAATTCTTGGGTGGAGTGGATGGAGTGGTGTGAGTCTTCTACTCAGTGTTTTAGTCTTTGGTGTCGCTCCTTGACCAATCGGTAAGTTGGTGTTCTAGGTAGCGAGATCATGGGACTGAGGGGGTCTCCTGGTTTGTGAATTTTGGGTAATCCATAGAAGTGTGGTGTGTTGGATCCATCTGGTTTCATTTTTGGAGGTCGGTCTTAATTATTTCTCCAGATTTCTGAAGTTTTTTAAGTAGGGATGTAATTCGGTTCTCTAGTTGTGGGGTCAGGTCTATCGCCACTTGTTGGTAAGTGTTGCTATCTGCAAGTAGTGCATTTGCTTTTTCAATGTAGTCTCTTTGGTTTAAAATGACTGTCAAGCATCCTTTGTCTGCAAGTAGAATAACAATGTTTTTATCTTTTTTAGTCTTTCAAGTGCTTTCTTTTCTAGTGTATTGAGTGTGTTTCCTTCCTTTTTTCTGTTTAATGTTGGTGCAACCATCTGTCTGATAGTTTGCTGGGTTTCTTCTGTGAGTTGGTTGTGTTTCACTGTTGTTTCTAATGCTGCGAAGAAATCTTTCTTGTCTGCATCCTGGAAGTTGTAATTTGATCCTCTTACTAAGACAGCTTTTCTTCATGTCTGTTAAGGGTTGGTCAGATAAGTTTTTTATCCATCTTCTGTGTTGGTAGTGTTGTTACTTTGTGTAAATTCACCAATTTTTTTTGCAGATCTAGTTTTTTCAGAAAGTTCTAGAAAGCAGGAATCATTATGCAATGCTTCATCCGGAGGCTCACTGAAGATGTTACCTAGTATGGTGACAAAATGTCTGAACATGAACCTTCCAGTTCAGCAAGCAAACCTACATCCAGAGTTTCTTCTTTCTTTTCTAGCATTTTAACTATAGTGCATGAATAAAGTGGTTTTGCTTCAAATCTGGTGGTTTGGCCAAACAAATTGCATCCAAATTGCAACATCTAGCTCTTGCCTTTAAAATAAGAGAAAGTGAGTGTCTAGACTATCATTTTACTATATTGTGAGGGGGTTTGGTCTGGTCCATAATAACTATCAGTCATCATTAACATTCTACATAACAACACCTCTATTAGTCACCGTCCACTTGCTAACCCATCAGTACTTCATTCTTATACTGTATAAGAGTTATTTTTCCTTCCATTTCTTGAAAAGTATTTAATGAGCCAATGTGAAATGCTTCAACAAAATCTATCTTTTCTCAGCAATACTCAACTTCAAATGACTTGATTAATATTTAGTATAAAAGCCCTTAATTATCAAGAAAGTTTTAGTGAACAATGCCTCTTTAGTCGAAGGAGGCATAAAATTCTGAGTTAACTAACTGAGGTATTAGAGATGATGCATGAACTGACTGAACTGTGTGCTTGCAAAGAGTCTATTTAAATCATCGAAGCAGTGAAAGACATGAGTACAAGATCTGTATAAAACTATAAAATACCCATAAAGCTAGGTGAGATAGCAAGAGGCTTTGCTATTCCCAAGGCAGTACTGACCTGTAAAATAAGTTCAGTACTTGTGCAGCGACTGCAGATTTAGAACAAATTTTCATAAATGAGCTAGAGAATTGTCTGAAAGAAGAGAATGTCTCTGGATACAAAATAACACGACAAGAATTCCCTCATTCAAATACTGTCGTGAGATCTTCGTATCCACTTAACAACAGCTGGGGCCTTGAATCAAATTCCTATTATTTCAAGGGATTTACTGAAGTAATGAGGGAGGACAGATCAGAATTATTTATTTTTTAATTCATGAGGTGTAGGTGTCTCTGACTAGACCATCATTTATTGCCCATCTCTAATTGCCCCAGAGAAGGTGGTGAGTTGACTTCTTCTTGAATACAATAGAATAGAAATTTATTGTTACATGTACTTTTACATGGGAAATGCAGTGAAACGTTTGCTGAAGGCACAAAATTGGATGGAAGAACACAGCGTTAACAGATGAGGAGCAAAGAAGTGGCATATGGAATATAATGTGGATAAGTGGGCTATTATACACTTTGACAGGAAGAAGAGAGATGTGGACAATTTTCTAAATGGTGAAAGGCTTGAGAAATCTGCATCACAAAGAGACTTGGGAGTCCTAGTTTAGGATTCTCTTAAGGTTAATGTGCAGGTTCAGTTGGTGGTTAGGAAGGCAAATGCAATGGTAGCATTCATTTCAAGAGGGCTTGAATACAAGAGCCGAAATATACTGCTCAGGCTGTATAAGGCTCTGGTCATACCGCATTTGGAATATTGTGATCAGTTTTGGGCCCCTTATCTCAGGAAGGATATGTTGGCATTGGAGGGGATCCAGAGAAGGTTTACAAGAAGGATCCCAGAGATGAAGGCTTGTCATTTGAGGAGCAATTGAGGCCTCTGGGTCTGTACTCTATGGAGTTGAGAAGGATGAGGAGGGATCTGATTAAAACTTACAGAATACTGAGAGGCCTGGATATAGTGGATGTGGAGAAGATATTTCCTGTGGAAGAAGTAACTAGAACCTGAGGGCACAGCCTCAAAGTGAAGGGACAATTCTTTGGAACTGAGATGGGGAGGAATTTCTTTCAGTCAGAGGGCCATAGATCTGTATAACTAATTGCCATAGAAGACTGTGGATGCCAAGTCACTGAATATATTTAAGATTGAGATAGATAGGAGAAAGTGCGCACTGCAAACGCTGGAGATCAAAGTGGAACTGCACCCTGTCACCCTGGCTTCTCCTTCTCTCTCAGATTCACACCTCAACCTTCTCTGCTCCAAAAAAAGCAGTCTGAGCATATCCAGCCTCTCCTCATCGTTGAAATGTTTCCAGTTGAGGCAACATCCTGGTGAATCTCTTCTGCACACTCTCCAGTGCAATTACATCCCTTCCTATGGAGTGGTGACCAGAACTGCATACTGTACTCCAGCTGCTTTCATCTGTCAAAAGCTTACCTGATCATGGTATTTGTACAAACAACATTGTAACGCCAAAGGCTGCATCAATGCAAAATAATTCCTGAGTTATTGGCACAAATTAGTCTTGAGTAAAAGCAATTTGGTAAGCTTAGATCAATCTGCTGTGCCTTCATTAAAACATGACACAAAATGATATTCCTTTGGTGATGGCTGGTATTTTTCTGACTGATAACACAAGTACATCGAGTGCACGTGGACCGAAGAGGATTGTTAGCATGTAAAAGGAAGGCAACGTTGCATTTTGATCCGAAACTCAATGTGACAAATCCCTAGAGCAACTGATGGGATAATAATATAGGCAGAGTGGAATAATCCTTATTTGTCAGTGGCGGAATGGTTAACCAGCACTGACAACTTCTGAAGTGTATGAAATCATTGTAACCTGGAGGCATTTGCCAACATCTCACCAGAGGACAGTGTTCCTCGGAAAAAAAATCTAGGACAGTTAAATAGCATCTGGAAAATAAAATGGCTGGACTAATGATTTTAGTTTCATTTTCACAAACAGCGTTTGGCACTCTTGGACTTATAATAGCTACAGATGGTGGATGCTGTCTGAACTGATCCTTCATATCGGACCATATTTCTTTAATAATATCAGCAACCCTCGTATAATGCCTTTAATGTAATAAAGTTTCCCAAGGCATGCGACAGGAGAGGAATCAAATAATATGTTGTAGTAAGCCACATAGATCAGACGACAAAGTGATTGATCAGAGAGGCAAATTTTAAAGAGAGTTTAAAGGTGGAGAGTTGGAAAGTTAAAGAGGTTTGCGGAGGGAATTCTCTCTATAAGCAGCTAATGGTTTAATTAAAAAGGAACAGGCAATAAAACAGTAGAGAGTTGGAAAGATTATTTGGAAAGATTATCTGGAGGTTTGTGGAAATAGTTCTACGTATAAATCAATAAAAAGAACATTAGTGTTATAGTGAAGTGGCATCTGCAGCAGGTTAAAATGACAATATATTTCTTCCAGAAAATGCTGGACATAATCAGTATCTGTGGAAAGGAAATCAGAGTTAACATTTCACGGCAATGATGCTTCATCAGAATAATACCTTTTTGGGTTTTATCCAGATCTTGCTGTGGGGTATTTTGAGCAGGAAGCATACATGACATACAAGGGCATGGGTGCTTTTGACTCAATTCTGGCTTCAACTCCTATACCATGGATTTTAATTAATGCATCATTTGAGGCTGTGCCCATGGATGTCTCTCCCCAAAGCTATCCATGACTTTTCTTTCCATTTCCAGATGTGCTGTTTCTAATCTACATCAAGCTTTTGGCACTTGGGTGTCTGTTAGCTCAGTTGGTTGTCTCGCTGCTCTAAGATGCAGAGTGACATCAACAGCATAGGTTCAGTTGCCAACAACAGCGAAGGTTATCATCTCCTTCAGAACCTTTCCTCTCTCTCTCTCTCTCTCTGTCTCTCTCTGATGCAAGACTAGAATTGTGGTGACTTTACCTTTATGCCTTAACGTCATCTTATTGGCATTAATAATGTTTAGTAATCACTTCTGTGTAATTTTTACTACATTAAACAAGTTGAATAAATGCAAGTTATTATTGTTTAGTGCTCTATTCCCTACTTCTGTATTTTTGTTTGGTCAGTTAAGTCCCTATTGAAATACAGCATAATAAATGCAGCAGAATCTAGCTGCAATGCATTCTGCACCTAGAGGTCACAGATTGACATCATTTGATATGTTTCCCAGAGATTAGATTACCTACAGTGTAGGAACAGGCCATTTGGCCCAACAAGTCCACACTGACCCTTTGAAGAGTAACCTACCCTGACCTATCTGATACAGTTACTTCCTTTCTGCCTCAAACTTCTGAAATATTACACAGTGTTTCAAATTCAACTTTTAAATAATGCGTTTTGTTGGAGTTGGCTCTCAATATTGATGATAACGTAATGAAATGAATGTTTCTGAAACATTAAGATTTCTAGATCGGTTTTCTATTGTTAGTAACAGCTTATATTTATAAACCACCTCTAATATTGTAAACCATCCTAAGTTGCTTCACAAGACCATAATCAAACACAGATAACCAGTCGCATAAGGGAGTATTATGACAGATGGTCAAAAGGCTGACCATTGGTAGGATTTGAGGACTTTCTTTTCATTACAGGGGTGTGGCCATCACTAGCTGAGCCAACATTTATTTTTCACCCTTGATTAAAGTTGAGACTGTGGTGGTGAGCAACTTTCTTGAACCACTGCAATCTATTTAATGTTGGAAAAGGTAGAATGCTATTAGGGAGGGAATTCCAGGATTTAAAATCCAGACGCACTGAAGGAATGGGAATATATGTCCAAGTCAGGATGATGAGCGACTTGGAGGGGAACTTCCAGGAGGTAGTGTCCCATGTATTGTTGCCCTTATCCTTCTAGATGGAAATGACCCTGAGTTTAAAAGATGCTGCCTAAGAAGTCCTGGTGAATTTCTGCAGCGCATCTTGAAGATAGTGCACACTGCTGTTACTGAGTGTCAGTGGTGGAGGGAGTGGATGCTTATGGCTGCCAATCAAGCTGGTTGCTTCTCCAATGTTGTTGGAGCTGCACCCATTGGGCAAATGAAGAGTACTCCATTATATTCCTGACTCTTCTTTGTAGATGGCTTTGGGGAGTCAGAAGGTGAGTTACTCACAACAGTATTCCTAGCATCTGCCCTGCTACTTCCTATAACCATAGTATTTGTATGGCTGTATGGCAAGGAGAGGGGGAACATGGAGAAGGAGTAGCAAGTCCCATCTGACAAGAGCTGCTAGTTAATCAGAGCTCAAGAGCTCCATTGCACAGAAGTACCACCAAGGAGGCAGGTAACTGCTGCCAATCTGGTACCTACTGGAGACCTGGGTTTGGTGCTGCACCCCAGGCCAGAGGTGACTGATGGCAGGACGGGAGACATCAAACAGTTGGGGAGCAGTTGAGCAGAAAGAACATTCAGAGAGCCAGTACTACATCATCTTGCATGCCTTGATCAATCACCGTGAGGCTTTGAAAGAAGGATCCCCACCTACCCTCGCCACCTGGCCCTGGCCATAATCTGTATGGCTATGGCATGCTTAGCATGACCCTGCACATCCCCCAACAAAGGTGGTAGGTTAAACAAAGAAAAATGCCCACTTAAAGGGTTCAATTGTGATGGGATGATACCAGACATTAAGCCTCCTTGTCAAGTACCTACTCAGTTTAGGGACAGGAAGATAGAACAGTCACTATCCTCTGTCCCCACAGTTGATTAAATCTCAGTCTCACCACTGGACTGGGATCTTGATTCCAACCATAACTCGTGCATGTAACCCTGACTGACGTTCGGGTGGGGCTCTGAGTTATTCAGGAAGATATTAAGCCAAAATCCCATCTGCCGACTCTTTAGATGGTCACCAAAGATGTCATAGTGTAGTTCTCCCCAGTACCTGGCCCACAATTAGCTCTGGTAAAGGAAGAAGAATAAATAACTTATATGTCCTGCCACTACGTAGACACAATCTCCAAAGTGGAATGGCTGCCAGGTTAGCCTACACAATATTACAAGTAATTTGGTTTGTAAAGTGCTTCAAGACATTTTAACAACATGGTAAAGTGCAGTAAAAGAGAAAGTGCCCTGTTTTGTTTCTTTACAGCCACTCTCACACACACAGTAAGTTTTCACCAGAGGCAAGGCTACCGGGAGGTCCAATGTTTCATTAAGACTAAATGAAATAAGATTTTGAAGATTTTTATGTTGATTTCAGACCACTGACTGAATCACAGGCACTTGGTGATTCCTACAAAACAATCAAAAGGAACAAATCCTAAAATTCCTCACAGATGTCAATCAAACATAGTTTATCTTTGAAGGTGTGGAATCTGAAATTTCAGTGATTTCTAATGTTGATGATAATAGTTAGACATGGAGGCTGATGTCCCACAGTACTACATTGTTCTTGGTCTAAACCTTTAGAAGCTTTCAGAAATAATGGGGAGATTTTCACCCTATCAATTGGGCAGGTCAGCAATTAACATTTTCCTGGGTACAGACCTGTCAATTTCCTCTCTACTTCAAAACAATCTTAATTTTAACTTGTTCCGCTAAGCAGGCAGCCAAGATACCCACCGGAGATGGAAGGTAAGGTAGGGATATGTGTGGCAGGAAGAATATTATTTAAATGGAGTAAGACTGCAAAATTCTGCAGCACAGAAGGATTTGTGAATCCATGTCATGGAATCACACAAAGCTAGCACACAAGTTCAAACTTCTGGCAGGGAGGTCAAATGGAATTGTGGCCTTTATTTCAAAGGGAATGGAGTATAAACGTAGGATTGTTTGCCAAAGCTATACAAGACACTAGACAGAAAACATCTGGAGTACAGTGAACAGTCTTGGTCCCACTATCTAAGGAAAGATTTGTTGGTATGACAGGCAGTCCAGAGAAGGTTCACTGGATTGATCCTGGGGTATGGAGGGATTGTCTTAAGAGGTAGTTTATACCTGTGCTCAATGGAATTTGGAAGAATGTGAGAGAAGTAATCTCCAAGTAAGGGTTCATTCATTAAAGACAAAGGTGAGGCGAAATTTCTTCTCTCAGAATCTGTGGAATTCTTTACTGCAGAGAGCTGTAGAGGCTGGTCCTTAAGTATATTGAAAGTGGAGAGATGCAGATTTTTAATCAGTAAAGGAACCAAGGGTTACGGGGTGAAAGACAGAAACGTGTAGTGGAGGGTTATCAGGTCCTATTTAAAAGATATCCAGATGAGTAAATGAATAGTAATGGGTTAGAGGAATATAGGCCAGAATGTTGGCCAATGGGACTGGATTAATTTTGTAAAAACTGGAAGAACTCTGGATGCTGTAAATCAGAAACGAAAACAGAAATTGCTCGAAAAGCTCAGCAGGTCTGGCAGCATCCATGAAAAGGAATCAGAGTTGACGTTTTGGAGCTGGTGAGCCTTCCTCAGAACCGAGATTAATTTAGGATGTTTGGTCGGCGTGGATACTTTTGGACTGAACGTGCTGTTTTCATGCTGTAAATCTCTATAACTCTATGATTCTATCAGCCATGATCTCTTTTAATGACAAAACAGACTCGATGGGCGAAATGATCCATTTCTGCTCCTATGGCTTGTGGTCTTAGGGATCCACCCCACCCCCCATATACACACACACACACACACACACACGACATATGTTATGGATGAATGGAAGAAAAACTACTGAGGGAACAGATCAATGACACCAATCCTCAGGATTCAATGGACAGCTTCTTTCCCAAATCCTTTCATTCTTCATACTTTATCTTTGGGTTCTTTCCCTTCTTCACAGAAGGAGCGGAGTGGTCAGTTCACAAATTGTAAAGTCTCTGAAGAATCAGTTAAAGGCAGCAGCTTACAGCAATTAATAGGTGAAAACGACTGGTTTTCTTTAACTTTAGATATTTTTCTAGAGAGAGAGATACACACCAACTCTCCTTCCAAATATCAACGGCTTCTCTCTGTATCATTCACACTCACAAGCTGATCGGCTACTCAGAACCAATCAGAAAGTTATCATTAATCTGATGACAAGTTTCATCCACAACAGGTCACATCTCCCAAGTCAGTTACTTGCTGCTGGCTGAATCTCAGTTTTATTCATGCCCCAGTCACTTACCATTTAATTAATCTTTTCTCTATTGCTTGCGAAACAACAATGCAAAGACAACTTACAATGAGTTTTGGTAATTTGCTTTGTCAAAGTACAGCAATTCCGCCCTCAGTTTTTGTTGTAAACAATCCTTGTCTGAATTCAATCTACAATCAAAAATAAAGCAAAATAAGAAGATGTTATCTTTACACAGCTTATGTTTTTGTTTTCTGTTTAAGTTGAATTTTTTTATAACTTGTCCAAATGAGCAAGATAAAAAGTTTCAACAAGTTGTGATCCCTTTCATCAATACTAAAGGAAATTCACTTTGAACTTTTCTGTGATAGGTCGAATTAATTCTCACTTGCAATAAAATAGACACTGCACCTGATTTAAAACTTATTTACAAAGAAATAGCTTATTTCTTAGAGTTTGAATCTTATTCTGTCTGCCCAAGGAGAATTAAAATGTTGACTGTTGTTGACATGTCACAATTTCCTTAGAATTATGTGCTTGTTTGTCTTTTGTAAAATGTCACTATTTAATTTAAAATGAGGTCTGATGAAACCATTTTCACTTTCATAGGCCAGAATAACAGATTACAGAAGCAGAACATAAATCCTTTATCTTAAGTTAACTATCAGGCAGCGTAATTGCATCATAATCCTGAGCATATAACCAATAGCCAGAAATGAAATATTTAGACTTAGATTTCTGCACCAAAAGTGAAGGACTCTGGTTTAACCGAAATGGCACTGGAGTCCCAAATGCAGAATTTAGATCAGAGTGGTACTGGAAAAGCACAGCAGGTCAGGCATCATCCGAGGATCAGGAAAATCGACATTTTCGGCAAAAGTCCTTCATCAGGAATGGGGCACTCCCAAATGCAGAAGTCACACTCTGGAATCTGCACCCAACAATTTTTTTTTTTGTTGAGAGAGCAGGGTAACAGAGTAGAGAAGTTGTAAGTGACATTCATGAATAGATTGTAACTCAGTGGTTCACAGAGATAACTGCACGTTTAAAAGTGCAGCTGTTTTAAATGGATCAAACTTTCAATAGTGAGATGGACAAACCATAATTTGTGAACTTTACGTTTTTCTGGAGAAGTTATAAAGTTATCAGGCTGAAAATTTTTTATATCTTTTTCAGACAGACAGATATTAAAGATTGCCTTTGTGAGAGGTACATACACTTTGAGAGAGGGTAATACCATTTAGGAGAGATCATGCACATACATTTTTAGAATTGTGCCAAAGAAGTGGATCAGCTCATTGGAACTGTTAAGCTGTATACATCTCCTGGATTTTATTTTGTAATAAAGTGCGCACGTGAGAAAAAAAATGAGTCGTTTTTTATTTCATCCATGTGTGGATTTAAGCCTTGGGGCTGCTATTATATGAATGATTAGTTTCAGAATCATCCAGTATCCTAGTGGGATGTCTGTCAGTCCACAGTTTGATCATGCAGTTATAAATTCAAATGCTTGATTTTGAATGGAATTATGTAGTCAAAGGGGAGGTGGTGGAATAGTGGTAATGCCACTGGGCTAGTAATCTGATACTGTAGGCTAATGTTCTGTTGACATAAGTTCAAATGATTCCAGGCCTGAGGGCGAATTTTAAATTAAACAAAAATCTGGAATTAAAGCTAGTTATGTAGGTATTGTTGATTGTTGTAAACATCCAGCTGATTCATAAATGTCCTTTTGGAAGGAAATCTTCCATTATTACCTTGCCAATATGTGACTCCAATGGTTTACTCTTAACTTTGTTCATGGCAAACAGGGATTGGCAGTAATTTGTGGCTCAGTCAGCAATGACCGCATTTTATGAGTGAAAAAATTGTAATTAATGTATTTTTAAAATCTCAATTAGCATTAGTTCTTTGTTAGAGCTTCACTTTATTTCATTTCATTTGGGTCATGAGATCTGCCCATGACATGTTGAGCAGGCAGGGAGAATGCAAGGGTAAAATGTGTTCAGTGGCAGTATGAGCTGGGATAAGTTAACACTAAACTTGCCATGGGGTCTATAAAAGTCGTGGATTTGTGCATGTAAGACCATAAGACCATAGGAGCAGAAACGAGGCCATTCTGCACATTGAGTCTGCTCTGCCATTCGGTCATCGCTGAAAGGCATTTCAACCCCCTTTTCTCGCTTTCTCCCGATAACCTTTGATCCCCTCAGTATTCAAGAACTTATCTAACTCTGTCTTAAATATACTCAATGACCTGGCCTCCACAGCCTTCTGTGGCAATGAAATCCACAGATTCAGATGTATAGAAGGATAGGTTAGCATGACAGATATGAGGTACCATGGGAGTTGGTTGGAATCATAGGTTGCTATTGGTTGATGTTGGCCTGCTCTATACTCAGCAGTCTATATAGCTGCCTCAATGCTGATAGGCTCCACTTCTATTTATTTCAGTAATATAAACTGTCATATAACACCTGAGTGAATGGATCTTTTCTTTGTTATTTATCTAAGTACCTATAAGACAAACAAAAGCCTTTCACAACTAATCTTCATTAGAAATGTGCTTCAGCATAGACTTCTGATGCATTCAAGCTTCTAATTCCCAGCCATGCAAGAGATACTTCCTCTTTCAGATACTATCTCAGACAAACAGTTCAAGAGAAACTAATGTCATTGACAATAGTGATATGGAACAGTTGTATTCTGAATTGAATTATGTCATGTGAATGAGTTTACCACAATTTGGTCAATTAACTATTGGCACCATATGAATATCAATTTTCAATTTGAACAAAATAAACTGGAGAAATCCTTGCCTGAGTAACTATGGTTTCTCATTCCTGGAACCATTTTCACAAATCTTTTCTGATCCCTCTGTAAAACCATTGCATCCTGCTGAAATTGTTGTGTTCACATCTCAACTCAATTCAACTTCTCTACTGAATTCATGTTTCATTAATGTTCATCATAACCACTTCATTTTGCACTTTATGCCTAAATTTTTAAGAGTCAGGCTCCCAGAAATCTCTTTAAGTACTTTTCCAAATTGCCTTCCATGTCCACCAAAGTCTGAATTTATATGCACATGTCCCTCTGCTCCTGTAGCAGTTTTAGAATTGAACTTTTTTATTTTATATTGTCTCCACTTCTTTTTTCTACCAAAATGTTTCATTGTACACTTCACTGCATTAAAAAAAAAACAACTCGTATGTTGCTCCCATTCCACCATCCTGCCAATGTTCTCTTAAAATTTATTCCTATCCTTCTTGCTATTAATGCAAGCTTTGTGTCACCTGCAAATTTTGGTTGAAATTGCACCTTGCACACTGAATTCCAGGTAATTTATTTATATCAGGAAGCGAAGTAATTGTTGTACTAACCCCTGAGGAGATACATTTTGTATCTCCCTCCAGTTGAAAAAAACATTTGTTCACCATTGCTGACAACTTTGTACTATGCTACCTCTGTGCATTTAATTCCATAAGCTTAACCTTGCTGACACGCCTATTATGTTGTACTTTATCAACCACCTTTGCAAAGTATATGTGAACTGCATTAAACACATTCCCTTACCAACACCATCTATTGCCTCATTAAAATACTAAATCAAACCAGTAAGATCCTTAACCTTCAAGAAATATGAAGCTGGTCTTCCTTAATTAATCTGCAGATATGTAAACAGCGATTAATTTTATTCTAGATAATGATTTCTAAAAGCTTTTCAACCACTAAGATTAATCCTGGAAATGTATAATTTATTCTTACATCCTTTTTGAACAAACATGTCAAACTTGCAGTTTTCAAATCCTAAAACACAATTCCTCTATCTAAATTTGATTAGAAGCTAAAGGCTAATGCACTTGCAATTTTCACCATTACTTATCTCAGCATCCTTGAATGCATCTCATCTGATTCTGATGACTTATCCACATGAAGTATAGTTAGCCTTGCTTGTATCTTCTCTTTGATATTGCTAAAAGGAGACCAAATGTTGAAGTGTTTTATCTTGCACTCATTAGAACGAGCATCCTACTTCTGATTAATGCAATCTGCAAAGCTTTTGTTTCAAGCATAGAAACATAGAAAATAGGACAATTCAGCTCCTTAAACCTCCTTTTCCATTTAATACATTAAGAAGGAGGAGTTGTTGACAGTGAGGAAGGATGTGGCAGGTTACAGCAGGATATAGAGAAGCTGCAGAGCTGGACAGAAAGGTGGCAAATGGAATTCAATGTAGCTAAGTGTGAGGTGATTCACTTTGGGAAGAATAACAAAAAGATGGGGTACTGGGCTAATGGTCGGATACTTGGTAGTGTGGATGAGCAGAGGGATCTTGGTGTCCATGTACACAGATCTCTGAAAGTTGCCACCCAGGTAAATAGTGCGGTGAAGAAGGCATATGGCGTACTGGCTTTTATTGGTAGAGGAATTGAGTTCCGGAGTCCTGAGGTCATGATGCAGTTGTATAAGACTCTGGTGCGGCCGCATCTGGAATATTGTGTGCAGTTTTGGTCGCCATACTATAGGAAGGATGTGGAGGCACTGGAACGGGTGCAGAGGAGGTTTACCAGGATGTTGCCTGGTATGGAAGGAAGATCGTATGAGGAAAAACTGAGACACTTGGGGCTGTTTTCATTGGAGAAAAGAAGGTTTAGGGGTGACTTGATTGAGGTGTACAAGATGATTAGGGGGTTAGATAGGGTTGACAGTGTGAACCTTTTCCCGAGTATGGAGTCGGGTATTACAAGGGGCATAGCTTTAAATTAAGGGGGGGTAGATATAGGACTGAAGTTAGGGGTAGGTTCTTCACTCAGCGAGTCGTAAGTTCATGGAATGCCCTGCCAGTAGCAGTGGTGGACTCTCCCTCTTTATGGGCATTTAAGCGGGCATTGGATAGGTATATGGAGGATAGTGGGTTAGTATAGGTTAGGTGGGCTTGGATCGGCGCAACATCGAGGGCCAAAGGGCCTGTACTGCGCTGTATTCTTCTATGTTCTATGTTCTATGTTCTAAGGGTGATGGCGTCCTGCTGTTGTAGTCTGAAGGACCAGACAAATGTGCAGGGACAAAATGACCAAATTCCATCATCGGTTCTGGTAGAACTTAAGTTCAATCATTCCATAAATAGAGTCATAGAGTCATAGAGATGTACAGCACAGAAACAAATCCTTCAGTCCAACCTGTCCATGCTGACCAGATATTCCAACCCAATCTAGTCCCACCTGCCAGCACCCAGCCCATATCCCTCCAAACCCTTCCTATTCATATACCCATCCAAATGCCTTTTAAATGTTGCAATTGTACTATCCACCACCACTTCCTCTGGCAGCTCATTCCATACACGTACCTCTGTGTGAAAAAGTTGCTTCTCAAGTCTCTTTTATATCTTTTCCCTCTCACCCTAAACCTATGTCCTCTTGTTCTGAACTCCCCCACTCCAGGGAAAATCCTTTGTCTATTTATCCTATCCATGCCCCTCTTAATTTTGTAAACCTCTATAAGGTCTTCCCTCAGCTTCTGACGCTCGAGGGAAAACAGCCCCAGCCTGTTCAGCGTCTCCCTATAGCTCAAATCCTCCAACTCTGGCAACATCCTTGTAAATCTTCACAACATCTTTCCGATAGGAAGGAGACCAGAATTGCACGCAATATTCCAACAGTGGCCTAACCAATGTCCTGTACAGCTGCAGCATGACCTCCCAACTCCTGTACTCAATACTCTGACCGATAAAGGAAAGCATACCAAACGCCTTCTTCACTATCCTATCTACCTGCGACTCCTCTTTTAAGGAGCTATGAACCTGCACTCCAAAGTCTCTTTGTTCAGCAACACTCCCTAGGACCTTACCATTAAGTATATAAGTTCTGCTAAGATTTGCTTTCCCAAAATGCAGGACCTCACATTTATCTGAATTAAACTCCATCTGCCACATCTCAGCCCATTGGCCCATCTGATCAAAAATCTGTTGCAATCTGAGGTAACCTTCTTCGCTATCCACTACACCTTCAATTTTGGTGTCATCTGCAAACTTACTAACTGTACCTCTTATGATCACATCCAAGTCAATTATATAAATAATGAAAAGTAGAGAATCCAACACTGATCCTTGTGGTATTCCACTGGTCACAACCCTCCACCACCACCCTCTGTCTTCTACCTATGAGCCAGTTCTGATCCAAATGGCTAGTTCTCCCTGTATTCCTTGAGATCTAACCTTGCTAACCAGTCTCCCATGGGGAACCTTGTCGAACGCCTTACTGAAGTCCATATAGATCACATTCACCGCTCGACCCTCATCAATCCTCTTTGTTACTTCTTCAAAAAATTCAATCAAGTTTGTGAGACATGATTTCCCACACAAAAAGCCATGTTGACTATCCCTTATCAGTCCTTGCTTTACCGAATACATGTACATCCTGTCCCTCAGGATTCCTTCAATAACTTGCCCACCACCGACGTCAGGCTCACTGGTCTATAGTTCCCTGGCTTGTCCTTACCACCCTTCTTAAATCTGGAGTTGAAAACTTGTTTCATTGAAGGTGAACATAGTGACTCTAATCAATTGTGGTTAACAACCCATCTGGTTCATTAATGCTTTTTTGTAAAGAAAATCTGCCATTCCTACTTTGTCTGGCCTAAATGTAACTCCAGATCCACAGCAATAACACAGTTTGTTTTAAACTGTCTTCTGTGATACCCTCACCGTCCATTCAGATGAAGGGCAGTTAAGGATAGACACCAAATGTTGGCACCCCAGCAACACCACACTCTATGACAGAATAAAGAGACATGGTCACAGGCAATACAAAGCTATAATTTAATATGTTACTTACAAAATAACTGCCGGTTTTCCAATTACAGTGTGAGTTAATTGTGTGTTATTCGAATAAGGGGGTTGAAATAGTGCTGTGTGATATGACTAGCAAATAAATCAATACTTTCCTAAAAAGGTTCTTTTGCCTAAATGTTTCATGAAATGTTACTGTATTTGAAACTGTACACTTACTAAAATAGCTTTTCTCATTCAAAGTTATTCTGCTGTGAAATTTTAAACAGTAGCCTGACAGCTACATCCACTGTACTTAATTGACTAGTATGCACAGATTTTTTTCATTTTATTAACTTCATGCCATGTGTGTTTTGTTGGATGTGCCACCATTTATTTGCTCATTCTTAGTTGTCCTTCAGAAGGTGGTGGTGAGTTACTATTAACCATCAAATTACGTGCGCCCAAATTGAAGATAGACAATTTACTTTTAACATGAGTGAGTAACATTTTCAACCTCTGAGTGAGTAGCTGTTCAGTGTTGTGTGCTGCAGTAGAGACTGCCACCATTCACTTTAAAGACTGAACTGAGATTCCATCTGTCAATCGAGGTGAACATAAAAACCCCATTGTGGAACTTACTGCTGCAAAGAGCGGTTGAGGAGAATAAGAATACATTTAAGGGAAATCTGGACAAAAACATGAAGGACAAAGGATTAAAGGGCATGCTAATGAGGTGAGAAGCAGTTCGTGTGGAGAATTCACATCAGCAGCGACTAGTCTGAACAGAATGACATATTTCTTTCTGTATTGTATTGGAAAAAGATTGATTGCCTCTTTTTACAAATGATCCTCTTTGCAGAAATACCACCCCCTCAAAAATGATATTTTTTTTCTCCATTTTGGCAAAGCTTTGTTATATACAATTTGGCTACCACAGGGTCCTCTTCTGCCTGGGTTTGAGCAGTTGCTCAATGTATCCTCCAAATGCCAGCAGCCTGGAATGTTTCTTTCTAATCCTTAGCCATCTGCAGTACTGCCTCAGTCAGATGCTCACTAGTTTGTGCTCCCAAACCTTCTTAGCATGGAGTTCCCATTGAAGTGTCAGAATCTGAGCTGGTGGGACATAGGAGGCAGCCTTATCAATGCTTCGTCTTAGACCTTGGTGTCAGTGCTTAATAATATTGACTACTGGTTCAAAATGTTGATCACTTCAATTCCCATCAGTGCTTAAGTGAAAAACAACTTAAGTCAAAGAGGGAAACCAATCAATTCACAGTAACTGTCTGAACATTACTGTTTCCCCTGACTTAAGCACCGAATTCAGTCTGCTTCCTGATTACTGACTTTTTGTTTACTTAAACAAATATAAATTGGCCAACAATTTGATACAAATAGTACAAGTAAGAGAATTATCAGAAATAGCAATCCCTTGCATTGATGTGGACCCTTCAACAATAAAGTAGGCAAAGGTAACATGGTCCCAGAGGGCTGCCCTCCCATTTGACAGAGAATGACTTGTGATAGGTAGCCTAAAGGTCACCACACCTTAGACAAGCAAGACAATTTAAGAAGAAAGGATATTTGCAGTCACCTCAACTAGTAGGAAGTGAACCCACATGGTTAGCATCAATCTTCACTTAAGCACTGATGGGAATTGAAGTGATCAACATTTTGAACCAATAGTCAATATTATTAAGCACTGACACCAGACAAGAAGTCCGTTGATACATTGAGTGAGTGCTAATTTTAATTTGTGTCTTTAATGTACATTGTAAAGGACGGAGCATTTATCAGGTCTCAGGACCAGTATGATGCTGGCATGTCATTGCATTTCCATTTTCAATGAAAAATCAAAATGTGAAAAATGCAAAAATTCTTAGGACAGGATCCATGCAACACACAAATGATTAATCACCCAGTTGAGTTCAGAACTTGTAAAATGCCCAATCAAATCTTGCCGTTCCTCAAGTTTGCATATTAACTTTGGAGAAACATCCCGCAGCGATAGTTCTGCTTACCAAACATGGCCCACGAGACACTCGCATTCCACCCCTGGCTCCAAGTCAGCATGTTAGACTTCTTCCATTTAAAATGTGAGAATAGGTTAAGATCATTTCCGCCGCAAGACCTCTAATCATTCACTTTACCAGGTAAAACTGCAAGTGAGCACTAGCTATTCTGAGGGAAACTTCAGAGGCAACAAGTTACAAGATGCTTTGGTTAGTCTTTCACTCCTATACCAATCTTGTTTGACTGATTTGCACATTGGGGTTGCTATGGACATCCACCAGAGTTTCTTTTATGAGCCAGCTTTGCAACTGATCAATGTTTCCTGCAAGGAACTGCGTGGAATTTGGACAGGAACAACGCCTTGATTTCAATTAATTCTGGTTAATACATGAGAAATTTGTAATCACAGACACATGGTGTCGAGGTCAGTTCACTATATGAGTCTTCTGTATTTGAAATAAGTGTGATTAGGGAATGAGTTCCCTAACTTTCACTTTTATAATGATCCTGAGATGAACTAACAGTGTGGATTTTGGAAGAATGTTTCCCATTGTTGGAGAGATTTGGGCTAGGGGCACATTTTAAAACCAGGGCATTGACCATTTAAAGGTGGAAATTAGGAGATTTTATTTCCTCTCAAAGGATTGAAAGTCCTTGAAATTTTCTTCTGTAGATAACAATGGAGGCACAGTCATTGGATGATGTTAAGGCTCAATTGGATTGATTCTTGACTAACAAGGGAGTCAAGGAATGTTGAAGGTAGGCAGGAATGTGGATTTGATGCCACAGTCAGGTGAGACATGGTCTTATTGAATACCAGAGCAGGCTATAGATGTTGAATGGCCTACTGCTGCTCCTAATCTGTGTATGAATATATGTTGATTCCTGACCAGTTATTTTAGATCATAGTGCCTTTTGGACTCAACTGGGATAATGCATAACAGGAATGGCTTTAGGAGCTTATGTCCCTGCCACAGAACTTCACTCACAAGTTGTGTACATCAGGAAATGAGATTGGACCTATAGTTTACAGTTAAGCATATCATTTCTTGTGTTACAGGACTTATCTTACGAATAGAGGTTGACTAAGCTCAGACTTCTCTCTCTGGAGAGAAGGAGGAAGAGAGGTGACCTGATCGAGGTATACAACGTAACAAGAGGCATGGATAGAGTCAATAGCCAGAGACTTTTCCCCAGGGTAGGATTGAGATATTTAAGATATTAGGAGGAAGGTATACAGGAGAAGTCAGAGGTAGGTTCTTTACGCAGAGAGTTGTGAATGCATGGAATGCGTTGCCAGCTGTGGTGGTGGAAGCAGAGTCTTTAGGGACATTTAAGCGACTGCTGGACATGCACATGGACAGCAGTGAATTGAGGGGGGCTTAGGTTAGGTTACTTTAATTTAGATTAGGAATAATCCATGGCACAACATCGTGAGCCGAAGGGCTTGTTCTGTGCTGTACTTTTCTATGTTCTATGTTCTATAACTTAAAATACAGCAACTCCATGTGTTTTAAAAAATTCTCAAGGTCAGGTTCGTAGGAGAGTAGTCTGACACAGAACAAACGACCAAGAGGCGAGTCTGCTAGAATATGGGCATTTTATTCCCCGCAGCGTCGCCACAACCAACGGGTCTGGCTTATACTCACTCTACATGTTACCGGAACTGGGAGCCGTCAGTTCTCGTAGAGCGGTTGCCAACAACCCACACTCGGCGGTTAAACGTAACCCCGGAGCAGACTCACCGAACTGGAGACTTTTCCAGCTGATATACTCTTTTCCAGATATAAACATTCATGTGAACAGCAGAGCAAGGCTAAAAAACACATTCCATTCTGGTTACATACAGATAAGAAGATTCACACGGGGAGGTGTGTAATAAGATTCACACGGGACTAAGCAACACCTCCATTCCGGTTAGATTCACACATGTATTGGGACATAATTTATAACCGTTTCACCACATTCCACTGCTTGGCCCAATACATGTGTTACATTATGATTCACACATGTATTGGGACATAATTTTACACCACATTCCACTGCTTGGCCCAATACATGTGTTACATTATGCTTAATTCAGTTCAATTCGTTTCAGTTAATTTCAGTTCAGTCAATTCAGTGTAGTTCAATTCAGCTCAGTTCAGGTCTGTTCAGTTCAATTCAATTGTGTTCAATTCAGTTCCGTCCATTTCAATTCAATTTAGCTCAGTTCCATTTTGTTCCATTCAATTTGATTCACTTCAGTTCCACTCAGTTCAGTTCAGTTCAATCCCATTCAATTCTGTTAACTCCGCTTCAGCTTTTTGGACATGCCCACATCCTCCGCTGTACCCCAGGCAAGGGGTTCTTCGGCAGGACTGGGATCCTCTCTCAAACAAACTGCCACGTACATGCCCACATCCATGCCATCCCGGGACGGTCGGGACCTCCACAGTTTGTTCTTCTGGTTTCTTAGTCTTTTTCCAAAACATTGTTCTGTATCAAAATCTCTCCTCAATTGCGATTGACCCTGCTCGACTACGCCAAATGTTTTAAAAAATTCTCAAGGTCAGGTTCGTAGGAGAGTAGTCTGACACAGAACAAACGACCAAGAGGCGAGTCTGCTAGAATATGGGCATTTTATTCCCCGCAGCGTCGCCACAACCAACGGGTCTGGTTTATACTCACTCTACATGTTACCGGAACTGGGAGCCGTCAGTTCTCGTAGAGCGGTTGCCAACAACCCACGCTCGGCGGTTAAACGTAACCCCGGAGCAGACTCACCGAACTGGAGACTTTTCCAGCTGATATACTCTTTTCCAGATATAAACATTCATGTGAACAGCAGAGCAAGGCTAAAAAACACATTCCATTCTGGTTACATACAGATAAGAAGATTCACACGGGGAGGTGTGTAATAAGATTCACACGGGACTAAGCAACACCTCCATTCCGGTTAGATTCACACATGTATTGGGACATAATTTTTAACCGTTTCACCACATTCCACTGCTTGGCCCAATACATGTGTTACATTATGATTCACACATGTATTGGGACATAATTTTACACCACACCATGTGATGCAGGAACAGCTGCAGTACTGTTAGGAAGTGAGTTCCGGGATTCTGACCTAGTGAAACTGAAGGGATGGTGATATATTTTCAAGTCAGATAAGTGAATGAATTGGAGGGCAACTTGCAGGTGATGGTGTTCCCATGTGGAGCTGCTGCCCCTGTCCTTCCAGGTAGCATTCTTAAGTTTGGAAGGTGCAGTTGAAGGAGCCTGGGTGAGTTGTTACCATGCATCTTGGACATGGTCTTGGCTGCATTGGATTGGTTACATGAATGGAAAAAGATTAGGATTTCGATTGCACTGCTTGCTAAGGTGGTGGAAATAGATTCAATAGCAGCCTTCAAAAAAGATTCGGATGAATACCTGAAACAGAAAAATAAAATGCTGGGATATAAGGACAGAGAGAGAGAGAGAGAGAATAATGCAGTTAGATTAGTTGGTTTGTTCTTCAAATAAGCTGCTGCTGACCCAATGGACTGAATGGCAGCCTTTTGTGCCAAACTCTATTATGATTCTGTGAAAGTCATGCCTGTGAAGTGAGAGGAGACTTTGCAGCCTTTGCAACTTGTCCTTCAGCAGAAACATCATTTATCTGCAGCCCACTTTAACAAGACTGTTTCCCCTGGCAACACACTTTTATTGCTTTGAATTGTCTTTGGGTTCTGTCTTGAGTAAACAAATACATCGGAGTCTGAAAGCACCTATCCTTATTCCACAGCCTTCCAATGCACTGCACTAGAAGAGTCACAGTTTACCAGCTTAAATGTCCTTTAATGAAATTCTTGTAACAGAGATCAACAACTTGAGACTATTTTTTGTTTTCCTGTTAATTATTGCCTTCTAAAAAATATTGTAAATCTAGTTCTGGTGAATGCAAAAGATCCTCTGGCACTATCTGAAAAAATAGGAGGGGATCTCTCCTCAAGACACTGGTTTATAGTTGTCCCTCAACCACCATCACTAACAGATAGCTTCCTCCTATCAATGACATTGCACTTTGTGGGAACTTGCCGTCTGCAAATTGGCTGCTGTTTCAGCATTACACTATGTTTCAGAAGTAGTTCATTGGCTGTAATATACTTTGTAAGACCTTGAGGTTGTGTATGGTGCCTATGTAAATGTAAATTGCTTTTTCTGCCTATTAGCTTGGGCACAGTGTTTGTCAAACTGGCAAATTCCTGTCAACAGTTCTACATTGACCTCAATAGCTGTCCATTTCTGCCAATTAAGCTCTCTCAGGTAAATGGGACATGCTTTCTTATTTGAAACACAGTGACTTTAACAGCAAATCAACAGATTGAGTGCTAATATGCAAAATGTTTCTGGCAACAAATTTTCAGATTATACCCACAGCATGATGGCCAAATGGTGACCATAATAACCATTTCATCTGGTTCGCTAATGTCCATTTGGGGTAAGGGAGGAAAGTGGAATTAAGGTCATATGTTTTGAAAGATTTGTCCCTGAAATGGGCATCGCGGGTTAGGACAGCATTTATTGTTGACGCCTAACTGCTCAGAGGGAAATCAAGAGTCAACCACATTTCTGTGGGTCTAGAATCTCATACAGGCTAGAGCAGGTAAAAATGGCAGATTCCCTCTCTAAAGGAATTAGTTATGGATGTAGGTTTACTCGCTGAGCTGAAAGGTTCACTTCCAGACATTACGTCACCTCACTAGGTAACATCTTCAGTGGACCTCTTGGCGAAGCACTGCTGATAATTCCTGCTTTCTATTTATATGTTTGGGTTGGTGATGTCATCTCCTGTTGTATGTCACCACAGGAAATGATGTCACCACAGGAAATGACATCACCAACCCAAACATATATATAGAAAGCAGGAATTATCAGCAATGCTTCGCCCCGAGGCCCACTGAAGACCTTACCTAGTAGGGTGACAAAACATCTGGAAATGAACCTTCCAGCTCAGCAAGCAAACCTACATCCAGAACTTCAAAGTGATCTACAAATCTTCTCAAAACTTGCTAGAACACTAGTTAACCAGATAGAATTTTTATAATTATCAACAGTGATTATATGATCACCATTTGGTTAACTTTTAATTCCAGGATTTTATTGAAATCAAATTTCACCACCTTGTCATGCTGGGATGTGAGTGCATGCCTCCAGAAGTTTAGGCTGAATTATTAATTAATGACCATTCCACCACCTCCCCCCACGTCAGGTTATTCATGATCTTATTGAGTGGTGAAGAAGACTCAAAGTGCTAGATAGTCTATGCATGGTCCTATTCTTCATATGTCCAAGCGATGCAAGCGATAAGCAAATATTATGTGACCTGGCTGTCATCGTGACTATAGAATCCAGAACAGCATGAAATGACCTGCTTGCAGCATGGCAGTGGTGTGTTGTGTGTGTGCCAGTGTCCACTATCATGAGTGTGAGTGTGTGTCTGTGCACACATAAATCAAACACAAATTAAAGTGAGTCTTCATCACGTATACATGGAAACATAGAAAATAATGTTATGGACAAGACCAAACCAACTCAAAATATTTTAAGAAGGTAACCAAGACTCTAACCTTTTCTTATTTTAAAGGCAAGTGTAACATGCTGTGTTCCAGATGCAATTCGATTGGTCAAACAACTTAACGTTGGGCAAAACACAATTTATTCAAACACTATAGTTAAAATAAAACCAAAGAAAGAAGAACTTAAACTAACGTAACTTTATTGGAAAACTTAACAGAATAATAGATATGGTAACTATTACTAATTAACTGTTCCAATATAGTAATATAACATCACATGAGCAACATCCCACCTCTTGCCAAAAAGGCAAATTCAAATAAACAGATTTGACTCACAGGTAGCCCAATAGCAGAGAAAAACCCTGGCTCCTGTCTGTAACTGAGAGAGAGAAAATATGGTTTCTACTTCTTCAAAACTCCAGCAGCTTCTGTCCTGTTGAAATTCCAACAGTTATTGCTTAAAGCTAAACCTAATAACTGAAAAAAACCCTGGAAATCCAGGACTGTGAGAGCTGGCCACACCCAGCCAGGCTGCTTCTATTGTTCCAACTTTAAAAAAAAACCTCACAAGCTCTTTATTTGTATGTCAACTAGACAGTTTGGCACTTCTGTCTTAAAACTTCTCTTTTTTAAAAAAAGGAGAAAATAACCTCTTAAAGCCACAGCATCATCACAATAGGAACAGGAATAGGCCAGTCAAACGTTAAGCTTGTCCCTTCTTCTAAGAACTTGATACACATTTCATGTGCAGCTGGTAGTGCCTTTCTCACAAAAGAGTAAAAACTAACAATGGAACAGCTAGCCAGAGAGAGGACTCTCAGCTTTCCTAATGAAAGGTGGAAGACTTTAGACTAACGGGAAGAAAGGACAAAAGATGTCATGTTCCTCCTGGGGGAAAGGAAGTTATCTGAGCAGACACTCTGAAGGGATTGGGACTAGGTAACTATGGGAGTAAATTTGAGGATTGTGGTCCATGGATCTGGTTGCAGTGCCAGAAGAGCAATCCATGACTGAAGCCTTCAAACTCCACTCCTGAGGAAGTCCAGTTTCAATCCCTACTGACTTCAGCAACTACTCCAATAACACTGAGTACTTCCACTGTCTCTGTTACATTGTTACAATGCAGTTCAGTGTAAGGATGGGAAACAGCACCTATCTACTCACCTGGCACTCTATGGTCTCCGCACTGTGTTCACCATTCTAAGAACATAACCTCTGCCTCCACTCTTTCTATTTCTTCTTTTGTGAGGTTTTTACTGTTGCTTTTATCGTTCCTCCACTCTGTATGAGGATGGCTGTCATCAGTCCACTCACACCTCATCTGATTGCATCTTTAGTTTCTTTAACTGTCTCATTACCACTTACTTCAGTTTTTGCAATCTGAAACATTTGCTACTTCATCTATCCTGTATTCTGGCCTGTCGTATTGTCAGCTGCTACCACTGGCGGTGTGTCAAATCCTATAGCAACCATCTGCAGATAACTTGTGGTTGGGTTAATTCACTGCTTATTTCCCATCCTCCTTTCAATGCTGAAGGCTATTTGATTATAATTGTGACATGGATAGAAGTTTATTGTTCCTTGCATTTGTGAAAATGCAGTAAAATGTATATATATCACCACAAAAAACAGTGCTATTTACTTACATAAATCATGTACAAACAAAGAGACAGAATTCAGACCAATATCATTTTCTGTTCGTTCCACGGCCTCTTGATTTCACTTCTGAAGACCGGGGCCTATCCAAATGCCAAGGACCGGGGGCGTCTCGAAATTGCCAAGAAAACGGGGGCCCATTGAAACTGCCGAGGACCAGAGGATAGTAAAAGATAGACCGTGATGAAGTCTTAACAAGAAATATTTGTCTTATACCTCTAGTGATAGTTTCTTACACAAGGAAATTACTGCAGTTATCACAAGTTAGTTAGGTGAAAGTGAGTATTGCAGATGCTGGAGATCAGAGTCAAGATTAGAGTGGTGCAGGAAAAGCACAGCAGGTCAGGCAGCATCCGAGGAGCAGGAAAATTGATGTTTTGGGCAAAGTTTTTTCCCGAAATGTCGATTTTCCTGCTCATCAGATGCTGCCTGTCCTGTTGTGCTTTTCCAGCACCACTCTAATCTTGACAAGCTAGTTAGACTTGATTATAACTATCAGGAGTCAGGCATGTCATGTCTGTCTCCATCAAGACTTCCAACAAGATCAATTAGAGACTCTGTGATATCATCAGGCAAGGTGCAACTAATGTGGCTTCAATATTAACTCTTTCAATTCCCCCCCCCCCTCGCTGCCCCACCATTACCTTCCACAATGCATCCTAATAAAGATCTTCCCTTTTCTTCTTTGTCTTCACCCTGTCCACCACAAACTTACTCAAAACTTATTGCCAAGTTCTTATCTTCTCTCAGTTCTGGTGAAAAGTCATTGACACTCAACTTCTGCTTTTTTTTCACAGCCTGCTGAGTATTTCCACCATCTTCTCCTTTGATTCCAGTGTTTCCTGACAGCATTATGGAGGACCTATGCCCCATGACAGCAATGATTCAAAATATAGTTCACCACTTTCTTCTCAAGGGACACAGAAGAATCTAATGGGGGCCTTCAAAGATTGCTTCCCATACTTCTACCTGTGTCAAGAAGAACTGGAGAAATCAAAGGCAGATAAATAGTGTTGGCTTGGCATACAATGTTCACATTCTTTAACAAATAAAACAAATATCTCAATCTCCGGGACAGCAAAGGAAATCAAAAGTGCCTTGTCTTAAAGTGCCATTCTAATGCCTTTAAGTAGTCTCAGCTGGTGGTAGTTAGTGGGGTGGTGTTTGGGTTTGTTCTGCAGTTTAATGGATGTTTAACTTTGTGTGTTTGAGTGCATTTACTGGATCCGAAAGGTAAGGCACCAAATCATTCTTGAAGATGAGCAGTATCATGATCTGCCCATTCTACACATCTGCCCACGTACGCGCACGTGGATGACACATCCAGTTATCATCCTGTAAAGTATAATGATTTATGTGGGCCATTTACAAAATGTCACAAGGAAAATAGATGCCATTTCATCACTTGAGGTACAACAGAGTGCAATATCAAGGCAACGAGTCTCACCAATTTATGCTCTTGTTAGTTACTGTTCCTTCGTACAAGTGGGATCTTGCATCTCCAGGCATGCTTCTAAGAAAACTAAAAAAAAATTTCAAACAATTAATCTGGAAATATCATCCGAGGATAATTCCTTCAGTGTCAGCTCAAAACAATTAGTGAGTGACTGAAGGTCATGGTTGGTTATTTTCCCAGAAATACAACATTCTATTTATTTCTGGACCAAAAATTAAGATTCATTTTCCGACATGGCATTATTTGTAACTGTAGGAAGAGAGAGAGAGAATGATACAGAGTCAGAAAATGAAAAATATATTTCGTGTCTGTTCTCTCCGTGCGTTAATCCACAGCATCCCGAAGCAGCAATTCTCTTTGACATGCGGAGGCTTATGTTATGACAAACTGGGGTTTCTGAACTGTTGTAGTGTTGCAAATTGTTGATAATGGTGTACTCAGTCCCAAAACAACCCTCATATCACATGATGCATGAGAATGTATTGAGCCAATGCATATGAATGACTCTTGACTGTTGTATTGACCACAGAGACTTTTACTGTAAAACTGCAATGAATGCAGCAGAAACAATTGGAATGGATTCGGCAGTGGACAATAAGATTTACATATACAACATTTCATCGGCTATGAATTCAATCTCCTGTCGATTCATGAGAGCAGATTTGATGTTGGTCAGCAGCCGTTAACAAATATTGGTTAGTAATAATTTGAGCTCATATCATGTAACAATTAGAATTTGTCAGCCTTGAAGGTATGCATCCTACTGTGAAGCAAAATCATTTTAATGCTATCTTCAGGCACAGGAATTATACTGCTTTCTTAACTCAATGATTTCAAAGGGGGAATCACAGATGAAATTTACATGAAAGGAACTGAGAGCATTCCACATAATTAATTATCAGACCACCAGCATTGCAGCAAACTATCAAAGTAAAGAATAAGTAATGAGATGAGTATAAATTTATTATGGGTTTTGGCTTTCTGCCAACAGACGCGTCTGCTAAAACCTAGATTAATGCACACTCTAGAAATCATGATGAATCTTTTACTATATGTTATACAAATATATATTTTTGATGAAATATTTGAATTTCATTCATGTCTGATTCTCTTAAGTCAACGTCGACTTCAGGGCAAATTGCAAGTGCTTCAACCGAATGAGAATGGGTGCATGTATGTTTTCACAAAGGTTTTGAAATATTCAGTCATTAGTTATGTTTGTCCAGATCTAATTCAATATCATGTCCTGTTATGGTCTATTAACCATAGTCAAGCAAAGTTCTACCAAGCATATTTGGTGTTATGACAGAACTGTAGGGAATGAGTACACCATTTTATAGCAATAGTGTTTGTTTGATAGAATCAGATTTTCGACTTTGAGGTTTTATCAGTTGACCTTCCAACTTAATACTAATTCCTAGGAACAACATCCAAAACCTGTGCAAAGACATTTGAGATAACAAGATGATGGTCTGGATGATGAAGTGTGTCGTGACAGGTTTTGGTACAAAATGGGAACAGGAGGGGCTCATTGGCCATTCAAATCTTTTCTGCCATTCACTAAGATTGTGGCTGTTTTGATTATTCTACTACATTCATCCATACTGCTGATAACCTTTCACTCTTTGCTTATCAAGATTCTGTCAACATCACTCTTAACAATATTCATGAACTCTGCTTCCACCAGCCTTTTGGGAACAGAGTACACAATCTCCCACAATCTTCTGTGAGAAGAATTTCTCCTCCTCTCTGCTTAAATTGGAAATCCCCTTATTTTTAAACAATCACCCCTTGCCTAGTTTCTCCCGCAAGAGGAAACATCTCTCCATATCCAGCCTATCAAGATTGCTCAGGACCTTATATGTTTCAAAAAAAGTCACCTCTGATTCTTCAAAACTCCAGCTGATCCAAGCCTGGCCTATTCAATCTTTCCTCATAAGACAACATGCCCATTTCAGGTATTAGAACAATAAACTTTCTCTAAATGGCTTCCAACACATTTCCATCCTTCCTTAATGAAAGTTTCCAGTACTTACACTATATTAAAAATATGGTCTCACCAATGGTCTGTAAAGCTGAAGCATAACCTTCCTACTTTTGCAATCAACTTTCCTTTAACTAAACAGTAACAAATTATTCGATTTTTTAATTACTCGCTATGTCTGTATGCAAACCTTTATCTGCTCCAGGTCCCCCAGATCCCTCTACATCTTAGAACATTGCAATCTTTCACCATTTAGATAACATGGGCAGAATCTTTTCAATGCCTGGACAATGTGAGCTATGGTGAGAAATGTGACAGAATTGCACAAGAAGTCCAATGAGACCTATCTCAACACTCGGATCAACTCATTGCATCTTTTGACGAAGTTCTGAACATCAAGGTGATTTTCTCACTAGGGCACAATGAATTGCCTATTAATGGTCTTAATGCTTGTTAACGACCTTATTAATTACATATCTTACCTCATTAATATGCAACTTCCTATCCTATCACTTGGCATGAACAAGTTAGATCCACAGAATCTTTACAGGGTGAAAACAGGCCCTTCGCATCAATAAGTCCACACCGACCCTCTGAAGAGTATCCCACCGAGACCCACATCCCTAGCCTATTATCCTATATTTACCCCTAAACAATGGGCAACTTAGCATGTTCAATTCACCTGTCCTGCACATATTTAGATTGTGGGAGGAAACCGGAGCACCAAGAGAAAACCCATGCAGACATGGGGAGAATGTGCAAACTCCACACAGACAGTCGCCCAAGGATGGAATCGAGCCTGGGTCCCAGGCACGAGCCACTGAGCAACCATGACACTGCCCCCCCACGCCCCCCCCCCCCACCCCACCCGAGTAACATCAGAACTGGCAACTTCAGATAGCACCTGTATTTTGAATGGCCACTGGGCATTGGGACACTGGACACCAGTACCTCAGGGTACACTCCATGGGCACCAGCCACATACCCACTAAATCCATCAATATCGCTACGTGACATGTGCTGGCCTCTAAGAACTCTCATGGTACATCTCACACCATTATAGGATACTCTGCACTTCAACACTGGACCTCGGGAAATGACCAATGCAATGCCGTAGCAAGGTTTGTGAACCAGACCAGACTTCACCTTCAGGATGTTCACTTGCTTTTTAGCACTCAGACATGCTAAGCCTACCTGAATGCTCATCACAGCCTTACCTTATCTTTATTCAGTTTATCCCTTCGGACAGAGATGCCAGGCTCAGAGTACCACTGTGTCAAGTTGTTTAGAGGACATACAATGCCAAGAGCTTGGCATGGTTGCCAAAGATGCTCAGTCAAGTGCAGGGAGTTAGCTTTCAGTCAGGGACTCCTGATAGAGTACGTCAGGGGCAACTTCTGATACCGATCCAGAATCTTGGACACAGTCAATAAACCATTTCCAGTCAGAGACAGGAACTTTCTTCATAAAGAGTGCGGAACCAATTATTGAGCAGCTCGCCATCCGTATTGAGTCTTTCTGCTATATCGGGGCCTATTTCCTCCACCTAGCATTATTCCAATCTTAGTACTTGACTCACAGACAGAGTCAAATATTGAGGGGAATAAAATTGAGTGCCTCCACTGCTATGTTTTAATGCAGATGACGTGTGTCCAGATTGAGTGAGTGAGAAGGCAGCACTGATGGAATGCAATGCTAGTTGTGTTGGGGATCAGGCAGAGACGAAGGGAAGATGTTGTCGGCAATAGTGAAATGAGACAATTAGTGCAGTAGCAGAGTGTGAATGAGTGTGATGTATTCTAGAGAAGGTGGTGTCACCTTGGTACCAGCCCATCCAGGATCTTGTCTGCAGAGCGGGGCACTGATTTCCCTCTGTCTACTATGTCCTAATCAAATGTGCATGGTAAAATGGGGATAGAATCAGGCTGAGAGATGTCTGGGGCAGAGTAGGGAGTTAATTAATCATGTTTAATAAGATATAGTGAGAGATCTCGCTCGGTCTCATTGTGAAATACCCTCCATGAAACTTGACAAAACAAGTGAATGTTTGGCAAAAATTCCGTCCTCTGCTTTTTTAAAAACAATTTCCTGCCAAAAGGGATAATTTCCCATTTTACCAACTTCTAGTCCATTTGCCACATCTTTGCTCCCTCAGTTAATCTATCTATAATCTCTTGGTAGCCTCCCTGCTCCAGCATTCAATGTGATCATGTTGGATCATCGGAATGAGCTGCCGGAGGAAGTGGTGGAGGCTGGTAGAATTGCAACATTTAATAGGCATCTGGATGGGTATATGAATAGGAAGGGTTTGGAGGGATATGGGCCAGGTGCTGGCAGATTGGACTAGATTGGGTTGGGATATCTGGTCGGCATGGATGGGTTGGACAGAAGGGTCTGTTTCCGTGCTGTACATCTCTATTACTCTATAACTCAATACCATGTTCCTGATTTCTCTCCTTTCCTTTATCTCTAATAGCTACACCCAGCTCCTTTTTGATAATACTCAATCCTTTGGCCTCAACCATTTTCTGTGGTGGGAAATTCCACAGGATTTCCATTCTCTTGGGGAAGAAACCTCTTCTCATCCCATTTCTAAATGGTCTACTTCATATGGTTAAAAATCACATAACACCAGGTTATAGTCCAACAGGTTTGTTTGGAAGCACTAGCTTTCGGAGCGCCTGTCAGCCCAGATTGTGCACATTAACCACTTGTTAGTGTGTACTTGAGAATGTAACTTTTTAAAAACATTTTGTGATTTACAAATGAAAGAACTGATACCAAGATGGTCATTCTAAAAGACGAGAGACTTAACAAACAATCTGGGTCTTTTTCAATATATAATTTCAGTTAGATCACACTGGAAACTTTTGCTATAAGTTCTGTGGCTTACAATCTTATTCTCCACAATCACCTGATGAAGGAGCAGCGCTTCGAAAGCTAGTACTTCCAATTAAACCTGTTGAACCATTACCTGGTGTTGTGTGATTTTTAACTTTGTACACCCCAATCCAACACCGGTGTCTCCAAATCATGACTACTTTATATGGTTAGGCTGGGATCCTTATTTTGGTCATCAGGAACAGTTTTCCACCTTTTACACTGTTTAGTTCTGTTTCTATAAAATCCTGTCCGATCTTGTAAATATCAATGAACATAATCCCAACATAATGCATCTTCATATCTCATCTCAGGAATCAGTCTGGTAAACCTTTGCTGCACTCCCTCCATAACCAGAACATCCTGCTTCAGATAAAGAAACTAAAACTGCTCACAATACTCCAGGTGTGGTCTCAGTAAGGCCTTATATAATTGCAGCAAAATATCCTGTTCCTGTATTCAAAACCTCTCGCTATAAAAGCAAACATATCATTGCCATTTTCACCACCCCTACCAGCTTACTTTCAGGAACTGATGCTGCAGGGCTTCTACGTCTCTTTGCACCTCTCCCTTTCTTAATCTATTGCCCTTCAACTAATAACCTACCTTTCTGTTTTTGCTACCAAAGTGGATAACCTCACATTTATCCACATTAATCTACAACTCCTATGCATTTGCCCATTCGATGAACTTATCTAAATCACACTGAAGCACCTCTGTGTCCTCCTCACAATCTAGCCTCCCACTCAATTTTATGTCATATGTGTGTTTAAATTAAGTGCAATAACTGAACAGGAGATAGCGTGGTGTGCTGACACAGAGTATCCAGGTCAACTCCTGTTAATCACTAGATGTGATAGATGGCCATTTGTCAGGACATGTGGTTGACCAAAGGATCATGTTACACAAATATCATGCAATTGTACAGCACAAAGCTCAAGAAAATAGCTCGTATAAACACCCATGAGTAGGTTGGCCTGGCACCAAGCTTTGTTAAAACTTGTGAGATAAGCCTCCTTGCAGAGAATACAAGCTGAGGATGAAGTGTCAACCAACCATGGTAGATGTGGCACCTGAGTGACATCTGCCAGTTGTCAGCCAATCAATTGAGCTGAATTCCAGAGATGAGGTCAGGGTGACAGCCCTTGACATCATGGCTGCATGCAACTGTGTGTGGCATCAAGGAGCCTAAGCAAAACCGGAATCAGTGGGTCCAGATGGAGTCGAGTAAAGGGGCATGCAGGCATGATGTGTCTGCAATTTGTTGTCACTGATAGAGTTTCAGGTCCAATGTAGGCCATGGAAGGGGAGTAATGTTGCATTTGGTTCCATCATCCAGATTATTGATATGCATTGTGAAGTTCTGGGGCCCAAGAATTGATCAGACGTTTGAAGCATTTGTAAAAACATTGGGCTTTGAATGTGTCACAAGTTCACCTGGATACCCTCAGTCCAATGGAGGGGCCGAGTGAACATTTCAATCAATAAAAGGTACAAAACCTCACATTTACAAAAACTAGTCTATGTCATGGTAACTATGTTTAATAGATTACAATCTGGAATAAGCAGTTTATTTTATGAGAAAGTGAGGACTGCAGATGCTGAAGATCAGAGTTGAAAAGTGTGGTGCTGGAAAAGTACAGCCAGTCAGACAGCATCCGATGAAGGGCTTATGCGCAAAACATCAACTCTCCTGCTCCTCGGATGCTGCTTGACGGGCTGTGCTTTTCCAGTGTTACACTTTTCCAGTTTGTTTTATGAGAAAACCTTGGGCAGGCTTGTTTTCACAGAAGTCCAGAGGATCGAGTGGTGAGTTGCTTGAAGTATATAAGATCTTGAACGGTCTTGTCAAGGTGGAACTGAAAATTAGGTTCCTTTTTGTGGCCATGTCCAAAACGAGGAGACACTGATTTAGAGTCATAGAGTCATAAGGATATACAGCACAGAAACAGATCCTTCGGTACATGCTGACCAGCTCTCCTAAATTAATCTAGTCCTATTTGCCAGCACTTGGCCCACATCCCTCTATACCTTTCCTATCATATACCCATCCAGATGCCTTTTAAATGTTGTAATTGTACCAGCCTCCACTGCTTTCCTCTGACACTCATTCTGTACATGCACCACCCTCTGCATGAAACAGTTTAGGTCCCTTTTATATCTTTTCCCTCTCACCTTAAATCTAGGCTGTTTAGTTTTGGACTCAGCCACCCTAGGGGAAGGACCCTGCCTATTTATCCTATCCATGCCCCTCATGATTTTAATAACCTGGATAAGGTCACCCCTCAGCCTCTGACGCTCCAGGGAAAACAGTCCCAGCCTATTCAGCCTCTCCCTATAGCTCAAACCCTCCAACTCTGGCCACATCCTTGTAAATCTTTTCTGAACCCTTTCAAGTTTCACAACATCTTTCCTATAGCAGGGAGCCCAGAATTGCATGCAGTATTCCAAAAGTGACCAAACTAATATTCTGTACAGCTTCAACATGACCTTCCAATTCCTATAGGAGAAAGTGAGGACTGCAGATGCTGGAGATCAGAGCTGAAAATGTGTTGCTGGAAAAGCGCAGCAGGTCAGGCAGCATCAAAGGAGCAGGAGAATCAACGTTTCGGGTATAAGCCCTTCTTCAGGAATGAGGAGGGTGTGCCAAGCAGGCTAAGATAAAAGGTAGGGAGGAGGAACTTGGGGGAGGGGAGTTGGCATTGCGATAGGTGGAAGGAGGTTAAGGTGAGGGTGATAGGCCGGAGAGGGGGTGGGGGCAGAGAGGTCGGGAAGAAGATTGCAGGTCAAGAAGGCGGTGCTGATTCTGAGGGTTGGGACTGAGAAAAGATGGGGGGGAGGGGAAATGAGAAAGCTGGAGAAATCTGCATTCATCCCTTGTGGTTGGAGGGTTCCTAGGCGGAAGATGAGGCGCTCTTCCTCCAGGTGTCGTGTTGCCATGGTCTGGCGATGGAGGAGGCCAAGGACCTGCATGTCCTTGGCGGAGTGGGAGGGGGAGTTAAAGTGTTCAGCCACGGGGCGGTTGGGTTGGTTGGTTGGTTGGTCCCTCCTCCCTACACTTTATCTTAGCCTGCTTGGCACACCTTCCTCATTCCTGAAGAAGGGTTTATGCCCGAAACGTTGATTCTCCTGTTCCTTTGATGCTGCCTGAACTGCTGCGCTTTTCCAGCAACATATTTTTAAGCTCCCAATTCCTATACTCAATGCACTGAACAATAAAGGCAAGCATGCCAAGTGTTTTCTTCACTATCCTACCTCCCTCACATTAGGAGTTGCCCTTTTAGAACAGACATGAGGACTCTCAATAGACTGCGTGATTTTCAATTTCAACCACTGAAGGTGATGGAACCAGCAACATTGAATGTTTTTAATGTAATGGTAGATAGATTTATGGTAGGAAAGGGAGTCAAATGATATCGAGAGTAGTTGGTAACATAGAATTCAAAATACAAGTATATCAGCCATGATTTTGCTGAATGTCACAACTAAACTCACATGATTATTTGCTCTTGAAAAGCAGGCAATAGGAGGAAAAATATTCTCATAACACCACTTTTTGAGACATTATACGGACTCTTTTACTGGGAGGGAGTCTGTAAGCCATTCACTGGGCAAAAATACAGGGTTCCTCAATTATATTAAAGGGGAGGCCATTTAGAACTGAGATGAAGAGACATTTATCCACCTAAACAGTGGTGAGCCTGCGAAATTCTTTCCCATAGAAAGTGGTTGAGGCCAAAACATTGAATGTTTTCAAAAAGGAATGAGATAATAGTTCTTAGGTGGAAGGGGATTAAAGAGGGGAGAAAGAGAGAACAAGGTACGGTATTGGATGATCAACCATGAATGTAACAAATGGCAGAGAAGGTTCAATGGGCTGAATGGCTTATTTCTGCTCCCATTTTCTATATTTCTTTACCAATGGTGAATGCAGCATCACCCATGTTGATAATTAACCACATTGCTATTGAATTCCAGGATTTCAGAATAGGTACGTGTAACCTGAATAATTCCTGCCAATAAATTTCACAAATGTTTAAAGAAAAAAATTGCAATAACGTGGCATCGTTCACAACCTTTGCGATGTTCTAAAACATTTTACAGCCGGTGAAACATGTCGAACCGGTGTTGTAATCCATGGAAATGCAGCAACCAATGTGCACACAGCAAACTTCCAGAAATAACAGGGTGATAGTGACCAGAACGTCTTTTCAATGGCGTTGTTTGAGGGATAAATATTGGTTATGGGCATCACGAAAAATATGGCTCTATATAGTCATAGAGTCATACAGCATGGAAACAGACCCTTTGATCCAACTAGTGCAAGTCGAACATAATCACAAACTAAACTAGTCTGACCTGTCTGTTCCTGTCCTATGTCCCTTCAAACCTTTCCTATTCATGTATTTATCTAAACGTCTTTTAACTGTTGTAATTGTACCCGCACTCCCCACTTTCTCAGGAAGTTCATTCCACATGCAAACTACCCTCTGTGTAAAACATTTGCCTTTTACATCTTTCCTAAATCTCTCTTCTCTTACTTTGAACATGTGCCCCCTGGTTTTGACATTCTCGTTCCTAGGGAAAAACTGCCATCAATGTTATCTGTACCTCTTATTATTTTATAAGCTTCTATCAGATCACCTCTCAACCTCCTACGCTTCAGTGAAAGAAGTCCCAGCCTATCCAGCCCTTCTTTATAACTCAAACCTCCCATATCTGGCAACATCCTGGTAAATCTCTTCTGAACCTTCACCAGTTTGATAATATCCTTCCTATAACTGGGCAACTAAAACTGGACACAGTATTCCAGAAGAAGCCTCACCAATGTCCTGTACAATCTCAAGATGACTTTCCAACTCCTATACTCAAAGGGCTGTGTAATGAAGACAAGCATTCCAAATGACTTTTTAACCACCCTATCGAGATGTGATGTAAATTTCAAAGAATTATGTGCCTGCACCCCTCGGTTCTTCTGTTCTATAATATTACCCAAGGCCCTTGATGTTTTATCTCTGTCTAGTGTTTAGCAGACAGGGTATGTCATCTGCTGACACTTGTAACAGTGTCCCCTGGCATAAATCATCACCTCATTTTTGATTCTGAGGTTTTAGAGTAATGGAGTCATACAGTATGGAAACAGACCCTTCGGTCTAACTAGTCCATGCTGACCATTTTCCCAAACTAAACTAGTCCTACGTTCCTGCACTTGGTCTATAACCCTCTAAACTTTTCTTATTCATCAACTTATCCTAATGTCTTTTAAATGTTGTAGCTGTACCTGCATCCACCACTTTCTCTGTTAACTCATTCCACACATGAATCACTCTGCGTAAAAAAGTTGCTCCTCATATCCTTTTTAAAACTTTCTCTTCTCAACTTAAAAGTATGCACCCTACTTTTGGACTCCCCCACCCCAAGGAAAAGACCCTTGCTAATCACCTTATCTATGCTCTTCATGATTTTATAAATCTCAATAAGGTCACCCCTCAACCTCCTACACTCCAGTGAAAAAGGTCCCAGGTATTTCCTTGCCTTCATTGCTCAGTCCTTTGAGTATAGGAGTTAGAAAGTCATGTTGTGGTAGTAAAGGACATTGGTGAGGCCTCTTCTGGAATACAGTTATAGGAAGGATATTCCAATCTATTTTTGTATTACAAATTATCCATTTCCAGGAAGATCCTGGTAAATCGTTTCTGAATCCTCTCCAATTTAATAATAACCTTCGTATAACAGGATGACCAGAACTGCATGCAATACTCGGAAAAGGCCTTACCAATGTCCTGTACAACCTTAACATGACATCCCAACTCCTATACTCAAAGATCTAAGCAATGACAGCAAGTGTGCTAAATGTCTTCTTAACCACCCTGTCTACCTGTTGAAAGACTCTTAAAATCACACTGAGTCACAGCAAAGTGTGCAATTTTCTGCTCCATGTGAGTGCGAGGTAGTCAGAGAAAGAGAGAAGACGGATCATTCTGTTTTTATCCTCTCCAGTGTGTCAGAAATTCTGGAAGTGATTGCACTTGACTGTGCAGCTGAGTAAAAGGAGTGGATTTTGCAATGCTATTGCTATGATTGGTTTCACATTTGTCCTGTCAATCAAGACAGCTCTCGTCATCTTTGTGGATGAAAGTTGTGTGAGGTGGGATTACAGATGTTCTGCTGGAGCTGTCTTTTTCGATCTGGTTAAAGCTGATTGGCACAGTTAATTGTAATAGGTTAAGTTCTCCAGGGGGTCTCTTACCTTGCTACAAATGGTTTCATTTCTCTCTCAGTAATCAGAAGCAGTGGGATTGATTTTGTCTGGGGTTAATGGGACCTTCATGCTCTCAAATTTAGGTTACCACCCCCATGAATAATGACAGTGCAGGCCTGTCTGTTTCAAAAGAGATTTATTGTTGAGTATCCAAAACCACTGCCTTAAGCAGGGTTCGCTTCATTTTAATATGGTCATCAGGGTCCTACGATGTACTGTAACGTAATGCTAATGCTATTGGATTAAAATGCAGGCAGATTACAATTCAAACTATAATTGGTTATACCTTTTAGCATTTAGAGTTTTGAATTCAATTAAAAATGTCTGGAAATGCTGGAAATCTGAAACAAAAACAGAAATTGCTGGAGAAACTTAACTGGTCTAACTGCATCTGTGGAGAGAAAGCAGACTAACATTTAAAGTCCAGTGACCCATCTTCAGAAATAGTTATAGCTATGAAAAGGATAATATATATGTGGAAGGTAGGGTGGGGAAAGGGTGGGAGGAACGTAATGTAGCTATTTCTTCTCCCAGAGTGACCATTACTCATTTCCTTTCTGTTCAACTATTGTTTTTCTCTTTCTCTGGGGTCCACCTCCACCAGTCCTTTACTCCTCCTTCCTCATCACATCTTCAGCATATATACCAACATTTTTCTCATTGCAACCAGTTCTGAAGAAGGGTCACTGGACCTGAAACATTAGCTCTGCTTTCTCTCCACAGATGCTGCCAGACCTGCTGAGTTTCTCCAGCAACTTCTGTGTTTGTGTCTGGAGATGGAAGGGTAACATCTAAATAAAAGTGACACGAAGCTGTTTGATTATCTCAAAAGATCCCCCCCCCCACACCTTTGCAGAAGAGAACACACCATTATTCACCGTTATGTGACAGTAATTCCACATCAGAATAATTGCCCTCATATTCTGATTGCGGGATTGAGCAATATAATTGAATCATTGGTTGGTTAATTTATTGTCATGTGTATTTTGTGACAAAATACAATGAAAAATGTTGTATGGTGTTGCCATTCTCTGCCGCCATTTTTAAACACAGAAAAATAAACCAAGACTTAGAGTATAAAGGCAGAAAAATAAGGAAAAAAAGAAAAAGTGTTCAAATTTACAGTCCTTCTTGATAAGTGCTCCATCATGGGTCATGGGCCTAGTGGCCAGGCACAAATCCCTTTGTCACGACACTAGAACAAAAGTCACTAGTCTTCGCCCCCATCTTGTCTCCACTGCCAAGCTTAACATTGTGAGTCTTCACTGAACCCAGCCAATGCAGATGCCACTGATGCCAAAGGATACCACACCAGTCCAAACTTGACTCCGTCACTGCTGTGAATCCAGTTGGGATCCACCTCACTGATGCAGCCACAAACTCTCATACTGGGCCCAAACTCGCCTCTGCCTCCATTATATAATGCCATGCTTATCAATGTAAACAGATTTTGGGACTTTGTGGCCAGATATGTTTTTGGTTCAACTGAAGGCTATGCGGAGCTGATGGCCCTAGTGGTATTATCACTAGACTGTTAATTCAGTGACCCAGATAATGTCCCAGGGACGCAGTTTGAATCCTGCCATGGCAAATGGTGGAGTTTGATTTCAATAAATATCTGGAATTAAGAATCTATTGATGACCATAAACCAATTGTCAGAAACAACCCATCTGGTTCACCAATGTCTGTGATGATGATGCTTCCTTAACAAGGTTACACTGTCCTTGGTTTTGTTTTCAGAGAGGTTGTAAAAGCAGCAATTCCAAAAAATTTGGCTTGGATGAGCTTCAGGACCAATTTGATTATAGCTAACAGATACTGGCTCAGGCAAAATGCTTCAAGTTTTTCAAAGAAACACATGTATAGTGAAAGGGGAGCGGCCAGTTCTCCCAGCTCAGCTTTTCTCTAGTTTGGTTTGGTTTGGTTTTAGCCGTCTGGCTGTTCACAGAAAGCAGGCAGTTAAGTTTATGGCTGCTGATCCAAGAAACGGTCACAAAGGCCACAAAGGCCACAAAGAGGTACGATACTTTGTCTCACTGTTTGTTGTGTCTCTTCTGTCAGTCCATTGTTTCTGAGTGTGCATTCTAGTGCTGCTAGGAAGTCTCATCCATCTCTGGACTCATAGCAGAAGCGGTAATGCAAAGATTAGAACAAACAGTCTTACCGCAAATTCAACCCAAACTCTGGGTCAGATATGTGGATGACACCTTTGTAATCATTAAAAACACAGAAATAGAGAACACACACCGGATCATCAACGCCACACTCACAGGAATCCAATTCACTAGAGAGGAAGAAAAGGACAACCAATTCCCATTCCTAGATGTGATGGTACAGAGAACACCGAACAGAGAATTCACCACAAAGGTATACAGGAAAGCCACACACACAGACCAAGTCCTGAACTACGAAAGCAACCACCCCAACACACACAAAAGATATTGCATCAAGACACTGTTCAAAAGGGCCACAACACACTGCAGTACACCAGAACTGCAAAAAGAGGAAGAAGAACACCTCTACAATGTATTTGCCAAAAACGGATACCCGCACAATTTCATCAACAGATGCCTAAGGGAAAGACAATGGAACGAGGACATGCTGCAACCCAAAGGACTAGCCACACTACCAAACATCAAGAGCATTTCCGAACTGACAGCCAGACTACTGCGACCACTAGGACTCATAACAGCACACAAACCAACAGCCACTCTCAGACAACAACTCACCAGAACGAAGGACCCGATACCCAGCATGAGCAAAACCAATGTAGTGAACAAAATCCCGTGCAAGGACTGCACAAAACACTACATAGGACAAACAGGAAGACAGCTAACGATCCGCATCCATGAACACCAACTAGCCACAAAACGACACGACCAGCTATCCTTAGTAGCCACACATGCAGATGACAAGCAACATGAGTTCGACTGGGACAACACTACTATTATAGGACAAGCCAAACAGAGAACAGCCAGGGAATTCCTAGAGGCATGGCACTCATCCACAGATTCAATCAATAAGCATCTCGACCTGGACCCAATATACTGACCACTGCAACGGACAGCTGGAACTGACAACCGGAAGCGGCAGGGACAGGCCACTATAAATGCCGGAGGAAACACCACAGAAGCGCTTCACAGGAGGCTCCCAAGCACTGAGGATGTCACCTAGACAGGGGACGAAACGTCTGCAACACAAATTCCCAGCTCGGTGAACAGAACCACAATAACGAGCACCCGAGTTACAAATCTTCTCACAGACTTTGAACAGTATCATTAAATTGGGATAATTTGTTGGGTTTTCAGGTAGGTTAAGTTATTCGGTATTCTGTTCTCTTCTGTTTGTGTTTTATTCTGTAATCTTGTGCATAAATTCTGTTTTGTTTCAAACTAAGTGGTTTACCCAGCTGCTTCACTCCTGGAATATCCACTCTACACCTCCTTAAATGTTAGAGTCCGGGCTACTTTCTTGAAGTGTTCTGAGGGGGTCTGGCCTGGTCCATAACAAGTCCTTAAATGGTCTGGTCTACATGCCACTCCAGACCACAGCAATGTGTTTGACTCCTAACTACCCTCTGGGTAATTAAGCATAAGCAATAAATGTTGTCTAGCCAGCGATGCCCTCATCCCGTGAATGAAAAAAAGGGACTCTCTGTTTTCAATCTTTTTTATACAACATTGACGCTATGCCAGTTTTGTCACTATTTCTTTGTGTTGACACTATACGTGTGTCTAAATTGGGTATGAAGATCTGAACTGAGTGGATTAATTGTGTTTACAGGGTTGAGGCATGGGTCGATGGCAGGAGAATCGACCGTTCAGGCATAAGCCCTTCTGTCAATTCTCCTGCTCCTCGGATGTTGCCTGACCTGCTGTGCTTTTCCAGCACCACACGCTCAATTCTGATCTCCAGCATCTGCAGTCCTCACTTTCTCCTGGGTTGAGGCATGGGACGATTGTGTGGAACCCAGTGAGAAGCTTGCTGCTGAGGGACTGCACTCTCAGCAGGGGCCGCAAGTGTGTACGTGATTAGCACAAATGGCAGCTGATGACATGTCTGAAAAGCAGCGTACCCCTCTTAAAGTAAATTCAGGTTAGACTGCAGCAGCTGGTGGAGCTGTTTGTAAAGTTTTTAAAAGAAGGAAGAAGACTGCAAAAAGAGCAACTGGCCAGAGTGAAAAAGCACCCTGGTTGTCTGGTATGGCCCTGGAGCCCTTACTCCAGAGGTCGGAAAGGAAGAAAGACATGACAATGTGACATGAGAACCTCAGGCATCAACTACAAAGAGTACGAGAGCAGGGAGATGGATTCCTAGAGTTTGGTTCCTCGAAAATGTTGACACAATCTGTCATCGTATTCTTCCTGTCTCATAATGGCCTTGATTTGGATTCTTGTTGCACAGTGATAATATCTCTACCTCAAAAGGTCTGGGTTCAAGTCCCTCTGATACTGTGAGATAACATGTCTGAGCAGGTTGATTAGAAATAGTGTAGTCTTCTGACTTTGGTTTGTAAACTTATAGGTAAATAGAATGGAGAAGCTCAGTTCATAAAGCAGATGGAATGATTAAAATGTCGTTGACCAGGAGGATCTCCCTGAGTCAGAGTTCCTTGATTGGGGATGTTAACCCGGGCCAATCAGGGGGTCCAGGCTGACAGATTTAAACAGGATTCTCAAGGATACGCCTTACTCTCGGGATGCACTCTGAGCTAGCTGTGCATGTGTAGATAAAGGGTGACTTGGTGACAAGATACTAGCCTCCATGGAGCTGTTTCAGTGGAGTTACTTTGTTCCACATGAAGGCAGGAGAAATTTAGGTTGCACAATTGTTAAGTGTCCAAAGCTGAATGTTAGTGTGGAATTAGGGTACTCTTAATGTTAATGAAGCTGATTAGGTGCTGAGCATAGTCTCAGCTGGCTCTTCAAGACTGTTATGTAAAATCCTACAATGCACACACATTGAAAATAACCAACTCTGTAAAATGAAATGACAGCTGATGCTAGTCCCTGAGTTTTTACTGTACAACATTCGATCAGGTGTCACTGTGTTCAAACATTCCTGCTTCAGTTTGACCCAAGATCCTATGTCAACAGAGTAATTCTGAGACCACGGTCAATGCTATTTGAATAATGTGTTATCAAGGTATGCTGCGGGATATATTAAAATGCATTTCATGAGTAGCATAACATTGATGAGTGGTGTGTCGAAAACTTAGCAGATTCTCCTAGCATGCCCCCATCCATATGCGTAAAGATATATTGTTAAGTAAAACCCGCTTTACAGGTTTGTGAGTGTGACTTTTCTAACCTATTGAATCTGAAGACTGACATATTTGCGCTCTAGTTTCTAAGAATTTTCAAACATTAGCTTTATGCAAAGAGGGTGGTGCAGTGGCTCAGGAGTTGGCACTGCTGTCTCACAGTGCCAGGGACCTGGGTTTGATTCCCACCTTGGACGACTGCTTGTGTTGAATTTGCACATTCTCTCCATGTCTACTTGGGTTTTCTTTGAGGAGAAAGTGAGGTCTGCATATGCTGGAGATCAGAGCTGGAAATGTGTTGCTGGAAAAGCACAGCAGGTCAGGCAGCATCCAGGGAATAGGAGAATCGACGTTTCGGGCATAAGCCCTTCTTCAGGAATGAGGAAAGTTTGTCCAGCAGGCTAAGATAAAAGGTAGGGAGGAGGGACTTGGGGGAGGGGTGTCGGAAATGTGATAGGTGGAAAGAGGTCAAGGTGAGGGTGATAGGTCAGACTGGGGTGGGGGCAGAGAGGTGGGGAAGAAGATTTCAGGTTAGGAAGGCGGTGCTGAATTCGATGGATTTGACTGAGACAGGGTGGGGGGAGGGGAAATGAGGAAACTGGTGAAATCCGAGTTCATCCCGTGTGGTTGGAGGGTTCCTAGGCGGAAGATGAGGCGTTCTTCCTCCAACCGTCGTTTTGTTGTGGTCTGACGATGGAGGAGTCCAAAGACCTGCATATCCTTGGTGGAGTGGGAGGGGGAATTGAAATGTTGAGCTACAGGGTGGTTGGGTTGGTTGGTCCGGGTGTCCCAGAGGTGTTCTCTGAAACTCTCCGCAAGTAGCCGGCCTGTCTCCCCAATATAGAGGAGGCCACATCGGGTGCAGAGGATGCAATAGATGATGTGTGTGGAGGTGCAGGTGAATCTGTGGCGGATATGGAAGTTTCCTTTGGGGCCTTGGAGGGAGGTGAGGGGGGAGGTGTGGGCGCAAGTCTTGCACCTCCTGCGGTTGCAGGGGAAGGTGCCGGGAGTGGAGGTTGGGTTGGTGGGGTGTGTGGATCTGACGAGGGAGTCACGGAGGGAGTGGTCTTTACGGAATGCTGATAGGGGAGGAGAGGGAAATATATCCTTGGTGGTGGGGTCCGTTTGGAGGTAGCGGAAATGATGGCGGATGATGCGCTGTACATGGAGATTGGTGGGGTGGTAGGTGAGGACCAGTGGGGTTCTGTCCTGGTGGCGGTTGGAGGGGCGGGGCTCTCCCACATTACCAAAGATGTGCAGGACAGGTGAACTGGCCATGCTAAATTGCCCATCGTGTTAAGTGCATTAGTCAGGGTAAATGTAGGGAGATGAGTCTGGGTGGGTTACTCTTCGGAGGGTTGGTGTGGATTTGTTGGGCCGAAGGGCCTGTTTCACACTGTAGGGAATCTAATCTAATCAGATAAGCTGGTACTTAGATATTGGCATGATATTTCTAAACCTGGAGAGTGAACATGGGAAAATAATTCTTGCAACTTGATCTTCAGAAGAATTTTGGAACTTGCATTGAGAATTGTTTTAAAAGTCTAATTTTCCGCTTATGGCTTTTAGAAGATTATATTTTTAAAATGTTTTAAAGGCATGTGTTAGTTTGGGGACCAGTTGTGTCAGGTCATGAGCAGGTAGTTCAGAATAATGCCTCATAGTGTTGGTTTGACCTCTATGATGGCCAGGGTAGATGTGAGAGCTGTCTCATTGCCCTGCCACTGAGAGTGGGAAACTATCCCTGCTGAAGAAAAATGCTCAGAATCAATCATCAGCAGACAACCTTAAGGAGCTGCCTTTGGGTTGAGCACACAAAAATTAATAAATTAATTAATCATAGAATTTTTGAATTGTACAGAACAGAAATGTTCCTTTGGACCATCAAATCTGCACTTACTAAAGTATTCTAAATCTATAAGGTAAAAACAATGACTGCAGATGCTGGAAACCAGATTCTGGATCAATGGTGCTGGAAGAGCACAGCAATTCAGGCAGCATCGAGGAGCTTCAGCAAAATCGACGTTTCGGGCAAAAGCCCTTCATCAGGAACTCTAAATCTATGCTAGTCCCAATTTCCAGCACACTGGATTCGCATATGGAGTGTAAATGTCTTATGTCTACTTTATTTTGTTAACTGTTTAGTATTAGATGTGCAGTTAAAAGTACTCAGTACCTTGTGATATAGAATTGCACATTTAATAATGTCCTCTCAGCTTTAGACCTGCCCGAGATCATCTCCTCACCTTTTGGAACAATCGTTCTTGTGATGTGTCAGGTGACACAGGAAGCAAAGTTAGAATTTCATAACTGGTGAGTGGTGAGGTTCTTCCTGTGAAAATGGTAGGTTTCCTCAGGAAGCAAAAGCAATTTAAAATTGCTGCAAGTGATGGTTCAGACTCCCAGACATCCCAATGTCCTCACGCTCCTGAGCTAATTGATAGTGACCGGTGATGTAGCTTTTGCTTCCTGAGGAAACCTACCATTTTCTGGACTAGTAATCAATGCAGTTTGTGGTTTTCTATATCCCAGCCTCTGTAACACACACTATGGGGAGACAGGTTCTTGTTGAGTCAGATGTCTTAATGTTTATTAACTGCACTACTTACATGGCTACGATATCACAGACATATACATGTATTGTGGGTTTTGTGCTTACTGATGTTAAAGCTGACTGACTGAACACATTGCACTAACTCAATTATGCAGCGTAAGTAACCCAATATGGAGTTGGCAACTTTATACTGAAATGACACATGCAGAAATTCAATTGCCTGAAGCAATACATCCAAGCATAGACACCACGAGGCCAATCAACTCTTTGGGCCTGCTGTGTCATTCAATATGATCATGGCTAACCACTATCTCAATGCCACAATCCTGCTTTCTCCCTATACCCCTTAATGGCCTCAATATCAAAAAAAAACAATCATTTTCTTGAATAGACTCAGTGACACAATCTCCACAGCATTCTGTGGTCGTGAATTACATAGGATGACCACCCTCTGAGTGAAGAAATGTTTCCTCATCCCAGTCCTAAATGGCCTAATCCCTTTCCTGAGACTGTGATTGCTGGTTATAGATTTCCCAACCAGGGGAAACATCCACTCTGTATCTAAGAAGCCATTTGAAACACTTGCCTTTATTGGTCAGAGCATCGAGTATAGGAGTTGGGAGGTCATGTTCTGGTAATATAGGACATTAGTTAGGCCTGTTAGTTTTGGAATATTGTGTGCAGTTCTGGTCTCCCTCCTATCAGAAGGATGTTGTGAAACTTGAAAGGGTTCAGAAAAGATTTACAAGAGTGTTGCCAGCTTTGGAGGATTTGAGCTCCAGGTAGAGGCTGAGTAGGCTGGGGCTATTTTCCCTGGAGCATTAGAGGCTGAGGAGTGACCTAACAGAGGTTTATAAAATTGTGAGGGACATTGATAGTGTAAATAGACAAGGTCTTTTCCCTGTGTTGGGGGAGTCCAGAACTAGAGGTCTGAGGTGTAGAGTGAGAGGGGAAAGATTTAAAAGGGACCTCAGGGATAACTTTTCCACACAGAAAGTATATGGAATGAGCTGTCAGAGGAAGTTGTGGAGGCTGGTAAAGTTACAACATTTAAAAGACATCTGAATGGGTATATGAATAGGAAAGGATTAGGGGGATATGGGCCAGGTGCTGGCAAATGGGACTAGATTAATTTGGGATAACTGGTCAGCATGGATGAGTTGGATCAAAGGGTCTGTTTTCATGTTGTACATCTCTATAACTATGACTCTAAGTGCATAACTTCACATTTATCATGTTATACTGCATGTGCGAGGCTAAGTTGTTCAGATCACCTTCTTGCATCCTTCTCATAACTCACAATTGCGCCTAGTTTTGTGTCATCAGCAAACTTGGAAGTATCAGAATTGGTTCCTTCATCCAAGTTTTTATATGCAGAATAATAAGCTTGGGCCCCAACCCTAATCCCTGTGGTACCATCTTAGACATTGCCTGCCATTTGGAACAAGACCAAATCATTCCCACTTCCTTTTTCTGGTCTGTTAACCAATTCTCAGTCTATGCCAGTATATTACCCAAACCTCAGGGACATTAATTTTGTCCATTAGCCTGTTATGAAGGACTTCATTAAAAGTTTTCTTGAAATCTAAATATTCCACATCCACTGTCTCTCCCTTATCTATTACACTAGCTTTATCCTCAAAAACTCCAGTAGATTTATGCTAAGTCTTTCATAAACCCATGCTAGCTTTGTTGAATCCTGATATTGTTTCCATGTATTCTGTTATCACATCTTTTAGATTAAACTCCAGCATTTTCCCAGCCACTGATGTTAGGGTAATTGGTCTGGAGTTCTCTGTGTCTTTTCTCTCCCTCCCTTTTTAAACCAAGAGGTTATATTTGCTACCCTTCAAGCTGTAGGAACTGCTCCAGAGTTTAAAATCTTTTAGAAGATGATAGACAAAGTATCCACTTCCTTTAATTCTCTGGGATGTAGATTATCAGGCCCTGGGGATTTGTCAGCCTGTAAGCCCATTAATTTCTCTACCATCATGTTCTTACTTGAGTTTCTTCAATTCATGTTGATTATATAGCTGAAATTAAAACTCACCACAGAGTCTTAGAGTTGTACGGCATAGAAACGGACCCTTTGGTCCAATCAGTCTATGCTGAATATAATGCCAAACTAAACTAATCCCATCTGCCTGCTCCTGGCCCATATCTGTCCAAACCTTTCCTCGCATATTTTTAAATGTCTTTTAAACGCTGTAATTATACTCACATCCATCTTTTCCTCAGGAAGTTCACTCCAAACTTGAACTACCCTCTGTGCAAAAAATTTGCCTCTCAAGTCTTTTTTACATCTCTCTCCTCTCACCTTAAAAATATGCCACTAAATTTCCCATCCTATGGAAGATACAACTACCATTCACTCTATCTATATCCCTTATAATTTTATATACTTCTAAAAGGTCATCTCTCAACCTCCTACACTCCAGCGGAAAAAGTCCCACTATCCAGCCTTTCTTTATAACTCAAACTCGGCAACATTATGGTAAATCTTTAGTGCAAAACAAACTGGAAATGAAACAAAGTTATCAATCAGAGTAATCACAATGGAGTTAGATAGTTATAAAAGTATGACTTGTATGCTAATGTCCTCCTGGGAAGGAAAATTGGGCTGCATGTTTGTTCCTGACTTTTAAAACACATGACCAAAGTTTCGGTCATCAATCCAAACCAATATTCCTCCAAGCCATCCAGCTGCTCTGGGGTTCTTCCAGTATTCTGGCTATGCCAATCAGCATGCGAACACATGCTTCCAGTTTTGGAAATCAATGTCACGCATGCATCCCGGAGGTTCACACACTGGGAAAAAAAAAATAAAGGGAATACTAGTCCAAAACTGTGATGTTGTGTCAACTTTTATTCTTCTGTGAAGGGCCTTGTGACTTTTCATTGCGGTAAAAGTACTACGTAAATGCACCTTCTCATTGTTAGTTAATTCTCTTAATAGTTTTGTTATGTCCAAAGTGTGAGGTTTAGCACAATGAAATAATCACTAATATATTTGTGTTTTATAAACATAGGACATCATCAAGAACCAATCTGAATATTTAAAGAGGACCCACCAAGCTTGGGGTGACCATCCTTTCTCAAATACTCTGTAGAAGAGGCAAACATGAGGATGTAAATGGAAAGCTAAAGGGATACTGAGGGTGGGGTCCTCTTTTTATTTTAACTTGCCTCCCAAACACTGTCCAGTTTCTACATTCAGCAATTAAAACAGCAATAAAAACAGAATTTTCTGGATAAGATCAGCAGGTCTGGCAACATCAATGAAGAGAAATCGAAGTTAATGCTCCAGGTTAACCCAGTTATGAGGAAAGGTCACCAGACACAAAATGTTAATTCTGATTTCTCTTCACAGATGCCACCAGACCTGCTGAGCTTTTCCAGCAACTTCTGTTTTTGTTTCTGATTTACAGCATCCACAGTTCTTTTGATTTTTAATGAAAATTGAGGCTCTAATTCTATCTAGTCAGACTTGTATCTGAAAGATCTGAATTGAAACTCAAGCGACAAGGGGTGGCACAGTGGCTTGCAGTAGTTAGCACTGCTGCTTCACAGTGCCAGGTTCAATTCCTGCCTTGGGTGACTGCGTGGAGTTTACACGTTCTCCCTGTGTGTGCTTGGGTTTCCTCCCACCATCACAAAGATGTCTAAATATTGTGAATTGGCTATGATAAATTGCCCATAGTGTTAGTCAGGGGTCAATATAGGATAGGGGAATGGATCTACTCTTTCGAGGGTCAGTGTGGACTTGTTGGGCTGAATGGCCTGTTTCCTTACTGTAGGTAATCTAATCTAATCATGTATAAGAATATATCGAATCATCACTAAGTTATATCCTTTAATATTTAGCAATACAAGTGTATTAGAAATCAATTCAATCCAATGTTATCGGATACATGATGCACAAAACTAGAGGTTAAGAAATAACTTGCTGACATATTTGTACACTTATGAAGATACTTAATGAGTATTTCCTAATAATACTAACCTCCTGCTTGGCGACAAGGTAGACTTTATCTCAAATTTCATACTAAAAAAAAGTAATTTGAGAGATTTAGAGTTCTTAAACAAAAGACGAATGAAGGTTATGCCTACATCCATCAAGGAAATATAAAGGAAAATAATGTCACGTTAGCTTAGGGAAACAATTTACTTCAAGTATATCTTCTTAAACAACTTAGCTTTCTCTTCTCCATTAAGTGAATCTGATTGATACTGACTGTAAAGCAGGATCACTGGCTCTTGTGTGATAGTGTTTGAATGTGTGCTGCATTAACATGCCTGACCATGATTGAATTCGAACAGGCTTAGAGTAATTCATCAGTATCAGTAAAATTATGGCCTGGGTTATAAAACCCACTCAAATATGAAGCTAAAGGAAATATATAGTGGTTTGTAAAGTAGGAAAGGGAGGTTTGCATTTTAAACAAAGTTGACCACTGTAGTACACAGCTCATGAATAGTTAATTAGTGCATCCAATTACTCAAAGCTATTTCCATTCCTATTAATAGACTGTAATCAAACAGAAAACTCTCTTCCAATTACAAGCACTAAAGCAATTTAAGAGAGCCATGTAAAACCCACTTGCAATTACTAGTGGAATTTAATGCATCCTCCCTTCAAGGCAGATTTGATATTGGGTTGGAGAGTTTAGTTAGGAGGAAGGATGATGGGATGGATCAGGCCACGTTCAGGGAGATTTTTAACCAACCTGTCCAGGCATTGTTATGGTGCATTCCCGAAGCAGATGGGACTCGAACCCAGGCCTTCTGACCCAGAATTAAGGGCACTGCCACTGTGGCACACGAGCCCTCAACCCATTCTGACATGTTATTGACACACTTTCACAGCGGTAGGTGTGGCGGCGTTAAACCTGGGACCTTTTGGCTTGGAGGTGGAGACACTGACACTGCTTCACAATATCCTTTCTGGCACCTTCATACCTTTGCCCCCAGTTAACACAGTGCTGCGAAGCCTTGGGAAACATCCTGCTCTAATTGAGGGCCTTAAATGGACAGTGAAAGCCCACCCAACAGCCACATCCTGCCTTCGCTGCCAATCACCCATTGGCAGATAGGAGAACTCACACAGTAGAGTCTGGTAAAACAAAAGCTGTTGGTTTTGCTTGCCTGTTCCTGGGGCCAAGAGGTACCTCTTGTACCTGATTGAGGGATTCTGAGTTGGAGCCACAGTCCTGCACCACCTTTGCCCCTCCCCCAACCCTGCCATAACCTTCTTGCTATCACTTGCCTTTCCATGTCTTCCTTGGTATTCCCCTCCTTAGGTAAATGCATTACCAGCTGCTGTCTCTAGACCCCTGGTGGCGCTGCTGTGCAATGAAAATCTGCAGGCTTAGCTCAAGATGCCCAACAGAAGGCCTTTAGCAAGACCTTCAACAAGGTCCTGCATTGTAGACTCGCTGGTAAGGTTAGATCACATGGAATCCAGATTGGGATAGCCAATTGGATACAAATTGGCTTGACTGTAGGAGGCAGAGAGTGATGGTGGAGGGTTGTTATTTGAACTGGAGGCCTGTGACCAGTGGTGTGCCGCAAAAGTCGGTTCTGGATCTACTATTGTTTGTCAATTCTATCAACGATTTAGATGAGAATATTGGGGCTATGGTATGACACCAAATTGGTGCCATAGTAGATGGTGATGTGATCGACTTCAGAACTTTAATGTACTGAAAGAACCAACAAAAGATAAACTGTTACACACAGCAATAATTCTGTCTGGAATAAACTATTAAGATACAAAGACAAGCTGTTACACAAAGACTCAAGCAATTAGCCATGTCTTAGCAAGATTACATATAATGAGATCTTGATAAGATGGGCCAATTGGCTGAGAAGTGGTAGATGGAGTTTAATTTAGATAAGTGTGAGTTATTGCATTTTGGAAAGGCAAACCAGGGCAAAACTTACACAGTTAATGGTAGGACTCTGGGGAGTGTTGTTTAACAAAGAGACTTTGGCGTGCAGGTTCATAGTTCCTTGGAAGTGGCATCTCTGGTAGATAGGGTGTAAAGAAGTCATTTGGCATGCTTGCTTTTATTGGTGAGAGCATTGAGTACAGGGGTTAGGCCATCATGTTGCGGCTGTACAAGATATTAGTGAGGCCACTTTTAGAATACTGTGTTCAGTTCTTGTCTCCCTGCTATTGGAAAGGTGCTGTTAAACTAGAAAGGGTGCAGGGAAAAATTACAAGGATGTTGCCAGGGTTGGAGGGTTTGAGCTATAGGGAGAGGCTAAATATGCTGGGACAATCTTCACTGGAGTGTTGGAATCTGAGGGATGACCTTATGGAGGTTCATAAAATCATGAAGGACACAGGTTTAAGGTGAGAGGGGAAAGATTTAAAAGGGACCTAAGGGTCAATTCTTTTGCACAGAGGGTGGTGTGTATAGGGAATGAGCAGCCAGAGGATATGGTATAGGCAGGTAAAATTAAACATTTAAAAGACATTTGGACAGGTACATGAATAGTAAAGTTTGAAAGGGATATGGGCCAAATGTTGGCAAGTGGGACTAATTAGTTCAGGATATCTGGGTCTCTTTCTATGCTGTATGACTCTAACATGACAGAATGGTGGCTTAGTGGTTAGTTAGCACTGCTGCCTCACAGCAGTGTTCGATTCTAGCCTTGGGCAACTGCCTGCGTGGAGTTTAGATGTTCTCCCTGTGTCTGCTTGGGTTTCCTCTGGGTGCTCCAGTTTCCTCCCAGAGTCCAAAGATGCAAAAGTGAGGTGAATTGGATACGCTAAATTGCCCCATAGTGTGTAGGGATATGCAGGCTAGGTGGGTTAGCCATGTTAAATGTGCGGTACAAGGATAAAGTGGGGGGGGGGGGGTTGGGGTTGGGACTTGATGTTATGTTCTTTCGAGGATTGGTGCAGACTTGATGGGTTGAATGGCCTCTTTCCATACTGTAGGGATTTTATGATCCTAGTCCTTGGTGGGTGGGATTTCTACCCCGGGTCTTTCTTCCTGGGGAAAACTTCCCAGTTAAATGCAGGATTAGCACTTAACTGCACATGACTTCACCATAAAGGAGACGATACATGACCATCATGGTTCCCCTGTACTTACTGCAACACCTCCAGTATCCATGTTTAATTGTGACTTATATTTGACAGAAAACAGCCTTTTGCCAGGGAAACAATTTTAATAAGATTGGAAATAACACTATCTCCAATATGATAACTATTAATTAAATGATTAGTCAGCAAAGTCTTGAAAATAGTAAGTTCTCTCTTCAATCATCTGATGACAATCTGGACAATTCTTGCATTTATTAATGTGTCTACCAAACCTGAAAAGAAATGTATGTTCCTGTGGGACACTACCTCATTTGGCCAGCATTCTGTCTCAGAAGAGCACAGCAGGGATTTAAAAGTTCGATATGATGTTCTTGTTAAGCAAAGGATACCAAATTTTTGGTGTAAAATTAATAGAAATGTCAAGAATATTTATATTTTTAAAAATAATGTCGAAATTATGTCTTTCCAAAGACATAATAGGGAGAGAGAACAGTTAAATGTGTGGCTACAGGGATGGTGCAGGAGGGAGGGATTCCGGTATTTGGATAACTGGGGTTCTTTCTGGGGAAGGTGGGACCTCTATAAACATGATGGTCTGCACGTGAACCTGAGGGGCACCAGTATCCTTGGTGGGAGGTTTGCTAGTGCTCTTGGGGGTGGTTTAAACTAACTCTGCAGGGGCATGGGAACCCAGACTGTAGCTTTAGGGTGCAGGACCTGGAGTGTTGGGAGGTTAGGAACATGGCATCAATTTCAAAGGAGGGTGCCTGTAAACAGGAAAGTGGCTTGAAGTGTGTATACTTCAATGCAAGAAGTATATGAAATAAGGTAGGTGAACTTGCAGCGTGGGTTGGTACCTGGGACTTCGATGTTGTGGCTATTACGGAGACATGGGTAGAACAGGGACAGGATTGGCTGTTGCAGGTTCCAGGGTTTAAATGTTTTAGTAGGGTCAGAGGTGGGGGGTAAAAGAGGGGGAGGTGTGTCAAAGATAGTATTACAGCTGTGGAAAGGACGATGGATGAAGACTCGCCATCTGAGGTAGTTTGGGCTGAGGTTAGGAATAGGAAAGGTGAGCTCACCCTGTTAGGAGTTTTTTACAGGCCTCCTAATAGTCTTAGAAACGTAGAAGAAAGGATTGCGAGGATGATTCAAGAGAAGAGTGAAAGTAATAGGGTGGTTGTTATGGGGGACTTTAACTTTCCTGATATTGATTGGGAAAGCTATAGCTCAAGTTCGTTAGATGGGTCAGTGTTTGTCCAATGTGTGCAGGAGGGTTTCCTGACACAATATGTAGATAGGCCAACAAGAGGTGAGGCCATACTGGATTTGGTTCTGGGTAATGAACCAGGCCAGGTGTTAGAATTAGAGGTAGGTGAGCACTTTGGGGACAGTGACCACAATTCGGTGACTTTTACTCTAGTGATGGAGAGGGATAAGTGTGCACTACAGGGCAAGAGTTATATCTGGGGGCAGGGAAATTATGATGCGGTGAGGCATGACTTAGGATGTGTGGCTTGGAAAAGTAAGCTTCAAGGCAAGGGCGTAATTGATATGTGGAGCTTGTTCAAGAAGCAACTATTGAGTGTCCTTGATAAGTATGTACCCATCAGGCAGGGAGGAAAGGGTCGTGTGAGGGAGCCGTGGTTTAAGAAGGAATTGGAATCCCTTGTTAAAGGGAAGAGGGCGGCCTATGTAAAGATGAGGCGTGAAGGTTCAATTGGGGCGATTGAGAGTTATAAGGTAGCCAGGAAGGACCTGAAGAGAGAGCTAAGAGCAGCAAGGAGGGGACATGAAAGGTCCTTAGTTGGTAGGATTAGGGAAAACCCTCAGGATTTCTATAGGTATGTCAGGAATAAAAGAATGACTAGGGTAGGAATAGGTCCAGTCAAGGATAGTAGTGGGAAGTTGCGTGTGGAGGCTGAAGAGATTGGGGAGACACTGAATGAATACTTTTCGTCAGTATTCAATCAGGAACAGGACATTGTTGTCAATGTGAGTACTGAGTCACAATTAAGTAGAATGGATGGCTTTGAGGTATGTAGAGAAGAGGTGTTGGAAATTCTGGAAAGGGTGAAAATAGATAAGTCCCCTGGGCCTGATGGCATTTATCCGAGGATTCTCTGGGAAGCAAGGGAGGAGATTGCAGAGCCATTGGCCTTGATTTTTATGTCCTCGTTGTCTACAGGAGTAGTGCCAGAAGATTGGAGGCTAGCAAATGTGGTTCTCTTGTTCAAGAAGGGGAGTAGGGATAACCCTAGTAACTATAGGCCGGTGAGTCTCACTTCTGTTGTGTGCAAAATCTTAGAGAGAATTGTAAGGGATAGGATTTATGAACATCTGGATAGGAATAATGTGATCAAGGATAGTCAGCATGGTTTTGTGAAGGGCAGGTCGTGCCTCACAAACCTTATTGAATTCTTTGAGAAGGTGACTAAGGAGGTGGACGAGGGGAAAGCGGTAGATGTGGTGTATATGGATTTTAGTAAGGCGTTTGATAAGGTTCCCCATGGTAGACTACTGCAAAAAATACGGAGGTATGGCATTGAGGGTGAGTTGGAGGTTTGGATTAGGAGTTGGCTGGCTGGAAGAAGACAGAGGGTAGTAGTTGATGGCAAAGGTTCATCTTGGAGTGCCATCACTAGCGGTGTTCCGCAAGGATCTGTTTTGGGACCATTGCTGTTTGTCATTTTTATAAATGACCTGGAGGAGGGGTTAGAAGGTTGGGTGAGCAAGTTTGCGGATGATACGAAAGTCGGAGGAGTTATAGACAGTGAGGAAGGATATGGCAGGTTACAGCGGGATATAGATAAGCTGCAGAACTGGGCAGAAAGGTGGCAAATGGAGTTCAATGTAGCTAAGTGTGAGGTGATTCACTTTGGTAAGAGTAATAAAAAGATGGGGTACTGGGCTAATGGTCGGATACTTGGTAGTGTGGATGAGCAGAGGGATCTTGGTGTCCATGTACACAGATCTTTGAAAGTTGCCACCCAGGTAAATAGTGCGGTGAAGAAGGCATATGGCGTACTGGCTTTTATTGGTAGAGGAATTGAGTTCCGGAGTCCTGAAGTCATGTTGCAGTTGTATAAGACTCTAGTGCGGCCGCATCTGGAATATTGTGTGCAGTTTTGGTCGCCATATTATAGGAAGGATGTGGAGGCAGAGGAGGTTTACCAGGATGTTGCCTGGTATGGTAGAAAGATCGTATGAGGAAAGGCTGAGGCACTTGGGGTTGTTTTCATTGGAGAAAAGAAGGTTTAGGGGTGACTTGATAGAGGTGTACAAGATGATTAGGGGTTTACATAGGGTCGACAGTGAGAATCTTTTTCCACGTATGGAGTCAGCTATTACAAGGGGGCATAGCTTTAAATTAAGGGGGGGTAGGTATAGGACAGATGTTAGGGGTAGGTTCTTTACTCAGCGAGTCGTGAGTTCATGGAATGCCCTGCCAGTAGCAGTGGTGAACTCTCCCTCATTATGGGCATTTAAGCGGGCAATGGATAGGCATATGGAGGATAGTGGGCTAGTGTAGGTTAGGTGGGCTTGGATCGGCGCAACATCGAGGGCCGAAGGGCCTGTACTGTGCTGTATTCTTCTATGTTCTAACAAAATGGTAAAGCAGTCGGTTGCTCGGACACAGGAATCTTGAGGTAAGCTGTAAAATCTCTCTCTCTCTCTCTCACACACACACACACACACACAATTTGATGAACAATAAAGTTTGATCAAAAAATGCTGGAGATCACAATGGGTCAGGCAGCACTCAGACTCGAAATACTAGCTTTCCTTTCTCTCCATGGATGCTTCCTGACACACTGTGATCCCCAGCACTTTGTGTTTCCAGTACAGATTCCAGCAACTGCAATAATTTGCTCTTAGATCTTCATCAAAGCTAGCTATACGAAAGCATCTGATGAAATCGTCGATCATGAACCCATGCCAGAGAAACGAGATCTGAAAATTTATCTCCTCTTAAGCTGTGAAAAGACAGCAAAAACTTTAGACTTCGACAGTAAACATAACCAAATGAATGTTATTTGTTTGTATTTCTTGCCCTTATTTTTAAGTGTATTCTATCTGAACATTTACTCCTAAGTAAATTTGTTATTGCACATTTATTTGGGTGGATTTATTTTTCAAAAATCAATTCCCAGGAAAATTGACTATTTTCATTATTCTACATATTTACAATGCTGTAACCATTACTATCATGCAGTGCAGGATGAGTTTGAACAATAAAATATTGAGCAGTCATAATAGAAGTTGCAGTCTCACTTTTTTTTAACCCCGGACCAAATAACCCTTCTTGAGAATTCTTAAACGAGGATTCAATTCACTCACATCAGTTAGCTCAGGCATATATTCACTATTGTCATTCACCTTGTCTTGTTAGTCATCTCAAATGCATCACTTCACATGTTTCAAGATTAAATTCCATTTGTCACTGTTTTGACTATCTGACCAGATGTTCAAAGCATCATGGCGTCGAAAGCTTTCCTCCTTGCTTTTTAGCACACCCCCTTTTTTCTCTAATCTATGAATATATGATCATATCTCCTATATTAATGTCAAGACAGACACAACAAACAACAAGGGACCCAACACCAAACCTGGTGGTACACCATTGAACACAGTCTTCCAGTCGCAAAAACACCCTTTGACCATTACCGTCTGCTTCCTGCCACTAAGTCAATTTTAGATCCAATTTGCTAAATTAGCCTGGATCCCATGGACTCAGCTCATTAAATATGCTATGTGAAACCTTGTCAAAAGCCATACTGAAGTCTATGTAGATTATATCAACTGCGCAACCCTCATATACACTCTTAGTCACCTCCTTGAGAAGTTAGACCAAATATGTTAGATATCATCTTCCTCTAACAAAGAAATGCTAGCTCCAAGCAGAGATTAATTCTGTCCCCTCAAGTTTTTTCCATCAGTTTCCCTACCACAAATCTTAGACTCATTGGCCTGTGGTTTTACCTTGTTTATCCCTTACCACCTTTCCTCAATAATGATGCTACATTAGCTATCTTCCTCTGACACCCTCTTGTAGCCAGACAACATTTGAAAATTAAAGTCAGAGCTCCTGTAATTCCCTCCCTCGCCTCCCAGAGCAGCCCGGGATTTCATTTGAACCTAGGAATTTATCCACTTGCAAGCCTGCTAAAACTGCTCAAATCTCCTCTCTCTCTATGTAAATTTGTTCAATTACATCACAGTCCTCTTCCCAATTTGTAGACCTGTGTTGTCCCTCTCTATACGGAATGCAGACAAAGTATTCAGTTATGTCTTCTAGTTCCATACACAGATTGCCACTTTAGTACCTAATGGGTCCTATTCTTTACTTGGTTATTCACTTGCTCCTAATACATGTGTAAAATGCCTTTGTTTTTTTATTAATGCTTTCCACCAATGTTTTCTCATGCCCTTCTTTGCTTTCTTATTTTCATTTTTAACCAACCACATGTATTTTCTGATGAAGAGTCATGTTGACTCAAAATGTTAGCTTGCTCTCTCCCCATTAATGCTGCCTGACCCGTTGTGAGTTCCAGCATTTGTTGTTTTCAGTACAGATTCCAGCATCTGCAGTAATATGGTGCTACCTTGCACTTTGTATATTCTTCCAGGATATTGGCTGTTTAGAACCTTTACACCTACCATAAGCATCCTTTCTGTTCTATATTTGATCCGGTTCTTGACATCCAGGGTTCTCTGTGTTTGCTGGTCACACCCTACATCTTGATCCTGCCCTCTCTGTATTATCTTTCTGAATGTCTCCCACTGCTCTGATGTGGATTATCTTGCCACAGTAACTGCTCCCAGTCCAATTTGGCCAGATTCTATCTTACTTTATTAAAATCCAACCTTCCCCAGTTTAGAACCTTTATTCCCAATCTATCTTTGTCCTGAACCATTAGCAAACCAATCCACAATGGTGTTGCCCCATTTTGGTTCAGGTGTGATGTACCACACCTATACAGGTCCCACCTTCCCCAGAAATGGTCCCAATGATTCTGGAATCTAAAGTCCTTTGTCTTTCAGTAATCCTTCAGCCACACATAGAACTATTCCCTCTGCTTATTATTATTATCCATACCACATGTGCCACAATACTGGTTCTTTTTGCAAGGTTACTATACACTTGAACTTTTTTTTAAGAGAAGGAGTTAAGTGGCCAGGTTCCAACCAGTCTGGGTTTAAAAGTTTTACTGGGGTCCTTTGTTTACCCATAATAGATAGAGCTTCAGGCCAAAGGCTTTCATGTCTTTAAAAAAACAGTATAATCACAGGAGAATGGCCAGCTAGCTGCATAGCTAGCTTTCATTTAGATTAAAGTATTTTTTTGATTCATTTCAGAGCTTTAGTCAGTTCAGTTGCAGCAGGGGATGTGTGAAACATGCTCCTGACCTTTCTCTCTCTCTCTGTCTCTCCTCCCCTCTCTCTCTCTCTATCTCTCTCTCTCTAATTTCAAGCCTGTAAGCTCTAGTTTGTTTCATTTTTACTGTTTGTTCTTAGGGATGTGTTTATTGGGACAGTTGCAAGTATTTTCAGAACAGCATCACTAAGTTGGGTTTGTATACGATAAGTCATCCGGTCTTTGGTCTTCTGTTCTTTGTGTTTTATTCTATAGTTTTGTAAATAAATTTTGTCTGTTTAAATCTTGACAGTTGAACCAACCAATTTACTCTGGGAATATCCACTATACACTTCGCTAAAACAAATAGCAAATTTACGGTCTGGGCAATCTGCTTAAAAATGTTTTGAAGGACTGGCCTAGTCCATAACACATGGTACAAGGAGCAATCCAGAGTTGGCAATCTTTACGGTCCTTCTTTTTTAATCTGCTACCTACCTCCCTAATTTCTTGTTGCAGGATCTCCTCCCTCTTTCTACCATGTCTTTGGTGCAAATCTCTGTCGATTCACCTTCAGGAAGATTATAGCCATTTAGTGACTTTCTTGATCCAGGCCTGAAGGAAGTAACATACCATCCTGGAGTCATGTCTGTGGCTTCAGAAATGTCTGTCTGTAACACTCACTACTGAGTCTCTTACCATTATTGTTTTCCCTCTCTTTCTGCTCCCTCCTTGTGCAACTGGGGTCTGACTGCATTCACCAGATGAGCTGTCACTTTTACCATTTTCCAATGGAGGAAAGCTGTATATGAGCAAGATGCACTCTGGGGCTTTGCTGACTACCGCTCTGCCTCCCCTTCCTCTGACTAATGGTCACCTGTGACTTCATTGCAAGGTGACCATGTCTAAAAATGCAATCTCTATGGAATACTCAGGCTCACGGATGCACTGATATGCCTCCAGCCAGTGCTCATGCTCCAAAGCCCAATGGTCAAGCTAATGGAACTTGTCCCATGTCCTGCAGATGTGGTCATCGAGACTGCCCAGTTTGGACTGGAGTCACATGTCTCTAGCTCAGAACAGAAGCGAGCTGAATTGGATGGGTATCTCAACCCTGTTTCCAAACCAGGGATTTCTATTGCCAGAGAAACCAGGGTGGGATATTTTGGACTATGGAGAGGGTTTTGAGGAACTTTACTTGTTGTGGTGAAAGATGCTGATCCTATTTTCATCATTCTTGATGTTGCTACACAATACCTCAGTAACATTACTCACCAAGACTTCAAGAATAAGAGGGAACTGAAGCAATGGGATCTTTATCCCAAACTGATCAAACTTTGACCCAGTCACTTGGGTATTACAGTTCAAAGAGTTGGGTTTACACCTGCGTGGAGCTGAAATGATAGTTGGCAACAAAAAGCAGCCAAGCATTTGTACCAAGGTTTGTACAAACATTATGTGTCTGTTTGGGGGTCTACAATTATCAAATGGCTTCAGTTCTGTCATGCACGCAGGCCAGAGGCATGGACACGCCACCAATGTAAGGGTTCTTAAGGTAATAGGGAGCAGATGATGCAAAAGGTGTGACCAAGATGAATGGAATACTCTAAGCCAGAACCCAAGGGGTATGCTATTGGGCTCAGCTGTCTGGACATGTTGGAGTGCCAGTATAGAGATGCCTGAGAATAACATCAGAAAGTACTGGAGGAACTGTATCTCTCTCTGGAAAGAGTTAACATTTTGAGTCTCAGATAACTCTTCTTCAGAACAGCTTGTAAGTGTTTGCTCAGATGGTCCCAGGCATCTGCACTGTTACATAGGATTAAACCTAATTCTGCTGGGAGCACACAACGTTTTGGTCACTCTTAATGATTTTTAGCAGCAAGTTCTGCTCAGGGCTTTGTTGTGGAAGCATGAAGCATTTCCCAATTTCACCATCACCTGCACAGAGATTCAGGGAACCTGCTTGCACAGGTGATGGTATTAAGTATTTCTCCAGACACATGGACTCTCAGGTAGAAAGGCTTCAATAGCTGGCATTCCTCAGGCCCTAGGCTGCAAGACTTCGCACGTGACCTCCAGAGCACCCAGTATTGGACCTGAGGGGTTTAACATTAGAAACGTGTTTGTTCTAATCAGTGTATAGGTGGTGAGTGACTACAGGAATGGGGTGTGTGTGTGTGTCTGTCTGTCTGTCTGTCTGTGTGGTCCATTCCTAGTGTTGTTCATGATCCTCTCTGGATCAACACCAGCAAACACAGTGACCACAGCCTGCACTGTTATTGTAATCTATTTCTTTATTTATCAATCAGTTTGTTTAACATTAGAGCATAAAATCATACCAGGTTACAAACAAAGCTGTCTCAGCCTCATTCCTGAGACTTGGGTCTGGCCAGCACTGGTGAGGGAGAATTGCCTAGGCTTCAGTCTATCAGCCAAGCCTATCTGCTCTGACCTTTGAGCTCAGGGCCTAGCATCTGTGATAATTGTTGCCGGGTTGCACTGCTGATGTCTTCAAAACACTTTTATTTTTATATGTTTTCTCTTCAAAGCTTTGGAAAGTTTGATTCTTGCCCAGGATCCTTGTGACTATAAGATCATGCATCCGAGGATCGTATCAGCAAGATACACCTGTTTTAAAGCTCGCCCTCTGACTTCAATTTCGTAGCCTTGGTAACCACAAGGGTTAAGCAGCCTTTTAGCAGCCCTCATCACCAGATTCCTGCTAAATAAGCAGTGCCTGGCTCTGCTTTGCACAGTGGGCTATTGTTCTTGGAAAGTTGGCCTCTCTCTTTGTCGAGACTTTGCTGTTAACTGTTCTGGTAAAGTGGAGGCGTTAAGATGGAGCTATGAATTTTTTTAGATTAGATTAGATTACTTGCAGTGTGGAAACAAGCCCTTCAGCCCAACAAGACCACACCGACCCTCCAAAGAGCAACCCACCCAGACCCATTCCCCTACATTTACCTCTTCACCTAATACTACGGGCAATTTAGCATGGCCAATTCACCTAACCTGCACATTTTTGGACTGTGGGAGGAAATCGGAGCATCTCCCGCACTGGACAGCTGTTGCGATGCCTTCAAACTGCAATAGACATCTTATCCCATTGCCCAGGGATGTGTCTCATGACTCAGTGACTCAGCAGCTCTGCTTCCAATTGGGTAGCTCCTTAGTTCCCTGGGAATGATGCAAAACAACATTTGATATGAACAATACTGAAATGCATACCCTTGTTAAATATCATTATAGAAACATAGAAAAGAGGAGCAGGAGTAGGCCATTTGTTCCTCAAGCCTCTACTGCCATTCAATGTGATCATGGTTTATCTCTGAACTCAGTACCCTGTTCCTCCCCAGACCCGGTGATCCCTTTCGCCCTACGAACTATATCTAACTTCTTCTTAAAAGCGTTCAATAATTTGATCTCAATTGCTTTCTGTGACTGAGAATTCCACAAAATCATCACTCACTGGGTGAAAAACATCCTCCTCATTTCAGTCCTAAATGGCCTTAGATTGTGAGCCTTGGTTCTTTGTTCCTTTTTTAACAGGAACTTCCTTCCTCATATACCCTGTCTAATCCTGTTAGAATTCTTAAGGTTTCAGGCAAATGAAATTGTGTGTTTGGTGTCCTGAGGTCTCAGGAAGCAGCTTGCAATATCCGCCTGCCTGAACTTCTGAACGGTGATTATTGGCTGCATTCTGTGGGATGTGGTGCCCATAAGGGGATACGGATTGATGAGATTGATGCTGAAAAGGGGCGCACATTGCTGGAGATCAGCAGGCAGACAGTTGAGGAGGAAACCAAGGGAGACTCATGGCCAGGGGAGTCAGGGAAGTCCAAAAGTGGAAGGTGCTGAGGGAAGGGTTAGCTGTCAACATGATATAAAGTTATTGGTGGGTCCCATGGAGGGCGCCATTATCACCAGGGAACTCCAAATACAGCTCTGATTCACTTGAGCAACTCTGAAGAGCTCACAGTATGACAAGTGCATGGTGATGAACAAGAACTGTGTCTTCAAATGAGGAATTTCCACACCACCAACCTTCAGAATCCTGCCATCACAAGCTCAATCAGAAAAGATAATAACCTTACTTTATCTTTGAAGTTAAAAATCATACAACACCAAGTTATAGTCCAACAGGTTTATTTGGAAGTATTAACTTTCAGCGCGCTGCTCCTTCATCAGGTAACTAGTGGGGCAGGATCATAAGACCCAGAATTTATAGCAAAAGATTACAGTGTCATGCAATTAAAATGATATGTTGAAGATTTGAAGATATCTTTGAAGATATGTCATCAGCTTCCCCTGCTCAATGAACAGCTAGTAACAAGTGTAATATGTATATTTACAGAGTTCATCACAATTAACTACCATCTTCTAAAACTATGGTGACCCAATTAGTCTTCGCTGGGACTAGGTTGCTGACAATATGTAAGCAGCCCATATTGCCTCAGAGTAGGTGCAGGCAGGCTGCTTCCCTCTCAGGCTGGGTCATTATGAGGAACATCATGGCCAGCCTCAGCTTTCAGTGAATGGCAAGTGTCCCACGCTCCCTAGCAGCTGCACTCCCTCACAGTCTCTGCAGGGGCAACCATGGTCCCTGTGAACTGGGTCTCAGAGGTTTGTGGGAGATGGGTAGGTTAATAGGAGAGGGTGACGAATGCTGCTCAGGGCCCTCATCCTACTCAGTTCTGGTTCCCTAATGGTTGTTTTCCCTGGGTCATTATGGATCTGCATATGGATTAACATATGGGTCTCACTTCTTGCAAAAAGGCAATCTGTGGCTCTGGTTTGATATTGGGGTGATATTAGGGAGTGGGATATTGGCAAGTTTTTAGCTCATCACCATAACAACATTGAATGGCTGTGACCCATTAGACTATAACATACAGAGATAGGGAAAGATGAAATCTTTGAAGGAATCAGAACAGAAAGATGTAATATATTCACCACACTCTGCATTGGTTCTGATATTATTTATTAGAAATGCTTAAAATTGCAAAAAAACTACATTTTTTTCTTTGAAGAATGCGTGCAAGTGAATATCGTTGCTTTCTAAACTTTATGTAATTCTTGAGCTCACAATCTGAAGGAAGCTCCGAGCAACAACACCACAACCTCCATCGTGCAAAAGACAAGGAGTCAGGTCCCAATCCATCACAGCCATGGATAGGACGTCAGACTCTGTACTGTCAGTGCCAATCTAATCCTCACTGGCTAACTGGACAAATGCATTCTGTTGTGACACTAGCATGTATTAGAAAAATTTATAAGTTGCTACCCAACTAGATTGAAGTTATGATGTAGAGGCTTGACATTATAGCATGGCCGGAAGATTGGTTAGCCATCAGAAAACAGAATAGGCATAAATGGGTCAACCATTTGGATTCTCAAGATATGGTAAACAAGAGGGAGCCTCAACTGTTTCCAATTCACTTCAATCACTAAATTTTTCAATAAACAAAATTTAACTTAGTTATTGAAATTCCCATCAAAACAGGCACTTTCTTACCACTAATAGCTTTTTAAAAATTCTTCTGTGCAGTTTATATTCCTCCCAAATTTATTACAGATTATCAGAAAGGATGTTAATTTGTATCAATTATTATGAAGTCTAGAAGATCAGCTCTAATATAAAGCTGAAACCTAATGCTATTTTCTTTGATAAAGCTGACAATCTAAGGAGTATTGCCTCTCTCATTTAAACTTGGAAGGTCAAATAAGCAGTCTCTCTCAGTCTTGTGGCTACAATTACAACGTCTTCTATTTCCATGCTGTAAGTTTAAAACAGAAAATTGGAGGAAGTGATGCAGAAGATTTTAGTCTGATCAAACGAACTGCTTTAACTACTTTCTTACAAGTTCTCTTTACCAAATGGATGACATTCACATTCTATTGAGAGGGATGAAATTCAATCAGTTTTTACAGCTTGATAGAGTAATTTAAAGGAACTTCCTTGGAGTGCTAAGGCTCTACAGGACACATTTTTACTTTCTCACTCTTGTTTTGTAATTTTTCTTGTCATTCTTGCCTTGCTCTTTAGTCTGATGATCTGCTCAAATTGTCTATATTTGTATTTACTTTCAATTAATCTGTTTACATAAATGGTTCTAAATTCATTATATCCTCAATCATCCATAGCCTCTGGAAAACATGAACTCAGATTTATGTTTCTTAATTTGGTTCTGTTGTCTGCAGAAAAATTCACTCAATTACTGTAAAGCAACATCATATATGGACTCATCAGTACCCAGCTTTCATCTGTACCAATCTTGATGATACATCTTACTAAGAGTTCCAATCCCAAAGCCCTTGTCTATTCAAATCTAATTTCTTCCTTACTCCTGTTTGCAATTTTGCTCACTTTATCCCAATTGTTTTACACTCACTCAATTTCTCTACAGAATAGGTGTCATTGTCTTGCAAATTAAGATGCTTTCCCACTTTACTGGCTGCATTAACATGCTGAGCTGTTTCTCAAGAAGGTGCATATGATTGAAACCCGTTCTTTGGCGCAATATTCCCATCCTTTATACCAGTCTATTTGGACTAGTCTCAGAATATCCTTACACATTCATGCAATATCTCAATACTGTGCCATACATTCTTAACTCTTGTATGTTCTTCATAGAATTTTGAAATTCCAGCAATCCCTGGATCAAATTCTAGAGTTTCCTCCCGGATGTCAACACAAGCAAGTGGACTGCAATGATTCAAGAAGGAAGCTCACTACCACCTTCTCAAGGGCAGGCAATATATGCTGGCCAGCCATCAATACCCATGTCCCATGGATGAATTTTAAAATTTTTTTGAAACAAACGAGTATGGAGACATCTATCAGCATTCCTCAATGGTACTCCTGATCAGATGGTCTCTATATAAGCAGCTGCATTTGCTTCTGTTTCAACAGAATCCATTTCAAGCATACCACAAGACATTTTGTATATTACCTTCATCATTTTACCTTCGATAAATGTCAGCTATTTTCTAACCAACCTGTTCAGAGATGTTATTCCACACCTCTGGAGCAGATGACACTTGAACCGAGGGCCCAAGCTCAAAGGTGTGGATATTATTGCTGCCCCATGCTATGGTTGTTCTTGCTTGTAGTTTGACTTTAATTATCAAAGCTGCTGTTTCAGCTAAAACGTTTCCCCAGCCATTTATAGTCATAGAGTCATAGAGATGTACAGCATGGAAACAGACCCTTCGGTCCAACCCGTCCATGCCGACCAGATATCCCAACCCAATCTAGTCCCACCTGCCAGCACCCGGCCCATATCCCTCCAAACCCTTCCTATTCATATACCATCCAAATGCCTCTTAAATGTTGCAATTTTACCAGCCTCCACCACATCCTCTGGCAGCTCATTCCATACACGTACCACCCTCTGTGTGAAAACGTTGCCCCTTAGGTCTCTTTTATATCTTTCCCCTCTCACTCTAAACCTATGCTCTCTAGTTCTGGACTCCCCAACCCCAGGGAAAAGACTTTGCCTATTTATCCTATCCATGTCCCTCAGAATTTTGTATACCTCTATAAGGTCACCCCTCAACCTCTGACACTCCAGGGAAAACAGCCCCAGCCTGTTTAGCCTCTCCCTATAGCTCAAATCCTCCAACCCTGGCAACATCCTTGTAAATCTTTTCTGAACAATTTCATGTTTCACAACATCTTTCCAATAGGAAGGAGACCAGAATTGCATGCAATATTCCAACAGTGGCCTAACCAATGTCCTGTACAGCCGCAACATGACCTCCCAACTCCTGTACTCAATATTCTGACCAATAAAGGAAAGCATACCAAATGGCTTCTTCACTATCCTATCTACCTGTGACTCCACTTTCAAGAAGCTATGAACCTGCACTCCAAAGTCTCTTTGTTCAGCAACGACTCCCTAGGACCTTACCATTAAGTGTATAAGTCCTGCTAAGATTTGCTTTCCCAAAATGCAGCACCTCGCATTTATCTGAATTAAACTCCATCTGCCACTTTTCAGCCCATTGGCTCATCTGGTCCACATCCTGTTGTAATTTGAGGTAACCCTCTTCGCTGTCCACTACACCTCTAATTTTGATATCATCTGCAAACTTACTAACTGTACCTCTTATGTTCACATCCAAATCATTTATGTAAATGACAAAAAGTAGAAGGCCCAGCACCGATCCTTGTGGCACTCCACTGGTCACAGGCGTCCAGTGTGAAAAACAACCCTCCACCACCACCCTCTGTCTTCTACCTTTGAGCCAGTTCTGTATCCAAATGGCTAGTTATCCCTGTATTCCAAGAGATCTAAGCTTTCTAATCAGACTCCCATGGGAACCTTGTCAAATGCCTTACTGAAGTCCATATAGATCACATCTACTGCTCTGCCCTCATCAATCTTCTTTGTTACTTCATCAAAAAACTCAATCAAGTTTGTGAGACATGATTTCCCACGCACAAAGCCATGTTGACTATCCCTAATCAATCCTTGCCTTTCCAAATACATGTACATCCTGTCCCTCAGGATTCCCTCCAACAACTTGCCCACCACCGAGGTCAGGCTCACTTGTCTATAGTTCCCTGGGTTGTCCTTACCACCTTTCTTAAACAGTGGCACCACATTTGCCAACCTCCAGTCTTCCGTCACCTGACCTGTGACTATCGATAATACAAATATCTCAGCAAGAGGCCCAGTAATCACTTCTCTAGCTTCCCACAGAGTTCCAGGTATACCTGATCAGGTCCTGGGGATTTATCCACTTTTAACCGTTTCAAGACATCCAGCACTTCCTCCTCTGTAATCTGGACATTTTGCAAGATGTCACCATCTATTTCCCTACAGTCTATATCTTCCATATCCTTTTCCACAGGAAATACTGATGCAAAATATTCATTTATTATCTCCCCCATTTTCTGTGGCTCCACACAAAGGGCGCCTTGCTGATCTTTGAGGGGCCCTATTCTCTCCCTAGTTACCCTTTTGTCCTTAATATATTTGTAAAACCCTTTGGATTCTCCTTAATTCTATTTGCCAAAGCTATCTCATGTCCCCATTTTGCCCTCCTGATTTCCCTCTTAAGTATACTCCTACTTTCTTTATACTCTTCTAAGGATTCACTCGATCTATTCTGCCTATACCTGACATATGCTTCCTTCTTTTTCTTAACCAAACCCTCAATTTCTTTAATCATCCAGCATTCCCTATAGTTACCTGCCTTTCCTTTCACCTTGACAGGAATATACTTTCTCTGGATTCTTGTTATCGCATTTCTGAAGACTTCCCATTTTCCAGCTGTCCCTTTACCTGCAAACATCTGCTTCCACTCAGCTTTTGAAAGTTCTTGCCTAATACCATCAAAATTGGCCTTTCTCCAATTTAGAACTTCAACTTTTAGATCTGGTCTATCTTTTTCCATCACTATTTTAAAACAAATAGACTTATGGTTGCTGGCCCCAAAGTGCTCCCCCACTGACACCTTAGTCACCTGCCCTGCCTTATTTCCCAAGAGTAGGTCAAGTTTTGCACCTTCTCTAGTAGGTACATTTTATGTCAACTAACAACTACTTTCAGCCATCTTATGCTGCCTAAGCCAAGGACAGTCATAACATTCACTCAATCTTATCTTAAGAGGGAATATAAGACAGAATGTGCCAGTGCCCTTTGGAGTTTAGAAAAATGAGAGGAAAGCTCATTAAAACATATAGAGCTTTGAGTGGATTTGACAGAGTGATACAGTAAGTATAATTGTCCTTGTGGACGTCACCTTAAAACAAGCAATATCCTAAATTTATAGAGTCATGGGGATATACAGCACGAAAACAGACTCTTCGGTTCAACTCGTCCATGCTGACCAGATATCCTAAATTAATTTAGTCCCATTTGCCAGCATTTGCCCCATATCTCTCTAAACCTTTCCTATTCTTAAACCCATTCAAATGCCTTTTAAATGTTGTAATTGTACCAGCCACCATTTCCTCTGGCAGTTCATTCACTACACGCACCACTCTCTACATGAAAAAGTTGCCTCTTATGTCCCTTTTAAATCTTACCCCTCTCACCTTTAACCTCTAGTTTTGGACTCCCCAACCCTAGGGAAAAGACCTTGTCTGTTCACTCTATCCATGCCTTTCATGACTTTATAAACCTTTATAAGGTCACCCCTCAGCCTCCGAAGCTCCAGGAAAGGTAGCCCCAGCCTGTCCAATCTCTCCCTTTGGCTCAAACACTTAAACCCTGGCAACAATGTCTCTGAACCCTTTCAACAACATCTTTCCTTTAGCAGGGAGACCAGAATTGCATGCAGAATTCCAAAAACTGGCCTAACTCATGTCCTACATAGATGTAACATGACCCCCCAACTCCTATACACAATGCACTGACCAATAAAGGCAAGCATGCCAAATGCTTTCTTCATTACCCTATTTCCCTGCAACTCCACTTTAAAGGAACTATGAACCCACATTCCAAAGTCTCCTTGTTTGGCAATACTGTCCAAGACCTTACTATTAAGTGTATCAGTCCTGCCCTGAAAGAGGACCTGTTTATAGATTATCAGGAACTAGGAATCAAATTAAAGAATAGGTCCTCAAGGGTTATAATCTCTATATTACTGCCTGAGTCCTGTCAAATTAGCATAGAGATGTGAGAATAAGGGAAAGAAAGGTGTGACTAAAAGAGTGGGGCAGGAAAGAGGCGTTTCTTTTCATGGGGCACTGGTATCAGTACAGGAGGATCTGTACTGTTGGCACGGTCTCCACCTGAAGCCAAGTGGGACCAGTGTTCTAATGAAAGGAGTAAATAGGGTGGTTAACCGGACTATAACCTTGGGGTGGTGGTGGTGGGTGGGAGAGAAGGGTAAAACTCCAAGAAGTATAATGATCGATAGCAAGCAACACAGCAGGTTAACATCTGTGGGGGTGGATAAGTATGGAAAAAATGAAAAGGAAAGAGAACTGAAGAGCAGTTATTAAATTCTCCTGCACACAAAATAGGCCAGACTGTTTGGAGAGGGTTAGGAATCAAACTTCAAACACACTGGATAAATGAATAACAAGAAAAAGAGGAACGGGTAATACATGACTGAAGGTATTGTAACTGAGCGTACGCAGTATACAAAATAAGGTAAAAGAACTTGTGGCACAGATTGAAATTGGCAGGTATGATGTGGTGGACATCACAGAGACATGACTGCAGGGGGATCATGAATGTGGGCTAAATATCCAAATAAGGATTCTGGGTAATCCAAGATGGAGAACGGGAAAAGATTGTGGCTGTAAGAGCTGCTCCTTTTTTGAGGTATTTTAGGTGTTGGAGGCAATTTCTTCGGATTCCAGGAGCAGCAATGCTGTTTTATATGCTGTTGCATTGTTTTGGAACTTTAGGGAGAAAAAAGGTCAAAACAACGGCACTTTTAAAATGAAGAAATACAGACAAAGGCATAGAACACACATGGTCAGGAGAGAGAGAGAGAAAGAAACCTACACTACTAACTGACACAGCAGTTTCTCTGTACAGTTACAATGATGTTGTCAGGGTTGGAGGGTTTGAGCTACGGGGAGAGACTGAATAGGCTGGGGCTGTTTTCCCTGGAGCGTCGGAGGCTGACGGGTAACGTTATAGAGGTTTATAAACTCATGACAGGCATGAATAGGATAAACAGACAAGGTCTTTTCCCTGAGGTGGGGGGAGTCCAGAACTAGAGGGCATAGGTTTAAGGTGAGAGAGGAAAGATGTAAAAGGGACCAAAGAACAACTTTTTCCCACAGAGGGTGGTGCATATATGGAATGAGCTGCCAGAGGAAGTGGTGGAGGCTGGTACAATTACAGCATTTAAAAGGCAGCTGGTTGGGTACACGAATAGGAAAGATTTAGAGGGATATGGGCCAAGTGCTGGCAAATGGGACCAGGTTGGGTTGGGATATCTGGTTGGAATGGACAAGTTGGACTGAAGGGTCTGTTTCTCTGCTATATATTTCCATGACTCTATGGCTCTATGAACATTCTGTCGAAAAGACAGGCAGATGAGCAGAGGGGATGGGATTGCCTTGTTGGTTAAAAAAAAGAAATTAAATCAATAGCAATAAACTAAGTATGGTCAGTTGATGTAGAATCTATGTGGGTGGAGTTGAGGAACTGCAAAGATTTAAAAAATCCATAATGGGAGTTATCCACAGGCCTCCAAACAGGAGTCAGGATTTGGGGCATAAGATACACCAGAAGATAGAAAAGGCATGTATGAAAGGCAAGGTTACAGTGATAATGGGGAATTTTAATATGCAGGTGGACTGGAAAATCAGGTTGGTAGTAGATCGCAAGGACAGGAATTTGTGGAATGTTTACAAGATGGCTTTTTGGAGCAGTTTGTAGTGGAGCCCACTAGGGAACAGGCAATACTGCTGCTCCTTGGATGCTGCCTGAACTGCTGTGCTCTTCCAGCACCACTAATCCAGAATACTGGATTTAGTGTTGTGCAATGAGGCAAATTGATAATGAAGCTCAAGGTGAAGGAACCCTTAGGAAGCCGTGACCGTGATATGATAGAATTTACTCTGGAATGCGAGGAAAAGGTGGTATCAGATGTAACGGTATTAAAGTTCAATAAAGGCAAATACATAGACATGAGGGAGGAGCTGGCCAGAATTGACTGGGAGAAGAGCCTAGGCAGAAAGACAGTGGAACAGCAATGGCAGGAGTTTCTGGGGGTAATCCAGGACACCACAGCAGAGATTCATCCTGAGGAAAAGGAAGCATACTGAAGTGACAATGAGGCAATCAATGCTGACTAGGGAGATCAGGGATAGCATAAAAGTATAGGAGGAAGAATATAATGTGGTGAAGTGCAGTGTGAAGCCAGAGGATTGGGAAGCCTACAAAAACCAACAGAGGACAACAAAGAAAGAAATAAAGAGGGAGAAGATTAAATATGAGGGTGAGCTAGCTGATAATATTGGGGAAGATTACAAGCATTTCTTTTGAAATATCAAGGGCAAAAGAGAGGCCAAAGTAGACATTGGACTGCTGGAAAATGATGCTGGAGAAGTAATAAAGGGGAACAAAGGAATGGCAGAGGAACTGAGTAAGTACTTTGCGTCAGCCTTTATGGTGGAAGACACAATGAATATCCCAAAAATTGAAAAGAGTTGGGCGCAGAGATGAGTACAGTGGCCCTCACCAAGGAGAAGGTGCTAGAAAAACGGAAAGATCTGACAGTAGGTAAATCACCTAGACCAGATGGGTGACACCCTAGAGTTCTGAAATAAATAACAGAAGAGATAGTGGAGGTTTTAGTAGTGATTGATCAGGTATCAGTTGAGTCAGGGAGGGTTCCAGAGGATTGGAAAATTGCTAAAGTAACCCCCCTGTTTAAGAAGGAAGTAAGGTAAAAGATGGGAAATTATAGAACAATTAGCCTGACCTCAGTCATTGGTAAGATTTTGGAGTCTATTGTGAAGGATAAGATTTCTGAATACTTGGAAGTGTGTGCTAAAATAGGGCAAAGTCAGCACGGTTTCATCAAGGGGAGGTCATGCCTGATAAATCATTAGAATTCTTTTAGGAAATAATGAACATGTTGGACCAATGGATGTCATCCATCTGGACTTTCAGAAGGCCTTTTATAAGATACCGCACAAGAGGCTACAGAGTAAGAAAAGGGCCCATGGTGTTAGAGGCAAGGTGCTAGCATGGGAAGAAGCTTGGCTGTCTGGCAGAGACAGGGAGGGGGGATAAAAGGGACCTTCTCAGGATGGAAGCCAGTGACAAGTCAAGTTCCACAAGGGTCAGTGTTGGGAACACAATGTTTCACCTTAGCACTAACAGCCCAGGTGAAGGAACTGAGGGCATTCTGGTTACGTTTGCAGATGCTACAAAGCTAGGTGGAGGGGCAGGTAGTATTGAAGAGGCAGGGAGGCTACAGAAAGATTTAGACAAGTTAGGAGAGTGGGCAAATGGGTGGCAGATGAAATATAATGTGGAAAAATGTGAGGTTATGCATTTTGGTAGGAGAAAAAGGTATAGACTATTTTCTAAATGGGGAGAAAATTCAGAAATCTGAAGACTTGGGAGTCCCAGTCCAGGTTTCTGTTATGGTAAACTTGCAGGTTGAATCCATAGTTAGGAAGGTAAATACAATGTTGTTATTCATCTCGAGAGGATGAGAATATAAAAGCAGGGATGCACTTCTGACGCTTTATAAGGCTCTGCTCTGAGCATTGTGAGCAATTTCGGGTTTCATATCTCAGGAAGGATGTAATGGCCCTGGAGCTGGTCTAGAGGAGGTTCATGGGAATGATCCCAGGAATGAAAGCCTTAACACATGAGGAATGTTTGAGGACTCTGGGACTACACTCGATGGAGTTTAGATCTGATTTAAACTTACAGAATACTGAGCGGCCTGGAAAGAATGGACATGGGGAAGATGTTTCTATTGGCCGGAGAGATGAGGAACTGAGGGCTCAGTCTTAGAGTAAAGGGAAGACCCTTCAGAACAGAGATAAGGAGAAACCCCTTCAGTGGTAAATCTGTGGAATTCATTGCCAGAGAAGGCTGTGGAGGCGAGGTCATTGAATATATTTAAAACAGAGAGAGATAACTTCTTGATTATAAAGGGGATCAAAGGTTACGGGGCGAAAGCAGGAAATGGGGTTGAAAAACCTATCAGCCATTATTGAATGGCAGAGTAGACTCGATGGACTGAATGGCCGATGTCTGCTCTTATGTCTTATAGTTTTATGGTTTTCCCTACCATAATGTAGCACCTCGCATTTACCTAGATTAAATTCCATTTGCCACTCCTCGGCCCATTCGATCAAGGACCATTGTACTCTGAGGTAACCTTCTTCACTGTCCACTACACCACCAATTTTGATGCCATCTGCAAACTTCCGAACCATATCTTTTATATTTTGACAAGGATGAAGAAAAATGTTTCTCCATAATGAATCTTTGGAAACCTTTTACCAGATATTGGTAGAGTATGGGTCAATTTTTATAAAAGGCAGAGTTAGATTCTTGCCACCCAGAACAGGAACTGAGGTTATAATCAGATCAGCTATTGTTTTGGCGAATGCAGAGCTGGCTTAAGAAAGCATAAGAATTTTTTTTAAGAATCCCTACAGTGCAGAAGCAGGCCATTCGGCCCAACAAGTGCACACTGACCCTCCGCAGAGTAACCCACCCAGGCCCATTGCTCTGCATTTACCCCTGACTGATGCACGTAATCTATGCATCTCTAAACACCATGGGCAATTTAGCATGGCCAATTCACCTAACTTACACATCTTTGAATTATAGCAGGAAACCAGAGCACCTGGAGGAAACCCATGCAGACACAGGGAGAACATGCAAACTCCACACAGACAGTCACCTGAGGCTGGAATCAAACCCAGGTCTCTGGCGCCGTGAGGCAGCAGTGCTAACCACTGAGCCACCATGCCGCCCATAGGTCAGCTCTTTCCCCTAATGCATCTGCTTAGCCACATTGTGAAGAGAGATGCAGGGATGTTACCCACTGTACATCAAAATATCATTCTTTCATTTTTAAGTCATAGATTTTTAATATGCTTTAATTCAGACAGCATAACCTGCAACTCAGTCATGATGACAATTGCAGCTGTCTTAACTGTGGTCCAAGGCGAATTTTGCAAATTTTTGCCATTTTGGTTCTCCTCACAAAACTTCCATGTGCCCTTTAAACAGAATACTAGCCTGTTAAGAAGCTGTTATTGACAATATAACCTTGGCTTCTCATTTTTATAGCACTCTGACAGCTTCTATCAGCTCTTGCCATCAATCTTGTGGGAAAATATATATTTCACAAAAGTACAAGAACTCTATGCCGATGAATCATCGGGACTTGAAGGCTCATGTGACATATTAAAATGATTCTAAAGAAGGTTTACTTTCATTACCATCCCTTTTTTTAAAATTTAAAAAGACTTATATTTATGTAATATCCTCCACAGCCTCAGGATGCCTGCAAGTAATTTATGACTTTTGTCATGATTTCGGATCAGAGGAGAAGGATGAAAGCATGTTGCAGGTCCCCATGAGCACTGAGGAAAATAAAATATAGAGCGTAGCAGTTGTGTGATGTTAACCTTGTTTTTTTTTTAAACAGCTTGAACATTGCAGAAGGAAAGAGGCTGAAGTAGGGGTGGAGCAAGGAGATACATTAGTGAGGGAGTTGCAAAAGGAAGTAATGAGTGCTACTCTTTAGTGGTTTCGGAAAGATTGAAGTGAAGACTGTAATGATTTCATGGCATGATGAGTATGTGAGTGAGTGGGAAACCAATGTGCTATTTGGAAACAGCAAAAGAGAAAGAAGGGGTTTAAAAGACTGAAGCATAATATCTCATTCTACTTAGGCCTTCTGTGACTTCAGGGTAGCTCAATGTACTTTGTGGTCAATACTGAGGCATGCAGCAATGTGACTTGCTCACTTTTCACACAATCTCATAAGCAATAAAGACTCGAATGGTGAGGGAATTTGTAGTAGGTTGACTGAGCAGTATAACAAGAGGAAGACTCCCCTATTTTTGCTTTTGTATTAGGATGGAATCTTTCACACTTGCTTGTTGCAGGCATATGCAGTCTCAGTTTATTACTGTTAGGATCAGAGCCCAGACAAGATTCCCCAGCTTCTTATAGTTCCCGATGGGATATGCCAAATTGCTAAGCTCCCCAGGTAAGGATAGATAAATTGGATTCTCTATTTTAATCATGCACACGCCTCAGTTGTTTGCAACAAGATCAGTTTGAAAAGACTGCTTATCTTGAGGATTTGTTCCAGATCAAACCTAATTTAGGTCAGGAATCAATTTATCCAGACATTCTTGGTTTAATGAAGAGTGAGTTTATTAATTGCTAAATACAAGAAAAGTTAGAAATTCAACATGAATCACAAAAAACTAACATCCAAATTCAGTGGGTAATAGGGAAGGTGCATGGAATGTTGGCCTTTCTTTCACAGAGAATAGGATATAAGAGTAAGGAGGCTTTGCTCAAACTGTACAAGGCTCTAGACAGATGATGGCTGGATTACTGTGAACAAGTTTGAATCGCTTATCTAATGGCAGGAAAGACATACTGCCATTGAAGGCAGTCCAGAGATTCAAGGTATAGGTGAACTTTCATGTGAAGAGAGGATGAGTAGATTGGGTTGGAATATGGAAGAATGAGGGGTAGCTTTATTGAAGCACACAAGAATCTTAGAGGACTTGACAGGGTTGATGTGGAAATGTTGTTTCGCCTTGTGGGAGAGTCTTGGACCGGACTGTATAACCTCAGGATAAGGGTTCACATGCTTAAGAAAGAGGTGAGGAGAAATTACTTCTCTCAAAGAGTCATAAATCTGTGGAATTCTTTACTGAAGAAGGGCTATTGAGGCTGGGCCATTACATACATTCAAGGCTGAGATAGCTGGATTTTTTAGTCAGTAAGGAAATCAAGGGTTGTGGGGAAAGGTAGGAAAATGGAGTTGAGGATTATGTCATGATCACATTGAATGGCAGAGGAGAGTCGATGGGCTGAATGGCTTACTGCTTCTACGTTTTATTGTCTTATGGTCTTATAAATACATAAAGATTAGAAATAAAGGGGGAGTTCCAAATAAAATATGCTGATCAGTCTTTGAAATGTTCATGAAGAACAGATAAAACAATTACAGATACTATTGGGTTATACTAATAGCATTGACAATGGCAGTTGCACAGTCTTTTCTGAGATTCTTGGTTTTGTAGATTGTTTGAAATTCCTTTGGCCTGATTCCACGTTGTAATACTCAGAACAAGAGACCATCTTTATTCCTGCAACACAGGTGTAACTAGGTGAACAAGGGGCTGTTAAATTGATTGTCACAAGAGATAGTAGACCAGGCAGTTCCTTTGATACCTTTAGGTGTTACATCCTCTCAGTCCCACACAAAGGTTTTCCAGGTTAGCAGTGATTGGCTCTGTAGCAGTCCGCTTCAAAACATTCCTCTTCCACGTTTTGGAATTAAGCACTAAAAACGTCAATGATATTTTGCCATTGTTATAACAACTGTTCCATCTAAAAGATGACACCTTGATTCTTGATGAGTATGGACAATGAAATATAATGAGGAAAAGGCTAGAAAATAGAATTGAGGAGCGTTGGATCAACCATGATCCTATTCAATGCTGTAGCAGCCTCAAGGGGCTGAATTGCCTACTCCTATTCCTATTTTGTATGGTTTCATGGCCTTATGGACCTCCAAGATTTTCAGTGCTTTCTCAGAGCATGCCTGGGTTGTTTTCAATGCTCCAGTGTAACACATAAAATCAGAACCTTCTGGATCGGATGCAATGGTGTTGATGCTAACATCTAAGAGCATCGAAGTCAAGACAAGCACAGAGGGTGATTTTGCAGAGGAGTCTATGCTTAAAGCCTGAGAAAGCAAATGACTCGATCTAAACCTATAACCTTGATGTGGAGGACCATACAACTTAAAATTCTTTTGCGGTGCTTCAAGAAGTGCTATATTTGATGTTTTCTTCAATGCCTTGGAATTTTTAAAATCAGCTTTACATTGCTATATGCCAGTTTGTGATTAGCCCTGTCACCTAATTGGAAACTGTGAGCTTGCTGTAATTAGCGCTGATTTACAAAGTTCTGAGTTTACTAATCTTAAACTGTAAACCGATTCTAGCCTGTCCCAAAAGCAGAGTCATGGAAAGCAAGTCGGCGAGTACCAAAACAAAGTTCTCATACTGCCATCAGAAATGGAAGAGAGACTGAAGCTACAGCTTGAGCTTAATTTGGAATTTCTGAATGAAATACCAATCGCTGTCTGCCTGTGTAATTCACCTAATTAATGTCTCCTCCAGGATCTGTTGCTGGCTTGCAGAAGATTTCAGGGGAAATTAACATCACATTCTGATGTATGCAAGTTTCATTAGGAAACTGATTGACTTTCCTTTTGACATTGGGGCACAATTTCTCTGATTCTCGTTGGTTTTGCCAAAATGTTGCACGACATCTGAATTTATAAACACTGACTCAATCTGTAGGTCATTGTATTGTACCTAAGTTCATTGACCTTCCAACGACCGTAGATAGAGCCAAGATTCTATAGTGATTTCCTAAAGATTTGAGATCACCATGTCTCTGCATAAAATGTTAGGAGCAGCTTTAATTGCGTTAAGACATTTTTAAAATTCATTTTCCCTCGAAATCAATCTCACCAACTCGATTATGTCCTAAAAACCACCTCTTCACCGATTTGAGCAAACATATGGCCATCATTTAATATTTCCTTCCTTGTCTCAACATCTATTAATGCCTGATTGCCTCCTTGTGTAGCATGTTGGAATACTCTACTGCCTGTTCTTCTATAACACAATGATTGTTTTCTTGTGTAACCCTGCGTTATAGAAAAATCGTCCTTTAGAAATAGCGCTAAAAGTGTTGGTGATGTAATCACGTTACAGCCAACACAAGTTTTAAAAGTTTACGTTTGAGAAACAGTGTCCTTAATTTGTCAATTACATTACAGTGAATTCATGGTGACAAAATATGCGTTATAGCAGATCGACCTGAAATTTAATTAAGGACACTGTACAAATGCGATGTGTAAACATTGAACCACATTGGGTTTATTTTATTGGGCCCAATAATATTCAGGCATCTGGAGCAGCTCCTAAAGAGAGACTTTTATGCTACTTAATGAGGGGCCAAATGCTTGTTTAGAAACATCTGCTAAATTGGGCAGCCCTTATTGGAGCAGTCATTAGAACTGCTCTATTTGGAAGCTACTGCAGCCCAGCAATTGGCTAGCACCAAAAATGGTAAGTGTAATTATTGCTGCAATATTAATTGGAGGGTGGGCAATATTGGGAACATGGGTGTGAAGCCATTGGAGGTGACATTTGAAAAACGGTCACCAAAGTAGGCAGCCGTCTTGTCAAGTTGCGACAACTATCAGCAGCTTGTCATAGTTATTTAAGAAGAGACCAGAGGACTAACTTCACACTCATCCCAAAGACTCTGTTTTTGGGGGCAGAGTATATTCCAATACTTACTTGGCGTATCCTTTAAAATGGAGAGAGTGTTGGAGAGGCCGAAAGGTTCAGAGAGAGATTTGCAGTGATGAGGACCTAGATAGCTGCAGTGATTGTAATGAGGTCAGCCAGGTGGGCCTCCGAGAATATGAGTTCCCTTAATAGTGCTGTTAACCTGGTCCAATCAGGGAGCCCTGACTGACAGATATGAACAGGAGTGTCAGAGGTTCTGCTCACTCTGAGAGCTGGCTCTGAATGAGCTGGATCAGTGTCATGGAGTCTCCATTTGTGTCAGTGAGGGGACTGACTCTGTGCTGGCTGGGCCACAGTCAGTGTTTTACTGCTGCTGCTGGTTTCTGCTTTTTTGGGTGGAAAACCTGATTCCTGAACTGGCTAAATTATTTAGCCAACTGGTATTCCTTATTATTGAGGACTGATTTTTCTACTGCCTGATCTACACAGTTAATGTGTTTCAGGTGTAACTGAGTCCTCATTAGGGAACTGTTATTTCACAGCCTGCGTGTTACTCTTTTCTCTTTTACTTGGAGAAAAGCACTGTGCTGATTTTGTGGCAGGGCTTAGCCCTTGCATTCTGGTTTTCTTTGCTTTTTGTATGTGACTTCGGTTTTTTGTGTGTTCGGACTGAGCCCTTGTGAGAAAATGCATCTTTCCAGATGAGCTGTTCTTGTGGGTAGGCCTGAACCTTTGTCGGTGAACTAGATCTCCGTAGTAAAGACTGAACACCTGTGTGTGTGCTGGGAGGTGAGCATTTGCTGCATCCTGGAGTTTGTGAGCAGACCTTGCCTTTGGGAGTGGACCAAACCCTGTGAGTTAACTGCAGCTTCACAATGTACTGTGTTCCTGTGAGTGGGCCTGGTTCTCTATGGATGGGCCAGGGCTCTATGGAGACTGAACACCTGTGCGCTGTGGGGTGTGCATTTGCTGCCTTCAGGAGTGGACTCTGCCTTTGGTTGTGGACTCTGTTTTTAACAACGGACTCTGCAGTTTGGAGTGGACTCCATTTCTGACAAGGCACTTAGAATACTGGAGTGACTTCCTGGGAATGGACTCTACATTTTGAAAAAAACTGTTTATGTTAATGGTCTCTGTGCATCAAAAAGGACTCTGTTGGTAATTAACCCTGTCTTGTTACTTGGTGGGGTTATCATCTGCACTATCTTGTGTTTCCCTGGGTCTGGCAGGCCTCACTGTGAGCTGGAAGGCTCATAGGTTGTCCTGAAAGCTGTCACCCCAAGAGCCGGAGAGTGGGTAGGCCATCCTGTGAACCTGATGATGGGTAGGCTGTCCCAAAAGTCGGAAGGTGGGTGGACCATCCTGATGCCGGTCATCCTGAGAAGGTGGGTAGGCTGTTCTGAGTGCTGTCGTCCCGAGAAGGGGGGATCGGGACGGTCTGTCCTAGAGGTGGTCGGAAGGTGTGAAGGGTGGCCAGGGAAACTGGAAGGTGTGTAGGCCGTCCAGATCCATGTCATCCTGGGGTGGTTGTGGAAGCAGGCTGTCATAGAGGTGGCCGGAAGGTGTGTTAGGGCAGACCGAGAACTGGAAGGGGCATAGGGCAGGCTGCCTTAGAGTGGCCAGAAGTTGGGAGGGATGGATGGCTTGCTGGGTTGCTAGTGGTCTGTATTGTATACACTTTTTAAAATGTAATTGCGCCTTTATAAGTATTCGTCAATGCTAGTATTTTGTGATGATTAAAACTGGGATTTGAGGTTCGTCGTCATTTCCCTGAAAACTGGTTGAACGGTGGGGTTTGGGGTTTGGCTTTGCTGTGCTTTCCCCCATATATTGTGGTACTTTGTGAACTGCTGCTTTCAGTATATTGTTAACTGTATTATGTACTATTTAATAAAATTTTAAAAACAGGACTGTCAGAGGTTCTGCTCACTCTGAGAGCTGGCTCTAACTGAGCTGAATCAATGTCAAGGAGTCTCTATTTGTGTCAGCGAGGGGACTGACTCTGTGCTGGCTGGGCCACAGTCAGTGTGTTCTTGATGGTACTGAGGAGGAGAGGATTCTGAAGGGGGAGGGTGAGCAGCCAGAAATCCTGGTATATATTGGCACCAATGATATAGCCAGGAAAGGGATTGAGGATCTGAAAAGTGACTACAGAGAACTAGGTTGGAAGCTGAAGAGCAGGACGAGTAATGGAGTATTTTCTGGTTTGCTACCGGTGCCACGAGATAGTGAGATAAGGAACAGTCAGCGAATGCAGCTTAACATGTGGCTGTGCAGCTGGTGGAGGACGGGGTCTTCAGATACCTAGACCATTGGGATGCCTTCTGGATAAGGTGGGACCTGTACATGAAGGATGGTTTGCACCTGAATTGGAGGGACATAAATGTCCTGGGTGGGAGATTTTGTTTGTGTGGTTCGGGAGGGTTTAAACTAGTTTGGCAAGGGGGTGGGAATCAGAGCTACATGTCTGAGAGGGGGTTAGTTGTAGATGGGCAGTGACCGATTCACTATATTCTATCAGGAAGATCTTTCATGTAATGAAACAAAGGGATTCGTTAAAGTCTGTCTGCTTGACCGCAAGGTGTGTCAGAAATCAGAGTGATAAACTTCTTCTTCCAGGCATTGGGTCTTCTACGTCGGGGAGACAGGGTGCCTTCTTGCGGATCATTTCAGAGAACATCTCTGGGACACCAGCACTCACCAATCCCACCGCCCTGTGACTGAACACTTCAACTCCCCCTCCCACACCGTCAAGGACATGCAGGTCCTGGGCCTCCACTGCCAAACTGTTACTACCCGACGCCTGGAGGAGAAAGAATGCCTCATATTCCGCCTTGCGACACTGCAACCACACGGGATAAATATGGATTTCAACAGCTTCCTCATTTTTCCTCCACCCACATTACTCCAGTTTCAAGCTTTCAACTCGGCAGTGTCCCCTGGACCTGATCATCAGCCACCACCCCCCATCCACACACACCCACACACATACACACACCCACACACACACACACACCCACACACCCACTCCAACCTTTCACCTTCTCCCTCATTTTTATCCAATTGCCACTTTCTTAGCTACCTTCCCTCCCATTTATCTCAGCCCCGGTCAACAAGCCTCATTCTTGATGAAGGGGTTATGCCCAAAACGTCGATTCTGTTCCTCGGACGCTGCCTGACCTGCTGTGCTCTTCCAGCAACATCACTCTCAACATTGACTGGAACCTCCTTGGCGCAGATGGTTTGGATGGATCCATTTTTGCCAGGTGTATTCAGGAGGCTTTGCTTACTCAGTATGTAGATGGGCCGACGATGGGAGAGGTTATTTTGGATTTGGTGCTTGGCAATGAGCCAGGACAGGTGTCGGATCTCGCTTTGAGAGACCACTTTGGTGACAGTGACCATAACTACCTCACATTTACCATTACCACGGAGAGGGAAAGGAACAGTTATCATGGGAAGATATTTAATTAGGGAAAAGGAAATTATGACGCTATCAGACAGGAGTTGGGACGTAAAGACTGGGAGCAAATGTTCCACAGAGAGTGCACAACAGATATGTGGAGACTGTATAAGGAGCAGTTGTTGCGAATGATGCACAAATTTATTCTTCTGAGACAGGCAAGAAGGGGTAAGATTAAGGAGTCTCGCGTCAAAAGGAAGAAGGCAGCTTACATATAAAGTGGAGGAAGCAAGGATCTAGCACAGCTTTAGATCATTACAGGCCAGCTAGAAAGGAGCTCAAATGGACTGAGAGCCAGGAGGAGGCATGAAAAAGGCTTGGCAAGAAGGATTAGGGAGAACCCAAAGGCATTGTACTCATACGTGAGGAATAAGAGAATGATCAGGGAGAAGGTAGGGCCAGTCAGGAATAACATAGAGAGCTTGTGCGTGGAGTCTGAGCAGATAGAGGAAGGCCTAAATGAGTTTTTTGCTTCAGTTTTCATTAAGGAAAGGGACCTTGCTGTGAATGAGAACTTTGAGGAGCTGGGAAATAGGGGTGAACAGATCAAGATTGATGAAGTTGATGTGCAGGAAATTTTGGTAAACATTAAGATTGATAAGTCCCCAGGACCAGACCATATTTATCCTTGGTTTCTCCAGGAAGCGAGAATTGAATTGAATTGGTCACGTGTACAGAGGCACAGTGAAAAGCTTTGTCTTGTGAGCAATACAGACAGATCACAGAGTTAAATAGCATAGATTAGTAAATAATAGGTAAACAGCGGCAAAAACAAAACCACAGATACAGGTGAATGTTAAGAGTTTGACAGTCCATTCAGTATTCTAACAACAGTATGGTAGAAACTGTTTCAAAACTGGCTGGTGTGTGTGTTCAGGCTTCTGTACCTTCTCCCCAATGGTAGAGGTTGCAGAAAAACATTGCCAGGGTGGGATGGATCTTTGAGAATACTGGTGGCATTTCCTTGACAGCCGGCCTGGTAGATGGATTCTGAAGACAGGAGGTTGGCCTTTGTCATTGTCCGGGCTGAGTTCACCACTCTCTGTAACCGTCTCCGATCTTGAATAGTACAGTTGCTATACTAGATAGTGTTACATCCAGACAGAATGTTCTCGATGGCATGCCTATAAATGTTGTCTAGGGTATTCGTCGTCATGCCAAATTTGCTAAGTCGCTGGTGAAGATCTTTGCTTCCTCATTCTCCACAGGAGGTGGATTGGAAGGAGGCGAATGTTGTTCCTCTTTTCAAGATGGTAATCTCTGGCAATTACAGACCAGTCAGTCTTACATCTGTGATCAGCAAGGTTTTGGAAATAATTCTGAGGGATAAGATTTATGACTGTTTGGAAAAGCATTGCGTAATTAAAGGCAGCCAGCATGGCTTTGTGAGGGGCAGGTCATGTCACACAATTCTTATTGGGTTGTTTGAGGAGGTGACGAGACAGGTCAAGCAGTGGATGTGGTGTATATGGACTTCAGCAAGGCATTTGATAAGGTTCCCCACGGTAGGCTCATTCATGAAGTCAGGAGGTATAGGATACAGGGAGATTTGGCTGTCTGGATTCAGAATTGGTTGGCTGACAGAAAGCAGAAAGTGGTTGTAGATGGAAAGCATTGTATTAGGCAAGAACTTTCAAAAGCTGATTGGGGACAGATGTTCGCAGGTAAAGGGATGGCTGAAAAATGGGAAGCCTTCAGAAATGAGATAATGAGAGTCCAGAGACAGTATATTCCTCTTTAGGGTAAAAGGAAAGGCTAATAGATGTAAGGAATGCTGGATGACTAAAGAACTTGAGGGTTTAGTTAAGAAAAAGAAGCATATGTCAGGTATAGACAGAATGAATCCTTAGAGTATAAAGGCAGTAGGAGAATACTTAAAAGAGAAATCAGGAGGACAAAAAGGGGACATGAGATAGCTTTGGCACATAGAGTTAAGTATTAAGGGTAACTAGGGAGACAATAGGATCAACAAGACGGCGTTTGTGTGGAGCTGCAGGAGATGGGGAAAATACTAAACAAGTATTTTGCATCAGTATTTACTATGGAAAAGGACATGGAAGATATAGAATGTAAGGAAATAGGTGGTGACATCTTGCAAAATGTCCATATTACAGAGTAGAAAGTGCTGGGTGTCTTGAAATGCATAAAGGTGGATAAATCCCCAGGACCTGATTGGGTGTACCCTAGAACTCTGTGGGAAGCTAGGGAAGTGAATGCTGGGCCTCTTGCTGAGATATTTTTATCATCGATAGTCACAGGTGAGGTGCCGGAAGACTGGAAGTTGGCTAACGTGGTGCCACTGTTTAAGAAAGGTGGTAAGGACAAGCCAGGGAACTATAGACCGGTGAGACTGACGTCAGTGGTGGACAAGTTGTTGGAAGGAATCCTGAGGGACAGTGTGTACATGTATTTGGAAAGGCAAGGACTGATTCGGGATAGTCAACATGGTTTTGTGTGTGGGAAATCATGTCTCACAAACTTGATTGAATTTTTTGAGGAAGTAACAAAAAGGATTGATGAGGGCAGAGCGGTGGACATGATCTATATGGACATCTTTAAGGCGTTTGACAAGAGACCCCATGGGGGACTGGTTGCAAGGTTAGCGCTCATGGAATACAGGGGGAATTAGCCATTTGGATATAGAACTGGCTCAAAGGGGGAAGACAGAAGATGGTGGTGGAGGGTTGTTTTTCAGACTGGAGGCCTGTGACCAGTGGAGTGCCATAAGAATCGGTGCTGGGTCCACTACTTTTCGTCATTTACATAAGTGATTTAGATGTGAGCGTAAGAGATATAGTTAGTAAGTTTACTGATGATATCAAAATTGGAGGTGTAGTGGACAGCGAAGAAGATGACCTCAGATTACAACGGGGTCTTGATCAGATGGGCCAATGGGCTGAGAAGTGGCAGGTGGAGTTTAATTCAGATAAATGCGAGGTGCTGCATTTTGGGAAAGCAAATCTTAGCAGGACTTAGATACTTAATGGTTAGGTTCTAGGGAGTGTTGCTGAACAAAGTGACCTTGGAGTGCAGGTTCACAGCTCCTTGAAAATGGAGTCGCAGGTCGATAGGATAGTGAAGAAGGCATTTGCTATGCTTTCCTTTATTGGTCAGAGTATTGAGTACAGGAGTTGGGAGGTCATGTTGCGGCTGTGCAGGACATTGTTCAGGCCACTGTTGGAATATTGCTTGCAATTCTGGTCTCCTTCCTATTGGAAGGATGTAGTGAAACTTGAAAGGGTTCAGAAAAGATTTACAAGGATGTTGTCAGGGTTGGAGGATTTGAGCTATGCAGAGAGGCTGAACAGGCTGGGGCTGTTTTCCCTGGAGTGTCAGAGGCTGAGGGGTGACCTTATATAGATTTATAAAATCATGAGGGGCATGGATAGGTTCAATAGACAAAGTCTGTTCCCTCGAGTGGGGGAGTCCAGAACAAGAGGGCCAAGAGGGCATAGGTTTAGGGTGAGAGGGGAAAGATATGAAAGAGACCTGAGGGGCAATTCTTTCATGCAGAGGGTGGTACGTGTATGAAATGAGCTGCCAGGGGAAGTGGTGGAGGCTGGTATAACTGCAACATTTAAAAGGCATTTAGATGGGTATACGAATAGAAAGGGTTTGGAGGGATATGGGCTGGGTACTGGCAAGTGGGACTAGATTGGGTTGGGATATCTGATCAACATGGACAAGTTGGACTGAAGAGTCTGTTTCTGTGCTGTACATCTCTATGACTCTATTCTGCCTTCGGGTCAGTGGTGAGTGGTGTCCCGCAAGGTTTTACTGCAGCTCTACAAGTCCCTGGTGAGACCACACTTGGAACATTGTGTCCAGTTCTGGTGGCCCTATTATAGGAAAGATATGGAGGCTTTGGAGAGGGTGCAAAGAAGGTTTACCAGGATGCTGACTGGACTGGAGGGCTTGTTTTATGAAGAGAGGTTGAATAACCTCAGATTTTTCTCTGGAGAGAAAGACAAAGAGAAGTGACCTTTTCAAGGTATACAAGGTAATAAGAGGCATGGATAGAGTTAATAGCCAGAGACTTTCCCCCGGGCACGATTGACTGGCACGAGGAGTCATAATTTTAAGGTGTTAAGAGGAAAGTATAGAGGAGATGTCAGAGGTAGGTTCTTTACACACAGATTTGTGAATGCATGGAATGTATTACCAGCTGTGGTGGTAGAAGCCGAGTCATTAGGGACATTGAAGTAGCTGCTCGACATGCACATGGATAGCAGTGAATTGAGGGGAGTACAGATTAGGTTATTTTATTTTACATTAGGAATAATCCTCAGCACAACATTGTGGGCCGAAGGCCTTGCTCTGTGCTGTACTTTTCTATGTTCTGTGTTCTACTTTGGAGAGAACTGTTTATGGTAATGGACTCTACACCAGAAGGGATTGTTTGTTGATAATTGACTCTGCCTTTTTGCTTGTTGGGTTTATCACCTGCACTGTCTTGTGTGTCCCTGGGTGTGGCAGGAAAGCTGTCACCCAGACAGCTGGAGGGTGGGTAGGCCATCCTGATGCTGGTTGACCTGAGAGCCAGAAGGTGGGTAGGCCATTCTGAGCTCTGTCATCTCGAGAAGGCGTAATCAGCACAGGCTGTCCTCGAGATGGTCAGAAGGTGTGTCAAAGTGGCTGAGAGCCAGAAGCTGCGTAGGGGCAGGCTGAGATCCAGAGGGCTTGTGGGCTGCCCTGCACGCTGTTGTCCCAGGGAAGGGTATTGGCTGTCCTAGAGGTGGCCGGAAGGTGTGCCAGGGCAGTCCACAGGCCAGACTGGGCATCGAGGTGGATGAGAGCCAACTGGTACGTAGTGGCAGACCGAGAGATGAAAGGTGAATAGGCGGTCCTTAGCGCTGTCACCCCAGGCAGGTACTGGCTGTCCTAGTGGTGGCTGGAATATGTAAAGGTCGGTTAGGGAAGCCGGAAGGTCGGTAGGCCGTCCTGATCGCTTTCGTCCTGGGGAGGGGGGCGTTGGGGAAGCAGGATGGACTGCCCTAGATGTGGCCAGAAGGTGTGTCAGGGCTGACCGAGAGCCGAGAGGGACATGGGGTGGACTGCCTTTGAGTAGCTGGAAGGTGGGAGGGACAGGTGGCTTGCTGGGTTGCCAGGACTGTCTATGATATGCACTGTTTCATTGTTCAGTTTATCAGACTCTCTGTATGTGATTGTGTTCACTGTTTCCTTCTTGATTGATGTACGGTGAGAGTTGAGGTTCTTCCTCGTTTCCCTGTGAACTGATTGTACTGTGGAGTTTGGGGTCTGGCTATGTTGCCCCTTTCCCCTGTAAATTGCTATTTCTTGCCTACAGCTGTTAATGCTCACTGTTTGTAATTTGTACTGGTTAATAAAATTTAAAAATGGAGTTTTGTTCACTCTGAGAGCTGGCTCTGAGGAAGTCAGACCAGTGTCAAGTACTATGCACAGATAAATAAAGGGAGATGGGATACTGGCCTCTGTGGAGTTATTTCAATGGTTGAATGCTTTTTGTTCTCTGGATCCATACCCAGACTAGCTTAAACATGTCTCTTGAGCAACTGGTTGTTGTTTTAATTAATATTTGACAAAACTTTGGAAAGGGAAGTGAATAGACTCAATAGTCCTTCACTGCCACTCGTTCAAAATCCTGGAATTCTTTCCCTGAAGATATTATTGGTCTACCAACAGCACATTGACTACAGCAGTTCAGAAAGCAACTCACCGCTGCTTGCTCCAGGCCATCCAGGAAGGGTCAACAAATGCTGACCCAGTAAGGATGTATCATTCACAATTGATGCAAAGGTGGATATGATTCGGGAAGGCAGCCAACATCATCAAAGACCCCTCCCACCCCAGTTATAATCTCTTCTGCAGGGCAGAAGATACAAAAGCTTAAACACATGGACCAACAAATTCAAGAACAGCTTCTTACCCTCTGTTATCAGACGACTGAATAGACCTCTCAAATTTTAAATTTAATGTTGGTCTCGCTCTTTGTGCACCTTCTAGGCAGTTATAACATTGTATTCTTCTTTCTGTTCTATTACCCTGACGCACTATGTATGGTATGACCTATCTGTACTGCACACAAAACAAAATTTTTCTCTGTACCTCGGTATATGTGACAACAATAAGAAATCAAGTCAAACATTGATGTGACCGCAGGTCTAGTATATTAGGAGCATAACACTGCACGCCAGCACTGAATTAGTATCAGTTCTCACACAAATATAAACAAAGTGCTGGAGAAACCCAACAGGTCTGGTTGCATCGTCGAGAGAAAGCAGAGCTAATGTTTCAGGTTCTGAAGAAGTATCATTGGACTCAAAACATTAAAGAGTTATAGAATCCCTACAGTGTAGAAACAGGCCATTTGTCCCAAGAATGACCCTCCAAAGAATATCCCACCCGATCCATTCCCCTACCCTATTACTCTACACTTCCACTGACTAATGCACCTAACTTGCACATCCCTGCTAACTCTGTTTTCTCCCCATAGATGCTGCCTGACCTGTTGAGTTTCTCCAGCAATTTCTGTTTTTGTATGTTATATGCATTCAGAGATCTTTGGTACTAAAATAAAACAATGTTGAAATACTCCAGAATTTTTTATAGACTAATTTGATTATGATTAGATTAGATTAGATTACTTACAGTGTGGAAACAGGCCCTTCGGCCCAACAAGTCCACACCGACCCGCCGAAGCGCAACCCACCCATACCCCTACATTTACCCCTTTAACCTAACACTACTGGCAATTTAGCATGGCCAATTCACCTGAATTTCATGTCTGAATCCATTCAGATACAGACTTTAACAAAACCTTCTTAAAAAGGAAAAGAAATCCACTGAAGTGAATAGAATCAATAGTCCTTTACTGCCACTCGTTCAAAATCCTGGAATTCTTTCTCTGTTGGTCTACCAACAACACATTGACTACAGCAGTTTGGAAAGCAACTCACCGCTGCCTCCTCCAGGAAGGGGCAACAAATGCTGACCAAGTAATGCATGTCCCATGAGTCATTTTAAAAGAAAGTGAGATAATTCATTTTCAACTTAAAATCTCTGTAATTGTTTTAAGTTATGTACAGCAGGGGTAGTGATGGGACAAAGCATTTTGGAGTCGACATGCATTGATCACTGGAATATAGGAATCAAATAGGGGAAAGAAACCCACAAGGTTAACTATGCAGGCCTTGTAAAGACAAATTCTCATCTCCACAAGGAGAATACCCTCCCTTCATCACAGATGCACAGTGACAGCATGTCTAAAAAAAGCACCACAGTAACTCACCCAGTAAACAACAAGAAAAAATGCTGGGAAATGCTCAATGGCATCTGTGTGAGAGAAATCAGACTTAACATTTCAATTGTCAGTAACTCACCTAGGTTCCTTAGACAGCACTTTCTAAATGCATGACTTCTCCCAGCTAGAGAGGTAAGGGTAGTAGATGCATGGCCACACTAGCACCTGCAAGTCCCCCTCCAAGTCTCACACCATCCTGACTTGGAAAGATATTGCTGTTCCTTCAGTGTCTCTGAGTCAAAATCAACTGCCTTCTCTAACAGTGTCATGAATATTTGTCCACCCTGAGGACTGCAGCAGTTCATGAAGGCAGCTCTCCACCACGTTCTTTAGGAATGGGCAATAAATACTGCCTCAGTCAGTGATACTTACATCCCATTAATGAATAATAAAAATCAATAAACAGGTGGACTAGAAAATCAGGGCATGTTGTATTGTGACTATATAAAGAAACATTTTGATATCATGCGGAGTACAGTGCATGGTATGAACATTGCAATTTAGTATTTCAGGAGTGCAATAAAGATTTATAGAATATACCAGGCTTTCAAGGTTAAATTATGAGTTGATATCAACTACTCCCTGCAATAGTCAAGGCAAAGGGCTAAAATGCTTGAAGGCTTTGAAAAGTTTATAAAATGGGTAGACATTCTTGCCTTTGGTGGAGCATCTACAATAACAAGGATACATGCTACGAGACCATTAAAGTTTAAAAAGTAGTTCACCTGTATAACTCTCTTTAAAAATATTGGATCAATTAGTAATTTTTAAACATGAGATTTTTGCTGACTGTGGTCATAAAAAAAGATATAGTGAAAAGCCTGCTAGATTGAGTTAAGATGGTGATCACCCGTGATCTCAGTGAATGATGGAGTGTGCTGAGAGTGCTGAATGGGCACTTTTCCTCTGTTCTGAACTGATTTATAATCCAATTCTTTGATGTTTGTAAATAAACTTTAAAAAGATTTTTTTTAAATCCCGGATGCTGAGGAAATTGTATAAAATGTGATAATAGATTTAGTAAAACTGAAAGTGGTTCACATGAAGCTGTTAAATAGATGTCAAAGGGTTAACTTATTAATTGGAAAAGTCAGGCCCAATATATAAGCTAACATGGTCATGTCTAGTTATAATAAATATCACACCAAGGTTAGACGAGGAAAGGTCACGAATGCCTGCAGATTAAATATAGTGATGCTTGAATATGTGACATTTCATTTTTGTTTACAATTACAACAAGAGAGATTAATTATATGGTGGAAAAATAGGAAGGACTTTGGCCTTCTGGACTCATATAGTAAGCAGATTAAGATAAGGAGTGGTTTGATAATCAGTGGATTTCTTTGCAGTTTAATTTAACAAGTACAGGTGAGTGTGATCAAGTATAAGACCGAAAGAACTGTGGATACTGGAAACCAGAAACCAAAGTAGAAATTGTTGGAAATACCCAGGCTGCATCTGAGGAGAGAACCGTTTTGGCTTCAGTGAGCTGCCTTCAGAACAGTGGGTGTGAGCGAAATCCATCATAGTGCTAAAAATGAAAAATGCTGGAGATCACAGCGGGTCGAGCAGCATCCATGGAGAGAAAGCAAGCTGAAGCTCTGATGAAGAGTCATCTGGACTTGAAACGTTAGCTTGCTTACTCTCCACGGATGCTGCCTGATCCGCTGTGATCGCCAGCATTTTTCATTTTCAGTTCAGATCCCAGCATCTGCAGTAATTTGCTCCTCCAAAACAGTTCTGAGTGGGTAGATATCTGAATTTGAGGAGAAATTGAGTAAAATGGATAACAGAAGGTGGTGGAAAGTTGCCACCTAGAGCAGCTGCAATTCTTAGGGTGCGTGGTTATTTATATTTTATATACATGTACAATTTTATAACAAGCAATAGACACATGGAAGTGATTTCAAAATGTAAATCTGTTCTCAGTGTTTGTATGATTGCTTGAAAACTACTCTAGTGATTAATGCTTTTATCTGAATCTCTGAGTGAGATTAGAGCCCAGTGATCTTTTTGAGATGCATCCATTTGTATTTAATATGAACGGTAATCCATTGTCTGTGTTGGCTGTCCATTTGCCTGCAAATTTCTGGCTTTATTATTTCCTCTCCTGTTATGCTCTTTACTTAACCTTATGAGACAACACTGGAGAACCAATTATATCCGTCATGGTCATAATTTGCAATAATACAGTAGCTTCCAGCTATCAAAATATTACTGTAAATATTGAATGCTCAAAGCCAGGAATCAAACAGCTTTATTTTATGGGTATTATTATTGACCCATTGCCACTTTGATCTCCATAAGAACAAAAGCATGGTAGGAAAGTCATTTTACAAAGTGCAGTGAAGGAGATCTCATGATCTAGGGATGACTGAAATCACCAAGCCTATGAAACCAACCAGACACTAAAGGCTGCTGAGGGTGAAATGCTCTGGCCTAGCAATTCAGTTTAATGCTGTGCTGGATGTATATTGCTGTCTTGGCCGAAATAGGAGTGTCTGCATTTTGTCCACTGAAGTACACATCAAGTTGGCAGCTCACAACCAATTTGAGAAACTGGAGAGTCCTGAGTGTAGCCAGCCCAATAAATTGCCCTCCCTGGAATTTGAAACACAAGAGGAAAGATTTGATTATTCACAACTGAAATCACAGCACATCAAAGATTGAGGACTAAAGGTTGTGAATGGTATTGCGCAGCATGAATTCCATTTACCTCAAAGATCTAGGTTTGCATATGGCCTGGAGTGAAAGGGTGAAATATTTTAGGCTCTGTTGATTATAATGGCCCTGCTGGCAAAGGGTTTGACCAAGCATAAGTCAATTTTCAACTAATTGTAAGTCTACCAAGTAATAGTGTTCATTGAGCAGCATCATTGTGTATAGCAGGAGCTTCAATAGCCAATGACCATGGCTTTAGGATAATTGAGAAAAAAGAATCTAAGAGAGGATGAAGAGAATATTTCACATACATTAAGTTGTTATGTCCAAGTGTTGAAAGATGATGAAACCATTTCCAAAGCAACTTCCAAGATGAAATTGGATGGACTTGAAATATCTGCAGAAGGCTATCTGGAAGGAGCAGGGGATTGGGAATAATGTCGTAGGTCTTTATTGAACTGGCATGAGCATAGTGCACAGAATGACCTTCTATCTATCAGGTAGAGGGCATATAGTTGTTGTTGTTCATCTTGTCACTTCACATAAAAAAATATTAATTCCCAGTTATTAGTTACTATTACCTATTATTCATGAGCAGATATTTGAGAAGCCAAGTTGTGTAGTCATCTCTGAGCGTCCTGTTCCAATGCACTGGAAGGTTCATTATGAGCATTAATGAATCATAAAAAGTAAGCATGAAACAACAGAGATAGTTAAGTACTCACACAATAGACATTGATTAACTAAGCTTGCACTGGAAATGAATGTTTTTACCACAGACTAATGCCATTCGAATTTTTGCTTCATAAAATTTGATCTGCAAAGGTGATACGACTTTTCATCATCGTGGATGAGGAATTGATTCATTTTCAGTTCAGCTTAACCCAGCTGGGCTTGATATTGGCTGAGAGGAAACCATTTGTTCCTGACATGTAATTCTAATGCTACGATATAATACTATTAGCATTATAATTATGAATGACACATTGTTTTTTTCAGATTAAGTTAATTGTGAAAATAATTCCCCAATTAAATCCATATCCTCAGAAATCCATTGAAAAGATGCTGAAAGAAACAATTGCCTGGCTGTTTACCTTGTGGGCATGCTATCAAAAACTAGACCTTTAATAACCCAGTAAGGTGAAATAAACATCCATTGTAAAATATCACTGATAAATGAGAGGTTATATGCTGTTCATAGATTCAGACCTCAGTTTAATGGAGAGCTGTTGCAGTAACAAAACCTGTGTCACTGCAAGATAAGAAAAAATTGGCAGAACGCATGGACACAGTAAAGAATTAAGTCGAGGACATAATTCAGGTCAAACTCAAAATGTCAAATGAAGACGTGGCCCATGGACTGTTAGTATTTAGTCCTCTGACTTCATCTGAATAATTCTAATTAGATTCTGGTGTTCTTTGCTGCTCTACAAGCAAATCATCCAATCAGAGATGTCGATATCAGACTGCCTGTACCATGGCAGAGGCCTTGAGATTGGTGCTGGGGAAAGGAGGAGACTGGGCAGACACTGAACAGCAGTCTCTGTGTTGCTGAGTGTATAGCCTCCTTATTCTAAACTAATATTCAGAAATAACAGAAGTTATCTCATAGTGGCAGCTGTAGTCATGGCCAGTCACCCTGAACGGGACAAAACTGATATTCCTTTGGTGACAACATGCCTGAAATAGTGTAGAATTCATCAATTGGATAATTTGTCAGCCTTAGCCTGACCCATGCTATTCAATGTAGCCAGAAGCAAGGGACTAGGGTTTGATTTGATTTGAGTTGACTTATTATTATCACAAGTACGTAGGTACAATGACACATTTTGTTTTGCATGCAGTACTGGCAGATCACAATGTACAAAGAGGGTGATAGAATGGAGCAAGGAATAAAAAGTTATGGATGAAATGAAGGTGTACAAAAAGCAAGATCAGCATTAGATTTGAAATCTGAGAGGTCTATTCAGCAATCTAATAACAGCAGGGAAGAAGCTGTTCTTGAATCTGGTGGTAAGTGTGTTTAAGCTTTTGTATCTTCTGACTGACGGAAGAGGGTGGAAGAGATTATAACCAGGGTGGAAAGGGTCTTTGATGATGTTGGCTGCGTTCCTGAGGCAGCAGGAGGTATAGATGGAATCAATGGATGGATGTACAATGGCTGTATGGATCAGAACAGTTACCCAACTGAACCCAGTCAACCAGCCCTATTGGTTTAGTTTTAATTGAATTGAATGATTTAGTGTCACATGTATTTTTTAAAAAGTCTCACCACGCTCCAATGCCATTTTGAATTACTGTGTATATTAAAAGATAATACTGAATCAGAGTTTATCTTTCACTAGTCCTTCTTGTTCCTCAATCAATGCTCCACTTGACATCAGCTGGGATCACTGTAATATGTTCCAGGTATTGGTTATGGATCTCCACCACTGAGACCTTGTGTTACAACACAGGTAAACCCTCCTGCTTAATTTAAACCAGAAAATATTTATCCCAATCAGTAATCTGTGAAATTTGAGAGACCAAGAGCTATTTAAAGTACAAATTAATAACTTTATTTCTTAACATATAACAGAGAATAATTAACCAACAACTATTTACAACTCCTTCCTCTAATTTATCTCTTACTTTCCCTTCTATAATACAAGTCCGATAAAACCCCCAATTAAGCTTTATTGAAAAAATTCAAATTTCAAAACCCAGCCAGCTGTCAAATCTTCTATTTGGATCTTCCTCTGTCTTCTTTTCTTCTTCTTAGAGATTATGCTTCATAGGTCCCAGATCGATAAAGGTATCTTTAAGAGAGCTATTCTCCAGGAAGTCTGCAGATTAGATTAGATTACTTACAGTGTGGAAATAGGCCCTTCGGCCCAACAAGTCCACACCGACCCGCAAAAGCGCAACCCACCCAGACCCATTCCCCTACATTTACCCCTTCACCTCACACTATGGGCAATTTAGCATGGCCAATATCACCTAACCTGCACATTTTTGGACTGTGGGAGGAAACCGGAGCACCTAGAGGAAACCCACGCAGACACGGGGAGAATGTGCAAACTCACACAGTCAGTCCCCTGAGGCAGGAATTAAACCCGGGTCTCTGGCACTGAGAAGCAGTAGTGCTAACCATTGTGCCACCGTGCCAGATGTTGTTGGCTTGGCAGTTCTCCTCCCAACTGTTCAATTTTCCCTGGTCTTATACCTCCAAAGCCAACTGTATCATTGGATTTTAAGATTGTCAATATACTAAATTCAAACTTGATTGGAGTTTAGTTTTTTTGGGGGGTATAATTTAAACTGATTGGCCTAATTCAAATTTGTTTTGTTGTTTCCAGGCAAACAGCTAATTGAGTTGTTCGACCAAATGTTACATTATGTCATTTTCAGAACACTTGTTGCTGTGTCAGGTAGTTCTGCTAGCTTTTCACTCTCTTAAAGATATAGTACACCCACATCTTCTTAACACGTGAATGTTGCGTAGAAGCCATGGGCCAATTCTCATACCTCTGGAGCTCCAACTGATGCTCATCCAGACAATGCAGCCCGAGCTTGGTCACAGTGGTCATGCACCTCCACTCTCCCAAAGCTGCCACTTGTTCAGGCTCCCAGGCCCAGTTGAGGACCTGGAGCCTTGGCCTAGCCTGTGTGTCCATGCCAGGGGATTCAGCCTGGGCCCTGCCTCTCACTGACTGGGTGACCCCGAACGGGGTTGTTGCTGTGATCGCCTCATCCAGACGTTGCTGCCGCTGCCACTGACACTTCCTCCTTTATCATTAACTTGGTGTTGGGCGGCGCTGCTGCTTTCTGCGCCCAGGCCGCCATCTTAGTCCACCATCTTTTTCACTTTTACAAAGTGACCTTTCCTTCACCGCCTCCCGGAACTGGAGCCAGAGAGAGGTGGAAGGGTGAGTTCACCGAGCAGTTTCTCTTTTACGGCACCATTGGAAGGCAGAACATCTTCCAGTGAGGTGCATGCCTTTCTTCTTGTGGCAGAAAACAAGTTTTTCAAGATGGATATACCTACAATAATAGGCAAACCTGCAACTTACTCTGTCACGTGCTTTCTGGAAGTGCTCCCTTTACAAGTGATCCTCGGTTTACTCAATCAACATGAAAAATGGCTACTAAGACAGATGAATGCGAGGTGCTGCATTTTGGGAAAGCAAATCTTAGCAGGACTTATACACTTAATGGTAAGGTCCTAGGGAGTGTTGCTGAACAAAGAGACCTTGGAGTACAGGTTCATAGCCCCTTGAAAGTGGAGTCGCAGGTAGATAGGATAGTGAAGAAGGTGTTTGGTATGCTTTCCTTTATTGGTCAGGGTATTGAGTACAGGAGTTGGGAGTTCATGTTGCGGCTGTACAGGACATTGGTTAGGCCACTGTTGGAATATTGCGTGCAATTCTGGTCTCCTTCCTATTGGAAAGATGTGAAACTTGAAAGGGTTCAGAAAAGATTTACAAGATTGTTGCCAGGGTTGGAGGATTGGAGCTACAGGGAGAGGCTGAACAGGCTGGGGCTGTTTTCCCTGGAGCATCAGAGACTGAAGGGTGACCATATAGAGGTTTACAAAATTATGAGAGGCATGGATAGGGTAATTAGGCAAAGTCTTTTCCCTGGCTTCGGGAGTCCAGAACTAGAGGGCATAGGTTTAGAGTGAGAGGGAAAAGATGTAAAAGAGATCTAAGGGACAATGTTTTCACACAGAGAGTGATATGTGTATGGAATGAGCTGCCAGAGGAAGTGGTGGAGGCTGGTACAATTGCAACATTTAAGAAGCATTTGGATGGGTATATGAATAGGAAGGGTTTGGAGGAATACGGGCCAGGTGCTGGTAGGTGGGACTAGATTAGGTTGGGATATCTGGTCGGCATGGATGGGTTGGACTGAAGGATCAGTTTCCATGCTGTCCATCTCTATGACTCTATGACTCTAAGACACCCAGGGCAGGCAAAGTGTGTTTGAGCTGTTTTGTCTGAGGAACTGGGCAATCAGGCATTCATAGAGCAGTGCAACGGCAGATGCAACAAGCCAAAAGGGCATAATTGACACGTACTTCCAGTAGATCCAAGTTGTCGAGCTTAGGGGCATTTCAGCCTTTTGAGTCTGTACCACCAAACGATTAGGTGGTAAATGATTTTCAACTCAGTATCCATTTCCTACATTTATTACATATACTTTGGTCCCTTTAGCCCTAAGAACTATTTCTAACTCCTTGAAAATATTCAATGTTTTGGCATTGATTGCTTTCAGTGGCAAAAGTTCCCATAGACCCACTACTCTCAGGTTGAAGAAACCTCTCTTTGTCTCAGAGGTGATCTACCCTGTATCCCTAAACGGTGATGCCTGGTTCTGGGCTCCCCAGTCATCAGGAACACCCTTCCTATGATTGCTCTGTCTAGTCCTGGTAGAATTCTATAGATTGAATGTGATTAATCATTGGCTATAAATGTTTTCCTGCTCCAATTGCAAGCAAAAACATCTTTTTTTTGTTATTTTTTTCATTTCACTTTTTCTGTTACTTAATAAAAAATAGCAATCAATATTAATGTTAAGAATGTTAGCTAACCTGCTGCCTATTTTGGCCCATTCAGACCTACCATTGGTTGTTTTTACCTGGAATGACATAAAGGGAGGGATTGGGTGAGATGATTAGTGTTGGTGCAGGTGGCGGTGGGTGAGCAAGTAGGAAGGGCAGAGGGCAAGAAGGTTTGGTAGCTTTTGGAGATGGCCTGGATGAGAGCGAGTGAGGGAAGATGTCACATGTGAGAGTGAAAGTGGTAGAGCATGAGACTTGTTGTGAGGTGGTTGCAGTGGCAGAGTTACGGTGAATGTATGATAACAGAAAGAAATTTAATCTTGTGAACTACAAAAGGTCATTAACTTTCTTGCCACATAGCTGCGTGCTCCTCTGGATATGATACCACATTGACCCAGGTAGCTACTTGTGACCAGGTTGACAACATCTGGTGCCATGGTCTCCTTGGCAATCCTAAATTAAAAGGACGACACTTACTCCACAATACCAACATCTGGAACTCCAGCTATCTGTCTGTGAATTGGCGAGCCAACTTGTCTCTCTCAGTCATGTTGCTCAGATTGATGATTTTCTATTGAAGCTAAACTCAGCAGACATTTTTTCTACCTGATTTACATAATGCTCTTGGTCGGATGGTAACAAAGAAGAACGAGAAACTATTACCTCAATACAGCAATCCCAAGCCCCGCCTCCACCTGGCGTGGGAAAAATGGAAATGTGATGGCAATGTGACAATTATAAGAATAAGTTTTGAAACAATGATCTCTGTAAATCACAAATCTTGAATTTGCCTATCCATGCTAAAAAAAAGTAACAAAAAAATTAAACATCTGCGGGCAAAACTTGCATATCCACAGTGTTTAACCTATATTAAACCTATTTTAAATGAGCTCTGCACTCGCAAATTCTGTCATTCGCTGGTCTTCTCAGGAACGGAAACCTCACAGATACTGAGGGAATGACTGTGTTGCTCCTGTTTACTGCGGGAAGAGGCAGACAGAATGATTCCTTTTCTTTCTATGTTAAAGATTTGGTTTTTAGTCCCCTTGCTCTTGTTTGCATTGCAATTTGCTAAGCTTGGCTGAAGTTTCTGAAAAAAAACATTTATCCTTTGCAGTATCAATTCTTTCTACCAATTGGCTCCTATCTTGAGGCAACATGAGTTGTGCTCATGCTGAATCACACCAGTAAATTGAGGTCTGAATTTAAACAATCCCATCCTCTCATTTATCATTTATATTGTTCGCTGGATATTAATTTCATCCCACTGCATTCTAACAGCTTTCAAAGTTTTGATATTGTTTCCTCTAGGTTGGCACATAAATGTCGCTATTACAATAAATTGTTTTCCATAAGCTGTCAAGTTTCAGAATCATATGCAGAAGGAAGTCATTTAGCTCATTGTGCATGTGCAAGCTCTTTGAAACAGCTATCCAGTTAGCTCAGTGTATCTTCTCAGTGGATAAAGACTAACCAGAAGGCCAATGGTGAGGTAATAAACATAGAATATGGAACATAGAACAGTTCAGCATAGGAACAGGCCATTCAGCCCATGATGTTGTGCCCAACGTGATACCAAATTAAACTAATCCCTTCTGCCTTCCCTTAGTTCCTATCCTTCCATTCTTTGTATATTAATGTGATTACCTAAAAGTGCCTCAAATGCGCTTAATGTATCTGTCTCCCCCACCACCCCTGGCAACATGTTCCATGCTCCTGCCACTCTCTGTATAAAGAACTTGCCCCTCACATTTCCTTTGAATGTTCCCCCTCACCTTAAATGCATGCCCCTGACATTGGACATTTCAACACTGGGAAAAAGATTTTGACTGTCAACCTTTTCTATGTCCTCTCATAATTTTATAGATTGCTATCAAGGTTCCCATCAGCCTCCTCCACTGCAGAGCAAGTTACCAGACTTGCTCTCAGCCTGATAGGGCTGTCCTTTTGAGCGAGATTGGGCAAACTGGGCCAATATTCTCTAAGTTTGAAGAATGAGTTGTTCCAGCCTCTCCTTCTAGCTCATACCTTCTAATCCAGGCAGCACACTGGTAAACCTTTTGTTCATCCTCTCTGAAGCCTCCTCATCCTTCCTGTAATGTGGCGACCACAACTGAAAGCAACTGAACATTATGAAAGAAGATTTGAAAGGAAGTGACAATGATAGACAAATCCAGAGGCATTTGCAGATTGTGGTAACCAGGTCCTTTGTCTATCCTGACTGATTATGCATTGAAATTTTAACATTTTATCCTTTCTCTGTTTTGAAAGGAATCACATACAAACATAGAGACAGCTCATTTACCTATCCTGCCTTTTTGAAAGAGCTAATCAATTGATCCCACAAGTTTGCCTCACGTCAATTGCTTCTTCAGAGTTATTGTTGAGTCTTGTTACAAATGTGGGCTCAGGAACATGAAATAAGAGTAGGCCATTCAGTCTGTCGTGTCTGCTCCACCAGTTCGTATAGTTACGGATGCTCAAGCATTTCAAAGCCTTTGCACTACACTATCTCTATAACCTGTACACCACGAGTAATCAAGTATCTCTCAATCTTTAAGCATATTCAGCTTCCTATTAAGGTTGAGATTTATAAAGCCTAGTGTCTCTCTGAGTAACACAAAATCTCCTCATCTCAGCCCTAAATGACATACTTTCCTTTCCAAAAAATATTTTTCCCCCGGTTCTAGACACCCCAAGCAAGGGAAATATCTTACCTGTGCCTATTCTGTCCATGACTTCAAGTCTTTTGCAGCCTTCAATGAAATCATTTTTCATTCTTCAAACTTAGGGAATATTGGCCCAGTTTGCCCAATCTCGTTCAAAAGGCTGAGAGCAAGTCTGGTAACTTGTTGCAGTCCTCCTGTGGCAGTAATATATGTCCTGAAATAAATGACCAAAACTGCACACTGAATCCCAGTGCTGTCTAACCAGGTTTTTATGCAACTGAAGCAAGTCTTCACCACTCATACACTCAAATCCTCTTACAGCCAAGGCTAACATTCCATTAGCTTTACTAACAGCTTGTTTTTTTAGATTAGATTACTTACAGTGCGGAAACAGGCCCTTTGGTCTAACAAGTCCACACCAACTCTCTGAAGAGCAACCCACCCAGACCCATTCCCCTACACCTAACACTATGGGCAATTTATCATGGCCAATTCACCTAACCTGCACATCTTTGGACTGTGGGAGGAAACCAGAGCACCCGGAGGAAACCCACGCAGATATGGGGAGAATGTGCAAACTCCACACAGACAGTTGCCCGAGGCGGGAATTGAACACAGGTCTCTGGCGCTGTGAGGCAGCAGTGCTAACCACCGTGCCACCGTGTTACAACTGCCTAATAGTCTTGAGTAACTTATTGACACTTAGGCCCCTCTGTACAATTATACTTCCAGCCTCTTACCATTTTAAGAAATACTCTGCACATCCATTCCCCCTATCAGAGTGGATAACCTTAAATCTTCCCATATTATGCTCCATTTAACACGTATGTGCTCACTTACCAAGAGTATTCAAATTCTCCTGAAGCCACTGTCCATCTTCCTCATAACATATACTCCCATGCAGCTTTGCATCATCAATAAATGTGGAAATATTACATTTAGTCCCTAGCTCGAAATGATTGACATATATTGTGAATAGCTGGGGCCCAAGTATTGATCCTTGTGGTACTCCATACGTCACAGCCTGCCAATATGAGAAAAACACGTTTATTGTTATTCTCTGCTTTCTGTCTCTAAGCTAATCATTAATCCATGGCAGTACATGACCTCTGATCATGTGTGCTGTAATTTTGCTAAACATGATCATGTGAAAAATTCCAACACATTTTTCAAATCCATGCTGACCATGCATAGTCAGATCGTTATTACCCAAGTATCTTCTTATCACATGCTACATAATAATTTCAAACATTTTTCCCACCATTCATATTAGGCTAACAGGCTTTCTCTGTTTATAAATAATAGTGTGACATTTAATGGCTTCCAATTTTTATTTTCTCATTTGTTCATGGTATGTATGTATCGCTGACTCAGCTAATACTGATTGTCCTTCCCCAGTTGTTAAGAGGTGGTTACAATTAAACACATTGCTGTGAATCTGTAGTCAGAAGTAGGTCAGTTGAGGACAGCATATTTCCTTGTTTGTGAATGTTAGTTAACCAGACTGGTTTTTAGAACAAAAGAAACACAGTAATTACATGGTTGCTTTTTATTGCTTCAAATTCCACCATCTGCCGCGATGAGATTTGAACCCATGTCCCCAGTACATTAACCAGGTTGTGGATTGCTTGATCAGTGACATTACCATAACCCATAAAAGCTGTACCCAGTTACCAATATGGCCCACTTTCTACAATCGATGGAATTTTGGAAGATCATCACCAATATGTCTATAGACACATTCTTCCACATTCTGGGATGTAAAATATCAGCTGCTGGGAACTTATCAAGATATAAAAGCTTAACATGTACCAACAGATTCAAGAACAGCTTTTTCACCACTGTTATCAGACTTCTGAAAGGACCTCGCAAATTTTAAGTTTAATGTTGACCGTGTTCTTTGTGCACCTTCTCTGAAACTCAGGAAGTCTGATAGCACCTGTGGAGAGAGAAACACTTTGTTTCTTTTTAATCATAATTAGCATCTTCATTTCACATATTATTGTGTAAATCAATTTCATATATTACTATGCAGGCATCTCAAAGCACTTTACAGGACTTCTGAAGTCTTGTGATTAAAAACTAATTCTCCATGCCCATCAATTGGCACAGAGTAAGCTCTCACAACAGGAATGAAGTAATGATTCATTATCTGTTATCATCATATTGATTCAGGGAGCAATTGTCCATGACACTTTAGACCCTCTGCTCTACTTCCAATATTGCCACTTGAGAAGTAGGCAGATCCTTCGGAAGGCATAAATATGAAAGAGACAGTGCTGTAGAAACTCAGCTACTCTGGCAGCATTTGTGGAGAGAAAAGGAGAACTAATGTTTTGAGTCCAGTATGATATTTTTCAGAATAGATTTGACTTATCGTTGTATGACAACAGCTACTGTAGAGTGCCGGCATTGATTTCAGATGTAGTACAGTCCCTTAATGCAAGAGTTCACATACAAAACACAAAGCATGTTTTTCCTAATATTTACGGTTCCTCATACCACAGACATTTAGCAATAATCAGTTTTCTTGCTATAGTATGGAGTTTAATATTGCACATTGCATTTCAATTGAGGCCTACTTGAGGCAGTGAAGAAGGCAAATAGTATGTTGGCATTAAAAATAAGAGGGTTTGAGTACAGGTCCAAAGTTGTCTTGTAGCAATTGTACGGAACCTTGGTGAGATGATACTGGGAGTACATTGTAGCAGTTTTGGTCTCCTTATCTGAGGAAGGATGTTCTTGCTATTCAGAGAGCAAAGTGAAGGTTTCCCAGATGGATTCCCGGGATAAGACTATTGAGTTCAGGTCCTGGATTGTAATTTGAAGCCACATCCGACTATCAACTAAGCCAGGGCTGACACACAATTCAGAAGATCCTGAAATAAAGACAATGAGTTGGGAGAAGAGGACCTTTTTCTGCAATTTGTGAGGGTAGGGGTCTTGACTGAAAGACCAAAAGTTACAAAATTCAGTTCTTTGGAAAGGAGCTGGAGGTAATTCTTCAGACAAGGAATTCTGAACTTGTAGAATACTATCTTAGTGCTTAAGGTAGAAATGTTGATGATCAAGAATAGACTGGGCAAGAAGATGAAACAGAAGTGATTGAAGAAAATGGCTGGATAACACTCATTCTGAAAATTTGTTCAATTGGGGAGTGAATGCCATCTCAATTGGTTAGACCGTCTGGCCTATTTCCACTCTGTCGTTCTATGTCTAAATTGTAAGATTATTAGATTAGATTCCCTACAGTGTGAAAACAGGCCTTTCAGCCCAACTAGTCCACACCGACAAGTAACCCACCCAGACCCATTTCCTTCTAACTAATACACCTCGCACTATGGGTAATTTAGCATGGCCAATTCACCTAACCTGCACATCTTTGGACTGTGGGAGGAAACCCACGCAGACACAGGGAGAATGGGCAAACTCCACACAGTCACCTAAGGCTGGAATTGAACCTGGGACCCTGGTGCTGTGAGGCAGCAGTGCTAACTACTGAGCCACTGTGCCACCATAGTTCAGGCTTCCTGCCAGTGACTGATCCTATAGAAGGCCATGCTTCTTATATTTTTAAAGGAGTAATTGCCATACTGCATCAGAGTAGAAGCAAAATGCATAAAGCTTAAAATGTGTTGCTGGAAAAGCACAGCAGGTCAGGCAGCATCCAAGGAGAAGGAGAATCGACGTTTCGGGCATAAGCACTTCTTCAGGAAGGGGTTATGCCGAAACATCGATTCTCCTGCTCCTTGGATGCTGCCTGACCTGCTGCGCTTTTCCAGCAACACATTTTTAAGCTCTGATCTCCAGCATCTGCAGTCCTCACTTTCTCCTAGCAAAATGCATAAACACCTACAAACAAAAGGGAAAGCAATCTTCACTATTTATTTTGTATGATTAGTAGAGGCAGTAGATTTTAATGCAAATTCATTTTTTCAACCAGTTTTAAATGAGATATTAAAAAATGGAATGAGCAATGCAAAATATTTGTGTACCAATTAAAGCATCTGTAAGTCATCCTGGATCTGACATTTTCTATTACAGGATAGTAAGAGTCATCTTTTTATTCACGTCTCCCATTGAGTTAAGCATCTGCCAAACACAACTAATGTAGCCCTAGAATCCGTAAATGGGTCTTTGAACAAAGTGAACAAAAAAATGAGGAGGCTGAATAAATTTGTTACTTAACTGCCATCTGCTGATAAGGAGGTAATTCATGAAACAGATGGATGTATCTGCTCAGTGCAAACAACGAAGGATGCAAATTTAAATATTTCTTGCATATTGCAGAGGATAGCCACCACTGGATGCTATAAGATTCTCATTGCCATAGTAACAGCATTCCTTTCTTCAGCAATGTAACAGATTCTGAACTAGTAGAGCACTTCATAAGAAAAACAATGGTTTTTGATGCATTAATTGAGCACACTTTGCACTTTTTAAAAATACTTCATAGGAAATAGGTTTGAAAGTAGAAACAAGGAGGGATCTCTTGCACCTTCATAAATTGTTGGGTCAATATTCTGAGGAGCTGCAGCCTGTGTAGATTGCCAAAGCCCTCCTATCTTTTTTGCATGAACATGGAGCTCTACATTTCTGGTCCGGACTTGTGAGCCTGCTCCTTCAGAAATGTGGAACTTTCCTGTTTTCAGAATGCTTCTTCATAGCACAAGGTTATCAGCAAAATCTAAGCCAAGTCCCAGGAATAACTCCACAGAGGCAAGTATCCTGTCACCCAGTTTTTTTTATTCACTCATGGGATGTGGGCATCGCTGGCTAGGTCAGCATGTATTGTCCATCCCCAATTGCCCAGAGGGCAGTTACGAGGCAACCACATTGCCCTGGGTCTGGAGTCACATGTAGGCCAGAGCAGGTAAGGATGGCAGTTTCCTTCCCCAAAGGACATTAGTGAACTGTGTGGGTCTTTCTAACAATTGACAATGGTTTCATGATTATCATTAGACTCCTAATTCCTGATTTTTATTGAATGCAAATTCCATCATTTGCCATGGCAAAATTTGAATCCAGGTCTCTTGAACATTATCTGAGTTTCTGGATGAATCATCTACCAATAATACCACTAGGCCATTTCCTCTCCCGAAAGTCACCCTTTATTTACACATGTACACATGTTACTCAGCGCCAGCTCCCAGAGTGAAAAGACCCTCTGCCACTCCTGTTTAGATCTTTCAGCCAAGGCTCCCTGATTGGATGAGGTTAACAGCCCCAATCAGGGAACTCATATTCTATCACATCCATTGGCTGACCTTGTTGCAATCACTATTTGCCCCATTTTTATGTCATTTACTGCTATGTCCAGAAAGACTTCACTCATTCAAGAGCTTGCTGAAAGATTTGGGGACATATCACTAGTTTCTCAATGTGATAGTGGATGAGTCTGCAGGTAGCATTGGTGGCAAGATGGTGGATGTCTGGGGTGAGGTGGGCAGTGTGAATGCCGTTGTGATAAATGGCTAGGATACATGGAAGGATTGGGTGAGCAGAGTGCTAGCTGCTAAGGTAGCAAGTGGTAAGGTCATATGTAGCAGATGTGCAGGAAGCCAGTAAGTTAGGGTAGCAGGGTAATAAAGTTTCTGGGGAAAATCCAACATAGTCAGGACATGTCATGGGTTCAAACGTGAATCTTTCACAGTGCATCCAGAATCCAGAAGCTCTGGGTCTCTATGAGGACATGAGTTGCTAATTGACCCTTTGTTGCTCAGAGCATTGGGGGTAGAAGTTGGGACTTCATGTTATGATTGTCCAGGATGACGTTGAGGTCAATTTTGGTGTCCTATGCACAGTTTTGGTCACCCTGCTATAGGAAAGATATTACTAACTTAGAGAGGGTGCAGAGTAGATTTACAAAGATGCTACCAGGACTGGAGGTTTGAGTTATGAGGAGAAGCTGGATTAGCTGGGATTTATTTTACTGGATGAGGGGTGACCTTATAGAGGTTTGTAAATCATGAGGGGCATGGATAAGGTAAATAGCAAAGGTCTTTTTTCCTCAGGTAAGGGAGTTCAAAATTAAAAGGTATAATTTTAAAGTGAGAGGGGAAAGATTTAAGAAGGGACTGAGGGCAGCTTTTTCACACAGAGGGTGGTTCACATGTAGAATAAGCTGCTAGAGGAAGTGGGAAGTGGTACATGCAGATTCAGTCATAACATTTAAAAGGCATTTGGACAGGTTTAGAAGGATATGGGCCAAGTGCAGGCAAATGGACTAATTTACTTTGAGAAACCTGGTTTGCATGGATGGGTTGGACCAAAGGGTCTGTTTCTGTGCTGTATGATGTATGAAACTATGCCACGTGTTACCACATTCAGAAAATCTGTCAGGTCACTGCCCAAGCAGTGAAAGACTCAATGAACTCTCAAAGGTCACACAGCTGAATTTAGGCAGAATCTCTGGCGAATTCAAAATAACTTTTGTAGAAGATCAGCAGAAACTGCAGAGAACTTGAGCAAATGATCGCATCTTCCGAGCTCTGTGCTGATCTCTGACTGTTTTGTTTTCTTCATTCATGAGATGAGAGCATCTCTGGCTAGGTCAGTGTTTATTGCCCATCTCTAATTCTCCCAGAGTGCAGTCAAGTGTCAACCACATTGCTGTGGGACTGGAGTCACATGTAGGCCAGACCAGGGATGGATGGCAAATTTCCTTCTGTAAAGGGCATTAGTGAACCAAATGAAATTTTTCAACAATCAACAATGGATTTATGGTGATCATTAGATGCTTAATTTCAGATTTTTTAAAACATTAAATTCAAATTCTACCATGACAGGATTCAAATCTGGGTCGCCAGTACATTATCTGGGTCTCTAACTTAAAAGTCCAGGGATAATATCACTAGGCCATTACACAGGAAGGACAACAAGAAGTACTTCAGCCATGGCTTTAATTTTGATGCAGCCTGGAAGTTGATTTCCTGGAACGTCAGGATGAGAAGTCCAAAACCAACTCTGCAGCAAACAAGGAGTAAGGCTCCTTCCTCCAGTAAGCATTATTCCTCTTTGCTTTGGTGGAAAGTTAACTGCGTTGGATTCAAAGGCTCCATTTTAAAATAACTGCCATGCTGCCATGCAGGGCTGTTGTCCCTTGAATAATTTGGTCATTTATTTTGTAGTCTGTGTGTCACAGCACAGAAGGAGGCCATTCAGCCCATTGTTCCTGAACCAGACTCTAAATGAGCAATGTATGGAGCACCATTTGTTGCCTTCTGCCTATAGCTCTGCATACTTTTCCTTTTCGGATAATAATCCGATTCCATCTTGAATGGTTTGATGGAGGCTTGCTCTACCAGACTCCATAATGATACTCATAACCACTGGCTGCATGAATAGGATTCTCCTTGAGTTCCATTTCTTCTTTTGCCAATTACTTTGAAACTGTGTCCTCTTGCTCTTTGTTCTTCTAGCCATGGAATTTTCTCTTTGTCTGCTTTGTTCTGGCTGACTGACGCTGAATCCAATCCCAAATCCCACAACTTTAAAGTTCTTAACCTAGAGGTTAAAATTTATTTCAGGCTGCTCCCCTGCCATAGTTCTGCTTAATGATGAGTGTTACTGGCCCAGGACATAGCTACAGGAATTCCTCAGGGCAAAGTACTAGGGCCAACCATCAGCCGCTTTATCAGTGACCTTCCCAGCATCATAACATCAGCCACAAGAATGCTTGCTGCGGAAAGCACATTGTACAATTCCAATCACAATTCTTCAGGTAAAACAGCAGTCTGCGCTCATAAGCCACAAGACTTGAAAAACGTACAACTTTGACTGATAAGAGGAAAGTATTGCTTGCTGAGAACAGTAGTAACTGGTAATTATGTAGCACTTTTAATGAACAAAAACCAACAAAAGGCAATTTAGAGTCACATTAAAATGCCAAACTTGACACCAGGTCACCACAGGTAATATTAGGGTAGATGGCTGAATACTTGATTGAAGAGGTTTTAAGGAACACTATAAAGAGAGGTAGAAAGGATAGAGGTTTAGGGAGGTCATCTAGAGCTTGAGGTCTATGCAGCTGAAAACAAAGCCCTCAGTAGCGAAGCAATTCAAATCGGCTATGCTAAACAGGTGGAATTAGATGAGTACAGACTTTTAAAGATTCTATATTGGGATGGCTGGGCCAACATTCATTGAGGAGAAAGTGAGGTCTGCAGATGCTGGAGATCAGAGCTGAAAAATGTGTTGCTGCAAAAGCGCAGCAGGTCAGGTAGCATCCAGGGAACAGGAGAATCGACGTTTCGGGCATAAGCCCTTCTTCAGGAATCATTGCACAACATTCATTGCACAACAAAACCCAAAAGATGCTAACACTATAAATCAGGAACAAAAATACTAATTGCTGGAAAAACTCAGCAGGTTGGGCAGCATCTGTGGAGAGAAATCAGAGTTAACGTTTCAAGTCGAGTGACCCTCAGATTTAATGCACAACTGTTGATACCCTTGAGAAGGTGATATCGAGCTGCCTTCTTGAACTGCTGCAGTCTATTGGTGTAGGTGTACCCATAATGCTATTAGAGAGGGAGTTCCAGCATTTCGACCCAGTGACATTGAAGGAACCGCAATATATTTCCAAGTTCGGATCAATAATCCTCTTAAAGTGCAGACAGCCACTGTGCACAGAGATTAATATTCCAATGTATTGCTTCTGCTTCTGGTAGCTACTCCCTGTATAGACTTTGGGGATCTACACAACAGCAAGATAAATTGCACAGAATATTGGTCAGGATGGTGAGTGCCTTGGAGGGGAATGTCAGGATGGTGATGTTCCTAAGTATTTGCTCCTATTGTCCTCCTAGAACTTAATGGTCACATGTTTGGAAGGCGTTTTAAGGAGCCTTGATGAATTTCTGCAAGATATTTGTCAGGAATCTCTCAAAGTTGATACTATTGCATCACTCACTTGTCTGTGCCCCAGACATAGTGATCAATATTTAATTCTCATTTTGCATTACTCTCCTCAGAAGTAAAGGGATTGATAGAAGTGTGTTTTTTTGTACTTTTTGTGATCAAGTGTAAAAGGTGTGAGTTGCTCTTTAGTCAGAAGTGAAATTGCAGATTAGCAGTGATCACAATACTCTGATTTTTATTCTGCATAATCTCAGAATAAAGCGATGTCAACTCAAGACTGAGATGATAAGGAATTCCTTATCTCAGAGACCTGTGAATATGTGGAACTCCTTGCCATAGAGAGCTGCACAGGAAGAGTCCTTGTGTATATTTAAGATGGAGAGGGATAGACTCTTGATTAGTAGGGAAATCAACAGTTATGTAGGAAAGGGACAGGAATGTTGGATCAGCCAAGATTCTGTTGAATACAGAGCAACCTCAAGAGGCTGAATATCCTTGTCCTATCCTTATATCACAATGTCTTATGGTCTTATTTGGAATCATAAGTAGTCAAGTCACTGTCAAGTTCAATTCACACAGAAAACAGGAATAAGTGTGCCAGGAGTAAGGTGAGATAATATTGGGCAAGTCACATCACAGAATGAAATCTAGCTTAATAAAGCCTAATTTTATTTTTGAAAAGTACTTACTGTAGTGATCAGTCACTGAACATATCCACAGGAGGCTGCTAATGTCCTTTTAATGAAAGAACATCAAAGTTTATTACACATGAAATTAGAAAAAGCACAAATTATTCTGTGTTATATAAGAACTATGTGAAACACTCATTAGAAATATTAGAGATAAAGTTTCAATCCTTTTACCTTCAACAAGAACTTTTAGACAATAGACAATAGGTGCAGGAGTAGGCCATTCTGCCCTTCGAGCCTGCACCGCCATTCATTATGATCATGGCTGATCATCCTTAATCAGTATCCTGTTCCTGCCTTATCTCCATAAGGAGAAAGTGAGGACTGCAGATGCTGGAGATCAGAGCTTAAAAATGTGTTGCTGGAAAAGTGCAGCGTGTCAGGCAGCATCAAAGGAACAGGAGAATCGATGTTTCGGGCATAAGCCCTTCTTCAGGAATGAGGAGGGTGTGCCAAGCAGGCTAAGATAAAAGGTAGGGAGGAGGGACTTGGGGGAGGGGCGTTGGGAATACAATAGGTGGAAGGAGGTTAAGGTGAGGGTGATAGGCCGGAGAAGGGGTGGGGGCGGAGAGGTCGGGAAGAAGATTGCAGGTCAACAAGGCGGTGCTGAGTCTGAGGGTTGGGACTGAGAAAAGGTGGAGGGAGGGGAAATGAGAAAGCTGGAGAAATCTGCATTCATCCCTTGTGGTTGGAGGGTTCTTAGGTGGAAGATGAGGCGCTCTTCCTCCAGGCGTGTTGCTATGGTCTGGCGATAGAGGAGGCCAAGGACCTGCATGTCCTTGGCGGAGTGGGAGGGGGAGTTAAAGTGTTCAGCCACGGGGTGGTTGGGTTGGTTGGTATGGGTGTCCCAGAGGTGTTCTCTGAAACGTTCCGCAAGGAGGCGGCCTGTCTCCCCAATGTATAGGAGGCCACATCGGTTGCAGCAGATTCAATAAATGATGTGTGTGGAGGTGCAGGTGAATTTCTGACAGATATGGAAGGATCCCTTGGGGCCTTGGAGGGAAGTGAGGGGGGAGGTGTGGGCGCAAGTTTTGCATTTCTTGCGGTTGCAGGGGAAGGTGCCGGGAGTGGAGATTGGGTTGGTGGGGGGTGTGGACCTGGCGAGGGAGTCGCGGAGGGAGTGGTCTTTCTGGAACGCTGATAGGGGTGGGGAGGGAAATATATCCTTGGTGGTGGGGTCTGTTTGGAGGTGGAGGAAATGACGAAGAGTGATACGATGTATCTGGAGGTTGGTGGGGTGGTAGGTGAGGACCAGTGGGGTTCTGTCCTGGTGGCAATTGGAGGGGTGGGGTTCAAGGGGGGAGGAGTGGGAAGTGGAGGAGATGTGGTGGAGAGCATCTTCAACCACATCTGAGGGGAAATTGCGGTCTTTGAAGAAGGAGGCTATCTGGGTTGTTTGGTAGTGGAATTGGTCCTCCTGGGAGCAGATGCGGCGAAGGCAAAGGAATTGGGAATATGGGATGGCGTTTTTACAGGGGGCAGGGTGGGAGGAGGTGTAATCTAGGTAGCTGTGGGAGTCAGTCGGTTTATAGTAAACGTCCGTGTTGAGTCGGTCGTCCGAGATAGAAATGGAGAGGTCTAGGAAGGGGAGGGAGGAATCTGAGACGGTCCAGGTAAATTTGAGGTCGGGATGGAAGGTGTTAGTAAAGTGGATGAACCGTTCAACCTCCTCGTGGGAGCATGAGGTAGCGCCGATACAGTCATCGATGTAACGGAGGAAAAGGTGGGGGGTGGTGCCAATGTAGCTGCGGAAGATGGACTGTTCCACATATCCAATGAAGAGGCAGGCATAGCTGGGGCCCATGTGGGTGACCATGGCTACTCCTTTGGTTTGGAGGGAGTGGGAGGATTGGAAAGAGAAGTTGTTTAGGGTGAGGACCAGTTCAGTCAGTCGAAGGAGGGTATCAATGGAAGGGTACTGGTTGGTTCGGCGGGAAAGGAAGAAGCAGAGAGCTTTGAGGCCTTCGTGATGGGGGATGGAGGTGTATAGGGACTGGATGTCCATGGTGAAGATAAGGCGTTGGGGACCGGGGAAGCGAAAATCATGGAGGAGGTGGAGGGCGTGGGTGGTGTCCTGAACGTAGGTGGGGAGTTCTTGGACTAAGGGGGACAGGACCGTGTCAAGGTATGCAGAAATGAGTTCGGTGGGGCAGGAGCAGGCTGAGACAATGGGGCAGCCGGGGCAGTCAGGTTTGTGGATTGTGGGCAGGAGGTAGAAATGGGCGGTGCGGGGTTGTGGGACTATGAAGTTGGAGGCGGTGGATGGGAGATTCCCTGAGGCGATGAGGTTATGGATGGTCTGGGAGATGATGGTTTGGTGGTGGGAGGTGGGGTCATAGTCAAGGGGGCAGTAGGAGGAGGTGTCCGCGAGCTGGCGTTTAGTCTCAGCAATATAAAGTTCAATGCACAAAACTACCACTGTGCCTCCCTTGTCTGTCGGTTTGATGGTGAGGTTGAGGTTGGAGCGGAGGGAGTGGAGGGCTGCACGTTGCAAGGATGAGAGGTTGGAGTGGGTGAGGGGGGGGGACAGGTTGAGGCGGTCAATGTCGCGGCGGAAGTTGGCTATGAAGTGATCTAGGGCGGGTAAGAGGCCAGCACGGGGTGTCCAGGTGGATGGGGTGTGTTGGAGCTGGGAGAAGGGGTCGTCAGAGGGTGGGTGGGAGTCCTGGTTGACTCCATAACCCTTGATTCCACTATCCTTGAGAGCTCTATCCAACTCTTTCTTAAACGAATCCAGAGACTGGGCCTCCACTGCCCTCTGGGGCAGAGCATTCCACACAGCCACCACTCTCTGGGTGAAGAAGTTTCTCCTCATCTCTGTCCTAAATGGTCTACCCCGTATTTTTAAGCTGTGTCCTCTGGTTCGGCACTCACCCATCAGCGGAAACATGTTTCCTGCCTCCAGAGTGTCCAATCCTTTAATAATCTTATACGTCTCAATCAGATCCCCCTCAGTCTTCTAAACTCAAGGGTATACAAGCCCAGTCGCTCCAATCTTTCAACATAAGATAGTCCCGCCATTCCAGGAATTGACCTCGTGAACCTACGCTGCACTCCCTCAATAGCCAGAATGTCTTTCCTCAAATTTGGAGACCAGAACTGCACACAATACTCCAGGTGCAGTCTCACCAGGGCCCTGTGCAACTGCAGAAGAACTTCTTTGCTTCTATACTCAATCCCTCTTGTTATGAAGGCCAACATGCTATTAGCCTTCTTCACTACCTGCTGTACCTGCATGCTTGCCTTCATTGATTGGTGTACAAGAACACCCAGATCTCTTTGTATTGCCCTTTTACCTAACTTGACTCCATTTAGGTAGTAATCTGCCTTCCTGTTCTTGCCACCAAAGTGGTTAATCATACATTTATCCACATTAAACTGCATCTGCCATGCATCTAACCACTCACCTAACCTGTCCAGGTCACCCTGTAATCTCCTAACATCCTTATAACATTTCATCCTGCCACCCAGCTTTGTATCATCAGCAAATTTGCTAATGTTGCTATTAATACCATCTTCTATGTCATTAATATATATTGTAAAAAGCTGCCGTCCCAGCACTGATCCCTGCGGTACCCCACTGATCACCGCCTGCCATTCCGAAAGGGAGCCGTTTATCACTACTCTTTGTTTCCTGTCAGCCAACCAATTTTCAATCCAAGTCAGCACTTTGCCCCCAATACCATGCACCCTAATTTTGCTCACTAACCTCCTATGTGGGACTTTATCAAAGGCTTTCTGAAAGTCCAGGTACACTACATCCACTGGATCTCCCTTGTCCATCTTCAGAGTTACATCCCCAAAAAATTCCAGAAGATTAGTCAAGCATGATTTCCCCTTCATAAATCCATGCTGACTCTGACCTATCCTGTTACTTCTATCCAGATGTGTCGTAATTTCATCCTTTACAATTGACTCCAGCATCTTTCCCATCACTGAGATCAGATTAATTGGTCTATAATTTCCTGCTTTCTCTCTCACTCCTTTCTTAAATGGTGGGACAACATTAGCCACCCTCCAATCCACAGGAACTGATCCCAAATCTATCGAACTCTGGAAAATAATCACCAACGCATCCACGATTTCTCGAGCCACCTCCTTCAGTACCCTGGGATATAGACCATCAGGCCCCGGGGACGTATCAACCTTCAGCCCTAACAGTCTCTCCAACACCAATTCCTGGCAAATATAAATTCCCTTAAGTTCAGGTCCTTCAGCCACTGTTACCTCAGGGAGATTGCTTGTGTCTTCCCCAGTGAACACAGATCTGAAGTACCAATTCAACTCTTCTGCCATTTCTTTTTTCCCCGTAATATATTCCCCTGTTTCTGTCTTCAAGGGCCCAATTTTAGTCTTAACCATTTTTTTCCCTTTCACAAACCTAAAAAAGCTTTTACTATCCTCCTTTATATTTTTGGCCAGTTTACCTTCGTACCTCATTTTTTCTCTGCGTATTTCCTTCTTAGTAATCCTCTGTTGTTCTTTAAAAGCTTCCCAGTCCTCCGTTTTCCCACTCATCTTTGCTATGTTATACTTTTTCTCTTTTGACTTTATATGTTTCTTAACTTCCCTCGTCAGCCATGGCCACCCCTGCCTCCTCATAGGATGTTTCTTCTTTTTTGGAATGAGCTGATCCTTCATCTTCTGGATTATACCCAGAAATATCTGCCATTGTTCCTCCACTGTCATCCCTGCTAAGGTATTGCACCTTTGAACTTTGGCCAGCTCCTCCCTCATAGCTCCATCGTTCCCTTTATTCAACTGAAATATTGTCACTACCGATTGTACCCTCTCCCTTTCAAATTGCAGATTGAAGCTTATTGTATTATGGTCACTACCTCCTAATGGCTCCTTTACTTCGAGGTCCCTGATCAATTCTAGTTCGTTGCACAACACCAGATCCAGAATTGCCTTCTCCCTGGTAGGCTCCAGCACCAGCTATTCTAAGAATCCATCTCGGAGGCACTCCACAAAGTCTCTTTCTTGAGGTTCAATACCATCCTGATTCTCCCAGTCTCCCTGCATGTTGAAATCCCCCATAACAACTGTAGTAACATCTTTGTGACAGGCCAATTTCAGCTCCTGATTCAACTTACATCTGACATCCAGACTACTGTTTGGGGGCCTGTAGATAACTCCCAAGAGGGTCTTTCTACCCTTAGAATTTCTCAGCTCTATCCATACTGACTCTACATTCCCTGATTCTAGGTCCCCCCGCGCAAGGGACTGAATATCAAGCCTTACCAACAGGGCCACCCCACTCCCTCTGCCCGTCAGTCTGTCCTTACGATAGCATGTATAGCCTTGAATATTCATTTCCCAGGCCCTGTCCACTTGAAGCCACGTCTCAGTTATCCCCACAATATCGTATCTACCAATTTCCAAATGAGCCTCAAGCTCATCCACCTTATTTCTAATACTTCGTGCATTCATATATAGTATTTTTAATTTGTTACTGCCCTCACCATTCCTATCAACTCCTATTTCACTCAACCTTACGGCATGATCCCTTTTTGAGTTTTCTGCTTCATTGATACCGTTGTCTTTCTTGACTTCCCTAGTTCTAACTTTCCCTTCAATTTCCTTTTTAAACTTCCAGTTTGTCCCCTCCCACCCGCTACTTAGTTTAAACGCAGCTGTGTAGCAGTAGCAAACCTGCCTGCCAGAATGCTGGTCCTAAACCTATTAAGGTGCAAACCGTCTCTCTTGTATAATTTATGCTTACCACAAAACATACCCCAGTGATCCAAGAATTTAAATCCTTGCTTCCTGCACCAGTTCCCCAGCCATACATTCAAGTCCATTATCTCCCTGTTCCTGGCCTCTCCAGCCCGAGGAACTGGAAGCAAACCGGAGATAACCACCTTGGATGTCCTGCTTTTCAGCCTTCTTCCTAGTTCTCCGAAGTCCCGCTGTAGTATGTTCCTTCTCTTCGTCCCGACATCATTTGTGCCAACATGTAACACCACCTCTGGCTCTTCACCTTCATCCTTGAGGATTTCCTGCACTCAGTCTGCGATGTCCTTAATCCTGGCACCAGGAAGACAACACACCATCCTTTAGTCCCACCTGCTGCCACAAAAACCCCGTTCAGTTCCTCTCACTATGGAGTCCCCTATCACCACGGCTCTGTGCGATGTCTGACTCCTCGGCTCTGCCTCCACCCCAACCTTTGATTGACAGACCTGACCACCTCCAAAAGATTCAACTTGTTCCTGACAGGTACTTCCCCTGCGGTCTCTTGCACCTGTCTCCTCTCTGCCTTCTTTATCGTCTTCTCTCTTCTGCTCTCACCTGGTATGGTCGGTGTAATAACCTTGCTGAAGATCCTGTCCAGAAAGATCTCGTTCTCTCGGATGAGCCTAAGGTCCTCGAGTTCCTTTTTTCAGTGCTGCGATATGCTCTGTATGTAGCTGAACATGCACATACTTTCCACAGATATATGAGCCAGATACACCAGAGTCGTTGACCTCCCACATCATGCACGTAGCACACTGAACCAGCTGGGCAGTCATGTTTTCACCCTCTTTAACTGTGGCATAATCACTTCACTCAACCTCCTTGTCAAACACTCCTGAGCTAAAGACTCTCTCTTCTCTCAACAGGAACTTCCCTGGACTCTCTTTTTGAGGCAAGTCTGTGGACTTTAAAGTTAGGTTAGAGGAGGAGGGTGGGAGGGAGGCCCTACTTTGTAGGACCTGGGGTCTAGAACACACCCACTCAAATAACAATCACTTACCTTCCCGACCGGCTCTGCGCTCCGACTTCACTTCCGTCCAGCTCCCGCTGCTCTCTGCTGCAGAAAAGTTTTACCTTCAATAAGATACTCAAACCCCACTGAAGGGTCACCCTGTTTCCACTTTAAGGAAACATTCTAACATTTCTGTCCTCGGACTTTCGCAGTGTTCCAGTGAAGCCCAACACAAGCTGGAGAAACTTAGCACTTCACAGCTTTCAGGATGTAACATTGAGTTCAACAATTTCAGAATGTGAAGTCTGTCCTTCATTTTGATGACACCTTCTTCCCTCATTTTCCAGTGTCTTGTTTGGATTAATTTGCTATCAATACAACAACTTATTTTCTACTATTCATACCTATATTGCATCTGCATCATTCATCTACTGTCATTAGCACGCACATTGTCATTTTCTCTGAGCACCCTAACAAACCGGTGTACTTTCTGCTCTTCTCTCTTGTCAAGAGTACTAAAAAATATTTTTTTTACAATGAAGTTTGGAACTCAGTGTTGTATCCCACAGTGCTGGGAGACTGTTCTCTTAGACTGGCTTCACTCAAGGTGTCAGCCTTACCTAAGAATGATGTCATCTGGCTCATAGATGTCCCAGCAAATTACTTAACTGATATCCTATTATAAGTAACATTGCTTGAGGTCTTTCTGCCAAAGTTAAATGGGCGTCCATTCAGTTATTGGACCCTCCTGGTGTCTCAAATATGCGTAAATATAATCCTACACAAGTAAGAAGTGGCTTGGGTTTATTTATTGTATAGAGTCAAACTCCAATGTATGTTTGTTTGCTCTTTTACATACTACTGAACAGAACCGAACTACAGAACCAAACTGCTCTGGTGACTGAGTACATATACATGAAGACATGTTTTATAAATAAAGTATATTTTTGAAGTAAAAACCGATATAAACACTGTTCTCTGTTATACGGCTCTCTATTACAAACTGTTCCATTCTCTCATCTCAGAGTCACAATATACTATGACCATTGATTCAGTGTTCTGCCATCTTTATCATCACCATATGAATATTTTCTTGCTCATTATGCTATGGTTGAATTGACGGATGGAATTTCCACTGGGTTTCTGAGTGTCCACTTAAATCACTGATTAAAAGAAAGATGTATAAATTTAATTGGAGCATATCAGTTATAATTCAAGGAGAGCCAGGATACAAAAGAGCTCATTTGTCGCCCATACATTTCAACTCTTCCAAAATGGGTCAAGGCATAAGTATTAAAATCATTTGGAAATCATTGAAATAGCATTAAAATGATGGAAGCAATGTTCCTGTTGACACTTAGTTTTCTACTGAGGTTGTGGTGGTTAACTGGGAAAAGCTCCCATTGAAATTAGTTCCATGAGTCTGTTCCATAACTAGGATGACTTATTGATACTGATACTGGATTCGCAGAATCAAGTCTTGTGCAGTGCTGTCTCCAGCAGGACAAACCAAACTTGTAGTGGTGTGGAGTGCTCAGTCAAGAGTTAGGCTCTGTAGTTGCACAGATAATGGGTTGAATCTTAGGAACAACTCGCACTGATTTCAAAGCATAGTTCACGCCTCAGGAATCTACAATAATTCTCCATTGTCATTGTCATTGGTGAGAGATATCCAGCAGGTATAACTTACTTGATTTCCTTCAGACCGTTAATGAATTTTTATATCTGAGACTCTTAAGAATAATTAAACTCAAAGAAGCTGCTCAACTGAAGCAATTTTGCAATGATGAAGAACGAATTGATGATAAGTGAGAAAAAGCATTGTCTGGAGGCATTTCATTAAGCAACTGTTTTGTGATTCAGATTTTCACAACTTTCTTAAATGGAATGATACTTTCAATATGAAATGTGCTGGTGGAGCATGTAGAGCGCATTGGCAACATTAAGGGATATTTAGATTCAGTAAGTGGATGAGCTTGGAAATGGTGGTGACTTCATGCCTGCTGAAACAATGGGCTGGATGATGCTGGAAAACTGCATGTTAACAATACTGATAAGTAATAGTATAGACATTGACTAGAGCATCCAGGTTAAAGGAATCTGTCATAAGTTCGGAATCTCCAAAACTACTTCTCTCATTTATGCCACTATACTGTTTGCTCTACACATATATCAACTCCCACATTGTGTTTCTGATAAGAACACATGAAATAAGAGCAGGAGTAGGCCTTCTGATCCTTCGAGCCCGCTCCACCGTTCAATAGGATCATGGCTTATCTATTCGTGAACTCAACTCCATGTACTCAGGCAATCACTATAACCCTTAATTCCCTTACTGTCAAAAATGTTTATCTTTGCTTTAAAAACATTCAATGAGGTAGCCTCAACTGTTCCACTGGGTAAGGAATTCCACAGATTCACAACCCTTTGGGTGAAGAAGTTCCTCCTTAACTCAGCCCTAAATTCTGCTCTGCCATATGTTGAAGCTTGCCCCCAACCTCCACTCCCGGCACCTTCCCCTGCAACCGCAGGAGGTGCAAGACTTGCGCCCACACCTCCCCCCTCACCTCCCTCCAAGGCCCCAAAGGAAACTTCCATATCCGCCACAGATTCACCTGCACCTCCACACACATCATCTATTACATCCTCTGCACCCGATGTGGCCTCCTCTACATTGGGGAGACAGGCCGCCTACTTGCGGAGCGTTTCAGAGAACACCTCTGGGACACCCAGACCAACAAACCCAACCACCCTGTGGCTCAACACTTCAACTCCCCCTCCCACTCCACCAAGGATATGCAGGTCTTTGGACTCCTCCATCGCCAGACCACAACAACACTACGGTTGGAGGAAGAGCGCCTCATCTTCCGCCGAGGAACCCTCCAACCACAAGGGATGAACTCGGATTTCACCAGTTTCCTCATTTCCCCTCCCCCCACCTTGTCTCAGTCAAATCCATCGAACTCAGCACCGCCTTCCTAACCTGCAATCTTCTTCCTGACCTCTCCGCCCCCACCTCAGTCTGACCTATCACCCTCACCTTGACCTCTTTCCACCTATCGCATTTCCGACGCCCCTCCCCCAAGTCCCTCCTCCCTACCTTTTATCTTAGCCTGCTGGACAAACTTTCCTCATTCCTGAAGAAGGGCTTATGCCCGAAACGTCGATTCTCCTGTTCCCTGGATGCTGCCTGACCTGCTGCGCTTTTCCAGCAACACATTTTCAGCTCTGATCTCCAGCATCTCCAGCCCTCACTTTCTCCTAATTCTAGTTTCACTCCCAGTGGAAACTACCTCCCTGTTTCTTCTATCTTATTTATCCCTTTCATAATTTTATATGCTTCTATAAATTCCCCCTTCATTTTTCTAAATTCCAACAAGTATAATCCCAGTCTACTCAATCTCTTCCCATAAGCCAACTCTCTCAACTCTGGAATCAACCTCGTGAACTTCCTCTGCACCCCCTCCAGTGCCAAGACACCCTTTTTCAAGTAAGGAGACCAACATTGTATGTGATATTCCAAGTATGTTGCCAGGGTTGGAGGATTTGAGATATAGGGAGAGGCTGAACAGGCTGGGGCTGTTTTCCTTGGAGCGTCAGAGGCTGAGGGGTGAACTTATAGAGGTTTACAAAATTATGATGGGCATGGATAGGGTAAATAGGCAAAGTTTTTTCCCTGGGGTAGGGGAGTCCAGAACTAGAGGGCATAGGTTTAGGGTGAGAGGGGAAAGATATAAAAGAGACCCAAGGGGCAACCTTTTCATGCAGAGGGTGGTACATGTATGGAATGAACGGCCAGAGGAAGTGGTGGAGGCTGGTACAATTGCAACATTTAAGAGGCATTTGGATGGGTATATGAATAGGAAGGGTTTGGAGGGATATGAGCTGGGTGCTGGCAGGTGGGAATAGATTAGGTTGGGATATCTGGTCAGCTTGGATGGGTTGGACCGAAGGGTCAGTTTCCATGCTGTACATCTCCGTGACTCTATGACTTTGTGTGTGGCCTCACCCACACCGTACACAGCTGTAGCATAACTTCCCTGCTTTTAAACTCATCCCTCTAGCAATGAAGGACAATATTCTATTTGCCTTGTTAATTACATGATGCAACTTCTTCCTCCAATACTCTTTTATTTATGCTTTAATTGTTAATGCTCATTGTTCATTCGAGTCCTAGATGTCCTCTTGTCTTCATTCTGCTGTTTTCACCTTGCACTGCTGGCATTTCACAGCCCAAAGAATTTCGAAGACATGGAACAAAGTCTTTGAGGTCATAGAGTCATGGAGATGTACAAAACGGAAACAGATCTTTTGGTACAACCAATAAATCTAGTCTCATTTGCCAGCACTTGGCCCATATCCCTCTAAACCCTTCCTATTCATATATCCACCCAGATGCTTTTCAAATATTGTAATTGTACCAGCATCCACCACTTCCTTTGCAACTCACACCTACACGCACCATCCTTTGCGTGAAAAAGTTTCCCCTTAAGTCCCTTTCAAATCTTCCCCCTCTCACCCCAAACCTATGCCCTCTAGTTTTGGACTCCATCCAGGGGAAAAGATCTTGACTATTTACCCTATCCAAGTCCTTCATGATTTTATAAACATCGTTAAGGTCACCCCTCAGCCTCCGACACTCCAAGGAAAACAGCCCCAGCCTATTCAGCCTCTCTCTATAGCTTAAACCCTCCAACCCTGGCAACATCCTTGTAAATCTTTTCTGAACCTGTTCAAGTTTCAGAACATCCTTCCTATAGGTGTGAGACCAGAATTGTACACAATATTCCAAAAATGGCCTTATCAATGTCCTGTATTGTCACAACTCTATACTCAATGTATTGATCAATAAAAGGAAGCAGACCAAACACCTTTTTCACTATGGTATTTACCTGTAACTCCACTGTCAAGGAGCTATGAACCTGCACTCCAAGGTCTCTTTGTTCAGCAACACTCCCCGGGACTGCTCTAGTAAAATTCATTACCAATTATTTAGTACACACTGAGTAATCTTCGACATTTGGGCACATCAATAGAAACTGTATGATCTTGGAATGATTACAGCATGGAAGAAGTCCATGCAACACCCGATGTGTCCATGCCCACTCCGTGGAGATATCTTTGCAAATGCACTTGGGATGTTGAGTAATAATCATTCTTCAGAAACTTATCAATTGTAATTGTATTCTTTCTAATTGCTACACTCACAGGGTTGAAATACATTTTTATTCATTTTTATAATCCTGCTGACTTCTGACATATCTTTTGAAACCAAAGTTAGTAGAAATCAAACAGGCAAATCCATGAAAAACTCAGGGAGAACGGCAGATAGTTGGAATTATCCAGAAAACCTCTGACTAAAGCAGGCATCATTATTCAAGCTGCACCAAACTAGCTTTATTCAAATTCAACAACCTTGAATGACCCACCTCTTGATGAAACAAACCTGCACACTCACTAACCTTCTGGATTGTTCTGTCTTTGCTTATGAAAACAAATTTGTTTCTGTCTCTCTCTCTCTCTCTCCCTCTGTTGCAGGACACCTTTTTGTTATGGAGTAGCCCATTCTTCTGTCCTTTGTTCCTGTGATTGTTTAAAGAAATATTCCCTTCAAAGGTTTTTTGTTACACCTTCATTTAAAATGCATGCAAATCAAATAACCCAGTACCACATGCAGAACTCAAAAATCAAAACTCGAACAATGGATAGAATCTTCCCAAGGACTGACCGTTGTAGACTATGGTAAGAGGTGTGGCAAATTTGGGTGCACTGTCCAGCAAGGTCCTTTTGTGATATTGGGACTACCAAAGTCAAATTTTCCAATCAAGTTATAGGGTTATTATAGCATGGAAGGAGACTGTTTGGCCCATTATGTCTATCTTAGTCAACAAACATCGAGTTGGAGGAGGAACACCATGACGTGGCAGTAAAGTATGCACTAGCAAGTGTTCCTGACTTGAATCTGGATAATGCAACACCAAGCTGTCAGTATCTGAGCTGATGGATGCTGCAAAAGCCACCCTCGCCAGTATTTCTACGAGGTGACCATTCACTCTTCCTCAAAAGTGGAGAAGAAGATGTGGCCCAGAGCTGTCCTCTTCACTGTGGAGACTATGACATCTAGCTTGTACCTGCAGTAGATAAACAAATGAAATTATTGTGATCAAGTGGTTGATATGATAGAACCTGCTAGGTTGGGATCATCTTGTGTCATAGTCTCCTCTGCCAGTTATAGAGTCATTGAGCACAGAAACAGATCCTTCAGGCCAACTCATCCATGCTGATCAGATATCCTAAATTAATCCTGTCCCATTAGCCAGCACTTGGCCCATATCTCTCTAAACCCTTCCCATTCATATTCCTATCCAGCTTTTAAATATTGTAATTGTACCAGTCTCCATCACGTCTTCTGGCAGCTCATTCTATACATGCACCACCCTCTACGAGAAAAAGTTGCCCCTTAGATCTTTTTTATATCTTCCCTTGTAAACCTAAACCTATACCCTCTACTTCCGGACTCCCCCACCCCAGAGAAAATACTTTGTCTATTTACCCTATACATCCCGCTCATGATTTTATAAACCTCTATAAGGTCACCCCTCAGCCTCCGACGTTCCAGGGAAAACAGCCCCAGCCTGTTCAGCCTCTCCCTATATCTCAAATCCTCCAACCCTGGCAACATCCTTGCAAATCTTTGCTGAACCCTTTCAAGTTTCGCAATATCCTTGCTATAGGAGGGAGACCATAATTGCACACAGTATTCCAAAGGTGGCTTAACCAGTTAGATTAGATTCCCTACAGTATGGAAACAGGCCCTTTGGCCCAACAAGTCCACACCGACCCTCCGAAGAGTAACTCACCTAGACCCATTCCCCTACCCTATATTCACCCCTGACTAATGCACTTGACACTATGGGCAATTTAGCGTGGCCAATTCACCTGACCTGCACATCTTTAGATTTTGGGAGGAGACCCACGCAGTCATGGGGAGAATATGCAAACTCCATACAGACAGTTGCCCGAGGTGGGAATCGAACCCGGGTCCCTGGTGCTGTGAGGCGGCAGTGCTAACCACTGAGCCACTGTGCCGCCAATGAAGGGCTTTTGCCCAAAATGTCGATTCTCCTGCTCCTTGGATGTTGCCTGACCAGCTGTGCTTTTCTAGCACCACACTCTTGACTCCTATCTCTAGCATCTGCAGTCCTCACTTTCACCTAGCCAATATCCTGTGCAACCGCGACATGACCTCCCAACTTCTATACTCAGTGCTCTGACCAAAAATGGAAAGCATACTAAATGCCTTCTTCACTATCCTATCTGCAACTCCACATTCAATCTGATGCCAGCACATGGGATCCCAGAACACCATGGCAGTGGTGAGCCATTCAGGCTGTGGCAGATGGGAGAATTGTGCTATCAATGGACAAGAGGATGACGATAGGGACATTGGATGCAATTAACGAGTTAAGCTTAGCACATCCACGTGAGAAAAATCCTCAACAAAAATGTCACTGAGTCATGAGTTCTGTGTCTCCCTTTCTTAACTTGATACCAATTAAAGCTACACATAGCTCTCCCATAGCAATAAATCTTCAACATGAACCTTCACACAAATATATGTTTTCCACAGGATTATTTCTTCTCTGATTCTTGAAAGAGATTTAGATTTCTAAAATGCCTCTGGTCATCAAAGCTTGGTGCAGTCTGCTCTAATCTGTTAGTTCTTTCTAAGAACAAACATGCTCGTTGATTGAATAGTAATTAATGCTGCACATTTGAGGTGGCTGTTTTATGGCTCCTGTAATTCCCTTAGCTTTCTGTCAAGCACCTTGCCTGCAGCATACCTGGGAGAATGTCTAAGAGCTGACTGCCTGTTTGATAAGTATCAGTTCATTATATGAATAATTCTAATTAATCCTCAGTGTTCCTCACCTTTCATTGAAAGTTATTGTGGTCTGGTATAAGCTTACTTTGTGTGATAATTCTAGCAGGGTATTGGCTCATTTCAAATTAAGCATCTGAGCATATGAGACAAGCTGTTGTCATTTAAGTTGATTCAGAGCTGGTAAAGCAAAATGGAACTCATATTTGAGAGGCACATTTCCTGCCTTCAACGCATTAAGACCAATCAAATGTTTCTGGGGTGCAGTCACTGTTGTGAGGATGCATACAGCTAATTGGCGCACACGTATGTAAATATTAGCTAACACGCTAAAAGAAGAACTCTCTGTCTTTTTGATTATCCTTAGGGTCCTTTACTTTCATTTTGAGTAGGTAGACAGAAGCTAACAACTCACTTGAAATGCACCATGTTTAGCATTAAAGCATTCCCTTTGGGCTTTGGTTAAGCATTAGCAAGGCTTAAGGCCTCAAGGAGTGGAAGCCTGACATCAAAGACAAGAATGTAATCACTGAACCAAGGCTGATAATTCCCAAAACATGTTGCATTCTCCCTGTGTGCGAACAATGAGAGCCATTAAAGCAATAACTTTTGTTATTTTTTGGGTTTGGATATCGTGAAAGTCAAGAACTTTCTCACAGATGTCTTCCAGCTCCTGTAGCTATACCACACCTTGCCCTTTGTCAAGGCGAGGTGATCTCACGCCAGTAGATCTTTGCAGTTTCCCTAGTCTGCACATTTCTCCAAAATGTGTGCATTCAGCTCCCAGGCCACTGCAGAGGAATGTGTACACAACCTTAACCTCCTTTCTGGTGCAATATTGAAAGTGTGATGTATTGTTGCAAAATGCTGCATTTTAGAAGGTATGTTTGACTGTGGCCCTCTAAGGTGCCAGAATATATTCATAGAGTCAGAGAGTCATAGAGATATACAGCATGGAAACAGACCCTTTGGTCCACTTCGTCCATGCCGATAAGATATCCCAACCAATCTAGTCCCACCTGCTAGCACCCGGCCCATATCCTCCAAGCTCTTCCTATTCATATGACCATCCAGATGCCTTTTAAATGTTATAATTGTACCAGCCTCCACCACTTCTTCTGGCAGCTCATTCCATACACGCACCACCCTCTGCGTGAAAATGTTGCTGCTTAGGTCTCTTTTATATCTTTCCTCTCTCACCCTAAACCTATACCCTCTACTTCCGGACTCCCCCACCCCAGAGAAAAGACTTTGTCTATTTACCCTATACATCCAACTCATGATTTTATAAACTTCGAGAAGGTCTTCGCTCAGCCTCCGACGTTCCAGGGAAAACAGCCCTAGCATATTCAACCTCTATCTATAGCTCAAATCCTCCAACCTGACAACATCCTTGTAAATCCTTTCCAAGCCCTTTCAGGTTTCATAACATCCTTCTGATAGGAAGGAGATCAGAATTGTACACAATATTCTAAAAGTTGTCTAACCAATGTTCTGTACAGCTGCAACATGACCTCCCAACTCCTGTACTCAATACTCTGATGAACAAAGGAAAGCATACCAAACGCCTTCTTCACTATCCTATCTACCTGTGACTCTACTTTCAAGGAGCTATGAATCTGCACTCCAAGGTCTCTTTGTTCAGCAACACTCCCTCAGACCTTACTATTAATTGTATAAGTCTAGCTAAGATTTGCTTTCCCAAAATGCAGCACCTGGCATTTATCTAAATTAAACTCCATCTGCCACTACTTAGCCATTTGGCCCATCTGATCAAGATCCCACTGTGATCCAAGATAACCTTCTTTGCTGTCCACTAAACCTCCAATTTTGGTGTCATCTGCAAGCTTACTAACTGTACCTCTTATGCTCGCATCCAAATCATTTATATAAATGACAAAAAGTAGTGGACCCAGCACCGATCCTTGTGGCACTCCACTGGTCACATGCCTCCAGTCTGAAAAACAACCCTCCACCACCGTCTGACTTCTACCTTTGAGCCCGTTCTGTATCCTCCACACTGTGTCAAGAAGAGCATGAGAGCTCTCCCTGATGTCTATGCAATATTTATTGGTTAGTCAGCATCACTCAATCAAGGAGATAATGTAGACATTATCACATTGCTATTTCCCTACGACGTTGACTCTGCCTAAAAAATACTCAGTCTCCTACAAAGCACATTTGAATGACCTGATGGTAATCCCCGTGGATGAAATTTTGGGGACTGTTGGTCAAGATGAAAGCACAGAGGAGCGTGCAGCAAGAGGGAGCTGCCAGGTATCTGTTCAGACAGTTATTGTGGAAATTGTCCCGGATTGTTTCTCTCTGCCATATGAAGGAATAACAAGCTCCATACAAATAAACAGAGAACAGGTAACAATGAGATGTTAATATATACAAATAGGCCTCCAGCAAGATACTCGTCTCACCTTTCAAACCTTGGGTACAGAGTCAGTTTTATTCATTAGGTTTGACTATTGTCCCTTTTGCATGATATCAAGAATTTCCTTTTTCTCATCTTGCCACTATTCACTTTGGGAAATGTGTGAGATCCAGGGGATATGCTGAGAAGTAAGTCACAAATTCCATGATTTTAAACAAAAAACAATAAACTCTACTATTCAAAGTTAGAACAAAAACAAAATTTATAATGTATGTATATGCAACTTATATTCTAACATCCAGAATTAACCTGAGGTAAATATGGATAACAGACAAACAATGGTCAAATACCCCACAGAGCTTATCAAAATTCAAATATAATCAAGCTAGATCCCACAGATTTCTTTGTACCCTTCAGATATTAGTGACATTCCACCTACAGATTATTGAGACCCCTGGAGAGAGTAGATGTGGAGGAGATGTATCCATGAGTAGGAGAGACTAAATCGCAAGGGCACAGCGTCAGATTGAAGGGATGGCCATTTAGAACTGCGATGAAGAGGAATTTCTTCAGCTAGTGGGTAGTGAATCTTTGTAACTCAGATGTGCTGCAGGAGGCCAAGTCACTAAGTGTATTTAAGACAGTGAAAGAGAAGTTTTTGACTAGTAAGGGATCAAAGGATAGGGGAGATGGCAGGAGAACAGGGTTGAGAAACATATCAGGCATGAACGAATGGTGAAGTAGACTTGATGGGTTCAATGACCTAATTCTGTTCCTATATCTCAAGGTCCAGGTCATCAAATTTTATTCAATAAGGTGATGGCTGAACTGATTGCAACCTCAAATCTACATTCCCATCTCCCACTGCCCGAAAGGTATTCACTGTCTGTTCTTTCCTTACCTTTTCAGGAACAGAATTCCAAAGATTCAGGACCCTCAGGGAGAAAATAAAGTTCATACTTAAGTCTCTGTTTTAAAAGAATGACTCCTGGTTTCTAAACTGTGATCCCTTGTTCTAGATTTTTCCACAAAAGGAAACCCTGACTCTTCTTTTCAGGACCCAAGAAGAGTCATAGTAGACTGGAGCAGTTAGCTCTGTTTGTCTCCTCTCTCCACAGAAGCTATCAGATGTGTTGAGTTTTTCCAGCATTTTCTGTGTTTGTTTCAGATTTCCCCAGCAGTCGCAGTATTTTGCTTTCATTACGAGTTAGCTTGGATGTGTCCACAGGATGTAAGCTAGTTGCACAGTCAAGGACATATGACAAGTTGTAGAGAGACTGATGGTTAACAAGACACCAAGAACTCCACTTATGGATGCTTGTAAGCACAACATGAAGGACCGAGATGCTGACTATTCCAGCAGTTAAAATTGCATCACCTCCTTTGGTTAGTTTTCACCACTGCCGTACCAGTGGCTATAGCAGCTTGACAACAGTCCCCAAGATCAAAAACAACAGGCCACATTGACACTTGGCAGCTTTTTGTGTGTGGCACTTGGTGCACAGCCAGCCTCTCAAGGATTGGCCTCTTCAGCCAAGAACAAAAACAAAAACACATGAAATTGATTTGATTTATCGTTGTCATATGTACCTGAGTACAGTGAAAAGTTTTGTTTTGTGGATGATAGGGCGATTGAACAAAATCAAAGGAACAGCTGCAGAGAATGTGCACAAAAAGTAAGATCAACATTAGATTTGAGATTTCAGAGGACCATTCAGAAGCTTAATAGCTGTGGGGAAGAAGCTCTTCTTGAATCTGTGTGTTTAAGCTTTTGTATTTTCTGCCCGATGGAAGAGGTTGGAAGGGATGGTAGCTGAAGTGAGAGGCATCTTTGATAATGTTGACTGCCTTTCCATGGCAATGAGAAGTGTAGATGGAGTCCATGGGTGGGAGGTTGGCTTTATGATGGTCGGGAATTTTCTGTGATTCATCACACTCCTGTGCAGAGAAGTTGCATTACCAAGCCATGATGCATCCAGATAGAATGCCTTCCACATTGCATCTGTAAAAGGTGGTGAGGGTCCTCATGGACAGACCGCATTTATTACACCTCCTGAGGAAGAAGAGGTGTTGTTGTGCCTTGTTAACCATCACATCAATGTTGGTGGTCAAGGACAGATTGTTGATGATCGTCACTCCTGGGAACTTGATGCTCTCCACCATCTCCACCACAGTTCTACTGATGTATATAGGGGTGTGCCCTCCACCTTGCTTCCTGAAGTTGATAATCAGCTCCTTAGTTTTGCTGACATTGAGGGAGGGCTTCTTATCTTTGCACCATGTCACCAAATGTTCTACCTCTTTGCTGTATTCTGTCTCATTATCGTTTGATGTCCAGCCTACAATGGAGGTGTCATCAACTAAACTTGTAAAATTGATGCCTGAAGTGAACATGCTTTCTGTGTGTCCACCAGCTTTCATAAAAAGAATGAAGACAGATTCATATTTACAGTCCATTCACTTCCAAGAAATTCAGGGCCAGTGTATTTAACGAGGAAGTAATTACAGAGTTGGAGAGCTTGACTGCAACATAAGCATTAGATAAAAGTGAGGATTAGACATTTTACCTTCCTACAGATCTGTTATATGTGTCTGTTAAAATAAAGTGTGTCCCTTTCTCTTCTAATATTGAGATTAAAGATCTCTAGATTGAAAAGATTGGGACTATTCTCCATAGAGAGAAGGTGAAGAGGAGACATGATAGGGGTTGTTAAAATAATGAGGATGCTGGATAGAACAGATTGGGAGAAGCCATTCCCTCTCATAAAAAAAAATGGAAAGGCATTGATTTAAAGTGATGTGCAAACGAATCAAGAGTCATGTGAGAAAAGAAAACGTTCCCACACAGTGAGGAGCTCGGGTCTGGGACACAGTGCCTGGAAATGTGATGGAGGCAGGTCTAATTGGGACATGCAAGAGGGACATTGGATGGCTATTTGGATAGAAATTGTGAATAATCATGGGGAAAAGGCAGGAGATTAGACCGAGGTAAAAGAAATGTCACAGACACGATGGGTCGAATAGCCTCCTTCTGCACAGGGCAATCTGTATTAATGTTACAATCAGTTGAAATTTGGCTTCCTGCACTTCTCCAGTTCATTGCAAAATGAATTGTTCAGCAACGTGTTTCTGTTTACAGCAACATACAAAGAGTTCTGCACTCCTCTCAATTAGTTTATAGATGGTAAGATACATGATGAAATACAAGATTAATAATCGATAGACATAACTTTATATATCAAACACCCAACAAGCTGTATCACACTGTGGTGTCTCTGAGACAGGAAAGTCCAATCTACTGAAAGATTAGTCCTGGGTTGAACTGTATCAGTTAAAACAATATAATACTGGTTTGTTTGGTTACTTGGAGTTGGTGAAAAAATTTCACCCAGTTTTATCTTCTAGGAGTTCTTACCATGCTTGCCTGTTTCTCTCAAGGGATTGCGTCGGCTGGGTAGTGTTCATGATAAAAGATCGGTCTGGTCTATTGGAAGAAACACATTCAGGGAGCTGCATGCCTTCATGTCATTTGGTGCTTTCTCTGGCTGTGAGAAGGGCATCAGGAAATGCGTTGCCAGTTTTGAGGCTACTCTTCTGCAGGGTGACTCATATCCCTAACATTCCTGATCTTCAGAACAGCAGGTGTCAGGAAAACACACCAAATTTTGGAAGGGTTGAAATAAGAACAGAAAGGGCTGGGGAGACTCAACAGATCTGACAACCTCAGTAGGGAGAGAAACAATGTTTTGAATCGTGTATGAAACATTGAAAATAGGAATGGGACTAGATCATTCAAACCTGCTGCACCATTCAATGTGATCATGCCTGATCATTCAACTCAGTATCCTGTTCTGTGTTTTTTTTCCCTTTGTACCCTTTTAGCCCTCAGAACATAGAACAGTACAGCTAGACCCACTGCCTCTGCCAACCTTGATGTTTTTAAGATTAGATTACCGACAGTGTGGAAACAGGCCCTTCGGCCCAGCAAGTCCACTCCCGACCCTCCGAAGAGTAACCCAACCAGACCCATTTCCCTCTGGCTAATGCACCTAACACTATGAGCAACTTAACATCGCCAATTCACCTGACGTACACATCTTTGGACTGTGGGAGGAAACCGGAGCACCCGGAGGAAACCCATGCAGACACAGGGAGAATGTGCAAACTCCACACAGACTGTCACCCAAGGCTGGAATCGAACCTGGGTCCTTGGTGCTGCGTGGCACCAATGCTAACCACTGAACCACTGTGCCGCCCCATGTTATTCTAAACTAATCTCATTGACCTATTTATGGTCTTTATTCCTCAATTCTCTGCTTGCTCACATGTCTGTCTAAATGCCTCTTAAACCTCATTGACGTATTTGCTTCTATCGCCTCACCTGGCAGCACACTACTGTGTGTAAAAAAGACAGGTCTCACACATCTCCTCTCAACTTTCTCCTTCTCACCTTAAACCTCTGCCCTCTAGGATTTGATATTTCCATACTGGGAAAGACACTCTGACTATCTCCACTATCCATGCCTCTTAGAATTTTGCATACAGCTATCGGGTCATCCCTCAGCGCCTGTCACCTAGTGAAAACAAGCCATGTTTGTCCAACCTCTCTGTGCAGCAAATACGATCGATTGTAGGTAGATAATGAGAAATAAAAGAGTAATGTCCACAATTAATTTTAGTATATTTTGTGATTGATCTCATAACATAATCCTCCGACCACTCCTCCTTGAAAATGTCTACTGTCTTGGCTTCAACCAGGGTAGCTCAGTTGTTAACACAGTTACCTCACAGCCTCACGATTCCACTCTCAGGTGACTTGTTTGTGTGGAGTCCACAGATTCTCCCCGTGTCTGAGTAGGGTTCCTCTGGCTACTCCAGTTTCCTCTCACAGTCCAAAGATGTGCAGGTTAGGTGGATTGGCCATGCTAAATTTCTCATAGTATCCAGGGATATGCAGTCTGGGTGGATTAGTCATGGGAAATATAGATCTGGGTAGGATGCTCTTCAGAGGGTTAGTGTGGAGTTGATGGGCCAAATGGCCTGATTCCTTGTGGCAGGGATTCTATGAATTCATAAGAATCTGACAAATTGTGAAAGAAGAATTGCAACCATTTTCTGTGGCAGAGAATTCCACAGGTTCAACACTCTTTGCTTGATGAAATTTCTGATCATCTCAGCACAAACCTTTTCTGTTGCTCTTGAGTTTATAAAAATAGTTGGTAAGCTCCAGGGTCAAATATTTTGAGTAGCTTCCAACATACTCATACTATTTGTACAGGGGAATTTCAGAAAGATCCTTCAAATAGGATAGCAGCCTGATTTGTATATAAACGTCATAGAGTCATAGAGATGTACAGCATGGAAACACACCCTTCGGTCCAACCCCTCCATGCCGACCAGATATCCCAACTCAATCTAGTCCCACCTGCCAGCACCCATCTCACATCCTTCCAAACCATTTCTATTCATATACCCATCCAAATGCCTCTTAAATGTTGCAATTGTACCAGCCTCCACCACACCCTCTGGCAGCTCATTCCATACACATACCACCCTCTGTGTGAAAAGGTTGCCCCATAGGTCTCTTTTATATCTTTCCCCTCTCACCCTAAACCTATGCCCTCTAGTTCTGGACTCCCCCACCCCAGGGAAAAGACTTTGCCTATTTACCCTATCCATGCCCCTCATAATTTTGTAAACCTCTATAAGGTCACCCCTCAGCTTCCGACGCTCGAAGGAAAACAGCCTGTTCAGCCTCTCCCTATAGCTCAAATCCTCCAACCCTGCCAACATCGTTGTAAATCTTTTCTGAACCCTTTCAAGTTTCACTACATCTTTGCGATAGGAAGGAGACCAGGTTTGCCCGCAATATTCCAACAGTGGCCTAACCAATGTCCTGTACAGCCGCAACATGACCTCCCAACTCCTGTACTTAATACTCTGACCAATAAAGGAAAGCATACCAAACGCCTTTCTACCTGCGACTCCCCTTTCAAGAAGCTATGAACCTACACTCCAAGGGCTCTTTGTTCAGCAACACTCCCTCGGACCTTACCATTAAGTGTATAAATCCTGCTAAGATTTGCTTTCTCAAAATGCAGCACCTCATATTTATCTGAATTAAGCTCCATCTGCCACTTTTCAGCCCATTGGCCCATCTGGTCCAGATCCTGTTATAATCTGAGGTAGCCCTCTTCGCTGTCCAGTACACCTCCAATTTTGGCGTCATCTGCAACTTACTAACTGTACCTATTATGCCTGCAACCAAATCATTTATGTAAATGACAAAAAGTAGAGGACCCAGCACCGATCCTTATGGCACTCCACTGGTCACAGGCCTCCAGTCTGAAAAACAACCCTCTACCACCACCCTCTGTCTTCTACCTTTGAGCCAGTTCTGTATCCAAATGGCTAGTTCTCCCTATATTCCGTGAGATCTAACCTTGCTAATCAGTCTCCCATGGGGAACCTTGTCGAACGCCTTACTGAAGTCCATGTAGATCACATCTACTGCTCTGCCCTCATTAATCCTCTTTGTTACTTCCTCAAAAAACTCGCTCAAGTTTATAAGACATAATTTCCCACGCACAAAGCCATGTTGACTATCCCTAATCATTCCTTGCCTTTCCAAATACATGTACATCCTGTCCCTCAGGATTCCCTCCAACAACTTGCCCACCATCGACGTCAGGCCCAATGGTCTGTAGTTCCCTGGCATGTCCTTACCACCCTTCTTAAACAGTGGCACCACATTAGCCAACCTCCAGTCTTCCGGCACCTCACCTGTGACTATCAATGTTACAAATATCTCAGCAAGAGGCCCAGTAATCACTTCTCTAGCTTCCCACATTTCATCCCATTTTTTTCAGCTGCTTGATTCATCATCCGATCTGAGATTTGTCTCCCTGACATTTGGGATATAATAGAGAAACCAATCACATGCTGTAGGTTTTTCTTAACTTTAGAGAATTTAATATAAAGACATGAAATGTCAAGTTGCCATAGTGCCACAGGATTGCTCCCTTATTAGTGAGAGACAACAGGAAATGGCTTAACCTCAGTGTTGCCACATTTCAGGCAAGGGGGGAGGTCAAGAAGAAGAGTCCTTCATAGTAACTTCATCCAGAGGGCGAATTGAACCTATGCTGTTGGCATTACTTTGCACTTTGAACTAGCTGCCCAGTTAACTGAACCCACTGAAACAGCATTATTTTTTTTAGTAAGAAGGCAACTTAGAGTTTCTCTTAAGGCATTTGCTAGCGAGTCCACCTCAAAGTAAAAGATTGATCCAAACCTTTGTTCTCTGAAGAACAAGAAGGCTTTCCTGAACTGTCCTGACATGTGAAACTTGATTTGTAGAATGGCAGGTTGATTTGTTTTTCCTTTCCAAACTGCCATTGCATCGTCACTCAAGATCACAGCAGTTTGCATCCTGCAGCGTAAGTGACAGGCATTGAAAACTCAGTCCATTTAAGGGGGAATCATAGGTGTTTTGAGATAAACCTTTATGAAGGCATAGGGAACAATGACTGACAGAAGGCCAAGTAAATAGAATCCAATGCCTCTCTTTAATAATGTTACACTCAGCTATCCTCTATGTGATTTTACACAAGTTCCAAGTGTTGACTCATGGAGCTTTCAACCATCAAGATCCACATGCTGCATCATTTCGAGATAACAGCAATGACATCAGGGAACAGTGAGACATAACACCTTCTGTGCTAGTTAGAAGAATATCAGTACCCTTACAACAGAAGATTAAAAACTCTTGAAGCAACAACAGTACTCTGTGCTCTCTAAAACATACAATAACTCACAAAGGCATCTTCAGCTGCTTCATCAGTAACCTTCTCTCCAGCCCAGCACCAGAATTGGAGGTATTCACTGATGATTCCACAATGTTTAGCATTGTCAGACACTAAAGCAGTCCACGGGTCAAATGCAGCAAAATCTGGAAAATATTCAGGCTTGGGCTAATGGATAACCATAGCAAAATTTGGGAATCTTGAATGATAAGAAAAATTGAGAGCTTAGTCAAACAAAATGTATGCATAAGGGCAATTAGAGACAGACAGAACTCTTGAAGAATACAAAGATAGCAGCAAAGAACACAGAAGAAATTAAGAGGGTGAAAAGCTGCCATGAAATGTGTATGACCAACAAGATAAATGAAAATCTCATGGCCGTTTATGCGTGCATAAGGAACAAATGGGCAGGTAGGTTACTCAACCACAAGGCAGGCAGTGCATGCGTGGAGCTGGAGGAAGTGGATGAGGACCTTAATGAATACCTTTCATTGATATTCATAACATAGAAAGACACGGTTGAAGAGGGTGGTGCTGAAAAAGCGCAGCCGGTCAGGCAGCATCCGAGGAGCAAGAGAATCGGCGTTTTGAGCATAAGTCCTTCATCAGGAATGAAACTTGTGGCCAAGGGGACTGAGAGATAAATGGGAGAGGTGTGGGGCTGGGGCAAGGTTGCTGGGAATGCAACAGGTAGCTGAAGGTGTGAGGTGAAGGTGATAGATTAGACAGGAGGGTGAAGTGGATAGGTGGTCTACCAGGAAAGGTCTCAGAGGAGTGGAGAATATCCAGTGTTGACCCTATTTAAGAAAGGCAACGGGGATAATCTGGGAAATTACAGGCCAGTGAGCCTTACATCAGCAGCAGGGAAGCTATTGGAGAAGATTCTTGGGATAGGGTTTATTGAACTCTGGAAAAATATGAACTTATTAATGACTAGCAGCATGGTTTTGTGCAGGCCTCTTAAACTGGATTAAGTTTTTTGAGGAAGTGACAAAGATAATTGATGAGGGCAGGGCAATATATTCTGTTTACATGGACATTAGCAAGGTCTTTGACAAGGTACCTCATGACAGGCTGATATAAAAAGTGAAGTTGGTAAGCTGGTAAGATGGATACAGGTCTGGCTTAATCATAGAAGACAGGGAGTAGTAGTAGAAAAGTGTTTTTCAGATTGGAGATCTGTGACCAGTGGTGTTCCACAAGGATCAGTACTGGGACCCCTGTTGTTTGTAATATATGTAAGTGATTTCATGGAGAATGTAAGCAACCTGGCATTAAGTTTGTGGATAACACAGAGATTGGGGGAACTGTGGACAGTGAGGACTACCAGATGATATTGCAGGATATAGACAGCTAAAGACTTGGGCAGAGAAAAGGCAGATAGATTTTCATGTTGACAAATGCAAGGCGATGCATTTTGGAAGGTCTAATGCAGGAGGGAAGTCTACAGTAAATGCAGACCTTGTTGTAGCAACAACATACAGAGAGATCTATGCATACAGGCTCACAGTTCTCTGAAAGTGGCAGCACAAGTGGATAAAGTGGTCAAGAAGGCCTAATGCATGCTTTCCTCCATTGATCACGATGCAGAGTATAAAAATTGGTCAATCATGTTGCAGCTGTATGGAACTTTAGTTAAGCCACATTTGCAATATTGTATATAGTTCTGGCTGCCATATTACCAGAGGGTACAGAAATGGTTTACAGGATGTAGCTTAGTTTGGAGGGTATTAGCTATGAGGAGAGATTGGACAAACGTGGTTTATTTTCACTTGAACTTTAAAGCATGAGGAGCAACCTAATAAATGTTTACAAAATTATGTGTGTCACGGAGAGTTGGAATCTTTTTTCCCAGAGTAGAAATATTACTGATTAGGGAACCTAGATAAAAGGGGTTCAATTTAAAGGAGATGTGAGAGACAAGTTCTTTACACAGACGGTAGTATGTGCCTGGAATGCACTGCCAGAGGTAGTAGATACAATAGCAATGTTTAAGAGACATTTTGATCAAAGAGATCTTGATCAACTGGGCCAATGGACGAAGAAATGGCAGATGGAAGCTAGTTTAGATAAATGCGAGGTGTTGCATTTTGATAAGATGAACAAGGATAGCATTTACAAGTTAATGGTAAGGCCCTGGAGAGTGTTGTAAAACAGCGAGACTGAGGAATTCAGGTACATAGTTCACTGAAAGTTGCATCACAGGAAGACAGAGTCATAAAGAAGGCGTTTGGCACACTTGTCTTCATTGCTCAGATCATTGGGTTTAGGAGTTGGGACGTCATTTGCAGTTGTATAAGTTGGTAAAGCCACTTTTGGAGTACGGTGTGCAGTTCTGGATGTTCTGCTATAGGAAGGATATTATTAAACTGGAGATGTTTCAGAAAAGATTGACCAGGATGTTGCTGGAACTGGAGGGTTTGAGTTAGAAGGAGAGGCTGGATAGGCTGGGATGTTTTTCACTGGAGTTTAGGAAGTAGAGGGCTGAGCTTCTAGAGGTTCATAAAGTCATGTAGGGCATAGTTAGGATGAATAGCAAAGGTCTTTTCGCTTTGGTTGGGAGTTCAACACTTCAGAGCATAAATTTAAGGTGAGAAGAGAAAGATTTAGAAGAGACCTGAGGGCAACTTTTTCACACAGAGGTTGGTTCACACTTGGAAGAGGAGGTGATCAATGTAGGTGCAGTTATAACATTTGGACAGGTACATGAATAGGAAATATTTAGAAGGAAATGGGCCAAATGCAGACAAATGGGATTAGTTTAGTTTGGGAAACATGGTGGCATGAACAAGTTGGACCAGAAGGTCTGTTTCAATGTTGTATGACTCTATGACTTTGTGTGGTTACCCAATTCCCCTGTGAACTTATTATAGAAACTGCTGCTGACATCTTTATTAGTTCATAACAATTGATTGCAAAAAAAAGTCTCTCCCCAGTTCCCAAAGGGTTCTTTTGCCAATTATACTGAATCTGCTTCCTCTAGTTACTGACCCAATTTTCACTGAAAGTAGTTTCTCCTCATTTACTCTATCACCCCCTTCACATTTTAATCCTAAAACAACAGTAGTCTTGCCCTCATATTCATCAGAATGTTTTAATGACTAAGAGAACAGTATCCATGCAATGATTAATGCTGTCCACTAGTTCAAGAGCAATCAATATAATTAATCTCTGAAATATGACCACTTTGCCCTCATTTTGTTAAAGCATAGTTTCCAGACTGTGTTACAGTTAAGAAGGATATGTGCCTTGGCCCAGTTATGAAGCTGATGGATAATATAATTCGACTTTGAGCGGCCATGGAGTTCGACTGGTCTCTTGCCAAAACATCAGCAGGAGAGCACTGAAACCTCCTGGGAGGAGACACAATGGCATTGGATTAGTACCAGTACTATCAGCATTCTCATCCACTTGCAATGGATAAAGACTCTGCTGACCATTTCTAAAGTAAGTGCACTTGGGCAGTTACTTCCAAATTTGGGAATACCCATACTGGTCCACGAATTGTTCTGGGTCATGAGGTAATGGGGCAATATTTGGGTGGGGAGTTGGGAATGAGATAGGGTGAGGTAACTCGGATTGATCTTGCCTGTTGGGGCAGCACGGTAGCTCAACAGATAACACTGCTGCCTCACAGTGCCAGGGACCCGGGTTTGATTCCTGTCTCAGGCAACTGTCTCTGTGGAGTTTGCACATTCTCCCCGTGTCTGCGTGGGCTTCCTTTGGGCGCTCTGGTTTCCTCCCACCATCCAAAGATGTTCAGGTGAACTGGCCATGCTAAATTGCCCATAATTTTGGGTACATTATTCAGAGGGAAATATTGAGTAGGGGAATGGGTCTGGGTGGGTTACTCTTCGGAGGGTCGATGTGGACTTGTTGGGCCAAAGGGTCTGTTTCCATACTGTAGGGAATCTAATCTAATCTAGAACAGTCTTGCTTTTCAAGAAAGTTCCTGAACATGCTTCCTGAGATGGCACAAATAGTTAATGGTAGGGCTCAAAAATTCCTCCCCAGTCGGCAAAGTGATTTCCCAATTTGCCAAAGAATCCCAAAAAGCACCTGCACAATCTGGTCACTCTCAATGACGTGGACAATTATGGCAGGTCAGTATCCAACCCAATTCAGATTCAACCACAGACTGTGGCATATCCAGCCCTGAACCATTGCTTGTTCCTTCCTTCTTGCATTGTCGCTGACTTCCTGTGTCACTACAATTCCTTTGAGAGTTTGCTCATTTTCCTGATTTCTTTGGACCCACAGAGACCTCCATGGATTATTTATTGCTACATTTTGAAACTCGTAATCCAGAGAGTATCAGTCAGTCACATAATACATGTGTTCTCCCATGCTTATGTCAGGCAAAGCAGGCAGTGTCAGCGAATCAGTCGGGATCACTGCTCTGTCTGAAACAGTAGCTTGTTCAAATCCATCCAACCCCAACCATTCAAAAGCCTGAACACAGAAACCACGTTACCCATGCTTCCACTGCAACACACCCCACTTGAGCAGAAGCCCCTCCCTGGTCAAGTAGAGAGTGGTTTCTGCACTTTCAGTGGTGGAGTCTTTCAAATGAGACCTTAACTCACGGTCCCACTCACCCTTCCCAAATTTGAGGTTTTTCTTTCCTTCCAGAAGAATTACTTTAATAAGGCTGAAACCAATTTGGCCACAGAAAGGGATTTGAAACCATAAATCAAAAATGGGAATTATACTTAACAAATCAAAACAGTAATTTGACCCCTCACCTAATCACAGAATCCCAACAATGCAGGAAGAGGCAAATAGGCCTATCAAGTTTGCACCAAACCTCTCACCAAAACCCATCCAATAATCCCACATTTACTGTGGTTAATCCATCTAGCATACACATCCTTGGACATAATGGAACAGCTTTTAGCATGGCCAATCCACCGAACCTGCGCATCTATGCGATGGGGGAAGAAGCCCCCATTGGGGCGGCACGGTGGAACAGTGGGTAGCACTGCTGCCTCACAGCGCCAGAGACTCGGGTTCAATTTCTGCCTCGGGCAACTGTCTGTGTGGAGTTTGCACATTCTTCCCGTGTCTGCATGGGTTTCCTCTGGGTGCTCCGGTTTCCTCCCACAGTTCAAAGATGTGCAGGTTAGGTGAATTGGCCATGCTAAATTACCCGTAGTGTTAGGTAAAGATGTAAATGTAGGGGAATGGGTCTGGGTGGGTTGCTCTTCGGAGGGTCGGTGTGGACTTGTTGGGCCAAAGGGCCTGTTTCCACACTGTAAGTAATTCAGGCCAGAGCTCCCAACAGAGACCTATGTAAACACAGGGAGAAAGTGTAAATTCCACACAGCCAGTCATCCAAGGCTGGAATCAAACCTGGCTCCTGGATGCTATGAGGCAGCAGTGCTAACCACTGTGCCACCTTTTGCTCTCTGCGTGAACTTTGAATAAGCACAATGCGCTTGACCTATCTCATGACTGTCTCTGCCATGATGATTCCTTTACTGCTATATGCCACAGATTGAAGTTTCCCTGTTTATTAAGCCTTCATTCTCCACCTGTAGGACTCTCCCGTAAAACTAGGCTTTATGAATGCTGACCTTTTAAACCTTTCTGCACTTGGATGAACACGTGATCAGGGTCAGTCCAGCCTGCTGATTAATTTGCATACTGCGTAATCCCTGTTAGTCAGTCCTTCGGGGGCCTTGAGGTCCACTAACACAGAACTGTGAAGATCCCAATTCAGGTAACTAGTGAAAACTGCTTTGAGTTCTTTTCACTCTTTTTCTGAATTGCAAAAACACGTCCTTTAAAATTATGCATCACACAAAGATTTCAAATTACTGAAGAGAAATACCAGCTATTGGTTGATCACTTTTAAGATATTGATAACAAATCAAATTTAGCAAACTAAAATCTAACCACAACAATAAAAAAAAAGAAATTGCTGAAAAGCTCAGCAGGTCAAGAAGCATCTATGGAGAGAAATCAGGGTTAACATTTCGGATCCACTGACCCGTCCATAGAACTGATGGTAGCTATGGCAAAACTGTTTTTTTTAAATACAGCACATAAGGTAAGGGGAGGTAGTAAGGAGTAAATGATAGTTGGAGATAGAGCCCAAAGAGAGAGAAGAACAGTTGGACTGACAAAGGAGTGGATAACAATCTGGCTATGAGTGAGATTAGTCACTAATGGGGCAATTAGGAGCTAACAATGGGTTGTGTTTTATAGCAGACCATGTGACAACAAGAGTCATAAAGTGTGGTGCTGGAAAAGCATAGCAGGTCAGGCAGCACCCGAGGAGCAGGAGAGTCAACATTTCGGGCATAAGCCCTTCATCAGGAATGTGGTCTTATGTCTGAAACATCAACCCTACTGCTACTCAGATACTGCCTGACCTGCTGTGCTTTTCCTGCACCGCACTTTTCAACTCTGACCTCCAGCATCTGCAGTCCTCACGTTCTCTCATGTGACAACAAGGTCTCGTGTGTGGGGATTGGGTGTAGACATAAGAGAAGTTGCCTCCAGCCCTAAAATTGTGGAACTCGATATTAAGTAAAGAAGACTGTAGAGTTCCCAAGCAGAAAATGAGATGCTGTTCTTCCAGCTTGTGCTGAGCTTTGCTGCAGCAGTGCAGCAAGCCTGAGACAGGGATGTTGGCCAGGGAATAGGGTGGGGTGTTGAAGTGGCAGGCAAGGTCAGGGTCTCTTTGCGGACAGAAAAGAGGTGTTATGTGAAGGGATCACCTAGTTTGGCTTTGTTGGCCCAGTGTAGAGGAGACACAGTGTAGAGTAAGATGCAAATACAGTGGACTAGATTGAGTGAAGTGCAAGTAAAGTGTTGCTTCACCTGGAAGCGTGTTTGGGTCCTTGGATACTGAGGAGGGAGGAAATAAAAGGGCAGGTGTTATACTTCCTATGAATGCAGGGGAAGGTACCGTGGGGGTGTGTGGTGGGGGGGGGGGAGCTGTTAAGAGTGAAGGTGGAGTGGACCACAGTGCCCTGGAAGGAACAGTGCTTGTGGAAGTCTGACAATGGAGGGGAGGGGACTGTGTGTTTGGAGGTGGCATCCTGTTGGAAGTGGTGGAAATGGCAACGAATGATCCTTTAGATGTGGATGCCGGTAGGATGATAGGTGAGGACTCTATCACTGTTGTGACAGAGAAGAGAGGGGGTGAAGGCTAAAGTGCAAGTGATAGGTTGGACCCGGCTGAGGATCCTGTTAACGATGGTGCTGGGGAACCCTCTGCTGAGGAAAAAGGTGGACACTTTGGAGGTTCCCTTGTCGAAGCTGGCATCATTAAAACAGATGTGATGGAGACGGAAGTAGGAGAATGCAGTGGAGTCTTTACAGAAAGTAGGGTGTGAGGACGTGCAGTCATGACAACTGTAGGAGTCGGTGAGTTTATAGTGGGTATTGTGGCCAGTCTATCCCCAGAAATGGAGGATAGGAAGGGAGGAGTCAGAGATCGACCAGGTGAAGGTGAAAGCCGGGTGGAAATTGGAAGCAAATGTTCCTATTCCTGAACGAGAGAGAGAAGTAGCACTGATGGTGTCATTAATAAACTGAAGGAACAGTTGTGGGTGGAGGCTGGAATAGGACTGGAACAAGGAATGTTCCGTGCATCCCACAAAGGGACTGGCATGAAAAGGGCCCACGCAGGTAACCATGGCCACTCCTTTGACCTAAAGAAAGCAAGAGGAGTTAAAAGATAAGTTGTTTGGTGTGAGGACAAATTTGGCTAGGCAAAGGAAGGTGGGGACAGTTCAGGACTTTGTTCCAGGAAGAAGCAGAGAGCCCTGAGGCCATCCTGACGGGGGATGGAGATGGAAAGGGATTGCATGTCCATGGGAAAGAGGAGGCGACTGGAGACCGCAAACTGGAAATTCTGAAACTGATGTAAAACATCAGCGGAATCATGAAGGTAAGCAGGAAGGGGCTGGACAAGGGGAGAAAGAATCTCGTCCAAGTAGGAAGAGGTGTGCTCTGTGGGGCAGGAGCAGGCAGAAACAATGGGTCTGCCCGGCCAGTCCTGTTTGTGGATTTTGGGAAGGAGGTAGAAGCAAGCTGTGGAGGGTTGGGAGATATGGGCTTGGAAGCACTGGAGGAGCGATCACCTCATGTCAAGCCCAGATTATTTTAAGTAGTGATTCACTTTTATGGCCTCTTTTCAAAAGATGTGCAATGGGCTCTACATTTATTAATGGATGTAATTAAACTAGTTTGTTGTTGCAAGCCTGTGATTAATCTGCATAATGAGGAATGAAACTTTATGGCCTACATTCAGATTTAGTCAAACTCCAGAGGCATGAATGAAGATGTAGAATTCTCACGCAGAGTGCTCAAAGGCTTATATAGATTGGACCTATTGGGGGTTATGTATCTTTCAAATTGAAGATAACCCATTTGATTAGCGAGAATAGAAAATGTTCTTGACATATTATCATTGAAGCCTGTTCATTGGTTAACCACAAAGTACCTGCAATAAACAGAACAATTATCAATGTAACCATCCTGAATCTGCTTCAGCCATATCTCACCACTGATGTATAGGTAAATAAATACTCTATAATCTTAGTGGAAAGGAAACTATTTAATGTCTACGTGCCTGTCATCCCCACATTTGTTTTTTTAGCCATTCTCTCTTTTAGTTGCTAGATGGTATTTTTAAAGTAGAGATGTTCTGACCAGGTTTTCCTTTGACTCTCATCCGAGCAGATGCCACATTTCAAAGTAAGCAATGATTTATGCTGGCTTTCAAATGTTCTCTCATAAGAGGCTAGTGGGCAAATATAAAGCACATAGGTTTGGCTGTAACAAATGGATTAAGAATTGATTGACAGACGGAAGATGGAAAATGAAAATAAATGAGTCTTCTTCTAAGTGGGAGATAGTGACTAGTGAGTTACCACAAGGATTAGTGTTTGAGACCCAACCATTGCTAATATTCATAAATTTCCAGGATGAGGGAACCTAAGGCAATGTATCCATATTTGTCGACAATACAGAACTGGGTGTGACTGTGAGCTACGAGAAGGATGTAAGGAGGCGTCAAGGTGATTGGTACAAGTTAAATGAATACAAACACATGGAAGATGCAGTATAATGTGGCTAAATGTGAATTGGTATACTTCAGTAAGAAAAACAGAAAGGATGGGTATTAGTTAAATGGTGATATATTGAAGGTGCAAAGGGATCCTCATACTTCAGTTAATGAAGGTACACAGCCGTCAAGAAGGCAAATATTATATTGGTCGTCGTTGCAAGAGTTCAGAAGTAGGGTCATCTTGCTGCAGTTATACAGAGTCTTGGTGAGACCACCAATCTTACACTCTGTGCACCGTCCTCTTCACCCAGCAGGAAGAATGGGGCACGCCTTCATTAGGACATGATAAATAGCGTGCATCTGAATTTGGATATAAATGATAGGGGAGCAAATTAGAATCGTGGTCTTTAAAATTCTTTCCTCTTACAAGAATATAGATTGCTTAATTATTATCCAGAGATGCTGACTCAATCAGCAGTGCATAAATATATGTTGAACCCCTTGCACGAGGGATGGACATATTTGGTAATTGCAGCAAGAACATCACAACTTTGGGTGAATGTCTGTTTTTTCCAAATGTTCTAAGCTCAATATCAAGGTTGGAAATCTTAACAAATTTGTCAGGTAAGATGAGAACTTCAGTGCAGAGTGGAGTCACCATAGTCCCACCAGTGAGCAACAATCAACAGAGAGTTCAACCTGGAAGTCATCCTCACGGAAAATTCAAACAGTGTAGGAATTTAACCCATACTTGTAGTGTCAATCTACATCACAAACCACCTGTCCAAGCAGCTGAGCTAACTGACCCCATAACATCAGAATAATCCCAGATGATTGCTCTATGATAGTGAGAGTGAGAGTGAGGAAAAAATACTGGTGGTTTCATCTGAGATGATGTGATAGATTGAGAAGAAGAATCATTCATGATAACTTCAGCTGGTATGAGAATTGAGCTAGCACTCTCAGCATTACTCCACATCAAAAACCAGCCATCTAGCCAACCAAACTTGTGGTCCAAGTAAAGACAAGCAGACGGAACAGGAAGGGACAAGGGACATGCGTGTCCAATGACGAATTAAATGTACTTAAAGTTGGTGAATCTACTACCGTTGCAGGCAAAGCATTCCATACCCTTACTACTCTCTAAGTAAAGAAACTACCTCTGACAACTGTCCTATATCTATCACCCCTCAATTTAAAGCTATGCCCCCTCGTGCTCGCTGTCACCATACTTGGAAAAAGGCTCTCCCTGTCCACCCTATCTAACCCTCTGATATCTTATATGTCTCTCTCTATTAAGTCACCTCTCAACCTTCTTCTCTCTAACAAAAACAGCCTCAAGTCCCTCAGCCTTTCCTCGTAAGACCTTCCCTCCATACCAGGCAACATCCTAGTAAATCTCCTCTGCACCCTTTCCAAAGCTTCCACATCCTTCTTATAATGCGGTGACCAGAACTGTACACAATACTCCAAGTGCGGCCGCACCAGAGTTTTGTACAGCTGTAGTATAACCTCATGGTTCCAGAACAAAATCCCTCTATTAGCAAAAGCTAAAACACTGTATGCCTTCTTAACAACCCTGTCAACCTGGGTGGCAACTTTCAAGGATCTGTGTACCTGGGCACCGAGATCTCTCTGCTCATCTACACTACCAAGAATCTTACCATTAGCCCAGTACTTTGCATTCCGGCTACTCTGACCAAAGTGAATCACCTCACACTTGTCAGCATTAAACTCCATTTGCCACCTCTGAGCCCAGCTCTGTAGCTTAGCTACGTCTCTCTGTCACCTACAACATCCTTCGTCACTATTCACAACTCCACCGACCTTAGTGTCATCTGTAAATTTACTAACCCACCCTTCTACGCCCTCATCCAGGTCGTTTATAAAAATGACGAACAGCAGTGGACCCAACACTGACCCTTGCGTGCATCCTTGAACACTGTTGAAAAATATTCATTAAGTGCTTCCCCTATCTCCTCTGACTCCACACACAACTTCCCACTACTATCCTTGATTGGCCCTAATCTTACTCTCGTCATTCTTTTATTCCTTAAATACCTATTGAAAGCCTTAGGGTTTACCCTGATCCTATCCGCCAACAATTTCTCATGTCTCCTCCTGGCTCTTCTGAGCTCTCTCTTTAGGTCTTTCTTGGCTACCTTGTAACCCTCAAGCACCCTAACTGAGCCTTCACATCTCATCCTAACATAAGCCTTCTTCTTCCTCTTGTCCAGAGATTCCACTTGCATCGTAAACCACGGCTCCCGTGCTCTACAGCTTCCTCCCTGCGTGACAGGTACATACTTATCTAGGACACACAGGAGCTTTTCTTTGAATAAGCTCCACATTTCTAATGTGCCCATCCCCTGCAGTTTCCTTCCGCATCCTATGCTTCCTAAATCTCGCCTAATCGCATCGTAATTGCCTTTCCCCAGCTGTAACTCTTGCCCAGTGATATACACCTATCCCTTTCTATCAGGAGAAAGTGAGGACTGCAGATGCTGGAGATCAGAGCTGAAAATGTGTTGCTGGAAAAGCGCAGCAGTTCAGGCAGCACCCAAAGAGCAGGGGAATCGACATTTCAGGCATGAGCCCTTCTTCAGGAGCCTTTCCTGAAGAAGGGCAAAACGTCGATTTCCCTGCTCCTTGGATGCTGCCTATCCCTTTCTATCACTAAAGTAAACATAACAGAATTGTGATCGCTATCACCAAAGTGCTCACCGACTTCCAAGTCTAAAACCTGTCCGGACTCATTACCAAGTATCAAATCTAATGTGGCTTCGTCCCTTGTTGGCCTGCCTGCATACTGTGTCAGGAAGTCCTCTGCACACACTGGACAAAAACTGAACCATCTATAGTACTTGTACTATAGCGTTCCCAGTCAATATTTGGAAAGTTGAAGTCCCCCATGACAACTGCCCTGTCTTTCTCATCCTATCGAGGATCGTCTTTGCTATCCTTTCCTCTACATCTCTGGAACTATTCGGAGGCCTTTAGAAAATTCCCAACAGGGTGACCTCTCCTTTCCTGTTTCTAACCTCAGCCCATACTACCTCAATTGACGTGTTCCGAAACATCCTTTCTACAACTGCAACACTGTCCTTGACCAACAATGGCACTACCCCTGCCGCCCCCACCCCACCCCACCCCGCCCCCACCGCCGCCTCTTTTACCATCTTCTCTGTTCTTATTGAAACATCTAAATCCTAAACCTGCAACAACCATTCCTGTCCCTGCTCTATCCATGTCTCTGAAATGGCCACAACATCGAGTCCCAGGTACCAACCCATGTTGCAAGTTCACCCACCTTATTCCGGATGCTCCTGGCGTTGAAGTAGACACACTTCAAACCAACTTCTTGCTTGCCGGTGCCATCTTGCGTCCCTGAAACTTGATTTCGGACCTCCCTACTCTCAACCTTTTCTATAGTCGAACTACAATTTTGGTTCCCATCCCCCTGCTGGATTTGTTTAAACCCACCTCATCAGCCTTAGCGAATATCCCCCCCAGGATATTGGTATCCCCCTGGTTCAGCTGAAGACCATCCTGCTTGTAGAGGTCTCACCTACCCCAGAAAGAGCCCCAATTATCCAAGAATCTAAAACCCTCCCTCCTGCACCATCCCAGTAGCCACATGGTGGGTGGCATGGTGGCACAGTGGTTAGCACTGCTGCCTCACAGCGCCAGAGACCCGGGTTCAATTCCCGCCTCAGGCGACTATGTGGAGTTTGCACGTTCTCCCCGTGTTTGCGTGGGTTTCCTCCGGGTGCTCCGGTTTCCTCCCACAGTCCAAAGATGTGCAGGTCAGGTGAATTGGCCATGCTAAATTGCCCGTAGTGTTAGGTAAGGAGTACATGTAGGCGCATGGTTGGGTTGCGCTTCGGCGGGGCGGTGTGGACTTGTTGGGCCGAAGGGCCTGTTTCCACACTGTGATTAATCTAATCTAACATGTTCAACTTCTCTTTCTTCCTAGTCCTTGCCATGGGCAACAAATCAGAGACGACAACTCTGTTCATCCTAGCTCTAAGCTTCCATCCTAGCTCCCTGAATTTCTGCCTTAAATCCCCATCTCTTCCTACCTATGTCATTGGTGCCTATGTGGACCATGATTTGGGGCTGCTCCCCCTCCCATTTAAGGATCCCAAAAACACAATCAGAGACATCACAAACCCTGGCACCTGGGAGGTAACACACCAACCGTGAGTCTCTCTCATTCCCACAGAACCTCCTATCTGTCCCCCTAACTATGGAGTCCCCAATGACTACTGCTCTGCTCCTCTTCCCCCTTCCCTTCTGAGCAGCAGGGACAGACTCTGTGCCAGACCCCTGTGCCCCACTGCTTTCCCCTGGTATGTGCCCCCCTCTCCCCCAACAGTATCCAAAACTGTATACTTATTGTTGAGGGGAATGGCCACAGGGGATCCCTGCACTGCCTGCCGGTTCCCTTTTCATCCCCTGACTGTAACCCATCTGCCTTTTTCTTGTACCTGAGGAGTGACTACCTCCCTGTAACTCCTCTCAATAACTCCCTCTGCCTCCCGAATGATCTGAAGTTCATCCAGCTCCAGCTCCAGTTCCCTAACGCGGTTTTTGAGGAGCTGGAGTTGGGTGCACTTCCCGCAGATATAGTCAGCAGGGACACTAGTAGTGACCCTTACCTCCCACATTCTGCAGGAGGAACATTCAACTGCCCTAACCTCCATTCCCACTATTCTAAATTCCCAAAGAGACTGTTGAAAAAAATAAGGAATAAAAAATAAACTTGTTACCTTACCAATCTGGCGCTCAGGTCCTTTTTGTTTGGTTAGAGAAGGAGGAGGACGTGTGGGAGACACAACCCAAGTAGTGTTTCGGGTAACGCAACCACACAAATATATGACTTCCCAGAAGTCCTTCGCTCCTCCCTCGCACCTCTCGGCAAATGGAGGCCCGACTTCCAAGGGAAGTCCCTCTTAATGCGGGAAAACTCACCCTTCCTGGCAGCCCTCGCTTCACCATTCCTTCTCTCCTCACCGCTCTGTAAAATGGTGGCCTGGCTCCTGAGGTAAGTCCCTTTTAATGCCGGAAAAGTCATCCTCCCCTGCAGCCCTTGCTTCACCACTCCTTCTCTCCTCACTGTTCAGGTAAAAAGAGCGTAATGTGTGTAAGCAGAAAGCAGAATAAGGAAATGGCAGAGATATTTAACAATATTTTCACATTATTACACAAGTAATGGGAATGGGTAGCACAGATGAAGCGTTCATAAAATGTTTTCAGGATGTTTTCTTAGATAAAAATATTCTTGAGCCAACCAGGGAGCAGGATATGTAAGATGTGATATTGTGCAAGTTTTATCTTTTTCATTTGTGGAATGTGGACATTGGCATTGGTGAATCAGATCATATTTTCTGACAATTGACGATGGTTACATGGTCACTATTAGGTTAGCTTTGTAACTTCAGATTTTTGTTAAATATTAGTTTCACCATTTGCCATATTGGGTTGCAGGATGTGGATTCATACCTTCACAATACTAGCCTGAAGTTCTGGGTTACCCGTCCCGTGAAAATACTGCTGCCTCCCTAATGTGGAGAAATCTTATCAGCCATGATCTTACTGAATGATGGAGCAGTCTTGAAGGGCTGTGTGGTCTCCTTCTACCTCTAATTCATTTGTTTTTATGTACAGAAGTCTTGACAAAGCATTTACAAATATACTTTTTAAAAATTCCTTCACAGGATGAGGGTGCCACTGGTGATGCCAGCATTTATTAACCATCTCTAATTACCCAAATGGCAGTCAACTACTTTGCTGTGGATCTGGAGTCACATTGTTATGAAGATGTGGGTGTAATGTACCTTTACAAAAGTTAAAAGCTAGCAGAACTACCTGACAGCACCAAGTATTCTGAGCAAGATACAATGTAATATGTGGTCCAGCAGCTAGGGTGCCTGGTTGCCTGGAGACAAAAACAAATTCAAGTACAGCCAATCAGTTTAAATTATACCCCAAAACATATCAAACTCCAATCAAGTTTGAATTTAGTATACTGACAATATTAAAAGCCAATGACACAATCCGATGCTTTAGGATATAAAACTAGAAAAAAAGTGAACAGTTGGGAGGAGAATTGCCAGTCCACCAATAAATGCAGACTGCCTGCAGATTAACTCTCTTAAATGTACGTTTATTTATCTGTGACCTGTGAAACATAATCCCTAAGAAGAAGAAAAAAAGACGAGAAGTTTTGCCTGGTTTTGAAATTTGAGTTTTTTGGTAAATCTTAATTTGGTATCTTATCGACCTAGTGTTATAGAAGGGGAAGGTAAACGATAGGTTAAACAAAGGAGTTGTAAATAGTTGTAAGTTAATTATTCTCTGTTATACTTTAAGAAATAAAGTTGTTAATTTTTACTTTAAATAATTATTGGCCTCTCAAATGTTCATAGATTACTGCATCGGATAAATCTTTTCTGTGTTGCTGGTTGAAACTAAGGAGGAGGGTTTATCCCGTGTCATAACAACATGTAGGTCAGATGGGTCTTTCCCCTGACAATGGATTTGTGGTCATTGTTGCACTGTTAATTCCAGATTTTTAATTGTATTCAAATTCCACCATCCACCACAGTGGGATTCAAACCCAGAACATTATCTGCGTCTCTGGATTAATGGTCCAGTGATAATACCACTTGGCTATTGCCTTCCCTCGTTCAGGCATGTATCATCATGAGAAGTCTTGAAATAGTGGATATGGAAAAGACACATTCTCCACGTGTTTGTGTGAGTTTCCTCCGGGTGCTCCGGTTTCCTCCCACAGTCCAAAAATGTGCAGGTTAGGTGAATTGACCATGCTAAATTGCCCGTAGTGTTAGGTGAAGGGGTAAATGTAGGGGAATTGGTCTGGGTGGGTTGGTCTTCGGAGGGTTGGTGTGGACTTATTGGGCCAAAGGGCCTATTTCCATACTGTAAGTAATCTCATCTAATCTAATCTAATCTCTCATAAGAGATGTCACTGTTTAAAAACTAAGGGATACTCATTTAAGGCACAGATAATTTCTTTTCCCTTATAGAATGTTGTGAATCTAAGTAACTCACTTCCTTAAAAGATTGAGCCAGTGAACTCATCGAATATTTTGATAGCAGAGGTAGGTAGATTCTTGATAAACAAGGAGGTGAAAGATTATCAGGGGTAGGCAGGATTTTGCTTTTATTTATAAAATGAACATGATTTTAAAACAACTTCATTTAATTGCTCATGAGATGTGGTCAGCCATCATTTATTACTTCCCTCTGGGCAATAAGAGATAGATAATGAATCAGTCATATTGCTGGGGGTTTGGAGTCACATGTAGGCCAGACCAGACAATGATAGTAGATTTCCCATCCCTAATGAACAATGGTGAACCATATGGGTTTTAAAAACCATTTCAACATGGTTACAATTATTTCAGATATTGATTGAATTCAAATTTTACAGTCTGCCATGTTGGAATTCAAGTCCATGCCCCCTTACTCTAGGGTTTACAGAGTGTTAGTCCAGTGAAATTAACACTACACCATCTTCTCCCCACAAAGTTTATCACAAATGTGTTAGAGTTTTTTTGAGGCTCCAATCAATAGAGTGGTCAAAGTTGGACCAGCATGCCTGGACCTCCAAAAGGTATTTAGGAGTAGGTGTAGGCCATTCAGCCCTTCAGCCTGTTCCACCATTCAAAGAGATCATGGCTGATCTGTGCCCGAACTCCATGTGCCTGCCTTTGACCCATATCCCTTAACACATCTGTTTCACAAGAATATATCTGGCTCAGATTTAAAATTAGCAACTGATCCAGCATCCACCGCCATTTGTAGAAGAGAGTTCCAATGATTTACCAACATTTGTGTGTGTGGAAGTGCTTCTTAACATCTCTTTGAAACTATCTGGACCTAATTCTCAGACTATGCCCCTAGTTCTAGAATCCCCAACCAGTAGAAATAGTCTATCTTTATCAACCCATCCTTTCCTTTTAATATCTTGAATATTTCATAAGAGACTGATACACAAGGTTAACAGGAAATATATGGGCTGGTGGAGTTGGGGGTAATATATTAGCATAAATGAAAGTATTGTTAACACACAGGAAGAAATAAGAGCTTTCAAGTTGTTAGGTCATGACTGGCAGTGTGCTATAAGGGTCAATGTTAGAGTCTCTGCTATTTACAATTCAATTTCATGCCTTGGACAAAAAGACAGAAATAATGTATTTAAGTTTTATGATCAATCAAATCTAGGTGGAAATGTGAACTGTCAGTGGGATGCACAGGAGCTGCAAAGTTATATGAGTAGGTTAAATGAGTGGGCGTCAGGATGACAGATGGAGAATAATGTGGGTAAGTATGAGGTTATTCATAACAATATAAAAGTCATGAAACTTGTGAGAGTTGATGTTCGGAGAGATTTATGTGCTTGCACAAAGATTGCTGAAAGTTAGCATGCAGTCACACCAAGCAATTAGGAAATCAAATGGTATGTTGTTCTTTATTGCAAGGAGCTTAATGTACAAAAATAAATACACCTTGCTGATTACACAGAACTCTGGTCTGCCTATTATTAGAATACGATATCCAGTTTGGTTTCACAATTTGAGGAATAATAAATTCACATTTTATGCAGTACAGCAAAGGATCATCGGCTTGGACCCTTAACATGAGGAAGAATGAAAAGTGATCTGAAAAAGTTTGAAAAGTCCTCTGCTTGAAGAATCTAGAACAGGATGTTGTCTTCTTAGAATAAGAGATTGATCAAACAGGACGGAGATGAGGTGTTTTTATTTTAGTCAGCACATTTCAAATCGTTAGAATTTTATACACTTGAGCATCATGGATACTTCATTGTTGACTATGCATAAGACCGAGAAAGACAGACTCTTAATATTTAAAGAAATCAAGGGTAGTGGGAAAATGAAGAGCATAATCAGTGGAGCAGGTTCAAAGACCTGTTTGGTCTGCTCACTCCCATTGGTTGCATTTTTATATTAATTCACTGGTGGTACAAAAGTATAAAAGCAGCTGAAGACTTCAATGATTTTGCACCTTGATTGTCTTTTTCCTTTTTCTTTCACAGCATAGGGGCACTGCTAGCAAGGTCAGCATTGGTTGCCATCCTGTGAATATTTCAAAGGGAATTTAAGCATCAGCAACACTGATGTCGGGGTCTGGATTGAAATATAATCCAGACCAAGTAATAATGGCAGATGTCCTTTCCTGAAGAACAATTGTGATCTAGATAGGTTTTGATGACAATCAATGATTCTCACCAGAGTCACTACCACTGAGGTGAGCTTTCAATTCTGTATAGTTTGGAAATAGATTTTATTGCAACGCGTACTGATAGAGTTATAGAATCATAGAGATGTACAGCATGGAAACGAAGTACAGGAATACAGGAGTACGTACAAAGTCACCACTCTCTGGCACCAAGTTAAAATAAAAAATAATTTTTAAAAAAAGACAACAGAAGAAATAACAGAAACGCCAAAATAAAAAGAAAAATATCCAGATCATAAGTCTTTATTCTAAAGAAAATGGAAATGTCCAGATTTGAATATTTTCTCTCCCTGGGCCAAGCCCTGACTTGGATTTAATAATTGAGTTTGAATTCCACCAACTGGATCAGTGGGATTTAATCAACTAGGTGAAAGTGAGGATTGCAGATGCTGGAGATCAGAGTCAAGATTAGAGTGGTGCTGGAAAAACACAGCAGGTCAGGCAGCATCCGAGGAGCAGAAAAATTGACATTTCGGGCAAAAGCCCTTCGTCAGGAATGGGGCTGGGAGCCTCCGGGGTGGAGAGATCAGTGGGAGGGGAGTGGGGCTAGGTGGGAATGTAGCTGAGAGTGATTTGGGCGGATGGAGCTTGGAGAAAAAGTGATAGGTCGGAGAGGAGGGTGGAGCAGATATGTGGAAAGGAAAATTGACAGATGGGACATGTCATGAGGACAGTGCTGAGCTGGAATATTGGAACTGGTGTAAGGTAGGAGGAGGGGAAATGAGGAAACTGGTGAAGTCCACATTGATGCCCTGGGGTTGAAGGGTCCCAAGGCAAAAGATGAGGCGTTCTTCCTCCAGGCGTCGGGTGGTAAGGGAGTGGCGATGGAACAGGCCCAGGACCTGCATGTCCTTGGCAGAGTGGGAGGGGGAGTTGAAATGTTGAGCCACGAGGTGGTGGGGTTGATCGGTGTGGGTGTCCAGGAGATGTTCTCTGAAGTGCTCTGCCCGTACTCTGGAAGGTTATATGAATAGGAAGGATTTGGAGGGATATGAGCTGGGTGCTGGCAGGTGGGACTAGATTGGGTTGAGATATCGGGTCGGCATGGACGAGTTGGACTGAATGGTCTGTTTCTCTGACTCTTCCACCCTCTGGATGACTTGTAAGGCCAAAGGGCCTGTCTCCACACTGAAGTAATCCTTTGATGATTCTAAAACTTTTTCCTCAGAAGCCCTCTAAACCATTTGCTCCTCACCACCAATTTTCAAGTTACCTGCAAACTTAATGATTATACTTTCTACGTTCCCATCCAAGTTGTTAACAAATATAACTAACAACTCCAGTCCCAGCACTAATCCCTGCGGTACCCCTCTGGGCACAGGCATCCAATCACAAAAATAACCCTCCACTTTGCCTTCTATTTGTAGCCAAACCATTTACTCCTTACCTTATGCCCTCTGGCCTTAGACATGTCTGCCACAGAGAAACAATTCGCACAATCTATGCTGCCTATGCCTTTCATAATTTTGTATATCTCAATCAGATTCCCCATCAGCCTCCTCAGCTCTAAGGGAAAAAAACTGAATTTATCCATCCTCTCCTCATAAGTCAGACTTTTCATTCCAGGCAACATCCTGCTGAATCACCTTTGTATCCTTTCCAGTGCAACCACATCCTTCTGACAATGTGGTGACCAGAACTGCACACAGTATTCATATGTAGTCTAACCAATGCTCTATAAAGTTGCAACAAGATCTCCTTGCTCCTATATTCTGTACTCAGGCTAACGACGACAAGCATTCCATATGCCTTCTTCACCACTCAGTCTACCTGTGCTGACAGCTTCAGGGATCAATGGAGTTGCACTCCAAGATACCTTTGTTCCTCAGTTCTCCCTAGGAACCTAGCATTCATTGTGTAAATTCTTTAGTTGACCTCCCAAAAGGCATCACTTATCAGGTTGAAATTCTATATTCCATTGCTGTGTCGAATTTACCAGCTGATCAGTATCAGACTGTAGCCTGAGGCCATTCTCCTTGCTGTGAACAACACCGCCAACTTTCACGTTATCGGAAAACTGACTAATTGGACCTTCTACATTCATATCCAAGTTGTTAACTAACATAAGAAACAACGAGGTTTCCCCAAACACTGATCCTGGTGGTACAGCTCTGATCATGGGCTTCCAAACACGAACAATAACTCGGCACCATCAGCCTTTAACCCTCTTTACAGCCAGTTTTGGATCCAGTTTGCCAACTTGCCTTGGATCTCATGGGCTCTTACCTTTTGGACCAGCCTTCACAATGGGGCCTTATCAAAGGCTTTAATGAAGTCAATGTAAACTACATCAACTGCATTACCCTGATCAATATATTTAGTCATCTTTCCAAAAGTTCAATTAAATTAGTTGGATGAAATCTCCCTCTACCAAATCTGAGCTGACTATCCCTGATCAATCTCTGCCTTTCCAAGTTTTGATTAATGTTGTCCCTGAGAAATATTTCCAATGTATTCCCTAGAAACCTCACCATCCCAAATGAAAACTTCAACAATGTTGTCTTTATCCTCTGTGAATATAGTTGAGAATTATTTATTTAAGACTTTACCTATGTCTCTGACTCTATGCACAGATTGCCCCCTTGGTCTTAATAGGTCCCATTTTTTCCCTATTGCTCTCAATTTATTTGTAAAATGCCTCACGGTTTTCTGTAATCTTATTTGCCAAAGATATTTCATGGCCCTTCTTTACTTTCCTAATTTATTTCTTAAGCACCTCCATGCATTCTCTATACTCCTGAATGGCCTCACTTGTTTTTAATACTCTGCACTTAACATATGCTTCCTTCTTTTACAAGCTCTTGATATCCATTGACATCAAGGTTCCCTGCACTTGCAGTCCTTGCCTTTCACTCTTAGAGGAACACACTAGCCCCGAATTTTCACTACATTACTCTTAAAAGACTCACACTTTCCAAATGTTGAGTTAACTGCAAGTAGCTCTTCCTGTCTGTGTTTGCTAGAATCCTGTCTAATGACATTAAATTAGACACTTAACTTCTGCACTCTCTTCTTCCTTTCCATAATGAGTTTGAAACTTAGAGTTATGGCCACTGTCCCCAAAAGGCTTGCCTATTGACACTTCTGGACCAGCTTCATTTCCTAGGGTTAGGTCTTTCGCTGCCCCATATTGAGTATAACTACTTACCTACTTGAACAAAAAGCTTTTCTGGCTCCACTTTAAAAATTGTACTCTGTCCAATCCTTTCACATTCAGATGATTGTAGTAATTCCTCCTCATCTCAGTTCCAAAGGTGCATCCCTTCACTATGAGGTTGTGCCCTCATGTCCTAGTCTTTCCTACCAGTGGAAACATCATCTCCTTGCCCACTTTATCCAGGCTTCTCAATATTCTGTAAGTTTCAGTGAGAATCTCCCACCAGCCTTCTAAACTCCATCGAGTACAGACCAAAGGTTCCTCATATGACATGCCCTTAGCCCTGGGGTCATTCTTGAGAGCTTCCTCTGGAACTCCTCCAATGGCAACACATATTCCTTAAACACGGGGCCCAAAACTCCTCACAATGTTCCAAATTCAGTCTGACTAGAGCTTTATACAGCCTCAGCAGTATGCCTCAGCTCTTGTATTCTAGTCTTCTTGAAATGAATACCACCATTGCATTTGCTTTCCTATCCATCAACTGAATTGCCTGTTAACCATAAGATAATCCTGAACTAAAATACCTGACTACCTTGTGTTTCAGATTTCTGAAGACCTTCCCATTCGGAAAATAGTCCACACCTCTATTTTTCCTATCAAAGTGCATAACCTCACACTTCCATAAATTGTATTCTATCTGTCACTTCTTTTCCCACCTCCTAGTCTGCTCAGGTCTTTTTGCAGCCTCCCTGCTTCCTCAACACTACCTTCAACTACCTTTGTGTCATCTGCAAAGTTAGCAACCATGCTCTCAGTTCTTTTTTCCAGATTGCACAGAAACAGGTCATTCGGCACAACTTGTCTACGCTAGGATTTATGCTACACTTGAACCTCTTTCCAAATCTAAATCTATTGGCATAACTCATGATTCCTTCCTCCCTTCAGATGCTGGACACTAAAGCTTTTTTTTAAAAAGCATTCTTTGTTAAACTGTTTCCAATTTAATAAAAACGAGAATGAAGTGAAAACAAGTATTCAAATTTGGGTTAGATCAGTGGGAACTTTATAATGTACCACATACTGAGAGATAATGTGTTATGCTTAAGTAAACATTGGACTTGATTAAATTGGTAAACTATTTGCGAAGCTTAATGATGAGTGATGCAGACCTTTACACCAGTATTGGGAAGAGTCAGTAATTATTTCACCTCCTGAAAGGAACTCTTTGAAGTTGTCTGCATTTGTAATCAAAATTGAATTATTTAAATGTCTCACTGAAGCCACACATTAATAAATCAGGGAACTTAAGAGCAGGGAACCAAAGAAAGCAGACAAGATCTTCTGTGATCTAACAATGCAAAGTGCAATAAGATAAACTAACACATGTTGAACTTCTGCTGCACAGATATAAACCCAATGACAATTAGCAATATGCTGAGATAATAATCATTGCACGTTAGAGAAAGTTAAAATATTAGAGAAATAATTACATTAGCAAAGTTATTTAACATGAATAAATTAGAGAATATATAAATGGAGAAATAAATAAGTAGGGGAGATGGTGGCATCGTGATAACGTCAGTCAACTGGCAATGCAGAGTTCCAGGCTAATGTTCTGCACGCATGGCTGTGAGTCCTAACATTGCACATAGTCATATTTGAATTCATTGAGAATCCACCCCTAGAGGCAACCATGCAAACAGCTTCAATAGCTGTAAAATCCCACCTACTTGCCTAATATCCTTCAGTGAAAGGGATCTGCTGTCATTCCTCCCATTGAGCAACAGGCCGTACCCTCTACCTGTCATCAGCTATTCCCACTTTTCCACCTTGCCCTTGCCACCCCCTTTATCTGCAGCATCCACCCCAGTCCTGAAGAAGGGTTCCACCCAAAATGTTGACTTCTCCACCGCCTGATGCTGCCTGGCTTGCTGGGTTCGTCCAACTTCCTGCCTGTCTACTTTGGATTCCAGCATCTAGTATTTTGTTTTGTCTCTCGTTCTTATCTGGTCTGGCTTACCTGTGATTCCAAATCCACAGCAATGTGATGACTCTTAATTGCCCTCTGGACAATGAGGGATAAGCAGCTAACATTGGCCAAGCCAACAATGTCAACATCCTGTGTTCAAAAAATATATTCTTATGGCTCAACTTAAGTCTAAAGCACAAAAATATGAACTGAAAATACAGGAAAGTATTCAGCATGACTGACTTGTTTGATGAAGGACTATATTTTATGTGACAGTTATCTCCTGAGATTTGGAGAAAGCTGGTTGAGAGTCATAGCCTTGGCTTGTTTTAATGGCACTTTGACAGCCATGTCAGAAGGCTGTGGGTTTGAGTCCCATTCCAAGACTTGAGACCACCATTCATGATCGATATTATGGTGCAGTACTGACAGCGTGCTGCACTGTCTGAGATGCTGCCCTTTTAGTGAGACCATAACTGAGGCCCTGTCTGCTGAATGCAGAAAATCACAGTATCACTGAAACAATAGATGATCTGGTCATTGGCAATTATTTCCTGTGTGACACTGCTATTCGCAAATTGACTGCGGCTTTTCCTTCATTACTCAAAACTGTCTACATGTTTTTTGAAAATAGCTTTTGGACATCCTGAAGTCACAAAAAGAAGTCGAAAGATGCAGGTCCCACTGAGGGGTTTTACCCGAGTTCTAACTGGAGACCAGTAAAAACCCTATAGAATGCAAGACCTTGGTCTTTAACTTCTGGCTGTAATTATTATTAAATCCAAACAAATCTATCTGGACAAAAGAGCTAAATTCCATAGGTAAAGTGGGAGTTGATATCAAGGCTGCATTTGACGAGGTGTAGCAAAAGGAACCTTAGTGAAACTGGAGTCAAGGGAAATTAAGGAAGGTCTCTCCACTGGTTTGACTCATACTTGGCATAAAGATAGTTGTTCAATCATCTCAGCTCCAAGGCATTGCTGCAGGAGTTCATCAGGGTAGTGTCCTAGGCCCAACCATCTTGATCTGCTGCATCAATGACCTCCTGTCCATCATAAGGCCAGAATTGGGAATGTTCGCTGATGACTGCACAATGTTCAGCATCATTCATGGCTCCTTAAATACTGAAGCATCCATGACCAAATGAAACAAGGCTTGGCTTGGGCTAAAAAATAGCGAGTAACATTCATGGCACTCAAATATCAGGCAATGACCGTCTCCAATAAGAAACAATCTAACCGTTGCCCTTTGCCATTCAATGATGTGGCTATAAGTAAATTTCCAACTGTCAACATCCTGTGGGTTATCATTGACAAGAAACTGAACTGATCTACCATGTAATTGCAATAGTTACAAGAGCAGGTCAGATGCTAGGAATACAGTGTTGAGTAACTCATTTCCTGACTCCCCAAAGTTTGTCCATCACCTACAAGGCACAAGTCTGGAGTGTGATGGAATATTCCCCAATTGCCTGGATGAGTACAGCTCCAAACACACTCAAGAAGCTTGACACCATCCAGGACAAAGCATTGTACTTGATTGGCACCACATCCACAAATATCTACTTCCTCCACCACTGGCAATCCATAGCAGCAGTGTGTACTATCTATATGTACTATCTATAAGGTGCATTATGGAGATTCACCAAAGATCCTTAGACCCATAACCACTATGACATGGGAGGACAGGGGCAGCAGCAGCACGGAAGAAACCTCAATCTGCAAGTTCCTCTTCAAGCCACTCACCATTCTAACTTAGAAGTATATCACTGTTCATAAAGTGTTGCTGGGACTGAATCCTGGAATTCTTTTCCTATCAGCATTGTGGGTCTACCTACAGCACATCGACTGCAGTGGTTCAAGAAGGCAGTTCACCACCATCTTCTCGAGGGCAATGAGGGATGAGGAATAAATACTGACCAGCCAGTGACGTCTAGGCCCCATGTATGGATTACACAAATGCTTATCTATTTGTTTGTCAATGAGACTATATCAGTATTTAATATTTCACACAATGCTGTCAAAAAGTTTTATCAAAATCTGATCTCCTCTAATCTAACAGAAGTATCACAAAACAGTTAATAGGTTAACAACTCTCTGAAAACACCCTGTTATTCACAATTGTAATAAGCATTGTTAATACAAAAGTAATTTCTACCCAATGTTACCATCAACGTTTGCTCAAGGGAAGCAGTCAATAAGGCTGTGACTTGTTGCACAATAGAATGGGCTAACCACAGCTGCAGTCCCACTGTTATTTTGAGATTTTCATCTGGAGTGATTCTCCACAGATTGACAGGACACTGGGCTTCACTCTTATTGTGGTTGTAGAACCATAAACAGTGGACTGTCCATGAAGAACAACTTGAATGTAAGTCTGAAAACAGAGGAGCTGTACTCAAAAGTGCAGTTGTCTGGTGCCAGTTATCTCCAACTATGAGCTATGAAGCAGGAATCCCAGTATAAAAAACAATATGAAGCTTGGCTGGAAGGTATGGAAGGAATTTGTGAAATCGGATATTCCCAGTGGTAATAGGGAAATCCCTGGTAATTACTGACCAGTGGATGTGGTGTATATGGACATCAGCAAGGCATTTGATAAGGTTCCACATGGTGGGCTCATTCATAAAGTCAGGGAGTATGGGATACAGGGAAATATGGCTATCTGGATTCAGAATTGGTTGGCTGACAGAAGGCAGAGAATGGATGTAGATGAAAAGTATTCTGCCTGGAGGTCAGTGTTGAGTGGAGTCCTACAGGGCTCTGTTCTTGGGTCTCTGCTCTTTGTAGTTTCTATAAATGACTTGGATGAGGAGGTTGAGGGGTGGGTTAGTAAATTTGCAGATGGCACAAAAGTTGGAGGTGCCATTGGTAGTATCGAGGACTATTGCAGGCTGCAACGTGACATAGACAGGATGCAGAGCTGGGCAGGGAAATGGCATTTGGAATGCAACTTGGATAAATTTGAAGTGATGCATTTTGGAAGGTCGAACTCGAATGCTGAATATAGGATTAAAGACAGGATTCTTGACAGTGTGGAGGAACAGAGGGATCTTGGTGTTCAAGTACGTAGATCATTTAAAGTTGCCACCCAAGTGGATAGAGTTGTTGAGAAAGCATATGGTGTTTTGGCTTTCATTAACAGGGGGATCAGGTTTAAGAGCCACGAGGTTTTGCTACAGCTCTACAAGTCGCTGGTGGGACCACACTTGGAAAATTGTGTCCAGTTCTGGTTGCCCTACTATAGGAAAGATTTGGAGGCTTTGGAGAGGGTGCAAAGAAGGTTTATCAGGATGCTACCTGGACTGGAGGGCTTGCCTTATGAAGAGAAGTAGACTAAGCTCGGACTTTTCTCTCTGGAGAGAAGAAGGAAGAGAGGTGACCTGATCGAGGTATACAAGATAATGAGAGGCATGGATAGAGTCAATAGTCAGAGATGTTTCCCCAGGGCAAGATTGACTGACATGAGGGGTCCCAGTTTTAAGATAATAGGAGAAAGGTATAGAGGGGACATCAGAGGAAGGTCCTTTACGCAGAGAGTTGTGAATGCATGGAATGCGTTGTCAATGGTGATGGTGGAAGCAGAGTCATTAAGGATATTTAAGCGACTGCTGGACATGCGCATGGACAGCAGTGAATTGAGGGGTGTGTATGTTAAGTTATTTTATTTTACATTAGGATTAACCCTCGGCACAACATTTTGGGCCAAAGGGCCTGTTTTGTGCTGTACTTTTCTTTGTTCTATGTAATTTCACTCCGACTTATGAACTCTTGAAACCTGGCTCCTAGCAACATATGTCTCCAAGATAGGGAGGTTGGTGGTATTTAAAGTGGGACGGAGAGCACTTCAGCATTGGAGATATACTGGGCATATCCTGGGTTTGAATTGTGGCAGATGTTCAAACTTGAGTCCAATAAAAATCTGGAAGTAAGGGTCTCAAATCACCATGAAATCATTGTTGATTGTTATCATAGATTCATAGACATAGGAAGCTGGCCATTTGGCCTCTCAAGTCCAGACTGACCCTCTGAAGAACATCCCACCCAGACCCAACTCCCTACCCTAACCCTGTAACCTGCATTCCCCATTGCTAAACCTCCTAGCTTGCACATCTCTGGGAGGAAAGGGAATCATCTGAAGGAAACCCATATAGACACGGAGAGAATGTGCAAACTTCACACAGTCTTCCATTAGTGGAATCGAAGCGGGGTCCTGGCACTGATGAGGCTGCAGTGCTAACCTCTAAGCTTCTGAGCCGCTGTGCCACCGCTGATTGTTGAACAAAATCTAGTTTACTGGTAGTCTTTCTGGAAGGAAACTGCCATTCCAACCTGGTCTGGTCCACATGTGACTCCACACCCACAGCAATGTGGCTGACTCTGTGAAATTAGAGATAGGCAATCAATGCTGATGCAACCAACAGCACCTACATCCGGTAAGTGAATGAGAAAGCAAAGAGAATGAGGCCATTTAGCTCCTTGAACCTTCTCCACCATCCAATGAGAGCTGTCTCCTCAATTCATTTACCTGTCTTTACATGATTTTTTTCATCAATGTTAGTTAAGAAACATATACTTATTTTAAGTCTAAAATAAATGATCAATCGTGGATTACTTGGCATTTGCAGAAGACAGTTCCAAACTCCTTCCACGCTCTGCATGTGTCTTCATCGATTGATGATACAGCAAGCATCTCTCAGGATCATTGACGACTTTGTGTGAGTTTATAATCGGAATACGCCACAGCTAGTTTCCACCTTCTGGAAACATCAGCTCATCCAAAACTGAAGCTCAGAGGTTGGGGGCGGCCGGTGGCCCTGAGCAGAGCAGGGGAGGACAGTGGCTAGGAGCAGAATGGGGACAGTGGCCAGTAGGCCAGGAATGAAGATGGCTACTGATTGGGAACTAGTGGAGCCCAGTCAGACCACATGGGAGACCTTATAGAAAGACCGTAATGTCTACCTTTTTAGCTTTATTTATTATTTTCTAAACTGTACTATGTATATCTGTAACATAGTGTCACTTTTTGTCTTTATTTTCTCTTTGCTTTGTACTTAAGATTGGTGCCTGGGTACTTTGTACCTAAGATGGCAGTTGGCGACATTGTGCACTTTTTCATGGTCCTCCTGTTTCTTCGTAACTTGAGTACACGTGACAATAAACCTAATTCTAATTCTATTTGCACCCCCACAGGCGGTGATCTTCACAAAAGCAAAAGTTGGGAAATCACAAAGTGGGAGCGTGCATTTTGCTGACTCCTGCCGGGAAATCGTCACATGGATTGGGTTGGACAAGCCGGTGTTTGTACTGTCGTATCTACGTTGTTCAATGCGCTAGTGACACTGGGTCAGAAAAGCCTCCCTTGTAATTCATTCTGATCTTACCAAGGGAAGGTCTCGCAGTAGCCTGCACCAACCTGTGGGCCCAAAGGAACAAATCAGAAAATGGTATTAGAAGCAAAATCAAGAGTCTCTTGTGACTGGAGTTTGGAAGTCACCTTTATTACAGGAAAGAACCTGAAGCCTGCCCTGCCCTTATTGTAGCTGAAAATTTATTTCCGAGCGTACAAATGGCCTTGTATCTACCATGATTGTATCTTTCTCATTAATATGCTCCTTGCACCATTGAATCTGCATTCATTTCACGCGGCTCTCCCCATGGAGACCCACTGCCCAGAGCTATGCATTTTCCAGCATCTCTGCTAATGAGATTTCTCAAAATCACAGACATTGATATTGTTGTTGAGAGAGCATTTCTCTCTTGCCAGAATCTGCTTCCCACTGTGACCTTGTTCTCTCGAAAGGGAAAGCTCCTTCATTCAAAAGAAGAACAAAACAAAACGTTCACTGACTTTGCTTAATTTGGCTCGACTGTTAGGAAAGGAATGTTATCTTCACAATTGAGCTCAGTATACCTCCTGAGGCTTCCATGTCCTGCCCGGGTCTTCACTATCCTTTTAGATTCCATTGAGAAATGCACAGCACAATTGAATGTAGCCTCATGAGGTGGACCATAGCCATCAACCTGTTATCTCTAAATCTCCAGAGAGAACTGTCACACAAAATATATTGCTTCAACAAAAAAAAAGTCATTTTCCTCAGCAGTTTGGTGGAATTGGGGAACACATTTGTTTAAAGAAAGTAAATCAGGGACTGAAAGCCAGATTTCCCAGATGACTGACTTGTTCCCTCCTGTCATTTAACTCTCTCCAGATTGTGTATATATAATATCCCCATCACGTAGAATTACATCAAAACTTGAACACTGAGAGCATTCAGCTAGTCCATGCTGGTATTTATTTATCACATAAGCAGTAGTGCAAATCCCATGTGGCCACCTGCATTCCCATATCCTTTTATTCCCTCTGCATCTAATCAATTCTTTAACCTATTGAAAGCCATTCTTATAGCTCCCACATCAATTACTAACTCTGGTTATGTGTTTTGCACTCTGAAACGTCCTTGCTTTGTTCATTTGAGAGATATGGCGAGCATTTACTGCCCATCCCAATTTTTTCTTGAGAAGATGGAGGGATCCATGATCTTATTCCTGCATTGCAGTGTGCAATTATCTACTGGTGATAGCTTTATCAAATAACGCAGCTCAATTTCAGTAGCTAGCACTTGAGAGTGTTGAGGGAGTGCCATTGTTTCATCATGGGAATGATTATGTGAACAATTATGATGTGTATAATGATGCAACTCTGATAGCAACACTCATATGGTATCAACACTGAGAAACCATAGAATTCCTACAATGTGGAACCAGGCCATTCAGCCTATCAAGTCCACACTGACCCTTCGAAGTATTCAATACAGGAGTTGAGAGATCATGTTGTGGCTGTACAAGACATTGGTTAGGCCACTGTTGGAATATTGCATGCAATTCTGGTCTCCTTCCTATTGGAAAGATGTTGTGAAACTTGAAAAGGTTCAGAAAAGATTTACAAGGATGTTGCCAGGGTTGGAGGATTTGAGCTATCGGGAGAGATTGTTTTCCCTGGAGTCTCAGAGGCTGAGGGGTGACCTCATAGAGGTTTATAAAATTATGAGGGACATGGGTAAGATAAATAGACAAAGTCTTTTCCCTGGGGTCACGGAGTCCAGAACTAGAGGAATATGTTTAAAGTGAGAGGGGAAAGGTATAAAAGAGACCTAAGGAACAAGTTTTTCACTCAGAGGGTGATATGTGTATGGAATGAGCTGCCAGAGGATGTGGTGGAGGCTGGTACAATTGCAACATTTAAGCGGCATTTGGATGGGTATATGAATAGGAAGCATTTGGAGGGATATGGGCCGGGTGCTGGCAGTGGGACTAGATTGGTTTGGGATATCTAGTCGGCATGGACAGGTTGGACTGAAGGGTATGTTTCCATGCTGTACATCTCTATGACTCTATGACCCTGTGTTTCCCGTGGCTAACCTAACTGACCTACACAACTCCTAGACATGATGGGCAATTTAGCATGGCCAATTTGCCTAACCTGCACACCTTTAGACTAAGTGGGATGGAACCAGAGCACCCAGAGGAAACTCACACAGACACTGGGAGATGTGCAAACTCAGCATAGATAATCACCCAAGACTGAAATTAAACCCGGATCCCTGGTGCTATGTGGTAGCAGTGCTAACCCACTGAGCCACTGAGTCACCTTTTGCAACTTGAAGGAGAGAGAAATGGCAGAAATATATAAGTTAGCAATATTATGATCTAATATAAGAATGCAAATTAAGGGTTTAACAGGAAATACTGAGATCGCTAACCTTCGGCAAAATAAAGAATAGTGATGAAGTAGATCTAGAGTAAGAACAAAAAAAAAGAACTGCAGGTACTGGAGAGGAGAAACAAAAATAGAAATTGATGGGAAAACTCAGCAGGTCAGGCAGCATCTATAGAGAGAAAGTAGAGTTACTGTTTCAGGTCCATAGAATGGTCACTAGGTCACATTAATTCTGCTTTCTCTCCACAGATATTGCCAGATCTACTGAATTTCTCTGTTTAAGTAGGAACAGTCTAGCTAAATTGAGCAGCCAGAAAGCGTGCAGTACTGACACCACTATGATAGGTATAATCAACAAGGGTAGAATAAACCAGGAGAGAGTCCATGGGTGCAGATTGGTGACAATGGTAATGCAGTGGTATAATGGTAAGATCACAAGACTAGCAATTGAGGGCCAGACACTAATGTTGTGAGGTCATGGCTTTAAATCCCACCAAGGAAAATGGTGCAATGTGTGTTCCATCTTGGGAAAAAACGGCTAGCCGAATGGCAGCCATGTATTGCCATTTAAACAAAACCAGCTGGTTCACTGACGTGTTTTCGGGAAAGAAATCTGTCATCCTCACCTAATCTGACCTCCACATGACTCCAGAGCCACAGCAATACTCTTTATTCTTAACTGCCCTCTGGGCAACTAGGGATGGGCAATAAATGCTGGCCCAGCCAGTGACACACACATCTTCTGTCTGAATACTGCACACAACCCCTCAAGTTTCAAATGGGGCTTCTGAGTCTCCTTCTAGCTGCAGGACAGGCGATATCCTATGATACAATCTTGTCAAAAAGTCAGGGATATCTTCCAAGTCTCCTGGTCAATATTTATCCAGCCAAGTAGCAGAGCTAAAACAGATGGGCTCAAATCTTCCAATCACAAACCTCAACACAGATCAGATTAAAACTTGTTGCTTAGAGTTGAAAGTACAATTCTTTCAGGTTAACCTCTGAGCAAGAGCTTTCCCACCTGAAGCAGAGTGAGTTAAACCAGAAATCCTGGTAATCCCGTCAGTGGTGTGGATCAGGGCAGAAACCGTGTGCCTATTTCAGCAGCACATGCCAGATTCTGTGTTTTAAAGGGCCTCAGGTCACTGACAGGTCCTGAAAGAAGCAAACTGATGGTGTTAGGTTAGAGTTCAGGTCACTGAGAGGGTAGGGTGGCACATGACAGAAGGTTAGGGTGGCAAGTCAGTGAGTGGTGAATCTCAGTTTTTTTTTAGTCACCAGTAGTTGGAGAATGTCTGAATTCCTTTCACAGCTCCTGGCTAATTACTCACCTATCTCAGTCAGAGCCATCCAAAGTCTTAGAGTCAAACTCAGAGTTGGGGACCTTTTCAAAGGTTCAAGATGCCAAGTAACTCTCCAATGAAAGATTCAACATCCTCAGCAATTCCCTCAGAGACCACTGCAACAGGACATCTTCATGGTCGCAACATGGAACTCCAGTTTATGCTTCAGTAACAGTTATTAACCTATTGGAAGCTCTGGGCCACTGTCTGACCACTTCTGTGCCTCTCTGAAGTTTTTGGGATCTTTCTGTGCCTTCATGTGTTACAGCAGAGACTGAACTTCCAATGCACGGGATTGGCTGTAAGTCTCTTTGGAATACCCTGAAGTTGCAATAAACACCATGTAAATGTTATCTTTGCTAAGCTCCAAACTGATAAAAATGACTGTCTTTATTGAACTCGGTTATCCAGTTAATGAGAACACTTCACCCCAAAGAAATTGCTTTTTCTGAACACACAAGATCAAAGTTGCTGAACCTTTTACATTTAATGATTACTGTAACGTGTTAGTGACAAGTATATTTAATTTGTTTCACTTACCTGCTGATTTAACAAAGGGGTTATTCATTTACTTTTTAATTAGAAAATGGAACAACTTCAGTTAAATTTATGTTCCTCAGTTATACTGTAATACTGACCCATTGATGACGGAGTTATCTTGAGACTTCAGTCAGTCTTAGTTAACACTAAATGCAACAGGGGAGAAGATTAACAAATAGAAAAGTTGGTGGTGAAATTAATTAAGAAGTTGAGCATTCTGACAGTCTGAAAATGGCAGATCTGACTTGCTTGTTCATTTAATCTGTTCCTGTCAGCTCTCGTTTTTATTGCAGCAGTAGATCTGACTACGCATAAGAGGTTTTAACGGTAAAATCTTCTGCTTCTGGAGATGATGAGCTTGGTATGGGGTGCAGGAGAGGGCAAAGCCAAACACCCGACCCTTCTTGGCTCCATCCAGAATTAAGTCATGAATCAAATTAAGCCCATGTTTGACCTTCTTGCCCCACTAACTGCTGATGTTCTTGGATGGCCAATTCAGCATCAATTAAGCACCTCAGCCTGTTGGATAGAATGAGGTGGGCCTGCTCCTGGGCCTGGCCAGCCTGCCTTTGAGGCGGCATGGTAGCTCAGTGGTTAGCACTGCTGCCTCACAGTGCCAGGATCCCAGGGTCGATTCCCGCATTGGGCAATTGTCCGTGTGGAGCTTGCACATTCTCCCTGTGTCTGCATGGGTTTGCTCCGGTTTCCTCCCACAATCCAAAGATGTGGTGAATTGGCCATGCTAAATTGCCCATGGTGTCAGGTGCATTAGTCAGCGGTACATGTAGGGAAATGGGTCTGGGTGGGCTACTCTTCGGAGGGTTGGTGTGGACCTGTTGGGCCAAAGGACCTGTTTCCATACTGTAGGGAATGTAATCTAATCAAACAAAACCAGTCTGTGGAGCTGTGGAGGGGGTCTTTTCTGCTGAATGCCTGCCCCTCTTCTGTGGTTATGTTCGTGCCTTGGTCTCCATGGAGATGGAGCACGCAGTCTCCAACAATACGCTTTTGGGAGAGGTGGGCACTGTGGTGGAGTACTTCATTTCCTCCAATTCTATTTTTATTTAATCCCTATCCTTCTTTTCCTTCACGTAGCATTGCCCTCATCTGGTTTTGCTTGATACCTGTTCACTGGCAACATGATGGTGGAAATATTGAGTAAAGACATGGTGCCTTTTTACTGAGTCACTGCACATCCACACACTCCACACACAAAAAAAAACAGGGGATTCAGAATCTCCTCATGCCGGAAAGAAGATAAACAGGAGATTCAGAGAATCTAAATAAATAAAAACTGAAAGTGCTGCTGATGCTGTAAATCAGAAACAAAAACAGAAATTGCTGGATAAGCTCAGAGGGTCTGGCAGCAACTGTGGAAAGAAAGTAGAGTTAACGTTTCGGGTCCAGTGTCCCTCTTCTGTGGTTATATTCATGTCCGGGTATGATTTCAGAAGGAGTACACAGTTGTCCATCAATGTTCTTGATGCCTTTAGAGAGAGGCGAACACCATGGGTGATATAGTGTTTTATTTCCCCCTCCAACTTCATTTTGAATTAGCCCCTTCCCGCTCTCCCTACAGTTCCCCCACACTCATCTTTGATGGTTCACATTGCTCATTAGGAGTCTCGCTTGTAAATACTCAATTGGATACACAGGTGTTTTTACTGCTAGTGGACAAGACAAACAAAAGAAAGAGAAACTGAAGTCACAGTAATTTTGGCGATGGAAAGATGCTCGGTTATGTGATAACATCTCTGGATGGAAATATATCAGAAGAATGAGATGAAAGTAATCATGTAGAAATCTATAAAATTCTAACAGAACTGGAGAAGGTAAACACAAGAAGGGTATTCCTGATGACTGGGTATCAGAACTTGGGAGTCACAGTCTAAGGATAAGGGGTAGGTCATTTAGGACAGTGATGAGTCTTTACTTAGAGTGAGCCTGTGGAATTCTCTGTTGCAGAAAGCAGTTGAGACCTAACATTAAATGTTTTCAAGGAGTTAGGTGCAGTTCTTAGGGCTAAAGGAACAAGGGGTATTGGGGAAAAGTGGGAACAGGACTCTGCGTTGGGTGTAGAGCCATGATCATATTGAATGACAGATCAGTTTCAAAGGGCTGAGTATTCCTGTTCCTGTCTTAAATGTTTCTATGTTGCTACTAGTGTTAACTCAGCTGCCAAGCAGGGCTCACACCACTGAATGCGCCCATACACTCTCTGCCTTCAGGCTGCTTGGTAGCTCGGGTTACTTCAAAACAGGGACTGGGCATCAGACAAAGGTGTTCTGTTAGGATATGCCCTTTACCCTTGCTTACAACCCTGCTGCTCCCACTCTCTTCACTTCCTGTGCATTTCTCTCTCCCTCCAAATCACTTCTCATAGTTCTAGGTCCTCAGCGACCCCAAGATTTGGGTGAATTCTCTTCTGGCCGTCAGCCATGTTGGTGCTGAGCACCTGCAGATCTCTGCCTTCCTCCGGTTTCTCAGGCCCCTATAGTTTTAGTTCCTTGATGACAGGCAACCAATGGCCTCACCAATACTCGTTTGGTGAATGGTTTGGTGGGTTTCTCCCGAAGAATCCTGGGAGATCTCTCAGATCTGTCTTAGCTTTTCAACTGGCTGGCAAGAATAGAGGCATGGACTATTTTCTAAAGGGGGAGAAAATTCAGAAGTCTGAAGTGCTAAGAGACTTAGGAGTCCTAGTCCAGGATTCTCTCAAGGTAAAGTTGCAGGTTGAGTCAGTAGGTAGAAGGCAAATGCAATGTTGGCATTTACTTTGATAGGACTTGAATATAAAAGCAGGGATGTACTTCTGAGGCTCTATAAGGATCTGGTCAGACCACATTTGGAGTATTGTGCACAGTTTTGGGTTGCATATCTGAGGAAGGATATACTGGCCCTGGAGCGCGTTCAGAGAAGGTTCACGAGAATGGTCCCAGGAATGAAAAGCTTAACACATGAGGAACATTTGAGGGCTGTGGGACTATATGCAATGGCATTCAGAAAGATGAGGGGGGAATTTACTTGTAACTAACAGGATGCTGAATGGTCTGGACAGAGTGGATGTTGGGAAAATGTTTCCATTGGTAGGAGAAACTAGGACCCAAGGGAATAGCCTTAGAGTAAATGGAAGTCCTTTTAGAATGGAGATAAGGAGAAAGGTCTTCAGCAAGAGAGTGGCAAATCTATGGAATTCACTGCCACAGAAAGCTGTGGAGTCTTGGTCATTGAATATATTTAAGATGGAGATAGACAGGTTCCTGATTGCCAAGGGAATTGAGTGTTACAGTGAGAAAGAGGGAGAGTGGGGATGAGAAACTTATCAGCTATGATTGAATGGTGGAGCAGATGTGATGGGCTGAATGGCTTAATTTCTGTTCCTGTGTCTTATGGTCTTAAGAAGCCTGATGTCTTCAAAGATTCTGCATTTTTTTCATGCTCATTTGAAGCTGAATCATTGATTCTGGTGAGCAGGGTGATGTTAAATATGACATCAAGGCTACCTTGTGCTTTGTCTTAAATATTTTACTTAAGGACCAACTTAATGGAAATATGGAATCCTGCAGCTCAGAAGGAGACGTATAGCTTGAGAGAGCTCTTTTGATGAGCTATCCAACTAGGCTCACTTTCCTGTTCCTTGCCCATAGGCCTGGATTTAGTACCTTTTCAAATATTTATCCAAATTCCCCCTTTTGCAAGTTATTTTTGAACCTGCATCTCTTGCCCTTTCAAGCAGTGTGTCCAATTTCATAACAACTTGCTGTATTGAAAGGATAAACTCCTCTTTTCCCTCCCTGGTTCTTTGACATTAATCTGTCTGAATTGTCCTTACCCAATGCTTACATGACCTTTCAGCTCAAGGGCATAAATAAATATGTACTTCTGCCAACTTTAGCATTGCTAATGCAACAGCCATCAAATTTGGCTTCTGGCTATGACTCTGCTTCGCAACCCATGACTTCATCCCTCATTCTTTATTGTAAGACCATTAGGCGTGGGAGCTAAAGTAAGCCATTCAGCCCATTAAGTCTGCTCTGCTATTCAGTGAGATGATGGCTGATCTGATAATCCTCAACTCTCCTGCACGGTGAATCTGCAGCTGTGTAGCAATCGAACAGGCCATTCACATTGTGGTCAGGCTCAAGTCACAATGGGTGGGCTGAACAAACTGAAAGAAAATTTGAAGGAACATTGTCATATACCGAGCAACCCTGAGATTGGGTACTCACAGTCCAACAATTTCCCTTGCCACATTTGGCAACCTTTACCCTCTTCCATGCATTTCCTGCCTTCCAATGACCTCTCTCTCCCTCCTCAGTTTGCGAACTGAACTCCCTCTGAACTGCACAGAAAACAACAAATGCTGGAGATCACAGAGGGTCAGGCAACATCCATGGAGAGAGAGCAAGTCTATGACTAGAAATGTTAGCTTGCTGTCTCTCTATGGATGCTGCCTGACCTGTTGTGATCTCCAGCATTTGTTGTTTTCAGTACAGATTCCAGCATCTGCATGAATTAGCTCCCTCTGAACTCCAGATGCCCTCAGCCCATCCTCCTCATTTGTACCTCTGTGGAGCCTTTTCAGATGTTGCATTGCATTATGGATGCTATGTAAATTACCGTTGTTTTAGGGCTGATGTCTGACACTCTATATGTAGCCCCTGTCCATCAGTTTGTCATGCAACATGAGTTCTGACCAGAGGATGTGTGTGAGCCATTATTATCTGTTCATTCAATATAAAAAAGGAGATGCTTATTAGTTCCATTACTTTGCTTGTGCTTAAAGCCTTTTGATGTGTTTGCTCATTCAGGTCTCTAGGGAATTACAATACTATTTCCTACAACATTGAAATTAAAGCCTGTATTAGCAACTAAATATGGGTAATGTGTGATCATATTAAACAGGAGTTATCGGATTAGCTGCCGGTTATGCCTCTCTCCTGAATTTTCATTTCCATTGACCTCTGTTTCAAATTGTTGTCAAAAATTAACATTACCATGGTGTGTTTTCAATGATATTCTCATCTACACTTTTAAATGCAGCCATTAACCACTTCAATGTGAATTAGTTAATTGGTTAATCCTTCTACAATTAGGAAAATCCATCAGAGCAGGTTATTCTATTTTTTTTCAACTCTCTGGGCTTAAGCTTGCTGTAGAAATGAAGAATTTGGATGGACAGCTAACAATCATTAATCATGACTTTGTTGTTTTTAATCACTGATAAGAGGAGTGTGTGTGTGTGTCTGTGTCTGTGTTTGTGTGTCTGTGTATGCGTGTGTTTGTGTATGTGTGTGTCTGTGTGTGTCTCTGTGTATCTGTGTGTGTGTGCGTGTGTGCGTGCATGCGCAGCCATCATCTCACTATCTCTGTCCTCGGCTCAATTAACTCAATTGGATACGCAGCCTGTTTGTGATGCAATGTAATACCACCATCACGAGTTCAATACCTGCACCGAGTGATGATTTGGAGGCTGCCGGTGTTGGACTGCGGTGTACAAAGTTAAAAATCACACAATACCAGGTTATAGTCCAACAGGTTTAATTGGAAGCACACTAGCTTTTGGAGCGACGCTCCTTCATCAGGTGATAGTCACTACCACCAAGGTTACCAAGGACTCTCCTTTTCAAGCTCTCTGCTACCCTGAGGCATTCTGACCTATGGGTTCTATCACCACCTATTGTCTCTTTCGCTAATGAGAGGGTAGCCCTATGGCCTGCTTTGAATATTGCAACTTTAACTTTATGTACATTTTGGGTTATTTGGAGAACAATATTAACACCATATAAACATTTATGCTTTCAACTGTCAAACTAATTTATTGGGCTTTGTATCTTTGTTGAATAATTGCTTTTACAATAAATATAATATCACAGTTTTATAATGAATCAATAATGTTGTGCTTATTAAAAAACTGGCTGATGAATCTTTTTATTCCATGTCTAATATTGAGACAATATATGATTGGCTATATTGCAGACCAGGTAAAATAATTAAGTTTATGTTGTGACCAGTGAATTAGACAGAGTAGCCTTTATTGGTCAGTGCATTGAGTGCAGGAGTTGGGAGGTCATGTTGCCGCTGCACAGGACATTGGTGAGGTGACTTTTGGAATATTGCATGCAGTTCTGGTCTCCCTGCTACAGGAAGTATCTTGTGAAACTTGAAGTGGTTCAGAAAAGGATCTTGCCCGGGTTGGAGGGTTTGAGCTCGAGGAAGAAGCTGAATAGGCTGGGGCCATTTTCGCTGGAGCATCGGAGGCTGAGGGGTGACTATTTAGAAGCTTATAAAATCAGGAAGGGCATGGATAGGGTGAATAACCAAGATCTTTTCCCCTGGGGAGGGGAGTCAAAAACAAGAGGACACAGGTTTAAGGTGAGAGAGGAAAGATTTAAAAGGGACTTAAGGGGCAACCTTTACACACAGAGGGTGATGCGTGTATGGAATGAGCTGCCAAAGGAAGTAGTGGAGGCTGGTACAATTACAATATTTAAAAGTCAGCTGGATGGGTATATGAATAGGAAGGGTTTAGAGGGATGTGGGTCAAGTGCTGGCAAATGGCACTAGATTAATTTAGGATGTCTGGTCGTCATAGACAAGTTGGATGAAAGATTCTGTTTCCATTCTGTACATCTTTATGAATTTATGATTCTAAGTACACTCCTCCCATCTCAGTTATACATTACAATTGGAGCTGCTTGTCTAATTATAATTCGAAGATGCCGGTGTTGGACTGGGGTGTACAAAGTTAAAAATCACACAACACCAGGTTATAGTCCAACAGGTTTAATTGGAAGCACACTAGCTTTCGGAGCAACGCTCCTTCATCAGGTGATTGTCAATCACCTGATGAAGGAGCGTTGCTCCGAAAGCTAGTGTGCTTCCAATTAAACCTGTTGGACTATAACCTGGTGTTGTGTGATTTTTAACTTTGTTTAATTATAGACATTCTTTCATGAACAAACAACAAAAAATTTCAGTCCTAGCATTTCAAGAAGCCTTCCATTTCTCACAGAACAGAAACTGGAACACCAAATGTTTCAGTGTCCAGTCATGAGACCACATTCTGGACAGTGGTTTGTTCTTTCAGAATATCATGACAGAGAAGGTAATCAGCAGAAGAGTCAGTCATTATCTTGAACCTGAAACTTCAAAACTCTCTGAACACTTTGCATTCAATGGATGCTGCACTTGAAATCAAGTTTTCTCTTTCAGTGAGGATCAGTACTTTATTGAAGAACATAAAGACGAAGTAAATTTGTCCCCTGATTGCACAGAACATGTAAAAGATACAGCAACTGCAATCACAATTGGATGACAAAGTTGTTCATAGAGTACACAGGGGGATCACTGCTGGCAAGCAAGAAAGTAACTTTATGCTGGTTCAGTCATTAATGAAAGTAACAGAAGCTGCAGAAATGTTGTCAAAGAGCAAAGGGACTGCAGAGTCTGACATAGAAGATTAGAATTCGAAAGAGATCTTCGATCATAGAGAGAGAGAGGGGTCCTAGAAATTCAAAATAAATTCAAACCAATTGAAGCTTCAGTCAGGATGTCTGTGAAGCCAGTTGCATGCAACAAATCGTTGTAATCATGCACTGCAAGCATCACTGTGAGCTTGACTTCTTTAGAGAAAGGAACCTTCAATTCTCAGCAATAGCCCATCAAGTAGCTAACACAAAGTTATCCAGACAGAAAGAGATCCTTAAGTCCACATTGGATCATGTTAATGTTCAAAGTGCTGATATAGTTGAGCTACATTACTGACAGCTGAGGGCTGTGAGGGGAACCCATCAGCAAGCCAGGGAAGTACTCTTTACATCCCCATGAACATGGTCTTTCTCCAAAGCCTTTCTGCAGCAGACCAGTAAGGGGGCTTCCACATGGTCTGACCACTGGCTGCCCCCACTTCCACACTGGGCCGTTGTCTCCAATCCACATTGGGGTGCTGGTCACTGGGGCCCCCACTCCAGGCCACTGGGTGCTGGTGTACCCATTGCCATTCATTTGTTACTCTGCTACCTCTTCCCATACGTTGCTGCCAACTCTGCGTTGTTAATTTCTCAACATGTGGATCTAGATCCAACCATTCCTATGCAGGATTTTGTTGGTTGCCTTATTGTCCGGCAATTGCTATGCTCCGAGGTCATTTTCTTTCCTCTATATGCTTTGCTCAGGGTAAAAATGGAGTCAAGTTGGTTTTTTATAACATTTAGGCTGAATAGGAACTGAACAGACTGGTGATGTCGCCTCACTTTATGCAATAGTTGATATAAAAAAAGTTAATCTGGGCAAGCATTTCAAATAATACACACACAGCACAAAGACAAGGCAGCACAATGCTGCCATGAATTGATGACGATGACAGATTAATGGTATTAATTCTGAGTTTAAAGTCTCTTCCATGGGTTTAATTCCTGTAGTGGGAGATTGTGAATGCAGCATGTGTAAAAAAAGGGGACAAAGAAATCACAAAGACAAATAAAAGACAAAAATAAAACCAGCTCATTGATGTAAAAGTGAGTTTAGCTCCATTCTGACACCATGAATTTAAAATGTAATTTTAAATTCATGATTGAAGGACGTTTAAAATAGTCAGCAATTGCATCAAGGAAGCAATGGTAAGCAGTTTCAGCAAAGAATCTTGTGCACTCATGATTCCCTCATTAAAATAGGAGCATAAATATTAAAGGATTTAATTTTGTCTGATGGCTCACTGATGAACACTTTCACATTAAAAATCTTTGTCGGCAATTTAAGTGCGGTTGAAAGTTTAAAGTAATTAAAAATAGCTAAGACAGCAGCACCCTCAGCTCCTCATCTGAAGGCTACGGACTCAGGTACTCAGCAGATGCTCCCCTGCAGAACTAAAGGAGTGTTTTTGTTCAGTAATGCCATTTTAAAGATGAGAAGTTAAATTGAGACCTTGCCTAAATATGCCTGGATATAATATATTCCATACCAGTATTGTGAGGAAGAACTGGGGAAATATCAAAGATAATATTTATTACTCAATTAACAACACACACAAACAGGTGATCTGGACACTATGACACTTTGTTATATGCAAATTGAGGTCTAGATTTTCCTGTTGCATTGCAACAGTGACTGTATTTGCAAATGAATGTCAATTGCTGTTAAGTATTTTGGATGTCCTGAGGTTATGAAAGGTGTTACTGCATACACTTAAATAATGCTGAAAATTTTGAAAATGTTTAGCCACAACATTTGCCTCAAAAGTTCTAAAACATTCTTCCCACTCACCACTTCTCACAGCTGAAGTCAAAAACGCACTTGGTCAAACCTATTCATTGATAGAATCATCAACATACACAGGAACGAAGGTGCCTTCCTGATCCCTGTATCTGTGCATGTGACTATGTGCTGTTAACACTACCATCTTCCAGGTGTACACTGCATGAACGGCAATCATAGAAACATAGGAAATAGGAGCAGAAGCAGGCCATTCAACACTTTAAGCCTGTTCCACCATTCAATATGATCATGGCTGATCATCCTACTCTGTTTCCCTTATCACCTCAAAACTCACAGTCAACCTTAAAAACTACATCCATCTTCTTCTTGAAAACATTCAATGCTTTGGCCTCAACCACTTCCTGTGGCAACGATTTCCACCTCAAGGTTGAAGAAATTTCCCTCATCTCGGTCTTGAAAGGCCCACCACTGGACAGGATCAGTAGAGGATACATCTTAATGCACCAGGGGAGCGTATCGAGATGGGGGAGAGGGGGTAGGAGGTTGAGTCAGGTAGGACAGCCCAAGGTTGGAAAGCAGAAGGAGCTATCATCCACTTTTGAGGGTGGAGATTGAAAGGGAAAGATAGTGCAGGAATGTTAAAACAACTCCAGGTCAAGATGATGGTGAGTGACTTCAAGAGGAACGGGTAAGTGGCAAAGTTCCCACATATCTGCAAAGTCATTTCCAGTCTACAGTCCAGAGAGAGACTGAAACAAAATGAATCAACTGAAGAAACAAACAAGAGGGTCGCAGAAACATTCCAATCTAAATGGCACCTTCAATAATTGTTTGCATTATTTAATATTTGTATTATTTAAAATCACAAAGGACAGCATTTAGTGGAAAGCAATAGTTTCAGTTAAAAAAAGAATATTTAATCGATATTTTCTGTCAAAAATATTGCGGAAATAAATCCTACTGAAGGGTAATTATCATATATTGCTTGTTGCTTTACGTTATTGACTTCACAGAGCCAGCAAATTGTTAGAGAGCTTACATTGTGCTTTATAATTCAGTGCAATGACAGGCTCATCCACAGAGTCACTGAATCTTATCATCTGACTGATGATGGTTGGTTGCTGTGAGGGATTTAGTTTATAATTTGTGCAAATCCCTGTTTAAAACCCAGAAATCATGAACCATTAAAATATGCTGCACCGAGGTAGAATATTAAAAAAAATGCAGCCATTGTCATCCCAATAAAGACAATTCCTTTCTCTTCTCTGATGAGAAAGAATGGGCAGGAAGTCGATGGGAAGATAAATAAAACCTCTGCAGCCTGACACACAGCAACCAAGCATAGGACGAGCTTATCTGCTTCATTTAGCTTCACGTTCCCTGTGACATTTGACTGTTTATATTGAAAAATCTACAATGTAAATAGGATAGATTTGGCGACTATTTTGCCCTGCATGATATATGAGAGGCATGAAAATGGTATACAAATATACAGGGGCTTAGGACATTTGGAACATCATGCCTGCTCTCTCATTTAGAACCATGTATTTCTTTGTGACCTTAAAACAATACAGTTCTATATACTGCAAAATCAAATATGTGTCCGGGCACACACTTTTACACACACACACACACATACACACACATACATCCAAGCACATACACATACAAACATACCCATATGCATGCACCCACACATACAGACACCAATGTAAAACGTATACAGACACGCACATATCCACGCGCACACACACACAACATACATACACATATCTTCAAGAAGACATACATGTATACACAAACAAACACACAGTCACATACACCGCATACACACACAGACACACACACACAGACACACACACAATCATACACACAGACACACACACACACATGCACACACATACAGACACACACAACACACACGTACCTACACACATCCAAGCACATACACATACAAACATACCCATATGCACGCACCCACACATGCAGACACCAATGTAAAACGTATACATACACATAAGCAGACACGGACATATCCACGCGCACACACACACAACATACATACACATATCTTCCAGAAGACATACATGTATACACAAACAAACACACAATCACATACACACGCAGTCATACACACACACAGTCATACACAGACACACACACCCACATGCACACACATACAGACACAGACACTTGCACACACCTGCACCCACACCCACAGACGCACACGCGGGCATGCGCACACACACAGACACGCGGGCTCCATTGATTTCTTGTCAGTGAGAGTAGATATCTTCTGGGCCAATGACTTCAGTATTGTAAAATGAATGAAAAGTAATTTATTGTTTCTTTATAATTTGCTGAACAAAGAGACCTTGAAGTGCAGGTTCAGAGTTCCTTGAAAGTGGAGTCACAGCTAGATATGATAGTGAAGAAGGCATTTGGTATGTTTGTCTTTATTGGTCAGTGCATTGAGTACAGGTTATGTTATGGCTGTACAGGACGTTGGTTAGACCACTTTTGGAATATGGTATGCAGTTCTGGTCTCCCTGCTTTGGGAAAGAAGTTGTGAAACTTGAAATGGTTCAGAATAGATCTACAAGGATGTTGCCAGGATTCGAGGGTATGTGCGATAGGAAGAGGCTGAATAGGCTGGGGCTATTTTGCCTGGAATGCCGGAGATTGAGGGGTGAACTTATAGAGGTTCATAAAATCATGAGAGAAATAGTTTGGTTAAATAAATAAGGTACTTTCCCTGGGGTGGGGGAGTCTAAAACTAGAGGGCTTAGCTTTATGGTGAGAGGGGAAAGACTTAAAGGGACTGAAGGGGCAACGTTTTCATGCAGAAGTGTGTGTATAGAATGAGCTGCCAGAGAAAGTGGTGGAGGCTGATATAATTACAGCATTTAAAAGGCATTTGGATGGGTATATGAATAGGAAAGGTTTAGAGGGATGTGGGCCAAGTGCAGGCAAATGGGACTAGATTCATTTTGGACATCGGATCAGCATGGATAAGTTGAACTGAAGGGTCTGTTTCCGTGCTGTTCATCTCTATGACTCTCTGACTTTAACTATCTACAATTCATAAGAAGAGGCTCTAAATTATTTCAAAGACTGTGGAGAAGGCCTCACCTCAAGCTGGACTCCCATGAAGCCCTAAATTACCCTCCAACCACGTCCTCATCCCATTAACACAGTGAGTGGTTCATATTACACTCAATCATTGATATCAAGTGTTATGGACTAGGCCAAACCACTTAAGATACTCTTGAGCAGGCAACCCGAACATAACTTTACAATTTGTTTTGGTAAGTTTACTGTGAAAATTACCCAGAGTGAGGTAGCTAGGTTGACTATTAGGTTTTAAAATAGACAGAAATTTATTCACAAAATTACACAATGAAACACAAAGAACAGAATAAAGGACCCCTACAGAACTCAGTCTATCCAAACTAGATTTAATTATGCTGTTCCGAATATACCCAATAGTCCCAATAGGCAAACCCTCTTAAAACACAGTTAAAAAATGGAACAAATGTTAACAGGTTGATGATAGAAGGGCAGAAAGAGAGAAAGAGAGAGAGAGAGTTTCGCAGCCTGTTTCCACGCAGCTGAACTTGCAACCAGTTCTGGATTGAAATGCTCAGCTAGAGAGCTGACCACTCACCTTTCATTATACAGGTCAATTCTAAAACAGAGCACTTTAGGGAACATCTCCACACCAATCAATCCCACTGCCCTATGGCCCAACATTTCAACTCTCCCTCCCACTCTGCCGAGGACATGCAGGTCCTGGGCCTCCTCCACTACCACGCTCTCACCACCCAACGCCTGGAGGAAGAATGCCTCATCTTCTGCCTCGGAACACTTCAACCCCAGGACATCAATGTGGACTTCACCAGTGTCCTCATTTTCCCTCCCCCCACCTTACCCCAGTTTCAACCTACCAGCTCAGCACCATCCTCATGACCTGTCCTACCTGCCAATCTTCCTTCCCACCTATCTGCTCCACCATCCTCTCCAACCTATCACCTTTATCTCCACCCCCATCAACCTATTGTACTCTTAGCAACCTTCCCCCCAGCCCCACCCCCCTCCCAGTTATCTTTCAATCCACAGGGTCCCTGCCTCATTCTTGATGAAGGGCTTTTCCCAGAAATGTCGATTTTCCTGCTTCTCGGATGCTGTCTGACCTACTGTGCTTTTCCAGCACCACTCTAATCTAGACTCTGATCTCGAGCATCTGCAGTCCTCACTTTCTCCTACTCCTAAAACATGACCACTTTGGCCTGAAGTCTTATCTGTTCACATATAAACAAAAAGGCCTCTCAATACCCTTTAATATCTGTATCAAACGAGGCTAATCAGAACCAGGAGATGTTTATGACCCCGCTGAAAACAAACAAGGACACAGTACCTTTGAGAAAAGGAACAGTTTTTAGAAATAAGGGACCAGCTTTGTAACACATGTGTGGCATCAAGGAGCCCTAGCAAAACCTGAACCAATGTGAATCAAGGAGAAAACTCTCTGCTGCTCAGGGTAAGACCTGACACAAAGAAAATTAGTTATGGTTGTTGGAGGTCAGCTCAAACATATCTTTGAATGAGTTCCTCAGGGTAGTATCCCAGGCTAAAAGCTGTTTCATCAATGACCTTTCTGCCATTGTAATGTTAGAAGTGGGGCTGCTCACTGATGATTGCACAATGTTCAGCACTATCCATGACTCCTCATACTCTGAGGTGGTCTATATCTAATTGCTACAAGACATGAGGTCATCACTGAAGCAACTTTCATTGAAATTCTGGGATTACCATTAATCAGAAAATGAACTGGACAAGGTGTAAAAATAGGGGAAAGTGAGGACTGCAGATGCTGGAGATCAGAGTCAAAAAGTGTGGTACTGAGAAAGCACAGCCAGGCAGGCAACATCCGAGGAGCAGGAGAGTTGACGTTTCAAGCATAAGCTCTTTATCAGGAATTCCTGATGCTGCCTGACTGGCTATGATGTTTCAGCACCACACTTTTTGATAGCTGTAAAAATACTCTGCCTACAAGAATAGACCAGAGGCTTGGGAAGCTGCAGTGAATAACTCACCTTCTGACTCTCAAAACCTGCCCACATCTAACAAGACATAAGTCAGGATCCATACACATCCACTCCTTCTAATACCGATGCTCAGGAGCAGCGGTGTGTACCATGTATAAGATGAACTGCAGAAATTCACCAAAGATCCTTACATACCACTGTCCAAACTCATGACCACTTCCATCTAGAAGGACAAGGGTAGCACATACATCGGAACACCACCACCCGCTTGTTCCCCTCCAAGCCACTCACCATTCTGAATTGTGGATATATCACTATCCCTTCACTGATGCTGGTTCAAAATTCTGAAGCTCCTGCTCTAATGGCATTGTGAATGTATCTACACCAAGTGGGCTGCAGTGATTCAAGAAAACAGCTCATCGCCACCCTGTCAAGGGAAACACAAGAAACAAATACCCACCCAGCCCATAACACCCACATCCCATGAATGTGTAAGAAAAAGAACAAACCCTTTCCATCCTTTCAAACTCATACTCAGTAACTCATAAACATTTGAGTTTGTTGCTAATTATGAATCATTTGTTGTACCCGTACGCAAACATTTTGTCATTAACGCACAAGGTAACCCAGACACTTCTGCACCTTTTGAGTTCTCTGATCTCTCTCTCTATTGTACTGTTTTTTGATTCTCCCTGCCAAAGTGGAGATTTATTGTATCCATAACCATTTGTGGGCTCTTTATGTTCTTTTCACACTTAAATTCCTACCTATATCTGTATCATCAATAAATTTAGCAACTGAATATGTGATCCTTTCAGCTGAGTTATTGAGATAAGTTGTAAATAATGGAGACCATAACACTGATCTCTACGGCCCATCACTCATTGCATCCGACCCAAACCCAGCCAATTTGTTCCTATCCTCTGCTTCCTATTAGCCATCTGGATCTTTGTAAGTTTAGTTGACTTCAATTAAATGAGAAAATATTTCTCAGTGCAATGTAACTTTTCTGTCAACTAATCCAAATTCTTTTGGATGTAGCTGTCCTGATATTGCACAAGGCCAGGATCAGAAAATATTCTGTTGAATCTCTTGACTTGTCATCAATCTTTGTGCAATTATGTGTTCTTTTCCTTTCAAGTTGATAATAAGTTTAACGATGTTTTAAAGTCAACCATAAATGCTCTGTCTTCCCATGGAACGTTTCTTTCTCACTAAAGTAAATCTATCCTCTGATTCTGAAATATCCTCTTAAACATCTGCCATTACATCTTTATTGAGTATTTTGACAGTTCATTTTTGCTAGCTCTGCTTTCATGCCCTCACAATACTTAACTTTAAAATACTAATCCCGGACCAATAATCAGGCAGCACGGTGGGTCAGTAGTTAGCACTGCTGCCTTACCCTGCCAGGAAGTCTTGTTCAAGTCCACCCTCAGGTGAATCTCTGCGTGGAGTTTGTACATTCTCCCCATGTCTGTGTGGGTTTGCTCTCGATTCCTCCCACAGCCCAAAGATGTGCAGGTTAGGTGGGTTGGCCAAGTTATGTTGCCCCATTTTGTCCAGGGATAGGATTAGCTCTGGTTTCAGGGATAGGTGGACAGTTGGATCTGCTTGGGATGCTCTTCAGAAGGTCAATGCAGACTTGGTTCATCAAATGGCCTTTTCTGCACTGTTGGGATTCTATGACTCACTCTTCTCTCTTATCTTTCTCAAATTGAATGTAAAATGTAATCATATTATGATTGCTGCTAGTGGGTGTCTTCTCCATGAGGTTATTAATAAATATAGTTACTGTTCAGGGGCCAATGCAGCACTCCCCCACTTGACTTTGTGCCTTGACGATTTCCCAACTCTACATAAACCACTTCACATTCTCATTTCCTGAACTTAAGTTGTCCCCCTCTATTAAGCTAACACTATCATTAAATATTAGAACCATTCCACCTTATTTCCTGTTTCTTGCCGCCCCCATTATAAATATCACATACTGGTCCATATTCAGATTCCTATGCGGCTGTCAGGCTGAATGGATTCACTCATTTCTGATTGCTCTATCAGCTCATCTGTTTCTTTTTTAATCATGAAACAGTTCAGATGCAGACTCTTTTCAGTTTTCCTTTCATTTTTCTTGCAGTTTCTAGCCTTATCTGTTAATTAACTTCGGGTTTGCACTTTTACATTGCTGTTTTGGGCTTGAATTGGATGAGAAAGATGCCGTTGGTATGGGATAGCTCGTTAATGAGGCAGGTTTGGTGAGATTCAGTGAGAAAACTTGCTAGGTCTCACAGAATGCAAAAATTATTCAAAGAAAATTTCACCAAAAAAATGTAAGACTGAACCCATTGCTTCTTGCTAAGTCTTTGGAATACACTTCTGCCTAAGATGGTAGAAGAAGAGTCCTTGAATAGATTCCTGTTAAACAAAGGCCTGGAAGGTTAACAGGGATCGGCAGAAATTTGGGGTAATCAGATCAGCCAGGATTCAATTGAATCGCAAAACAGATTCATGGAGCTGAATGGTCCACTTTTGCTCTGACTTTGAATGATTGTACATTCATATATACTTGATGTCTCTATTGCATCTATCCATCAAGTTTTAGTAAGCAACCCTTTTGTAAGAGGTTTTGTCCAAAGGGAATGTCATTGTGGACATCGTTTCTGCAAGGCATGTTCTAGGTCCCGCCATTTTCAGCTTCTGCTGTAATGACCCTCCTACATCATAAGGTTTGAAGTGGGTATGCATGCTGATGATTATACAATGTTTAGCATCACTCACAACTCCACAGATACGGAAGCAGTCCATTTTCAAATGCAGAAAGATATGGGCAATATCCAGGTTTGGACTGACAAGGAGGAAGTAACATTTGCACCACACAAGTCCCAGGCAATAGCCATAGCCAACAAAAGAGAATCGAACCATGCGCCTTGACATTCAATGCCGTTATCATCACTGAATCCTCACCATCAAAATCCTGAGGGTTACCATTGACCAGAAACTCAACTGTACTCAACACATAAACATAGTCACTAGAAGAGTAAGTCAGAGGCTAGGAATAATATGTTGAGTAACTCACCTCCTGACTCTCCAAAACTTATCCATCATCTATCGACAAGGCACAGTCAGGAGTGTGATGGAATAATGCCCGCTTGCCATGGGCAAAAACATTGAAGGAGTTTGACTACATCAAAAAATGCTAGGTGAGTTAGTTCTGGTAAATGCAGGATTAGAGGAAGAGGATGGGAGTGGGAGGTGGGATGCCCTTCAGAGGGTCGATGTGGACCTGATTGGCTAAATGTACACGCTACTTAACTGGCACCACATTCACAATCATTGACTTCCTCCATTTGCTCAGTTGCAGCAGAGTGTACACTCCATGAGATGCACTGCAGAATTTCATAAAGTCTCCTTAGACAGCACTATCCAGACTAAAGAACACTACCATCTGGAAGGATAGTTGTGATACATAGGAATAGCACCTCCTGCAAGTTCTCCTTCAAGCTACTTATCATCCTGATTTAGAAATATATCGCTGTCCTGTATGACTGGATTAAAATTCTGGAACTCCGTCCCTAATAGACATATGGGTGACCCACTTGCAAATGGACTGCTGCGATTCAAGAAGGCAGCTCACCAACACCTTCTGAATGAAGGTTATGGATGGGCAATAAGTGATGGCCCAGCTAGTGATGCCTGCATCCCATGAATCAATTAGAGTCACAGAATCATAGAGAGGTACAGCACGGAAACAGACCCTTCAGTCCAACTTGTCCATGCCGACCAGATATCCGAACCTAAGCTAGTCCCACTTGCCAGCACCCAGCCCATATCCCCCCAAACCCTTCCTATTCATATACCCATCCAAATGCCTTTTCAATGTTGCAATTGTACCAGTCTCCACCACTTCCTCTGGCAGCTCATTCCATACACGTACCACCCTCTGTGTGAAAATGTTGCCCCTTAGGTCCCTTTTATATCATTCCCCTCTCACCCTAAACCTGAACCCTCTAGTTCTGGACTCTCCCACCCCAGGGAAGAGACTTTGTCTGTTTATCCTAGCCATGCCTCTCATGATTTTATAAAGCTCCATGAGGTCAAGCCTCAGCCTCTGATGCTCCAAGGAAAGCAGCTCCAGCTTATTCAACCTCTCCCTATAGCTCAAATCCTCCAACCTTGGCAACTCCCTTATAAATCTTTTCTGAACCCTTTCAAGTTTCACAGCATCATCCATTTTTTAAAAAAATACCTTGCTGAGACTCTCCTGCACCGATTTCTGCTGTGCTCTATCTTTTATACATGCAGATCATAGAGTCATAAAGATGTAAAGCATGGAAACAGATGCTTCACTCTAACTTGTCCATGCCGACCAGTTATCCCAACCTAATCTAGTCCCATTTTCCAAAATTTGGTCCATATCCCTCTAAATCCTTCCTATTCATATGCCTATCTAGGTGCCTTTTAAACGTTGTAATTGTACCAGCCTCCACTCCTTTCTCTAACAGTTCATTCCATGCCATCCTCTACCCCTTAGGTTTCTTTGAAATCTTTCTCCTCTCACTCTAAACCTATGCCCTCTAGTTTTTGACTCCAGATCTTTAATCCACAGTGGGACTTGAATTTTGCTCTCACTGCTGCCATGCCAACTTGCAAAATGAATGAAGACTTTCTTAGTGCACTTGAGTGGGTCAGCATTGGCTCAGGTAGTAAGGAGCCAGAAATCCTATCCCTTCACAACCTTCACAATAAGAGGAGAATCTGCTTATAGTGTTCCAAAGCTAAGTAACCATTAGCCATTTCATTGGCAAAAGAATATTATATCCCACCCACTGCAGCATTAATTTCTCAGTGTAAAATTTATTTGGGTCCTTTGATGATGATAAATGTTCCAACACAGAAGACAGTTATTCAACTCATCGCACCAGTGTGAGGTTAACTTGTCAGCCAGCTCCTCTAATACCTTTCCCAGTGTTTCCCTTTGTATATATGTTACATGTTTTGTGCTCAAATATTTATCTACTTCTCTTCCTTTTTATGTTCTTTGCCTCAATGGACCATATTCACACAACTCACTGTGTGTGAGAAAAATGTTTTTGAACTTCTTCATTCTTTTAGTGACTTGATACCTCATTGTTAATGATTAGCAACTAATAGGAAACACTTTTTGATGACTGGCTGAAAATCTGTCATAATCTTGAATCCTCTTTTCCTTCTTTTATGTTCTGTTCCAATGTGAAAAATCTCCATTTCCTCTTCATGACAGTAATCTCTTATGCATGATGCATTCCTTTGAATCTTAACTGGTCTCTTTCCATAGCAACCAACATCCTTCTCATAATAGGTCGTGCAGAATAGAAGAAATATGAATGCTGTCATCTAACTAATACCTTAAAATGCGAGGAGTACTGCGTTCGGAGGGAGTGAAACAGTAAAAACGAAACTCCATCCAAGATTGACAAGGATGTTGCCAGGGTTCAAGGGTTTGAACTTTTGGGAGAGGCTGATTTGGCTGGTTCTGTTTTCCCTGGAGCATCTGAGGCTGAGGGATGACCTTATAGAAGGTTATATAATCACAAGGGACATGGATAGGGTGAATAGTCAAGGTCTTTTCCCCAGTTCAAAACTAGAGGGCATTGTTTTAAGGTGAGGGGGAAAGATATAAAAGAGACGTAAAGGGACAACCTTTTCATTCAGAGGTTGGTGTGTGTATGGAATGAGCTGTTAGAGGAGGTGGTGGAGGTTGATACAACTGCATCATTTAAAAGGCATTTGGACGAGTGTATGAATAGGAAGGGTTCAGAGTAATATGAGCCAAGTGCTGGCAAATGGGACGAAACTAATTTAAGATATCTGGTTGGCATGGACAAGTTGGACTGAAGACTCTGTTTCTGTGATGAACAACTGCATGGCTCTGAATCTACGCCATTATTTGACCACATTGATAAAACAGGTTACCTGATCAAAATCACAATTTTTGTTTCTGGAGTTTTCCGTGTGCAATTGACTTGTCATTGACAACACTGTTGTGCTACTTTGGTATTACTCAATAATTACAATTAATATTGACATAGCACCGACAATGTGATGAAACATCTCTTTGAGAGATGCACAACTGCACTGAATGCCATCACAGACATATTAGGTCAGTTGACCAAAACAATTGGCAAAGAATATGGTTAAATTATCTGAGATTCTGACTGTCGTTTTTCAGCAGGTTTTATAAAGAGTTTCTTTCCTTGAGGCTGAGCAAGTTTGCACATGTGACCCAAACTTGTGGAGGTCCATGACACCAACTCCTCCAGCCTGGTCCAAGGGTCCAGGCCTATGGGTGCTCATGGTCCAGAGAACTGTGCAGCAACGTACGAAGAAGGACAATGACCATCTCTGCTCTACCAGAGTGAGTGTCACCATCTACTCTCTGCTACCTCACACCCTCTCTAACCTTGCTAATGCACCCACCTCCCACCAAGGCTCATGCTCTACCATTCTAACTGTTGCCTGAAATATCTTATCTCGGTTACTCTCACCATCTCAAACTCTTCAAACTATAAACCCTGCGTGCCTTCTGCACTGCCTACGCACTTACTTGGACACCTTGCCACCATCCTCTGACCTCTGAGCTGTGCCACTCAATTTCTCCTCACTCAAACCCTCCATTCCTTCCAACATGATAGACACTAACACATAAGAGGGCAGAAAGGGGCATAACATGACACCTCTCCAATTCAATTGCTTGCTGCCTAAAACTATAGAACTTCATTGCAGAGTGCACCAGCAACTATCATTGACATACTGCAGTGGGACACTGAATGCGAAACAAAGGCATCCAACTCAGGGATTGGACCAGGCCGCATCTCAGGGATGCTTGCTTGCTCTCTTAGTGCCTATCTGTAAACCTTTAGCACATATGCATTGCATTACCCTGCCATGCCAGGCTAGTTAGCTTGCCGGCATTTCACAGGAACTGATAAAGCTATTAATACTACTGTATTGATGTGCTGTTTTTGTGGTGATGTGTAGACAGGCTGCTTTTGCCAAGCAATGAGGGTGAGAGAATGGGTCTACATTGACAGAGTGTCAGCCTATGTGCCCTGGGCAGTGCGGTTGCTGTGACATGACTGCCAGTGAGGGACCATGCCAAATTGCCAACTCTTCTCCGTGGTGCACAGCTACCTTTGAAAGATGGTTAAGGTGCAAAGGATGCTAATCTTTTTACTGTGTATTTGCTGAGTGGAGAGTTGTTCTGAGAACGGAGCACTGTAAATTGGGACCAGAATCATACAAGAAGGACACAGTAGGGGATGTCATTAATGAGGCATATTTACTAAGATATGGCAGGAAATCATTGCTGGGCCTTATGGCAAGAACGCCTCCAACAGATTTCGTGTAACTCACACTTAGTCCATAGAATAAAGTAGCGAAAAGCTCACAAAACCACAAGGGGAACCAAGAAATAGGGAAATTGAACTATTTTGGATTAAAAGGTCTGTAGAGACTGTTGTGCACCAGCAAGCAATGCTGGGACTTTGTTTCTGTTTGACATTGGCATCATATGAATGACTTACATTGGAAAGCATAGACAAATGAGAGAGAAAATACAGAGTTCTGGAGGAGGAACTAGGCTGGAGGAGTGAACAAGCAGGTTTAAAGCACTAAAATAGTACAGACTGCATTTTGTAAAAGGAAATAAATCTTAAATGGGATGTTTCTTAAAAGCGGGTATCTTGAGATTCAGATGTATAGATGGATGATGGAAAGACAAATTAAATTCTGGGTTTTTTAAGTCGGTAAATTCAATAGGAAAGTAAGGAAATTATGTCTACTTTGTGCAAAATTAAAAACGATTAAATAACTCTCATTTAAATAATGTCTTCATATGCTCAGTATGCACCAAATTATTTCATAACTTGGTTTATTGATGTAATTATAGTGTCGTATGGCTCAAAACTAGATTCTACAAACAGAAATGAGACAAGTGGGTTAATTTTCCATTAAACTCTTAGAGTCATGAAGACATAGAGATATACAGTACGGAAACAGACCCTTCGGTCCAACTTGTCCATGTCGATCAGATATCGCAACCTAATCTAGTCCCATTTGCCAACAGTTGGCCCATATCCCTCTAAACCCTTCTTATTCATATACCCATCCAGATGCCTTTTAAATGTTGATATTGCAGAACATAGAACATAGAACAAGAGAAAAGTACAGCACAGAACAGGCCCTTCGGCCCATGGTCGAATCTAAAATAAAATAACCTAACCTATGCACCCCTCAATTCAATGCTGTCCATGTGCATGTTTAGCAGTCACTTAAATGTCCCAAATGACTCTGCTTCCACCTCTACCACTGGCAACATATTCACAACTCTCTGTGTAAAGAACTTACCTCTGATGTCTCCTGTATACCTTCCTCGTAACACCTTAAAACTATAACCCCTCGTGCCAGTCAATCCTGCTCTAGGGAAACATCTCTGGCTATTGACTCTATCCATGCCTCTCACTACCTTGTATACCTTGATCAGGTTACCTCTCTTCCTCCTTCTCTCCAGAGAGAAACATCTGAGCTTAGTCAACCTTTCTTCGTAAGACAAGTCTTTTAGTCCAGGCAGCATCCTTGTAAACCTTCTTTGCACCCTTTCCAAAGCCTCCATATCTTTCCTGTAATAGGGCAACCAGATCTGGACACAATATTCCAAGTATGGTCCCACTAGGGTCTTGTCGAGCTGCAGTAAAACCTTGCGGCTCTTAAACTCAATCCCTCTGTTAATGAAAGCCAAAATAATTGGGTGGCAACTTTGAGGGATCTATGAACTTGAACACCAAAATCTCGATTTTCCTCCACACTACCAAGAATCCTGTCTTTAATCCAATATTCAGCATTCAAGTTCTACCTTCCAAAATGCAACACTTCGCATTTATCCAGGTTGAACTCTGTCTGCCATTTCTCAGCCCAGCTCTGCATCCTGTCTATGTCATGCTGCAGCCTGCAATAGCCCTCAATATTATCAACGGTACCTTCAACCTTTGTGTCATCGGCAAACTTACTAACCCACTCCCAACCTCCTCATCCAAGCCATTTATAAAAACTACAAAGAGCAGAGGTCCAAGAACAGAGCCCTGTGGGACACCACTCACCACTGACCTCCAGGCAGAATACTTTCCATCTACAACCACTCTCTGCCTTCTGTCAGCCAGCCAATTCTGATTCCAGATAGCCATATCTCCCTGTATCCCATACCTCCTGACATTATGAATTAACCTACACTGGGGAACCTTGTCAAATGCCTTGCTGAAGTCCATATACACCACATCCACTGTTCGACCATCGTCGACCTGTCTCGTCACCTCCTCAAAGAACTCAATAAGATTTGTAAGACATGACCTGCCCCTCACAAAACCATGCTGATTGCCTTTAATCACGCTATGCTTTTCCAAACAGTTATAAATCCTATCCCTCAGAATTCTTTCCAAAACCTTGCTGACCGCAGATGTAAGCCTGACTGGTCTGTAATTGCATGGACTTTCCCTATTACCTTTCTTGAAAAGAGGAAGAACATTTGTCTCCCTCCAATCCTCCAGTACAACTCCCGTGGAGAGTGAGGAAGCAAAGATCTTTGCCAAGGGTTAGCAACCTCCTTTCTGGGTTCCAAACGAGAATAGGATAAACCTCGTCTGGTCCTGGGGACTTATCAATCTTAATGTCTGCCAAAATTTCCAGCACATCAACTTCATCAATCTTGATCTGCTCAAGCCTGTTTCCCAGCTCCTCAAAGTTCTCATTCACAACAAGGTCCCTTTCCTTAGTGAAAACCAAAGCAAAAAACCCATTTAGGGTTTCCCCTATCAGACTCCACGCACAAGTTCCCTGTACTATCCCTGACTGGTCCTACCTTCTGCCTGATCAGTCTCTTATTCCTCATGTATGAGCAAAATGTCTTTGGGTTCTCCATAATCCTTTCTGCCAAGCCTTTTTTTTGCCCCCTCCTGGCCCTCCTCAGTCCATTTCTGAGGTCCTTTCTAGTAAACCTGTAATCCTCTAAAGCTGTGCTAGATCCTTGCTTCTTCCACCTTACATAAGCTGCCTTCTTCCTTTGGATAGAAGCTCCTCTGTTCTCATCATCCAAGGCACCTTAACCTTATCCCTTCTTGCCTGTCTCAGAGGAACAAATTTATGCATCACTCGCAACAACTGCTCCTTAAAAAGTTTCCACATGCCTGTTGTGCCCTTTCTGTGAAACGGTTGCTCCAAATCTGTACTTCCCAACTCCTGTCTGGTAGCTTCATAATTTCCTTTTCCCCAATTAAATATCTTCCCATGGTAACTGTTCCTTTCCCTCTCCAAGTCTATCGTAAATGTGAGGCAGTTGTGATTACTGTCACCAAAGTGCTCTCCCACCGCAAGATCTGACACCTGTCCTGGCTCATTGCTGAGCACCAAGTCCAAAATGGCTTCTCCCCTCATTGGCCTATCTACATACTGAGTAAGGAAACCCTCCTGAACACAGCTAACAAAAACAGCTCCATCCAAACCATCTGCACTAAGGAGGTTCCAGTCAATATTGGAAAGTTGAAGTCATGCATAACAACAATCCTGCTACATCTGAATTTTTCAAAAATCTGTCGGCCTATGCATTCTTCGATCTCCCTACTGCTATTAGAGGGTCTGCAGAAAACCTCCAATGAGGTGGCTGCTCCTTTGCTGTTCCTAACTACTACCCATACTGAGTCAGTAGACAAACCTTCCTCGACAACCTTCATTTCTGTAGCTGTGATGCACTCTCTGATTAGCAATGCTACACCCCCTCCTCTTTGACCCCCCTTCACCCACTTAAAACCTTCCTGGCAGCCCTTGCTTCTCTCTGCCCTCTCTCCTCGCTGCTCTATTCAAAATTGTACCAGCCTCCACCACTTCCTCTGGCAGCTCATTACATACATGCACCACCCACTGTGTGAAAACATTGCCCCTTACATTCCTTTTACATCTTTCCCCTCTCACCTTCAACCGATGCCCTCTAGTTCTGGACTCCCCCACCCCAGGGAAAAGACTTTGTCTATTTATCCTATTTATGCCCTTCATGATTTTATAAACCTCTATGAAGCCACCCCTCAGCCTTCGACGGTCCAGGGCTCAGCCTTCGACGGTCCAGGGAAAACAGCCCGAGCCTGTTCAGCCTCTCCCTGTAGCTCAGATCCTCCAATCCTGGCAACATCCTTGTAAAACTTTTCTGAACCCTTTCAAGTTTCACAACATCCTCCCGACAGGAAGGAGACCAGAATTGCACGCAATATTCCAAAAGTGGCCTGTACAGCCGCAACATGACCTCCCCACTCCGATTCTCAATGTTCTGACCAATACAGGGAAGCATACCAAAACACCTTCTTCACTATCCTATCGACCTACAACTCTATTTTCAAAGAGCTGTGAACCCGCACTCCGTCTCTTTGTTCAGCAACACCCCTTCAGAGTTCCCTCCCATTAAATGTTTAGGTCTTGCTAAGATTTGTTTTCCCAAAATGAAGCACCTTGCATTTATCTGAATTGAATTGAATTGAATTGAATTTATTGTCACATGTACCGAGGCACAGTGAAAAGCTTTGTCTTGCGAGCAATACAGACAGATCACAGAGTTAAATAGCGTAGATAAATAAATAACAGGAAAACAGTGGCAAAAACACAGGTACAGGCGAATGTTCAGAGTTTGTGAGTCCATTCAGTATTCTAACAATAGAAAGGTAGAAACTGTTTCGAAACTGGCTGGTGCGGGTGTACAAAAGCCTGAATACATACACCAGCCGGTTTCATAACAGTTTCTACTCTACTGTTGTTAGAATACTGAATGGACTCATAAACGCTTAACATTTGCCTGTACCTGTGTTTTGTTTTTGCTGCTATTTACCTATTATTTACTTATCTATGCTACTTAACTATAGGATCTGCCTGTATTACTCGCAAGACAAAGCTATTCACTGTGCCTCGGTACACATGATAATAAATTCAATTCAGATAAATATGAGGTGCTGCATTTCGGGAAAGCAAATCTTAGCAAGACCTATACACTTAATAGCAAGGGACTTCCAGGGAGTGTTGCTGAACAAAGAGACCTTGAAGTGCAGGTTCATAGCTCTTTGAAAGTAGAGTCGCAGGAAGATAGGATAGTGAAGAAGGCAACTGGTGTATCTAAATTAAACTCCATCTACCTGTCCTCAGCCCATTGGCCCATCTGATCAAGATCCCATTGTAATCTGAGGTAACCTGCTGTCCACTACACCTCCAATTTTGGTGTCATCTGCAAACTTATTAACTGTACCTCCGATGTTCATATCCAAAAGTAGTGGCCCCAGCGCCGATCCTTGTGGCACTCTACTGGTCACAGGCCTCCAGTCTGAAAAACAACCCTCCACCACCACCCTCTGTCTTCTATCTTCGAGCCCATTCTGCATCCAAACGGCTAGTTCTCCCAGTATTCCATGAGATCTAACTTTGCTAACCAGTCTCCCATGGGGAACCTTGTCGAACGCCTTACTGAAGTCCATATAGATCACATCTACTGCTCTGCCCTCAGCAATCCTCTTTGTTACTTTTTCTAAAGACTCAATCAAGTTACTGAGACATGATTTCCCACGCACAAAGCCATGTTGACTACCCCTAATCAGTCCTTGCCTTTCCAAATACGTGTAAATCCTATACGTCAGGATTCCCTCCAACAACTTGCCCACCACGGATGTCAGACTCACCGGTCTATAGTTCCTGGCTTGTCCTTACCACCTTTCTGAAAAAATGGTACCACATTAGCCAACTTCCAGACTTCTGGCACCTCACCTGTGACTATTGATGATACAAATATCTCAGCAAAGGGCACAGTGGTCACTTCCCTAGCTTCCCAAAGAGTACTAGGGTACACCTGATCAGGTCTTGGGGAATTACCCAACTTTATGCATTTCAAGACATCCAGCACTTCCTCGTCTGTAATATGGACATTTTTGAAGATATCACCATCTATTTCCCCAAATTCTATATCTTCCATGTCCTTCTCCACGGTAAACACTGATGTAAAATACTCGTTTAGTATCTCCCCCATCTCCTGTGGCTCCACACAAAGGCTACCTTGCTGACCTTTGAGGGGCCCTATTCGCTCCCTATTTATCCTTTTGTCCTTAATGTATTTCTAATGTATTGGATTCTCCTTAACCCTATTTGCCAAAGCTATCTCATGTCCCCTTTTTGCCTTCCTGATTTCCCTCTTCGGTATACTCCTTCCACCTTTATACAGTTCTCAGGATTCACTTGATCTCTCCTGTCTATACCAGATATGCTTCCTTCTTCTTCCTACCCAAACCCTCAGTTTCTCTAGTCATCCAGCATTCTCTATACCTACTAACTTTTACTCTTGATGTGCTTCTTGTGGTAAGCTGGCCTTGGAGAGTCAGAAGGTAAGCCACATCACAGCTCTTGTAGCCATAGTATTAATATAGCTATTCCAGTTCAGTTCCTTCACAATGGTAAGTGTCAGGATGTTGATCGTGGTGGATTCAGCAATGCTTATGCCACTGAGGCAATAGCTAGACTCTTTCTTGTATGGGATGGTCATTCCCTTGCACTTGGCAAAATCCGAATTGAATCTCAGTTCTGTGAGTAGGTTATTGCTGAGAAAGTGTCAATCACAGTACTTTTATTAACACTGTGGATGACATCTTCCGCAACTTTGCTGATAACCAACAACAGAATGATTAATGAGCCTGGTAGGGTTTTTCCCGCTTTTTAGAGGACAGGATGTAACTGGGAAACTTTCCCTCTTTTCTGATTGACACCAGTCTTGTGGGAATTGAAATGGCTTGGTTGAGGATGTCCAAGGCCCCAAAGAAGCTTTCCATATCTGTCAGAGAACCTGCACTTCCACACACATCATTTACTGTATCCATTGCTCCCGATGTGGTCTCCTCTACATTGGGGAGAAAGGACACCCACTTGCAGAACCCTTCAGAGAACATCTCTAGGACACCTGCACCAACCAACCCCACTGCCCCATGGCCAAACACTGTAACTCCCCCTCCCACTCCCCCAAGGACATGCAGGTCCTGGGCCCACTCCATCGTCAAACCCTTACCACTTGATGCTTGGAGGAAGAATGTCTCATCTTCCACCTTGGGATCAATGTGGATTTAACCAGTTTCCTCATCTCCTCTCCCCCCTCACCTTATCTCAGATCCAATCTTCCAACTCGGCACCATCATCTTGACCTGTCCTACCTGTCCATCTTCCTTCCCACGTATCCGCTCCACCCTGCTCTCTGACCTATCATCTTCGCCCCCACCTTCATCTAACTATCACATTCCCAGCTACCTTCCCCCCAGCTCTACTCCTCTCCCATTCATCTCTCACTCCTCTTGGCTCACAAACCTCAGTCCTGATGAAGGTCTTATGCTCAAAACATTGATTCTCCTGCTCCTCGGATGCTGCCTGACCGGCTGTGCTTTTGCAGCACCACACTCTTGGCTAAGGGTGTGGTTAGTTGGATCATATCTTCGGTGTAATTGCCAGAATTTCTATCAGTTCTCTTAGCCTTTCCAGTATCTATTTATCATCATAATCCGACATTGACCTGGACCAATATAATAACGCTACAATGGGATAAGCAATATACTGTCAGAAATGGAGGAACCAGTGTTAAACGTGATGTAGTGCACCAAGGGTCTGATGTGTCAACTTCTATTTCATCTACTCAATCTCAGCCTTTCAAAATATCTTTCTATGCCTTTTTCTTCCACAAACACATTTAATTTCCTTTGGAAAGCGTCAAGCATTTCAAGTGCTAGTGAGTTTCACATCTCAAACAAATAAAAACATTTACTTCCTGGTTGAATTTTTTCATAACTGGGAGGTCTTGTGATGCAGTGAGTAGTGTACTTGTCCCTGAACAAGGATTTCTGAATTTGAATTCCATTCCAGGACTTAATGGCCAATTGAAATGTCTTCATAAAATGACTAAACAGCTGACCATCAGCTTGCAAATCCTTCCAATAAAAGCTAATGCAGGCAGCAAGTGTGGGCGAGATGTCATGGAAAGACTGCAGGTGCCTCTACCAACACTGTGTACTGTTCCAGACAACAACATAAATGCTGCTCCCTGAGTGATCTGTAATAGAGCAGCATCGTGTATTTGCGGTCGACAGTTTTGGATATTTTCACAAATTGTTTTCACATTACCTTCATATTCAGGTTGCTAAATGCTTTCTTAGTTTTAAAGATTTATAAAAGGTGCCTTCTAAGAGAAAGGACCCTTCTATCTTAGTCTTCCTGGATAACTGTAATCTCTCAGTGCTGGTTCCATTGCAAAAGTTTATTGAGTGTTAGTTTATAACATTGTGAAGAATTGTATATGGTGATGACCTGACCAGGTCCAGTTCTTGAGTGCTCTGTACAATCATGTTCTGGTCTACAGCATTACCTCTATGATAGATAGGACAAGGAACAGCTACCATTTCCATCCTAGTAATGATGTAGATCAAATCTCATCCAGCACCAATCTGGTCCACACCAGTTCCCAAGAGGTTGGGTTGCTGTGGTAAGATGCACTTTTATGTACATTGTAGTCTAAAGCGATAGATAGCAATGGTAGAAACTTCAATGTTGTTTTTAATCACATAGCTGACTAAGAATTCTATTATTATTGTCTGCCATTGACATATCTTGGGTGAATTTACAAATCAATACTCAAGATGCTTGGCCATGTTAAGAGTGCCCCTTCCTTACCCATCAAGACTTGGAGATGGACTTGGACTTATTGATCCCAAGATAGGGATGGTATGCACTGCATCACCAACTCTATCAGGGTCTTATACAAGTTTAACATAGCTTCACTAGTTTTATGCATTGAAATAAATTTGGTTTAGAGAGTAGTTCTCGTCAGGCAGATGAGTGTATTCCAGCACAACTAGAATCAATGGAATTAGTGATAATTTTCCACTGGTTGGAATCATACGTGGAACAAGGGAAAATGGTTGTTTTTGTTGAAGGTCAATCATCTCAGCTCCAGGACATCTCTGCAGGAGTTCCTCAGGGTAATGTTCTAGACCCAACCATCTTCAGCTGCTTCATCAATGACCATCCCTCCATCATAAGGTCAAAGTTGGGGATGTTCGCCAACAATTGCACAACGTTCAGCACTATTTGCTACTCCTCAGATACTGAAGCAGTCCATGTTCAAATGTAACAAGATCTGGACAATACTCAGGCTTGAGCTGATAAGTGGCAAGTAACATTCACCTCCTTAAATGCCAGGGAACACCATATTCCAATACAATACTATGTAAATACCACCACTTGACATTCAATAGTGTTATTGTCTCTGAATCCTCAACTATCAACTTCCAGATGGTAGCACCACCACCTGGATGTTCCTTTCAAACCACTAATCATCCTGACTTGGAAGTATACCACCATTTGTTTACAGTCACTGGGTCAAAATCCTCAAGTGCCCTCCCTAGGCGTCCACCTGTAGTGCATTGACTGTAGCTGTTCAAGAAGGTCATCTTCTCATGGGTAACTCAGTATGAGAAATAAATGCTGGCCAATCAGTGATGCCCATGTTCCTGAGTGACTAAAAAAAACACGCTCCTCACTTATTCCTTGTAAATGGTGAACAGTCTTTAGTGAGTCAGGGATCGGTCACTCAATGCAAAATTTCCCCACTTCTGATCTATCCTTGCAATCGCAGTACTTTTATGGCTAGACCACTTCAGTTTCTGGTTAGGGATAGACACCCAAGGATTTGTTGAGCGACCTGTCAATAGCATTGCCACTGAAAGTCGAAGTGAGATAGCTAAAACTTCTCATGTCCGAGACTGCCATTGCATGGCACTATAATATCCATCACTGCAACAGAAGAGGTAGCAGAGAGGAAAATTGATCAGGAACTGCAGCATGGTCCTTGGTCCCTTATTTTAAATACAGAACTGTACGGTACTTCCACGACTTACACCATTTGATAAATTAATCTATAGGTTTTTTTATGCTCGTGATTTGGAGATGCCGGTGTTGGACTGGGGTGTACAAAGTTAAAAATCACACAACACCAGGTTATAGGAGAAAGTGAGGTCTGCAGATGCTGGAGATCAGAGCTGAAAATGTGTTGCAGGAAAAGCGCAGCAGGTCAGGCAGCATCAAGGGAAAAGGAGAATCGACGTTTCGGGCATAAGCTCTTCTTCAGGAAGCACACTGGCTTTCGGAGTGACGCTCCTTCATCAGGTGGTTGGACAACCACTTGATGAAGGAGCGTCGTTCCGAAAGCTAGTGCTTTCAATTAAACCTGTTGGACTATAACCTGGTGTTGTGTGATTTTTAACTTTTTTTATGCTATCCTTTGAAATATAAACAAAATAAATTTATTGTATATTGTCTGTTTTCAATGCTATAAGATGTTGAGGGGATTAGTGACAGAAATCACTACAACACTTTTTATTACAATAAGTTACACTTGGGTAATGTGAGAACGCTGCATGTACAACAAAATAACTGGCAAAATCTTCATAACAACAAGGGAGAGATATGTTCTGCAGTGATTAGTACATGTAGAGTGGAAAGTCCCCCTGTTACCTCTGTAGAAACTGGTCTGCAACAACTCAAGTGCCTCTGTTCCTCTGTTGTGTTCAAATGCAATGTGTCTGAAGTAATTGTATCTCATCTACACATCAACTTTTTTAAATGTGTTTGGAGACCTAAGAGATGTGAGAGTAACTATTACTGCACCCATGTTACCTCCTGCTTAATTTAAAACCAGCAACACAGAAAGGTTTGATGCTATGCAGTAATCTGAAAAGATTTGAGTGGCCAAGAACTACTTAAAGTAAAAATTAACACATTTATTTCTTGAAGTATAACAGAGAATAATTAACTAATAAATATGTACAAGTTGTAACATGAGTGCAGTAATAGGTACTCTCACATTTCTTAGGTCTCCAAGGGGTACAAGGTACAAGGGGCGGCATGGTGGCTCAGTGGTTAGCACTACTGCCCCACAGCACCAGGGACCTGGGCTCGATTCCAGCCTTGGGCGACTGTGTGGAGTTTGCACATTCTCCCCGTGTCTGTGTGCGTTTCCTTTGGGTACTCTGGTTTCCTCCCACAGTCCAACAATGTGCAGGTTAGGTGAATTGGTCATGCTAAATTACATGTAGAGTTAGGTGAATTAGTTAGGGGGAATCGGTCTGGGTGGGTTACTCTTTGGAGTGTCGGTGTGGACGAGTTGGGCAGAAGGGCCTGTTTCCACACTGTAGGGAATCTAATCTAAAAGTCCTTACTCTAACCTAACTGTTACCTTCCCTTCTAAAATACTAATCCGATAAAACTACCAATGAAGATTTACGAAACAAGACTTCTTATCTCAAAACCAGGCAACTTTCAGTTCTTCTATTTGGATCTTCCTGTGTCATCTTTTCTTTTTTGTAGGGGTTCTGCTTCCCAGCTTATTGATCAAGAAAAGTACTTTTAAGAGAGCTATTTTTCAGGCAGTCATTTACATGCTGGGTTTGGCAGTTCTCCTCTCAATTGTTCAGTTTTCCCTGGTCTTATACCCTGGAGCATCGGTTGTGTCATTGGTTTTTAAGATTGTCAATATACTCAATTCAAACTGGATTGGAGTTTGGTATTTTTGGGGGTATATTTTAAACTGATTGGCTGAATTAAAATTTGTTTATGTCTCCAGACAACAAGCTAATCGAGTTGTTTGATGAAGTGTTACATTGTTGCCTTATAGAGAACACTTGGTGCTGTGTCCGGTAGTTCTGCTGCTTTTATCTCTCTTAAAGAACACCCACATCTTCATAACACCACCCCCCTTAAGAAAAAATGAGCCATTATAATGAAAAGATGGCTTCTTTCTCTTTTCTCTACTTTAAAACACATTACCTGAACATACAGTTAACTTTAATATAAGTTCACCTTAACTTCTTCCCATATACCTGTGTGTATTTGTGTGTGCGCACGTGTCTGTGTATATCTGTGTGTGTCTGTGTGTGTTTGTGTATGCTTGTATCTATCTATCTATCTATCTATCTACATAAATATATATAAAACATTAAATGAAGACAAATCTCATCGTAACTCTATCAGTTACATCTGCGATAATGCATCTGTGATTACATTCTCCTGACCCGCAACATGTATGATTTTTAAGTTAAAAGTAACATAAGACCCCAATGAAATAGTCTCATATTCTTATCTTTAAAATGTTTTAAGAATGTAAGCGGATTGTGGTCAGTGTACACAACTGTCTCCAACACATTGTTTGTGACATACACATTAAATTGCTGTAAGGCCAATACCAAACTCAATAGTTCCATTTCAGTTGTGGAGTATTTCCTTTGGTAGATGTTGCTCTTCTTCAAAATGTAACCAAAAGGCAGTTCAATCCCATCCTCATCTTCCTGTAGCAGTACAGCTCCAGCTTTAATGTCACTAACGTTGATGGTGACTTTAAAAGGTTTTGAAATGTTTGGTGCGGGTAAAAATGGTTTGGTGGTTAATATCAATTTCAAATGGTCATATGTCTCCTAGCATGGTTCTGTCCACCAAAACGTTGTGCTCTTCTTTAGCAAAACTACACTTCTGAAGTTTGGAATAAACTTTCGATAGTATCAGCTGAGTCCTTACAATCAAAGCACCTCTTTCTTCGGGTTGGTCGTGGATATTCCTCGATGGCCTTCGTCTTTTCATTCCGCGGTGTTAACCTTCCGTGACCGATGTTGTGTCCCAAGAACATCACCTCTGCTTTCGCGAATCCCATTTTATTTAAGTTTATCATCAATTTTGCTTCTTGTAGTCATTCAAAGAGCTCTGCCAACAGTGCCATGTGATCTTTCCAGGACTTACTAAAGGTCACCACATTGTCCAAATAGACTGCACAGTTTGTTAACCCAACCACAACTCTGTTCATGAGTCTTTGGAATGTGGTGAGCATATTCTTCATTCCAAAGGGCATCACTTTAAACTGATATAGACCATTTGAGCTTACAAACGCAGAAATGTCTTTCGCCGTCTCTGAAAAACGTTCCTGCCAGTAACCACGCATGAAGTCCAACTTGGTGATGTAACTGGCTTGTCCGACTTTCTCGATACAGTCCTCCAGTCTAGGAATTGGATTTGAGTCTGATTTTGTAACGGCGTTGACCTTCTGATAATCCACGCAGAATCGTTGAGTCCTGTTCAGTTTGGGAACTAAGACAATCGGCGAACGCCAATCGCTCTGGCTTGGTTCAATGATGTTCTCGTCGAACATGGCCTCCACCTCCATCTAGACCTGTCTACCTTTGAAAGGATTAAGCTGATATGGGTGTTGTTTGACTGGAGCAGTATTTCCTCCGTCTACTTCATGTACAATAGTATTAGGCCTCCCCATCTGATTCCTACCTATGTCCTTGTACTGCAGTAACAAATCTTCCAACTGCGTTCTATGCTCCTGAGGCAGATAGCTTATTAATCTATCCCACTCCTTGAGGATTTCTTCATTTTTTAACATATTTTGAGGCACCTCAAAATCCACGTTATCTGGATTTGATTCCTCACTCTAGGGTGAGAAACACCCGTTTCTCTAGTTCTTTCTCTCGAGTATAATACACATGACATTCCTGATACCTTTTTTTCTATCTGGCATCTTTATTAAGTAGTTCACCTGACTCAACTTTTTCTCAGTTTGATAGGAACCACTACACCTGGCTTTGTAGAGATCTCCTATCACTGGTAACAATACTAATATATTATCCCCTCGGGAAAACATCCGAGTCTCGGATCTTTTATCTGCCATTTGCCTCATTCTACGCTGTGCCCTCTTTAGGTGCTGTTTCGCTAACTCGATTTAATCTCTCCCTTATCTCTGATACATAATCTAAATGTAAGTGTGACTTTTGTCCTCTCAATTTTTCTTTAACTAATTTCAAAGGGCCTCTCACTTCATGACTGAATATTAACTCAAAGGGAGTGAACTGAGTAGATTTTTTTTAGATTAGATTAGATTACATTACATTACAGCGTGGAAACAGGCCCTTCGGCCCAACAAGTCCACACCTGACCTGCACATCTTTGGACTGTGGGAGGAAACCGGAGCACCTGGAGGAAACCCACGCAGACACAGGGAGAACGTGCAAACTCCACACAGTCAGTCACCTGAGGCGGAAATTGAACCCGGGTCTCAGGCGCTGTGAGGCAGCAGTGCTAACCACTGTGCCACCGTGCTGTTTGGGGCATTTCTAATGGCAAACAATACAAATGGAATACCATTATCCCAATCATTCGGGTAGTCCTGACATTCTGCTCTCAACATGGTCTTCAAGGTCTGATGCCACCTTTCTAAAACTCCCTGGAATTCTGGGATGAGACACACTGGATTTAAAGTGCTGTGTACCTAAGCTAACCATAACCTCCTTGATCAGCGGAGCAGTAAAATTTGACCCTCGGTCTGACTGAATCTCTCTGGGTAGCCTATACTGTGTGAAGAAAGCTACTAACTCCTCTACTATCCTTTTTGCCTTGATGCTCCGTAATGGCACTGCCTCCAGAAATCTGGTAGACGTTTCCATTATGGTTAACAAGTATTGGTTCCCATGTTTATTTCTCGGAAGGGGACCTACACAATCAATTATAACCCGTGTGAAAGGTTCCTCCAATGCAGGAATTGGCAACAAAGGGGCTGATTTTATTGCCTCCTGTGGCTTACTTACCATTTGTCATGAATCACACATATAGCAAAAGTTAACCACATCCTTGTGCATTCCAGACCAATAGAAATGTTTTTGTACATCAGCCTGAGTCATTCATACTCCTAGGTGACCTCCTACAGGTAGTTCATGAGCTACCCATAACACCTCCTGTCTGTATGCGGCCAGCAACACATTCTGATGCACTTCGGACCATTTCTCCTCTGCACTAACCTGCCATGGTCTCCATTTCCGCCTTGGGATTCTATCTTTCAGATAATAATCTTCCAGAATATTCTTTGCCTCCTTTTCAGAGTACGCATCCACATATATATCTTTTATTGTCTTGTCTTGCTGTTGCATGTCCATTAGCCTTTCAGGGTGAAATACTTCTGTCTGACCCTCTGCCTGTACAGGTATTTCCTGCACCATTACGTCAAACAGGGTGTCTGCTAACTGAACCTCAACTCCTTCATCTTTCTCTTTACTTTTCACTTCATGCTGTGACTTATGATAGTGGGATGTGGTTACCACAAGTCTGGGAAAATACCAGGCTATTTCTGTTTTAACTCCTCAGTTTCTTGGGCTTCCTTGGGCTTCTCCACAACAAGGGGTGTTGGTCCCACCTTGGATACTGCCAAATCATTCCCAAGAACAAACTGAATTCCTGGAACTGACACTCTGTCAGTCACTTCCACTGTAACATCCCCAGTCTTAATTTGGCAGTCCAAACTGATCTTACATAGGGGAATGCTAAATGTCTGTCTGTCTATCCCACAAATTACCACACTCTCGGGTAACAGATCAGAAAGAATGCTTACTTGCTCATCCCTTACAATCAGCGACTGGTTAGATCCTGTAGCTTTCAAAATTATAACTCCTTGTCCTTCTCCCCCTGTTCTTTCTGATCAGGTACTAACTCCATACCCAGCCCCTGCCGAAGCTGTGCACTCTCCTGCAATTCCTCGGCTCTTCTTGGGGTCTCCTGTACTACCTTCACTAATGTCACTGGCTTAGCTTCTTTTACCATATCTTTTCCCACAGTGCCTTTCTTTAGCGACCAGCACTGTGACTTTATGTGTCCCACCTTCTGGCAGTGAAAACACCTTTTCCCAGTGTCTTTCTGAAACCACAGGCACTGTAGATTTCTGTTTCCCATTCCATTACAGTGGAACACTTGAGGCCTTTCGCCTCCTGTCCATGCTCTTGGGATTCTTTAACTGTCTTTTGCTGTCTATATACTTCTAGTACCAATTCATAAGCACTTAAAAGAGCTTGTGTAACCTCTTCGTAACCTCTTGACATGTCATCTGAGAGTGCGGAAGTATCTCGCTAGCTCTGCCAACCAGTTTAGTCTGAACTAGCATTACCCATTAATCCTCAGACCACTCCATCTGCCCAGCCAATTTATCAAATGAAATAAAGAAGGCTTCAACATTTTTGTCATCAAAGTGTGGCAGTGTTTTGATATATTTATATATATCACTACCTTCTTTTTTGATCTCCATCCTGTTAACTTGACTTTGCTGACTGAAGTCACAACTTCTCAAATTCAAATTCTCTCTCTTTTTGTCTCTCTCTTTTTGTCTCACTCTTTTTGTCTCTTTCTTTGCTCAGTTAAGAACCTTCTCTCTCTCTGCATCTTTCCTCTCTTTTCCTTTTTCCTCTCTCTCTTTTCCTCTATCTCCTCTCTCTCTGTCTCTTTCTCTTTCCCTCTGTTTATCTTCTAACTCTATTTTCCTCAATTGTAATTTAAGTTTTTCTACCTCTATTGCACTTGTCTGTTTGTCTGACACACCTAAGTGTTTGTGCAATTCTCTTACAATTTCAGCTTTACTTTTGTCCTTGGTTAAACCTAAATCCAACTTCTTTGCTAATTCTAGAAGTATGGCCTATTTCTTTCCTTCTAAACTTTCTTGGCATATTTGAGAATCATCCTCAAATCCCAGAGCCTCTTTACCAATTTTATGAGTCATTTCTCTCACTTTTAATTTAATCAAACACAAGTCCCCAAAATTAAACAAGTTGCCTCACCTATGTTTTATTCCTAGACCTTTAAAAATTCGTGTGGCCAAGAACCATTTGAAGTGAAAATTAACAGATTTATTTTTTAAAGTGTAACAGAGAATAATTAACTAACAACTATGTACAAGTCCTTACTCTAACCTATCTGTTACCTTCCCCTCTATAATACTAGTCCAATAAAACTCCCAATTAAGATTTACAAAACAACACTTCTTATCTCAAAACCAGGCAGCTTTCAGTTCTTCTGTTTGGATCTTCCTGTGTCTTCTTTTCTTCCTCTTAGGGATTCTGCTTCCCAGGTTACTGCTGAAAAAAGGTACTTTTAAGAGAGCTATTTTTCAGGCAGTCATTTACATGCCATGTTTGGCAGTTCTCCTTTCAACTGTTCAACTTCCCCCTGGTCTTATGCCCCAAAGCATCTTGTCATTGGCTTTTAAGATTATCAATATACTAAATACAAACTGGATTGGAGTTTGGTATTTTTTGGTGTATAATTTAAACTGGTTGGCCAAATCCAAATTTGTTTTTGTCAGAGAGTAGTAGTTGAAGGAAGTTTCTCGAAATGGAGAAAGGTGACCAGTGGCGTTCCACAGGGATCAGTGCTGGGCCTACTGTTGTTTGTAATATACATAAATGATCTGGAAGAGGGCACTGTTGGTATGATCAGCAAGTTTGCAGATGACACGAAGATTGGTGGAGTAAAAGAAAGCATAAGGGACTGTCAGAGAATATAGGAGGATATAGATAGACTTGAGAGTTGGGCGGAAAAGTGGCAGATGGTTTTTCAATCCAGACAAATCCAGACAATCCAGAGATGATGCATTTAGGCAAGACTAATTCTAGAGTGAATTATACAATGAACGGAAGAGCCTTGGGAAAAGATGATGGGCAGAGAGATCTGGGAGTGCAGGTCCATTGTACCCTGAAGGTTGCTGCACAGGTGGATAGAGTGGTCAAGAAGGCAAATAGTATGCCTTCTTTCAATGGACTAGGTATTGAGTATAAGAGCTGGCAGGTCATGTTAAACTTGTACAAGACATTGGTTCGGCCGCATTTAGAATACTGTGTACAGTTCTGGTCGCCCCATTACAAAAAGGATGCGGATGCTTTGGAGAGGAGGCAGAGAAGGTTTGCGAGGATGTTGCCTGGTATGGAAGGTGCTAGCTATAAAGAGAGGTTGAGTAGGTTAGCTTTATTTTCACTAGGAAAAAGGAGGTTGAGGAGGGACCTGATTGAGGTTTACAAAATCATGAAGGGTATAGACAGGGTGGGTAGAGACAAGCTTTTTCCCAGGGTGAAGGATTAAAAAACGAGAGGTCACGCTTTCAAGGTAAGAGGTGAAAAGTTTAAGGGGAAACACGCGGCAAGTACTTCACACAGAGGATGGTGGCCGTTTGGAATGCGTTGCCAGCAGAGGTGGTAGAGGCAGGCATGGTAGATTCATTTAAAATGCGTCTGGACAGATGCATGAGTAGGTGGGGAGCAGAGGGATACAGATGCTTAGGAATTGACTGACAGGTTTAGACAGTGGATTTGGATCGGCTCAGGCTTGGAGAGCTGAAGGGCCTGTTCCTGGGCTGTAAATTTTCTTTGTTCTTTGATCTTTGTCTTCAGGCAATGAGCTAATCGAGTTGTTAGACCAAGTGTTACATTGTTATCTTATTGACAACACTTGGTGCTGTGTCTGGTAGTTCTGCTGCTTTTAACTCTCTTAAAGTACACTCACATCTTCATAACACTCACAATACCTCCATCACTGAGACCTTTGAGTATAGGAGCTGGGATGTCATGTTGAGGTTGTACAGGATATTGATGAGGCCTCACTGTGTGCAGTCCTGGTTGTCCTGTTAAAAGGAGGATATTATTACACTGAAGAGGGTTCAGAAAAGATTGACCGGGATGTTGCTGGGAATGGAGGGTTTGAAATATAAAAAGGAACTGGAAAAGCTGGGATTTTTTTTGCTGGCGTGCAGGAGGTGACCTTGTAGAGGTTTATAAATTCATGAGGGGTATGGAGAAGGTGAATGGCAGGTGTCTTTTCCCTAGGGTGGGATATTTCAAGACTAAGGGATATATTTTTAAGGTAACAGGAGAAAGACTTAAAGGCATGAGGCGTTTTTACACAAGAGAGTGGTTTGTGTGTGGAATGAACTTCCTGAGAAAGTGACAGATGCAGTTACAACATTTAAAAGACATTTTAATAAATTCATGAATAGGAAAGGTTTGGAAGGATGTGGGCCAAGTGCAGGCAGGTGAGACCAGTTCAGTTTGGGAACATCATCAGTGTGGACTGGTTGGACCGAAGGGTATTATTTCCATGCTGTATGACTCTGAGAGCTTTGTGATGGCTGCCCCATATAATTTGTAAGCACAAATAATGGTGCCTAGATTTCATAAATTGAGAGTACGACTCACTATGACCTCGAAGTGATGTTACGTAAAGCTATGTCTTATTGTTGTGTTATATGCAATGTGATTTCTCGGTTTATCCCATTAAAGTTGGCATTGCCCATCTCCTATGCTTTGATAGTGGTTTTTGCTAATGACGTAGCTGTCCAGCATGCATTGTCTTTTATGAAAATTCCTATACTTGTTGTATTCCAAAGATGGCATTATGTTGACTTGTGCTGCTAGAACATTGAAGAAACTTGCTCAAAGCAGTAGCTATGGTTACAGAAATTTACAGAGATTCTGTTTTCCCTTAGTAGAAATATCAAAAATTCAAGAAGTCTGAAGGACAGGTTATAAATCCTCAGTTACAAAAATCACGGTATTATTTTTGAAAGAATAGCTGACATGTGGGTAATGTATTAATAAATTTCAAAAGGCTTCACATACAACAGAAATGACTTTGAAGTGCCAAACCTGTTGAGTTTCTCCAGCAATTGTTTTTTTTTGCAGTGATAGTTAATTTGCTATCTATGAGACTTATATCGGAGAATGTCAGACAGATCGATGGAGAAGTCTGCATAGATCCACTGAGCCTGTCAACATTTTTCTGAACAGATTGCTTTGATAGCCTTAGTTATGTGCTGAAGAGGCATCCAAACACAGAGCTGCAAGGGGTTCCAAGGGAGACAAACTTGCAGATGAATTTAGAATTGTGCATCAAATTTACAAAGTGTCAGATCGAAACATGAACAATTGTTCTCTCTCAAACGATTCACTTGCTGAATTTCTTCAGCACTTTCTCCTATTTTCTTTATTTCAGATCTCCAGCTTTGCTTTCTCAACTGTTACATTTCAGAGAATCATAGAATCCCTATAGAGCAGAAAGAGGTCATTCAGCCCATTGAGTCTGCAGCATGCCAACAATTAGCATTCCACATAGACCCATTCCATCTCCATAAACTAGCGTGTGGCTAACCTGCACATCCCTGGACACTATGGACCAATTTTTAGCATGACCAAGCTACCTAATCTGTACACCTTTGGACTGTGGAAAGAAATCGGAGCACCCGGAGGAAATCCAGGCAGTCACAGGCAGAACATGCGAACTCCGCACAGTCACCTGAGGGTGGAATTGAACCTTGGTCCCTGGCGCTGGGAGACAGAAGGTTTTGAGTACTTTTTAGAAATCTGTGAGTTTAGGAAGAGTGTTTTTTATAATTAAAGATGTTCCTTTCCTAGACCACAAAATTGGAAGTTAAAGATAAGAAGTGAAAGACTTTACTCTGGTAAATTGTTGAAACTGTGAGGGCTAATTATGCTTTATAGTTAATGAAATCGGCAATTGTATCAAACATTTTCCTGTGAAAGTAAATTGTTGTGCTTCAATTATTCATGGTATCTACTAATTAAGAGCTCATTTCTCACTGAATACTGCAAATTGGATGTGTAGAACTGTTGGACTGACAAGAGGATTTCTAATTATTTCCATTTTGGTAATGCTGTAATCCGTACCATGGGAACATCCTACCATAAAGGAATTCCCGGGAAACCAGTGGAGCAATAACAAGCAATAAATGTCTGGACTGTATCCAATTTCAAACACAGGGACAAATACAAAAGACTTGTTACTCACAATTTCCTCAAAAAAAAGAAGAGCTGTAACATCTGCCATTAAAATATTCTGGAGGATAATTTAGTTTTGCAAGTAATTGTACAGATGAAGGACTTATGTGCTTCACTGAATCAGTTCTCATCTGGAATCTTTCTGATTTAAGTCCAAACATAATTTGCACCAGTTTTTGCCATTAACAGGAAAATAACTATATGCTTAGTTATAAAAACTTTGACATTTAATGGTGTTACCAACACTGAATCCCTAACTAACAATCTCCTGGGGGTTATCATTGCCCAAAAACTCAACTGCATTCACCACATAAACACAATGGCTACAAGAGCAGGTAAGAGGCTCAGAATACTGTGGTGAATAACTTACTTCTGGATTCACCAAAGCCCATCCACCATCTACAAGGTACAAGTCAAGAGTGTGATGGATTACTCTCCACTTGCCTGAAGGGGTGCAGCCCCAACAACGCTCAAGAAGCTTGACACTATCCAGGACAAAACAAACTGTTTGATTGGCACCACATCCGCAAGCATCCTCTCCCTCTACCACCAATGCTCAGTAACAGTAGTGTATACTATCTACAAGATGAACTGCAAAGATTCACTAAAGATCCTTAGGTTGCACCTTCCAACCTCACGACCACTTCCATCTGCAAGGACAAGGGCTGCAGATACATGGGAACACAACTATTTTGAAGTTTCCCTCCAAATCATTCACCATCACTTATTCTTTAACAAGCACAGAAAATACTGAAGAAACTCAACAGGTCTGGCAATATCTGTGGAGAGAAACAGAGTTAACATTTTGAGTCCGGTGAAGAAGTTCTGAAGAAGAGTCAAACCAAACTCGAAACATTAACTTTGTTTCTCTCTCCACAGATGTTGCCAGACCTGCTGAATTTCCGTGTCATTCTCTGAGCTTGCTTTGGATTTTTCAGTTTAGAATTCACAAGTAAAAAATAGCCTTTCTCTGATCATAAAACTCTCATAAAGCAAACAAATTCACATTATCATTCTCGAAGGGCTCCCAGTCAGCTGCTTTCTGAGACATACAGATTTAAAATCATGGCTCCAGAAAGACTGACAAGTTAACCCCTTCATGCACTTAGATCAAAACTCATATGCCACTAGTCCAAAATCTAAACTTGAAAATAAAGGATATAAAGATGTATAAATCACACATCCTATATCAGAAAATATATATATCAAGAGCAATGGTAAGTCATTTGGCCTCGTGAACTTAATATTATTAATATGATGGAGCTGCCTATGGTGAAACGTCATATACCTTACTCTTCATAACCTTTGGCTCCTTAATTAGATAAGAATTTACCTTTAACTTAAAATTATTTAATGATTTGACATCAATTGTACACTGGGAGGAAAGTTTAAAACATTCAAAAACCTCAGAGGAAAAAGAGACTATGCTGAAACAATGATAAAGGATATTCCCTGTTGAAACACCTTCATATGTTAATGGTCTATTCAAAAATCAGGATTTTAAATTGCTAAATATGTAAGAAAATACACATTTGGCGGAGGGTTGAAGTAAGCATTGACATGGGTCTGATTTTTGGTGGTTTTTGGAAACCTGTGTTTATCAGTAGCAAGACAAGCAGGACCATGAGGTGCATTACTGCATGGTATGGAGCACCTCAAAAATAAGTCTAATAAGGGTATTGGCTGAAACGAGACAAGATAAATACGCACAACAGTCATAGATGGAGTAGTATTTGGGAAACAGTTATTTCATCATGGATTAATAGTGTGAGTGCAGCTCAGAGATTGTGTTAGCAGTGTTTGTTATTTCGTAACCAATTTAGCTCAAAAGACAATAGCACTGATGGCTGTAATTTATCAATGACAAGCAGCATTTGTAAGTACTCATCTAATTTAAGGGGGATCAATGTCCTGATGATTGTTGGTTTGTCGATGTTATTATGAGCTATTTAAAAGTACTTGTACTGCTGATATCACTCTGCAATGCAAACAGGCTCTCCAGCCTCCTGAGCTACCCAGTCTGACACCAGCTGGCGTTACCATGAAGATTCTGCCTTCTCAACCTCACCTGTAGCGTGGTGACACTCATGTTAAAATCATTATGGGTCATTTTTCTCCAATGAGTCTGCAGTCCTGTGATCGTCTGGTTCTACACAAGTTTACCTTCCCCTATTTCAGAGAAGAATTGTGAGCCTTGCTCATTTTGTTTACCCAGCCACGTTTAGGTTGAACCTGAAGGCTGGAAATGTTATATATATATATATAAATTACAACTGTGAAGGTTGATAGGATTCTAAACTTACTGTATTATTCTAAGCACATAGATTGCTTTACATTTAAAATCTATGACCTTATTCCCTAACCCCTCCTTGGATTTACCCACCTCCTACCTCTGCTGTTTTCTTTGCCCTCTGTGTTCCATTCTCTTAACCTGCTTGCATTCACTTTCACTGGCAACAATACCTTCAACCAGCTCTATTCTTCCACCTGAAACAACATCTTACTTTTACTTTCAATCTTTTAGTCCAACATTAAAAACATTTCAGATTTTTTTTCAGTCAATCTTCCTGACCTTTTTTTATTTCTCTATTTTCTAGTTTTTTTGTACAATCTGAAAGGCTGGACGTTTTATTTATTTATTTCTCTCATTTTTTTTCCTAAGGACATGTACTGAAGAATCCGTACCTAGGTACCTTGTACCTAAGATGGCGCTGTAAGTAGCGACTTGTAAACTTTTCACCATGCTCATTTGAATATATATGATAATAAAGCTAATTCAATCAAATTCAATGTCCATTTATTCTACTTCCTTCTATTTATGAAGCACCTTGGAACGTTTTGATGCTAGAAGTTCCAAATAAATGCAAAATTGCTGTTAGTATCCACTCATTTTGTTAGCTTCACTGTGGAATATAAATCTGGTATCATAGACAATATTGGTTTCTCATATAGTTGTGATATATATATAAATCTAACTCTGATCTGATGATTGAAACTAGAAAATAATCAATACCTGAGGACCAAGTCAGAGAATCATGCACTGATAAAGTGCAGATATTGGTCATTTGACCTATCAAGCTTGCACTTCCATGAAAAAAACAATTCTTTTAGCTCCTTTCCCCTGCTCTTCCCCCTTACTGTTGCAATTTTAACTTGCTAAGTAGTTCTCCGATTTCCTTTGGACGACTATTACTGAATGTGTAACCACCACACTATCAGGCAATACATTGTAATCTTAATCAAGTGTTGCAACAAAAAAACTTTTTTTTCTGCATGTTATCTCTGATTCTTTTGTCAATTACCTTATATTGTGTCCCCTGGTAATCAATACATCAGTGACTAGAAATAGTTTCTCCTTACTTACTTTATTTAAACCCTGTTTGATTTTAAACAACTCCTTCATGGCCTTCCTAAATTGCAGAGCCAATTTTTGAGAAAAAAAAGAGCAAAAAGATAAAACTGGTGATATAGTGATCCAAAATCAAACAGCAAGCTCATCTACAGATAACCTTTCCAGATTAAAGCTTTAAGTGTGTTTTGATTTAGGCAGATTGATGGGTGTGTGAGAAGGCATGTTACACTGTTAAAGCATGGGACTAATATCAGTCTTTAACGTGAGTCATATTAGTGACTAGGATGACTGAAGTGCATGCACAATCACCAAGTTTGCAGCTGAGACAACATTAGATGGGATGGCAAGAAATGAGAGTGACACAAGAGGTCCACAGAGAGATATAGACTGGTTAGGTGAGTAGGCAGATCTTGGCAGATGGAGAAATCTGAGTTTATCCACTCTGGCAGGAAGAACAGAAGATCAGAATATGTTTTAAATAGAGAAAAAAGCTATAGAAATCTGCTGTACAGAGCGTACTGTACATGAATCACAAAAAGCTAGCACCTACATTCAGCAAGTAACAAAGAAAGCAGATGAGATGTTGGCCTCTATTTCAAAAGAAATGGAATATTAAAAATAGCGAGGCCTTGTTAAACCAATCCAAGACACTGGTGAGACCACAGCTAGAACCTAAGTCCTGGTCCACTTATATAAGGAAGCCCAAATAGGCATTGGAGGCAGTCCAGAGGAGGTTCATTGGGCTCATCGCAGGTATGGAGCTGTTTTCTTATGAATAGATTGGGCTGGTATTCATTAGAGTTTAGAAAAAAGAGAGGAGATCTTCCAGGAACAGAAGACTTTTAGGCACTTTGGCACAGTAGTTGCAGTGAGGTTGTTTCCTCTTGTGGGAGAGTTTAGGACTGAGGGGAGAAGCTCAGAATGAGGAATTGTCCATTTAAGACAGAATTGAAGATTTTTTTTTCTCAAAGTCATCAAGGTCTATAATACAGAAGAGGCCCTTCAGCCCAATGAGTCTGTGCTGATCAAAAACTATGCTGACTATTCTAAACCCATTTTCTAACACTTGGGCTTGGGATTACAAGTTCATCAAAATACTTATAAAATTTAATGAGGGTTTCTGCCTAGATCACTTTTACAAGTGAGTTCCAGATTGTCACCGCCTTCTGGATGAAAACAAAGTTTCCTCATGTTCTCTCTTTATCTTAAATCCATGCCCTTGGTCATTAATCTATCCTCCAAGGGGAAGAGTATTTTTCCCCATCTATCCTATCCATATCCCTCATAGGTGTTATCTCATAGGTTTATGTTCGAAAAAACATGTAAGGATGGGGTGAGGCTCTAAAGTTTTTGAACTGAATGTTGAGCCCTAGACTCTACAGGGTCACCAAATGGAAAATGAGATGCTGTTCTTCGAGCTTGTCCTGAGGAACGCTGCAACTGGAGCATAGGAGACTGAGGAGGTGGGGGGGGGGGGGGGGGGGAGGGGGGGGCAATCTTATAGAAGTGTATAAGATCAAGTGAGGCATGGATAAGATGAATACACTCAGTCTTTTTCCCAGAGTTGGGGGAGCCGAGTACTGAGGATTCACCAGTTTAAGGTAAAAGGGGAAAGAATAAATGGTGGTACACATATGGAATGAGCTGCCAACACAAGTGGTTGAGGCGGGTACATTAAGAACATTTAAAAGGCATTTGGACAAATACATGGGTAAGAAAGCTTTAGTAAGGAAATGGGGTTAACATGGATGGACATTTTGGTCGGCACGGACCAGTTTGGGCCGAAGGGCTTGTGTCCATGCTGTCGGACTCTCTGACTCTCTATGACTCTCACAGGCCTGAGACAGAAATGTTGGCATGGGAACTGGTGGTGTGCTGAAGTGGCAGGCAACTGGAAGGTTGGGATAGAACAGAGGTGTTCTGCAATGCAGGACAGTCTGTGTTTCATCTCTCCCAATGTAAAGGAGACTACACAGTGAGAAAAGCATATAATTCCATCCTTCCAAGTCAATGATCAGAAGGGAGAAGTGGAATGTTCTTGTGGTCAGAATAAGTGCTTTGAAATGGACTGATGAACCATGGAACAGGTTTATGCAAAGACAATTGACGGGTAGAAAATGACAAGTTGATCTGTTGAACTGATCCCACAGGTCAAGTATATCTTTCCCTCTCTCTGTCTCTCTGTCTCTGTCTATGTCTCTCTCTCTCTCTCCATCCCAATTACCCACCACAGTCATGTAACAACCTGAGAGAGCTCAGAGAAAACAGCAGATTGATCAACTTTGCTGAGAGAATTAGAACCTCAGAAATAGCTGAGTACAGAGAAAAGAAACATTTGTTTTGGTGGCAAAGGGTTTTTTTTGTAACCTTTAGATTTTGCCACTTAAATATTATGTTCTTCTGTGGAGTTGTTTGCTCACTTTGATGCATATTATGTGTTGGCTTGTGTGTGGACACTGTTTTATAAGTTAATAACATATCGCATCTCTAGTCATTGTATTACAGTGAGAAGTGTCCTAATTATGATTCATACAAATTAAAAAGAAAAAAAAATAATACATTTTATCACAGTGACAATGTTACTGTAGCAAATTAACCCAGGGTTTATCAAGTTGTGTGTTTTTTCCTTAGTTTTCCAACACTATCATTATTTTCCCACTGTTAGTAAAGATATAAAGGGAGTGAAGAAATTATAATTAAATGGACCTCAGGCATCCCAAGGCAAAGAACATATTTAAAGTAAAGTCACTGATGTTTTGATGGCGAATTCTGCAGCCATTTTGCACACAGCAATGTCTCATAATGTGATCGATGACCAGCAAACCTGTTTCAGTGGCTTGGACTGGGTGATAAATGTTACTCTGGACAATGGGAGAATATTCTTCTTGTTGCTCCATTAGCTCAGGGAATCCCGTGCAATCTCTTGAGATGACAGACAGAGCCTTTGATTGAAAATGGATTCAGAAGACCTATGATTAAAGCACCAGTCTGGATTATGCATACAATTCTACAATAGGGCTGAAGCCCACAATCTACTGGCAGAGAGGTGAGAATGTTAATGCTGAGCCAAGGATTAATACAGTCAGAGTAAACAGAAGAGTTTTATAGGGGTTAATTAACCAGCTGGATGCTGATCTGATACAGTGGATACTGTCAAAGCTCCGGATTTGTCAATCAAACTCTCCAGTTCAGTTCATTAACTCAGGTTTATATATTCCAGTCACGAAAACCCTATCGCCAGTACACATTATTACAATCTGTGCTGTCATTATGCTGGGCATGACAAATGCGAAAGGCAGAGTTTTCACTGTTAACTAATGATTGTTTTGAAACAAAAGCAGGTGACCTTTTATTTGAGAGCTTCATCTTAACCTATTAAATGTTCTTAACAAACTGTTGGTTGCAAATGAAGCATTTGCAAAGCCTCTTGTGTGAATTAATCTTGGTTTCATAACACTAACTCTTGCATTGGAGTTTATCTTTGAAGGCTATTCCTGAGGTGTTAGGTCAGAAAATGAAGATTTCAGCGAGAGTATGCCAAATATGTTGAGGCTGTGAAGTGAAAATATTTTGAGAGTCAAAATCATTTAATTCATTCAGTACCTTTATCACTTCTTGCCTGGTCAGACTCCTGAAGAATTTTCTACAGTAAAACACAGCAAGCATATGAGTAATTAATAAAACAATTCTGTTCAGAGTAATAGTTCTGAAGAAAGGTTCTTGAACCTGAAATGTAAACTCTGCTTTTTCTTTCCCTACAGATGCTGTCAAACCTATTTCTCCAGCAGGTTTTGTTTTTATTTGAGTAATTAACTTTGAGAAAAATGAGTGGAGACGGTCACAAAATATGTCAGTAGAAAATATCTCAACGCATGATTAAGGTACAAAAGGACTGTACCTCAGCAGAATGGGAAGAAAGAGGCAATTTTAAAGGGAAGCTAAATAAGAAAATGACGAGGAAACAAAGAGAAGGAAATGGTGAGAGGTAAAGATGAATAGAAATGGGAGGGGGTTTATAGGAACCATTAGCACCAACAGAAATGACGTCAGCTGAAAAGCTAGTTTCTGTGCCGTACAGTTCACAAAATTCCACAGATAAAATCACATCATTTGCATGCCTCTCTCAGACAGTTGCAATATTGGAAAGCCGTAATTACATTGAATTTGCAATACCGAGGCATGTATTATAACTCCTCCAAACCTGAGTATTTCCAGCATTTCTCATCAGTATGCTCAACATGTGCTATGCTGTATATATGCTTAACAGATCCTCATCCCATCCTTCTTCATAGTCTTCTGTTCTTTGTTCCCTAATTTACTTAGTTTCCTTTGTAAATTAAAGTGAAATTTCCATGAAGATTTTCTGTGCATTTTGGCTCCGTTCATTCTTGTGGTACACATTCCATCCTCCTCAATCTCTCCTCTGCACAAGTTTTCATCTGAAATCCCAACTGGATATATTTATGTTGTCTTATAATTAAGGCCCGTAATTTTGATTCCTTTCACAAGTAGAAAATCCATGTCTACCCTTTCAGAACCTTGAAGATCTTTTACCCCAAATTTATTTTTAAAAATTCGTTAACAAAAATCTATTAACCTCATAATTATTGCTGTTTGTGACAATCATCACCAGATGTCCCATAGCACTTTATGTGTGGTCACTGCATGATATTGATCAGCTGGTAAACTGGGCAGTGAAATGCTATGTGGAATTTAATAGGTTTGAGGTGATGCATTTTGGGAGGTCTTGTAAGGGAGGGATTTACATGATGAATGGTAGGTCTTTAGGGAGTATTGCAGAACAAAAGGACCTTCGTATACAAGTCTATAGATCCCTGAAGATGCCAGCACAGGTAAACCTTCCTGATGAAGGGCTCCTGCCTGAAACGTCAATTTTCCTGCTCCTCCGATGCTGCCTGAACTGCTGTGCTTTTCCAGCACCACTCTAATCTTGACTCTGATCTCCAGCATCTGCAGTCCTCACTTTCTCTAGCACGGGTAGCCAGGCTGGTGAAGAAGGTGCATGGGATGCTTATCTTCATTAATCAGGGCATAGAATATACAAGCAAGGAAGTCTTGTTACAACTGCATGAAACATTAGTCAGGCCACATTTGGAATACTGTGTGCAGTTCTGGTTGCCACACTATTAGAAGAATGTGATTACACTGGAGAGAGAGAGACAATTCACCAAACTATTGCCCAGGATGAAAAGTCTCAGTTCAAAGGAGACACCAGATAGGCTGGATTTGTTTTCCTTGGAACAGAGGATGCTGAGGGGAGGTCTGAGGTAGGTATAAAATTATGACAGGCATAGACAGGGTAGATCGTGAGAAACAGTTCTTCATGGTAGATGCATCCAAGACAAGAGAGCTCAGGTTTAAGGTGAAGAGCAAGTGGTGTGGAAGAGATTTTCAACATAAACTTTTTACCTGATGCCTGAGAGGGTAGTGGAGGCTCTCACAACATTTAAGAAGCAGCTGAATGATCACTTAAAGTGCCAGGATGTAGTAGGCAATGCCCCAAATGCAGATAAATGAGATGAGTATGGTTTGGTGCTAGTTAGTCGAAAGTTAATGATGGGTTGAAGGGCCTGTTTCTCCACTATATGACTCTATGTACTCCCTAATCTCACACCTGAGAGATTTGGCTCCTATGTTTAAACTTTGTCCCCCCTGTCTGCAACTCCCAACTAGAAGAATAGTTTCCCCTCTATCTCCAACAGCCTCCTTTTCAACACAAATTTAAAGATTTCAGAACATTTGGTAAAATATAATCCCATTTATCTCTAACTTAGCCACGCTTACAAAAGAAACTCTGGACAGAATTTCTGATTATGTCACATCCATACTTCATTGAACTTCACTGTGGCTTCAATTTCCAGTCTGAAGAATAGGATACCATCTTCCTTGAAACAACCTGATGAAGGAGCAGCGCTCCAGAAGCTAGTGCTTCCAAATAAACCTGTTGGATTATTACCGAGTATTGTGATTTTTAACGTTGTCCACCCCAGTCCAACACCAGCTCCTCCATAACATTCCTTGAAACGGTCATGCAACTGAGTTGAAACTTCTCAGTTCAATACACTCTTCAGGGTTTTAACCAAATACCTCTGTCTGGAAATTTTGAACTAAACCACATTACTATATAGCCAAGACTTCTGAAAATTGTCAAATACTGACATTAAGGGTCTCTTTTTTACTCTCAAAATGCAGTTCATTCTCCTGAGCTGTGTCTGGTGCTGCTCCACACAGTTTCTGATAATTGCTCCAAATAAGGGGAAATGGGTGGCCAGCTTTGAAGACAGGGGCCTGGCAACCTAGTTGACAGGGTGATGAAGAGGAAGGATACCCTCTACCCCCAGGAAGGGTAATGGAAGGCATTATACCAGACACGGACAGTCTGGACGGAGCATGCCACCTGGGTCAGTACAGTTTGAACCATCCAGAGGAAGCCCAGAAGTGTACACAGAGATCAACCATCTCCTCTACTCTGCCATACTAAGTGCAACCATCTGAAATAAAAACAGAAAGTGATGGAGCAACTTAGCATGTACGGCAGCATCTGTGGAGAGAGACCCATACCTGAACATTTTGAGTATGGTTTGACTGTTCCTCAGAACTGAAAATACAACTTCTCTCTGGTACTTCACAATCATTATCTCCCGGTAAGTGTCATGGTCTGCCACTCTCACTATGACAGGAAAAGTTTACCCTAGCCCTGCTCACCCACCCAATTTCCCCAGACTACTCATCATGCAAGGCCTTTACACTGCCTAGTCATTTACTTGGAGCACCTCACCACTTGCACCAGCTCCAAGCTGTGCCACCCACCTTCAGCTCATTGAATCTCTCCTTCTCTCTCATTGTCTTCAGTGAGGCATAAAGCGCCAAGACGGTGGCAAGGTGCCCACAATTCAAAAAGGAGAATGCGTCTAGCAACGAATGAGCTGAACATCATATGACCATAAGACCATAGAACACACAAGTGGAAGCAAGGCCATTTGGCCAATCAGGCCTACTCCACCATTTAATCATGGCTGATGGGTGTTTTAATCCCACTTACCCGCACTCTCCCAGTAGCCCTTAAGGAGCGCTACGTAATTAATGTGGCACATGTCATCTGATTGCGTGGGAAGACTTGCTAAGCCTCATGTAGAGAAAGCCTCCATGAACCCTGTTCCATGAAGAAATGAAACAAAATGGACATCTCACTTGGAGCCTGACAGACACACACTTTATGTAACCTGACACAATTCTGACCTGGATCCTATTGCTCATGCTCAGTAACTACACTCAGAGATAAAGGTATAATTTCCTTTACATTAAGAACATTTGTTTCAATGCAATAGGGCAATTGCTGTATTTTTCATTCATTCATGCATTCATTCATTCAATTATCATGAATGTTCCCTTCCACTCTTAGGGTGAGTCCATAGGTGACTGTACAGACCAATGTGGCTACCGCAGACTCTGCCACACTTGGGGCAGAAGGTGGTTGTGGGAACAGGGTGAGTGGGATGTTGGTGTGGCAGCACGCTCCTTTTTACTGTTTCCACCGGTCTCCACTTTTTCCCAACGGCAAGCTCGAGGTGTTCAATACCTTCCCAGATGCTCCTCCTCCACTTTGATGGTCTTGGGCCAGTGAGGCCTTGAAATATCCCTGAAATGTTTTCTCTGTCCACCTGGGGCTCTCCTGCTGTTTTGGAGCAGGGAGCGGAGCTCCAGCTCGGGGAATCTTATTTCAATCATGGAGAACAACATGCCCAGCCCATCGCACTCGATCGGGGCACAGTGGGTTGGTGGGGGGTGGGGGGGTGGGGGGGGGGTGGGGGGGGGTGATGTGTGTGTGGTTCAGTGCCTACATGCTGGGGATGTTGGCCTGGGGATGTTGGCCTGGTTGAGGATGCTGGTGTTGGTGCATCTGCTTTCCCAGCGGATTTGCAAGATCTTGCACAGGTAGCAGGTAGCATTGGTGAGCTGTAGACAGTCCATGTCTCAGAGCCTCAGAGGGTGAGAACCACTCTGTATACCATGAGCTTGGGCTTGGATCTGATGTTGTTGTCCTCACACACTCTTTCTCTCTGGCGGCTGAAGCCTGTGCCAGCACATTGGAGACAGTGCTGGATCTCTTCATCAATAACTCCCGAGATATTGGAAGTGGCCAATGTTCCATCAAGCCTCCCCATGGCCCTTGACAATCAGGGGTTCACTTTACAATGTCAACCAAGGTTGGTGGAGGACTTTCTTCTTGTGGATATTCAGGGTGGGACCCATGCTGTTATATGCCTCTGTAAAGGTGCTGACATGATCTGGAGATTGTCTTCTGAGTTTCTACATATGCAAGTATTGCACATAGAATGACTTGCTTTGCTTTATATATTAAAGAATAGTGTGGGAGCGGAATATCCTGTACATTTTGCATTGACAATCTTGGCTCAGAGAGTAGCACTGTCAACTCTAGGTCACATGGTTGTCATTCCGACTGCCACTCAATCTCAGTACTGAGGGAGTGCTGTGATTGTGCATCTGATAATTTGGGATCAGTGCATGTAGAGTCCGTTGTGTATTTGAGTCTCTGGGACTCTCTGCTTTTAGTACTGCAGATGTGTAATAAACTCAATCAATTTGTGCCAGGAGTGATGCTGTCATCTTATTCACTTTGTCTCTTCTGTGTTTGTGCTGACAGGCTGCTGATGAAAATGAAAAATCATTACCAAGAACTGTCCTTATGTAATTACATTCACCAATTAACTGAAGTAAAATGTCAAGTAAGGCCATTTTAGAGAGGAATAAGTGCAAAGTTGTTGATTGCTAACAGAAATTCTTTCGTTGCACTAATTATTTTTGCTCAGAATGGTAAAATTAAGTAACAGCAGGGAGAACGTTTTCTGTGGGAAAACAGATGAGTAATTCCAGGCATCTGGAAGGAATATCTAGGACTGAAGTATAAGGATGCAGAAGGTATGTTGCAGTTATACGAAACCCTGGTTAGACCCCACTTGGAGTACCATGAGCAGATCTCGTTACCACCCCTTAGGAAAATTATATTGGCCTTGGAGACAGTATTGTGGAGGTTGACAAGAACAGTATCTGGTTAAGGTTTAAATATGAGGAAGAGATTATACAAATTAGGACTGTTTTTACTACAATTTAAAAGTTTAAGGGTTGATCTGAACAAAGTCTTCAAGATATTAACAGGAAAAGACAGGATAGATAATGCTAAACCATTTCCAGGGGTGGGGAGTGTGGTGCTGGAAAAGCACAGCAGGTCAGGCAGCATCTGAGGAGCTAGAGAATCGAAGTGTTGGGCAAAAGCCCTTCATCAGGAATGAGCTCATTTTTCTAATACCATTTTAACTTTGATTGTTATTTAGGGAATAGCCTTTGCAAATGGAGTAGTCATGTCCATAATTGTAAGGATATATTCATTTCAGCCTTTCATTTTACGTTGTGGTCCTGCACAATACACTCGTAGACAACTTAATGGTTCCTCAAAGACTGATATCGGAATGAAAGGTGCTGGTTTACACCAGGGTTGAGGTTTACCTACAACTTGACAAATCTGATATATTTTACAAAACTGCACCCCATCTTTATGCAAGTTTGGTTGAGTAAAATACCTGTTCATAGATCCCTGAGTTTTCCGAATCCCTGCGTGTCTTGCCATGGGAATTCCATGTGATACTCACAATATTTCCCTGTGATAGCTGGCCTGTGGCACTATCTGATGTACAGCTGACCATTCTTCATCTTCAGGTCTATGAGGGTCTCCATTTCCCCACCAGTACCCCACTCTTAAGATAATAGCCCTCGCTTGGCCTCTATCTCAATCTGAACTGATTGTTGACAACCACCTGACGAAGGAGCAGCGCTCCAAAAGCTAGTGCTTCCAATTAAGCTGTTAGACTATAACCTGATGTTGTGTGGTTTTTAACATTGTACACCCCAGTCTAACACTGGCATCTCCAAACCATATTTAATTCAGGGTCTACTTTTCTTGCTGTAATTAGGGATGTCATACCAAATACTACACCTGGACTTTCTCCACCTTTTGAAGTTTTCAGTGATCCTTTCACTTGTTAATGATATCATATCAACTGTTATTGTTAGATTTTGTTTAATCATTGCCCTGGTTACCCCAGCGGGGAGGTCATGCCTGTTAGAATTTTTTGAGGACGTAATGAGCAAGTTAGACAAAGGAGAGCCAGTGGACACGATCTATTTGGATTTCCAGAAAACCTTTGACAAAGTGCCATGCAGGAGGCTGCTAAATAAGACAAGAGTGTTTGGTGTTAGAGGCAAGGTACTGGTGTGGATAGAGGATTGGCTGTCTGGCAGAAGGAGTAAGGATAAAGGGGTCTTTTTCAGGATGGCAGTCTGTAACTAGTGAAGTTCTGCAGGGGTCTGTGTTGGGATCATAACCTTTCACGTTATACATTAACAATCTGGGTAAAGCAACAGAGGGCATTGTTGCTAAGTTTCCAAAGATGACACAAAGGTAAGTAAAGGGGTGGATAGTGTTGAGGAAGCAGGGAAATATGCAATAAGATTTTAATAGGTCCAGAGATTGAGGAAAGAAGTGGCAGATGGAATACGATGCAGGAAAGTGTGTGGTTATGCACTTTGATAGGAGGAATAGTGGTGCAGACTATTTTCCAAATGGGGAAAGGCTTCTGAAATCTGATGTACGTGGAATTTTTCTGTTTCTTTTACCTTCCTTGGACATTCTGTCATTATCGGTGAAGCTGTTACGTTCAGTCCTGCCAAATTATTACTCTGAAATAAATCTACTCCCTCAAAAGGTAACATTTTTACTCCTCCAACAATTACCTCTTCTGGTAACAAATCACATTTTATTTGTCCTTCGGGAATATATTCTGCACTGATCTCATTTATTAATACCTTAACTCACTTCAAACTATCTGGAGGGAAAAACAATTCCTTTTCCAGTAAAAGTAATTACGTTGTCCCCATATCTCTTAGCATGGTTATGGGTTTAGCTACCTCATCTGAAAAAAAAAAGGAGTCACCCGTTCCTTTACATTAAAATCCTGCATACCTCTCTGCTACTTTCCAACTTCCTTTACAAAGGACGGAATTCACCTGCGATATTTTTGCTGTACTTAGAGCTACAATATGTAGTATTATCTTTTTGAGTTCCCTTTTCTGACACATTTTTACTCACTCCTATCAGGCCCATGGGTCCATCTTGCAATTTCCAACAGTTTGAACACACATAGCCCAACTTAATATATTTCAGCTTCTGAACTTCATCTCTACCCTCAACAATTTCCTTCTTCATCTGAGGAGGGAAGTTCTTGGAGCTTTCTCTATTGTCCATTTCTGACCCATTCTACTTCCCTTCCTTTCACTCTCCCAAATTTCTGGGAGTTGTGGAGAAAGGTTTATGGATTAGTTAGTAACCATCAACAATTCTAGCTGCTTGTCTTACTGTTGCTACCTTTGCTCTTCTACATGAGTTCTAATTGCGGAAGGTAAGGAAGTTTTAAATTCTTCTAAGGGATTAATTTCTCTGAGAACATAAGTATTCTTTAATGATTTTATCCACCTATCAAAATTATTTTATTTAACTCTTTCAAACTCAGCATATGTTTCTCCAAGCTGTTTCCATAAGTTCCTAAACCTCTGCCAATATATTTCCAGTATAACTCATATGTGCCATTCCTGATAAAGGGCTTTTGCCCGAAACATCGATTTTCCTGCTCCTCGGATGCTGCCTGACCTGCTGTGCTTTTCCAGCACCACTCCAATCTAAACTGTGCTTAGAATAGCCCTTCACGCCTCATCATAATTCTTAGATATTCCTCCACAGGGATCCATAAATCTCACTGCATGGGCAAGGTCCAATCTGCTTTTGTGTCACTATCTTTTCAAACATGAAATATACTTCCACATCCTTTTTTTCAAATTTTTTGCAAAACTTGCACTACTATAAATATCTGCTGGTTGAACTGCGGATTATGACTAGAACCGTCCTCTTCCACATTTTACCCAAACCTCTGGTTTAGCTCGCCTGAAGTTGCACATCATTTTAAATTCAAATTCCCATTCTCTCTCTGTCTCTTCCTTACTTCCTTTCTCTTTTTCTTCCCTTTGAAATTCCATTATTTTAAGTTCTAACTCTCCAGTTCCAATTTTCTCATTTCTATTCGACCAGACTGCAACTCAAGATTCACTGATGTACTTGCTGTACTGCTTCATCTACCTGGTCTCTCTATTTCCACTAAACATAACTTTTTTCACTATTAAATCTATAATGTATGCCGTAATTCAATCTGGCAACTTATTTGCAGTCAACTGGCTAACTTGGCTAGTCTAGTTTTAGTTGTGCCCTGCAACCAGGGAAAATTCTGACATTTTACAATTCTTTAACAATTCCCAGGACCATCCTTAGCCTGAGTATAAACCTGGTGGCTGATTGCCCCAATTAGGCCTCAAAGTCCAGTTCCAGATTTATGTTGCTTACATTTTAAGATCCAAGGCTTGAGCCCCCAGTTATGTTACAACACTGAGACAGACAGCTGAATCAAATCAGTCATTCTACTTCTGTATTCACAGCACAGTAAAACTAATACCTTCAAAGACCTCAAAATACTAATTTCAATGGTTCCTAACCAGACTTTGCAAATACTAAATTTCCAACATTGGTTTTGTGTCTCAGTGTGCCGTTCTGGTCACCCTGTTATAGGAAGGATATTATTAAACTGGAGAGCGTTCAGAAAGGGCTTACCAAGATGTTGCCGGGAATGGAGGGTTTGAGAGCTAAAAATAGACTGGAAAAGCCGGGACCTTTTATCACTGGAGCATAGGAGGTTGAGGAGTGACTTTATTGAGATTTATAAAATCATGAGGGGTATAGATAAGGTGAATGGCAGGGTTTCTTTCACTAGAATGGGGGAGTTCAAAACTAGAGGACATATTTTTCTAAATGAAGATTTAGAAAGAGTGAGGCGTGCACAGAGAGTAGTTAGTGTGTGGAATGAACTGCTAGAGAAAGTGGTGGATGCAGGTAGAGTTACAACATTTAAAAGACGTCTGGAGAAGTTTGTAAATAGGAACGGTTTGGGGTGGATGTGGGCCAAGTGCAGATGGGTGGAACTAGGTTAGTTTGAGAACATGGTCAGCGTAGACTGGTTGGACCACAGGGCCTGTTTCCGTACTGTGCGACTGTATGACTCAACGATTCTAAGACTTAACTATTTATTAAATACACAGTTAAAAATCACACAGTGCCAGGTTTTAATCCAACAGGTTTATTTAGAAGCACTAGCTTTCGGAGTGCTGCTCCTTCAACCACCTGATGAACCACCTGCTCCTTTTGGAGCAGCACTCTGAAAACTAGTGTTTCCAAATAAACCTGTTGGACTATAACCTGGTGTTGTGTGATTTTGACCTTTGCACACCCCAGTCCAATACCGGTATCTCCTCATCATTATGAGATACACAGTGACTTTAGCAAAGAAAAAATTAAGCAATACTTAACTAATTAAGCTAATTAACATTTATGTTTTAAACTCAGGATATTTGTTTTCAGCCCCCGTTCACACAAAGGACAGACAAACATACAGAGTTAAAAGGTAAATTAAAGAAAATAACAAAACTGGCCGGACTGCTTAATTGTCCCTCATGATACTTAGGCATTAATATGGACTGCCTGGCTATATTGTTTCTGAACTGTTAATCAAAGTAACCTTCTCAGTTCACCCAGGCAAAAACAGCAATACTTCTAAATCAGCTTTCTAGTCTTTGAGCATTCAGAAAGTGGTGCAACAGATTAGGAAGTGAGCTTTCAAATCTTCACACTGCTTCAGCAGCAAGCCAGAATCGTCTCTCAGAAAATATAGCTAAAAAAATCAACTTTAATCCTTGTTCCATTCTAATGGACTGATTGATTCATCCTGAAACCTCAATTACCATTGAACAATTGCCTTCTACTAAACCAAAGGATCTCTTCCAGACTTGTCTGAACCAATTTCTAGGTACAGGACCATTGAATGGCCAACATCTGCTATCTGTTTAAATACAATTCACTTCCAGTGGTCACAATTTCAGTTGGAACCTCTTTAATCAAAAATCAGCATCCTCCTAGCCTATAGCTGTTTATGACCATATTGTTTAGCCCATTCTGCAACCTCTTCAGGAGGTGTTGGCAGTGTTGATTTGTTGACTGACTTTGAGTTTTGAGAAGCTTTCGGAAGGTTACTGCGAAATTCATTCTGGATCAGTGGTGCTGGAAGATTACAGCAGTTCAGGCAGCATCCAAGGAGCTTTGAAATCGACATTTCGGGCAAAAGCCCTTCAATACCTTTACTGCGAAATTCAGTCACATGGTCCTAATAGCCAACATTGTGGGGCTGATTCTTGTGTTGTTAAAGCTGTTGTGCTCTCTCTCTCTTACACGTGTGTATTGATAGTTTTTACTCTATTTGTGATAAGGTAGGGAAGCAGTTTACAATTACCTTTTTACATTTTTCCTCTGTCAGGACAATAGATACACAGCTTTCAACAAATCGCTCCATATGCATATAATGCTGAAAAAATAACATGCATCAAGTAGCAGAAACAGCTTTTTAAATAATAGTTTCAAAAGGATATATTCCTAACACCATGCTAATTTTTCTCCAAAGCATGAATTCTAGTGTATTATTCATTCATATCAACAAAACGAAGATCAAAATCTTTCACTACCCATTTCTGAAACACTCCATAATAGGTTTCAGTTAAAAAATTAAACAATTTTAACACTGCCCTGCCTCAGATCCTAAAGCAGTGTCAAATTGACTGATTTACCGGTGCTCAATCTGAATCCCAATGTTCTATCCTGAAGCCACATTCAGGAATGTAATCATGATTAGAAATCTGATACAATTAGGTACAGTACATGCTACATTGTCAAAGGTGCAAATCTTCAGACTGAGCTGTTCAGAGGAGATCAGAGAGTCCTGCAAATACCTTAACCTACACTGATCCCTCATCTAACCTCACAAGAACAAAAAACAGTTTAACTGGTTGCTGTTTATGAAACCTTTCTTGATGAAAAATAATGACTTTACTTTCCTATGTAAGTATTATATATTAATGGAATGCAGACTGATTTATCATATTTCGACAAAAATATTGTTATGGTTATGCATGGTGACAAGAGTTTATTTGAAAAAAACAGGTGGATTATGCAACCTCAAAAGTACTACACAAACACAAACATTCTCTCTCTTCTCCACTCCCCACCCCCACCAAGCAGTCGGAATGGAATGTGTGCAAAAGAATTTACTTTATTTATGGTGGAATGTGAAAGAAATATTGCTAGGGTGATCTATTTTGAATTCCTGTGTTGTGCCCTAGATGCCAGCAATGGAGCTGCATGAATGTTACACAATTATTTCTACTCTACAATTCATCTTCTGTCAACAGAGATTGAAAAGGCTCCAAAAAGGAGCCAGAAGTGTCATAAATGAATCATAGATTCATAGAAAAATAATCAAGCATTAATACTAAATAAATATGTGTAGGTGGATGGAGCCAATCTCTAGAAAGAAAATTATATAGTAATACAGCATCATGACTGCCAAATGTTCAAAAGCACTTAATGAAGTACATTTAAAATGTAGCCATTGTGTAGAAACCAATTTTCATAAAAAAGGTCCTTTCAGACAACATTGTGAAAATGACCTGATAATCGCATTAATCATGTTGGGATAAATTTTGAAGATGGCATAAGGGACAATTCAATCTGAAGAAGAGTCATATCAGACTCAAAATTTAACTCTATTTTTCTGTCCACAGACACTGCCAGACCTGATGAGTTTTTCTAACATTCTCTATGATTGTTCTTTGTTTCACCATCTCCATAATAATTGGAAGAGACAAGTCGCCACACATTCAAACTTTTTGCTGACATGCACTGATCTTTGTGTACTAAATGTATATCACTAGTCATCTTTTGATCTCTCCCTCATTCAATTAAGTACCACTGTACCTTTGTAACTTACAGATTAATGAAATGGCTTGCATTGATATAGCATGTTTCATGACTTCAGGCTGAACCAAAGCACTTTACAGTCAATTAAGTAAATTTTGTGAATTAAGTCTTATTATTAAAGTCATATTTTCCGGCTAACCATATTCTTATGACCTGCTAATGAAATTTGAAATCCCAGCTTACATTTAGTGACATATGTTTACTGTTAACATCTCTACTTGAGACTTTGGAAGACCAAGAACTTAATTCTTCCCTTTCATATTAGCATTTCTTTTCCACATAGTGTAGCTTGTTCTTAGCTATCCTATGTCCCTTGTGAAGGTGCTGCATTGTCTAAGCTCAATGGTCAACCTGCCTGCTACTGGCACATCTGCTCAGTCACTTTCTTCTACATTAACAACCGAAATCTCCCACTTGGCCTGTCCTTGAATGCATCATTCAAACATCTGGAATCCCCTCAGTCCATGGTTGCTGCTAATGCTGATGTCCCTGGTGTAGACATATGCCCAGTTTCTAAGTCTTTGCAGCAGTCACCCATCCTGTCCATAATTCATTGTTATGCCTCCTGATCCCAAACACAGCTTATCATGGTGCCAATTCAGTCTGTTTCTTGTTGGTAAATTGTTACAATGCCCTGTGGTCTGCATAAAAGATTCAGGAGAAAATGAATACTGCAGATGCTGGAGATCACAGTCAAAACGTGTGGTGTTGGAAAAGTACAACCGGTCAGCCATTATCCGAGGAGCAGGAGAATCAATATTCCAAGCATAAGCTCTTCGCTGGATTATTCTTTTTAGATTAGATTACTTACAGTGTGGAAACAGGCCCTTCGGCCCAACAAGTCCACACCGACCGTCTGAAGAGCAACCCACCCAGACCCATTCATTTTCGTCTTCACCTAACACTATGGGCAATTTAGCATGGCCAATTCACCTAACCTACACATATTTGGACTGTGGGAGGAAACCGGAGCACCCACGCAGACACGGGGAGAATGTGCAAACTCCACACAGACAGTTGCCTGAGGCTGGAATTGAACCTGGGTCTCTGGCGCTGTGAGGCAGTCGTGCTAACCACTGTGCCACCGTGCCGCCCACATTTGATTCTGCATAAAATGTTCAGTTTGGAAATAATGATGCAACCACTTTTTAAAAAAATAGATGCACTTTGTTGTGATATTGTACAGCAATTCAAATATGAGATACATTTTTCAAGAATATAAAATGAATTAGTAAGTGAAAAAACAAACTTGCATGCTTTTTCAATCTGAATTTCCAGATCAACTATGCTTCAGGAAACATGAAGAGAGCAAGATGGAAAAGAAAGAATTTGCATTTAAGGTCTTTTACAATCTCAAGGTTGTGACGTAATGAGATTCATGTCAATCATAATGATTTAACAAGATGAAGTAATGCTGAAGTCAGGAAGGGAGAAGACATCAGCCTGGCATGAACATGCAACAAGAAAGGTCTCAGTTACTACACGGTCAGCAGTGGGAGTGGTGAGAGCATGGACCAAGAGACTGCTGAGAAGGTAGATTTTCCTGTTAAATAATTTTCTCGTGAATAGGAGGAGCAAAGGTTCAACAGTGGGGGACTGCTAGGTACGTGAACAGATATATTCGGGCTGCGGCTGAACTCGAGACGCAACATGTTTAGTATCTCCCGTCCGTCTTCCTCCTCTAACCAAAACAAAATGATTCTGTGTGGAGGGTTGGAAAGGTACAGACTTTTTAAAAAATGTATTCAGTCTCTCTTGGCAATTCAAAGCAGAGGGGATGGAGGCCACGGCAGTTGCAGGCTCCTCTTGCAGGATGTGAGAAGTAAGGTTCACCATGAGTGCCCCTGCCGACTTTGACCTTATAGAGGTTTACAAAAATTATGAGGGGCATGGATAGGGTAAATAGGCAAAGTCTTTTTCCTGGAATCAGGGAGTCCAGAACTAGAGGGCATAGGTTTAGGGTGAGAGGGGAAAGATATAAAAGAGACCTAAGGGGCAACTTTTTCATGCAGAGGGTGGCACATATATGGAATGAGCTGCAAGAGGATGTAGTGGAGGCTGGTACAATTGCAACATTTAAGAAGCATTTGGATGGTATATGAATAGGAAGAGTTTGGAGGGATATGGGCCGGGTGCTGGCAGGTGGGACTAGATTGGGTTTGGATACCTAGTCGGCATGGACGAGTTGGACCGAAGGGTCTGTTTCCGTGCTGTACATCTCTATGACTCTATGACTCTAAGTGCACCCATCTCCAGTTAGGGAACTGGAACTGGAGCTGGAGGAACTTCGGATCATTCGGGAGGCTGAAGGGTGATAGAGAGGAGTTATGCGGAAGTAGTTACACCTAAGTTACAGGTTAAAGGTAGTTGGGTGACTATCAGGACAGCGAAAGGGAATAGGCTGGCAGTTAAGGGAGCCCCTGTGGCCATTTCCCTCAGTAATAAGAATAACATTTGCATACTGTTTTGGGGGGGGAGACTTACCAAGGGAAAGCCTCAGCGGCCAGGTCTCTAGCACTGAGCTTGGGTCTGTGACTTAGAAGTAGGCAGGGAGAATAGGAGAGCAATAGTGACAGGGGATTCAGTTGTGAAAGGAGCAGACAGGAGATTCTATGGTTGCGAACGAGACTCCCGGATGGTATGTTTCCTCCCAGGTGCCAGGGTCAGCGATGTCTCAGATCGAGTCTACAGGATTCTTAAGGGGGAAGGAGGGCAGCCAGAGGTTGTGGTATACCTCAGTACCAATGACATAGGTAAGCAAAGCGAGGAGGACCTGAAAAGAGAATATAGGGAGTTAGGTTGGAAGCTAAAAGGCAGGACGAGCGGAGTAGTAATCTCAGGATTGCTACCGGTGCCACAGGCCAGTGAGGCTAGAAACAGAGCGGGTGTGCAGATGAACATGTGGCTACAGGCCTGGTGTAGGCCGGAGGACTTCAGATATGTCGATCAGTTGGGATACCTTCTGGGGAGGTATGGGTTGCACTGAAACTGGAGGGGCACCAATATCCTAGGTGGGAGGTTTGCTGGGGCTCTTTGAGAGAATTTAAACTAGTTTGGGAGCATGGTGGGAACCGGAGCTATGGATCAGAGGATGAATTAGCTGGTGAACAGCCAGATACAATGTGCAGAGACTCTGTGAGGAGAGATAAACCGCTGATAGGGCAAATTTGCAGTCAGTGTGATTGGTTGAAGTATGTTTATTTTAATGCAAGAATTATCAGGAATTATAAGGGTGATGAATTTAGAGCATGGATCAATAGGGAGACCTGGATATCACAGGAGTAGGAATGGTTGTTGGATGTTTGAGGGTTTAGATGTTTCAAAAGGAATGGTGGGGGGAGGTAAAAGAGGTGGAGGAGTGGCATTACTAATCAGGGACAGTATCACAGCTGCAGAAAGGAAGGTCATTGAGGAGGGTTTTTCTACTGAGTCAGTATGGGTGGAAGTCAGGAAAAGGAAAGGAGCAGTCACTTTATTGGAAGTTTTCTATCGAGCCCCCAATAGCAACAGAGACACAGAGGAGCAGATTGGGAGGCAGATTTTGGAAATGTGCAGAAGTAACAGGGTTGTTGTTATGGGTTACTTTGATTTCCTCAATATTGATTGGAACCTCCTTAGTTCAAATAATTTGGATGGAGCAGTTTTTGTCAGGTGTGTCCAGGAAGGATTCCTGACTCAACATGTAGATAGGCTGACGAGAGGGGAGATCATATTGGATTTGGTGCTTGGCAACAAATCTGGTCAGGTGTTAGATCTCTTGGTGGGAGAGCATTTTAGTGATAATGATCACAACTCCATGACCTTTACTTTAGTCAGGGAGAGGGATACGAGCAGATGGTATGGGAAAGTATTTAATTGGGAGAGGGGGAAATACAATTCTATTAGGCAGGAACTGGGGCACCTAAACTGGGAACAGATGTTCTCAAGGAAATGCGCGACAGAAATGTGGAGCTTGTTTATGGAGCACTTGCTGATTGTGCTGGATAGGTTTGTCCTACTGAGGCAAGGAAGGGATGGAAGGTTGAAGCAACCTTGGGTGACAAGGGTTATGAAGATATGGGTGTACCTTTAAGAGAGTTAAAAGCAACAGAATTACCGAACACAGCACCAAGTGTTCTCAATAAGGCAGCAATATATGTAACACTGAGTTGAACAACTCAAGTAGTTCATTGCCTGGAGACAAAAAAAAATTGAAATCAGCCAATCAGTTTAAATTATCCCCCAATGAAAATATCAATTTAAGATTTACAGAACAACATTCCTTATCTCAAAACCAGGCAGTTGTAGGTTCTTGTCTTCAGATCTTCTTGTATCTTCTTTTCTCCTAGTTAGGAATTTCTGTATCACAGGTCACTGATCAAAAAGCACTTTTAAGAGAGATGTTTCTTCCAAGCCATCTGGTACATGTTAGGCCTGGCAGTTCTCCTCCCAACTGTTCAATTACCCCCCCCCCCCCTTTATACCCCACAGCATCAGATTATGTCATTGGCTTTTAGGATTGTCAATATACTCAATTCAAACTTGATTGGAAATTGGTATTTTTCCAGGTATAGCTTAAACTGATTGGCCAAATTCAAACCTGTTCTTTTTGTCTCCAGTCAACGAATTACTTGGGTTGTTCAACTCAGTGTTATATGCATTGTTGCCTTATTGAGAACACTTGGTGCTGTGTCCGATAATTCTGCCACTTTTAACACTCTTAACATACACCCACATCTTCATAACACAAGGGATATGGAACATCTGGTCAAGAGGAAGAAGGAAGCTTACTTAAGGTTGAGGAGGCAAGCTCAGGCAGGGCTCTAGCGGGTTACAAGGTAGCCAGGAAGCAACTGAAGAATGGACGTGGGAGAACTAGAAGTGGGCATGAAAAATCTTTAGCAGGTAGGATTAAGGAAAACCCCAAGGCATCCTATATTTATGTGAGGAACATGAGGATGGCCAAAGTGAGGGTAGGGCTGAGCAGAGATAGTGGAGGGAACTTGTCCCTGGAGTCAAAGGAGGGAGGGGAGGTCTTTAATAAAGACTTTGCTTCTGTATTCACTACTGAGAGGGATGTTGTTGTTTATGATAACAGCATGAAACAGCATGATATGCTTGAGCAGGTTGATTTTAAGAAGGAGGATGTACTAAAAAATTTGAAAAACATAAGTATAGATAGGTCCGCTGGGCCAGACTGGTATACCCATGGTTACTACAGGAAGTGAGGGAAGAGATTGCTGTGCCTTTGGCGATGGTCTTTGCTTCATCTCTGTCAACTAAAGTAATGCCAGATGGTTAGGGCGGCACAGTGGCTCAGTGGTTGGCACTACTACCTCACCATGCCAGGGACCCGGGTTCAAATGCACCCTCAGGTGACAGTCTGTGTGGAGGTTGCACATTCTCTTCATGTCTGTGTGGTCTTTTGCCAGCGCTCCGGTTTCTACCCACAGTCCAAAGATGTCCAGTTAGGCAGATTGGCCATGCTAAATTGCCTGTAGTGTTCAGAGATGTGTTAGAGAGGTGGGTTAGCCACGTGAAACACAGGAATAGAGAGATGGGTCTGGGTGGGATGCTGTTCAGTGTGGACCCATTGGGCCAAATGCCGTGTTTCCTCCCTGCAGGAATTCTGTGATTGGAGGGTGGCAAGTGTATTCCTTTGTTCAAGAAAGGGAATAGGGATAATTCTGGGAATTACAGACCAGTCAGTTTTATGTCTGTGGCGGGCAAATTATTGGAAACAATTCTGAGAGACAGGATTTATGATTACTTGGAAAACCATAGTTTGATTAGAGATAGTCAGCATGGCTTTGCGAGGGGCAGGTCATGCTTCACAAACCTTATTGAATTCTTTGAGGATGTGACAAAACACATTGATGAAGGCAGAGCAGTGATATGGTGTGCATTTTAGCAAGGCGTTTGATAAGTTTCCCCATGGTAGGCTCATTCAGACAGTATGGAGGCATGGGATACAGGGAAGTGTGGCTATCTGGATATAGAATTGGCTGGCCCATAGAAGACAGATGGAAAGTAGTCAGCCTGAAGCTCAGTGACCAGTGGTGTTTGCAGGGATCTGTTTTGGGACCTCTGCTCTTTGAGATTTTTATAAATGACTTGGATAACAACGTAGAAGAGTGGGCTAGTGAGTTTGCCGAAGACACGAAGGTTGGTGGAGTGGTGGATAGTGTGTAGGGCTGTTGTAGGTTGTGATGGCACATTGAAAGGTTGCAGAACTGGGCTGATAAGTGGCAGATGGAGTTCAAAAGTGTGAAGTGATTAATTTTAGAAGTTCAAATTTGAATGCAGACTATAGGGTTAAAGGCAGGATTCTTGGCAGTGTGGAGGAACAGAGTGATCCATGTCAATGTCCACAGATCCCTCAAAGTTGCCATCCAAGTTGATAGGGTTGTTAAGAAGGATATGGTGTGTTGGCTTTCATTAGAAGAGGGATTGAATTTAAGAGAAACAAGATTATGCTGCAGCTCTATAGAGTCCTGGTTAGACCACACTTGGAATATTGTGTTCAGTTCTGGTCACTTCATTATAGGAAGGATGTGGAAGCTTTAGAGAGGGTGCAGAGGAGATTTCCCAGGATGCTGCCTGGACTGGAGGAAATGTCTTATGAAGAAAAGTCATTAGATGAGAAGTGACTTGATAGAGGTGTACAGGATGATGAGAGGCATAGATAGAGTGAATAGTCAGAGACTTTTCCCCCGGGCAAAAATAGCTATCACAAGACGGCATAATTTTAAGGTGATTGGTGGAAGGTTTAGGGGAGATGTCAGAGGTCAGTTCTTTACACAGTGTGATGAGTGTGTGGAATGCACATAGTAGTAGTAGAGTCAGATACATTAGAGGCATTTAAGAACTTTTGGATAAGCACATGGATGGCAGTAAAATGAAGGGTGTGTAGGTTAGTCTGATCTTAGAGTAGGATAGTAAGTTGGCACAGCATTGAGGTCAAAGGGCCTGCACAGTGCTGTACTGTTCTATGTTGCATGTAAATCTGTATTTGAGAACCTAAGTAGGCAAGCACAATTTTGTCATCTAAGAAACATTTCGACAGATACATAGATAGGATAAATATGGAGGGATATTGATCATACACAAGCAAATGGAACTAGTTTAATTGTGAATACTAGGCAGCATAGGCAAGTTGGGCCGAAGAACCTGTTTCCATGCTGTAAACCCCTATATTCCTTTGGCTCTAAGTACAGAAGATGTTAAAGGAACATTGAAATACGTAAGGAGTTGAAGAGCTTTAAAGATAAAGAGCAAGCAGCCTTGGAGACACAGCTGAGATACAAGAGACTTCCATGTCAAACATATGGGTAGCAGTATTGGTTTACAGTACATGATATAGTAAAGATGGTCCAAATTGTTTTACAGTCAACAAAGTACATTTGGAGTGTTGTCAACATTATACTGAGCAGCACAGAATGAATGGAGAAACTCAGCAGGTGTCGCAGCATCTGTGGAGAGAGAAACCAATAATGTCCGACAAGACTCTACTTCAGAAGATCATCCACAGATGCTGCTGCACCTGCTGAGTTTCTCCAGCAGTCCCTGCATTCTAGCATCTGCAGTTTTTGCCTTTATTAGATTATATAACATCCAATTTGTACATAGCAAATTACCACCAAAAGAAAAATGATGAATTACATGCCAAGTTCATTCTTTTAATTTGTAGTTGAAGAATACACAGTGCCCAGCGTTGTTTAGGAACAACTTTGGGATCTTACAAATGTGCCTGGGAGGGAAGGCTGAACCTCAATTTAATTTCTTATTGAAAGACAGCATACATCACAGCAGCTGCTGAGTATTGCATCGGAAGTGTTAGCCTGCATGATGTGCTGAGGTCTCTTGCTCATTCCAGGAGTAGTTCACCCATTCCTTGGTGTTTTTATTTTGGACACATTGACCTATTTAAAATGAGTGGATGAATTTAGAAATATAGAATATACAAACTGGAGTAGGCCATTGGGCCCCTCCATACTGCTTGCCTTTCATTATGATCATGGCTGATCCTCTATCTCAATGTCTTATTTCTGCTTTCTCCCAGACCCCTTGATGTCTTTGAAATCTAAAAATGTATTCAGTGATGTGACCTCCACAGTCCTCTGAGGTAGCGAATTCTAAGGGTTCACTACTCTTTGAGTGAAAAAATAAATCCTCATCCTCATGGGGGCACAGTGGCACAGTGGTTAGCACTGTTGCCTCACTGCGCCAGAGACCCGGGTTCAATTCCTGCCTCAAGCGACTGACTGTGTGGAGTATGCACATTCTCACCGTGTCTGCGTGGGTTTCCTCTGGGTGCTCCGGTTTCAGGTGGTGCGGGTCAGGTGAATTGGCCACGCTAAATTGCCCGTAGTGTGAAGGGGTAAAATGTAGGGGAATGGGTCTAGGTGGGTTGTGCTTCGGCGGGTTGGTGTGGACTTGTTGGCCTGAAGGGCCTGTTTCCACACTGTAAATAATCTAATCAATCCTAAATGGCTTACTCTACATCCTGAAGCAATAAGCTCTAGTTCTGGACACCAAAACCAGGGAAACATTCTCCCTGAACTTAGTCTGTCCAGCCCAATTAAAATTTTATAAATTTCAATCCGATCCCCTCTTATCCTTCCAAAACCAACTAAATGCTTCCACTCTGAGGGAGGGTCACTCGACCTGAAATGTTAACCTTGATTTCTCTTCACAGAATCTGCTCATTCCTGAGGAAGGGCTTATGCCCGAAACATCGATTCTCCTGCTCCTCAGTTGCTGCCTGACCTGCTATGCTTTCCCAGCACCACACTTTTCAACACAGAATCTGCCAGACCTGTTGAGCTTTTCCCCCAATTTCTGTTTTTGTTTCTAGTCAATCCTGGCCCAGTATAACCAACCTCTCCTCTTGGGCGGTTTTCCCTAAGATTAGGATTGATTAATTGCAGGGAGGAATTTCAGACAAATGCACTCATCTGTGCACTAGAATCTCTCAAAAGCTTAGGGGAGAGGTTTACAAAGAAGTGTGGGAAACATTTTTCACATGGAGGGTGGTGGATGCCTGGAATGCTCTGCCAGTAGAGGTGGTGAAAGCAGGCACGCTAGTTATGTTTAAGGTGTATCTTGTTAGACAGACACATGAACATAAGGTGAACAGAGGGATAGCTACCGCGTTTGGGCAGGTCTAAATAAGGATGAGGAATCGGCACAGGCTTGGTGGGCCGAAGGGCCTGTTCCTATGCTGTATTGTATTCTAATACTGCAGAGATGATAGGCACCACTGACATTATTTGGAGCTAATTCCCACTGGTTTAAAATGCTTCCCTCGTTAAGTTATCATCGCAAATTAAATCAGCACCATTTTTATCAATGTGACCTGTGAAGCAGTAAAGAATTAAATCTGTCAGCTCAGTGCCAAATATATCCTGCTCCCATTTCTATCACTCCTGCATATCCTAAATACAATCTCTCTCAGGAATCATGCATAACCATGAAGAACTCTGTTCATTTTCAAGAAGACAGTTCCATTTCCTTGCAGGCAAACCATGTGGAAGCAGCTGATTCAGACTCTGAGTCTGTCACACCAAAGGATGTCGGCCGTTACTGATGACAACCTGTGTTGCTTCAAACTTGTTAAAGATTAAAAGAACCTGCACATCTTTGGACTGTGGGAGGAAACCGGAGCTCTCAGAAGGAACCAATGCAGACATGGGGAGAGCATGCAAACTCCACACACAAAGTTGCTTGATGCTGGAACCAAACCCAGGTGCCTGGCACCACTAAGCCACCATGATGCCCAATGCTTCATTTTATGCCCTGTCCAAACACACTCATCATCAATCTCAAAGATACCCATCGGTTGAGCATCCACTACCCTGCAAGATGACAGAATTCCTAAGATTCCAGCCCCCTTGGTTATGAAGATTTTGCTTGTCTCAGTCCTCAGCAAATTACGGGAAAAAAGTAAGAACTTCCGATGCTGGAGGTCAGAGTCGAAAAGTGTGTCCCTGGAAAATGACAGCAGGTCAGGCAGCATCCGAGAAGCAGGGGAATCAATGTTTTGGGCATTAGCCCTTCATCAAGAATGTGATGAAGGGCTTGTGTCTAAAAAGTCAAATCTCCTGCTCCTTGAATGCTGCCTGACATGCTGTGATTTTCCAGGGACACACTTTTCGACTCAACACATAACAGTTCATCTAGAGTCTATGACCCACTTGTGTTGCATCTTGCAATGCTGAAATTACTTACCTATATCTGGATTTCCTCGGATGAATTGATGTAAAACACAGAAAGCAGTTTAATACCAGTTGCAGGAAGTTTTGGATACATGTGCAATATTTTTTGGAGGATAAGTACCCGAATGGTCTAATACCGTCCGGCCTATGGTCCAGAATCTCAGAGCATGTGAGAATGAAGTGTGCTGCTGTTAAAAGTCTCAAGTGTGCTCATCATCATTTTCTTTCAGCTCGTTATGTAGCCAAGAAGGTGAAAACATTCTCTTCCTTAGCATCTGGTGCACTTATTCATGCACCACTCAGTGGCTTTACCCCTTCACCATAAGTTTTGGATCACTATAAAAATAAACATTCCTCAAAGAGGCAGGATGCACTGTGACTCTCAGTGAGTTACCAATGGGAGTTAGGTTTCCTGCCTGTGTATTGCTGAAAAGAGGATTGTCCAATGCATCTTGTTAACCTGAAGCCAGTGATATTTCATCTGGAAACAATGGAAAATCGGACAACCCTTGGTTATTCACCTTACCATTAGGGAAGCAGGGAGGGTCCAGAGCAGGATAAGGAAAGTATTTCATGTGGAGACCTGGTGAAGCTGAAGTAGCTAAAGGTTTTGTTTAGATTTAGAGTAGCCTTGAGCTAAAGTAGCCATGAGCGGTCTCTTCTATGCCCATCCTCTTCTAAAAGGCCTTTCCCTGGTGCAAAGGTCACAGTAAATTCTCAGCTCAAGTCAGAGCTCAAACTGCAATCATGGCATCTTCAGAAACATCTAATTCAACATCTTAGTGTTCTCAACAAGAATATGACTATTGAATAAATGCCAGGTCCCATTGACCCTGTGACTCTTTTTATGTGCATCACTGGCGAGGTCAGAATTTGTTGTTCCAAATGCGCTTGGAATGAATAGCTTGCTAAGCCATTTCAAAGTCAACAACAATGATCTGGAGTGACACCAAGGGCAGGACTTTCCTTTCCTTAAGAGCTATGAGTGACCAATTAAAGTTGTCATGATCACCATTACTGAAATGAGTTTTCAATTTCAGGTTTATTAATTGAATGTAAGTGCCACCAGATGCTGTGGTCAATTCAGAATCCACTCCCCTACAGCCTAGGTCTACGTGCCTGGATTACTACTTCAACAATATTTCTACTCTGCCACTATCTACCATAGATATTTCTTGAACTAACCAAGATATCAGAATGAGAGAGCTCAGAAGACTTGTCAAAGAATTGTATTGAGGTTCATTCTAATAGGATCATAGAGACAGATTAATTTGTGGTAGGACTATCAGAACATGGAGTCAAAATATTGGAAATCATGGCCAATCATGGTGGAAAAGGATATGGGCATTGCAATAGGGAGCAATCAACAATTTAGAGAATTATTACACCCCAGAAACATCTTGCAAATTCCCTCATATTATGCAAGTAATATATACTTATAAACACTTCTTAAAATTATCCTCACATTTCAGATGCCTGAAACTAATTTGCAATTAAATAATGTAATAGAATAGAGAAGAAATATCTCATGCAAAGCTATCATTATCATATATAAATGCTCTTAGAAGAAATCTGATTCTGTTTCACATTCAAGTGAATGGGATGGGCAAATTTGGAACAATTTTCAATTCAATAAATGTACATCGTGATTCACTCAAGCCACAATGAGAACACAATTAATAAACCAAACCTCAATTGTCTCTCTGGTACTTATGTGAAGAAAGTCACAAGGTCTAGAAAGACAATGTCAGCAAATGTCTGAGAAAACCACCACATGCAATTTCCCACCAAGTCAAACACCATTTTGCTTTGAAACTATCTGATCATTTCTTCACTGCCATTTGGTTAAACACCTGGAATTTTCTCCCAAACATTTTGGCCTACCTACATCACATGGCCCACTGGAGTTCAAGAAAGGCAGCTCACCATCACATTTTCAAAGGCACTTAGGAATGGACTATAAATGCTGGCTTATGATGTCCATATCCCCTGAATGTATTTTTTAAAAAACTATAGCAAACAAAAATAAGATTATAAAATGTAGGAGCAGCAGAAGGCAATTCAGCCCATTGAGTATTCTCCACTGTCCAATGGCTGATCAGACAATCCTCAACTCCACTTCATCCTCATAGCTCATGATTCACCTACCAATGAAAAATCTTCAATGTATGTAATGATCCAGCCTTAGCCTTCTGCAGTAAAAAATTTCACAGAGTCACAACCATCTGAGGGAAACAATTCCACCTTTTCTCTCTCTTAAATGTGTGACCTCTTATTGTAAGATTATGTCATCTGGTCATAGAATCTGCAACAAGTGGAAACAAACTTTTGGCATATACTGTCAATTCCCTTAAGTAGCTTGTACATTTCAAATAGGTTGCCTCTCATTCTTCTAAATTCTAATGAGTGTAGGCCCAACCTCCTCAATGTCTTGTCACAACACAGTCTTGATATCAGCGCTGAAAATGTGTTGCTGGAAAAGCGCAGCAGATCAGGCAGCATCCAGGGAACAGGAGAATCGATGTTTCGGGCATAAGCCCTTCCGAAACGTCGATTCTCCTGTTCCCTGGATGCTGCCTGACCTGCTTCGCTTTTTGGGCAACACACTTTCAGCTCTGATCTCCAGCATCTGCAGACCTCACTTTCTCCTCAAAGTTCTTGATATCAGCCTGGTGAATGTTTTCTTCCCTGTCTCCAATGTCAGTAGATCTTTCATTAGATATGGAGCCTAAAACTGTTCACACTACTCCAGGTGTGGTCTGTTCTGAGATATGCTAGTCTTTGCACTCCACACCAGCGTTCACTCTTCACTCTTATCAACTCTTACCACCTTGCCACTGATACTCTTCTATTCCCTGCTATCTGCCTCAATCCACACTGTTTCAACAACTCCATAATTGGAGTGAGTTTCACATTTCGATCCATCTGCATTAAAGCCATTCCTCCAAAATGCTGGTATGTTATATTATATTCACACCCTCTTCTTCTCTGCTGATTCACGAAATGAAATAATTTTTAGCTGACTGAACAACTCCGTAGCTCTGAAGACCTCGATTCATTTTTCTCAAGGTCTTCAATGTTTTCTATGCCTCTCACCTTTCAGACTCATTATCATGGTCTCTGATAATTTTCAATTTCTCAGTCCTGGTAACACTCTTGCAACACTTTATGACCATTTCTCCAAAGCTTTTGCATCATTTGTTTTTGTAGTTATGGAAACTGCACCTGCACATGCAGTCTAGGTGTGGTCTTAACAAAGAATGTATATAAATTTAACAATACCTTTTCTATTCCTCATGAAATTAAAATTAACATCAGGACTTGGCACTTTTTTTTCCTTTCCAACTTTCTATGCTTCTTTAGCATGTGTACATATTTGTATTTCCAATTTCCTTTGTATCCCTTTTTCACAGTTTCCTATGTTCTACAGAACAATTGCCCTTCTTCCTAATAAAGTGCAGAAATTTACATTTTGACAAAATGATGTTGCATACTATGTTTGTAGAATGTCCAAAACTATTGCAAAGTCCGTATCTTTTTATTTTTGTGTTTCTTTTTTAATTGTGGATTTAAATGAGAAAGAACTGTTTTAAAACCAGGTTTTGCAAGAAATGCGACATGTTTTACAAATCACATAACCTGACACTGGCAATCATTATTTTAAACATCTTCTTGAACAAGCAGTAATTAAAGTTTAGAGTATAAATGAATTGAAACAGAGAGGTTGCTTACAGTTGGAGCTCTGTTAGCAACAAATTGTTTGCTCTATTGGCCAGTGACCAGTTTTCAATGTTAAAGGCCTTATATCTGAGAACAACCGAGTGACAGTAAGTAAACAGCTTGGGTCTAGGGACAAGATACAAAGGGAAACCATAAGGCACTTACTTCATCTTGATGGGAGCTCTCTCTCTCTCTCTCTCTCTCGGTTCTCTTCTGTAAGTCACCTTAAACCTGAAGACAACCAGTTTATCTTTTCTTCAGCAGTTGGTGTATGCTGGGGCTTTTAATTGATAATTCAAAGATGTTTAATAAGACAATCAGCCACCTTGAACCTCTTACCAACCAGTGGAAGTATTCAATAAAGGAAGGCTAAAAAAAATTCTGATCAGTGAGAACTAATTTGACGGATCTTGTGGACAAAGAATTTGCAACCCCTTTCCCGATTTTCCTTCTTTCTATGTGGCTTTGTTCCCCTTGTCTACATCTGTCTGTCTGTTTGTGTATGAGGGAGAATTTCTAAAGGGAGTAAAGTTTTAATTAGCAATGTTATATGCTGTTTATAGTTGTTTACCTGCAGCAAGAGTCTAATTACTTGCAATAAATATTAATGATTCTTCAGTGCAGAAAACTGATCAGTGCATTCTATCAACCTGGGTCTGGAGATCAGGTTAATTTGGGAATTTTGTGTTCTTTTTAAATCTTTAATTCTGGTGATACTTCTTGGAGTAGGAGGGTTTAATTTGCAATGTGCTCCCCATTCTTCAGATAAAGATTAAATGTACATTCACTTGCAACCTGACTTGCATATCACCCAAGTTAGTTTTGAAAAACATGTTGCTGGAATAAAGATAGTTGGCTGTGATGCCGACATAACTAAAGCAGGTGCAAAGAATGGTACATAAAATTGCTTGGCCTGAGATCAATGGCAAAGCCTCCATTGTTAACTGTGGAAGAGAACGCCAAAGACCATACAAAATAGGAGCAGAAGCCATTTGACCCATAGAGCTTGCTCATCATAAATATGGTCTTAACTGTACTTTATTGTTGGGCACCTCATTACCTTTGACTCCCTCAACTCCCTCAAAAAAAAAATTCTGAGACAGCTTTGTACAGATATTGATTGTTTTGCATGATATATTCAATGGTTCAGCATCCATTGTACACTGTGGAAGGAAAAAAACAAAAACTTCTGAAAGAAGAAATTCCTCCTTATCTCTGGATGAAATGGGAGCCTCTGTGTTTTGAAGCTTTGCCTGCCAGTTCAAATTTTCACTGAGAGGAAGCATTAGCAGCTTATACCCTGTTAAGCCTCTTCAGAAGCTTTTGTCACGCAGGGATATTTCCTTAATTTGGTGAAGCCAGAACTAGGGGACAGTGTTTTAAAATTAGGTATTATCCTTTTAGGAGATAGAAGAAGAGTTTATTTTTCTCTCAGAGGGAACTTTCTGCCTCACGAGGCAGTGGAGGTGAGGTTGGTGAAACTTTTCAAGTTTAAGGTAAATAAATTCTTGTTAGTGAATTAGAGGTTTTCAGTGGAACTGGGAATGTTGAATTAGAAATACAAAAGCACCAGCCACCTTAGAGAATGATGGAGAAAGTTGAAGGGGCTGACAGGCCTAGAGTCATAGAGTCATAGAGATGTACAGCATGGAAACAAACCCTTCGGTGCAACCCGTCCATGCCGACCAGATATCCCAAACAAATCTGGTCCTGCCAGCACCCAGCCCAAACCCTTCCTATTCATATACCCATCCAAATGCCTCTTAAATGTTGCAATTGTACCAGCCTCCACCACTTCCTCTGGCAGCTCATTCCATACATGTACCACCCTCTGTGTGAAAAAGCTGCCCCATAGGTATTTTTTATGTCTTTCCCCTCTCACCCTAGACCTATGCCCTCTAGTTCTGGACTCCCAGACCCCAGGAAAAAGACTTTGCCTATTTACCCTATCCATTCCCCTCATGATTTTGTAAACCTCTATAAGGTCACCCCTCAGCTTCCGACGCTCCAAGGAAAACAGCCCCAGCCTGTTCAGCCTCCCCTATAGCTCAAGTCCTCCAACCCTGGCAACATCCTTGTAAATCTTTTCTGAACCCTTTCAAGTTTCACAACATTTTTCCAACAGGAAACCTACTTCTGTAAATGAGGCCTATATTCGTACGTATCAATAAGACATATGGACATCTTCATGGTGAGCAGTGACACTATAACTTGGAGCAGTTGATAGATAAACAATATTAAGTAATGATAGCAATGTGTTGTCATGTGTATTTATGAAAATACAGTGAGATGTGTATGAGTCACCACAATTTGGCACCATTTTAATAATAGAAATGTTAAAAAGAAATAATCAAAACAAAGTAAAGCTTTTGCTCTGTCCATGGCTCCTGGGTTTCTGAAGTGGTTTCAGGATGCCCCCCCCCCCGCCGCCAAAGCTGCCCCTGAGGCCAGCAATGCAACTAGTTGTGGACCGGACCCACCATGCTGTTACTGCTAAAGCCATCACTGAAGCCACAGTATCACTGAAATAGCAAGGAAGAACAGACCGGACCTGTCAATTAACTGATGCTGAAGCAGACGCCCCTTCAGTCACCCCCTGAAGCTGCCATATTGCCACCATAGCCACAAGGAATGAACATGGAACTGCCATGCGGCCACCGCTATAACTGCCACACCGCCATCAGGAGGGACAGACCAGACTCACTGATGATGAAGTCTTCAAGATAGCCACGGCTGCTACTGCCACGAGGAATGGACTGCAGGCCCTCACAATTGCCTTCCTCTACTGCAGCTGCAGAAAAGAAGAAAACTTGAACTTAGATAAAAAGGGAAATGAAGATACAAAACAAAACAAAAATGAAGAACAAAGAAGAATGGAGCCAGCCAGGAGTGGGAGTGAGAGCCTACTTGCACAGAGTTTGAATACCTCCTACCCTGCCACCGCTGCTATCTTGAACACATGTGATGCAAAGTAATACACACGGGATAAGTATGTTATATATCCAAACTTCCTGCTGCTGCAAAAATAGGTATGCAGGTATGTTGTGATGAGGACGTAAAGAATTGGCAATTGAATATAGATGGATTGAGTGCAAATAATCTGGCAGATGGAGTTTCACACACTTCGCAAGATTAAGCAAAAGGCAGACTTATTTAAATGGAGAAAGAGGGTGCAAAAAAGTGCAAAACAGGGAGATCTGGATATTGTCAGGCATGAAACACTGAATAAGTTAGCTTGCAGGTGCAGCAAGTAATTAAGAAAGCAAATGGAATTTTGGGTTTCATGTCCAAGGTTGGAGTTTAAAAATACAAATATTTTTTACAACTATATAGGATGTTGAGTGGTGCCGGAAAAGCACAGCAGGTCAGGCAGCATCTGGTTTCCAGCATCTGTAGTCCTTGTTTTTACCCTGTATAGGATGTTGGTATGGCCGTGCTTGGAATACTGAATACAGTTTTGGTCCCAATATTTAAGAAAGGATGTATTGCCCACTGGATAAGCAGCATATTGATTTTAACATTTTATTCCTGTTTTTAAATCTCTCTATGTCTTCACCCCTCCCTATTCTGAAATCTTCATCAGTCTCACAACCCTCCAGGATATAATTAGTAATTTGTTGGTATAAAACTTGAGTATTGCTTTGAATATTGCTGATAAAAAAGCACATTGTGTTGGAGATTTTCATGTTGTACTCATCAGTACATTCTGTAAGAAGACAATAAAAGGCAACACCAACTTATAAATGGTGAATGGGGAGAGTGCTGTTTAACATGCAAGTGGACTCTGGTAAATTGCCATGGAGAATGCAGCAGTGGGAAATTAATTAAGGGTATCCATCCTCATGTCTATCACAACCCGACTTTCAACCATCAGTGTATACTTCAGGATTTCTACAGTTCCACGTGTAATAAGATTGGCCTTGCCTGTCGGGTCAAAGCAATTTTTCACTGTGCAAGCTTGAAGTTGATATAGGGTGCATCAAAGCCAGTCTGCAGGATAATGGATTCATCACTAACAGGGTGCTTTCATGATGGCAATAGGATATTCTGCCTCTTGCACAAATGAGTAATGTGGTAAGTGAATTTCATTGCCAGGTTTGTAAGCACTACCTCCCAAAGACTGGCAAATTACATCAAACTGCATGAATTTTCTGTTGTTCGAACAAGCAGGATGTTGACCATATCCAACCAGCTTTTTCCTGTAAGACCCTCAACATAGTGTCTAGTATTGGATAGATTTTCCACAATTGGACAACGTTTGCTAGATAATTCTGAGTGTACAAAGAAAATCACGTGGACATCCAGTTTAGTTGGGCTTGCTGTGGGGCACACACGCCATGTGATTCATGTAAAGGAGCCTATTTTCTGCAGACCATATGAATATGTGTATGAACTGCACCTGGCACAATGAAATGGACATGTGTAACAGCGACCAAAACTGGCTGCTTTAACTGTCAATCGTCAATACTGCTGTGTCCTCCATGTGTAACAATCTGAGTGTAATGACTGACAAATCAGAATTCTCCTCTTGTACAATACAAACGTTGGTTTGGGCTCTTGTGGTGCTGTGGTAGTGTCCTTGTCTCCAATTCACAAAGTACAGGTTCGAAATCGCACCTGCCCCAGAGTGGCGAGGAGAGAAGGAGTGGTGAAGAGACGGCTGCGGGTAAGGGTGAGTTTTTTCGCATTAAAAAGTGCGAGGGAGGAGAGAAGGACTTCTGGGAAGTCATATATTTGTGTACAAAGCTAAAAATCACACAACACCAGGTTATAGTCCAACAGGTTTAATTGGAAGCACACTAGCTGTGGCACAGCTGATGAAGGAGCGTCGCTCCGAAAGCTTGTGTGCTTCCAATTAAACCTGTTGGACTATAACCTGGTGTTGTGTGATTTTTAACTTTGTCCACCCCAGTCCAACACCAGCATCTCCAAATCATATATTTGTGTGGTCGAGTTACTCAAAACACTACTCGGGTAGTGTCTCCCACCCATCCTCCTCCTCTAACCAAAAAAAAAAGGTTCTGTGCGCCAGATTGGTAAGGTAACAAGTTTATTTTTTATTCCTTCTTTTTCAACAGTCTCTTTAGGAATTTAGAATAGTGGGAATGGCTGTGAGGGCAGTTGAATGTTCCTCCTGCAGAATGTGGGAGGTAAGGGTCACCACTCGTGTCCCTGCTGACTACATCTGCAGGAAGTGTACCCAACTCCAGCTCCTCAAAAACCGCGTTAGGGAACTGGAGCTGGAGCTGGATGAACTTTGGATTATTCGGGAGGCAGAGAGAGTTATTGAGAGGAGTTGCAGGGAGGTAGTCACTCCTCAGGTACAAGAAAAAGGCAGATATGTTACAGTCAGGGGAAAGGTAACCGGCAGGCAGTGCAGGGATCCCTGTGGCCATTCCCCTCAACAATAAGTATACCATTTTGGATACTGTTGGGGGGAGGGGGGGTCACTTACCAGGGGAAAGCAGTGGGGTGCAGGGCTCTAGCACAGAGTCTGTCCCTGCTGCTCAGAAGGGAAGGGGGAAGAGGAGCAGAGCAATAGTCATTGGGGACTCCATAGTTAGGGGGACAGATAGGAGGTTCTGTGGGAACGAGAGAGACTCACGGTTGGTGTGTTGCCTCCCAGGTGCCAGGGTTCGTGATGTCTCTGATTGTGTTTTTGGGACCCTTAAATGGGAGGGGGAGCAGCCCCAAATCATGGTCCACATAGGCACCAACATCATAGGTAGGAAGAGATGGGGATTTAAGGCAGAAATTCAGGGAGCTAGAATGGAAGCTTAGAGCTAGGACGAACACAGTTGTTGTCTCTGGTTTGTTGCCCGTGCCACGTGCTAGTGAGGCAAGGAATAGGGAGAGAGAGAAGTTGAACACGTGGCTACAGGGATGGTGGAGGAGGGAGGGTTTTGGATTCTCGGATAATTGGGGCTCTTTCTGGCATAGGAGGGACCTCTACAAGCAGGATGGTCTTCATCTGAACTAGAGGGGTACCAATATCCTGGGGAGGATATTCGCTAAGACTATTGGGGGTGGGTTTAAACGAATTCAGCAGTGGGATGGGAACAAAAATTGTAGTTCGAGTAAAGAAAAGGTTGAGAGTAGGGAGGTCCAAAATGAAGTTTCAGGGACGCAAGATGTCACCAGCAAGCAAGAAGTTGGTTTGAAGTGTGTCTACTTCAACGCCAGGAGCATCCGGAATAAGGTGGGTGAACTTGCAGCATGGGTTGGTACCTGGGACTTCAATGTTGTGGCCATTTTGGAGACATGGATAGAGCAGGGACAGGAATGGTTGTTGCAGGTTCCAGGGTTTAGATGTTTCAATAAGAACAGAGAAGATGGTAAAAGGGGCGGCGGTGGGGGTGGGGGGGGATGGTGACATTGTTGGTCAAGGACAATGTTGCAGTTGCAAATAGGATGTTTGGGAACACGTCAATTGAGGTAGTATGGGCTGAGGTTAGAAACAGGAAAGGAGAGGTCACCCTGTTGGGAATTTTCTAAAGGAGAAAGTGAGGTCTGCAGATGCTGGAGATCAGAGCTTAAAATGTGTTGCTGGAAAAGCGCAGCAGGTCAGGCAGCATCCAGGGAACAGGAGAATCGACGTTTCGGGCATAAGCCCTTCTTCAGGAATTTTCTAAAGGCCTCCGAATAGTTCCAGAGATGTTGAGGAAAGGATAACAAAGATGATTCTCAGTAGGAGTGAGAGAGACAGGGTAGTTGCCATGGGAGACTTCAACTTTTCAAATATTGACTGGGAACACTATAGTACGAGTACTATAGATAGGTCAGTTTTTGTCCAGTGTGTGCAGGAGGGCTTCCTGACACAGTATGCAGGCAGGCCTACAAGGGGCGAAGCCACATTAGATTTGGTACTGGGTAATGAGTCCGGACAGGTGTTAGACTTGGAAGTAGGTGAGCACTTTGGTGATCGCGATCACAATTCTGTTATGTTTACTTTAGTGATAGAAAGGGATAGGTGTATACCACTGGGCAAGAGTTATAGCTGGGGGAAAGGCAATTACAATGCGATTAGGCAAGATTTAGGAAGATTAGGATGGGGAAGGAAACTGCAGGGGATGGACACATTAGAAATGTGGAGCTTATTCAAGGAAAAGCTCCTGTGTTTCCTAGATAAGTATGTACCTGTCACGCAGGGAGGAAGCTGTAGAGCACGGGAGCCATGGTTTACGAAGGAAGTGGAATCGCTGGTCAAGAGAAAGAAGAAGGCTTACCTTAGGATGAGATGTGAAGGCTCAGTTAGACTGCTTGAGGGTTACAAGGTAGCCAGGAAAGACCTAAAGAGAGAGCTCAGAAGAGCCAGAAGGAGACATGAGAAGTGGTTGGCAGATAGGATCAGGGTAAACCCTAAGGCTTTCTATAGGTATTTAAGGAATAAAAGAATGACAAGAGTAAGATTAGGGCCAATCAAGGATAGTAGTGGGAAGTTGTGTGTGGAGTCAGAGGAGATAAGGGAAGCACTTAATGAATATTTTTCAATAGTATTGACTCTAGAAAACGACAATGTTGTCGAGGAGATTACTGAGATACAGGCTACTAGACTAGGTGGGATCAAGGTTCACAAGGAAGAGGTATTAGAAATCCTGAAGAGTGTGAAAATAGATGAGTCCCCTGGGCCGGATCGGATTTATCCTAGGATCCCCTGGGAAGCCAGGGAGGAGATTGTCGAGCCTTTGGCATTGATCTTTAAAGCGTTGTTGTCTACAGGAATAGCGCCAGAAGACTGGAGGATAGCAAATGTGGTTCCCTTGTTCAAGAAGGGGAGTAGAGACAACCCTGGTAATTATAGACCAGTGAGCCTTACTTCAGTTGTTGGTAAAGTGTTGGAAAAGGTTATAAGAGATAACATTTATAATCATCGAGAAAAGAATAATTTGATTAGGGACAGTCAGCACAGTTTTGTGCAGGGTAGGTCGTGCCTCACAAACCTTATTGAGTTCTTTGAGAAGGTGACCAAACAAGTAGATGAGAGTAAATTGGTTGATGTGGTGTATATGGATTTCAGCAAGGCGTTCAATAAGGTTCCCCTCAGTAGGCTATTGCACAAAATTCGGAAGAATGGGATTGTGGGAGATATAGCAGTTTGGATCAGTAATTGGCTTGCTGAAAGAAGGCAGAGGGTGGTGGTTGATGGGAAATGTTCATCCTGGAGTCCAATTACCAGTGGTGCACCAGAAGGGTCAGTGTTGGATCTATTGCTGTTCGTTATTTTTATAAACGACCTGGATGAGGGCATAGAAGGGTGGGTTAGTAAATTTGCAGATGACACTAAGGTCGGTGGAGTTGTAGATAGTGATGAAGGATGTTGTGGTTACAGAGAGACATAGATAAGCTGCAGAGCTGGGCTGAGAAGTGGCAAATGGAGTTTAATGCGCACAAGTGTGAGGTGATTCACTTTGGTCGGAGTAGCCGCAATGCAAAGTACTGGGCTAATAGTAAGATTCTTGGTAGTGTAGATGAGCAGAGATATCTCGGTGTCCATGTACACAGATCCTTGAACGTTGCCACCCAGGTTGACAGGGTTGTTAAGAAGGCATACAGTGTTTGAGCTTTTATTAATAGAGGGATCGAGTTCCGGAACCATGAGGTTATGCTGCAGCTGTACAAATCTCTGGTGTGGCCGCACTTGGAGTATTGTGTACAGTTCTGGTCACCGTATTATAAGAAGGATGTGGAAGCTTTGGAAAGGGTGCAGAGGAGATTTACTTGGATGTTGCCTGGTATGGAGGGAAGTTCTTACGAGGAAAGGCTGAGAGACTTGAGGCTGTTTTTGTTAGAGAGAAGAAGGTTGAGAGGTGACTCAATAGAGACATATAAGATAATCAGAGCATTATATAGGGTGGACAGGGAGAGCCTTTTTCCAAGTATGGTGACGGCGAGTATGAGGGGGCATAGCTTTAAATTGAGGGGTGATAGATATAGGACAGATGACAGAGGTAGTTTCTTCACTCAGAGAGTAGTAAGGGTTTGGAATGTTTTGCCTGCAACGGTAGTAGATTCAACACCTTTAAGTACATTTAAGTCGCCATTGGACAAGCATATGGATGTACATGGAATAGTGTAGGTTAGATGGGCTTCAGATTGGTATGACAGGTCGGCACAACATCGAGGGCCAAAGGACCTGTACTGCACTGTAATGATCTATGTTAAGTGTCGTAATGTGCCTGAATGAGTTGATTATATAAAATATAACTATTGGTCTTCGCTGTTAAAGGTACTCTTGCAACTTGCCCTGATAAGAGCTAGACAACAAAAAAACTCTGACAAGATGTGCTTTTACTCCAAGAACTTTGCATCTATCTCATTCCAGTCTCTTGATTATTCACAATTTTAATTGCTTTGCCATTGATGCTTATGCCTTCAGTTGCCTAAGCACTAAGTTCTGAAATAACCTTCCAGTACCTGTCAACCTTATTCTTTCCCTTTAAGACAATTTCCAAAATCTACCTGTTTGACCAACCTAGTATCCTTTTATGTGGTTCAGGGGCATGTTTTAATTTATAATGCCTGCATAAAGTGCTTTGGGATATCTCATTACATTAACGACACCTGATGAAATAAGTAGTTGTAGCTGTTACTCCAGTTCCCACTGTGCTAGTTTCTTGATCACCACCTTTGCTCAGAGCTAATGATCGCAAATGTGAAGCCACAGCAGTTCTGATACAATTGACAGAGCATTGAAGCATCAGGAACCAGTTAGCTTAAGATGCCACTGAGTTACTGTGACTGTAAAGGCTACATTCTGGATGGTTATTACCAGCTCTGACTACAGCACCCCTCCCAATACATTCAGGAATCTCAGGGATATCCTAATGAGCGGTGCTAAATTTATTGAACACTCAAATCAGCCGACACCATCTGCCCATTCACGAGGATGGTGAGAAGCGACTGGTTGGGATATGCAGATGAAGCTGGCTTAATAAAGTCAAACATGTAAAAATATTCAATATGCTGCAACATTCCCCTGTTTAAAATTGTCCTCAAAGGATTGATTGTTGTTTTCTTTCTCAAATCTACTGTTCAAAGAATGCATTCAAGGAAACAAAGGTGAACTATGCAAATAGATAAGACTGCGTTTGATTCAACATTATCTCTTGCTGCTGTTTTCAGTGACTGGTGATTTCAGTGACCAACATTCTACAGTTCAAATCCCAGCAGCATTGAAATTCATTTTTAACCTCTCTTTGCTCCTACCAATGCATTTGCATCTGTGTTTTCAAAGGCAAATTAACTAAATTTCTTTTTGCTCAGATCATACAGAGAATTTGGTGCTGACTCCCACTTCACTTTGAAAAATGTCTCCGCTGATCAAAGCTCATCTTTTTAATTTCACATGTACAGTGACTTACCAAAACAGAAAAGATCTTTGAATTTTCTCAGCAAATGAACGCTGAGCAATCATTGTTTTTTAGCCCAAACACTCTGAAATAACTGCACAGAGGACAGTGTCCCGTCACTCTTTATCTACATGTACACAGTTCATGGGATGTGACCAGCCAGCTGAAAGCCGGTTCCTAGACTGAGGAGACTTTCTGAATTTCCAGTTTATTTATCTTTTTCTCTCCACACTACCGCCTAACTGTGGTAGTGCTTATTTGAATTTCCAGTTTTTAAAAAATTTTTTTACCCCCACACTGCCACGTAACTGCGGTAGTGCTTATTTTTTTCCCCAAGCACCCATGTTGTGTGTGTGCAGGTGTGAGACACAATGAAAGACACAAGGTGAACAAACCTTTATTCAGTTTCCACCACCAGGAAGAAAAGAAACACCCCAGTGGCCAATGACAAGCAGTGCCCTTCTCATCAAAGGGCAATGCTGTGTGATCAAACAGTGAAGGGGAATTTCCAGTTTATTTTTTATTTTTATTTCTTTTTTCTTTCTTTTTTTGTTTTTCAGAACCCCCGAGATTCCTGTTTATTTTTAAAAAAATGTTTAACCCCCACACTACTGCCTAACTGTGGTAGTGCTTATTTTTCCCCCCAGCACCCATGCTGTGAGTGCGCAGGTATGAGACAGAGTGAAAGACACAAGGTGTACAAATCTTTATTCAGTTTCCACCACCAGGAAGAAAAGAAACACCCCAGTGGCCAGTGACAAGCAGTGCCCTTCACATCAAAGGGCAATGCTGTGTGATCAAACAGTGAAAGGGAATTTCCAGATTATTTTATTTTTTGTGCTCCTACTTTCTATTTTTTTCTTTCTTTTTTTTCTTTTTTTTTCTCCCCCACACTACCGCATAACCGCGGTAGTGCTTATATTTTCCCCCAGTACCCATGTTGTGCAGGTGTGAGACACAGTGAGAGACACAAGGTGCACGAATCTTTATTCAAAACTTCCACAACCAGGAAGAAAGGAAACACCCGAGTGGCCAGTGACAAGCAGTGCCCTTCACATCAAAGGGCAATACTGTGTGATCAAACACTCCTGGTTATTTTTTTTAATTAACCCCCACACTACCGCCTAACTGCGGTAGTGCTTTATTTTTCCCCAGCACCCATATTGTGTGTGTGCAGGTGTGAGACGCAGTGAGAGACACAAGGTGTACGAATCTTTATTCAATTTCCACTACCAGGAAGATAGGAAAACACCCGAGTGGCCAGTGACAAGCAGTGCCCTTCACAAAAGGCAATGGTGTGTGAAATTTCCAGTTTTTTTTCTTCTTTTTTTTATATATTTTTAAAGGGTGCACTCCTGTTCTATTTGTTTTCTTTTTTCTTTTTTTTTATTAAACCCCCACACTACCGCCTAACTGCGGTAGTGCTTTTTTTTTCCCCAGCACCCATGTTGTGTGTGTGCAGGTGTGAGACACAGTGAGAGACACAAGGTGTACGAATCTTTATTCAATTTCCACCACCAGGAAGATAGGAAAACACCCGAGTGGCCAGTGACAAGCACTGCCTTTCACAAGAGGGCAATACTGTGTGAAATTTCCAGTTTTTTTTTTTCTTTATTTCTTTTCTTACACTCCTGATTTTTTTTCCTTTTTTTTCAAAGGGCAATGCTGTGCGAATCTCTATTTATTTATTTATTTTTTAAAAATTTAATCCCCCCACTACTACCTAAGTGCGGTAGTGCTTATTTTTTTCCCCAGCACCCATGTTGTGTGTGTGCAGGTGTGAGACACAGTGAGAGATACAAGGTGTACGAATCTTTATTCAATTTCCACCACCAGGAAGATAGGAAAATACCCGAGTGGCCAGTGACAAGCACTGCCCTTCACAAAAGGCAATGCTGTGTGAAATTTCCAGTTTTTTTTTCTTCTTTTTTATTTTTTTTTAAGGGGGCACTCCTGTTCTTTTTTTTCTTTTTTCTTTTTTTCTTTTTTTATTATTAAACTCCCATACTACCGCCTAACCACGGTAGTGTTTATTTTTTCCCCAGCACCCATGGTGTGTGTGTGCAGGTGTGAGACACAGTGAAAGACACAAAGTGCACGAATCTTTATTCAATTTCCACCACCAGGAAGACAGGAAAACACCCGGGTGGCCAGTGACAAGCACTGCCCTTCACAAGAGGGCAATACTGTGTGAAATTTCCAGTTTATTCTTTTTCTTTATTTCTTTTCTTATACTCCTGATTTTTTTTCCATTTTTTTCAAAGGGCAATGCTGTATGAATCTCTATTTATTTATTTATTTATTTAAATTTTAACCCCCCCACTACCACCTAAGTGCGGTAGTGCTTATTTTTTCCCCAGCACTCATGGTGTGTGTGTGCAGGTGTGAGACACAGTGAAAGACACAAAGTGCACGAATATTTATTCAATTTCCACCACCAGGAAAATAGGAAAACACCCGGGTGGCCAGTGACAAGCACTGCCCTTCACAAGAGGGCAATACTGTGTGAAATTTCCAGTTTTTTTTTCAAAACAGTGAAGGGGAGGGTAGGGACTAAATCAAAATAGAATTGGAGGGAGAAATGATGCACTCCACTCCCTGCGGAGCCCACCTCTCCCTGAACAACTCCAGGGCGTTGGTCGACACTGCGTGCTCCTTCTCCAAGGACACCCGGGCTCTAACGTAACCGCGGAAGAGGGGCAGGCAGTCGGCCCTAACGACCCCCTCACGGCCCGCTGCCTGGACCTGTTGATGGCCAGTTTGGCCAGGCCCGGGAGCAGACCCGCGAGGAGGTCTTCAGACCTGCCCTCCCTCCTCCGTACCGGGTGCCCAAAGATCAGGAGCGTGGGACTGAAGTGCAGCCAAAAACAGAGGAGAAGGTTTTTCAGAAAATCAAAAAGGGAGTGCAAACGCCCACACCCAATATATACATGGCCAAATTTCCAGTTTATTTTATTGTTTTTAACCCCCACACTACCACCTAAGTGCAGTAGTGCATTTTTTTTTCCCCCAGCACCCATGGTGTGTGCGTGCAGGTGTGAGACACAGTGAAAGACACAAAGTGCACGAATCTTTATTCAATTTCCACCACCAGGAAGATAGGAAAACACCCGGGTGGCCAGTGACAAACACTGCCCTTCACATCAAAGGGCAGTGCTGTGTGATCAAAACAGTGAAGGGGAGGGTAGGGACTAAATCAAAATAGAGTTGGAGGGAGAAATGATGCACTCCACTCCCTGCGGTGCCCACCTCTCCCTGAACAACTCCAGGGTGTTGGTTGACACCGCGTGCTCCTTCTCCAAGGACACCCGGGCTCTAACGTAACCACGGAAGAGGGGCAGCAGTCGGCCCTAACGACCCCCTCCACGGCCCGCTGCCTGGACCTGTTGATGGCCAGTTTGGCCAGGCCCAGGAGCAGACCCACGAGGAGGTCTTCAGACTGCCCTCCCTCCTCCGTACCGGGTGCCCAAAGATCAGGAGCGTGGGACTGAAGTGCAGCCAAAAACAGAGGAGAAGGTTTTTCAGAAAATCAAAAAGGGAGTGCAAACGCCCACACCCAATATATACATGGTCAAATTTCCAGTTTTTTTTTTTGTGTGAGACACAGTGAAAGACACAAAGTGCACAAATCTTTATTCAAATTCCACCACCAGGAAGATAGGAAAACACCCGGGTGGCCAGTGACAAACACTGCCCTTTCTCCTGGTTTTTCTTTTTTTTTCTTTTTTTTTTCTTTTTTACAAAGTGCACAAATCTTTATTCAATTTCCACCACCAGGAAGATAGGAAAACACCCGGGTGGCCAGTGACAAACACTGCCCTTCACATCAAAGGGCAGTGCTGTGTGATCAAAACAGTGAAGAGACACCATTTTTTTTTTATTTTTATTTTTTAATTTTAACACCCACACTACCACATAAGTGCGGTAGTGCTTATTTTATCCCCAGAACCCATGGTGTGTGTGTGTGCAGGTGGGAGACACAGTGAAAGACACAAAGTGCACGAATCTTTATTCGATTTCCACCACCAGGAAGATAGGAAAACACCCGGGTGGCCAGTGACAAACACTGCCCTTTCTCCTGGTTTTTTTTTTCTTTTTCTTTTCTTTTTTTTTCTCTTTATTTTTTCCCTTTAACCCCCACACTACCACCTAAGTGCGGTAGTGCTTATTTTATCCCCCAGCACCCATGGTGTGTGTGTGCAGGTGTGAGACACAGTGGAAGACACAAAGTCACCAATGTTTATTCAATTTCCACCACCAGGAAGATAGGAAAACACCCGGGTGGCCAGTGACAAACACTGCCCTTCACATCAAGGGACAGTGCTGTGTGATCAAAAACAGTGAAGGGGAGGGGAGGGACTAATTCAAAATAGAGTTGGAGGGAGAAATGATGCACTCCACTCCCTGCGGCGCCCACCTCTCCCTGAACAACTCCAGGGTGTTGGTCGACACCGCGTGCTCCTTCTCCAAGGACACCCGGGCTCTAACGTAACCGCGGAAGAGGGGCAGGCAGTCGGCCCTAACGACCCCCTCCACGGCCCGCTGCCTGGACCTGTTGATGGCCAGTTTGGCCAGGCCCAGGAGCAGACCCACGAGGAGGTCTTCAGACCTGCCCTCCTTCCTCCGTACCGGGTGCCCAAAGATCAGGAGCGTGTGACTGAAGTGCAGCCAAAAACAGAGGAGAAGGTTTTTAAGGAAATCAAAAAGGGAGTGCAAATGCCCACACCCAATATATACATGGTCAAATTTCCAGTTTATTTTTTTCTTTTTTTCTTTTTTTCTTTTTTTTTTCTTTTTTTTTGTGTGTGTGCAGGTGTGAGACACAGTGAAAGACACAAATTGCACCAATCTTTTATTCAATTTCCACCACCAGGAAGATAGGAAAACACCCGGGTGGCCAGTGACAAACACTGCCCTTCGCATCAAAGGGCAGTGCTGTGTGATCAAAACAGTGAAGGGGTGGGTAGGGACTAAATCAAAATAGAGTTGGAGGGAGAAATGATGCACTCCACTCCCTGCGGCGCCCACCTCTCCCTGAACAACTCCAGGGTGTTGGTGGACACCGCGTGCTCCTTCTCCAAGGACACCCGGGCTCTAACATAACCGCGGAAGAGGGGCAGGCAGTCGGCCCTAACGACCCCCTCCACGGCCCGCTGCCTGGACCTGTTGATGGCCAGCTTGGCCAGGCCCAGGAGCAGACCCACGAGGAGGTCTTCAGACTGCCCTCCTTCCTCCGTACCGGGTGCCCAAAGATCAGGAGCGTTGGACTGAAGTGCAGCCAAAAACAGAGGAGAAGGTTTTTAAGGAAATCAAAAAGGGAGTGCAAACGCCCACACCCAATATATACATGGTCAAATTTCCAGTTTATAGCTGTCAGCTAGGGATCCTTGATTGGCCCAGATTAACCACCCCAATCTCATAGTTAACGAAAGGCACCTGGCCACTCAAATCATATGGTTTCAGGGTCATGGAGTCATACAGCATGGAAACAGACCCTTTCGTCCAATCAATCCACGCTGACCAGGCTCTCAAACTACACGAGCCCCACTTCCCTGTGTTTGGCGTATATCCCTCTAAACTTTCCCATTCATGTACTTATCCAAAGATCTTTTCAATGTTGTAACTGTATCTGCATCTGACACTTCCTGGGGCAATTCATTCCACACACAAACCACTCTTTTTGTGAAAAACTTGCCCCTCATGTCCCTTTCTTCTCTCACCTTAAAAATATACCCCCTTGTTCTGAACTCCCCCAGCCTGGGGAAAAGACTTTTGCTGTTCACCTTATCCATACCCCTTATGATTTTATAAATCTCTATAAGGTCTCCCCTCAACCTTCTACGCTCCAGTGAAAACGTTCCCAGCCTATCCAGCCTCTCCTTATAATTCAGACACTTCAGTCCCAGCAATATCCTGGTAAATCTTTTTTAAAGCATCTCCAATCTAATTATACCCTTCCTATATCAGGATGAAAAAATCTGCACACAGTATTCCAGAAGGGGCCTCACCAACATCCTGTATAACCTCAACATGTCCCAACTCCAGTATTCAAACTACCATTAATTGTGTCAGTCCTTTGCAATTGTGTAATACCTTGCATTTATCCAAATTAAACTCCATCTGCTTAATTGATCAACATCTCTTTGTAAATGGAAATAATCTTAGCAAGCTTTGAGAAGATTTGTAGCTCAGGTTGAGGTTCTGGATGTAGGTTTGCTCACTGAGCTGGAAGGTTCATTTCCAGATGTTTCGTCACCCTACTAGGTAACATCTTCAATGGGCCTCTGGGCGAAGCACTGTTGATAATTTCTGCTTTCTATTTATATGTTTGGGTTTCTTTGGGTTGGTGATGTCATTTCCGGTGGTGCTGTCATTTCCTGCTCTTTTTCTTATGGGTGGTACATGGGGTATAATTTGATGTGTTAAAAACATGTTGAATTAGACCCCATCTACCACCCCCGAGAAAAAGAACAGGAAATGACATCACTACAGGAAATGACATCAACACCCAAAGAAACCCAAACATCCAGTAGACAACCTTCTTCACTGTCCACTATACCATCAATTTTGATGTCATCCACAAACTTACTTACCATGCCTCCTATATTCTCATCCAAATCATTTTTATAAATGACAAGCAAAAGTGGACCCAGCACCGATCCTATGGAACACCGCTGGTCACAGGCCTCCAGTCCGAAAAAACACCCTCCTTCACCACCCTCTGTCTCATGCCATTAAGTCAATTTTGTATCCAATGAACAAGCTCACCCTGAATTCCAGGTAACCTAACTTTACACATTAGTCGATCATGCAAAACCTTGTCAAAGGTTTTACTGAAGTCAAAAATCACACAACACTAGGTTATAGTCCAATAGGTTTATTTTGAAGCACTGCTTTTTCAACAGGTCACAACAACTCTCTGATGAAGAAGCAGCACTTCGAAAGCTAGTGCTTCCAAATAAACCTGTTGGACTATAACCTGGTGTTGTGTGATTTTTAACTTTGTCCACCCCTGTCCAACACCGGCATGTCCAAATCTTTACTAAAGTTGATACCTTGCATTGTCTTTTAAACTGGAATGAGGACAGCATGCATACAAACAGAAAATTGGTTCGTATTTTGACATTTAATGTCATTTGTTGAAAGCCAGAGTTTAGAACTGAACTGTTCTAATGCTGATGTTATGGATTTCAGTCAAAACCTAACAAGTGGTGCGAAGTGAGGCTAATTAACCAAGCCAGTTCATGTGCAAAGTGTTAACTTGTCCATGTACTGGAACTGGTTTCAGTCCCAGAGAGCCCTGAAGTATATGTTTGCATGAATTTCAGTCTTTCATTTTATGCACCATTTTGATTATTCTAACAATGCATTGAATTATAAAATTAAAATATGGAAACAGTTTTTCAACCTAGCCAGTCCATATTGTCATTTACCTCATAAGAATATAGTCTTAATGATACTTATCCATCATTTTCAGAGCAATTTCTCATTTGCACATATCCAATCTAATCTTAAATGTCAAAATAGTTTCTGCCTCAACTGTTAACCCCAATTTCACAGATAATCCCCAAGGTGCCTCCATTTCCATTCATCGTAGTTGCTAAACACTGTGCGACACATCACACACATCCATAAACAGAGGATAACCTGGCACTGCAAAATAGCTGGCTGGCTAGGTTGTGAGATGTCTGAATTATTTTCAATGATATCTCTTTGTGCTCCTACCTATGCCATTGAAGTGGTTAATTTAGGTTCCATTATAGAACTATAGAATGATACAGCACAGAAGATGGGTATTTGACCCATCATGCAAGTATATACTGGATTCTGTACTGACCACTGAGTCTTTAATTGTACTTTGTTTCAATCTTACTGTCATTGTGTTTTCTCATAAAAATGTTGTCATCATATGTTTGCATCTTTGTCAGTCACAAATATTCTGAATCAACTTTATACAGACTCATAACGTTTGTAAATTTATCATTAGAGTTTTACTTTTATCTTTTACAAAAATATCCAAAGTCATAGAGTTCCTACAACGTTGCCTGGTATGGTAGAAAGATCGTATGAGGAAAGGCTGAGGCACTTGGGGTTGTTTTCATTGGAGAAAAGAAGGTTTAGGGGTGACTTGATAGAGGTGTACAAGATGATTAGGGGTTTAGATAGGGTCAACAGTGAGAATCTTTTTCCACGTATGGAGTCAGCTATTACAAGGGGGCATAGCTTTAAATTAAGGGGGGTAGGTATAGGACAGATGTCAGGGGTAGGTTCTTTACTCAGCGAGTCGTGAGTTCATGGAATGCCCTGCCAGTAGCAGTGGTGGACTCTCCCTCATTATGGGCATTTAAGCGGGCAATGGATAGGCATATGGAGGATAGTGGGCTAATGTAGGTTAGGTGGGCTTGGATCGGCACAACATCGAGGGCCGAAGGGCCTGTACTGCGCTGTATTCTTCTATGTTCTATGTTCTATGTTCTATTAGCTACTTGTAGTTAAATAGATATGTTACAGGTCTAGTAGCTCAGCTGTGTGGACTTCTAATATATTTAATATTTGTTGAAAGCCAAGTCAAAGGGATTATGAAATTGCCAGTATGAATCATAAGTGTTCTTAGAATCACAGAGTTCCTACAATGTGAAAACAGACCATTCAGTCCATCAGGTCTGCACCGACCCTCCGAACAGCATCCCAACCTGAACCACCACTCCTATCTGATCCCCATAACTCTGCATTTCCTATGGCTAATCCATCTAACCTGTACATCCCTGGACACAATGGGCAATTTAGCAATGCCAATCCACCTAACCTGCACATTTTTGGACTGTGGGAGAAACTGGACCACTCAGAGGAAACCCACACAGACATGGGGAGAATGTCTGTGTGGACTTTGCACAGTCACCCAAGGGTGGAATTGAACCCAGGTCCCTGGCGCTGTGAGAGAGCAGTGTTAGCCATTGAGTCACTATTGCGGCCTCAGGAAAGAAAACCTACAGTCTAGACCCAAACTAATCTATGCTGGGAGAATGGGACTGGCTAAATTATTCTTAAAGAGAGCTAACAGGGACTCAAGGAGTCAATTGGTTTTTGTCCATGCTTTAAACCATTCTATGATTTCAGGTGACCCCAGTCTTACTCCTCAATACATTGCTATAGTCTTCAGAAGTAGCGTAATTGTTGCTGCAAACCGTAGTACACACTATGGATTAAGGGCTGAATATGCCCATAAACAGGGAGACAGGATGAGACCTCACGGCCAGCAGCCAGTTGAAGTGGACAATGGTGGTATCTGCATTCCTCTGTGATAGAAGCACAGAGCTTCTGTCATCAATTTATCTGAAGAGCAAACCGAACTTAGATTTCCAAGTTACATGACAACAGAACAAGAGTAGGCCACTCAGCCTGTTCCACCATTCAATGAGATCATGACTGATCTGGGGCTTAACTCCATTAACCTGTCTTTGATCCATATCCCTTAACACATTTGTTTCACAAGGATGTATCTATGTTAGATATAAAATTAACTGAGAATGAAGTGGAAACATAGCAGTGCTTGTAAAGGTTAAAAGATTGATAAAGTGATGCTCGGTAGAACATGATAGACCTGAACTGGTGGAACGATGGACACAATGAACTGAAATTTTTTTTGTTTCTGTGCTGTTGATGGACAGTCATGCTCAAAGCAAGAAAATAGAAAATCCATCGGAGAAAGTGCTCAGCATGCACTCAAAATGTCTGATGTACACACTCAGTGGTTGATGCGCGTCAGCTCAGATCAAACACAGGACAAAATCTTTCTAGTTCAGTTATGCAGAGCATAACATGTCAGACTAAGCAGACATTATGGAATTTGTTCAGCTTCAAGGTTGGGGAGAAACACTTCTCCAACAATCAGATAAAGTGGATGGAGTACATGAAACTCAAGAGCACACACAACGTGTAGCATGAGCAGATTCATAGGTCAAATGGTCTTTGTTAACTGCAATCATCACAAATATGCAGTCTTCTCCAGTCTATACATTCAGGTGGACAGACAAAAACACCCACATGGAATTAGACTGCACAGCAAGAGATAGCTCATTCTATTCAAATATAGAAACATCGGAATAGGAGGAAGCCATTCAGCTTCTCGAGTCTGTTCCGCCATTTCATGCGATCATGGCTGATCTGTGGCCTAACTCCATACAGCAGCATATGGGCCAATATCTCAAAAAATATTTGTTTAAAAAAATAAATCTATCCCAGATTTAAAACTAATAACTGATTGAGCATCAACTGTTGTTTGTGGAAGAGAGTTCCAAACCTCTGTAACCCTTTGTGTGCATAAATATTTTATCTCGACTGAACTGTCTGGCCTAGATTTTTAGACTGTCCTCAGTTCAAGAATTCCCAACAAATGGAAATAGTTTATCTTTATCTATCCTGTCTCTTCCTGTAATTAACTTGAGGGTTTTGATCAGATCACCCCTTAACATTCTAAACTTTAGAGAAAGCAGGCCTAATTTGTACAACCTTTCTTCAATGCTTAAGGGAGAAAGTGAGAACTGCAGATGCTGGAGATCAGAGCCGAGATTGTGTTGCTGGAAAAGAATAGCAGGCCAGGCAGCATCTGAGGAGCAGGAGAATTGACGTTTTGGACATCAGCTCCTCATCAGGAATCTAATGATACCTGTTGAAAGGCTTATGCCCGAAACGTCAATTCTCCCACTCCTCGGATGCTGCCTGGCCTGCTAATCTTTTCCAGCACCACGTTCTTGACTTCAACACTTAACCCCTGAAAGCCAGGCATCATTCTTTTAAACCTACATTGATTAAGGATAGTCAGTACGGCATTGTATGTGGAAAATTGTGTCTCACTAACTTGGCTGAGTTTTTGAAGAAGTAACAAAGAGGATTGATAAGGGCAGAGCGGTAGACGTCATCTTTAGGGACTTCAATAAGGTGTTCAACAAGTTTTGGGGAAAGTAAGGACTGCAGATGCTGGAGAGTCAGAGTTGATAAAGCATGGCACTGGAAAATGCACTGCAAAATCTGAGGAACAAGAGAATCAACGTTTCAGGCACAACCATTCTTCAGTCCCGAAGAAGTGTTATGCCTGAAACATTGACTGGCTTGGTCCTCAGATACTGCCTGATCTGCTGTTCTTTTCTCAGCACCATACTTTATCAATTCATGTTCAACAAGGTTCCCCATGGGAGACTGGTTAGCAAGGTCACATCATAATATGGAATACAGGGAGAACAAGCCATCTGGATACAGAGGCTTGTGATGGAGGGTTACTTTTCAGACAGGAGTCTGAAACCAGTGGTGTGCCACAAGGTTTCGGTGCTGGGTCCACTGCTTTTCATCATTTATATAAATTATTTGGATGTGAACATAAGAGGTATGGTTAGAAGAGTGTGGTGCTGGAAATGCACAGCTGGTCAGACTGCATCTGAGGAGCAGGAGAATCGACATTTTGGACAAAGGTTCTTCATCAGGAATGGTGAACTATAGGGAGAGGGTGAATAGGCTCGGGCCATTTTCCCTCGTACGTCAGAGGAGTTACCTTATAGAGGTTTCTAAAATCATGAGGATCATGGATAGGGTAAATAGACAAGGACTTTCCCTCAGGGTAGTAGAATCCAAAAATAAAGGGCACAGGGCATTGAGAGGGGAAGGACTTAAAAGGGACCTAAGGGGCCATTTTTTCACCCAGAGGATGGTGCGTGCATGGAATGAGCTGCCAGAGGAAATGGTGGATGTGGTTAAAATGTTGACATTTAAAGGCACCTGGATGGGTATATGAATAGGAAGAGTTTAGAGCGATATGGGCCAAATGCTGGCAAATGGGACTAGACTTATGTTGGATATCTGGTCAGCATGAATGAATTGGAACAAAAGGTCTGTATGCATGCTGTACAGCTCTCTGACTTTATGACATTGTACTCCATCAAGGGCCAAAGTTCGATATCAATGTTACGTCCCACAGAAGTCTCATCCCTCCCTAGACATCTAATCCTTATCAGGATATCTTGATATTCCTTTCTCCTTCATACAATGTACTTGGCTTCCCTTAAAGGACACTCCGTAATTCTTTCTCTGCTTTTCCTTGTGCTATATATAAAGCCATTCTTTTTGTGATTTTTGAAAAGATTTGTAGCTCAGGTTTTGCTTCAGGTTTTAACTTTGCTCTCTGAGCTGGTAGATTGGTACTCAGATGTTTCATCACCATGCTAGGTAACATCATTAATGAGCATCCGGTGAAGTGCTGGTGTTCTGTCCAGCTTTCTATTTATATATCTTGATCTGTTAAGATGGGTGATATCATTTCCGGGTGTTTTTACTCAGAGATTGGTAAATGGGGTCCAAATCGATGCGTTTATTGATGGAGTTCTGGTTTGAATGCCTCTAGGAATTCCTGTGCATGTCTTTGTTTAGCCTGTCCTAGGATGGATGCGTTGTCCCAGTCGAAGTGGTGCCCTTCTTCATCTGTATGTAAGGATACTTGTGATAGTTGGTCATGTCATTTAGTGGCTAGTTGGTGCTTGTATATCCTTGTGGCTAGAATACCCTCAGCACAAGAAAAGAAAGCCCTAGAAGGACTTAAAAATACAGCAATATTGTAATCCTACTGGCAGACAAAGGGTGCATGACTGTCATCCTAAACAGAACACAATACTTTGAAAAGGCAAACTCACTACTCGCAGGTACTGACATCTATCAACAGGTGGCTCTGGACCTGACTCCACAGCTAGAAAACGGTATCACAGCATAACTGAAGACACTTCACAAAACAGGCAAGATTAACAAGACAGATCTTCAAAGAATGAAACCTGATGGATTCAATACACCCCATTTCTACAGATTACCTAAGGTACACAAACCAGCCCCCCGACCCATAGTGTCATCTGAAATGGATGATTTACCACTTGCCCATCAGCCCAGGCACTTCGACCTTCGATATTGCGTCGAACGTGTGAAACCAATCTGAAGCCCATCTAACCTACACTACTCCATTCTCATCCATATGCCTATCCAATGACCATTTAAATGCCCATAAAGTTGGCGAGTCTACTACTGTTGCAGGGCAGTGTGTTCCACACCCCGACTACTCTCTGAGTAAAGAACTGAAGTAAGGCTCACTGGTCTATAATTACCAGGGTTGTCTCTACTCTCCTTCTTGAACAATTGTTGCAATGTACCAGTAAATTACAGTGCAAACTGAAGGAACAACATCTCATCTTCAGACTAGACACCGTTTAGCCTTCTGGACTCAACATTGAGTTCAACACATTCAAATTGTGAACCAGCTTCCATTTCTTCCCTTTCATTTGGCTTGGTATAATGTCCTCCCTTCCCCCACCAATCTCAATAATTGTCCTTTCCAGTCTGACACAAGACATAACATTGTTCTACCATTCTCACATTCCAATCACTTTATCTGAACTCTCAGTATCTTTTCTCCACCAGCACCCTACACCCACACACCTCCCCAAACTACAGCATAAATACCCTCTACATTTCACTTCAGCTATGATGAAGAGTCACCTAGATTCAAAACATTCACTTGCTCTCTCTCCATGGATGCTGCCTGACCTGCTGTGATCCTCCATTGCCACAATGAACCAAACTGCACATTGGAGGAACAACACCTCATCTTCTGCCTTGGCAGTGTACAGCCTGGAGGACTCAACACTGAGCCCTCCAATTTCAAATAACCTCCATCCCCATCCCCCAAATTCCTTCCCATCCCCTCCCCCTTCCTTCCACTCTTTCTAGCCACCAACTGGACTCATTCCTTCCACTGACCAACCAGGTTGTACCCTCTACCTGTCGTCACCTATTCTCACCTCAACACCCTGCTGCCACCCCCGTTGTCTACAGCTCTCTCTACACCCACCCCAGTCCTGAAGAAGGTTTATACCTGAAACATTGACTTCTCCTCCTCCTGATGCTGCCTGGTTTGCTGTGTTCTTACAGCATCCTGCCTGTCTACCTTGGATTCCAGCATCTGCAGTTTTTTTCTGTGTCCTGCTGTGATCTCCAGTGTTTGTTGTTTCCAGATTCCAGCATCTGCAGTAATTTGTTCCTATGAGATCTTGAAGGAAATAAATCTATCATTGAGGTCTCTGCAATGTCTTTGTAACAATGTCTATCATCTCAATGTAATTTGTACCTAGATGCTATCATAGTATTAACTCCATCTTGATTAAATCAAGAGCATCTTCACATTAGAATACCAAGGGGTTTTTTTCCCCCCATGTTATCCTCATGTCCAAGAACAAATAAAAGTAAAGGTTTTACAGATCATAAAATCTTTGGCTGTAAGATTAAAAAATAAAATCTCTTATTAATACAATTACAGATTCAACTGTAGAATGTTTGCCTGGCCTGAAGGTTAACTGGCTGCTCTGAAACATTACTTACGAAACAATACTTAATATCAGAGATATTTCTGGACTTTTTCCAAGCAAATTTCTTTTAAACAGGATGAGTAAAATTGAATGTTACAGTGTACTAACATGCTGGCCTTTCTCCCAGTGGAATGAGAGTTTGAAAATAGTCCAGTGATGGGATGAAATACTTTATTCCCTAATAATTTCAATGAGGCCATCAAAACACAATCTCATTTCCATTGGGCATCAGTTAACAACTGGAAACAATCCAAACTAAATAATGAACTATATTAAATTTGTTTTGCCAGCAAGACCATAAAGTTAGCTGGTGCAAATACCATGTACCCATTATGGGTACAACAAGCTCGGGTTAAAAGGTCTTATTGAGGAAGGAAGTGAGAGACAAGATTTGCCTTTCGGTATCAAAGGACATCCCTAAGCAATGCACAAACAATTAAGTATTTTTTGAAATGAAGTCAGTATTGTAATCTAAGAAATGCAGCAAATTTACACATAACAGGTTCTCATCGCAATCATGTGAAAAGAATCATACCATCCTTTCATGTGATAATGTTTGATGGACAGATGTTGGCTGGAACACTAGGAACATCTCTCTCTCTATCTAATCATCGAAAAGGTGCCAATGAGAGGGTGAACTGTAAGGAGGATACAAGGATTCATCAGTGTGATTTGGACAGGTTGACTGAGTGGGCAAATGCAAGTCAGATGACTATAACGTGGATTGTGTTCTCAAAAACAGGATGTTAGATTATTATCTGGGTGGCAATAGATTGGGAAAGGAAGAGGTACAAAGAGGTGTCTTTGAACCAGTTGCTGAAAGTTAACATTGCAGGTACAGCAGGTATTGATGAAGGCAATGGTATGTTTGCCTTGATAGGGAGGATTTGAACATAAGGGCAGACATGCTTTGCTGCTATTATACAGGGCCTTGGTGAGACCCCCATATCAGAGAGAGGATGTTTTAGTTATGGGGGGAGTGTAAAGAGACTGATTGCTGGAATGGTGAGACTGACGGATGAAGAGAGGCTGGATCAGTTAGGAAAATGATCACCAAAGGTAAGAAGAATGAGAGCAGATCTCTTAAAAATCTACAAAATTAACAGGACTCGATAAGGTCAACCCAGGAAGGATGGTACTGATGACCAGAGAGTTCGGATCCAAGGCCAAAAGTCTAAGGATATAGGGTAGGCCATTTCAGACTGAGATGAGGAGATATCTCTTCACTGATAGGCTAGTGGACCTACAGAGTTGTCTGCCATAGAACGCAGCTGAGGCTAAAACATTGTATGTTTCTCAGAAGGAGTTGGATCTCATTCTTAGGTCGAACAAGGGGGTCAAAAGGTACAGGGTGAAAGCAGAAACAGAGCATGGAGTTGGATAATTCACCACGATCCTAGTGAAAGGTGGAGCAGACTCCAAGTTCCAAATGGCCTACTCCTGCTCCTATTTCCTCTGTTTTTATGTATAACCTCAGTTGAATGTCTACGCAGAAAGACAACACCTCTGACTTTAAAGCACTCCATCACTGCAACTTATTCCAGCAGCTAAAATGTTAAATTTAATAAATGAATCTGAGCAGTATAAAATTTGAAGTCGTGCCAGGAGCAAGTTCTCTGTGTGTAGAGGGAGGTGTGAAATGGCCTTGCTATCAGTGTAAAGCTTCCACCTGTGAGTTGTTAACTTGAAATTGCTGTAAAATTTGAATAATGCATAGTCATGGCCTATAGAGTGAGGATGACAGCTGGGAGGTTTTGAGTCTTCACAGTCTAGATTAATTTATTATTTAACATTCAGTGCCTTAAAATGAAGCAGTTGTTTCTTTTTAAGTTATGTAAAATGTTGTACATTAATTTGCTTTTGTATTATGCTGTAATGAGTTTGTGAGTAGTTTTGCCTAGCTTTTCTTATGAGCATGTATAAGACCAAATGTTCCTCAGACCACAAGATGACAGAGCTGAAGTTGTACAGTCATAGAATCAAAGAGCTGTACAGCATGGAAACACATCCTTCCACCCAACTCGTCCATGCCGACCAGCTATCTTAAATTAATCTAGTTTCATTTGCCAGCACTTGATCCATATCCCTCCAAACCCTACTTATTCATATATCTATCTTTTAAATGTTGCAATTGTACCAGCCTCCACCACTTCCTCTTGCGGCCCATTCCATACAGCACCACCCTCTGTGTGAAAAAGTTGCCTCCTAGGTCCCTTTTAAATCTTTTCCCTCTCAATGCCCTATGCCCTCTAGTTTTAGATTCCACTACCATGAGGAAAAGACCTTGCCTATTTACCCCATCCATGATTTTATAAACTTCTATAAGGTCACCCCTCAGTCTCTGACACTCCAGGGGGAATTAAAAAACAAGCCTATTCAGTCTGTCCCTAAAGCTCAAACCGTCCAATCCTGGCAACATCCTTGTAAATCTTTTCCGAGCCCTTTCAAGTTTCACAACATCCTTCCTTTAAGAGGGAGACCAGAATTGCATACATTATCCAAAAGTGGCCTAACCAATGTCCTGTACAACTGCAACATGACCTCCTAACTGCTATACTCAATGCACTGACCAATAAAGGCAAGCATACCAAATGCCTTCTTCACTATCCTGTCTACCGGCAATTCCACTTTCAAGGAACTATGAACCTGCACTCCAAGGTCTCTTTATTCAGCAACACTCCCCAGGACCTTACCATTAAATGTATAAGTGATGGCCTTATTTGCCTTTCCAAAATGCAGCAGTTCATATTTATCTAAATTAAACTCCATCTGCCACTCCTCAGCCCACCAGTCCTTCTGATCTGTACTTTGAGATAACCTTGTTGGCTGTCCATCACACCTCCAATTTTAGTGTCATCTTACCTTACCTCCTATGTTCCATCCAAATCTTTATATAAATAACAAAAAGCAGTGGACCCAGTACTGATCCTTGTGGCACACCACTGGTCACAGGCCTCCAGTCTGAAAAGCAACCCTACACCAATACCCTCTGTCTTCAATAGCTAGCTCTCCCTGCATTCCATGTGATCCAATCTTGCTAACCAGTGTACTATGTGGAAACTTGTCAAATGCCTTACTGAAGTCCATATAGACCACGCCCACCACTCTGCTTTCATCAATCCTCTTCATTACTTCTTCAAAAAAAAATGCAATCAACTTAGTGGGACATGATTTCCTATGCATAAAGCATGTTGACTAACCCTAATCAGTCCTTGCTTATTCAAATACATGTAAATTCTGTTCCTCAGGACTTCCTCCAACAACTTGCCCACACCGATGCCAGGTCCACCGATCTATAATTCCCTGGCTTTTCCTTACCACCTTTCTTAAATCGCGGCACCATGTTAATCAATCACCTTTCAGCCTATTGGGTCCTCTCTGCCATTCAATGAGATCATTGAATATCACCAATTATGAGATAATCCATAACACCACTTCCCCGCCTTATCCCCATATCCCTTCATTCCTCTATTGATTAAATGTCTGTACCAGTCTTGACTATACTAAACAACTGAGTCTTGATGGCTCTCTGTGGTCAAGAATTCCACAGATACATCACCATCTGGGAGAAAATTATCTTTTACATCTGTCTTAAACCGTGTCTCCTAACTCTGAAATGATGCCTCCTGCCCTAGATTCTCCCACAGGAGTATCTACCCTGTCAAATCCCCTAAGAAACTGATATGCTTCAAAAGATTTCCTCTCATTCTTCTGAATCAACAAAATGAATCCTACTGCATTTTGTAATTGTACTTTACCATCTTATTCCTACACAATGTGTATCTTTGTGGACTGATTTTATATACACTTTGTATGGCTTTTATGTATGAAGTAACTTCGTAATTTGTGCATTAGGTTTAAGACTTTGTATCGCTTTGCACTCTTTTGCTATTTTTAATTGGCTTTTCCTAAGCATTAGCAGTTACTAGAGAAATGCACAGCACTTAAAGTAATTTTCTAAACCAAAGCACACTGAAATTTGTCTGTTTAAGCTTGTCTGAAAGCTTGACAGGACAGGTAATATTGATATCTGTATGTCAGTTCAGAAAAGTGGGATGATAAGTCAGTCATCAAAGACTGACATCAAACACTCTCATTTCACTTAAGTAGACAAAGAAACTACTTTAAGGTTCTCCATTACCTTGATTGAATGACATAAAATTTAACAAAATAATAGAAAAAGATATAATGAGAGGCACTGTTTCACAGCGAAGGCATACCTGAGGAAACCAGTCTGAACATACCAGACAGTGGCACATGAAGTTGACTGCTACTTTTAAGAAACCAATCAGAGACTGATCACATATTTCCTAAGCTAGAGACTAAGTACACACTGCCCAAGCCAATCAAAGACTGGCCACACATTATCTAAACCAATCAGAGACTGATCACAGATTACCTAAACCAATCAGTGATGGACCACACAGTATCTAAATCAATCAGAGACTAATCATACACTGTCTGAACCAATCAGAGACTGGTCACACACATCCCACCACTCACATTTTCAAATATCAGACCATAACGCTGTGCTCCTTCTCCTACCTTACAAGCAGAAACTGAAGCAAGAGTATCCAGTACAGATGGTCTTATAATGCAGCTCTGAGGTAATGGATGAGCTCCTACATGCCTGCTTGGAGTTGGTGGACTAGTCCATACTTAAGGACTCAGCGGCCACGCTAAATGAGAATACCACGATCGTCGCAGACTAAATATGTAGGGGACTGCGTGCCAAAGAAGTTAATTGAGTGTTCCTCAACCAGAAACCATGGATAAACCAGGAGATCCACTTCAGACTGAAGTCCAGGTCTAAGGCATTCAAGTCAAATGACCCTGGCCTTTACAGGAAATCTAGGTGCAAGCTTCACAAAGCCAAGAGGGATGCCAAGCGACAATACCAGATTAATCTAGACACTCAGACTAATAATTGAAAAATGTGGTGCTGGAAAAACACAGCAGGTCAGGCAGCATCTGAGGAGAAGGAGAATCGACGTTTTGGGCATGAGCCCTTCTTCAGGAATGAGGCTGGTGTGCCAAGCGGGCTGAGATAAAAGGTAGAGGGGCAGGGAATTTGGGGGAGGGGCACTGGGAATATGATAGGTGGAAGGAGGTGAGGGTGAGGGTGATAGGCCGGAGAGGGGGTGGGGACGGAGAAGTCGGGAAGAAGATTGCAGGTCAAGAGGCCGGTGCTGGGGTTGGGACTGAGATAAGATGGGGGGAGGGGAAATGAGGAAGCTGGAGAAATCTACATTCATCCTGTGTGGTTGGAGGGTTCCTAGGCGGAAGATGAGGCGTTCTTCCTCCAGGCGTCGTGTGGTCAGGGTCTGGCGATGGAGGAGGCCAAGGACCTGCATATCCTTGGTGGGGCGGTTGGGTTGGTTGGTGTGGGTGTCCCAGAGGTGTTCCCTGAAATGTTCCGCAAGTAGGCGGCCTGTCTCCCCAATGTAGAGAAGACCACATCGGGTGCAGCGGATGCAGTAAATGGTGTGTGTGGAGGTGCAGGTGAATTTGCGACGGATATGGAAGGATCCATTGGGGCCTTGGAGGGAGGTGAGGGGGGAGGTGTGGGCTCAAGTTTTGCACTTCTTGCGGTTGCAGGGGAAGGTGCCGGGAGTGGAGGTTGGGTTAGTGGGGGATGTGGACCTGACGAGAGAGTCGTGGAGGGAGTGGTCTCTCCGGAATGCTGATGGGGGTGAGGGAAATATATCCCTGGTGGTGGGGTCTGTTTGGAGGTGGCGGAAATGACGGAGGATGATAAGATGTACCCGGAGGTTGGTGGGGTGGAAGGTGAGGACCAGTAGGGTGGCGATTGGAGGGGCGGGGTTCAAGGGCGGCGGTGCGGGAAATGGAGGAGTTGCGGTGGAGAGCATCGTCAACCACATTGGAGGGGAAATTGCGGTCTTTGAAGAAGGAGGCTATCTGGGTTGTACGGTAGTGGAATTGGTCCTCCTGGGAGCAGATGTGGTGGAGGTGAAGGAATTGGGAATATGGGATGGCGTTTTTACAGGGGGCAGGGTGGGAGGAGGTGTAATCTAGGTAGCTGTGGGAGTCGGTCGGTTTGTAGTAAATGTCTGTGTTGAGTCAGTCGCCCGAGATAGAAATGGAGAGGTCTTGGAAGGGGATGGAGGAGTCTGAGATGGTCCAGATAAATTTGAGGTCGGGGTGGAATGTGTTAGTAAAGTGGATGAACTGTTCAACCTCCTCGTGGGAGCACGAGGCAGCGCCAATACAATCATCGATGCAGCGGAGGAAAAGGTGGGGGATGGTGCCTGTGTAGCTGCGGAAGATGGACTGTTCCACATATCCGACGAAGAGGCAGGCATAGCTGGGGCCCATGCGGGTGCCCATGGCTACTCCTTTGGTTTGGAGGAAGTGGGACTAATAACAAACACCTGTCAACTGCAACAAGGTTTATGCAACATTACGGGCTACAAAGTGAACGTGAGTAGAGTTGTTGACAATAATGCATCCTTCCCAATGAGCTCACTGCATTCTATGCTCATTTTGAGCAGACGGTCAGTGAACCCCCAACAACTTCGTGTGCACAGTTACCACTGCAGACATCCAATTGGCCTTCCACAGAGTGAACCCATGGAATGCAACCGGCCTGGATGGAAAACCCAACTTTGGACTCAGGTCCTGCATGGACCAACTTGCAGGAGTAGTCACTGACACCTTTAACCTCACCTTGCCGTAATTATAGGTTCCTACTACAAACGGACCAATATTACCCTGATGCAAAACAAACACTAGGCAGTGTGCAACAATGACTACTGCTTAGCAAGTCACCATCATTCTGGTGTGTTTCAGAGTTTAATAATAGCACACACCAACTCTAGCCTCCCACATTGTCTTGATCCACTATAATTCACCTACTGTTGCAACAGGTCCACTGCAGATGCCATTTCCCTACCTTACCCTCAAACATCTCAATCACAAGGACACATACGTCAGACTCGTATTTATTGACTTTAGCTCCACCTTCAACACCATAATTCCAACCAAACCCAGCTTCAAACTCCAAGATCTAGGACTCGGTTCCTCGCTCTATAACTGGATCTTTGACTTCGTGATCCACAGACTGCAATCAAGAAATGTAGGCAACCACACCCCCTGCGCAATAAGCCTCAACACTGATGCCCCTAGAAGCTATGTACTCAGCCCCTTAGTTTACTCCTTATACACTCACAACTGTGTGGCCAAATTCAGCTCTAACTCCATTTACAAGTTTGCTGATGACACGACCATAGTGGGCTGAATCTTAAACAACAATGAGATAGAGTGCAGGAAAGATATAGAGAGCATAGTGGCATGGTATAAGGATAACAATCACTCCCTCAATGTCTGCAAAATGAAAGAACTGGCAACTGACTTCGAGAAGCAAAATGGAGGCCATGTCCCTGTCTGTATTAATGGTGCTGAGGTGGAAACGATTGTTTCTCGGACTTAACCCCACCAACAATCTGTCCTGGTCCATCCGTGTCAACACTACATTTAAGGTAGCACACCAACGCATGTACTTCCTCAGAAGGCTAAGGAAATTTGGCATATCCACAAGGACTCTGGTCAATTTTTATAGATGCACTATAGAAAGCATCCGATCCAGAAGCATCACAGCTTGGTATGGCAATTGCTCCTTCTAAGACCACAAGAAACTGCAGAGAGTCATGAACATAGCTGAACCTATCAGCACCACACTCTAGACTCTAATCTCCAGCATCTGCAGTCCTCACTTTCACCTATCACCCAAGCCATCCATTGACCCCATCTATGCTTCCCACTACCTTGGTAAAGCAACCAACATAATCAAAAAACCCTCCCACCTGGTTATGCTCTCTTTCACCCTCTGCCATCAGGATTAAGAAAACACATACCAACAGATTTAAGAACAGCTTCTTCCCTGCTGTTATCAGACTTATGAACAGACCTCTCATATGTTAGAGTAATCTTTTTCTGCATCTTCTCTGTTGTTGTAACATTATATTCTTCATTGTGTTCTATTACCCTGGTGTACTTATTCAAGGTATGATTGGCCTGGATAGCTCATTAAAAAAATCCTTTTTACTGTATCTAGGTGCATGTGACAGTAATAAATCATATCAAATCAAATCTAAACAAATCAGATACTGATCACACAATACCTGAACTTAGGCTCAGTACAAATCAGTAACCAGTGACACTTAGAATTTTTTTAGGGTCCAAACTGTGATGGGAGCGAACTTGACTGCTCATACCGACTTTGAGTGCTCGAGGCCGGCTAGCCGGCCAGGACAGATTGTTGGTGGGGTTAAGTCCGAGAAACAATCGTTTCCACCTCAGCACCATTAATACAGACAGGGACATGGCCTCCATTTTGCTTCTCGAAGTCAGCCGGCCTTGAATCACACAATACCTGAATCAATAACAGACTGTTTGCATATTACCTGAATGCATCAGATACTGATAACAAATTAGTTGAACCAGTCAGAGATGGGCCACATATTATCTGAACCAATCAGAGACTGTTCATGTATTTCCTGAATGATTCTGAGACTAATCATACACTTTTTAAACCAATCAGAGATGGATCAAATGCCAAATAAACCAACCAGAGCTTGATTAAATATGAAATAAACCAATCTTAGAATGATCAAACATTGCTTGAAACAATCAGAGACTGATCAAATATAAACGTAACCAAGTGGAGACTGATCACACATTATCTCAACCAATCAGAGACTGGTCATGCACTGTGGAAATCTTAGTCAGAAACTGAAGTCTCAGAAAGTGTTAACTGGCATCAGATTCCAGTGAAAGGTACACAGTGAATTGAAGAAGTTGCAGAAAGGAAACATCCTACCATGTGAACAGAAGAGAGACAAAGAGAGAGGAGTCGAGCAAAGGTTTGACTGCACTGATGGCTCAGTGAGGAAGCCACACCCAGTAAAAGCAAGTGAAATCACTGCATTACTGTTTAACATTGCTTTTTCTCACTTTTTGAGCATTTCCCGAATTCTGTCACCAAATTATTCCTTATTGCCTGAGTGGTCAAAAGGATGAATTAGTAATGACTGAAGAGTTTAACATTGGACACTAGACATGCCAAAAACTTACAACTTAAAATATTTATCTTGCTCACTTTTGAAAGGTATTATTGAATCTGCTTCCATCATTCTTTAATGGAAGTCCATTGTCAATCACAACAATATGCTGTGTAAATAAGAAAAAAATCCTTCCCATCTCACTTCTTCTTTTGTCAATGATTTTTAATCTGCGTCCTGTGATGACTGATCTTTCTGACGTTGGAAGGAGTTTCTTATTATTTGCTCTACTGAATATCTGATTTAAATCTCTCCTTAATCCTCTCTGATCTAAAGAGGGGAAAAAAAGCTTCTATCATTTCTCAGTGAAACTGATGTGCCGCATCCCTAATGCCAGTCCATCAAAACTCTTCTGAGGCTTTGTGCCCATCAGGATATTTTATCTGAAGCAGCAATGTTCATGTCATTCCATGTTGTATGAGAAGCTGGTGTAGATATGATGGCATTGAAGAGTCCAACAGATGTTCAGTCAAGTTATCTATTATGAACAAATATTACATTTCTAAGACACCTAAGTGTCTGTTCTAATATTAACAGTTTACAACAGAGTTTAAGAACAGGGAGATTACGCTCAAACAATACACAGAGGAACCTTGTTTCTCCGAATAACACAGGCAGGGAGTATTTTGATTGGATAATCGAATGTTTGGATAATTGAATGCTGGATAACACAGTTTAGCCAAGCATCGGGACCTTGTGATCTTGTCCAGATAATCAGGAATTCAGATATTTGAATGCCGGATAATCGAGGCTCCTCTGTAAAATTTTGTTTAAGCCACAGATTGAGTACTGTTGTGGTTGTGGAGTCTCCATTATAGGAAGAATGTGATAGCATTGGAGGGGTGCAGAGGAGATTTACCTGGATGTTGCCTGGGCTGGAGAATTTCAGTGATGAAGAGCGATTGGACAGACTGGAGTTGTTTTTTTTAGAGCAGAGGAGATAGAGAGGGGACATGATTGAGATGTATAAAATTATGAGGGACATAGATAGGGTGGACACGAAGGAACCTTTACCATGATGGAATGACCAATGGCCAGGTGGTGCAGATTTCAGGTAAAGAGCAGAAGGTTTAGAGCAGATATGAGGAAGAACTCTTTTTCATCCTAGAATCTGGAACTCTCTGGCAGTGATTTAGAAAGTATTTAGATGTGTCCTTGCAATGCCAAAGTACTTAAGACTATGAGCCATTTGCTGGAAAATGGAATATAATATTTCGGTAGTTATTTTTGATTGGTCCAGATGTTCCTTTTCAGGTTTTTGCTGATGACACAAAATAAGTTGTACCCCAAGATTGTCTTTCATTGGCTGTTAGCAATTTGCCATTTTTTTCCTGTCTTAAAGGTGTTTTACACATTCCTACATTTGCAAAGGTGAGAGGAAGACAGTGAGCTGTTATGGAGGGAAAAAAAAACAACATTTGTCTGCTCCAATTAATATGATTTTTAAAATTCAGTCATCCCATAGTATCCCATAGATTCTTTGGTTTAAAGTGACGTCACCTTTTTTAGTCCACTGTTCACAAATAATGGAAATAAAAAGAAGTGATCTTTACATTTCTCAAGTTAGCATTGTCAGTTATTCTCTTACTTTGCCTTTAAAGATGGTTCTGTTTAGTTTAGATTGCCTCTTACTCTAATTAACATGCATCAGTTCACACTGCTTTGTATTAAATTGCATTTGCCATGTGTCCTCCCATTTGTTCAATCTGCTTAAGACTTCCTAAAATCTGTTATTCTCTTCCTCACTGTGCACTGCATTCCTGGGTTTCGTGACTACCGCTATTGTAATGTACCAAAGACAGCAGTGTCCCTAATACTGAATCCTGGGAAACGTCACTGTAAACATTCCTTCAGTTTACCATTACACTACTTATTGGTTGTTTGACAATTTTACATCCATCATGCTACTGCAAGTTTAATCCCACATTCTCTAATGTTGCAAACCAGTTTATAATGTGGGCACGTAATTCATAGTGGTACAGTGCTAATATCCCTGGAGTGGAAAACCAGAGACCTGGATCAATGTGCCAAGGCTAAAATGGTTTCAAATGATAGCAGCTAGTGGAATTTAAACTGAATCCATAAAAATCAAGAGACATCAAATAAAATTTAAAAGACTAAATATCAAGTGAACCGAATGGCTATCACTGATACTCATGAAACCACATCAAGGTCATAATGCTCTTGGGAGAGGGAAATCTCTATTCTTACTCAATCTGATCTAAATGTGACCCTAGACCAAACCAATGTGGGTGACTCTTACCACCACTCTGAAAGGTGTTAGCCTGTGAACTATTTGCCAGTGGAAACTCACTAGACGAACTGTTGAGTTGGTGAGATTGTCCAATGATGAGAGATTGAGAAGATGGGCTTACATTCTGATTTCGGAAGAATGAGGAGCAATCCCATCAAAACTGATAAAATTCTTGAAGGGCTGGAGAGAGCCTGTGCAGAAAGTATGTTTCTTTTGACCCTTGGGGGTCCAGAATCAGGGATCATTGTTACAGAATTAATGTCTTCATTCAGAGGATGGTGAATCTTTTAAATTCTTTTCCGACAGTGGCCTGTAGTTGCTCAGCCATTAACTAAATTCCAGACAAAGATTGATAGATTTCAAGGTACTAATGACATGGGAATAAAACAGGAATATGACATTGAGTCAGATGAGTAGCCTACTCCAAACTCTCGACTTTGAGTACCGCCAATTTTTTGAGTTTTGTTTTTGTTCGGTCATGACATTTGGATAGATAGGAAAGGTTTGAAAGGATGTGGGTCAGGAGTAGGCAAGTAGGTCTAGTTTAGTTTGGGATCATGTTCGACATAGACTGGTTGGACTGAGGGGTCTCTATGACTCTAGTGTATTACTCTGTGAGATCTGGACAAAGTAGGTAAGGTGAGCATCTACAATCTATTCCTAACTGCCCTGATTGTTTACCACCACTTCTTTCAAAGGCAATGAGATAGAGAGAATAAATGCTGGCCCTTGCTCTTGGATTGAAAGGGGAAAAACTTCTTTGATCAGATGGTCGTTAATCTTTGGGATTTTCTGTCCCAATGGGTAGTGAACCCTCCATCATTCAGTATATTCGAGCTACAGATCAATGGTTGCTCTGGTACTGTTGGATATGGAAGTTGTATGGGAATATGCAGTCACTGTAGAAGTTCAGCCATGATCTCGTTGACTGGTAGAGCAGGATTTAAAAAATGGCTGTTTCAATTTTTGATGTTCTTACCAGTGATGTCCACAACTCATGAATGAATATAAATAAACATCCACCCTTGGGCCAGTCCTTTAATCATCTGTTGGAAGTGTGTTCTTCCCTGTTAAAGAGTTTTGCTGCTTGACGGCTCTCGATTATTCATAAAATTCCTTTGAAAAGTTATGACTGATTCTGCCACCTATACAAGCATTACATTCCAGATCGCAATGACTCTAAGGAAAAATATTTTTCTTCATATTCCATTTCCTGACTCCGGTAAACCTAAACCTTCTGTGTAATGATTCTTCTTCTCATGGAATCAGTTTGTCCCTGTCTGTGCTAGCAATGAGCCTTTTATTTTGAGATGACACCAGATTCCACGTACGTAACAGTTTTGATTCATAGTGCTTTCAAAAGTCTGCTAGATGCTTTTAGCACTGGCTTTCAGTTCTTTCTACAGTTTCATTTAGTTTATCTCTCAGTCTGCACCCAGGCTGAGTCAATCAAGCAGGATGAGCATCAGTAGTAAACAGACTTACATATTCAAGCACAGGAAAATTGATTGCTAAAGACTGGAAGTCAAGGCCACTTGTCAGCAACACCAGCACTTGGCAGGAGGTGTGACAGGTTTTCCACACAAAACAAAAGCTGTCCTTTGCTCAAATAACAATAGAATGTCTAAGACTAATGGATTTCTGCGAGAAAAGGTCATGGAGCCAGGATGGATAAATGGAGATCAGATCTCAGCCATGGTTTGAATGGATGGTAGAAAAGCTGTGAGATAGTATTGTGGAAGAGTCTTGGCCAAGAGGGTAAAATCTCAGATTGAGGGGTCAGATATTTAAGACAGAGATGAGGAGAGACTCTTTCTATGAAAGGGTAGTGAATCTATACATTTATTTACAGAGGGCTATAAAGGTGGGGTCATTAAGTATATTTAAGGCTGAGATCTTTAATAAGAAAAAGAATGAATGGTTATGTAGGAAACTGGACTTGAGGAATTTCAGATTGGCTATGATATCATCAAACAGCAGAACAGACTCAATAGGCTGAATGGTCTACTTCTGCTCCTATGCTAATAAGATATCCTTGTAGTGGGGAGACTTAGTTTCTTCATTGAATTGAACTAAATGGTGATCCATGGTGGCAAACTACTAACAGAAACATTTTTATAATGGCATATTTGTTCGAAATAAGAATAAAGATCTGGTCATATAATGCACTTGGCTGGGAACCATGATGAGTACTGATTAGATCACTTACAGTGTGGAAACAGGCCCTTCAGCCCAACAAGTCCACACTGACCCGCCGAAGCGCACCCACCCAGACCCATTCCCCTACACCTAACACTACGGGCAATTCAGCATGGCCAATTCACCTAACCTGCACATTTTTTGGACTGTGGGAGGAAACCGGAGCACTCGGAGGAAACCCACGCAGAGACGGGGAGAATGTGCAAACTCCACACCGTCAGTCGCCTGAGGCGGGAATTGAACTCCGGGTCTCTGGCGCTGTGAGGCAGCAGTGCTAACCACTGTGCCACCGTGCTGCCCACCATGATATTAGTCTTATGATGCTCTACTTATATTTGCCCCTCCACTATCTTAACAGAGGCACTTCCCTATTTAAGCTAGCCGAGCTGCATCTGAAGGCAAGAAATAAGTGGTTGGTGATATCTTATGTTTAGGCAGAAATAATATAAGATCTTAATAAAAGCAAAATATCGAGATGCAACATTGGCACAGTGGTTAACACTGCTGCTTCACTGTACCAGATTTGATTCCAGCCTCAGGTGTATGACATTTGCATGTTCTTCCCGCGTTTGCGTGGGTTTCCTCCCATAGCCCAAATATGTACAGGTTAGTTGGATGAGCTATGGTAAATGTGGGAATTACAGGTGTGGGGTGAGCCTGGGTGGGATGCTCTTCAGAGGGTCGGTGCAGACTTGATGGGCCAAATGGATTCTTTCTGCACTGTAGAGATTTGATAATTGTGGATGTTGGAAATCCGAGAATGCTAGAGAAACACATCAGATGTGGTAGCATCTGTGGAGAAAGAAACAGTTAATGTTTTGAGTTCACTATAACTCTATTTGATGATGTGTTTATCCACTTTTATTACACAGTATCTCTTGAGTAATCCTACTGCTGGGATAGATAACAAACTCATTGGGATTTGAAAAGTGACACTAAACATTGCAAAGTGACAATAGTTTGACAACTGTAAAGTTATAGCTGAATTACAACCAAGATGTGAGATGAGCAATATAATGATGGAGAAACATTCAGGAAGCAGCATAAGTAAAATAAATACTAAACCTGAAAAACAGAGGAGACAGCTGAAGATAAAGGTGTCTTAACTGGATTTAAAAAAACGTACTATTAAGTAAATTCAATGAAGTAAATTTCCAAGGGAAAATAATTAATTAAATTAGTTAAGGAAAGCAATTAATTGTGCAAAGATGAATAGCAGTTCAGATTATTGTACAAAAAAGAAAAGTAGGGAATGCCTAAAAGATTAATCTGGAGTTGGAAATTACTGCACATATTTAAAAAGGCGAATGGGCTCTTTTCCTTTGTTCTGGAAGGAATTGTGTATAAAACTAACAACGTCATGCTTCAGTTATAAAGGACATTGGTGAGATCACATCTGGAATACTCTGTGCAGGTTTGGGCTCCTTACTGAGTGGAAGTGCATTGCAAATAGTTCAGAGGAGATTTTCTGGATTAATACCTTGAATTTGCAGATTCTTTTATGAGTGTAAATGGACAGGCCGGACTTGTTTCTACAGGAGTTTAGAAGAATGAGAAGTGACATGATTTAAACATACCAAATCCTGAATTGTCAGGACAAATTGGAAGTGAAACCTCTTGCGGATCAGTCAAAAATGAGGGGGCATTGTTTTAAAAGTAGGGGACAACCTTTCAGGACAGAGATGAGACTTTTTATTCCTCTCAGAAAATTGTACAACATTGGAACTCTGTCTCAGAAGGAGAGGGAATCATTGAACATTTCCATAATGGGAATCAGTAGTTATCAGGGATAGTATGGAATGTGAGATTTGAAATGGAGACAGATGAGCTATGATCTTATTGAGTAAGGAAGTAGGCTCAATCGGCTGAATAGTCTACTTTTGTTCCTAATTGATTGATTGATCTCATTTATTGTCACATGTCCCTAAGTACAATGAAAGCCTTTGTTTGCGAGCAGTACAGGCAGATCATAGTAAGCAAGGGCATAGAGTGACAGAGCAAGGCATCCAGGTTACACCGCACAGGACATGCTCTATTCACAACCAACATTAGCAAGTCTGAAGTTAGAGAGTCCATTCAGCAGTCTAATAACGGCTGGGAAGAAGCTGTTCCTGAACCTGCTGGTGCATGTATTCAAGCTTCTGTATCTGCAGCCTGATGGAAGCCGTTAGAGGAGAGCGTTACCAGGGTGCAATGGGTCTTTCATGACATTGGGACCCTTTCTGTGTAAATGGAGTTCATAGGTGGAAGCTTGGCTTTCGTGATGGTTTGGGCTGTGCACACAACCTTCTGTAGATTCTTACACTCCTGGGCAGAGCAGTTGCCAGACCAGGATGTTATGCACCCAAACAGTATGCTTTCTATGGAGCAGTGTTGAAGTTGGTGAAGGTCTTTATGGACATGCTGAATTCCTGAGATGCCTGAGGAAGAAGAGGTATTGTTGTGCCTTCTTAACCTACATGGGAAAGCCAGGACAGGTTGTTGGTTATTGTCACTCCTTGGAACTTGACGCTCTTGACCCTCTCAACCTCTGCTCTGTTGATATAGATGGGGGCGTGTTGTCCTCCTTGCTTTCTGAATTCAATGTTTGGTTACTTAGTTTTGTTGACATTGAGAGAGAGGTTGTTATCCTCGCACCACGTCACCAAGCACTCAAGCTCCTTCCTGTATTCTGACTAAGCGTTGTTTGATATCTGTCCTACCACAGTGGTGTCATCAGCAAATTTGTAGATGGCATTCATTCAGAATTTAGCTACACAGTTGTGGGTGTACAGGGAGTACCACAGGAGCTGAGAACCCATCCTTGCGGGGAATTCCAGTGTAGAGCGTTTTCATGGAGGATGTGCAGTTGACTATCTTCACTGATTGTGGTCTGTGGGTCAGGAAGCTGAGTCATAAAGTCATAGAGATGTACAGACGGAAACAGACCCTTCGGTCCAACCTGTCCATGCCAACCAGATATCCTAACCTAATCTAGTCCCACCTGCCAGCACTCGGCCCATATCCTTCCAAACCCTTCCTATCCATATATCCATCCAAATGCATCTTAAATATTGCAATTCTACAACCTCCACCATTTCCTCTGGCAGTTCATTCCATACACATACCACCCTCTGCATGAAAAAGTTGCCCCTTAGGACTCTTTGTTATCTTTCCCCTCTCACCCTAAATCTATGCCCTCTAGTTCTTGACTCTCCCACCCCAGAGAAAAGACTTTGTCTATTAACCCTATCCATTCCCCTCATAAGCTTGTAAACCTCTATAAGGTCACCCCTCAGCCTCCAATGCTTCAGGCTGTTCAACCTCTCTCTAGAACTCAAATCCTTCAACCCTGGCAACATCCTTGTAAATCTTTTCTGAACCCTTTCAAGTTTCACAACATCTTTCTGATAGGAAGGAGACCAGAATTGCATGCAATATCCCAACAGTGGCCTAACCAATGTCCTATACAGCCGCAACATGACCTCCCAACTTCTGTACTCAATACTCTGAGCAATAGAGCAAAGCATACTAAACGCCTTTTTCGCTATCCTATCTACCTGCACTCCAAGGTCTCATTGTTCAGCAACACTCCCTAGGACCTTACCATGAAGTGTAAAAGTCAAAGGGTTTTTATAAATATACTAAGGACAAAAGGGTAACTAGGGAGAGAATAGGGCCCCTCAAAGATCAGCCAGGCGGCCTTTGTGTGAAGCCACAGAAAATGGGGAAGATACTAAATGAATATCTTGAATCAGTATTTACTGTGGAAACGGGTATGGAAGATATAGACTGTAGGGAAATCCCCAGGACCTGATCAGGTGTATCCGAGAACTCTGTGGGAAGCTAGAGAAGTGATTGCTGGGCCTCTTGCTGAGATATTTCTTTCATCGATAGTCACAGGTGAGGTGCTGGAAGACTGGAGGTTGGCAAACGTGGTGCCACTGTTTAAGAAGGGCAGTAAAGACAAGCCAGGGAACTATAGACCGGTAAGCCTGAACTCGGTGGTGGGCAAGTTGTTGGAGGGACTCCTGAGGGACAGGATATACATACATTTGGAAAGTCAAGGACTGATTCGGGATAGTCAACATGGCTTTGTGCATGGGAAATCATCTCTCACAAACTTGATTTAGTTTTTTGAAGGAGTAAAACTTCTGATAAGGGCAGAGCAGCAGATGTGATCTATATGGACGTCAGTAAGGCGTTCGACAATGTTCCTCATGGAAGACTGATTAGCAAGGTTAGATCTCATGGAATACAGGGAGAACTAGCCATTTGGATACAGAACTGGCTCAAAGGTAGAAGACAGAGGGTGGTGGTGGAGGGTTGTTCTTCAGACTGGAGGCCTGTGACCAGTGGAGTGCCACAAGGATCGGTGCTTGGCCCTCTACTTTTTGTCATTTACATAAATGATTTGGATGCGAGCATAAGAGGTACAGTTAGTAAGTTTGCAGATGACACCAAAATAGGAGGTGTAGTGGACAGCGAAGAGGAATACCTCAAATTACAATAGGATCTGGACCAGATGGGCCAATGGGCTGAGAAGCGGCAAATGGAGTTTAATTCAGATAAATGCGAGGTGCTGCATTTCAGGAAAGCAAATCTTAGCAGGACTTATACACTTAATGTTAAGGTCCGAGGGAGTGTTGCTGAACATAGAGACCTTGGAGTGCAGGTTCATAGCTCCTTGAAAGTGGAGTTGCAGGTAGATAGGATAGTGAAGAAGGCATTTGGTATGCTTTCCTTTATTGGACAGAGTATTGAGTACAGGAGTTGGGAGGTCATGTTGCGGCTGTACAGGACATTGGTTAGGCCACTGTTGGAATATTGCGTGCAATTCTGGTCTCCTTCCTATCGGAAAGATGTGAAACTTGAAAGGGTTCAGAAAAGATTTACAAGGATGTTGCCAGGGTTGGAGGATCTGAGCTACAGGGAGAGGCTGAACAGGCAGGGGCTGTTTTCCCTGGAGCGTCTGAGCTGAGGGGTGACATTATAGAGGTTTACAAAATTATGTGGGGCATGGATAGGATAAATAGGCAAAGTCTTTTCCCTGGGGTCAGGGAATCCAGAACTAGAGGGCATAGGTTTAGGGTGAGAGGAAAAAGATATAAAAGAACCTAAAGGGCAACCTTTTCACACAGAGAGTGGTACGTGTATGGAATGATCTGCCAGAGGATGTGGTGGAGGCTGGTACAATTGCAACATTTAAGAGGCATTTTGATGGTATATGAATAGGAAGAGTTTGGAGGGATAAGGGCTGGGTGCTGGCAGGTGGGACTAGATTGGGTTGGGATATCTGGTCGGCATGGCCGGGTTGGACCGAAGGGTTTGTTTCCATGCTGTACATCTCTATGATTCTATGACTAAGTCCCGCTAAGTTTCAATTTCCCAAAAGACAGCAGCTCGTATTTATCTGAATTAAACTCCATCTGCCACTTCTCAGCCCATTGGCTCATCTGATCAAGATCCTGTTGTAATCTGAGGTAACCTTCTTTGCTGTCCGCTACACCTCCAATTTTGGTGTCATCTGCGAATTCACTAACTATACCTCTTATGCTCACATCCAAATCATTTATATAAATGACGAAAAGTAGAGGACCCAGCACCGATCCTGTGGCACTCCACTGGTCACAAGCGTCCAGTCTGAAAAATAACCCTCCACCACCACGCTCTATCTTCTACCTTTGAGCCAGTTCTTTATCTAAATGGTGAGTTCTCACTGTAATTTGTGAGATCTAACCTTGCTAACCAGTCTCCCATGGGGGATCTTGTCGAACACGTTACTGAAGTCTATATAGATCACATCTACTGCTCTGCCCTCATCAATCCTCTTTGTTAATTCTTCATGTCAAGTTTGTGAGACATGATTTCCCATGCTCACTAACTAAGTAAACTAGAATATGAGAGAAATCTTGACACAGAGAGTGGTGTACGTGTGGAATGAGCTGCCAGAGAAGGTAGTGGATGAGGGCACATTACAACATTGAAAGGCATGTGGATGGGTACATGAATAGGACCGGCTTAAAGATATGGGCCAAATACTAATAAATGGAACTAGATTAATTTAGAATATCTGGTCAGCACAGACAAGTTGGACTGAAAGGTCTGTTTCTGTGCTGTATAGCTCGATGACTCTGGCTAAAAATGTGCAAATGAACGTCAAGTACCTCTACTACCATTTAAAATGAAAAGGAGTTATAAAGTGGGCATTGGACCACTGAAAATTAAGAATTTGTAGGATAGGGGGATAATAAAGAAATGGTGCGTGAAATGAATACATATTTGCTTCTGCCTTTACTGAGAAGGATATAAAGAAATTTTCCAGGACTGGTTGTGAATCATGACGTGCAACGGTGACAAGAAGTAAGGGAAGTTACAATCTAGGGGAGCAGTATTGAGCAAATTTTACAAAATTCGCCACATCCATCAAATTTGACAATAGTAAAATAACTCTCCATTCAGAAACGGAAGCAGGTAGGAAAGAAAGGTTACTATAGCTTGCTATCTGGATGTCTTTCATGGGGAATTCGTGTTAGAATCTATCATAAAATCTTTGATGTGGTCACAGCAAGTCAGCAGGGTTTTGTGAAAGGAAAAACATTTTTAACCCATTTACTGTGGTTCTCTAAGATGTGCTAGGAATACACAAGAGCCTGCAATCAAACTTCTGCTTATGCTGGAGATCCGAAATAAAAACACCAAGTGCTGGAGGAAATCAAAAGGTGTGACATTAATTGTGGAGGGAGAAACAGAGTTCATGCTTTGAGTCCAGTGTGGCTATTGATTGGAAGAAAAGGAGGCTGGAAAAACATATTCTGTATCATACTGCCAAAAGGGGAGGAGAACTGAGTGAACAGATGGCGAAGATAGCCCAAGCAAAAGCAAAGGGAGTGTTCGTGAAGGAGAGATGTAATTGCGAAAACGGAATTTGATCATTGTCTGAAAAGAGGCTAATGGGAGATGGCAGGAGAGTGACACTAAGTTAATTGCTCAATCAGAGTACCAGTATGGACATGATCGGCCAAATGGTTGTCTCTGCTGTCATTCTACAAAATTAGTACCAATTGAATGCAAGGAGAATGATTCAGAGAATATGATGAGTTTTATGAAGTGTTTCTGTGAACAATTTTGTCAGTGAACAAGAGTTGGAAATAATATCTATGCAATCTTTAATAAAGGAAGTAAATTCATTACTGGAAAGATTAAAATATTGAAAGGACAGAGCTGACATCATCCCCTGACTACCTGTCCACCATCTACAAAGTCGAGAGTGTGGTGCTGGAAAAGCACAGCAGGTCAGACAGCATCTGAGGAACAGGAGAATCAATGTTTCTGGCATAAGCCCTTCCCAATAAAGGATTTATGCCCAAAACATTGATTCTCCTGCTCCTTGGGTGCTGCTTGAACTGCTGTACTTTTCTAGCACCATACTCTCAACTCTAATCTCCAGCATCTGCAGTCCTCACTTTCTCCCACCATCTACAAGGCACAGGTCAGGGGTGTGATGGAATACTCCCCACTTGCCTGGATGGGTGCATCTCCAGTGGCACTCAGGAAGTTTGACACCATCCAGAACAAAACAGTCTGCTTGACTGGCATCACATCCACAAGCATCCACTCCCTTTACCACCAATGATCAATAGCTGCAGTAAATATCATTTACGAGATGCACTGCAGAAATTCACCAAAATTTCTTCGTGCCAAATCCACAACCATGCCCATCTAGATGGACAAGAGCAGCTGATATTTGGGAACATCACCACCTGCAGATCCTACTTCTAGCCACTCACCACTCTGACTTGGAAATATATCACTGTTCCATCAGTGTCACTGTGTCAAAATCTTGAAATTCCCTACCTAAGTGCATTGTGGGTCTATCTACAGAACTTGGACTTTAGTGGTTCAAGAAGACAGCTCACTACCACATTCTCAAGAGAGTAACTAGGGTCAGGCAATAAATGCAGGCCAGCCAGTGATGCCATGTCCCAACAGGGAATTGAATAAATGAAGTCCAGGAGTTAAATTAAGACTTGCTCTTGGCTTCCTGATATGTTATATATTGTTTTGACCAAAGCACCTTAGATATCCATTCCCAGAGCAAAAGCAACTGGTTGGCTCCTGAGACTCTTTATGCATTCAAAAGATGTGGGCATCACAGGCTGGGCCAGCATTTATTGTCCATCTCTAGATGCCCTTGAAAAGGTAGTGTACCACCTTCAACTACACTAAGCAATTTAGTGCAGGTACAGAGGGTATTAGAGAGGGTGTTCGAGGATTTTGACACTAAAAGCCCTGGAACGTGACCAGAGCAGGTTGACAAGAATGGTCTCAGGAATGAGGAAAATTTGAGAACAGTGGTCTATATACTGAATGGCCTGGACAGAGTGGAAGTTGGGAAGATGTTTCCATTGGTTGGAGAAACTAGGACCTGAGTCAACCTTAGAGTAAAGTGAAGGCCTTTTAGAACGGAGATAAAGAGAAAGTTCTTTAGCCAGAGATTGGTAAAACTATGGAATTCATTGCCACAGAAGGCTGTGGAGGCCAGGTCATTGAGTATATTTAAGACTGAGATAGATAGGTTCCTGACTACCAAGTATTATGGGGAGAAAGCAGGAGAATGGGGTTGAGAAACTTATTAGGGCAGAGGAGCGGAAATGTCGGCAGATAATGCGGTTTATGCGGAGGTTGGTGGGGTGGAAGGTGAGGACTGGGGGGTTCGGTCCTTGTTGCAGTTGGAGGGGTGGAGTTTGAGGGTTTTTCACCTACAAACGGACCCCACCACCAGGGATATATTTCACTCCCCACCCTTATTCGCTTTCCACAAAGACCATTCCCTCTGTGACTATCTGGTCAGGTCCACGCTCCCCTCCCCACCCCCTCCCCACCCCCCCACCCCCGCCTACAACCCACCCTTCCATCCTGACACCTTCCCCTGCCACCGCAGGAATTGCAAAACTGTGCCCACACCTCCTCCCTCAAAGGAGCCTTCCACATCCATCAAAGATTCACCTGCACATCCACCAATGTCATTTATTGTATCTGTTGCTCCCAATGCGGTCTCCTTTACATTGGGGAGACTGGGCGCCTTCTCGCAGAGCGTTTTAGGGAACATCTCCGGGACACCCGCACCAATCAACCCCACTGCCCCGTGGCCGAACATGTCAACTCCCCCTCCCACTCTGCTGAGGACATGCAGATCCTGCGTCTCCTCCACTGCCACTCTCTCACTGCCTGACATCTGGAGGAAGAACGCCTCATCTTCCGCCTTGGAACACTTCAACCCCAGGACATCAATGTAGACTTCACCAGTTTCCTAATTTCTCCTCTCCCCACCTTACCCCAGTTCCAACCTTCCAGATTAGCACCATCCTCATGACCTATCCTACCTGCCAATCCTCCTTCATCTATCCACTCCACCCTCCTCTCCAACCTATCACCTTTATCCCCACCTCCATCCACCTATTGTACTCTTAGTTACCTTCTCTCCAACCCCCCCCCCCCCCACCTCCCATTTAGCTCTCCACCCCAGAGGCTCCCAGCCTCATTCCTGATGAAGGGCTCCTGTCCAAAATGTCGATTTTCCTGCTCCTTGGATGCTGCCTGACCTGCTGTGCTTTTCCAGCACCACTCTAATCTTGAGAAACTTATCAGCCATTATGGAATGGTGGAGCAGATTGGATGGGCTGAATGGCCTCATTTCTGCTCCTAAGTCTGATGATCTTATGTTATATTTGCAAATCAGGATGGTGTGCATTAGGAAGGGAACCTGGAGATAGTACTCTTCCCATTCACCAGCTGCCATTGTCCTTCAAATGGTAGTGGCTGTAGGGTTTGGAAGGTACTGTTTCAGAACTATAATATTCTGCACTGCTTTTGATCCAGGTTGAATGTGTTTCATTTACCATGAAAGGAAAGTAAGGTTTCATATGAGGGAGAAGGAAATAAAAGGATACACTAAAAGGTTGCTTGGAGGGTAGGAGCTTAAATGGAGATTAACACTGGCATTCACTAGTTGGACTGAATGGACTGTTTCTGTGTTGGAAGTACTGAACATCTCTATTCCAAAATTATTTCACACTCATTTAAAATGTGATGATTATACTATTGTTTCATAGCATCTGTTTTGCTGCGATGTGAAACCTAGTATTATGTTGTTGCAATTCCGATTTTGCTTCATTCCAACTGCTTTGTTTTTCTCTGGTTCACTCAAATACCTATAATTTATGTCTGTCTGCATTAGGAACTTCTTAAGAAGATTAACAAAAGTGTAGCCACAAGCATTAATTGAGATATAACAGAACACCTATATTGTGTGCATAATAACTTATCAGTACAGATGAACCTCGAATATCTGGCATTCAATTAATCAAAGTTTGGATTATCCAAATAAGATTGCAAAGTCCGGATGCTTGGCTAACTATGGTATCCAGCATTTGATTATCCGGCATTCGATCGACTCCCCACCCGTGTCCTTCGGATAATCGAGTTTCCTGTGTATATGCAGGAAAGGGAAGAGCAAGCCATCTTTGTAGGTTGCTTTACAAGGTAGCACTGCAAATTCTTAATGCAGTCCTGCAATGTTCTGCTGATATCACAAATCATTTTGAAAGATTTGTGTTGGATGCTCACATTACCCAACCATATGCTCATCTCGTCCTTCATTCTGACCTTACAGTCCAGCAGACAAATATCAGTGAAAATGTAGTTCCAACATGTGGTACCAAACCAAAAAGAGCAAGTTGCATCATGTCTGATCCTTGTTACACCACAGAGACAGTCACAACAAACCAGCCTCCCTATCCCAGTACTCCCAACACAGCTGGGAGATAATAGCCTTGTGGTATTATCACTGGACTGTTCATCCAGAAACTCAGCTAATGTTCTGGAGACCTGGACTCAACCCTTGCCACAGCAGATGGTGGAATATGTATTCAATATTACTGGAATTAAGAGTATAATGATGTCCATGAATCCATTGCCAATTGTTGGAAAAACCCATCTGATTCACTAATGTCCTTTTAAGGGAAAGAATTCTGCCATCCTTACCTGGTCTTGCCTACATGTGACACCAGACCCTCAGCAATGTGGTTAACTCTTAACTGCCTTCTGAGCAATAAATGCTGGTGTAACCACAGCTGCCCATATCCCATGAGTGAATAAAAAGAATTGTAAAGCATTCAATGGCCTTTATAATTGTCCCAGTCATTCCTAACTACACTTTTTGAATAACTGATACCAAAAAAAAAATGTTTATAGCTTAAGGAAAGGAATTAACAATTTATTATTAAAATAGCATTTTTAGCCGAGCAAATTAAACAAGTCTCACTGATTTAAAACCAATCTTCTTTGATTATCGCCCACTCAGACAGACAGTATTAAGCGCAAAATTAAAAGAAAAATAAAAGATGTAGAATGACCAGTCCTCTTGAGCATTTTCACTGATGCTTGTATTGCAGGTTCATGGGATCATATCTTGCTTGATTTCTCAAGACATTGGTCAATGCAAATAGCTTTCAGTAGGCTGTGAGTATTATTGACTTAATTCTTGACTTAACTGGAGTTCTATTTTCCAAATTTTTAATAAGTAGATAATGGATGGAGAAGCAGAGAGAAACCAAAGCCTCTATGTTGTGGCTCTCCCAGCCACATTGCTTCTGACAAAAAAAACACAGTCCAAACTTTGATTCTTCTTTCTTCAACAATCTCTCGATTAGATTGGTTGGCATTGGCTTCCCTGTGATGATTCTTGTCAACATCTAAACATGTAAGAGTCACTGGACTTGAACCATTAACTCTGTTTTCTCTACACAAATGGTGCCAGACTTGCTGAGTTTATCTAGCAATTTCTGTTTCTGTGTGTTTCAGAAACCCCAGCTTCTGCAGTTCTTTATTTTATTTAACATTTTTACAAAGTTCTTTAAAAGCACATTTTCATATTTATACAGTATGTTGTTTATGTCATTATAATATGCAAACTTTCTACGCATTGAACTTATATCACTGACTTATCATAACTTTGCTTTTGTTGGTCTTTGGGATCACATTGTTTTCAAGTAACGTTGTATCAGAAAATAGTTGGTACGTGCTGATTTGGACTCTGTGGTACTATTTTGACAAAATAATCATTGTATCCTTGAATTATGGGCATTGGTAGGGAAGATGTCATTGATTTTCAATCCCTCATTGTCTGGAACATGGGATCAGAGTCTCAGACTAAGTAGTTGACTCTTTAGGACAGGGATGAGGAGAAATTATTTAATCAAATGGCTGTAAGCCCTTAGATTTCACAGCATCAAAAACTGCGGATGCTTAGTTGGAAAGTGTTTTCAAGACTGTGGTTGATAGTCTTTTTGTTATGGTCGGAATTAAAACATATGTGGATAGTGTTTGAAGGTCAGGTTGTGATAAGAAAACAACCAGCCATAATCTTGGTGAAGCAAGTAGCAGACCCAAAGGGCTAAATGACCTTGTCCACCTCATGCTCCTTCTCTTTTTAGGATTCATCCTTGGAATGAGGCTGTCCCTGGTTAGGCCAGCATTTATTGCCCATTCCTAATTGCCCAGAGGGCAACTAAGAGTCAACTACATTCCTGTGGCTCTGGAGTCACATGTAGATTGGACCAGGTAAAAGGATGGCAGCTTGCTTCCCTAAATAAAGGGCATTAATGAACAAGACAGGTTTTTACAATAACAATGGATTTGTGGTCATTATTAGATTCTTATTGCCAAATTCTTATTGAAGGAGAAAGTGAGGTGTGCAGATGCTGGAGATCAGAGCTGAAAATGTGTTGCTGGAAAAGCGCAGCAGGTCAGGCAGCATCCAAGGAGCAGGAGAATCGACGTTTCGGGCATGAGCCCTTCTTCAGGAATGAGGAAAGTGTGCCAAGATAAAAGGTAGGGCTAAGATAAAAGGTAGGGAGGAGGGACTTGGGGGAGGGGCCTTGGAAATGCAATAGGTGGAGGGAGGTTAAGATGAGGGTGATAGGCCGGAGTGGGGGTGGGGGCGGAGAGGTCAGGAAGAAGATTGCAGGTTAGAAAGGTGGTGCTGAGTTCGAGGGTTGACTGAGACAAGGTGGGGGGAGGGGAAATGAGGAAACTGGAGAAATCTGAGTTCAAGATTCTTATTGAATTCAAGTTTCTGAACCCTTTCAAGTTTCACAACATCCTTCCTTTAGGAGGGAAAGTAGAATTGCACACAATATTCCAAAAGTGGCCTAACTAATGTCCTGTACAGCCGCAATATGATCTCTCAACTCCAATACTCAATGCTCTGACCAACAAAGGAAAGCTTACAAGATGCCTTCTTCACTATCTGATCCACGTGCAATTCCATTTTCAAGGAGGTATGGAGCAGCACTCCAAGGTCTCTGTATTCAACAACATTCCTGAGGATCTTACCATTAAGTGTGTAAGTCCTGCCCTGACTTGTCTTTCCAAAATGCAGCACCTCACAGTTATCTAAATTAAACACCATCTGTTACTCTTCGGCCCATTGGTCCATCTTGAATTGTATAAGATACTGAATGATCTTGATAAGGTGGATATGGAAGTGGTGTTTTCTCTTGTGGGTGAGTTTAAATCTCGGGAGTTATTGTTTAAAAATTTGGGGTCACCCTATGAGGGCAGAGAGGATCTTTTTCTCTCAGAGGGGCACATGCCTTTGGAACTTGCTACCTCAGAACTGGTGGAGGTAAGGTCATTGAACATTTTTAATATAGTGCTGGAGAGATTCCTATGCAGTCAGCAAATCAAGAGTTACCAGGAGGGGTGGAAAATGCATATGGGGTATGTGGTAGGTGGTATGGCACAGTGGTTTAGTGGTTAGCACTGCTGTCTCAAAACACCAGGGATCTGGGCATGATTCCACCCTTGGGCAACTGTGTGTATGGAGTTTGCACATTCTCCCTGTGTCTGCATGGCTGTTGTCTGATTTCCTCCCACTGTCCAAACATGTGCAGGTTATTTTTATTGCCCATGCTAACTTGTTTATAGTGTGTAGGGTAGGTGGATTAGCTACTGAAATGCAAGGTTATGGGAGGGGGATGGTTCTGGAAGGAATGTGCTGTTGAATTGGTGTGGACTCAATGGGCTGAATGGACTGGTTCCACACTGTAGGGATTCTCAGCTGACGGTGGAATCACAACCAAGTCAGCCATGACTTTGTTGAAAGGCAGACCAGAGGCTGAAGGTTTTACTTTGCTCATAATCATATGTTCTGGCACATCAAGTTATCGGGCCCAGAACAGATCTGCTGAGGCTGGCACTAAGGAAACAATGCATTCATAACATAGAACATAGAACAGTACAGCACAGTACAGGCCCTTCGGTCCTCGATGTTGTGCCGACCTTTTATGCTACTCTAAGAGTAGACTAATCTACATATCCTTCATTGTGCTAACTTCCATGTGCCTAACCAAGAGTCTCTAAAATGTCCCTAATGTATATGACACTATTGCTGACAGTGCATTCCACACATCCATCAGTGTCTGTATAAAGAACCTCCCTCTGACATCTCCCCTAAACCTTCCTCCAATCACCTTAAAATTATGCCCCCTCATGATAGCCATTTCCGCCATGAGGAAAAGTCTCTGGCTATCCACTCTATCTCTGCCTCTCAACATCTTGTACACCTCTATCAAGTCACCTCTCATTCTTCTTTGCTCCAGTAAAAAAAACCCAAGCTCCCTCAATCTTGCTTCATATGGACATGCCCTCCAGTCCAGCAGCATCCTGGTAAATCTCCTCTGCATCCTCCCTAAATCTTCCACATTCTTACAATAATTAGATGACTAGAACTAAACACAATAATGCAAGTGTGGTCTAATCAGGACTCTATAGAGCTGCAGCATAACCTTGCACCTCTAAAATGCAATCCCCCGCTAATGAAAGCCAATATGACAAATACCTTCTTAACAACCCTATGAACCTAGGTGGCAACTTTGAGGAATCTATGGACATGGACCCCAAAATCTCTCTGTTCCTCTACACTGCCAAGAATCCTGCCTTTAATGCTGTATTCTGCATTCAAATTTGATCTTTCAAAATGAATGACTTCATACTTTTCCAGGTTGAACTCCATCTGCCACTTATCAGCCCAGTTCTGCATCCGGTCAATGTCCTTTTGCAACCAGTAACATCCCTCCACACTATTCACAACTCCACCAACGTTTATGGCATTAGCAAGCTTACTAACCCACCCTTCCACTTCCTCATCCAAGTCATTTATAAAATTCACAAAGAGTAGAGGTCCTAGAACAGATCCCTGTGGAACACCACAGATCACCGAGTTTCAGGCTGAATAATTTTCATTTACCACCATGCTTTGTCTTCTATAAGCCAGCCCATTCTGTATCCAGATAGTTTGCCCTGTATCCATTACCTCCTTACTTTCTGAATGAGCTCACCATGGGGTACCATATCAAACACCTTGCTAAAATTCATGTACACCACATCCACTGCTCTACCTTCATCAACGTGTTTTGTCATATCCTCAAAGAATTCAGTAAGGTTTGTGAGGCATGACCTGCCCTTACCAAAGCCATGCTGACTATCTCTAATCAAACTATGGTTTTCCAAGTAATCATAAATCCTGTTTCTCAGAATCCTCTCCCAATACATTGCCCACGTAACACTGATTGGTCTGTAATTCCCAGGAATACACCTATTCCCTTCCTTGTAGAGGGAATAATATTTGCCACCCTCCAATCATCTTCCACTGCTCCAGTGGATAGTGAGGATGCAAAAATCATTGCCAAAGGTGCAGCAATTTCTTCCCTCACTTCCTGTAGTAACATAGTGCATATCCCATCTGGCCCAGGGGATTTATCTGTCCTTATGTTTTTCAAAATTTTCAGCACATCTTCCTTCCTAACATCAACCTGTTCTAGCATATCAGTCTGTTACGTTGCCCTCAGAAATGTCAAGGTCCCTCTCAGTAGTGAATAATGAAGCAAATTATTCATTAAGAACCATCCCTACCTCCTCCAACTCGAGGGACAAGTTCCCTGCACTATCCCTGATTGGCCCTAACCTCACTCTGGCCATCCTTTTTTTCCTCACATAAGTGTAGAATGCCTTAGGGTTTTCCTTCATCCTACCTGCTAAAGCTTTTTCATGCTCCCTTCTAGCTCTCCCAAGTCCATTCTTCAGTTCCTTCCAGACTACCTTGAAACCCTGTAACACCATGTCTAATCCTTGCCTCCTCAAGCTTAAGTAAGCTTTCTTCTTCCTTTGTTCCACGTCCCTTGTTATCCAAGGTTATTTCATCTTTCCACTCCTTCCTTGCCTCAGTGGGACAAACTTGTCCAGCACGATCAGCATGTGCTTCCGAAACAACCTCCACATTTCTGTCATGCATTTCCCTGAACAGCCTGTTTTCAATCTAGACACTACAGTTCCTATCTAATAGCATGGTAATCCCCCTTTCCCCAATTAAATACTTTCCCATACTGTCTGTTCATATCCCTCTCCATTAGTATAGTAAAGGCCATGGAATTATAATCACTATCACAAAACTGCTCTCCCACAGAGAGATCTGATGCCTGGCATGGTTAATTGCCAAGCACAAAATCCAATATGGCCTCCCCTCTAGTTGGCCAATTTACATTTTGCATCGGGAACCCATCCTGGACACACCTAACAAAAACTATTTGAACTAAATAAGTTCCAATCCATTCCTTAAATCAAGGCATCAATTGCCTGCTCTGGTGAATGTAAAAGATCGTTATTACAAAGAACAGCATAGATTCCCAGTTTCTGAGCCAAAATTTATCCCTCAGTAAACATCACAAAATACCAGTCATCTGGTCATGACCATCAGCTGTTTGCATGAGTTTTGTGAGCGATGATTGGCTGCAGCAGTTTCTCCATGACAACATTAACTTTACATGCAAAAGTACTTGTGTAATGTGCATAAGTCACAACGCACCAGGTTATAGAACAACAGGCTTATTTAGAATCACAATCTTTCAGATCACCTCTACATCAGTGCTTTAAGATGGAAGAGTGTTGTTTAATCCCTGCCTTTTTAAACAGCGTTTGCAGCATATTTAACAATTCTGAAGAGCACAGTCGAAGGGCCTGTTTCCACACAGTAGGGATTCTATATAAAAAACAGTGTACAAATGGAGGTTTAGTATTTTTCTCCTTCTGAGTTATTGTCAAGACAAGGAAAATGAATCGCTTCTTCCTTTAATATGCCAGTGCAGGGGGAACAGCTGGGTTTGTCTTTGCAGCTGCCCATGCTGCTTAATCTCATCATGTGCATTTATTAAGGATGCAAAAATAGGTCAAAGACTCACCAATCAGATTCATTCATGTAAAGATTTAACAATTTCTGTTTAATATTGGTATGTTATTTTTAACAAAAGCGAACATGACACGTAACAGAAAGTACCATGTAATCCCATCATTTCTACTAAATTCATTGAAACATGTATTACATGCTAAAAATAGTTTATGCTTAGTTTCCCTCCAAATTTATGTGACTAATCCCTCTTTTCTCTTCACTCTATTGGTGTGAAGTGGGGATTGAAACAACTCCCCAAATATAATATTGAATACTCATAATGGAAGGATGATTGATGGTTTTATTTATGATATTGCAATAGAGCCCTCAATTTATTTGCTGCATAGATGTTTGGATGTCTTGAGGTGAGTAAAATGAAAAATATAAATGAGACCTTGTTTCCTCCCTCCACACCTCTCTCTTTCTTTGTTCCATCTATTTTGTCTCCCTCTTATTTTATCTTTTCCTTTTCTTGCTTTCTTTCTTCCTTAGATGGAGGATGGGAAAAATTTCTGGATGTAACAGCTGCTCCTTTTTTGAGGTATTTTAGTTGTTGGAGGTGATTTCCTCAAATTCCAGGAGCAGTAATTCCTGTTTCACATGCTGTTGCATTGTTTTGGAACTTGGGGAAAAAAGTCAAAACAACAGCAGTTTTAAAATGGAGAAGAACAGACAAAGGAAGCACATGGTGAGGTCAGTGCAGGAGAGAGAGAAAACCTGCACAGTTACTGCCTTTGATGTTTGAATTCATGTATCGTTGGACATCGGAGTGCATCTGGGAAAATGAACAAACAGTGAAATTCACAACTGATTTTAGAGGAACTATTGGGCGACCTTCACAAGAATCAGATAAGTCAATCGTTGTTTTAAGTTTGGCCTACAGAGAATCTGCAGTAGTGAGTAGAGTGGGTTCTTTCTTGATTATATGTTTTTGGAGATATGCCTCTTGATTAAACTTAAAATATAAGCCATAACTATTAACTTAACATAGGGCAGCTTTTGTAGACGAATAAGATGGTGTTAATTTCTGGATCTGTAGATTGTGAAGGAGCAAAAATGGCCTTCAATAGAGTGATATGTACTTCTTGTCAGATGTGGGAGTTTAAAGAGAGTTTAAGGGTTACTGCGGATTATATCTGCCGTAAATGCTGTTGGCTGCGAATCTTATCAGATCGAATGGATTGGTTGGAGAGACAGTTAGAAGCAATGAGGAATAATTTGCAACAACATCAGTATGTGGTGGATGGCAGTTATAGGAAGGGGGGAAGACTCAGATACAGTCACATAGATGGGTTAACTCCAGGAAAGGTAAGAGAGGTAGGCACCTAGGGCAGGAGTCTTTTGTGATATACCCATTTCAAACAGAAATGCTGTTTTGGTAAATGTAGGGGGTGATGAATTCTCAGGGGAACGTAGCACGAACAGCCAAGTTTCTGGTATTGAGACTGGCTCTAATGCAATGAAGGGTACGTCGGGTTCCAAGAGATCAATTGTGTTAGGGGATTCTGTAGTCCGAGGTACAGACAGACGTTTCTGTGGCCAGCAGTGAAAAAGCAGAATGGTGTGTTGCTTCCCTGATGCCAGGATCAAGGATGTCTCAGAGAGGGTGCAGAATGTTCTCACAGGGGAGAGGGGCCAGCAGGAGGTCATTGTCCACATTGGAACCAACGACATAAGAACAGAAAGGTTGAGATTCTGAAGGGAGATTACAGAGAGTTAGGCAGAAATTTAAAAAGGACGTCCTTGAGAGTCATAATATCTGGATTACTCCCGGTGCTACAAGCTAGTGAGGGCAGGAATATGATAGAGCAGATGACATAGCTCGAAACGTCAGTTCTTTTCTCTCCTTACAGATGCTGCCAAACCTGCTCAGATTTTCCAGCATTTTCTCTTTTGGTTTCAGATTCCAGTATGTGTAGTAATTTGCTTTTACCAACTGATTAGGGATAGTCAACATGGCTTTTTGTGCATGGGAAATCATATCTCACAAACGATTGAGTTTTTTGAGGAAGTAACAAAAAGAATTGATGAGGGCAGAGCGGTAGATGTGATCTATATGGACTTCAATAAGGCATTCGACAAGGTTCCCCATGAGAGACTGATTAGCAAGATTAGATCTCAAGGAATACAGGGAGAACTCGCCATTTGAATACAGAACTGGCTCAAAGGTAGAAGACAGAGGGTGGTGGTGGAAGGTTGTTCTTCAGACTGGAGGCCTGTGACCAGTGGAGTGCCACAAGGATCAGTGCTGAGTCCTCTACTTTTTGTCATTTATCTAAATGATTTGGATGCAAGCATAAGAGGTACAGTTAGTAAGTTTGCAGATGACACCAAAATTGGAGGTGTAGTGGACAGTGAAAAGGGTTACCTCAGATTTCAACAGGATCTTGACCAGATGGGGAAATGGGCTGAGAAGTGGCAGATGGAGTTTAATTCATCTGCATTTTGGTGCTGCATTTTGGGAAAGCAAATCTTAGCAGGACTTATACAAGGTTTGTGAAGGTTTGTAGCTCAGGTTGAGGTTTAGGGTGTAGGTTTGCACGCTGAGCTGTAGGCTTGATATCCAGACGTTTCATTACCTGGCTAGGTAACATCATCAGTGGCGACCTCCAAGTGAAGCGAAGCTGTTGTATGAATGTATGTTGTAGAATGCAGGAGACAACATACTTGGAGTTTGCATGTTCTCCCTGTGTATACGTAAGTTTCATTTGGCCGATCAGTCCAAGGATGTGCAGGTTGGGTGGATTGGCCATGCTAACTTGCCCTGTAGTGTGCATGCTGGGTGGATTAGCCATGCTAACCTGCCCTGTATTGTGCAGGTTCGGTGGATTAGTCATGCTAACGTGCCCTGTAGTGTGCAGGCTAGGTGGATTAGCCATGCTAACTTGCCCTGTAGTGTGCATGCTGGGTGGATTAGCCATGCTAACCTGCCCTGTATTGTGCAGGTTCGGTGGATTAGTCATGCTAACGTGCCCTGTAGTGTGCAGGCTAGGTGGATTAGCCATGCTAACTTGTCCTGTAGTGTGCAGGCTAGGTGGATTAGCCATGTTAACCTGCCCTGTAGTGTACAATCTAGGTGGATTAGCCATGCTAACTTGCCCTGCAATGTGTAGGCTAGGTGGATTAGCCATGCTAACTTGCCCTGCAATGTGTAGGCTAGGTGGATTAGCCATGCTAACTTGTCCTGTAGTGTGCAGGCTAGGTGGATTGGCCATGGTAAAATCTGGGGTTATGGAGAATGATCCCCAAAGGGTTGGTGCAGACTCAATGGTATGAAAGACCCCTTTCCACACTGTGGGCATTCTGATTCATGGTCTCTTTCAGAACCTTATACAACATTATTAGTCTGGGAAGTGACAGAATTGGGATTAGTACTGATTTTATAAAACATATAAATTTTCCTTTACACCAAAGTTAATCATGTCAGTATCAAGCAGAGTATCCAACTGATTCTGCAAGTTTCCCATTTGCTGAGTTATTTTCAAGTGAACCCTAAGCTTAAATCTGAAATATGAATGGGAGGACCTGCACTCCACGGCTGTCAGACAAACAAATTAATTGTTTCTGGGTTTTCAGAGTCTGGACTGGACCCTGATTTAGAGTCGTAGAGTTGTACAGCATGGAATCAGATCCTTTGGTTCAACTCATCCATGCCGACTAGATGTCCTAAACTGATCTCCTCCCATTTGTCAGTGAGGCTCATGGATTGACAGTGCATTTACTGTAATATTTTGCCAATTAAAAAAAACACATCATTCAAGCCAGGCCCTAACTCTTATATAAAATGAAGTTGAGTGCAAGGCATAGCTTTGACTATCTGTCATCTGGCGTTGTTGAGGGTCTTAGGTGGATTCAAACTTAAAATAAACTTTCTCAGGAGAAAGAGGGATCACATTTCACTTTGTGGATCCGCTGTACAGCTGACTTAATTTGCTACAATGTTTCCTTGCTAAATTCCTTCTCACTTCCAAACCAAATATTTTAAATGGTCTAATGTTGGGGGATCATTGGAACTTGGGATTTTGGCAAGTATGAGATTTATTAAGGATATGATTCTCTATTGGAAACTGACTCTTCCTTTTTAAAAAAAGTGTCTGAATTCCTGCCCTGTGAACTGTACTTTTGCATGTGTCACACAAAACAGATGTCATTGCACTCACTCACTCACTCCAAAACTTCCGGCTAGAGAGGGGAGAACATGGCTACATATTTAAAGGAGTGTCAAGAAATTTGAAAGAGACACATAATTAAGAAATTGGTTTGAGTTAGGAAATGAATAATGGGTCCTTCAAACAGGATGTTTAAAATAATTCTGAAACACTTCATTTACAAAGTTGCAAGTCAACTTTCTTGCAGATGTGTGAGTCCCATAGTTTGTTCCAGTAAACACAAACACATAAACAAATCACCTAATGACATCCTGCAGGATGATTGATGTTTTGTATCCACTTTGATCCCGCCAGTCTATTCTGGAAAGACGCTCCATGTTGATGTTATTTCCACAACTGAAAACAGTACATTCCATCAAGGTGTGGTACCCCTAGCTGTCAGGATATTCTTTACTTAATTAATTTCTCTCTTGTGACAGTGGTAAATAGATGGTGCCTGAAACCATTTGGTTGTGACAATGGTCTACTCCATTCCTTAGTTAGATTACATGATGGTGGTGTAATGAAGTTGAAGGCTTTATGAGAGAGTGAATGCTGTTCTGCAATGACAGCTTACAAGAGCAGTCCCAGAGTGCACTGGAAAATTGAAAATATGTTACATTTGGCTGTGAAATAGATACTGGAGTCTGTTGCTGTTTTGACAAAAATTCAGATTTAACTAAACTGTTTAAATTATGCCCCAGAAAACTAAAACCCAATCGAGTTTGAATTTATCGTTTTGTCAACAATGAACCAATGAAATAAGTTGATGCTGGGGATATAAAAAATGATAGGCATTTTGAAAATCAGACACAGCAAGTGACATCAGGAGAGAGAGAGACTCAAGACATTGAAACACTATCTATGAAAGGTACCTTTTCAAATGAAGCACAGTCACAGTAAAAAGAAAGACGACAACTCAGGGAGATCTTCAGCTGGAAGAAGAAATATACCAAAGATGACAGCCGCTGTATGGTTTTGAAATTAAGCTGATGCAATTTTGATAAGTGTTTTATTGGAACAGTATGTTCTTATCAAGTTGGAAGCAGAAAATAAGCAGTTAAGAGAAAGGAGGGCTTAGAGTGGTTAATAGTCATTGTTTAATGTTCACTTTTAGAGTTAAAGAATAAATTAATATAATTTTCTTTAAACTGTGGAATTTGTGAGCTCTCTGTCACTCATGCTTTAACAGATTATGAGGTGTGGTGAGCGTTTCTAGGTGTTTGATCTAATTAACAGAAAGTTTCTCCACCGCGTAGTAATAGTGGCTATCCTGTTTCATTATTATGATGTCCTAAATTCCAATCCTTCTTCAAGATATCAGTCCTGTTGTAGGCAGCACAGTGATCATAATGCAATTCGATTAATATTTATAGTTAGTGAAACTTTTATAAATTGTTGGAGAAGTCTCTTGGTTTACCAAATACTGGCTCAGTGGTTAACACTGCTGCCTCACAATGACAGGAAACTGGGTTCGATTCCAGCCTCAGGCAACTGTCTGTGTGGAGTTAGCACATTCTCTCTGTGTCTATATGGGTTTCCTCTGGATGCTCTGGTTTCCTCCCACAATCTAAAGATGTGCAGGTCAGGTGAATTGGCCATGCTAAATTGCCCATAGTGTTCAGGGATGTGTAGGTTAGGTGCATCAGTCAGGGGTAAAAATGTAGAGTAATAGGGTAGGGGAATGGGTCTGAGTGGGTTACTCTTTGGAGGGTCGGCGTGATCCGAAGGGCCTGTTTCCACACTGTAAGGATTCTGTAATTCTATGAATATAAAATAAAGGCAGCTTGCTGTTTGAACAATGTGTCTACAGTTGTTATCAAAGCATCACTGAAGAGGCCAAAAATGCCCACCAAATAATGGGAGACCCTGACCCATGACAGATGAGAATTTTTTTAAAAATACTTTTGTGGATTGTGGATGTCAATGGCTGGTCAGCATCTATTGCCCATCCCTAGTTGCCCTTATTCTCAATGGGAGGGTCGCAAGCTGTTTAGAGAGGGCCACGAGCATTTTTAGAGACTGATAAAACCCTTCAAGCACTACTTGCCCAATGTGACAGAGTCTGCCGACTACGGGGTAAATTTATCAACTGCACGGGAACCCATTGAGTCAGAGTGGAATGCAAATCATCCTCCATTTCGCGAGTCTAATTCAGATGAAAGAGAAATGATGGCGAGACATGAAAATGTTGCTCATTCTCAAATTGTTCTCAATGGTTATAAAAAATTGTACCTTACTCAGAGCACTCATTATCTGATTTGCTCTGTCTCCACTAGTGTGCTAATGAAAGAGTAGCCTCATGATCCTCTGGGACTGAGGTGACTTTACCTTTCACAATGTTCAATTATTTTCTACTTTCTCTGTGTAAGCCCTCCTGAAGAAGGGCTTATGCCCGAAATGTCGATTCTTCTGCTCCTCGGATGCTGCCTGGCCTGCTGTGTTTTTCCAGCACCACATTTTTCAACTCTGGTACTCCAGCATCTGCAGTCCTCACTTTCTCTCAGCCCTCCACTTGTATTGGTTTCTCACTCAAAGGAGGATTGAGCCAGGGTATGAGATATTTAAATCCAGAGAGTGACTTGACGCTATCTGGGACTATAAAGGTTTCATTTGCTTCTCCCTAAGTGGATGTTTGCCTGTTAGCTTAACGAACATGAATATCTTCATGTGGTATTAAGATTCATGACTCTTATACAGTACAGGTGGACAACCCTTTATCCAAAATTCCAAAATCCAAAAAGTTCCAAAGTCCAAAGGTTTTCTTGTGAAGTTTTTTTCTCATTAACAAGATTTTTTTGGCGTGCAAACAGTTAACCCAACTCCACACTCACTCGATGCATGTCACTCAGATGTGACGTGGGGGGTGTGGCCCAGTACCATCAGGCCTCGATTCTCTCTGAAGGCCAATTTTACTGAGTGAGTGTGCTCCTCTGGTAAGATGTGTAAAAATTTCACCATCAAACTGTCACTTATTCTGAAAGTTCTGAATTCAGAAAACCAGCTGGTGCCAAGCATTTCAGATAAAGGATTGTGCTGTACTACTGTCCATGAAATTATGACACTAAAATTGAACAATTGCTTGCAAGCAGTGTAAATCTCACCATTAGCTGGTTCGGTTCTCATATCTGTTTCAACAAAGCTATATCTCCTCCACACTGGGTAACAACGAGGCAGTTCAAACTGATTTCCATGGGTTGGTTTCAATTACAATAATTTGATAAAATGTGTTGCTGCTAAATGAGCCAAAATGTTTTATTCTGAATCTCTCAATTCATGTTTCTGCTGGATCCAAAAAAGCCTGAATCAAATCCAAAGTTAGTCTCTTTGCCTGTAATTACAGTGCAACATCATTCTTCATTCTTCTCAATGTGGTGTTCTCTGACTTGGTTTCACCATCCATTCTCCTCCAATATGCTGTAACTCTACTCTCTACTTTGTCAGGCTTGATTCACCTATCAGCCAGGGTCCCTCTGTCAGGATCAGACACTCAGTCTTAGACTTCAGTACATGGGAGGAGCCCATGCAGTTTGAAGTGCCCACAGAACATCTTTGGCACAATATCCATTTAACCCTACTTTGCTGCACTTTCCATTTATCCCTGCATTTATTTCCTTTCTAAGTATATATTCAAGTCCCTTCTAAAACTAGAATAGAATACCTTTCATTGTCACATGTACTCAGGTACGGAAGTGCAGGTGTACAGTGAAAAGTTTACAATGTCGCCTCACCTGGAGCCATCTTGGGTGCAAACTACCTTGGTTCAGATCTAAGACACAAATTAGAAATAAAGAAAAAATAGCTATAAACTACTGTTATTCATAGTAAAAGTTAGAAAAATGAGAAATAAAGTTAAAAAGATAAACATTACAGTCTTTCCATGAAGGGTTTGTGGTAGATCAGTGCAGGGGGTTTTCATACGTGGCCTGAGTGGGCTCACAAACCACTGATGTCCCACACTGGTCCCGAGTCCAACAACTGTCCCTTTCCATTCAGGCCCTCCAGCTCGCTGGCCATCCCCATTCTGCTTGGGTCTCCAGCCCACTCTCCATCAGGGGAAAACTCCATAAAGGGGAATAAAAGAGAAAAAAAAAGTACAAAACAGGAAATAAATGGCAGGACTGGAGACGCTCCGGTTGGCATGTCCTACTCCACCACCATCTTCACTGGAAACCTAGCAAAAAGTTATGATTGAACCAGTAACAATCAGGAAGAATTTTTTGAGTGTGTACAGGATAGTTTTATGAATGCATTTGTTGACGATCCAATCAGAAAAAAGGTTAACCTTAACTGGCTATGTGCACTGAGGAAGGAAGAACTGACCACATGGGTGTACATGGAAAAGTGATCACAAAAGGATAGAATTCTTCATTAAAATAGAGAGTGACATAATTGTTTCTAAAACTAGAGTCCTGAATTTAGATAAAGGAAATTACAGTGGTATCAGAAGCGAGCAAGCTATGGTAAATCTGGAAAGTGTTACTTAAAGGATGACAATAGGCAGGCATTGGCAAACATTTAAAGATCAGATGGACCAGGTGTGGATGGCAGTTTCTTTCCTGAAAGGACATTAGTGAACAGAAGGTGAACACTATGCTGGAAGGTGGCGGTGGAGTAGGGCAAGTGAGCCTGAGTCTCTAGTGCTGTATCTGCTTTGCTTTACATTGCGTTTCTTTTTTCTCTCTCTTTTCTTTTCTCTTATTTTACTTTTAGATTAAATTAGATTAGATTCCCTACAGTGTGGAAACAGGCCCTTCAGCCCAACAAGTCCACACTGACCCTATGAAGAGCAACCCACCCAGACCCATTCCCCTACATTTACCCCTGACTAATGCACCAAACACTACAGGCAATTTAGCATGGCCAATTCACCTAACCTGTGGGAGGAAACCGGAGCACCCGGAGAAAACCCATGCAGACACGGGGAGAATGTGAAACTCCACACAGACAGTTGCCCGGAGGTGGGAATTGAACCTGGGTCCCTGGATACACCTTGTGGCAGCAGTGCTAACCACTGAGTCACCTTGCCTGTTGGGAAGAGCTCGGTCGCGGTGATGGCCTTGGGCAGGAATGGGGAGGCCCAACAGCTTGGACTCGCTGCAGTGACATCGGAGGGAGGTTCAGGTTCCCGGCAGATTCCGTCAAGGTAGCCCAACGTCAAATTGGTTTTCTGTTCCTTTAGCAGCTTCTGGTGAGGAGGAGGTTCTGCAGCGGAGGGTGCTGTGGGGATTGAGCCATTCCTCATGGCTGAAGACAAGGTGTAACCAGGCCCGGGATTCCAATGGCTGGGGTTTTCCTTGAGGCTTCCAAGTGGTATGGTTGTTCTGGTCTTGCCTGGGATTTTTTTCGGCAGCGACATTGGTCTGGGTCTTCATGCGGCGGCTCCAGTCCGTCTATGAATCCACACACCATTTTCTTTGGCGTAATGATGAGTCTGTCCCGGAATTCCAACAGACTTTTCACATATCTCAGTATGTGTGACAATAATAAACCAAATTAAGTGGAAATGCTTGTTAATGATTGCACAATAGTCAGTCGCATTTACAGCTCCTCACATAGTGAAGGCGTCTGTTCCCATAGATAGCAGAACCTGGATAGTATTCAAGCTTAAGTAGATAAGTGGCATTTAGCATTCACTGGACACCATGTGGGACAAAACAATCCACTTGGTCAGCATTATATTCACCGTCATAAAGACTGACTCCTCCAACACCAATGCACAGCGGCAGCAGTGTGTGCAATAAAGACAGCGGACTGCAGCAACTCATCCAGGCTTCTTTGACAGCACTTTTTAAACATGCAACATCTGGCACCTCAGAAAGCCTCACTACACCAATGACCCGGGTTCAATTGCAGTCTCAGGCCACTGTCTCTGTAGAGTTTACACATTCCTCCCCATGTCTGCATGGGTTTCCTCTGGGTGCTCCAGTTTCCTCCCACAATCCAGAGATATGCGGGTTAGGTGAATTGGCTGTGCTAAGTTGCCTATAGTGTCCAGGGATGTGTAGATTAGGTGCATTAGCCGGGGTAAATGTACAGTAATAGAGTAGGGGATGGGTCTGGGTTGGTTACTCTTTGGAGGGTTAGTGTGTTCTTGATTTTTTTCTAAACTTCACTTACTTTTGTGAGAAACAAAAGCTCACTCACTTTAATAATTTCAGTCCGAGACAAATATCTGAATAACAGCTTCTTTTTTATTTATACACCTATAGGTGGGTGCCTTGTCTAATTACCAGGTAAGGTAATTACAGAATGCACACTATATCCAAAAAACCCTCGCAATTTATACCATATGTTTTCCTTATTCCATTGCCTGTTCCCTGCTTCGCTTACGTCACTCATTTCCTTAAGACTTATCCCACAACTTCTGTTTATCCTGTTTTGTCCGTGACAAACTCTTATCTCTGACTCCCATAAGGGTGTTTGACGTCAGTCTATTATAGATTATTGATTAGGCATATCTTTTCTTCTATCAGCATCTATTTCCATCCAGAGGCCACTTTGACCTCTTTGATTAGGGTTAGTTCCTGTGTCTTGAGGAGGGGAAACAGATGCTTTCCTGTTTGCCCATATATCCACCATTGTTCTGTATTCATGTCTCATGCTCACATATCCTTTCTTTTTGCTGAATATGTATTTTCTCATTCCTATTCTGTATCAGAATTTATACTTGCAGAAATAACATTAATTCATTTATATCCCACAATTTCCCCTTTTTCTTTTCATTACTATCTGTTATCTTCTGCATTTTTGTCTCCCTCTTTTTTTTTTAAACATTGTTCCCAAAATTCGCAAGCATCATTTCAGAGATTTTATCCATCTTAGTCTCACTCATCTCCTTATTATTTAGTTGATAAAGTCCCTCTGTCAAATTTCCCCTCAGGGGCATTCGTTTCATCAAGGCTGTTTCAATCAGCCTCTGGGTGAGCCCTCGTATACAGGGTATGATACGACAGCCAATGGCCACCAATACCCCGACTACTACTATCAGGGAAGTAAGGACAGAAACCACCACCCCCTTCCATTTTCCAAACCAGGATTCAAGCCACCCTGTGAGAGATGTGTCAACTCCTGAATTCTCAGCCAGTTCCTCTGCTAAGGTAGTCAATCCCCGTAAGGCCCGAGTAATTGAACCATCAGGCGCAGTGTTATTAGGAATAAAGGTACAACAGCTTCCTCCTAACATCACACATACACCCCCTTTCTCTGCTAAAATCATATCAAGGGCTATTCTATTTTCCCATGCCATCCTACTCGTCGCATCAAGCTGTTCTGATATTCCTTTAACCGCCTCTCTTGTATAATTTATAAATCGCTGTTGATTATAGAAAATGTAATTTATCCAATCTACATTTTTATTAATTGTTACCTACCAAAAGAGAGCTGACTCAAAGCCTGCTGCAATCTGGTTACGAGCCTTGAATTCATCAGGTACTCCCCTAGGAACTCCTACCGAATCAAGATAAATCCTGTCATCAAAAGAAGTATCTAACAGTAATCTCTTACCCCTTCCCCTTTTTCTTACTATCTTCTCCTTCTCAAATGCCAAGGTAAATGGAATTGCCAATTGTACAATTGCGCATATCCCTTTCCAATCCGGAGGTACGGTGGGTCTCAATATATTTCCTCCACAGTACCACCACAGATCCGCACGGGGAACCTTTAATGCTGAGTAGTTCCCTCCCTTCTCCGTTTCGGTAACATTCTTAATCTCTGTACATAATTTCAGCTCCCCCAAATCTCTCGACCGGCTCGTACCTCGCCTGTGCACACATGACGTGTGATTTCCAACTGCGGCGGAAAATGTGGGGGGAACTTTTGCATCTTTCTCCTCCAAGGGAGGGAACATCAGAGATAGGGAGGTACAATTCCTATCATTCCATGCAGTCTCATCCTGATACAGGGCTATCATACATTTCATGCCCTTCCTGTCTCGCTTCCACCCGAGCGGAAAGGGAACCACCTGGGCCACTGGCCTACCGGAGGCACATGCATAGCAATTGCTTTTGTTCAGACTTTTTACAGTATACTTTACCCATTCAACCCAGGCATTTGTATCCCCGTACCCAGTCTCTATCTCGATGGTCTGTTTCAAATCCTTTACCTCTATAATTTTTACTACTTTAGGATCATCAGGAGGGGTGAAAGGTTGTATCTCATTACCCAGTCATTCTACCCGTTTTCCCTGTCCTACGCTAACTCGAAAACAACAGCCCACAAACTCCTTCCCATTTGCTTTCATTTCAATCCCAAATGTTTCATTTAATTGTATCTCATAAGTGCCACCTCCCAAAACTGCTTCATGCCATGTGGTTTTCCTTATCGTTAAATATATGGGGTTACACTTTTTATTGGGACAATCGCGTGCTGGTCGGAAGGGGGCCTGGTGTATTGTGACAAGACCATTATACCAGGTACCATCCCCGAGGCCATCCCCATAGGACTTAAGATGTATCTCTGAGTTGCGGTATTGTCTCTGATTAGCTACATTCCCACAATTTACTAAACTACATACATCAGTGTCTATTACTTGTGGATTATCAGACTCAGGAACCATTAATAATACATATGAAAATGATATTTGACAAAATCCTAATACGAAGAGGACTAGCATCATAACTCTAAGCATTCCCAGTATTCTAATCGCTATGCTAAAACACAAAAAGGCTTAATATACAATCTTACAGAAATAATCCCGCGCCCGCATCGCCACTGTATAGTCAATTACTCAAAGTCTCTTTAGTCTGAGTTTCAGCGGGTCTTGCGTTGATTCGGCTGTCCAGACTTCTTCCTCAACTGGAGGGTCCACTGGCCCTTTGATCCGAGTGTAATGAGTCCAGCCTTTTTCCGCCGTCCTTATTGCCGTTTCGGTAGTCAAAAGAGCCTGGTACGGCCCTTCCAAGTCTGGCTGCAGCTTAGTCTCTGTCCATGATTTTATTAAGACCCAATCTCCTGGCCGGATGGGATGAACAGCAAATTCAAGGGGCGGAGTCTGTGCCAATAGACCCTGTTTTCTAAGGAAAGATAAAGAGGAGGACAAGCCCAGTATATACTTCTTTAAAAATAAATTTTTAGTTTCAGGAATTGGCAATTCTCCCTGCGTTCCCAAATAAGGTAATCCAAATAAAATTTCATAGGGGGATAGTCCCAAATCTTTCCTCGGGGCTGTTTGTACTCGCAAGAGAGCTATAGGTAAACATTTGGTCCAAGGGAGTCTGGTTTCTATGATCAATTTAGAGAGCTGTCGTTTGAGTGTTTGGTTCATTCTCTCGACTCTTCCTGATGATGGTGGATGCCATGGAGTATGGAATTCCCAGGAAATCCCCAACCCCTTCATTACCCCCTGTAACACTTTAGAGGTAAAATGAGTTCCTTGGTCGGAATCTATACGGTTCACTAACCCATATCGGGGAATTATGTGCTCTAATATTGTTTTAGACACCCCATTTGCAGTGGCGGTAGCCAGGGGGTATGCTTCAACCCAACCAGATAAATGATCTACTATGACCAACATATATTTTAATCTTCCTACTCTAGGTAGTTCAGTATAATCTACTTGTATACTCTGAAAGGGTCTCAATCCTGGGTCTCTTCCTCCCTGGGCCTGTTTTCTCAGAACTTTTTTATTTACCTTTCTGCATATTATGCATCCCTCACATATTTGTTTAGCAATGGTATATATCCCTTTACATCCATATTCCCTAAGAACTAAATCACACATTGCTTGTACTCCCCAGTGACTGCCTTGGTGTAGGATAGCCATAATCTTTCGCATCATCATTTTGTTTAACATTTCCCTTCCATCAGATAACTTCCAATGCCCGTCAGCTGTCTTTGTAGCCCCTAAATCTCTCAATTCTCTTTCTTCTTTTTCAGTAAATATAGGAGCTTCCCTAGGACCTGGAACAGTAGGTATTAGGGAATGAATCACCACTTCTTGTGGGTTCAGGGCGGCTTCCCTAGCCACTTCATCAGCTAATCTATTTCCCCTAACCTCTGGTTCATTTCCTTTCTGATGACCATTTACGTGCACTACGGCTATCTCTTGGGGGAGTAACAAAGATTCCAAGACCCGTTTAATCAATTCTTCATGAACTAATTCCTTCCCCCGGCTATTGATCAATCCTCTTTCCTGCCATATCTTTCCGAACGTGTGCACAACACCAAATGCATATTTAGAATCAGTGTATACTGTTCCCTCTTTATTTTCTAATGTCCTAAGGTCTCTCTCCAATGCATAGAGTTCGCAGGTCTGAGCTGACCACCCATTTGGCAACCTTCCTGCCTCCACCACACGACCTTCTGTCCCGTCTACGACTGCATACCCATTATGCCTTTTCCCTTCAATCACCCGGGATGACCCGTCTATAAAAAGTCTAGCCCCTGCATGAAGTGGAACATCTCTCAGGTCCATATGGACCTTAGTTTGGGTATTCAACAATGTCAAGGCAGTCATGCCCTGGATTCTGAGGAGAGTCTCCTTCCCCTTTCCAAAGAAAAGCAGCTGGATTTAAACAATTGTCGGTGACCAACACTAAATCATCCTTTTCTATCAGTATCGCCTCATATTTCAAAATCCGCGAGTCTGTCAACCATCGCCCAGCTTTTTGGTTTAGGATTGTTCTCACTTGATGTGGAGTGCTTACTATTAGGGCTCCCCCAAATGTAAGTTTTCTGCTTTCCTCCACCAACAGTGCAGTGGCAGCCACAGCCTGCACACACTCAGGCCACCCTAGGGATACTGGATCCAATAGCTTTGAAAGATATGCTACTGGCTGATTCATCCCTCCCCACCTCTGGGTTAATACTCCTAAAGCCGCTCCCTTATCTACGGTGACAAAGAGGTGGAAGGGTTTATCTAGGGAGGGTAAGGCTAACACGGGGGCATAAATCAAATCTCTTTTGAGTTTCTCGACTAGTTCTTTTTCCTCATCATTCCAATTTAGATGTTCTGGCTCCCCCTCTATTAGTTTGAGATATAATTTCCTAGTCTTCTGAGCATAGGAATCTATCCACAATCTGCAATATCCCGTTAGACCCAAAAATTTCATACTATTGTGGGCGGCACGGTGGCACAGTGGTTAGCACTGCTGCCTCACAGCGCCAGAGACCCGGGTTCAATTCCCGCCTCAGGCGACTGACTGTGTGGAGTTTGCACATTCTCCCCGTGTCTGCGTGGGTTTCCTCCGGGTGCTCCAGTTTCCTCCCATAGTCCAAAGATGTGCAGGTCAGGTGAATTGGCCATGCTAAATTGCCCGTAGTGTTAGGTAAGGGGTAAAGGTAGGGGTATGGGTGGGTTGCGCTTCGGCGGGGCGGTGTGGACTTGTTGGGCCGAAGGGCCTGTTTCCACACTGTAAGTAATCTAATCTAAAAAAAAAAATTGCGTAACTCTCGTTTAGTGCTGGGCAGTGGCATCCCCACTATTCCCTCTATCCGCTCCGGGCTTATCTTTCGCTTACCCTCACTCACTAAATGTCCCAAGTATTTTACTTCTTGCTCCACATATTGTAATTTGTTTTTAGATACTCGCAGGCCCTGCTGGCCCAGAAAATTCAATAATTTGTTAGTGGCTTCTATTACTCTGTCTCTTCTTATTCCTGATACTAAGAGGTCATCTACATACTGCAACAGGGTAGTCCCCTTGGGGCTGCTAAATTTCTCCAATATTTGTTCTAACTTCTGTCCAAATAAATTCGAGGATTCCGTAAACCCCTGGGGGAGCACAGTCCATCGGTATTGCTGTTTCCGCCCTGTCTTGGGATCCTCCCATTCAAAAGCAAACAAATTCCTACTTTCCTCCGCCAAGGGACAAGCCCAAAAGGCATCCTTTAAATCTATCACACTAAACCATTTGTGGTCATGAGGGATCTTACTTAATAACGTATAGGGGTTTGGCACCACTGAGTGCCTGACCTGTACTATCCGATTTAATGTTCTCAAATCTTGCACCAATCGATAAGTTCCATCAGATTTCTGTACTGGTAGAATTGGGGTATTATAAGGAGACATATATGGTTCCAACAGTCCATCTCTAATCAGTCCCTCAATTACTGGCTGCAGTCCCCGTTTACCTTCTATGGAAATAGGATATTGTCGTTCACAGACAACGTCCCCTTTCCGTTTTAAATTTATTAAAAGGGGAGGGATCTGTAGTTTTCCACGATTCCCTTCTCTAGCCCATACTATAGGGTCTATCTCTCTCTCTGCATCCTCTGTCAATATTGCCAGTTGTACAACTAATTCTTTTTCCTGAATTCCAATCTCCAGTCCTAAAAGGATAATTAGGTCTCTCCCCATTAAGTTACTTCCTATATCAGGGATATACAGCAGTTCCCCTGTAACCCTACCTTTAGGACCTTCTATCATCATAGGTTCAAATAGTGGAATAGTAAATCCTTCCCCTTTCACCCCCGAAACAGTAATTGACCGTGTTAACATTTCTACTTTCTTTGGTTTAAAATTCAGTGATGACCGTGCTGCCCCCGTATCTACTAGGAAGACTACCTCTTCCCTACAGGGTCCCACCTTCAAGTTTATCAAGGGTTCCTGGTGGGCCCCCGAGGGCAGGAACCCCTGACACCCATATTCTTCATCATAATTCATAAGCGGAATTGCCTTTTCTTCCCTTTGTAGATCAGGACACTCCCGCTTAAAATGCCCTATCTTTCCACAATAATAGCATCCTGCCTATAGTGACTTCCATCTCTGCCCCTGTCGCTCAAACCCTCTATCAAATGTTCCCCCTTGTCCTCTCCCTCTTCCTCTTCCTCTCTGCCCTACATGCTGCCTCCTGTCACTCCGGTTGCTCACTATTGGTTCCATTCTCCTCTTAATTACCTCATCAACCGTAGCTACCATCATTTTCGCCTTCTGTTTTTGTCTCTCATCCTCTCTCTTTACCAACACTTTCTGTGCCTCTCTCAACAATTCATCTAATGATTTTTCGCTCCATCCTTCTATCTTCTGTATCTTTCTCTGTATGTCTGGCCATGCTTTTGTCACAAAATGTACTTTCAAAAGACCCTGTGCCACTGGGTCCTCAGGGTTCATTCCAGAGTATTTCCGCATTGAGTCCCTTAATCTTTGCAAGAAAGCTGAGGGAGTCTCATCTTTCTCCTGTCTAATTTCAAAGGCTTTAATCAAATTCTGTGACTTCGGAACTGTCTCCCTTACTCCTTTTAGAATCAGGTCTTTTAATTCCCTCATTTCTTCTCTATGCTCCGGGTTTTGGTTTTCCCACTGGGGGTCTCTGAGGGGAAACTTCACCTCTCCCTGTCCAGCATCCCCATCTCCAATCGGGTGTTCCCTGTCCCATATTTTAATGGCAGCTCCTCGTATAAGTCCCCTCTCCTCCCCAGTAAATAGTATATTCAAAATAGACATTAATTCAGCCCAGGTATACAGACTGGGCCCCAAAAATTGATCAATTTGTTCAGACAACCCCACCGGATCCTCAACCAGGACCTTCATTTCCTTTTTAAATGTTCTGACCTCCCCACTGGTGAGGGGGGCACTTACAAACCCAATCTCTTTGTCCCCTATGGGTACCTCCCGAAGGGGATAAGTCGTTACGTTTTTCCCCTTTTTCTTTTGTTTTCCCCCCTTAGACTTTGATTTAGATTCTCCGGAGGCCTCCTCTACATCTACTGTAGCTTCCCTTTCTTTTGCTGAGAATTGAGGGTCAGGAACAACAACATCCCCAGCCCCTGTCCCTTCGTCCTCCTCTTGTGAATCATCTGTTCCCTGTCTGTCTATCTGTCCTCCTTCCCCTTGTTCACCTAACCTGATTTTATGGTACGGGGGGGGCAAACAGTTAAGAGGATCCCAGGGACTGGGTGGGGCAGAGGGGGAATCCTTTGTCTTTACTAACATCATTCCCAAACTGCCCTTCCAACAGGACGCATAATCCGCCTCCTCTTGACTAAAAGGTTGTTTTCCATTCACATACAACCCTAAATACTGACAGACCCAATCCTCGTCCGAACCATACTTTGGCCAGAAGACAGCCGGACGAAGGATTGGTTCTTTGGTCCATACTAAACAACAATATTCAATCATTTTCTTTTTATTTTTTGCCCTTGTACAAGTATTACTTGTCCAATCCCACAACATCCTCCCCTACGGACTTTCAGGAGGAATGTTACCAGGGACTTTTTTATCCCTTACTCCGTGACAGCTATTCTGCCTACCCCCCATTTTCCCGGGGCCCTCGCTAGTCCCCCAGCGAGTAAATTCCTCTTTTCCCGGCCACCAAGGCAATACTTAAAAGTCAATTTTCTTACCTTGGTCTGTGCACAGAATTGTCTGGCCCCTTTTGTCACCGTATCTTCTATCGAGCTCCTATCACTGTCTGATTCAGAAGTCTCTCTTATAGGATTCACATCAGTCACCCAAGGGAGCAGACCAAACCGGGACACGAGACCGCTCCTCAATGGGGAACGGGACGCGTCTTCCCAGTGTCCAAGGCCAGCCACTCCCCCCGGTGATGGAAGAAAATCCCGGACGAGCCCCCAATTGTGAGAAACAAAAGCTCACTCACTTTAATAATTTCAGTCCGAGACAAATATCTGAATAACAGCTTCTTTTTTATTTATACACCTATAGGTGGGTGCCTTGTCTAATTACCAGGTAAGGTAATTACAGAATGCACACTATATCCAAAAAACCCTCGCAATTTATACCATATGTTTTCCTTATTCCATTGTCTGTTCCCTGCTTCGCTTACGTCACTCATTTCCTTAAGACTTATCCCACAACTTCTGTTTATCCTGTTTTGTCCGTGACAAACTCTTATCTCTGACTCCCATAAGGGTGTTTGACGTCAGTCTATTATAGATTATTGATTAGGCATATCTTTTCTTCTATCAGCATCTATTTCCATCCAGAGGCCACTTTGACCTCTTTGATTAGGGTTAGTTCCTGTGTCTTGAGGAGGGGAAACAGATGCTTTCCTGTTTGCCCATATATCCACCATTGTTCTGTATTCATGTCTCATGCTCACATATCCTTTCTTTTTGCTGAATATGTATTTTCTCATTCCTATTCTGTATCAGAATTTATACTTGCAGAAATAACATTAATTCATTTATATCCCACACTTTTATGTCTGCTGCACTACTGTTCGTTCTCAAAAAGGTTTTTGAAGTTTGAAAACTGTTTTTCTCAACAGGAATGCTGAAGACCCATTGATTAACTCCAGCATTTTCTGGTTTTGTCAGATCACTGATGAAAATTAACAATCAAAGGGATTAACCTGAACCATGTAACAAAGTGATATGTGCCAATGCCAGAACAGTGCATCTGTCTGTTATGTAAGTGATTGTTGATATGTTGCAGTGTACTGCTGCTTGAGGTTGACTTTGAATATTCTTCCCTATTTAATGAATCTGATTGCACATGGGCAAATCAAGAAGTCAAACTTCCATGCTTTTGCCTTTTTAATTACTTTGAATCTTAGTCAAAAGGAACCACAGTAATAAATATACAAGGTGTAATTTATGCTAATATTTGAATATTGCTACTTTGTATGATTATCCACTGCACCAGTCCTGTTCCTTCTGATTGAGAGAGATCTGATGAACCTCTGCTGTCAATCCTGACACCCAGAGCTAACTGTTTTGAGAAATAACATTGCCATTGATATTTCGGTACACACTCTGAGCTCCTCAAAGGCTTATCTCTAACATGTTCTTCATCCACTAGAAAGGAGAGTGTATGGTCATGTATTTTTTTTAAAAAAGATTTGGATCTTTCAGAAATAAAAGTACAAAATGCCACTCCAAGAACTTTTCGCAAGATCTTATATTCTGGGATTTAACAACCGTGATACTGCAATGTTGAGACTGCTGACAGAAACTTCACTTGGTCGGGGGTGGGGTGGGGGGGAAGGTTTTAAATCATTTTATTTTCTCCAGAGACTTTTCTATGGTCATGTAACTTTAAATGTTAAAGTACATGCTCCTTTGAATTGCAGAAAGGAATATATAAAATCATGAGATACTCCTCTAGCGATTTTTCAACTTTTCCTCCTTTCAAAATTCTTCGAATTTTAGCATTGCAAAATGTAGGCATGCAGGTACAGCAGATCATTAGGGAATCATAAAGAATGTTGCTGTTTGTGAGAAGGGGGTTGGACTGCAAAGGCATGGATGTCTTGCCACAGTTGTGTCAGCCATTGCTGAGAACTCAGCAAGAGGACAACGTGCAATCTTTGTCTCCTTCCTTAAGAGTTGATATACTTGCACTGGAAGCAGTGTAGAGAAGGTCTGATTCCAGCAATTAAATTTGTATCTTATGAGGAAAGGTTGAAAATTTGGATCTACGCTCATGTAAGTTTGCAAGTCTCAGAGGTGATGTATAAGACATTTGGAGGCTTGAAAAGGTGGATACTAGGAGGATAAAGCCATAAGAATAGAAAGCATTGTTACAAAACCATAACATTCCTACAGTATTGAAGCAGACCATATGGCCCATTGAATCCAGAATGACCCTCCAAAGAGCTTCCCAAGCCAGCCCCACCACCACCCCCACCCCCACCCCACCCCTCAAAACACTATCCCTGTGAAACTGCATTTCCCATAGTTAACACACCTAGCCTGCATACCCCTTGACACTACAGACAATTTAGCATGGCCAATCCACCTAACCTGTACACCTTTCGACTGTGGGAGGAAACCCACTGTTATGAAGGTGTAGAGGTATACTGTACCATTAAGAGAGTTGAAAAGCTAGCAAGGGCTGACAAAGCACAGAGTCCTGAACAAGGTAACAATGTAACACTTGTTCAATACAAACAGCAGCAGATGAGTTGCCATGAAACAAAATCAAATTCAAATTCAGCCAGTTTAAATTATGCCCTAAGATAATAAAATTCAATCAAATTTGAATTTAGTATTGTAATAATATTAAAATCAATGAAACAATCTGATGTTTTGGGTATAAAAATGGACATTTTTAACAGTTAAAGGGGAGAACTGCCAAAGACCAACAAATGTAGACGAGTAGCTGAAGAACTCACTGAAAGGTACCTGTGTGGGGGGAGGGGGGGGGGGTCAGCAGAACATTGAGGTTGACCTGGAGAGAATCTACAAAGAAGAATCGGCAAAGCTGACTGGTTATGGAACATGATTATTTTCTTTTTGTAAATCTTAATCAGGATTTTTTTATTGGACTCTTACTGTAGAGTGGGAGATAAAGGATAGGTTTAAGAGGAAGGGCTTTTAAATATTCTCTGTTGGAATTAAAGAATAAAGTGTGAATGTTTACTTTAAAGAGTGAGCTCTGGGAGCTTCTTTGCCTCTCGAATTTGAACAGATTACAACACGGGGTGAATCTTTTCTGTGTTGCTGGTTTAACAGTTTTGGGGGCTTTTGTGCACGATTTCAATGAGTTTAGACAGATCAAGTCTGAGATTTGGACAGATTTGAATAGATTTGGGGTACGTAAAAGCCCAGTAGATTTAAACACTTGCAGGTTAGTGTCCTCGGTCTTTAAATAAAACATAGGTGAGACAATTTGTTTAATTTCGATGACTTATGGTTGATTAAAAAAAAAGAGAAATGGCTCTTTAAACTGCTAAAGAGGTTCTGGGATTTGAAGATGATTCTCAAATTGGCCAAGGAAAGAAAAAGAATTATGAAAGTTAGATTTGGGTCTAACCAAGGACAAAAGTAAAGCTGAAATTGTAAGGGAATTACTCAACACTTAGGTGTATCAGAGAAACAGACAAGTGCAATAGAGATCGAAAAAAATTAAATTACAACTGAGGAAAATTGAGTTAGAAGATAAACAAAGGGAGAGAAGAAAGAGAAAGAGAGAGAAGGGGGGAGAGTAAGGAAAAAGAGAGAGAAGGTTATTAGCTGAGCAAAGAGAGAAAGAAGAAACGGAAAGAGAAAAAAAAAGAGGGGGGAAAAGGAAGGAGAGAGAAGGCCCTTAGTGGAGCAAAAAGAGAAAGTTTGAACTTGAGAAGTGCATCTTAGTCAGCAAAGTCAAGCTAGCAGGTGGAGATTAAAAGAAAAAAGGTAGTAATATATGCAAATTTGTCAAAACTCTGCCACATTTTGATGAGAAAGGTATTGAAGCCTTTATTATTTCATTTGACAAATTGGCTGGGCAGATGCAGTTGTCCGAGGATTTATGGGTAATGCTAGTTCAGACTAAACTGGTAGGCAGAGCTAGTGAGGTATTTGCTGTGCTGTCAGATGAGGTGTCAAGAGATTAAGAAGAGGGTAAACAGGCTATTTTAAGTGCTTATGAATTGGTACCAGAAGCACAGACAGCAGTTCAGAAACACAAAGAAGGGACTAGGTCAGACTTACGTTGCGTTTAAAAGAATTAAACATAGCCATTTTGATAGATGGGTGCGTACTTTAAAAATAGATAGGACCTTTGAGGCTCTAAGAGATTATTCTGCTGGAGAATATTAAAACTCACTTTCAGAGATGATAAGAATTCACACGGAGGAACAGAAAATTCAGGAAGTGAGAAGGGCAGCAGAATTAGTAGATGAGTACATGTTGGTGCATAAGACAAGCTTCCAGCTAGAATTTCATCCTGTGAGGAATAGAAGTTGGGAGGAGGGGAGATCCTATGCTATGAAACCATGTGTAGAAAACACTGGTAAGAGTTTATCACAGGTTAAAGAAGAAGCCCAAGAGGGTGGAAAGGAGGTGAAAGGCCTCAGGTGTTTCCACTGTTGTAAAGTGGAATACATAAAGTCACAGTGCTGGTTGTTAAAGAAAGGTGCTGTGGGAAACTAACAGTGGGAATGATTGACAGAGCATCAGTCCCAGAAATCCAGTTTGTTCTTGGGAATGACTAAGCAGGATCCAAGGTGAAAGTGACTCCCCTTGTTGTGGAGAAGCCCAAGGAACACCAAGAAGCTAAACCAGTGGTATTAATGAAAGGAGTAAATGAAATCCAAGAAGAGCCGAGGAGCTGCAGGAGAGTGCACAGCCTGGGCAGGTTCTGGATTAGTGGTGCTGGAAGAGCACAGCAGTTCAGGCAGCATCCAACGAGCAGCGAAATCGACGTTTCAGGCAAAAGCCCTTCATCAGGAATAAAGGCAGTGAGCCTGAAGCGTGGAGAGATAAGCCTAGGCAGGGGCTGGGTATGGAGTTAGTACCTGATCTCGACAAAGAATTCACCTCTATGGGTAAAGTTTACTCAGAAAGAATCGGAGGAAAAGTGCAAGAAGTTATAATTTTGAGAGATACTGGATCTAACCAGTCACTGAGAGTGAGGGATGAGTGTATGAGCACTCTGTCTGATCTGTTACCCGAGAATATGGTAATTTGTGGGATAGATGGGCAGATATCTAGCGTTCCCCGATGTAAGATCAGGTTGGAGATCGAACTTAAGACTGAGGAAGTAACAGTGGGAATGATTGACAGAGCATCAGTCCCAGGAATCCAGTTTGTTCTTGGGAATGACTGAGCAGGATCCAAGGTGAAAGTGACTCCCCTTGTTGTGGAGAAGCCCAAGGAAGACCAAGAAACTGAGGAGTTAAAACAGAAGTATCCTGGTATTTTCCCCAAAAGATAGAACCCTAAGGTGAAAATGGAGACCATAGCAGGTTAGTGCAGAGGACAAGTGGGCTGAAGTGCACCAGATTGTATTGCAGGTAGCATACAGACAGGAGGTGTTACGAGTAGCACATGAACTTCCAGTAGGAGGTCACCCAAGGGTATGAAAGACTCAGGCTAAGGTACAAAAACATCTTTATTGGCCTGAAATGCACAAGAATGTAGTTAACTTTTGCCGTACGTGTCATTCATGCCAGATGGTAGGTCAGCCACAGGCAGTAATAAAACCAACACCTTTGTTGCCAATTCTGGCATTTGAAGAACCTTTCACACGGGTTATAATTGATTGTGTAGATCCCTTCCCGAGAACTAAAAGTGGGCATCAGTACTTGTTCACCATAACGGATGTGTCTACCAGATTTCCAAAGGTAATTCCATTACAGAGTCAAAGCAAAAAAAGTGGTAGAGGATTTCGTAGCTTTCTTCACATGGTGGGCTACCCAGAGAGATTCAGTTGGACTAAGGCTCAAATTTTACTGCTAGGCTGTTTAAGCAGGTTATGAATAGCTTAGGTACACAACACTTGAAATCCAGTGCGTATCATCCTGAATCCCAGGGAGCTGCTAGTAACAAAGAGTTGGAGCTGTACTGCTATAGGAAGATGATGGGATTGAATGTCAGTTGGCTACTTTTCGAAGAAACTCAACATCCACCAGAGGAATTACTCCACGATTGAAAAAGACCTATTGAATTTGATACTGGCCTTACAACATTTCAATGTGTATGTCATAAACAATGTGTCAGAGAAGATTGTGTACACAGCTCACAATCCTCTTATATTCTTGGAATGCTTCAAAGACAAGAATATGTGACTATTTTGTTGGAGTCTTATGTCACAGCCTTTCAATTTACATATCGCACATGTTGTGGATCACAAGAATTTAATCACAAATGTGTTATCAAGGATTTAACTGATAAAGTATAGATAAGATTAATATCTATTCAGTGTTATATTTCTGTGGGAACAAGTTAATATGAACTTAGATAAAAGTCATATTTATGTCAGGATATTGTGGTTAATAGAGAAAAAAAAGAAGCCATCTTTACATTATGATGGTTCATTTTTTCTTAAGGGGAGAGGTGTTATGAAAGTGTCTAGTTGTATTGTACCTTTAAGAGAGTTGAAAAGTTAGCATGGACTGACAAAGCACGGAGAGTCCTGAATAAGGTAGCAATATAACACTTGTTCAAAATATATAGCAGCAGTGAGTTGCCATGAACAAAAACAAAATCAAATTCAGCCAATCAGTTTAAATTATGCCCAAAAAGAATAGATCAGAGATGATCTCATTGAATGGTGGAACAGGCCTGAGGGGCTGAAAGTCCTACTCCTGTTCCTATAACAAAGAACAAAGAAAATTTACAGTCCAGAAACAGGCCATTTGGCCCTCCAAACCTGAGTCAATCCAAATCCACTGTCTAAACCTGTCGCCCAATTCCTAAATATCTGTATCCCTCTGCTCCCCACCTACTCATGCAGCTGTCCAGACACCTCTTGAATATATCTACCGTGCCTGCCTCTACTACCTCTGCTGGCAACTTGTTCCAAGTACCTACCATCCTCTGTGTAAAGTACTTGCCGCGTGTATCATCCTTAAACTTTTCAACTCTCACCTTGAGCGTGTGGCCTCTTGTTATTGAATCCTTCACCCTGGGAAAAAGCTTGTCTCTATCCACCCTGTCTATACCCTTCATGATTTTGTAAACCTCAATCTCCTTTTTTCTAGTGAAAATAAACCTAACCTACTCAACCTCTCTTCATAGCTAGCACCTTCCAAACCAGGCAACATCCTCAAACCTCCTCTGCATCCTCTCCAAAGCATCCACATCCTTTTGGTAATGTGGCAACCAGAACTGTACAAATTATTCTAAATGCAGTTGAACCAATGTTGTGCATAATTTTAACATGACCTGCCAGCTCTTATACGCAATATCCTGCCGAATGAAGGCAAGCATACCATATGCCTTCTCGACCACTATCCACTTGTGCAGCAACCTTCAGGGTACAATGGACCTGAACTCCCAGATCTCTCTGCTCATCAACTTTTCCCAAGGCTCATCATTTATTGTATAATTTGCTCTAGATTTAGACTTCCCAAAATGCATTACCTCATTTGCCTGGATTGAACTCCATCTGCCAGTTCTCCACCCAACTCTCCAGTCTATCTATATTCTCCTGTATTCTTTGACAGTCCCCAATGCTTTGTTACTCCACCAATCTTGGTGTCATCTGCAAACTTGCTGATCATACCAACAGTGCCCTCTTCCAGGTCACAAACAGTGGTCCCAGTGCTCATCCCTGCAGAATACCACTGGCTAACTTTCTCCATTTTGAAAAACTCCCTTCAACTACTACTTTCTGCCTTCTGTTGCTCAACCAGTTCTTTATCCACCCAGCTAGAATGCCCTGCACACCATGTGACTTCACTTTCCCTATTACTTTACCATGGGGAACCTTATCAAATGCCTTACTAAAGTCCATGCATATGACATCTACAGCCCTTCCTTCATCTATCAAATTGGTCACTTCCTCAAAGAACTCTAAGCTGGTAAAACACAATCTCACCCGCACAAAACCACGTTTCCTATCAGTGATAAGCCCATTCTATTCCAAATATAAATAGATTTTATCCCTCAGTACCTTTTCCAGCAACTTTCCCACCACCGACATCAAGCTCGCTGGTCTGTAGTTACCTGGAATATCCCTACCACCCATCTTGTACAGGGGGACAACATGAGCAGTCCTCCAGCACCTCGCATGTGTAAGAATGCTGCAAAGATATCTGTCAGGGTCCCAGCTAATTCCTCTCTTGCCTCCCTCAGCAACCTGGGATAGATCCCATCCAGTCCTGGAGATTTGCCCACCTTAACCTCTAGCCTACACAACACATCTTCCCTACTTATGGCAAGATGACCCAGAGTAATCAAACTTCTATCTCTAATCTCAACATTCATCATGTTCCTCTCCTCAGTGAACACTGATGCAAAGTAATCATTCAGAAGCTCACCCATTCTCCAGGTTCGATACACAGCCTCCCTCTGTTATCCTTGAGTGGACCAATCCTTTTTCTAGTTATCCACCTGCTTCTTATATAAGAATAAAAGGCTTTGGGATTCTCCTTAATTCTGCTCGCTAAAGCTATTTCATGACCCTTTTTAGCCCGCTTGATTCCTTGTTTAAGATTGATCCTATTTTCCCGATATTCCTCCAGGGCCTGTTCTGTTTGTAGCTGCCTGGACCTCATGTACACTTCCCTTTTCTTCTTGGCTAGTTGTACAATTTCTCCTGTCATCCATGGTTCACAAATCTCATCTTTCCTATCCTTTGCTTTCAACGGGACATGCTTATCCTGCACTATCTTTGAAAGTCTCCCATATATCAAATGTAGACTTCCCTTCAAATAGCTTTGTCCAATCCACATTTCCCAGCTCCTACCTAATTTTGATATAATTGGCCTTGGCCCAGTTTAGTACTCTTCCCTTAGGACCATTCATCTTTGTCTATGAGTATTCTAAAACATAGAGAAATATGGTCACTCTTCCCAAAGAAATACCCCACCGTAACTTCCACCACCTGGCTTGGCTCATTCACCGTCAAATATGTCCCTTTTCCTTTTTGGACTATTGACATACTGCTCTAGAAAACTCTGATGCTTCTTACAAATTTTGCCCTATTCAGACCTCTGACGTTAAGTGTCCCCCAGTCAATGTTGGGAAAATTAAAATCTCCCATCACCACCGCCTTGTTGCCTCTACATCTTTCCATAATCTGTTTACCTATTTGTTCTTCGACCTTATGCTCACTGTTGGGAGACCTGTAATACAGCCCCAACAATGTAATTGCACCCTTCTTATTTCTCAGCTCTACCCATATTGCCTCACTACTCAAGCCCTCCATAGTGTCCTCCTGTAGCACAGCATGATATCATCCCTGACCAGCAATGTAACTCCTCTCCCAACTTTTCCTTCCCTCCCTGTCCTGTCTGAAGCATCTATATCTTGGAACATTTAGTTGCCATCAACCATGATCTTGGCAACTGCTGCCCTCCCTTGGTGAGCCATCTCCCCCAACAGTATCCAAAATGGTATACCTGTTTTGGAGGAAGACGACCACAGGGAACACCTGCACTGCCTTCCTACTCTTTTTCTGCTTTTTGGTCACCTATTCACTGTCTCCCTCAGCAATTCTCACCTGCGGTGTGACCAGTTCACTGAATGTGCTATCCACGACCTCCTCAGCATTGCAGATGCTCCACAGCGAGTCCATCCACAGCTTCAGAGCCATCATGCTGTCAAACAACAGCTGCAGCTGGACACTTCTTGCAAGTGTAATAGTCAGGAATGTCAGCCATGTTCCTGAGCTGCCACATCAAGCAAGATAGCACATGCCATGAGTCTGAGGTCACCTGCCATTGTAAGCATAGCTTTATATCAACTAACTAAAACCAAATAATATACTTAAATATATGAAAGAAAAGAAAGAGAAAAAATAAAGTCCTTAGCTTACAGAGTCTTTTTCGTCTGGTTAGAGGAGGGGGGGGGGCAGAGTCACAGAGATGTACATCATGGAAACAGACCCTTTGGTCCAACCCGTCCACGCTGACCAAATATCCCAACCCAATCTAGTCCCACCTGCCAGCACTCGGTCCATATCCCTCCAAACTCTTCCTATTCATATACCCATCCAAATGCCTCTTAAATGTTGCAATTGTACCAGCCTCCACCACTTCCTCTGGCAGCTCATTCCATACACATACCACCCTCTGCGTGAAAAAGTTGCCCCTTGGTCTCTTTTATATCTTTCCCCTCTCACCCTAAACCTATGTCCTCTAGTTCTGGACTCCCCGATCCCAGAGAAAAGACTTTGTCTATTTATCCTATCCATGCCCCTCAATTTTGTAAACCTCTATAAGTTTACCCCTCAGCCTCCGACGCTCCAGGGAAAACAGCCCCAGCCTGTTCAGCCTCTCCCTGTAGCTCTGATCCTCCAACTCTGGCAACATCCTTGTAAGTCTTTTCTGAACCCTTTCAAGTTTCACAACATCTTTCCGATAGGAAGGAGACCAGAATTGCATGCAATATTCCAACAGTGGCCTAACCAATGTCCTGGACAGCCGCAACATGACCTCCCAACTCCTGTACTCAATACTCTGACCAATAAAGGAAAGCATACCAAATGCCTTCTTCACTATCCTATCTACCGGTGACTCCATTTTCAAGGAGCTATGAACTGCCACTCCAAGGTCTCTTTGTTCAGCAACACTCCCTCGGACCTTACCATTAAGTGTATAGGTCCTGCTAAGATTTGCTTTCCCAAAATGCAGCACCTCATATTTATCTGAATTAAACTCCATCTGCCACTTCTCAGCCCATTGGCCCATCTGGTCCAGATCCTGTTGTAATCTGAGGTAACCCTCTTCACTGTCCATGACACCTCCAATTTCTAAACATGTAGTATCTCGGGTTTAGCCGCTGGCCAAATATATACTATGTCCTTACCTTCCCAGCACCCTCCTGGTCTTCACATCACCTCTGCTCTGTCTCCCGCTACTCCCGGACAGGAAAAATGTTCTTAAGTTGCTTCCTCTACTTTACTCTTTCAGCCCCTCAATTCCAGCTCTTACTCAAAGTCACATACCCAATGATATGTTGCACTAAATTCACTATTTATCTATGCTCCCAACAGAAAGGGTACATCTGACTCTGCTGATGAGGATTCAATTTCATTTGGGTCTGAATTAAGCCCCTCTTCCAATACACCTTGAAAACAAACCTGTTCAAATCTTCCAACTGCAGATTTTTAAATTGTAGGTTTTATGGTAATGTTTACATAAATTGCAATCTAAATTACATTTGCAGAAATTAACAATTTAGACACTTTCTCCCCATACAAATGTATGTGCTCAGTCTATGGATATTTCCCCGTGAGGAAATCTGGATCTGGGGATACACTTTAACAACAAGAATTCTCCCATTAAGGTTACACGTCACATCAGTTACATGATGCTTTGATCTTTTACTCTAATTTCAGTGTCCTATGATCCTGCCCCACTCACTACCTGATGAAGGAGCAGTGCTCGGAAAGCTATTACTTCCAAATAAACCTGTTGGACTTTAATAACCTGGTGTTATGTGATTTTTAAACTTTGTCCACCCCAGTACCTCCACATCTGTTAAAAGTGAGTGAAAGAGAACTCTTAATTTCCACTATTTAAAGAAAAGTAACAATTTACTCTCCTAACAGAACACTAAACAGAAACTATTAACAAATTCAAGCCCTTGTTTTCTTAATTAATTACTATCTGAATTCAACTATACAAAAATGCTGCTCCAATTATTAAACATTATGTTAATCTAAACTCAAGTCCACACAGTCTCTGTCTTCTCCGCTGACTTCAGTCTTCCATCTGCTGATCTTCCTGGGTCATCTTCTTACTACTTTTACAGGAGAAAGTACCTTTTGATAAAGAGTGCCTTCTTATTTCTTTGACAGCAAGATGTTAGATGGATAGCTAGCACTCCAGCTCTACAGTCATTGCTCTGCTGTTTGGTGGCAGTTGCTCTGACCAATTTTCAAAATGCTCCGGTTTTATACTCCCCAACATCGTACTTGGTCATTGGTCAAATTTTGTCAATACAATAAATTCAAACTCAATTGGGTCTTAGCATCCTGGGCATGATTTAAATTAATTGGTTAAATTTGAATTGTTGTCAAAACAGCAACCAAAACACAGGTACCCAAATAACAACTGTTTGCTACATTTAAACATTTTTGGAACAGCCTGTCCCTTAGCTGTTCTGTTGTGGCAGCTGTGGCTGTATATTAAATTTACTTTAAAAATTCAGAAAAAAACACTTTCGATCTTAAAGTGAACATATACTCTTTTGACTTCGTAACAGTGTCATGACTCCCTGTTATCTTCATAGCCCTTGACTACAATCTTTATAAGTGTATCAGAACATAGGAAACAGACCCAAGCTTAGGTAGTGCACTTGGCCCCATCTTGCCTTCTCAACCATTCAATTAGATCATGGCTGTTTGGATTGTGCTCTCACTTCCATTTCCTGCCTTCCCAACCCATTACATCCCCTTGTTGACATAAAGGACTATCTAACCAAACTTGAACATATCCGATGCTCCAATCTGTTGTGTCCTCTGTACAATAGAATCCAAAGGCACATGAAATACTGAGAGGAGAAATTCTCCTCATATTCACCTTAATTCTACTTTGGAAATGGTACCAGTCTGACTCAAGGTTGGAATATAGACAGACTCTAACCTCACACCAGCATTGTCTGAGCTGAATGTCACCTTTTTTTTCCACGATAAAACCTTAAGTTGTCTTGGGATTGTGACTTAAAAGAAGTTCTGGGATTTACATATTAATCAATCGAAACCTGCATCCCTATTCTAAGTGATTAAAGGCTTAACAGCAATCTAGGTTTGTTCAATGCATTGCATCAGTTGTATGCCATTTTGATCTTTTACTATAAATTTTGTGTCCTATGATTCTGTCCCACTAACTACCTGATGAAGCTACCTCCTTTGTACTTCCACATAAATCTGTTGGACTATAACCAAGTGTTCTGTGACTTTTTAATTTTTAACAGATTATGAGGTGAGGCGAGCTTTTCTGAGTGTTTGGCTTTAATTAACAGAGGGGCTAACAGAAGGCCTCTGTGTCCTGACAACACACACTTCAAAATATCACCAAAGATTATAGCATGCTGTAAGTATCTAGGTAGTCTAGTTGAAAAGTGAGCATTCAGTGAAGTAGCCAGGTGAAGAACAATGAGATGTTCTTCAGGAGCATAATTCTACTGCATCTACTAGGAAATATTGAAGTTGTTTTCGGAGGGGTGATGACTGATGAGCAAAAAAAAATCATGACATTTTTGAGACTGTACCAAACACACTGCAATTGCTGTCAAAATCTACGCTTACACGCTTACAAAATTGTTCAAAAGTGTTGGGTATTGACCAATTTTCTTGTGTATTGTTATCTTTGATTTGCCTTGACACATTAATATTTGGAAATGAACATGCTGATCAAACTGCCCCTCCATTTTGAAGTATACTAGACAATTCAAATAAATATAACCTCATTTACCAGTTTTACTCCTCTTATCTGATTGGGCCATTCAGTAATTGCATTGCGCAACAGGTCTATTAAAAATGTTTTAAAATATCTATGAATCTATAAAATGTCTGCACTCATGCTTATCTGAGTTTCAGTTTGCAATTTTTGTGGTTACAGCTCTGAGTCAATACTCAGGCATAAGCAATCATGCACAATGTTCATAGGTAGGTTACCAGACCAACAAGATTGATCACAGGACGATTAAACCACTGATGATGCAATTTATAGAGAACCATTTGAGTTGTCCAAAACCACTTCACTCTCGATAAAGCTTTTTAAAAGTGTACTCTACTATTTAGTTTTGCAGCAACCTGTGAAGAATTTTCACAGATGCAGTGGAGGAGAAAGTGAGGTCTGCAGATGCTGGAGATCAAAGTTGAAACTTTATTGCTGGAACAGCACAGCAGGTCAGGCAGCATCCAGGGAACAGGAGATTCGACGTTTCGGGCACAGGCCCTTCTTCAGGAATCTTCAGGAATGGGCACAGGCCATTCCTGAAGAAGGGCCTGTGCCCGAAACGTCGAATCTCCTGTTCCCTGGATGCTGCCTGACCTGCTGTGCTGTTCCAGCAATAAAGTTTCAACAGATGCAGTGGACAATAGACCAACTTCTCAACCATCTGGAAATCATGATCAATGGACTCAAATGTGTTCTTGAACAATCTTACATAGATAATAACTGCAGAATTACTCAAGAAACAACTGGATGCAGCAGTGAGGGAACATTAGGGCCAAACATGATGTGTTGTTAGGCCAAAGGTTTTCCTTGTCTTTATACAATGATTTATACAAAGGAGGGCCCTGCAGCTTCTTGAGGTCTATGCAGGTCAACAGCTCCTGATCACTTCTTCGGAAATCGGCACTTTGTTTTTAACCGAGGGATCATTGCTCACAAAGTGTCAACAGCTTATATTTCGTTTGAAATTTCTTGTATTGCAGAAGAGATATTGTCACTGTCAATCGAGAGAATTTGCAACAGTTGTTTGACATCCTAGTTCACAGACAGGTTTGGTTAGAAAAAAGCACTATTTCCCGTACCTGTGTATGGGGTGATGTAATTATTTGATTGACAGATTAATGGACAAAATATTACATTGTCAACAAGTGAAAGTCTGAGTACACTCATGTTTAAAAACCGAAACAATGTAAAATATGTTGTGAAAGAACCAAGTGAAACTGGATTTAGATATTGTTATTGGTGCTTATAATGTCACTAAGTTGGTGTCACCTTGACACCAGCTTAGTTATCAGTAAGAATGCTCTTGAAATGGTTATGTTTCCGGACACATTTGAGAAATGGAGGAGGCTCTCTACTCAGACTTTGTACAACCATCAGGTATTTATAGTTGGAAAAAATACTTTGTCTAATGTAATACGTCCCAATGACCCCTTAGTACTAATTGGATACAATTGATTCTTCAGTGTTTATTGCCTTCACCCATACTCCTCTGGAGTCAATGAAATACTTTGATCTTGTCAGTCTAATGGTTGAAAATTGCACCAATTTGTACTGTATTTGTGAAGACCCTCCATTTGATTTCACCTAAAACAAATACTGTTGTGTTCAAAGTGTTTTGAGAAACCTGATGTCATTTTGATTAAAATTGTGGTAAGATCAAATCCTGGTACAACAGTTTGAGAATTTAAATCAATCTTTTTAAATCTGGAAATGTAAAGCTTTACAGTAAAAGTAAAGATGATTATAATGGTTTGCGTTAAATATCCAACTGGCTCATGACTGATCTTCAGGGAAGGAAACCAGTGTCTTTAATGCTATATGCATCTTTAATCCATAAGCAACTCTCATCCCTCACAAACGCGGATGAATAACAAATGCCCTCTGCATTGTCCCAAAGATTCATTCATCTGTGGGAAATAGGCAATAAATATCTAAGGGTATATTTTTTAAGATGGCAAAGTAAGTGGTAAAGGTTAATTTCCTGAACTTGTGCACATGATTCTCCACCCACTGGCATCACCAACTAAAAGGTTGGGCATACTTTCCAATACTTACTGCTGTCAAACGATAGTTGGCATGGTGGCTCAGTGGTTAGCACTGCTGCCTCACAGCACCAGAGTCCTGGGTTTGATTCCAGCCTCGAGCAACTATCTGCGTGGAGTTTGCACATTTTCCCTGTGTCTGTGTGGGTTTCCTCTTGGTGCTCTGGTTTCCTCCTACAATCCAAAGATGTGCCATGCTAAATTGCCCATAGTATTCAGGGATGTGTAGGTTAGGTGCATTAGTCAGGGGTAATGTAGAGTAGGGGAATGGGTCTGGTTAGATTACTCTTCGGAGGGTCGGTGTGGACTTGTTGGGCCGAAGGGCCTGTTTCCACACTGTAGGAATTCTAATTCCAATTCTGCAAGGATTCTAATTCAAATTCTTCTGGTTGAGTTCATCATTGGAAGACTTTAGTGTTATCTTTATTCCTGATACTTGATACATCCTCTTCAGAAGTCAATAACATCCTTGTAGTCATTGTCCATGGGACAGGAGAATAAGGTACATCTAAAGTTTGAGGAGAAAGTGAGGTCTGCAGATGCTGGAGATCAGAGCTGAAAATGTGTTGCTGGAACAGCGCAGCAGGTCAGGCAGCATCCAGGGAACAGGAGAATCGACGTTTCGGGCATAAGCCCTTCTTCAGGAATGAGGAAAGTGTGTCCAGCAGGCTAAGATAAAAGGTAGGGAGGAGGGACTTGGGGGAGGGGTGTTGGAAATGCGATAGGTCGAAAGAGGTCAAGGTGAGGGTGATAGGTCAGACTGGGGTGGGGGCGGAGAGGTCAGGAAGAAGATTGCAGGTTAGGAAGGCGGTGCTGAGTTCGATGGATTTGACTGAGACAAGGTGGAGGGAGGGGAAATGAGGAAACTGGTGAAATCCGAGTTCATCCCTTGTGGTTGGAGGGTTCCTAGGCAGAAGATGAGGCGCTCTTCCTCCAACCGTCGTGTTGTTGTGGTCTGGTGATGGAGGAGTCCAAAGACCTGCATATCCTTGGTGGAGTGGGAGGGGGAGTTGAAGTGTTGAGCCACAGGGTGGTTGGGTTGGTTGGTCCGGGTGTCCCAGAGGTGTTCTCTGAAATGCTCCGCAAGTAGGCGGCCTGTCTCCCCAATATAGAGGAGGCCACATCGGGTGCAGAGGATGCAATAGATGATGTGTGTGGAGGTGCAGGTGAATTTGTGGCAGATGTGGAAGTTTCCTTTGGGGCCTTGGAGGGAGGTGAGGGGGGAGGTGTGGGCGCAAGTCTTGCACCTCCTGTGGTTTAAAGTTTATTGAACAGAGAAGTTAGAAATTGAGCAACAAAATGTGCAGATAGAGAAACAGTTCTGACTGTAACACATTCACAAATCAAGACTATTTCAATACTCTGTTGATTTCATTCAAAGCAATGACAAATGCATTATGCTAATGTGCTGACCGCGCCCACTTCCCCGTATCCACAACAATTAAATATGAATGTTAAAAAAAAGGGTGGCACAGTGGCTCAGTGGTTGGCACTGCTGCCTTACAGCACCAGGTACCCAGGTTCAATTCCAGCATAGGTGATTGTCTCTCTGGAGTTTGCACATTTTGCCCTGTGTCTGTGTGGGTTTCCTTTGAGTGCTCCAGTTTCCTCCCACAGTCCAAAGATGTGCAGGTTAGATGGATTGGCCATGCTAAGCTACCCAAAGTGTCCAGGGATGTGTCAATTTGGTGGATTGGACATAGCAATTGCGGAATTACAGGGATGGGGTCGGTCTGGGTGGGTTGCTCTTTGGAGGGTTGCTGTTGAATCGATGGGCCGAATGGCCTGCTTTCACATTGCCGAGATTCTATGATTCTCTGTGAAAAGCACACAGGTGGCTACAGCAGAAATGCCAAGAACTTGGCCAGATTTTCTGTTTCACATAATTGTTCTGAGAAGTCATGTTTGCTGCATCAAAGTAACCTGATCCACAATTTCCAAAACAGGGGCAGAGAGACCCAAACAAGAGCATACTTCAGAAAAATGAACTCTTCACCCAAAGGAAGGCTCAAACTATTATAAAAAAATGAACATTGAGATTTAGTTCTTTGCCAGAGCAGTGGAATGTGCCTTAGAAGGATAAGGATATATGCAAGTAATGTTACAAATTTCACAATTTTAAAAAAATTGAATTTTATTTGCTGTTTTTTCATCAATCATTCTTGCATTGGCTTCCAAAGCAAATGAGTGCCACTTTTAAGTTCGAAAAACTGACATATTGTTTCAATTTTCCATCAGTAAACAAGTATCAGAGTAATTTATCTTAGTTAATTGCACAAGTGTTTAAGCCCCTTAAGCCTTGTCTACCTAAAATATAGCTTGAATGATATATGCAAAGAGACTAAAGTGCTACTTAAGGAGTTTGTGATCTGTTTAGTTTTAATGGCTATTAATGAACAGTGAAAGGAAATGTAATATTTTTACAGACACTCAAAAAATTGTACAGTAGATTACCATGTAAATATCAATTAATGGACTTAGGGCTTTAATATAACGAGGTTTTTGGCAGCGTTATATTTATTGATGATCACACTGAGGGAAGAAAGTTGCATGAACATTCACTTGGAAGGATGCAGAAAAGATTTGCAAGGACATTTTACAGGGTTGAAGGGTTTGAGCTATTTTCCCTGCAATGTTGAAGGTTGAGGGGTTACCTTATAGAGGTTTATAAAATCATGAAGAACACAGATAAGGAGATTAGCCCAAGGCCTTTTCCCTGGGTTGGGGCGAGTTCAAATGTAAAAGGCATATTTTGAAGGTGAGGAGGAATGATTTTAAAGGAACCTAAGGAGCAAATATTCCGTGCAGTTGGTGGTGCGTGTATGGAACGAACTGGCAAAGGAGGTGGTGGCGGCTGGTACAATTACAACATTAAAAAGGCATCTGGGTGAATACATGAATAGGAAGGGTTCACAGGGATATGGACCTAGTGCTGGCAAATGGGACTAGATTAGGTTAGGCTATCTGGTCAGCATGGAGGAGTTGGACTGAAGGGTCTGGTTCTATGCTGTACAACTATGACTTTACAACTTTTGCAAGTCAGCAAGCAACTCTATTTAGTTCAAGAAAATAAAATTTACAATATATTAGCAGGGCCACAGAGAAAATTAGAGCCCTGATATTTCTCCTGTTTTCAGACCCTTCATTTCCCCACTGTTTTTGATTTCATCCCTCACATCCTCTGGATATCTAAAACTGGGAACCAAAGTGTGGTTGAACAATATGAAACATGTTTATCAAACCTTCTCAGGTTTTGTATTCTACACCTTTATTATGAAGTGCAGCGAAGGCTCAGGCTTTCGTCTGACACAATTTACAATCACAGCATACAACGTCAGACTATTACACGCGACCTGGTTGTTCATATCATGTAACCAGTTGTTTCTTTAACCCTGGACATATGCAATACCCGCACAGCAACTTTCAAATTTTGAAGCACATAGCAACACGGGTGACAATCACATGTATTATTGAAAATATCTTGAATGAACAATGACACATTTCATTGACACATGACTCCCAAGATTAAAATGCCAGAATCACCAGTGAATTACAACTAACTGATCCTCCTGCAACAATGCACTACTTCTATTCACACAAGCAGGATTTGGCAATGAATACAATTTTCATTGAATGATAAATATTTTCTCATTTTAAATTGAAACTAACACATGTCCATTATGAGGGTACCATTATGAGGGGACTCAGACAGATTTAAAAGAGACAGAAGGCGCAACTTTTCCACACAAAGGGTGGTTTATAGATGCAATGAGCTGCCAGGGAAGTAATAGATGCAGGTACATTTACAATATTTTAAAAATGTTTGAACAGATTTATGAATAGCAAAGGTTTAGAGGGATATGGGCCAAATGCAGGCATATCGGATTATTTCAGGTTGGGAAAATCCTGGTAGGTTTGGCCGAGTTGGAACAAAGGGTCTGTTTCCGTGCTGAATGACTATATGACTCTCTCTCTCTCTTAACCTTTCCCCTTGCCTGAGGTGCAAACACCCTGAGATTAAGCCGCTATCAGCCCTATGGTGACATTACGTGTTACCTTATGGAACATTTATATAAAACCGTACAAAGTATTACAGTTGCTGGAAATCTGGAATATATATGTAAAATGCTGAATATATTCAGCAGGCCAGGCAGCACCTACAGAGCAGGAGTTAGAGTTGAGCCTGTGTCTTCTCACATTCTGATCAAGGATCAGTGATCTCTGTCTCCTTCTGAACAAATAGCAGCAGACACACTGAGCATGTAGAATACCTTCCAATGAATAATTATACAAAATGTCCATTTAAAAAGTGCCAGGTAGTAGCACTAACTAATCAAATCTTTTTTTTAAGATGCACAGCAGTAGTGAGGTAGTCAAGTGCTGGTTTCAAGGGAGGGTAGGGTACTGGAATGGAACTAAGGAATATGTTCTAACACAAACCTTGCTTCATCTTTGTTCATTATGCTTTAAGCTGGCTTTGGCAGAAATAGATTCATAGAGTCATAGAGATGTACAGCACAGAAACAGACCCTTTAGTCCAATCCATCCATGCTGACCAGATAACCCAACCTAATCTAGTCCCACCTGCCAGCACCCGGCCCATATCTCTCCAAACCCTTCCTATTTATATACCCATCCAAATGCCTCTTAAATGTTGCAATTGTATCAGCCTCCACCATTTCCTCTGGCAGCTCATTCCATACACATACCACCCTGTGTGTGAAAAAGTTGCCCTTTAAGTCTCTTTTATATCTTTTCCCTCTCACCCTAAACCTATGCCCTCTAGTTCTGGACTCCCCGACCCCAGAGAAAACAGTCCCAGCCTGTTCAGCCTCCCCCTATAGCTCAAATCCTCCAACCCTGGCAATATCCTTGTAAATCTTTTCTGAACCATTTAAAGTTTCACAACATATTTCTGATAGGAAGGAGACCAGAATTGCACGCAATATTCCAACAAAATAGGCCTCCCCAGTGGGGAATTGGCCCCGGGTCTCCCATGAGATAGATGGGGATACTAACCACTATACTACCAAGGACCTTACAAGAAAGCTGTTGGAGTGAGAACAGTAATCACTCCATCTCTGGGTGGTATCGAACCACCAACCTTTCAGTTAACAGCCAAACGCGCTGACCATTGGAAAGTAGGGGTTGGAAGTGGTTTGTCTTTCAGCCTGAATTTTCCTGCACTACAAGCCTGCTGGATTGGTATTTACTGGGGACGGAAAGAGCAAGAGGTGGGGGGAATGTGCACACCAACGTGTGTGTGGATTTTTACGTCTCTCTACACTGGACAGTCTTTGTCTCTGTGCAGTTACACCTGGCTCACTGCTGGTTTCAGGGTTCAGACTCATTCTCAGGCTCACACCACACCATGCACAGGGAAGAAGGTGGACAATAAGCTTCAGAAGAGACAGGACCACACTATTGTGATGGAGGAATTGGGGCCAGAAAGGCCCTGGCTGGTAGGAATGGTCTAGCGTCCCTCCACCCCTAACAGTAGCTGTAGAGAGTTATAGAGCATGGAAACAGAGCCTTAGGTCCACCAGTCCATGCCAACCAAACTCCCTAACTAAACTAGCCCCATTTTGCCTCCGCTAGGCCCATATCCTCCAAACATTTTCTACTGATGAAGAATGAGGGTATGTAACTAAGGCACTACATTAATCATGGGTGACTTGGATCTTCATATGGATTGGGATGGCTAGATTGACAGAGCTAAAAATCACACAACACCAGGTTATAGTCCAACAGGTTTATTTGGAAGCACTAGCTTTCGGAGTGCTGCTCCTTCATCAGGTGGTTATGGAATATAAGATCATAAGATACAGAATTTATAGCAAAAATTTACAGTGTGATGTAACTGAAATTATATATTGAAAAAGACCTGGATTATTTGTTAAGTCTCTCATCTTTTAGAATGACCACGCTGGTTTCAGTTCTTTCATATGTAAATCGCAAAACCTTTTTTAAAAGATACATTTTCAAGTGAACTTTAACAATTGGTGCCATGTCGGCCCAGATAATGCATTTAAGGTGTGACCTGTCCAGTGTGAGACTGTGTGTGCCACAATGGTCAGATTTATTCTAATCCAAAAAAAGGATTTACAGAATCTTCCATGGATTTGTGCAGTATTTGAGCAAAGTAAAATGTAATTCTGCAAGTACAAATTCACACCACAAACTTATATGTGTATGTGTGCATATGGGTGTGATTGGCAGAGGAAACCATGAGGAAGAGTTTATAGACTGCATTCGGAACACTTTCCTTGAAGACTATCCTGTCCAAAAGGGAGATCAAGCTGTTTTGTGTCTGGTGATGTGTAATGAGGCAGGTTGAATAACTGATTTCTGAGTGAAAGATCCCTGAGAAAGCTGGAACCATAACATGGTAGAATCTAGCAATCAATCTGAGAGGGAGGAACGTGGGTCAGAAACAACTGTGCTCAGTTTATGTATAGTTATCACAAAGGAATGAGGCAGAGCTGGCTGGAGTGGACAGAAAAGACACTTCAGAAACAAAGAAAATAGTTCATGGCTCATAGCAAAGATATATTCCAGTGAGGAAGAAAGATTCTAGAAAGGGAATAAGCCAACCATGGTTATCTAGATAAGTTCAAATTGAAAGAAAAAAAATCATGGTAAGTTAGAAATTTGGGGCAGTTTTTTTTAAAAAAAGAAAATAAAAGACAACTGAAAATAAAGAGGGAGAAAATACTTTGAGGGCAAACTTGCAATTAATATCAAGGTGGACAGTAAGAGCTTTTTGGATATTTAAAAAAACCAAGAGAGAGGTTCGAGTGAACATGGACCCTTTACAGAATGAGGCTGGGGAAATAATCATAGGGAGCCAGTAAATGGCAGAGGAGTTGAAATAAAACTTTACATCAGTCTTCACAGGAGAAAACACTAATAGTTTTCCAAAATTATTAAATATTCAAGGGGCAAAAGAAGGAGAGGAAATAAATATGATAACTATCACGAGAAAGGAAAAGTACTGGGAAAACTGATGGGGCTAAAGACCTCTAATTCCTGGATTTGATGGGATACATCACAGGATATTAAAGGAAGTTACTACAGAGCTAGTGGATGCATTGGTAGTAATCTTCTAAAGCTATTTGGATTCTGGGAAAGTCCCAGAGGATTGGAATACTGCCAATGCTAGACATTTATTTAGAAAGAGAAAGAGACCAAAAACAGGTTGAATAGATTATAGACTGATTAGATAAAGCCTGCTATTGGGAAAATGCTAGAGTTTATTCTAAAGGATGTAATAGTAGAGCATTTAGAAATACATTACATGATCAATTAGAGTTAGCATGACTTCATGAAGGGAAATTATATTACACAAATTTATTAGAATTAGTTGAGGTTTAAGCAAGATATATAAAGGGGATAGCTACGTGTGAAATATGTTTGGATTTTCAGAAGTTTTTGTTACAGTATCACACATTCGGGTACTTAATAAAATAAGAGGCTATGGTAATGGAGGCAGTATATTAACATGGAATAAAAGTCATGATTTGGAGATGCCAGTGTTGGACTGGGGTGTACAAAGTTAAAAATCACACAACACCAGGTTACAGTCCAACAGGTTTAACTGGAAGCACTATCTTTCAGAGCGCCACTCCATCACCAGGTCATTATGGAGTACACAGTTGTAAGACACAGTGTCTTACAGTGACTAGTCAGAGGTTCCCACTCTGAACATCAATAATTCTGTTGGTGAGGCAACTCCTGGGATTTGACTCTGTGATGCGGACTCAATATATTGCTATAAAGCCATTCCAGGGAGCTCATTGCTAAGTTGTTTGCTGACTTGAGTTTTATAAGCCATGGCAAGAGAGAAGACGATCCAGAAGTAATTTCATTTAGATAGACACAGATTCATTGGGAGAGATTGTTTCTAATAGCAGATGTGTTGCTGGTTAGGGGTTACCAAAATAGTCAGCGCAGCGGGGTCAAGTTGCTTCAAAGAAAACTCCAGCAGTTGAAAGCAGTGGAGATGTCAAAGATATCTAATAAGGCTATTGAAGACATGAGTTCAAGGAACACATTGCTTAATGATGTCAGGGAGAGGGATTGTTCGAAGAGAATAGCATTGAATGATTGCACAGATATTTGGTCAATAGTAAACAAATTACAGATGCAGCAACTGAACAAAACATTTTACCAGGGAGGAAATGTGTTGCTGGAAAAGCGCAGGTCAGGCAGCATCCAAGGAACAGGAGAATCGACGTTTCGGGCATAAGCCCTTCTTCAGAAACGTCGATTCTCCTGTTCCTTGGATGCTGCCTGAACTGCTGCGCTTTTCCAGCGACACATTTTCAGCTCTAATCTCCAGCATCTGCAGCCCTCAATTTCTCTCAAAGATTTTCCCACGGAGATCAGGCTGACCCATCACTAAGGTTTGACTCTATAAGATTATTGTTAGGGTAAAAGGTTGGAATGTTTCATTCTTTTGTGTAATAAACTTAATTATTCTTTTTATTAAAAGTACATTGGCAGCCTCTTGTAAATATGTTGAGCAACTGATGTATATAATAAACAGAAAACAAATGTGATCTATCATGACAATTTGGGGTAGCAAGGTGGCACAGTGGTTAGCACTGCTGCCTCACAGCGCCAGAGATGCGGGTTCATTTCCCGCTTCAGGTAACTGTCTGTGTGGAGTTTACACATTCTCCCCGTGTCTGTGTGAGTTTCCTCCGGGTGCTCCTGTTTCCTCCCACAGTCCTAAAATGTGCAAGTTAGGTGATTTGGCCATGCTAAATTGCCTGTAGTGTTAGGTGAAGGGGTAAATGTAAGGAAATGGGTCTAGGTGGGTTGCTCAGAGGGTCAGTGTGGACTTGTTGGGCTGAAGGGCCTGTTTCCACACTGTAAGTAATCTAATCGAAAAGGATATTGTATATTGTATTGTATTGTATCAAGTCAGGTCTCACTCTGGGAGTTGTCTTGTCCAGTATGACTATCAGCTGGGATTATAACAACTCAATGACAGTGAAAGGTTTCCACGTCAGGATGATGCATGGCTTGGAAGGACTTGCTGGTGATGCTGTCCCCATTCATCTGATACCCATGTTATTCTTATTCGTAAGGTGCTGTCAATAACTTGTTGCAGTACAAATTATAGATGGTACACATTGCAGCTATAATGCATCAGTAGAGGATGGATTCAATGTTGAATATACTTACTTGAGCGCTGATCAAGTGCGCTACGTTGACCTATACAATATTGAACTTCTTGAGTACTGTTGGAACTGCAATGATCCAAGCAAGTCGAGGCTATTCCACAACATCACTGACTTGTGTCTTGTAGATGGAGGAGTCAGGAGATGAATCCCTTGAAGCAGAATTCCTAGCCTCTGACCTGTTTGGTGCAGTTAACTTTTGATCAATGGTGATCCCCAGGATGTTGTTGGCAGGGGAATTCAGTGATGTTAATGCCACTGAACATCAAAGCCTGCTGGTTGGATTCTAACTTTCTATGGAGCAGCTCTTTGCTTGCATCTATGTGACTCAAATATACTTACCATTTCCAACCCAAGCATTAAGGTTATTCAGGTCCTCAGGAACTGCTTTGAGCTGCTTCAGTATTGATTTCTCATGTTCCTCTGGTTATTTGCCAATCATCTTATGTCTGTGCCTTTTGTTTTTTTTTATTCTTTGATCTTAGGATGTGAGCATCATTGACAAGGTCATCATTTTCTTGCACATTCCTAGTTCCCTTCGAACAGGTGCCAGTGAACTGCCTACAAGACATAGGCAAAAGTGAGGACTGCAGATGCTGGAAATCAGAGTCTACATTAGAGGAATCGTTCCTGATGAAGAGCTTTTGCCCAAAACATCGATTTTCCTGCTCCTAGGATGCTGCCTGACCTGCTGTGCTTTTCCAGCACCATTCTAATGTGCCTACAAGACATAGCCTCACTTTACCATCTCTGAATGTAATCACATCTGTTCATATTGGTCTGTGTCATGAAGGGAAGGATGGGAAAGAGTAAAGTTGATGAAGTACGTCAGATTTCTTCCGCTGAAGAACAATATTGTCAATCAGATGGATATTTGTGATTCGGAGATGCCGGTGTTGGACTGGGGTGTACAAAGTTAAAAATCACACAACACCAGGTTATAGTCCAACAGGTTTAATTGGAAGTACACTAGCTTTCGGAGCGACGCTCCTTCATCAGGTGATTGATCGTAACACAGAATTTATAGCAAAAATTTATAGTGTGATGTAACTGAAATTATACATTGAAGAATTAATTGTCTGTTAAACCTTTCATCTGTTAGAATACAGTGTTAACAGCTAACCCGAGAATGCAACTTTAAAAAAAAGGGTTTTGTTATTTGCACATGAAAGAAGTGAAACTATCACTGTATTCTAACAGATGAAAGGCTTAACAGACAATCAATTCTTCAATGTATAATTTCAGTTACATCACACTGTAAATTTTTGCTATAAATTCTGTTACGATCGAGCCCTCCACAATCACCTGATGAAGGAGCGTCGCTCCGAAAGCTCGTGTGCTTCCAATTAAACCTGTTGGACTATAACTTGGTGTTGTGTGATTTTTAACCATGGATATATGTGACAGCCCATTATTTCAGGATCAGTACTAATTAAAGTACCAGCAATTAATTGATTTTAAACTCAATGAGTTGACATTATACAATTGAAAATCATGTCCACACAGCAGTAGTCCATGTCTCTGAGCAACCATTTCTGTATTATTACTCCAATGCTACCATCCCCATGAACCCCTACCAACGGAAACAGACTCTCCCTATGTACTTTATGAGCAGACCACATGAAGAATATCCAAACAAGCTTTCCTGTTTTCTATGTCACTGTTCAAAAGTGTCAGACAGAGATTTTCTTATCAACCATAACATGGTTAGATCATCCAAAAAGCATCCTCTGTGGTCACAACACATCCCTCTTTGTCTGAGTGTTTTGCAATGTGGCCACATGGTGGGTTTGGATGGCATTGAATGCACAAATCATCCAGTGGTGTTTCTCTTGTTATTATTTTCAAAAGTTACTTTAGTTTGTTTGGTCAAAAAACACAAAAGCCATCACAATTACTATTTGGTGTCAATAAGTCTGAGACCAAATGCAATTACCAACTGAGATGGGTGTGATGAATTATTCTGCACCAAGTGAATGGTTGATTGTTTATTCACTATTCAATCAATGCTTTCGATTGGTTAACTCATTATATAATGACAAGTTTCTTCTGGTTGCACTAATGTTGACACTCCATCTACTGGAAGTAAGGGTAACTTTTAGCATTGCAAATTAATTGCACGTGGAACATGTGGAACAGAAACAAGCTATTTGTCCCAAAGAATCCATGTTGCTCATGATGTTTTTGAATATTCTCCTATCTTTCATCATCCAAATTATTGTCATAACCATCTGTCTCATATACATGCTCTAAATCATAGAATCCCTGCAAGCAGACCATTCAGATATCGAGTCTACACCAACTTTCTAAAGATAATCCTTGTAATCTTGCATTTCTCATGGCTAATCCACCTAGCCTGCACATCTTTGAACTGTGAGAGGAAACCAAAGCACCTAGAGGAAACTCATGTAGACAAGGGGAGAATGTGCGAACTCTGTACAAACAGTCACCCAAGGGTGGATTTGAACATGGATCCCTGACTTTGTGAGGCAGCCATGCTAACCACTGAACCACAATCCCGTCTTGTTTCCTCTTTAATGCAGCAATGTATGGGCGGCACATTGGCTCAGTGGTTAGCACTGCTGCCTCACAGTGCCAGGTTTGATTCCAGCCTCGGATGACTGTCTGTGTGGGATTTGCACATTCTCCCCATGTCTGTGGGGTGCTCCAGCTTCCTCCCTCAGTCCAAAGGTGTGCAGATTAGGTGAATTGGCTGTGCTAGATTGCCCCTAGTGTTCAGGGATGTGTAGATTAGGTGCATTAGTCGGGGTAAAATATAAGGTAGGGGAATGGGTCTGGGTGGGTGTCTCTACAGAGGGTCGGTGAGGACTTGTTGAGCTGAAGGGCCTGTTTCCACACTGTAGGGATTCTAATTCTAATGTTATATACTTGTTTTTTTTGGCAACATTTTTATATTGTTGACTTCCAGTTATGCCATTCCCTAAGGGGAAATGCTCTAATGCTCTCTGTATGCGCATCACCAAAACATTGCATCATGCCAAAAATATCTAATCGGTCCACCCTTTGTTAGTCTGTTTGCCAATCAGAGGAGCCAATCCTGTCAAGCTTTTATTCTCATATGTATATTTTCACAATCTTTGAAGACTTCTTAGCACTGTCCCCAATGCCTCTAGGTCAGTCCTTATAATGCAGTGAAGATGTGCCTTTAAGAGAGATTGGTTCTCTCATATTTCTGTCAAACAGATACTGCAAACCTGGTGATGTGGTGTGTGCTCCACAGAAGGCAGAGTAAATAGCTTTTGATTTTCTTTTAATTTAGACCAAAGAAGCATGACTGGGTGGAGTCATGTTAACACAGACCCAGAGTCTTCGCTTTTGTTTTCAGTTGTTGAAGTTATGGCATCGGAGTCGAAGCTGCTGGATAAAGCTCTCTCTTTGCTGCTATATTCTTTTGGTTTTTCCTTTCTCCTGGACTGGAGATAACTGGCGAGCGAATCTGTTTTGTTGAATTTGCCTTTGCCAATGGTGTGTTTATGGGATGTTGCCACATTGGAACAGTTGACGACTAGTAGCTAAATCATATTAGTTTCTTAAGTATTTCCAAGATGTTCCAAAAAGTTACAAGATGGTGGTGCAGGAAAGCTGGGCAGCCTTCGGGCTCCAAGCCCCATCCACTCCAGACCGGCCGCTTCCTCTCTTCCTACCTGACCCATTTTGTCTGCCTTCCTTTTCTTTATCTTTCTCCTCATCTCCTTCCTGTCGGTGGCAGCAGTGAAGGTGACATCGCAGAGGAGGGAAGCCAGAGTGGGACTCTCAGCGGCCTAGCCTGGCAGCAGAGCCAGGGACCCTTGGTTTCGGTATGTCCAGGGCGGAGGACTCCTGGTTATTGGCAAGGTGGTAGTAGAGTTATGGATTCCTGGTCGCTGGGCAGGTGTGGGTCCAACATGGTACCTGGCAACGATGACAACTTCAGTGAGATGGGCACAGTAATGAAGAAATGGTGCCGAAAGCGTGGCCACCCTGTCAGTCATTGGTGTGTCAGGCACAGAGAGTGGCGAGATAGTGGAGGAGGATAGCAGTGCAGATGTGATTGATAAACTAGCTCAAGACTCAGGATTCATGGTGGAGGCAGCAGAATAAAGATGGACTCTCTTCCTGATATATCCTTTTATTGTTAAACTATTCAAAATGGTGACAGTTGAAGCTTTTCACTGTATTATTCACTGTGAAATACAAATGACAATGAGTCATTATTCATTCATTATTTCAATAGAGTTATGCCAGTTTTAATTTTACATTTGGATTTCAACTGTTCGAAAAAAGTGTGTTTTGCTTAAAGCCTAGTACTTTGGAAATTGAATCACATCTGAAACATGACAACTTTCACTTGCGTCTAAATAAAATAAAAGCTAGGGTCTGGGCTATCTCCTTGATATGTTTTGAGGGTGTTTGGTCTGGTCCAAAACAACAGGGTGAACACAATTGCATGCAAATCTACCAGAAATTGTTGACATCAACTTGTGGTTCAATTGTGCTCAAACCATCAATACTTTGTAAGGTGTATACGGGCATTGATTTTGTTAAAAGAAACAGTGCCTCTTTATAATCAAAACCACTTCAATATCTATCTTTTAATGTCATGATCCATATCCTTCAGGAGCATAGAAGCACTCTTTAGCATTTAAAAGCTATTACCCTTTCTCAAATTTGCGGAATTGATCATGACTATTCAAATGTGATCATTCAGCGTTAAATGAGATTGCTCGACATCAAAATTGTGTGTGAGAACATCAGAACAGATTCCAATCTCTTGTAATGGGAAAAAAATAAAGCAAGATATTTTTCCTCAAGAGCTTCTCCCACTGCATCTATCCTATCTGGTATACTTCCCTTCTTTTCAAATCTTCGCTGATTCTCTTCTCATACCTCCATCACTGTGACCAACTTCACAGATGATTCAATCGTCTCCATTTCTTATTACTCCTCCTTTGCCTTCTCCCATTGCCTCAGCCAGCCATCTCCTCCGTTGCTGCAAGTTCCCCCTCCGTCTCAACCGTTGCTGTCGCCACCAGCCCCACAATGCTACTTGTACCACTGCCACTTCCACCACTTCTGTGCTGATACTGAATCTGCTGCTGCTTCACTGGCCCGGTTTCAGCTGCTGCTGACTCAGCCACGGGATCCCAACTCTGGGGAGAAAATGAAAAGATGCATCACCACAGGAGAGTGGGGAGAAGTAGTGACAAAAACAGAGGAGTGCATCTTTGCACAAGGCCTGGTTCTCCTTGCAACCAACTGGTATGGCATCTGAGAAGCAAAGACTTTCAGCACCAGAAGGAAGGAAAGAAAACACGAATAGAAGGAGGAGTGGCTATAATGTTGGTCACTAGTCCCTCTGGAATCCAGAACTGTGATAGATTGGAATGGAATCCCTACTATGTGGAAACAGGTCATTTCGCCCAATAAATCCACACCAACTCTCTGAAAAGCATTCCACTCAGACCCATCCCCCTACCCTTTCCCTGTAATCCTACATTTCCCATTGCTAACACACCTAACCTACACATCCCTGGAAAAGAATTTAGTATGGCCAATCCAGCTAACCTGCACATCTTCGGACTGTGGGAGGAAATCGGAGCACCCAGAGGAAACCCACAGGGAGAAGGTGCAAATGCTAAACGAGTATCACAGTCGAGATGAAATAACTGAAGGATCATCCAGTGAGGCCTTGTGGGTGGAGCTAAGAAATAAGAAGGGGATAGTGACATTATTGGGGTTTACTACAGGCCCCCGAATACTCAATGGGAATTGGAAGAACAAACATGCAGGGAAATTGGGGAGACTTGCAGGAGCAATAGCACAGTCATAATAGGGAATTTACCTAACATAGACTGGGATTGCCAGAGCATTAAGGGCTTAGATGGGGTGGAATTTGTTAAGAGCATTCAGGAAAATTTCCTCAAGTAGTTATATAGAGGGTCCTACTTGGGAAGGGGCAAAACTCAACCTACTCTTGGGAAATAGGGCAGGACAGGTAACAGGGGTGACTGGGGGAGCACTTTGGGACCAGTCCCCATAGTTCTATTAATTTTACATAGTTATAGAGCGGGACAAAACTGGTCCACAGGTTTAAATTTCTAAATTGGGGCAAGGCAAATTTTGATGGAATTAGACAGGAACTTGCAGAAATTGATTGGAATAGTTTGTTTGCAGGCAAAGGGACCTCTGGCAAGTGGGAGGCCTTTAAAAGTGAGACAGTTAGAGTTCAAAGTCTATATATTCCTGTGAGGGTGAAGGGAAAGGTTGGCAGGAATAGGGAACCCTGATTGACAACAGATATTGAGGCGTTGACCAGAAAAAAGGAGGAGGCACGGCTCAGGTACAGGCAGCTGGGATCAAGGGAATCCCTGGAGGTAGAGTCGAAGAGTGTGGTGCTGGAAAAGCACAACCAGTCAGGCAGCGTCTGAGGAGCAGGAGAATCGATGTTTCAGGCATAAGGCCTTCATAAGCCCATTCCTAATGAAAGGTTTCTGCCTGGAATGTCAATTACCTGCTCCTTGGATGCTTTTCCAACACCACACACTTTGACTCTGATCTCCAGCATCTGCAGTCCTCGCTTTCTCCCAGTTGATTAATCCCTGGACGGATTCAGGGAATACGAGAGTTTACTGAAAAAGGAAAACAGGAGGGTGAAAAGAGGACATGACATAGCCTTGGCTGAGAAGATTAGGATGAATCCAAAGGGGTTCTTTAAACATTTTAAAGGAAAAAGAATAGCTAGAGAGAGAAAAGGACCCCTCAAGGGCCAACGTGGACATGTATGTGGTGAACCACAGGATATAGTTGAGATTCTCAATGAATATTTCTCCTCTATATTTACTGTGGAGAAAGACATGAGGATTTGGAGAACTTGGTGAAGTTGGTGGTGATATCTTGGGGAGAAAGTGAGGTCTGCAGATGCTGGAGATCAAAGTTGAAACTTTATTGCTGGAACAGCACAGCAGGTCAGGCAGCATCCAGGGAACAGGAGATTCGACGTTTCGGGCACAGGCCCTTCTTCAGGAATGAGCAGAGAGTGTTCAGCAGGAGAAGATAAAAGGTAGGGAGGAGGGACTTGGAGGAGGGGAGTTGGAAATGTGATAGGTGGAAAGAGGTCAAGGTGAGGGTGATAGGTCGGAGTAGGATGGAGGCGGAGAGGTCAAGAAGAAGACTGCAGGTCAGGAAGGCGGTGCCGGGCTGGAGGGATCCGGCTGAGACAAGGTGGGGGGAGGGGGGATGAAGAAACTGGTGAAGTCCAAGTTCATCCCCTGCGGTTGGAGGGTTCCCAGTCGGAAGATAAGACGCTCCTCCTCCGACCGTCGGGTTGTTGTGGTTTGGCGGTGGATGAGTCCAATGAGGCCATCTGTGTTGTACGTATTTTGAACTGGTCCTCCTGGGAGCAGATGTGGCGGAGACGAAGGAATTGGGAGAATGGGATGGCGTTTTTACAGGGGGCAGGATGGGAGGAGGTGTAGTCCAGGTAGCTGTGGGAGTCGGTTGGTTTGTAGTAGATGTCCGTGTTGATTCGGTCGCCTGAGATAGAAACAGAAAGGTCTAGGAAGGGGAGGGAGGAGTCCGAGACTATCCAGGTGAATTTGAGGTCGGGGTGGAAGGTGTTAGTGTAGTGGATGAACTGTTCAACCTCCTCGTGGGAGCACGAGGTAGCGCCGATACAGTCATCAATGTAGCGAAGAAAAAGATGGGGGGTGGGGCCAGTGTAGTTGCGGAAGATGGATTGTTCCACATACCCTACGAAGAGGCAGGCATAGCTGGGGCCCATGCGGGTGCCCATGGCTACTCCTTTTGTTTGGAGAAAGTGGGAGGATTGGAAAGAAAAGTTGTTCAGGGTGAGGACCAGTTCGGTCAGTCGAAGGAGGGTGTCGGTGGAAGGGTACTGGGTGGTACGGCGGGAAAGGAAGAAGCGGAGTGCTTTGAGTCCTTCGTGATGGGGGATGGAGGTGTACAGGGACTGGATGTCCATGGTGAAGATGAGGCGTTGGGGACCGGGGAAGCGGAAATCCTGGAGGAGGTGGAGGGCGTGGGTGGTGTCACGAACGTAGGTGGGGAGTTCTTGGACTAATGGGGACAGGACCGTGTCGAGGTATGCCGAGATGAGTTCGGTTGGGCAGGAGCAGGCTGAGACGATGGGTCGTCCGGGGCAGTCAGAGGGTGGGCGAGAGTCTTGATTGAAGAAGAAGGCACGGAGGCGAAGGCGGCGGAACAATTCTTTGAGTTAGGAAATGAATAATGGGTCCTTCAAACAGGACGTTTAAAATGATTCTGAAACACTTCATTTACAAAATTGCAAGGCAACTTTCTTGCAGATGTGTGAGTCCCATAGTTTGTTCCAGTAAACACAAGCACATAAACAAATCACCTAATGACATCCTGCAGGATGATTGATGCTTTGTATCCACTTTGATCCCGCCAGTCTATTCTGGAAAGACGCTCCATGTTGATGTTATTTCCACAACTGAAAACAGTACATTCCAACAAGGTGTGGTACCCATAGCTGTCAGGATATTCTTTACTTAATTCATTTCTCTCTTGTGACAGTGGTAAATAGATGGTGCCTGAAACCATTTGGTTGTGACAATGGTCTACTCCATTCCTTAGTTAGATTACATGATGGTGGTGTAATGAAGTTGAAGGCTTTATGAGAGAGTGAATGCTGTTCTGCAATGACAGCTTACAAGAGCAGTCCCAGAGTGCACTGGAAAATTGAAAATATGTTACATTTGGCTGTGAAATAGATACTGGAGTCTGTTGCTGTTTTGACAAAAATTCAGATTTAACTAAACTGTTTAAATTATGCCCCAGAAAACTAAAACCCAATCGAGTTTGAATTTATCGTTTTGTCAACAATGAACCAATGAAATGAGTTGATGCTGGGGATATAAAAAATGATAGGCATTTTGAAAATCAGACACAGCAAGTGACATCAGGAGAGAGAGACTCAAGACATTGAAACACTCTCTATGAAAGGTACCTTTTCAAATGAAGCACAGTCACAGTAAAAAGAAAGACGACAACTCAGGGAGATCTTCAGCTGGAAGAAGAAATACACCAAAGATGACAGCCGCTGTATGGTTTTGAAATTAAGCTGATGCAATTTTGATAAGTGTTTTATTGGAACAGTATGTTCTTATCAAGTTGGAAGCAGAAAATAAGCAGTTAAGAGAAAGGAGGGCTTAGAGTGGTTAATAGTCATTGTTTAATGTTCACTTTTAGAGTTAAAGAATAAATTAATATAATTTTCTTTAAACTGTGGAATTTGTGAGCTCTCTGTCACTCATGCTTTAACAGATTATGAGGTGTGGTGAGCGTTTCTAGGTGTTTGATCTAATTAACAGAAAGTTTCTCCACCGCGTAGTAATAGTGGCTATCCTGTTTCATTATTATGATGTCCTAAATTCCAATCCTTCTTCAAGATATCAGTCCTGTTGTAGGCAGCACAGTGATCATAATGCAATTTGATTAATATTTATAGTTAGTGAAACTTTTATAAATTGTTGGAGAAGTCTCTTGGTTTACCAAATACTGGCTCAGTGGTTAACACTGCTGCCTCACAATGACAGGAAACTGGGTTCGATTCCAGCCTCAGGCAACTGTCTGTGTGGAGTTAGCACATTCTCTCTGTGTCTATATGGGTTTCCTCTGGATGCTCTGGTTTCCTCCCACAATCTAAAGATGTGCAGGTCAGGTGAATTGGCCATGCTAAATTGCCCATAGTGTTCAGGGATGTGTAGGTTAGGTGCATCAGTCAGGGGTAAAAATGTAGAGTAATAGGGTAGGGGAATGGGTCTGAGTGGGTTACTCTTTGGAGGGTCGGCGTGGTCCGAAGGGCCTGTTTCCACACTGTAAGGATTCCATAATTCTATGAATATAAAATAAAGGCAGCTGGCTGTTTGAACAATGTGCTCTATAGTTGTTATCAAAGCATCACTGAAGAGGCCAAAAATGCCCACCAAATAATGGGAGACCCTGACCCATGACAGATGAGAATTTTTTTTAAAATACTTTTGTGGATTGTGGATGTCAATGGCTGGCCAGCATCTATTGCCCATCCCTAGTTGCCCTTATTCTCAATGGGAGGGTCGCAAGCTGTTTAGAGAGGGCCACGAGCATTTTTAGAGACTGATAAAACCCTTCAAGCACTACTTGCCCAATGTGACAGAGTCTGCCGACTACGGGGTAGATTTATCAACTGCACGGGAACCCATTGAGTCAGAGTGGTATGCAAATCATCCTCCATTTCGCGAGTCTAATTCAGATGAAAGAGAAGTGATGGCGAGACATGAAAATGTTGCTCATTCTCAAATTGTTCTCAATGGTTATAAAAAATTGTTGAAACTTTATTGCTGGAACAGCACAGCAGGTCAGGCAGCATCCAGCATCCCTCTGACGACCCCTTCTCCCACCTCCAACACACCCCGTCCACCTGGACACCCCGTGCTGGCCTCCTACCTGCCCTCGACCTCTTCATAGCAAACTGCCGCCGCGATATTAACCGCTACCTGAACTCCCCCACCCCTCCCACCCACTCCAACCTCTCACCCTCGGAACGCGCAGCCCTCCACTCCCTCCGTTCCAACCCCAACCTCACCATCAAACCAGCTGACAAGGGAGGCGCAGTAGTAGTTTGGCGCACTGACCTTTACACCGCTGAGGCCAAACGCCAGCTCGCAGATACCTCCTCCTACCGTCCCCTTGACCATGACCCCACCCCCCACCACCAAACCATCATCTCCCAGACCGTCCATAACCTCATCACCTCAGGGGACCTCCCATCCACCGCCTCCAACCTCATAGTCCCACAACCCCGCACCTCCCGCTTCTACCTCCTGCCCAAAATCCACAAACCTGACTGCCCCGGACGACCCATCGTCTCAGCCTGCTCCTGCCCAACCGAACTCATCTCGGCATACCTCGACACGGTCCTGTCCCCATTAGTCCAAGAACTCCCCACCTACGTTCGTGACACCACCCACGCCCTCCACCTCCTCCAGGATTTCCGCTTCCCCGGTCCCCAACGCCTCATCTTCACCATGGACATCCAGTCCCTGTACACCTCCATCCCCCATCACGAAGGACTCAAAGCACTCCGCTTCTTCCTTTCCCGCCGTACCACCCAGTACCCTTCCACCGACACCCTCCTTCGACTGACCGAACTGGTCCTCACCCTGAACAACTTTTCTTTCCAATCCTCCCACTTTCTCCAAACAAAAGGAGTAGCCATGGGCACCCGCATGGGCCCCAGCTATGCCTGCCTCTTCGTAGGGTATGTGGAACAATCCATCTTCCGCAACTACACTGGCCCCACCCCCCATCTTTTTCTTCGCTACATTGATGACTGTATCGGCGCTACCTCGTGCTCCCACGAGGAGGTTGAACAGTTCATCCACTACACTAACACCTTCCACCCCGACCTCAAATTCACCTGGACAGTCTCGGACTCCTCCCTCCCCTTCCTAGACCTTTCTGTTTCTATCTCAGGCGACCGAATCAACACGGACATCTACTACAAACCAACCGACTCCCACAGCTACCTGGACTACACCTCCTCCCATCCTGCCCCCTGTAAAAACGCCATCCCATTCTCCCAATTCCTTCGTCTCCGCCGCATCTGCTCCCAGGAGGACCAGTTCAAAATACGTACAACACAGATGGCCTCATTGGACTCATCCACCGCCAAACCACAACAACCCGACGGTCGGAGGAGGAGCGTCTTATCTTCCGACTGGGAACCCTCCAACCGCAGGGGATGAACTTGGACTTCACCAGTTTCTTCATCCCCCCTCCCCCCACCTTGTCTCAGCCGGATCCCTCCAGCCCGGCACCGCCTTCCTGACCTGCAGTCTTCTTCTTGACCTCTCCGCCTCCATCCTACTCCGACCTATCACCCTCACCTTGACCTCTTTCCACCTATCACATTTCCAACTCCCCTCCTCCAAGTCCCTCCTCCCTACCTTTTATCTTCTCCTGCTGAACACTCTCTGCTCATTCCTGAAGAAGGGCCTGTGCCCGAAACGTCGAATCTCCTGTTCCCTGGATGCTGCCTGACCTGCTGTGCTGTTCCAGCAATAAAGTTTCAACAGTGATATCTTGGGGACAGACTATGTCACAGGAGAGAAGGTGTTGGATATATTTGAATGTATGAAGGTGGATAAATCGCCTGTTTCTCTCCAGGAGATATGCAAGAAACCTGCAAGAGTCGAGAGAAGAAATTGTGGGGGCCCTGGCTGTTATTTTTACATCATTAGCCACAGGTAAGGTCCCAGAAGACTGGAGGGTAGCGCATGTTGTACTATTACTCCAAAAGGGTTACAAAGAAAAACCTGGGAACTATAGACTACTAAGCTTAACATCTGTGGTGGGTAAGTTACTTGACAAGATTGTTACAGATAAGATGTATATGCATTTCAAAAGACAGGGATTGGTTAGAAGTAGGAGATAGTGAGATCTGCAAATGCTGGAGATCAGAGCTAAGAGTGTGTTGCTGGAAAAGCACAGCAGGTCAGGCAACATCTGAGGAGCAGGAAAATCAATGTTTCAGGCCAAAGCCCTTCATCAGGATTAGGAGTAGTCAGAATGGCTTTGTGAGAGAGACAACATGCCTCACAAATTTGTTAGAGTACTTTGATGAAGTAACTAGAAAGGTTGACAAGGGTAAGGAGATAGACATAGTCTATCTAGATTTCAGTAAGGCCTTTGATAAGATTCCACATGGTAGGCTGCTCTGGAAGGTTAGATCACATGGAATCCAGTGCGAGCTGGTAAATTGCATACATAGTTGGCTTGATGATAGGAAGCAGAGGCTAATAGTGAAAGGATGCTTGTCAGACTGGAGGCCTCTGACTAGTAGAGAGCCTCAGGGGTCAGTGCTGGCCCCATTACTGTTCATTATCTACATCAATGTTTTGTTTGAGAATGTACAAGGCATGATTAGTAAGTTTGCTGATGACACTAAAATAGGTAGTATTGTGGATGATATGGAATGTTGTCAGAAATTGCAACGGACCTTGATCAGCGGAGGAAGTGGGCCAAGAAATGGCAAATGGAGTTAATATAGATAAGAGTGTGGTCTTGGTTTTGGAAGGTCAAATCAAGGTAGGAGTTTCCTGGTGGATGATAGGGCCTTAAGGAATGTAGTGGAAGAGAGCGATCTTGGAGTTCAGGTTCACAGTTCTCTAAAAGTGGAGTACAGGTAGACAGGGTAGTGAAGAAGGCGTTTAGCACACTGGCCTTCATCAGTCAGGGCATTGTGCTGGAAAGTTATGTTGCAGTTATACAGGACCTTGGTGAGGCCACACTTGGAGTATTGCACTCAGTTTTGGTCACCCTGCTATAGGAAGGATGTTATTAAACTGGAAAGAGTGCAGAAGAAATTTAAGGATGTTGTCTGGACTCAATAGCCTGAGTTATAGGGAGAGGTTGGACCATGTAGGGCTTTTTCTTTTGACCGTAGGAGTCTGAGAGGGGACTTGATAAAGGTGTGACAGGTCAAGAGAGGCATGGATAGGGTGAATGCATTCAGTCTTTTTTCCAGGTTTGAGGAATCAAAGATTAGTGGGCATCATTTAAGGTAGAGGGAAAGGAATAAAAGGGAACCTGAGGGGGAATCCTTTTTACACAGAAGGTGGTACACGTACGGAATGAGCTGCTGGTGGAAATGCTTGAGACGGGTGCATTAACAACATTTAAAAGACATTTGTACAAATACTTGGATAGGAAAGGATTAGAAGGATATGGGCCAGGTGCAGGGAAATGGGGTTAGCATGGATGGGCATTTTGGTCAACATGGACCAGTTTGAGCCAAAGGCCCTGATCCATACAATTCTCTGTGCTGTAGGACTCTAACTCCACACAACAAGCAGATGCCAGAGGATGGAATCAAACCTGGTCCCTGGCGCTGTGAGGCAGCAAAGCTAACCACTGAGCCACTGTGCAACCAAAGAACTCCTCCCGATGTGCTTCACTACAATGACTTCTCCCATTGCCAAAAGCATGCACAGTCCATATCATCTCCATTCTTACCATTACCATCGAATTACACATTTGCTTGGGTCACCTGAATTTCTGACTGCCACAGCAAGTCTTCTTTGCCCACCTTAGCAATATGAATACCAAATCAGCTGAGTAATAGAAAACAGAGAGAGTACTGCTTAACTTTTCAGGCAGGAAGAAGGTTGTATTGGAATTCTCCAGGAGTCAGTCACTTTCTTTGTATATTAACAATCTCGATCTTGGTGTGCAGGGAACAATTTCAAAGCTTACAAATTTCATGAAACTTGGGAGAATTGTAATCTGTGAGGAGAACAAGTGTGGAACTGGGAGTTCATATGCAAAGATAATTGAAGGTAAAAGTTCAGGGAGAAAGTGCAGTTAATAAAGCACACAGTGTTACATGCTTCATAAACAGGGCCATAGAGTACAATAGCGGGAATGTTATGATGAACCTATGTAGAACACTTGTTACTCTTCAGTTGAAGTAATGCATACAATCCTGGTTACCACATTATTGGAAAGATGTGAATACATTAGAGTGAGAGTGGAAGAGATTTGTAAGAATGATTCCAGGGATGAGAAACTTCAGTTATGGGGATAGATTGCTGAGGTAGGGACTGTTCTCCTTGGACAGGAGAAGGCCAAGAGGATAGCTGAAAGAATTTTTCAACATCTTGTGGGAGCTGGATACAGCAGAGAGGGAGAAACTATTCCCTTTTTTTAAAAAAGGAATAAGAATGGGAGGGGACAGATTTACAGTGGTTTGCAAAAGATGTAAAATAAAAATCTTCTTCACAAAATGAGTGGCTCAGTTCTGGAATGAACTACTTGGAACTGTGATGGAGAGAGATGCAATTGAAGCATTCAAGAGGGTATGAGATGGGTATTTGAATAGGAACAATATGCAAAGGTATGAGGCAGGTGAATGAGACGAAGTCATCCTGCTTACTTGGAAAGGAAGTGTAGACACTCAAAGTGGAATGAATATAACCCTTTAAATCTTTACAACTTAGGTACATTGCAGCTGAAGATGAAGGCCACAGAAGATGAAGGCCGCAGAAATGCTTCAGAGGTGAGGAAAAAAAAAGATTGAAGTATTGGAATATACTTTAGTGTTTAAAAGCACCAAATCATAATTTCTAATGATCTAACTTTGTGGCAAACTTGAAGAGAGCAGGAAAAATTGCAGACAAATCAGGGCACACGCCACAGGCAATGGCAAAATGCACCACATATTTATGGTCATTTTCATTGGACAGGTTCTAGCCCTGAAGAACCCTCAAGATACATCCTTAGTCCACTTACAAGTCGTTTCAGCACTTGAATGGTGCACCTCACGTTGCACACAACTATCAGTAAATATAGGTGCCAGCAAACTGCACACTCATGGACCTCACTCAAGGATTGGACCAGGCTTCCTCTCTGGCCTCTTCACTAGCCGTTACAGTGTGTTGCATGGCTTTGCCTTGTCTTGTTGATTGTTGCCCACTTCTGCCAGACTGATTGGGCTTAGATTATTACTGTCTCGCCAAGATGTTTAGCATGGACACAGGCAGGAAGCTTGCTTTGCTTGATTGCAGGCTTTGCTCAAGTCAAGGGATAGCCTTTGTTCAGGGGCACCCAGTAAGCCCAGGGCAGCCTCTCATACTAATGCAGGGGCTTGGATAGGGGCAGTCAGCCGCTCAGAATAGTAACAGTCAGGATAGTCTTCTGACACAGAGAGAGGAGTTAAATACCAGGCATCTAACAGCCCTGTTTCACTATTTCTGCTCTGTTCTGGGCTAGTTTTCACCTGAAATAAGACAGGCAGGTATTATGGGAGATGAAAATTGGTGGAATAGCTGTCCATGATCATGTAGGTGGGGAGTTCATCCGAGTTCGTGAAAAGGCAGTACAGAGGGCATTATTAGAGTTAGTGGTGCCTGGTTCCCTACATTGTGGAAGTAGACCACTTGGCCCATCGAGTTTGCACTGACTCTCCAAAGAGCACACCCTACCCTACCCCCGTAACCCTGCATTTCCCATGGCTAATCCACCTAACATGTCAGCACTTTGTGCTGTTTAGATTCTCAGGGTAGGAGAGGAGGGGGATATATGAATGAGGCAATTTGAACTATGAGATGAAAATATATGGAAATACATAGTGTCTGTTTAAAAGTGAGATTCTGAAGTCAGTGTTTAAAGCATAAAGGGAAAAACTGGGAAATGTTTTCCTGATATTGAGAATACATTTTTTGACTCAGGACATTTTTCTTTCCCAACTTTCTTGTCACTTCTGCTCGAGGGTGGGAAAGTAGTCATAGAGTCAACAGATAGAATGAATCTCTGACTCCATGACTAAGCAAAGACCCTTTTTCAGAGTCCCTCCCAAATGTTTATGGAGTCAGAGATGTACAGCACAGAAGCAGACCCCTCGGTCCAACTTATTCATGACAACCAGATAACCTAAATTAATCTTGTCCCATTTTCTAGCATTTGGCTCTTATCCCTTTAAACCCTTCCTATTCATATACCCATCCAGATGTCTTTTAAGTGTTTAATTGTACCAGCCTCAACCACTTCCTCTGGCAGCTCATTCCATACACACACCACCCTGTGTGAGAAAAGGTTGTCCCCTTGGTCCTTCTTAAACCCTTCCCCTCTCACCTTAAACCAATGCATCTGGTTTTGGACTCCCCCACCCTGGGGAAAAGACCTTGTCTATTTACCCTAACCATGCCCCTCATGGTTTTGTAAATCTTTATAAGGTCACCTCTCAGCCTCAGATTCTCCAGGGAAAACAGCTCCAGCCTATTCAACCTCTCCCTACAGCTCAAACCCTCCAACCCCAGTAACATCCTTGTAAATCTTTTCTGAACCCTTTCAAGTTTCACAACATCCTTCCTACAGCAGGGAGACCAAAATCGCATTCAGTATTTCAAAAATGGCTTAATCAATGTCCTGTACAGCTGCAACATGACCTCCCAACTCCTCTAGTCAATGCACTGACTAATAAAGGCAAGCATACCAGACACCTTCACTACCCTGTCTACCTGTAACTCCACCTACAAGGAACTATGAACCTGACACCAAGCTCTCTTCAGCAGCATTGCCCAGGATGTTACCATTAAGTATATAAGTCCTGATTTGTCTTCTTGTTAGAAATGTATAATTTCTATCAATGTATAATTTCAGTTACATCACACTGTAAACTTTTGCTATTAATTCTGTGTCTTACAATTGTGTCCTCCACAACCACCCGATGAAGGAGCGTCGCTCCGAAAGCTAGTGCTTCCAATTAAACCTGTTGGACTAGAACCTGGTGTTGTGTGATTTTTAACATTGTACACCCCAGTCCAACACCGGCATCTCCAAATCATAACTAATTTATCCAGGTACCTTCCAACTTTGAATTTTTAATCACACTTTATCTTCCTCTATTACTGACATTTATTTCCAGTGAGTAACAGCACAAAATGAGAGCCAGCTCAGAAGCAATGTGATGTTTCTATAACAGCACTTAAAAGGCTTCGAACACTGTTAGGCTAAAGTAGTGTTAAAGAAAATGCCTGGCTGACTGAGCAGCATTATCCCAACAAACACATTGATATTTCCTTCAAGGCATTAATTCATTTCGGCTTGATAGAATTCTTTTTTTGCTTCAGAGAAGCCATAATTTAGAATCCATTTAGAAATAATATTGTGAGTTTTTCAATAACACTAGAATTCTGAAAACCATACAAAGAAATCCTTTGCCAATTCATGTGTTGTAAACCATTTAAATTATTTATTGAAAATATTCCAGTCTTGATTGAATTGCGACATGGTTTTATATAATGCTGCTATAAAAGGAGATATTGGGAATCTAATTAAGTTCCAGCAAGGGCAGTCTTTGATCTCTTTTATAATTTATTGCAGAAAATGTATTTGCAACAAAAGCCTTATTGGCCACACTGCCATCTCATGGGCTCAATTAATATGATGGATAAGATGGGTTAATAAGTGAAGAAATGTGCTGTTAACCTGCAGAAATAAATACTGGCCATGCAGTTAACATAGCTCACACATTCAGAAGCTCGACTTGAGATGAAGCACAGGTCTCTTAACATCTTCCGAATGTCTCACTGACTGAATCTAGCGATACAGATTCACTCAGTTCGATTCCATGCCAACTTATCTCAAGGCAGGTAAGTATGAGGACTTGTACATCAACTTCAGTGCCTTCTCACCATCTTAGCTATTTTCAATAACATTTCTGCATTGTATACCAGTTCATTGTCTTGTTGAGAAAATCATACAGACTACCACCCTTTCACATTTCCATTCAGCTCCTTAACTACCTCTTCTCAGGCTATTAGTTCCTTTCATCTTTCTCTTTTCTCTAACTCTCAGTAGAACTTTCTAAGCTTTCAGTTTTAAGAAACTTTTGTACCTGAGTAATCAACAGACTTTGCACTTTACAGAAGGTGACAGGCCTGCAGAGCTCATAAGAGATTGAACAGAAGAGATCAGAACTATGAAGAGTCCTTATATAAATCAGTAAAGACCAAAAGAACTGTGGATGCTGTAAATCAGAAACAAAATCAGAAACACCTGTTAAAACTCACCACATCTGCCAGCATCTGATTCTTTTTAGATGTTATATTTTGGACTTCAGTGTCACATTGACAGATAGAAACATAGGAAATTAGGAGCTGGAGTAGGCCATTCAGACCTTGGAGCCTGCACCACCATTCAATATGATCATGGCTGATCATGCCATCTCAGTATCCCATTCCACTTTCTCCCCAAACCACTTGATCCATTTAGCCGTAAGGACCACATTCAGCTCCCTCTTGAATATATCTAATGAACAGGCCATAACAGTTTTTTTGTGGGAGAGAATTCCACAGGTTCACAACTCTGAGTGAAGGAGTTCTTCCTCATCACAGTCCTGAATTGCTAACTCCTTATTCTTAGATGGTGACCCCTTGTTCTGGACATTCCCAACATCAGGAACATTCTTCCAATATCTACTCGGTCCAGTCCCACCAGGATTTTATATGTTTCTATGAGATTGCCCCTCATTCTTCGAAATTCTAGTGAATGCAAGTCCAGTTAAACCAGTCTTTCCTCAGATGTCAGTCCTGCCATCCTGGGAATTAGTCTGGTGAACCTTCGCTGGACTCCCTCAATAACAGAAATGTCCTTCCTCAGAATAGGAGACCAAAACTGCACCCCAGTTGTGGCCTCACCAAGGCCCTATATAACTGCAGCAAGACATCCTTACTCTGATACTCAAATTCTCTCGCTGTGAAGGCCAGCATGCCATTACATTTCCATAAGACCTTAAAAGATAGGAGTGGAGGTAAGGCCATTTGGCCCATCGAGTCCACTCCACCATTCAATCATGGCTAATGGGCTATCCCCGTATCCCTTATTACCTTGCAAGATTCAGAATTTATCAATCTCTGCCTTGAAGACATTTAATGTCCCAGCCTCCACTGCACTCTGTGGCAATGAATTCCACAGGCCTACCACTCTCTGGCTGAAGAAATGTCTCCTCATTTCCATTCTAAATTGACCCCCTCTATTTCTAAGGCTGTGCCCATGGGTCCTAGTATCCCTGCCTACCGGAAACAAATTTCCAGCATCCACCCTTTCAAAGCCATGAATTATCTTGTAAGTTTCTATTAGATCTCCCTTCAACCTTCTAAATTCTAATGAATACAATCCCAGGATCCTCAGTTGTTCATCGTATGTTTGGCCTACCATTCCAGGGATCATCCGTGTGAATCTCCACTGGGCACACTCCAGTGCCAGTATGTCCTTCCTGAGGTGTGGAGCCCCAAACTGGATAGTATTCTAAATGGGGCCTAACCAGAGCTTTACAAAGTCTCAGTAGCACATCACTGCTTTTACATTCCAAACCTCTTGAGATGAATGACAACATTACATTTGCTTTCTTAACCACAGACTCAACCTGCAAGCTAACCTTTAGAGAATCCTGGACTAGCACTCCCAGATCCCTTTGTACTTTGGCTTTATGAATTTTCTCACCGTTTAGAAAATAGTCCATGCCTGTGTTCTTTTTTCCAAAGTGCAAGACCTCCCATTTGCTCACATTGAATTTTATCAGCCATTTCCTGGACACTCTCCTAAACTGTTTAAATCTTTCTGCAGCCTCCCACCTCCTCAGAACTACCTGCCTGTCTGCCTAACGTCATATCATCAGCGAACTTCACCAGAATGCCCCTAGTCCCTTCATCCAGATCACTTATATATAAAGTGAACAGCTGCGGCCCCAACACTGAACCCTGCGGGACTCCACTTGTCACTAGCTGCCATTCCGAAAAATAACTTTTTATCCCAACTCTCTGCCTTCTGTCAGACAGCCAATTCTCAATCCATGCCAGTAGTTCACCTTGAACACCATGGGCCTTCACTTTACTCAGCAGCCTCCTGTGAGGCGCCTTATCAAAGGCCTTTTGGAAGTCTAGATAGATAACATCCACTGGGTTTCCCTGGTCTAACCCACTTGTTACCTCTTCAAAGAATTCTAACAGGTTTGTCAGACATGACTTTCCCTTACTAAATCCATGCTGACTTATTCTAATCCGACCCTGCACTTCTAAGGATTTAGGATTCTCATTCTTAACGATGGATTCTAGAATTTTATCTACAACCAAGGTTAGGCTAATTGGCCTATAATTTTCCATCTTTTATCTTGATCCTTTCTTGAACAAGAGGGTTACAACAGTGATTTTCCAATCATCTGGGACTTTCCCTGACTCCAGTGATTTTTGAAGATCAGAAACAACTCTGGAATATAGCCCATCCAGGCCAGAAGATTGATCAATTGTTAGACCTTTTCAGCTTTACTAGTACTCTCTTTTGTAATGGCTTCCATACTCAACTTTGCCCCCTGACTCTCCTTAACTTTTGGGATATTACACATGTCTTCCACTGTGAAGACTGACACAAAGTATTTATTAAGTTCTTCAGTTATTTCCTTATCTCCCATCACTAGCCTTCCTGCATCAATTTGGAGAGGCCCAATTTCTACTTTTGCCTCTCATTTGTTTCTTATGTATTGAAAGAAACTTTTACTATCATTTCTAATATTACTGGCTAGTTTACCTTCGGATTTGATCCTCTCCTTCTGTATTTCTCTTTGTTACCCTCTGTTTGTTTTTGTAGTCTTCCCAATCTTCTGATTTCCCAGTGCTCTTGGCCACTTTATAGGCTCTCTTTTTCTTTGATACATTTCCTGACCTCCTTTGTCACTCATGGCTGTCTAACCCCTCCCCAGATAATCTTTCTTTTCTTTGGGATGAACCTCTGTACTGTGTCCTCAATTACACCCTGAAACTCCTGCCATTATTGCTCTACTGTCTTCCCCACCAGGCTCTGCTCCCAGTCAATTTTCATCAGTTCCTCTCTCATGCCCCTGTAATTATCTTTATTTAACTGTAACACCATTATATCCAATTTTGCCTTCTCTCTTTCAAACTGCAGACTGAACTCTACCATATTATGATCGCTGCCACCTAAGTGTTCCCTTACTTTAAGATCTTTTATAAAATCTGGCTCATTACATAGAACTAAGTACACAATAGCCTGCACTCTTGTGGATTCTATCACAAGCTGTTCCAAAAAGCCATCCTGTAAGCATTCCCTTTCTTTGGATCTACTGGCAACATTATTCACCCAGTCCATTTGCATATTGGTGTCCCCATGATCACCGTAGCCTTACCTTTCTGACATGCCCTATCTATTTCCTGGAACATCTTGCGCCCCTGGTCCTGACCACTTCTGGGAGGTCTGTACATAACTGCCATTATGTTTATTTTGTCTCAACTCCACCCTCACAGCCTCCACATCATCTGACCCTATGTCATTCAGTGCCATAGATTTAACTTCCTTAACTAACAAGGCAACCCCACACCCTTTACCCACCTCCCTGTCTTTTTGATAAGTTGTACATCCTTGGATGTTTAACTGCCAGTTCTGAACCCCTTGCAAGCATGTTTCTGTGATGCCCACCACATCATCATCATTCATGATGATTTGTGCTGTTAATTCACCTACTTCTGATTTGTGCTGTTAATTCATCTACTTTCCTCACCGCCTGCTGCACCTGCATGCTCACCTCCAGCTACTGTTCTATCATGACACCCAGGGCTTGTTGCACCTCACCTTTTCCTAAACTACCACCATTCAGATAATAATCTGCCTCCTTATTTTTGCTACCAAAATGGATAACCTTACATTTATCCACATTATATTGTATTTACCAAGTATTTGCTCACTCAGCCAGCCTCTCCAAGTCACCCTACAGCCTCTTAGCATTCTCCTCACAGTATACACTGCCACCCAGCTAAGCATCATCTGCAAATTTGGAGAAATGGCATTCAATTCCTTCGTCCAAACTGTTAATGTATATTGTGAACAGCTGAGCTCCCAGCATAGAACCCTGTGGTACCCCATTTGTCACCACCTGCCACTCTGAAAAGGACCCTTTTATTCCAACTCTCTGCCTCCTGTCTGCCAAACAGTTCTCTATCCATGTTAACACATAATAAAGCTCTGATACCATGAGCTTTAATTTTCCTTACTCATGTCTTGTGTGGAACCTTGTTAAAAGCCTTTTGGAAGTCCAGATAAACAACTTCTACGATTCATCATTGTCTACTCTACCTGTCACATCCTCAAAAAATTCCAGATCTGTCAAGCATGTTTTCCTTTAGTGAATCCATGCTGATTAGAACGGATATGGTCACCGCTCTACAGATGCTCAGTATTACAACCATAATGATTGACTCCGACATTTTCCCTACCGCCGATGTCAGGCTAATTGGCCTATATTTCCCTATTTTCTCTCTCCCTCCTTTTATTAAAAAAATGAGTTACTTTTGCTACCCTAAAGACCATTGGAAGTCTTCCAGAGTTGACAGAATGCTGGAAAATGATCAACAATGCATCTGCTATTTTTAGGGCCACTTCCTTAAGCACTCTGGGATGCAGAGCCTCAGGCCCTGGGAACTTATTCGGTTTAATGTCATCAATTTCCCCGTTATCATTTCTTGACTAATAAGGATTTCCTTCAGTTTCTCCTTCATGCTTGACCCGGTGTCCCCCAGCAGTTCCTGAAGGTTATTGATGTCCTCCTTAGAAAAGACAGATCCAAAGTATTTGTTCACGTGGTCTGCCATCTTTTTGTTGTCCATTTATATGCCTTCTTCTTTGGCTTTAACACTGTCATGTGTGTTCAAGTACAGGAGTACATTGAAAAGTATATAATGTCACCACAAACTGCACCATCTTAGGTACCAAGGTACCTAGATACAAAATAAATCTTAGGTACAAAATTGTAAGAGAAATGAGAGTTAAAAAGTTAAACATTACTTCATAGAATTGTAGAAAAGTCAAGAAATAGATAATAGTTTACATTAAAGTCGTTGGTAGTTTAAATTTGGAAAATAAAGGAATAAGTTAAAAGTTCAACAATCTTTGATGAATCCTCCACTTATCTCGCTCAGATGTTTGTTCTCCACACCCCACCACAGATACTATTGTTGAAACTACCGTCTCTCATCTCCCTCAGTGGTTAGGGAACATGCTCAGGCAGCAGCCAATCACATGCTGAGCCGAGACACCAGCATGAGCCACCAAGAGACTGGCCTGAGAGGCACTGAGAGGCCAGGCCGGGACCCACCTCGAGGTGCTGAGAGACCAGGTTGGGACCTACCTAGAGTTGCTGGGAGACCAGGCCGGGACCCATCAAGAGACCAGGCCAGGACCCACCAAGATACCAGAATGAGAGCCGCTGAGAGACCAGGCTAGGACCTGCCTTGAACCGTCGAGAGATCAGGCCGGAACTGCCTTATGAAGGGCATTAGTGAAGCAGCTGAAGATGTTTAGGCCTAGGACAAGACAACTCCTACAGCGATGTCCCAAACAGAGATCACCAACCTCCAATGACTAAATGCCTCATCCTTTGTGCCAACCAATGGAGAGTTTTCACCTTGATTCCCATTAACTTTAACTTTGCAAGGGCTCATGGATGTCACACTCAGTCAAATATAGCTTTAATGTCATGTGCAGTCTCTATCATAGTGAATAATGATCACAAGTGAAATCCATTGAAAAATAATCAACCCTGTTTAATTTCAAGAACAATTTTATTTAACTCCAGAAATACTTCATCAGAGACTGTTGAATTTAACTGATCACTGCACTAGCTCAAAACAAAGGAAAAATAACACACAGGAAATTAAAAATTAAAACAGCAATTACAGGATTGGTTTGTCAGTGTATGTCAAGTGATAAGCTCTCCTTTTGTTTTACAATCCACAAGGAGACATTGACTTAATCACTCGATTGTCCTGAAAATGAGAGGGGCATGATGTGAAATAGAAATGTATATAATATTTGCGATAGTAAATAACAGCGGGAAACAATTCAAGAAGTAATTCAAAATCTTCAGTTATAAAACATCCCCTTGAAAAACAAACACTTTGTGAGTAAGATCCATTTGTCCAATACTGGGGAAGCTAATGATAGCATTTGTGTAAAGGAAGAGGTTTATAATGTTGCAAGGAATAATTGTAAGCCTGAGTATTGAGAGGACTTAAGAAACAAGGAAAAGGTTAAAAAAATACAAGTGGATAAAATGAAAAATAAATGAGATTAAGCTAGCAAGGAATATGAATCCAGGTTGTAAAAAAATCTTTGCACACATGTAAAAGAAGAGTGGTTAAAGTAAATGTTGGTCCATCTAGTGAAAGACTGATTAAATTATTGTGGGGAACAAAGATCCAACAGAACAATTATTTTGTGTATCACAGTAAAAGAGGCAAATTACACACCAGAAAAATAGAGTAACACATTTAATCAGGTTAAACAAACCAAAGGAATTACATTCAATGGAGAAAAAGAGTGTTAGAGAAATTTAGGGGATTAAAATCTGGCAAATCCCTAGAGCCTGATGACATAGATTTTTGAGTTCTAAAAGATATCACTGCACAAATAATGGGTGCATTGTTTATGACACTCAAATGTCGCCAATATCTAAAAATGATCAGATTGAAAGTTAGCAAATGCAACATTGCTATTCAAGAAAGTAGAAAGAAGGACATTTCAGAACTACAGGCCAGTTAGCCGGCACCAGTCATTGGAGAAACATCAGAATCTAATATTAAAGAAGTTATAGCAACACACTGAGAAAATTATATTTTGATCAGAGAGAATCACCTTGGCTTTAGAAATGGAAGGTTCAGTTTGAAAAATACATTTCAATTATTTTGAGAATGTACATAATAGGATAGATGAAGCAATGCAAGGAGATATAATATATTCGGAAGTCAAATGATGTTCAATAAGGTGAAAGGTTAATAGGAATGATAAGTGATCATGGAATTTGCACTAATAGTTAGCCTGAATGGAAGATCAGTAAATGGACAAGGAGCAGAGAGCTGGCGTTATTATATTGGCTGGATGCAATTTGTGGAGCAATGCAAAGTTCAGTTGAGCAATCCTAGCTATTTAAAATCAATGATGTGCCTGAAAGTAGACACGAAGAGTGGTGCAGTCGAGAATGTGGTGCTGGAAAAGCACAGCAGGTCAGGCAGCAATCGAGGAGCAGGACAATCAACGCTTCGGTCATAAGCCCTTCATCAGGAATGAGGCTGTGAGCTGAGGGGGTAGAGAGATAAATGGGAGTGGGGTGGGACTGGGGTGAAGATAGCTGAAAATGCGATAGGTAGATGGAATGGGGGTAATGGTGATAGGTCAGTGAGGAGGGTGGAGCCGATAAGTGGGAAGGAAGATGGATAGGTAGGACGGTCATGAGGGCGATGATGAGTTAGAAGGTTGGATCTGGGATAAGATGGAGGGACGAGAAATGAGGAAACTGGAGAAATCCACATTAATCCCGTGTGGTTGGAATGTCCCAGGGCGGAAGCTGAGGTGTACTTCCTCTAGGCGTCAGGTGGTTAGATGTGGCATTGGAGAAGGACCAGCACCTGCATGTCCTTGGCGGAGTGGGAGGGGGAGTTGAAGTGTTCAGCCACGGGTCAGTGGGGTTGGTTGGTGTGAGTGTCCCGGAGATGTTCTCTGAAGCGCTCTGCAAGTAGGCAAACTGCCTCCCCAGTGTAGAGGAGACCACATCGGGAGCAATGGCTCTGCCATTTCCACCACCTACAAACAGACCCCACTACCAGAGATATATTTCTCTTCCCACCCCTGCCCGCCTTCCATAAAGACCAATCCTTCCGCGACTCCCTTATCAGGTCCATGCCCCCCACCAACTCACCCTCCCCTCCTGGCACCTTCCCCTGTCACGGCAGGAATTTCAAAACTTATGCCCAGGATACACGCATGAAGCAACCCCACTGCCCCATGGCCAAACACTAACTCCCCTTCCCACTCTGCCAATGACATGCAGAAGTTGGGCCTCCTCTATCGCCAAACCCGAACCACCCAAAGCCTGGAAGAAGAACGCCTCATCTTGCACCTTGGGACCATCCAATCACAAGGGTTTAATGTGGATTTCACCAGTTTCCTCATTTCCTCTACCTCCACCTTGTCCCAGATCCAACCTTCCAATTTGGCACCGCCCTCATGACCTGTCCTACCTGTCCATCTTCCTTCCCATTTATTCACTCCACTTTCCTCTCTGACCTATCACCATTACCCACACCTTCATCTACCCATCGCACTCCCAGCTACATTCCCCTCCGCCCCACTCCCCTCCCATTTATTTCTGAACCCCCTTGGCTCACAAGCCTCATTCTGAATGAAGGGCTTATGCCTGAAACATCGACTTTCCTGCTACTTGGATGCTGATTGACCTGCTGTGGTTTTCCAGCACCACACTCTCGACTCCAATCTCCAGCATCTGCAGTCCTCACTTTCTCCTCCATGAAGACTAGTGTATCCAAGTTTGCACATCATACAAATCTGGGTGGAAATGTAAGTTGAAAGGATGACACAGAAACTGAAAAGAGATTGACAGGTTAAGTCTTTGATTCCTGAAGAAGGGCTTATGCCCGAAACGTCGATTCTCCTGTTCCTTGGATGCTGCCTGACCTGCTGCGCTTTTCAAGCAACACATTTTCAGCTCTGATCTCCAGCCCTCACTTCCTCCTCTAAGTCAGTGGGCAACAAGGTAACAAGTGGAGAGTAATGTTGCCATGTGTAAAGTTATTTGAGCATTTGCTCTCATGATGAGCTGAGTAATATGAACCAGACAATCAGCACATAATTGAAACACATCCCAGCATTTAGCAGCAACATCCACCAAGTTATTTCAAAGGTCTGATGCAGCAGTGAAAAAGGATTAGGAGGTGGTAGGATTGGCAGTGGCTCTAGCATAGAAGGACTATCAGCACAAAGCATTCCAGGGCTGTAATCACATTCACAACCACTGGCTGCACTGCCCTTGTTCTGACCAGAGGTTTCAGGTGCAATTCCAAGAGGTGGCAGAATTCTGTTCGCATTTCTTCCTCGATAAAAAGCACAATGAGAGATAACATCAAATGATAATGTCAAATTATCGAAGAAAACTAGTCACTAAAGATGGGTAACAAATGTTGGCCACCTGAAAAATGAAGAGAAAACATTGAATGATTGATTTTTGGATATGCTTCCATTGATCAGGACTGACCAACTCCAGATGCATGTCTGAAACATGATTCCGATTTTTGCTTTACAAATGCTGAAGGACTTGATTTCCTTTTCCAGCATTTTCATTTTTGTTTTCAATCCTTTGAAATCAAAGATGCTTTTGACAGTGAACTATGCTAAGCTGTTCCCAATCAAAAGCCTTTGTTCCATGACCTGTTGCCTGCTAGGCCCCTGCCATGCATTCAATAAAGAACTCCAGTGCTATGCCATTCATAAGACTTCCCAAGTGTTTGAAAATGATTCACACATCCTTGCAGCTTGTTTAGCTTTCAGTCCAAAGGCAGCCTAGCATACATTCATGAGACTGATTCCACAAAGGGGGAAATAAAGTATTGTAAGTACTTTGAACTTTTGACAATTAAATATAACGTTCAGCCAAGTAACTTTCCATGTACAATCTCAAGGAACACGTTTTGCACACCTCCCAGGATGTCTGCATTGGTTTTAAGATGAATTAGTCAGTCATCAGAGCCGAACCTCAATCTGAAATATCTGAGACATTCTTAGCCCTTGAAAAGCTGAGGGAGAAAGCAATGAACCAGAATTAAAAAATAATACAACATCCTTACTCAAGTTAAGTTTCCTTTAGGATGAAAATGACAAACAAATTTCTTCCTGAGTATTTACCGAGTGCACATAGGCAGAGGAGTAATTCATCATACCCGTGACCTGGCTTTATCATTCAATACATCCATGGCTGTGAAATACCACACACATCATCTTGGAGAGTCTTTTGAGCAAGAAAAAAAAAATAGGCTGGGAATTAGATCCTGCAATAGGAGCTTCATCCCCTACCCCCAACCCCCAACAAGTGGAAAACCATAAGACCATGAGATACAGGAACACAATTAGACTATTCGGTGCATTTAATCTGCTCTGCCACACAATCAAGGCTGATATGTTCCTCATCCCCATTTTCCTGTCTTCTCCCCTTAACCCTTGATCCCTTTGTCAATCAAGAAACAATATCTGTCTTAAATACACTCAAAGACTTTGCCTCAGAAGGCTGTGGAGGCCCTGAGTTCCACAAATTAACTACTCTCCAGCTACAGAAATTACTCCTTATCTCAGTTCTAACAGGTCATCCTTTCACTGATGTTGTGCCCTTGGATCCCAGTCTTGCCTACGAGTGGAAACATCTTTTCCATGCCCTCTCTATCCAGGCCTCTCAATATTCATGTGGAATTTGACTTCAATAACAACCTGGAATTAAGAGTCTGATGACCATGAAACCATTGTTGATTGTCGGAAAAGCCATCTGGTTCACTCATGTCCTTTCGGGAAGGAAACTGCTATCCTTACTTGGTCTGAACTACATGTGATTCCAACCTCACAGCAACATGGTTGACTCTAAACTGCCCTCTGAGATGGACAATAATTGTTGGCCTAGCCAGTGATGCCCTCACCCCCGAATTAATAAAATAAAAAAAATTAGCAGCAAATAAGGATTGCGTGTGCGAACAAAGAAGTTGTAGAACCTCATCCCATCATTGATTAATTGTCTAATAACTCCTTCAATGGGTTAAATAAAAAAGTCACAACACCAGGTTATAGTCCAACAAGTTTAATTGGAAGCACTAGCTTTCGGAGCGCTGCTCCTTTATCAGGTGGTTGTGGAGAATAAGATTGTAAGACACAGAATCTATAGCAAAAGTTTATAGTGTGATGTAATTGAAATTATATATTGAAAAAGACCTGGATTGTTTGTTAAGTCTCTCATCTTTTAGGATGAACATGTTGGTTTCAGTTCTTTCATATGTAAATTGCAAAAATGTTTTAAAAATGTTTCATTCTCAAGTGAATTTTAACAATTTTAACAATAATTTTAACTAATCTTCCAAGTCTGAAGACTACACATTTTGAGACAATAGTGCCTAAATTTGTGAAGACAGAGATTGGGAAGGAGATGGGCTCACAGTAAAAGTGATTAAACATATTTCTCACATAAGAAAGAAGCTTGGGGGTTGATGATGGAGAAGGAAACTGAAAGAATTAACACTGAGGAGTGCCTTAAGCACCACCTGCCATAATGATGTTACGTAGATGCAGGGATGTGGTGAGGGGTTGGAGGGTGCAGAACAGCTTAGGACCACAAAAGGAGTAAAACTGAACAAGTGGTTTTCCTCATAGTCTCTGCAATACTGCTTGTCTCATTAGTGTAACTTGTATTCCCTTGCTGTCATGTCATAAGTTATATCTTGTTTAGGACAAGTGTTACTTCACATTATACTACCAAGTGGTATTCCCACCACACTAGATTACTGTCCCACAAACAATCTGTTTTTTAATGGATTCAGAGGATGTGGGCATCACTGACTGGACCAGCTATTATTGCCCATCTCAGAGGGCTACTAAGAGTCAATCATATCACTGTGGGCCTGGAGTGATGTTATCCAGATCAGATATGGATGGCAGTTTCCTTCTCTGAAGGACACAAGTGAACCAGATGGGTTTTCTGATAGTCAACAACAGTTTCATGGTCATCATCAGACTCTGACTTTTTGATTTTTATTTAAGACAAAATTCCACCTGAATACTGAGAGGCAAAGGAATGGTAGCTACAAATATATCAGCCAGCTCACACAACATGATGAGCAGTGATGATGGTTCTCTTACAACAGAATGGGATTTGAATCATCAAGCCAGCTAACAGAGAACTGAGCGTACAACCATTAATCCACAGAAGATACTCAGTGTTGAATGATCAGGACCATAAGATTGTCTGTGAAGGATGACAAATTTCCTGACATTACAGTACCTTGCACAAATTCCTTCCAATGCACAACCATGATGGTATAGAGTGTGGGCTTACTCACTGAGCTGTAGGTTTGATATCCAGACATTTCATTACCTGCCTATATAACATCATCAATGACAACCTCCAAGTGAAGCAAAACTGTTGTCTCCTGCTTTCTATTTATATTTTTCTCCTGGATGGGGTTCCTGGGGTTTGTGGTGATGTCATTTCCTGATTCCTAACAAACAGGAAATGACATCACCACAAACCCCAGGAACCCCATCCAGGACAAACATATAAATAGAAAGCAGGAGACAACAGCTCTGCTTTGCAGTCATGACTGATGATGTTACCTAGCCAGGTAATGAAATGTCTGGATAGCAAACCTGCAACTCAGTGAGCAAACCTATACCCTAAACCTTTACCTGAGCTACAAACCTTTACATGATGGTATGTTAATATTCAAAAAGCAATAAAAAAATTGAGAATAATCTCACGTGACATCATTTCTGCTGTGCCACTAATTATAATCAAAATACCCAATTGTATTGTTTCCAATCTTACAGAGAAATATGCACAAGTCAATTGGATCGCCAATAACGAGCTACAATAGTTTTTCTCATGTGAATTTAGCAAACATCATCAGCTGCTACTTCTCCTAGTTGCTAAATATTAAATAGATCTGTAAAGTCTTAGAAAAAAATCTGAATTGTATCAAACTCTCCGGTGGTAGCAAATTCTTTCTTTTTCTGTTAGATTATAGCTGATGACCATATTTATTAGTTATTTTGAGTAATTAAAAAAAAAATGCTGCCGTCTGTGTGGTGATAGCATCTCGGTAATAGAAAAAAAATGCATTCATACATCACCTTTCTGACCTCCTTACTCTCTTAATGTTATTGTGCACTTTAAATGCAAAGAAAACATTTTAAACTATACTTTGTTTCAGACAAAACGCTGTGCCAGACACTCACTGCTCTATCATGGTGAAGGTGGTTGTTCCTCCTGCTCCACATTATCGGCTTCCTGCTCAGACAACTGCTGCTTTTCTCCCAGCTCCTCAGCATTCCTCACGTCTTCTGTTTGCTGAGAACGGCAGACAGGATTATGCAGCACTGTCTGAACAGTACTGCAAGGACCTTCCACAGACTAAACCAAGTATCAACTTCAGAAGGTCAACCATTCTCTTTGAACCCCTCCTGACCAACCCCAAAGGGCAATCTTGACAGTTCAGTGGTTTTTGCCTGAAATGTCAATTTTTCTTACTCCTTGGATGCTCCCTGACCTGCTGTGTTTTACTAGCACCACTCTAATCTTGATTCTAATCTCCAGCATCTGAAGTACCCATTTCTGCCTAGTTCAGTGCCTTAACTGACATACTGCTAATTCCGGGACTGGTTGCATTGGATCCGTAGGACTGATCATGGCCCACTCCCAGCTTGCAATGGTGCAGAACATCTGACCCTGATCTTCACTGGTCCCAAATGATCATCTCCAAGATCCTGGATTGAGTATAGATGATGCCCTTGACTGACTGCAATGGGAGTTTCTGACTAATAAGTCCTCTTGGACTTGACTGAGGATTGAACCCCTCAAACTCTGAGACGTGGCCATTTGATTGATTGTCATTCAACATGCTTGTGGTGTCAGAATCATACAGTGCAGAGGAGGCCCTTCAGCCCATCAAGTCTGCATTGACATGTGAGAAACACCTAGCTATTAAGGTAATCCTTTTCACCAGCACTTGGCCAATTGTCTTGAATGTTGTGACATGCCAAATGCTCCTCCATGAAATGATGTGAGGCAACCTCCCTCTATCACCCTCTCAGGCAGCACATTCTGGGCTATCACCACCCTCGGGGTAAAAATTGCATTGTTCTCACATCCTTATCCTCACCTTGAACCCATATCCCCTCAAGACTATTCCTTCAAATCAGGGGAATAGCTGCTCCTTATCCATTCTGTCCATGCCCCTTATAATCTTGTGCACCTCAAGCCTATCCGCCCTTTTCTCATAATTTAAATTTTCCATCCCAGGCGGCATCATGATAAATCTCCTCTGCATCTCTCCAGTGTAATCTCATCCTTCTTGTAATGTGGCGATCAGGACTGCACACAGTACTCTAACTGTAGTCTCACCAATGACCAACACAACCCTGACATGATTTCCCTGCTTTTGTAATCTACACCTCAACTGATAAAGGTAAGTGTCCCACATGCCTTTTTCACCATCCTACTATCATGCTCCTCCACCTTCAGAGATTGAGGGACAAACATTCCAAGGTCTGTTAGTTACACAGAACTTCCTGGTGTCATGCCATTCATTGAATACTTCCTGGTCAAACTATTTCTTCAAAAGGTCATCACCTCACAGTTTTTAAGGTTAAATTCCATCAGCCACTTAGCTGACCATTTTTATATACCATTTCTTGTAGCTGAAGACACTCAACCTTACTGTTAACCACCTGATAGTCTTTGTGTCAATTTCAAACTTACCAATCCAACCTCCTCACACAATCATCGATATTAATTATAAAAGATGAATAATAGGGGACCCAGCACAGATCCCTGTGGTGCACCACTGGTCACTGGCTTCCAGTCTCTGAAGCAAGCCTAGATCATAGAACATAGAACATAGAACAATACAGTACAGAACAGGCCCTTCAGCCCACGATGTTGTGCCGAACATTTGTCCTAGCTTAAGCACCCATCCATGTACCTATCCAATTGCCACTTAAAGTTCACCAATGATTCTGACTCTGCCACTCCCACAGGCAGCGCATTCCATGCCCCCACCACTCTCTGGGTAAAGAACCTACCCCTGACATCTCCCCTATACCTTCCACCCTTCACCTTAAATTTATGTCCCCTTGTAACACTCTGTTGTACTCGGGGAAAAGGTTTCTGATTGTCTACTCTATCTATTCCCCTGATCATCTTATACACTTCGATCAAGTCACCCCTCATCCTTCTCCGTTCCAATGAGAAAAGGCCTAGCATGCTCAACCTATCCTCATACGACGTATTCTCCATTCCAGGCAACATCCTGGTAAATCTTCTCTGCACCCTCTCCAAAGCTTCTACATCTTTCCTAAAGTGAGGCGACCAGAACTGCACACAGTACTCCAAATGTGGCCTAACCAAAGTCCTGTACAGCTGTAACATCACCTCACGACTCTTGAATTCAATCCCTCTGCCAATGAACGCTATACACCATAGGCCTTCTTACAAGCTCTATCCACCTGAGTGGCAACTTTCAAAGATCTATGACCATAGACCCCAAGATCCCTCTGCTCCTCCACCTTACTAAGAACCCTACCGTTAACCCTGTATTCCGCATTCTTACTTGTCCTTCCAAAATGGACAAGCTCACACTTGGCAGGGTTGAACTCCATCTGCCACTCCTCAGCCCAGCTCTGCATCATATCTAAGTCCCTTTGCAGCCGACAACGGCCCTCCTCACTATCCACAACTCCACCAATCTTCGTATCGTCTGCAAATTTACTGACCCACCCTTTGACTCCCTCTTCCAAGTCATTAATAAAAATTACAAACAGCAGAGGACCCAGAACTGATCCCTGTGGAACTCCACTTGTAACTGGGCTCCAGGCTGAATATTTACCATCTACCACCACTCTCTGACTTCGACCAGTTAGCCAGTTCTCTATCCAACTGGCCAAATTTCCCTCTATCCCATGCCTCCTGACTTTCCGCATAAGCCTACCATGGGAAACCTTATCAAATGCCTTACTAAAATCCATGTATACTACATCCACTGCTCTACCCTCATCCACATGCTTGGTCACCTCCTCAAAGAATTCAATAAGACTTGTAAGGCAAGACCTACCCTTCGAGGAGAAAGAGAGGACTGCAGATGCTGGAGATCAGAGCTGAAAATGTGTTGCTGGAAAAGCGCAGCAGGTCAGGCAGCATCGAAGGAACAAGAGAATCGATGTTTCGGGCATAAACTCTTCTTCAGGAATGAGGAAAGTGTGTCCAGCAGGCTAAGATAAAAGGTAGGGAGGAGGGACTTGGGGGAGGGGCGTTGGAATTGCGATAGGTGGAGGGAGGTCAAGGTGAGGGTGATAGGCCGGAGTGGGGTGGGGGTGGAGAGGTCAGGAAGAAGATTGCAGGTTAGGAAGGCGGTGCTGAGTTCGAGGGATTTGACTGAGACAAGGTGGGGGGAGGGGAAATGAGGAAACTGGAGAAAACTGAGTTCATCCCTTGTGGTTGGAGGGTTCCGAGGCGGAAGATGAGGCGCTCTTCCTCCAACCGTCATGTTGCCATGGTCTGGCGATGGAGGAGTCCAAGGACCTGCATATCCTTGGTGGAGTGGGAGGGGGAGTTAAAGTGTTGGGCCACGGGGTGGTTGGGTTGGTTGGTCCGGGTGTCCCAGAGGTGTTCTCTGAAACGTTCCGCAAGTAGGCGGCCTGTCTCCCCAATATAGAGGAGGCCACATCGGGTGCAGCGGATGCAATAAATGATGTGTGTGGAGGTGCAGGTGAATTTGTGGCGGATATGGAAGTGTCCCTTGGGGCCTTGGAGGCAAGTAAGGGGGGAGGTGTGGGCGCAAGTTTTGCATTTCTTGCGGTTGCAGGGGAAGGTGCCGGGAGTTGAGATTGGGTTTGTGGGGGGTGTGGACCTGACGAGGGAGTCACGGAGGGAGTGGTCTTTTTGGAACGCTGATTGTGGAGGGGAGGGAAATATATCCCTGGTGGTGGGGTCCGTATGGAAGTGGCGGAAATGACGGCGGATGATACGTTGTACATGGAGGTTGGTGGGGTGTTAGGTGAGGACCAGTGGGGTTCTGTCCTGGTGGCGGTTGGAGGGGCGGGGCTCAAGGGCAGAGGAGCGGGAAGTGGAAGAGATGCGGTGGAGGGCATCGTCGACTACGTCTGGCGGGAAATTGCGGTCCTTGAAGAAGGAGGCCATCTGAGTTGTACGGTTTTGGAACTGGTCCTCCTGGGAGCAGATGCGGCGGAGACGAAGGAATTGGGAATATGGGATGGCATTTTTACAGGGGGCAGGGTGAGAGGAGATGTAGTCTAGGTAGCTGTGGGAGTCGGTCGGTTTATAGTAGATGTCCGTGTCGATTCGGTCACCCAAGATAGAAATGGAAAGGTCTAGGAAGGGAAGGAAGGAGTCTGAGACGGTCCAGATGGGCGGCACGGTGGCACAGTGGTTAGCACTGCTGCCTCGCAGCGCCAGAGACCCGGGTTCAATTCCCGACTCAGGTGACTGACTGTGTGGAGTTTGCACGTTCTCCCCGTGTCTGCGTGGGTTTCCTCCGGGGGCTCCGGTTTCCTCCCACAGTCCAAAGATGTGCAAGTCAGGTGAATTGGCCATGCTAAATTGCCCGTAGTGTTAGGTAAAGGGGTAAATGTAGGGGTATGGGTGGGTTACGCTTCGGCGGGTCGGTGTGGACTTGTTGGGCAGAAGGGCCTGTTTCCACACTGTAAGTAATCTAAAAAAATGAATTTGAGGTCGGGGTGGAAGGTGTTGGTAAAGTGGATGAACTGTTCAACCTCCTCGTGGGAGCACGAGGCAGTGCCAATACAGTCATCGATGTAGCGGAGGAAAAGGTGGGGGAAGGTGCCAGTGTAGCTGCGGAAGAGGCAGGCATAGCTGGGGCCCATGCGGGTGCCCATGGCTACTCCTTTGGTTTGGAGGAAGTGGGAGGATTGGAAAGAGACGTTGTTCAGGGTGAGGACCAGTTCAGTCAGTCGAAGGAGGGTGTCGGTGGAAGGGTACTGGTTGGTACGGCGGGAAAGGAAGAAGCGGAGGGCTTTAAGTCCTTCGTGATGGGGAATGGAGGTGTACAGGGATTGGATGTCCATGGTGAAGATAAGGCGTTGGGGACCGGGGAAGCGAAAATCCTGGAGGAGGTGGAGGGCGTGGGTGGTGTCCCGAATGTAGGTGGGGAGTTCTTGGACTAAGGGGGACAGGACCGTGTCGAGGTATGTAGAGATGAGTTCGCTGGGGCAGGAGCAGGCTGAGACAATGGGTCGGCCGGGGCAGTCAGGTTTGTGGATTTTGGGCAGGAGGTAGAAACGGGTGGTGCGGGGTTGTGGCACTATGAGGTTGGAGGCGGTGGATGGGAAATCCTCTGAGGTGATGAGGTTCTGGATGGTCTGGGAGATGATGGTTTGGTGGTGGGAGGTGGGGTCATGGTCAAGGGGGCAGTAGGAGGAGGTGTCCGCGAGCTGGCGTTTAGCCTCAGCGTTGTAAAGGTCGGTGCACCAAACTACCACCGCGCCTCCCTTGTCTGCTGGTTTGATAATGAGGTTGGGCTGCACGTTCCGAGGGTGAGAGGTTGGAGTGGGTGAGAGGGGTGGAGAGGTTGAGGCGGTTAATGTTGCGGCAGCAATTGGCTATGAAGAGATCGAGGGCAGGTAAGAGGCCAGCATGGGATGTCCAGGTGGATGGGGTGTGTTGGAGGCGGGAGAAGGGGTCGTCAGAGGGTGGGCGAGAATCTTGGTTGAAGAAGTAGGCACGGAGGCGAAGACCTACCCTTCACAAATCTGTGCTGGCTGTCCCTAATCAAGCAGTGTCTTTCCAGATACTCATAAATCCTATCCCTCAGTACCCTTTCCAATACTTTGCCTACCACCGAAGTAAGATTAACTGGCCTGTAATTCCCGGGGTTATCCCTATTCCCTTTTTTGAACAGGGGCACAACATTCGCCACTCTCCAGTCCCCTGGTACCACCCCCATTGACAGTGAAGACGAAAAGATCATTGCCAACGGCTCTGCAATTTCCTCTCTTGCTTCCCACATAATCCTAGGATATATCCCGTCAGGCCCGGGGGACTTGTCTATCTTCAAGTTATTCGAAACGTCCAACACATCTTCCTTCCTAACAAGTATCTCCTCTAGCTTACCAGTCCATTTCACACTGTCCTCTTCAACAATACGGTCCCCCTCGTTTGTAAATACTGAAGAAAAGTACTCATTCAAGACCTCACTTATCTCTTCCGACTCAATACACAGTCTTCCACTACTGTCCTTGATCGGACCTACCCTCGTTCTCGTCATTCTCATGTTTCTCACATACGCATAAAATGCCTTGGGGTTATTCTTGATCCTATCCACCAAAGATTTTTCATGCCCTCTCTTAGCTCTCCTAATCCCTTTCTTCAGCTCCCTTCTGGCAATCCTGTATCCCTCCAATGCTCTGTCTGAACCTTGTTTCCTCAACCTTATGTAAGCCCCCTTCTTCCTCTTTACAAGACATTCAACCTCCCTCGTCAACCAAGGTTCCCTCACACGACCATCTCTTTCCTGCCTGACAGGTACATACATATCAAGGACACATCGTATCTGTTCCTTGAAAAAGTTCCACATTTCCACGACATCCTTCCCTGACAGCCTATGCTCCCAACTTATGCTCCTCAGATCCTGTCTTACAGCATCGTATTTACCCTTCCCCCAATTGTAAAACCTACCCTGTTGCACACACCTATCTCTCTCCATAACCAAGGTGAAAGTCACAGAATTGTGGTCACCATCACCAAAATGTTCACCTACTAACAAGCCCATCACTTGTCCCGGTTCGTTACCAAGTACCAAATCCAATATGGCCTCCCCTCTGGTCGGGCAATCTACATACTGAGTTAGAAAAGCTTCCTGTACACACTGCACAAACACCGCCCCACCCAATCTGCTTGATCTAAAGAGCTTCCAATCAATGTTTGGGAAGTTGAAATCACCCATGACTACTACCCTGTGGCTTCTGCACCTTTCCAAAATCTGTTTCCCAATCTGTTTCTCCACATCTCTGCTGCTATTGCGGGGCCTATAGTAAAAACCCAACAAGGTGACTGCACCTTTCCTATTTCTGACTTCAGCCCATACTACCTCCAAAGACAGATCCCCCTCGAACTGCCTTTCGGCAGCAGTTATACCATTTCTAATTAGAAACGCCACTCCCCCCTCCTTTTTTACCACCCTCCCTAATCTTACTGAAACATCTGTAACCAGGAACCTCCAACAACCATTCCTGTCCCTCTTTTATCCACGTTTCCGTGATGGCCACAACATCGTAGTCCCATGTACCGATCCACGCCTTAAGTTCACCCACCTTATTTCTGATACTCCTTGCATTGAAGTATACGCACTTGAACCCATCTCTGTGTCCGCAAGTACTCCCTGGCAGTGCTACCTTCTCCACATCCTCCCTACATTCTTGGACATCCTGACAAACAGCTAGCCTACTTGCTGGACTACAAGTCCGGATCCCATCCCCCTGCCAAATTAGTTTAACCCCCCCCGAAGAGTGCCCTCTGTCTCCTACAACTGAGCCAATTTTGAATGCACTTATCAAATTATTCTGTATCCCATATATATTTGCCTTCTGAGAAAGTCTCCTAGGTGGGACCTTGTCAAAGGCTTTGAATGAAATCCATATGCATTACATTAATTGCACAGCCCTCATCTACATACCTGGTCACCTCCTCAAAAAATTCAATCAATTTGCAGATGGCACATGTAGCAGGTATGAGTGACATTGATTTATCACTGTGTCAGACAGCAACATCTTCACTCCTTATACTGATTTAAAAATCACACAATGCCAAGCTATAGTCCAACAGGTTTATTTGGAAACACTAGCTTTGGAGCGCTGCTCCGTCATCAAGTGGTTGTGGAGAAGATTGTGGGACACAAAATTTACAGCAAAAGTTCACAGTGTGATGTGACTGAAATTATGTTGGCTTCAGCATGCCCATTCGAAAAGATGAGAGACTTAACAAGCAATCCAGGTCTTTTTCAATATATAATTTCAGTTACATCACACTGTAAACTTTTGCTATAAATTCTGTGTCCTATGATCTTACACTCCACAACCACCTGATGACAGAACAGCGATCCAAAAGCTAGTGCTTCCAATTAAACCTGTTGGACTATAACCTGGTGTTGTGTGATTTTTAATTTTGTACACCCCAGTCCAATACCAGCATCTCTAAATCATGCCCTGTATTGATCATTCCATCATGACTAGCTGCCTGGCTTTGCGTCTGTAGTAAAAGGCAAGGCAAGACAGAAGGACAATGAGCCTGCAAGTTCTGAATGAGCCTAACACAAATAAAGAAGAGATGCAAGTAGTATCCAAAGAAAGTGAGTGAGTCTTCAGACAGCAAGTAAAGAACTCAGGAATGCATCCTGTTCCATTAAATGAAATGGGTGCCTGTTCCTGGCCAAGCAGCGTCTTTGCAATGAAAGGTGTTGTGTTCTAAATTGCAGCATTCAAGTTGTGAACTGTATTTTAATTGAATTGGGGCTGTCATGATGGTGAAGTGAGGTTGGAATATGTTGGATGCCAATTTCCAAAGATAGAAATTTGCATGCAGTCAGTGTCCATAAAGTGTGCCCTGATTTTGGGGAATGCAAGACTAAATAGAGGCCTGAGGAGCAAGCCATAATCTGAAGTACAAGCTCCAAATGGTACAAGTTCAGACTTTCATATTAAGAACGATTGCCTTCTCTTTTCTCTTCATTGAATAGCAATAGCGATCTGTATATACAGGTTGTTCTGCTATAACACTAAACATAATACAGATCTCTGAAGCATGTCTCTCTCTTGAATAGTTAATTCCAATCATTCTCTCACCATTTCATTTTGGAAGAACAAATAAGAATGCGGAATACAGGGTTAATGGTAGGGTTCTTAGTCAGGTGGAGGAACAGAGGGATCTTGGGGTCTATGTACATAGATCTTTGAAGGTTGCCACTCAGGTGGATAGAGTTTGTAAGAAGGCCTATGGAGTATTATCGTTCATTAGCAGAGGGATTGAATTCAAGAGTCGTGAAGTGATGTTGCAGCTGTACAGGACTTTGGTTAGGCCACAGTTGGAGTACTGTGTGCAGTTCTGGTCGCCTCAGTTTAGGAAAGATGTGGAAGCTTTGGAGAAGGTGCAGAGAAGATTTACCAGGATGTTGCCTGGAATGGAGAGGAAGTCGTACGAGGATAGGTTGAGAGTTCTCGGCCTTTTCTCGTTGGAACGGCGAAGGATGAGGGGTGACTTGATAGAGGTTTATAAGATGATCAGAGGAATAGATAGAGTAGACAGTCAGAAACTTTTTCCCCGGGTACAACAGAGTGTTACAAGGGGACATAAATATAAGGTGAAGGGTGGAAGGTATAGGGGAGATGTCAGGGGTGGGTTCTTTACCCAGAGAGTGGTGGGGGCATGGAATGCGCTGCCCGTGGGAGTGGTAGAGTCGGAATCATTGGCGACCTTTAAGCGGCATTTGGATAGGTACATGGATGGGTACTTAATCTAGGTTAGAAGTTCGGCACAACATCGTGGGCCGAAGGGCCTGTTCTGTGCTGTATTGTTCTATGTTCTATGTTCTAACCCGCGTTTCACCAGCGCAATTTGGCTATAACACGGTTGACAAATTGTAAACATTGGATAATGTGAACCTTCTACTGAGCGAGTATAGCGATTTTCTATATGCGATCCTCTACAACGTGATTTTCTACAACATGAGATTTCAGAGGAACACAACTCTCACATTATAGCAGAACAATCTATACATGAGGTGATATTATGTAATAAGGTGTTAACATGTGAAAAATCGCCTCCTCACTGTTCACAAGCAAGATTGATTTCTTTGTTGGAAACCTTGGGTGGAAAATCGGACATTTTTTTCTTGACATCAAAAATTTCAATTGTCTAATCTTGCCATATTTTCTCAACTGAATTGCTATTATTCACCTAAGTCAGGGATTGGGAAGATTCTGCCCAGGGGTTCTGTTGTGCTCCAGGAAATTCAACAGCCATTTTGTGCACAGCGCACACAGCAATGCCAGAAAGTGCTTTGGTCTAACCCAATTCTTTGAACTGCCCTGAAGTTTGGGACTCAGGGGTCTGTTCCTACACCTGGAAGAGGCTCTCAGTGTCACTTCAGATTGTCTGCGACCCTTTCTTCCTTACCTATGAATGACTGCTGTCCAACTCTGATATGATTCCGCGACTTGCTTACTTATAACACTAAACATAATACAGATCTCTGAAGCATGTCTCTCTCTTGAATAGTTAATTCCAATCATTCTCTCACCATTTCTGGCATATCATTACTAATATCACAATTATATTAGACTATACATCACCATCTCATTATCATATCCATTTTTATTACACTACAAAAGGGAATACAACTGTATTTTAAAATACATAAATAATAAATGCATAGTCTAAAGAAGCATGAGGAAGACTGGCATTTCTGCTTCATATCTCACCTCATTTTGACTGGCAGGATGAGAAGAAAATCTGAAGCTAAATATCTTATCTCGTGCTTTCAGTTTCCACCCACTTCTTTGTCCCCTAACTTCCATGGCTTTTAGTGTCTTTCGGCAGCTCTCAACATTTCTGTCTTCCTCTTTTTGCAGAAGAGAAGAAAGTGCTGGAGAAACACAGGTGGTTTGGCAGCATCTGTAGAGAGAGAATAAAAGTTAATATTTCGAGTCCAATGTGACTTTTCTTCAGGACACAGAGTCATATTGGACTCACAATGTCAACCTTGTTTCTCTCTCCACAGATGCTAAGAGTCCTGCTGAGTTTCTCCAGCACTTTCTGTTTTCATTTCAAATCCATAGCATTCACAGTATTTTGTTTTTATTCTTCTTTTAGTAGGACTTATGCCCGAAAGAAGGGCTTATGCCCGAAACATCGATTCTCCTGTTCCCTGGATGCTGCCTGACCTGCTGCGCTTCTCCAGCAACACATTTTCAGCCCTTCTTCTTTTAGTAGTCTTACTTCCTCACATCTCTTTAAGCATCTGTTTGATTTAAGCTCCACTTTGACACCATGTTATAAATCCATAAGCTAACAGTCTTGCTTGTATTGTGAATTCATTGAACTGACCATCAGATGGATATTTGCAACGAAAGCCTCAAAGTAGAGGCCACATGACTATAGCAAGCTGGGAAATTGCAATTCTATTCTAGTCAGATGGTAGCTGCATTATGGTTGCTTGTGGTGCTGAGATTTTTCAGAATACTTTTATGTGGAAGATTAAACAATGGCTGACCAAGGGGCAAATCACGCAACATTGTTGGTGATGCTGGTCTGGTGATCTTATTAGAGGATATGAAATAAAGAAAAGATTATCTGAGTCCTCAGTGCATTTGCACAAAGATAGCATTAGGAATCAATGTCAGGAATTTAGCCCTCGAACCAAAAAATGGAGAGGAAGAAGAGATTTAACGATCTGGTTTGAGTTGTTTAAATTGGGGTGCACACCTGCAAATGTTCCTAACTGATCTGTAAGCCTCATTCTCAATTCACTGTTTCATTGGAGTCTTTCATGTCTCCCACAAAGCATTGATCCAATAAAATACAACTTATAGCACAGGGCAGGGATTTCCAAATCATGGATAGGGCCTCAGGTCATTGCCAAGTCACATGCTCCGAGGCAGCAGCAGCAGCAGCAGCAGTCACAATGGAGTTCCCCGGCTCAACACTCTCCAGGATATTTTCTCCCCACATCTTGTGGTCAAGAAGGCATATAGTACGGTATATAGGCATATAGTATGCTTGCCTTCATTGGACGAGGTATTGAGTATAAGAGCTGGCAAGTCATGTTAAAGACATTGGTTCGGCCGCATTTAGAATACTGTGTACGGTTCTGGTCGCCACGTTACCAAAAGGATGTGGACGCTTTGGAGAGGATGCACAGAAGGTTTACGAGGATGTTGCCTGGTATGGAAGGTGCGAGCTATGAAGAAAGGTTGAGTAGGTTAGGTTCATTTTCACTAGAAAAAAGGAAATTGAGGGGGGACCTGATTGAGGTTTACAAAATCATGGAGGGTATAGACAGGGTGGATAGAGACAAGCTTTTTCCCAGGGTGAAGGGTTCAATAACCAGAGGTTACGTTTTCAAGGTGAGAGGTGGAAAGTTTAAGGGGGATACATGCGGCAAGTACTTCACACAGAGGATGGTGGGCATTTGGAATGCATTGCCAGCAGAGATGGTAGAGGCAGGCATGGTAGATTCATTTAAGATGCATCTGGACAGATGCATGAGTAGGTGGGGAGCAGAGGGATAAAAATGCTTAGGAATTGACCAACAGGTTTAGAGAGTACATTTGGATTGGCTCAGGCTTGGAGGGCCAAAGGGCCTGTTCCTGGGCTGTAAATTTTCTTTGTTCTTTATCCCTGCATTCATATGTCTTCTCCTTTCTCCCCATCTGCTTTGAAAGTTCTCATCAATGGGCAAGACAATTTTCAAACTTTGAGCTTGGCTGCGATGGGAAAGGTTTGGGAAGGAATGGGACAGGCCAAGTCTCACAACATTCTGATATTTTGTACTTAGTAATTCACTGACATGATTGCATCACAGAAGCTGAAGGTTTTCCTGAAATGATTTCTGTACAAACAGCCAGAGAGCTGTGTGTAAAAGATCAAATTAGATGCAAGATATTTTCATTGAACTGTTAGTAATGAAAAAGTGCTTTTGCAGATTCAGTGCATAATAGTCTCTGGTGACATTGCAAAGTCACCTTCTTCTAACTGATTCAGGCCTGCATTTCAATATTGTTTATTATGAAAGTAATTATTCTTCTGAATGGCACTTTAAACAGAATGTTTATTGATCATTAAGATGAACTATATTGACTGTCAGTCACAGGGCATATAACTATCGATATGTTTTCCTGTGAACTATAGAATTTGAAGTGCACAATCAAGGTGCTGAAAATATGGCAATGTGGGTTTGATAATTTAGGTTATTCTTGTATTTTGGGTCTTTTTAGCAAGAATGACATTTATTGACTGCATTTAGGGGTGGTAACAAGCTGTGCATGGACCTTCCCCTTGAACCATGAGGTGATATGGGAGAGCTGCTGGCTTGGTGGCAGTGTGACTGGAATCCAGCAGCCCAGGCTAATTGCATAAGGACTTGACAGAAATAAACTTATACGGATATGGGGATAGAACAGGCAAATTATTGTATTACTCTACACAGAACTGGTATGTACTTAGTGAATTTATTCTGTGCCTGAAGTCACTCTGACTCCATGTTAGCAGGGTGTGGTGTAAAATTATGTCCCAATACATGTGTGAATCATTATGCAACACATGTATTAGGCCAAGCAGTGGAATGTGGTGAAAGGGTTAAAATTGTGTCCCAATACATGTGTGAATCTAACCGAAAATGGAAGGTGTCGCTTAGTCCCGTGTGAATCTTATTATACACCTTCCTGTGTGAATCTTCCTATCTGTATGTAACCAGAATGGAATGTGTTTTTTAGCCTTGCTCTGCTGTTCACATGAATGTTTATATCTGGAAAAGAGTATATCAGCTGGAAAAGTCTCCAATTCGGTAGAGTCTGCTCCGGGGTTGCGTTTAACCGCCGAGCGTGGGTTGTTGGCAACCGCTCTACGAGAACTGACGGCTCCCAGTTCCGGTAACACGTAGAGTGAGTATAAACCAGACCCGTTGTAAGTACGAGACTGGTTGTGGCGACGCTGCGGGGAATAAAAACACTTATATTCTAGCAGACTCGCCTCTTGGCTGTTTGTTCTGTGTCAGACTACTTTCCTGCGAGCCTGGTCCTTGACCTTGAGAATTTTTTAAAACACAGGGCAAATGTTGTAATAATATAACGAAATGATTGCAGTCTCATGATGCCAAGAATGCATTCTTGGACATTGACATGAATACGTAGGCCATTACCAAGAGGTAGAGAATTTCCAGCTTTGCTAAAATGGTGTCAAATACCTGGATCTGGATGCCCCCTCCATGAACCCAATGTCTATCATTTACACAGACTCACACTGCAGAAATGGGCACTGCACAGAGGCTGCTGCACAGGTTAAACTGTAGCTGCATTGAATTAGATCCAATTTTCAGAAAGGAGGAATGGAGAATAAGTCTAGTAAACTTCAGACATTTCAGGAGTAACTCGAGAGTTAAAGTGCGGAAGTTTTTTTAGAGAGTGGCACAGTGGTTAGTACTGCTGCCTCACAGCGCCAGACTGTGTGGAGTTTGCACATTCTCCTCGTGTCTGCGTGGGTTTCCTCCGGGTGCTCCGGTTTCCTCCCACAGTCCAAAGATGTGCTGGGAAGGTGAATTAGTGTTAGGTAAGGGGTAGATGTAGAGGTATGGGTGGGTTGCGCTTCGGCGGGGCGGTGTGGACTTGTTGGGCCGAAGGGCCTGTTTCCAAACTGTAAGTAATCTAATTCAATATAAAAAAAAAAGTGGTAACAGTAACCTTTGGATTGGTATATAGGAAACTGTGGGAGAGTAAAGTGCTCTTTGATATTGTTATAAAAGTTGACAAATGTTAGTATAAAAAAATGAATCAACTCATTGGAGAAGTCAAGCTGCCAAAGGTGCTGTCAAGGTTTTTATATCTACTGACCTTTAATTTCTTCAGGAAAAATGACAGTCCACAATTTTTAAAAAAAATAAAATCAATACTTACTACTTAACTCTGTCTGTTGACAAAAGCCTGAAGGTTATTGCCAGAGGATTCGCACTGAATGACTAATGTTACAAACTATCATTATTACAGTGTGGCACCTGTCAGTTCAAAAATGGATTATTAGTTCTTAGTGCTTATAAAGTAATTGAAGTGGCTCTATGACTAAACGTTGCTTGTTCCTATCCATACTTACTCTGGCAAAATATTTATTAATCACTAAGCTAAACTATATTGGCTGTTAGGCACAGGGTTTATTACGATTGATATGCTTTCTTGTGAATGATATAACCTGAAGTGCAGAAAAATAATGGAAAAATGATAAGATAATTTCAATCATTCTAGTGTTTTGGTCTTTCAGACAAGACTGACATGAATTAATCATACATTGACAAGGTATTGGTGGCCTTCTCCTTGAACCAAGAGCAGAAATGGGGGAGCTGGCTTAAACAGCTGAAGAAAGTTAAATGAATTGGGGCTGTTTTCCCTGGATTGTCAGAGGCTGAGAGGTGACCTTATAAAGGTTTATAAAATCATGAGGGGCATGGATAGGATAATTAGACAAAAATCTCTTCCCTGGGGTGGGGGAGTTCAGAACTAGAGGGCATAGGGTTAGGGTGAGAGGGGAAAGATATAAAAGCGACCTAAGTGGCAATTTTTTCACGCAGAGGGTGGTACGTGTATGGAATGAACTGCCAGAGGAAGTGGTGGAGGTTAGTACAGTTGCAACATTTAAGAGGCATCTGGATGGGTATATGAATAGGAAGGGTTTGGAGGGATATGGGCCGGGTGCTGGCCAGTGGGACTAGATTGAGCTGGGATACCTGGTCGGCGTGGAAAAGTTGGACTGAAGAGTCAGTTTCCGTGCTGTACATCTCCATGACTCTATGACTCTATAAGTGGTGAATGAGAGTTCCTTTTTTCAAAATTGTAACTTCATCAATAAATGCATAAGAATTCAATTGCTGGGGAAATTGCTGGGGAAATATATTAGATCTGTCATTCTTTGTGGAGGGAAACAGAGTTAATGCTTTGTGTTTGACATGACTCTTCTCTTCAGGTTCCAATGCCTAGGTTGCCTAGCCAGTGGCTGCCACCTCTCATGGATTAATAGAAAACCTCCCTCATCCTGAATTATTGGTTTTCCATGTGCATTAGGATCAGAAATGGGTGATTTTCACCCTCAAAAGCATGATTAAGTGAGCCAACCCTCCTGAAGTACTACCTTGAAGTGTAGGCTCATATCAGTGTTCAAGTCCCACTCCAGGGAAGGTAGAACCTTCAAGTTCTGAGGTGAAAGGTTAACCCACTGAGCCACTGTTGATGGACTGTACTGAATCACTTCAATCACTGTTGGCGGAGTGGCAGGTTCCTCTCATTTAAACTCTTAAGCAATTTTTACAAAACTACTTGCAATTCTGAGATTTTAGTGACAACTGATGAAAATATGCCATATTTAAGTTCTCAGAAAGAAAATCAAAGAAATTAACCATTCTGTCAAGTCTTCAATTGTGAAGATTTACTCTGTGGAGGATAGAATTATTTTTAGCCCTGTCACCATAATTCTACAAATTCCATTAAGGATTTAACATGAAATGTTTATTGCCACTGAACAAAAAGAAACCCAATAAATTATGAGAGAAAATATCCAATTAAATTAGCAATTAACTAAAGTCAGCCAGTCATTCTCAAACATTTTGAGCTATTTGCAATGGTACGACTGTGATTCAGTTTAAATAAGAGAATTGGAAGTAGAAAATTAGGGTCTAATCTTGATTGTTACTCCATAACTCATTGTATTGCAAAACATTTTTCTAACATGCTTGCCTAGTTCACTGCATATAACAAACATCTGTATTTACATGATGCAAGTGCATTTTTCTTACTGTCTGCTCACTTAAAGTTTACAGCAGAAGGATTTTTGAGACATTTTATGTTTCAACTGAGGAAAAAAAACACAATTGGTCACCTAAACAAAAATCAAGATAAAACAGTATTATGTACTATTTTGCATCTTTGACTTCCCACGATTGAATTTAAAAAATCTGGAACATAATTCTTCTGGTTACAATTCTGAAGCACAGCTTAATGCTTTGCAAGATAATTTGACTTATTTATTTGTGTTTCTTTCATTTCCTTTTTTTCCCCTAACTACACAGTTATTTGTTGAAGCTCAGCAATAGTCAGTACCATGTCTGACACAGCACAAAAATTACATACTACATGAGTTCAGATTACCCTCAGTTGGGAGAACGTTAGAGAAGGTAACACAGAGAATGGAGATTAATTGGAGAATGAAAGATAAAGTCAGGGTCTGCATTAAAGTCAGGGCTAAACAATTTTATCCAGTCAACTCAGGGTATATCTTTCGGTTAAAATATAATTATTTAAATAGTAAGATTAACTACAGGGAGAAAGTGAGGGCTGCAGATGCTGGAGATCAGAGCTGAAAATGTGTTGCTGGAAAAGCGCAGCAGGTCAGGCAGCATCCAAGGAACAGGAGAATCGACGTTTTGGGCATGAGCCATTCTTCAGGAATGAGGAAAGTGTGTCCAGCAGGCTAAGATAAAAGGTAGGGAGGAGGGACTTGGGGGAGGGGCATTGGAAATGTGATAGGTGGAAGGAGGTCAAGGTGAGGGTGATAGGCCGGAGTGAGGGTGGGGGCCGAGAGGTCAGGAAGAAGATTGCAGGTTAGGAAGGCGGTGCTGAGTTTGAGGGATTTGACTGAGACAAGGTGGGGGGAGGGGAAATGAGGAAACTGGTGAAATCAGAGTTCATCCCTTGTGGTTGGAGGGTTCCGAGGCGGAAGATGAGGCACTCTTCCTCCAACCGTGACTCCCTCGTCAGGTCTACACCCCCCACCAACACAACCTCCACTCCTGGCACCTTCCCCTGCAACTGCAAGAAATGCAAAACTTGCGCCCACACCTCCCCCCTCACCTCCCTTCAAGGCCCCAAAGGAAACTTCCATATCTGCCACAGATTCACCTGCACCTCCACACATATCATCTATTGCATCCTCTGCATCTGATGTGGCCTCCTCTACATTGGGGAGACAGGCCGGCTACTTGCGGAGCGTTTCAGAGAACACCTCGGGACACCCGGACCAACCAACCCAATCACCCTGTAGCTCAACATTTCAATTCCCCCTCCCACTCCACCAAGGATATGCAGGTCTTTGGACTCCTCCATCGTCAGACCACAACAAAACGACGGTTGGAGGAAGAACGCCTCATCTTCCGGCTAGGAACCCTCCAACCACAAGGGATGAACTCGGATTTCACCAGTTTCCTCATTTCCCCTCCCCCCACCCTGTCTCAGTCAAATCCATCAAATTCAGCACCGCCTTCCTAACCTGCAATCTTCTTCCCGACCTCTCCGCCCCCACCCCAGTCTGACCTATCACCCTCACCTTGACCTCTTTCCACCTATCACATTTCCGACGCCCCTCCCCCAAGTCCCTCCTTCCTACCTTTTATCTTAGCCTGCTGGACAAACTTTCCTCATTCCTGAAGAAGGGCTTATGCCCGAAACGTCGATTCTCCTGTTCCCTGGATGCTGCCTGACCTGCTGCGCCTTTCCAGCAACACATTTCCAGCTCTGATCTCCAGCATCTGCAGACCTCACTTTCTCCTCAATGATAGCCAATGTAGGTTAATGAACACAGGGTGATGGGTGAACTGCACCAAAGCTTGTGGTGCTGTGTCTTGTGTACATTGGGTCCTGATTTCGCAAAATAAATAACATTGATTTCACTTTCCAAGTAATTTATTAGCCACAGAAATACTTTTTGGATGTCCAAAAGACATGCAGGCCTCATATAATTGCAAGTCGATTCACTCTTTCTTGTGATGTGTCAGTGTAGTTTAATGTGTACTTGCTCACAGACACCGGTATAATTGGGGAACCTAGTGCTTGGTGGAGCAGCTTCACTCAGAGGTCTGTGGAACCAAATGCACTGAGGTTACAGCATTCCAGGATAGTTTCTGTCCTTTTGAGAATACATGTTGCAGGCATCGCTTTGCAAACACAGAAGACATGGGTGACACAGTGGTTAGCATTGCTGCCTCACAGGGACAAGGGTTCAATTCCAGCCTTGGGTGACTATCTGTACGGAGTTTGTATATTCTCTCTTTGGCTGTGTGGATCATCTCTGGTTTCCTCCCACTCTCCAAAGACGATGAAGTAGATTGGTTATGCTAAATTGCCCCATACTGTGCATGCTAGGTGGATTATCCATGGTAAATATGAATAGGGTGGCATGTTCTTTGGAGGTTTGGTGGAGATGGTATGGGTCATAGTTTTAAAATTAGTGGGATACCCTGTTAGAACACAGATGAGGAAGTACATTTTCTCTCAGATGATTGAGAGTTTTTGGACTCCCCTTCTTTAAAAGGCAGTGGATATAGAATCTTTACATATCTTGATGGCAGAATTACGTAGATCATGATGACCAAGGGGTTGAAAGGTTATTGGAATATGAAGAAAAGACGAGTTGAGGTTAAACCAGATCAGTTATGATCTTATTGAATAGTGGAGTAGGATCAATGGACCGAGTGCCCTACTGCTGTTCCTAGTTTATATGTGCATACACTGTTTGTACCATCAGTGGACTGCTAATGACTTTCATTAGTAAGTCATTTCAGGATATCCAGGAACGCAGTTTTTAAGTCCAATTAAGGAATGGGAAGTCATTAAGTACTTAAGCCTGTAATATTGACTGTATTTGAATGTCCACACTAATATCTTAGATGCAGAATTCGTGCACATGAATTATGTATCCTTACTCATGCAATTGCTTGTCAGTGCGGAAATATTTGTGTCACACTCATCAGGACTGATGCAGTTCACATATTGAACATGTCTCCTTTTCATAGAATCACAGAATCATACAGTAGAGCAGAGGCCCTTTGGCCCATCAAACCTACACTAGATCTATGCTAATCCTACTTTTCTGCACTAAATCCATAGCCTTGAATGTTACGATTAGATTAGCTTACTTACAGTGTGGCCCTTCAGCCCAACAAGTCCACACCGACCCTCAAAGCGCAACCCACTTAAACCCATTCCCCTATATTTTACCCCTTCACCTAACACTACAGACAATCTAGCATGGCCAATCCACCTAACCTGCACATTTTTGGACTGTGGGAGGAAACTGGAGCATCCGGAGGAAATCCACGCAGACACGGGGAGAATGTGCAAACTCCACACAGTCAGTCGCCTGAGGTGGGAATTGAACCTGGGTCTCTGGCGCTGAGAGGCAACAGTTGTACAAACTTAAAAATCACACAACACCAGGTTATAGTCCAACAGATTTATTTGGAAGCAGTAGCTTTTAGAGCGCTGCTCCTTCATCAGGTGGTTGTGGATTATAAGATAGTGTAATTACAATCTTATACTCCTCACCCACCTGATGAAGGAGCAGCACTCCGAAAGCTAATGCTTCCAAGTAAAGCTGTTGGGCTACAACCTGGTGTTGGGTGATTTTTAACTTTGTATACTCCAGTACAACACCAGCATCTCCAAATCATATCACTGTTTTGATCGTCTGCACCACAGAGGATGGCAACTATACCCAACCAACCTGACCTTATGATTCTCAGAAGATCATGTTCAATGTTAGGGGATAGAGCATTGAAGTGGGACCTGATTGAGGTGTATAAGATAATGACAGGGAGAGACAAGGTGAATAGAAAGTCCTTGTCCCTCTTGGCCAATGAGTCAATAACAAGCAGGTGTACTTTGAAAGTGAAAGACAGAAGATTTAAGGGGGGAGGGGTGTGAGGAAAACCTTGCTCAATCGGAAGATGCTGGGGGTTTGGAACACACTGCCTGGGAGGGTAGTTGAGGCAGGAAACCTCACAATCTAGAAAAGTACTTGAAATGCCATAACATGCAAATGCCAATGCTTGAAATGGGATTAGGATAGGCAGTGGTATATTCTAGTTGGTATAGATTCAAGGGCTGAAAGACCTCCTCTCCACTGTATGATGCTATGCTTCCATGATTAGAAATGATCCTGCTCTTGGATAGCATTTAAAGGAGCACATGGTGTCCACCAACATCCTCTAGATTTTCAGTGAAAGGTGAGCACCGCAAGGAGTGGAGTATATTGTCTCCCCTTCCAACTCTATTTTGATTTAATCCCTGCCCTCCCCTTCACTGTTTGATCACACAGCATTGCCCTTTGATGTGAAGGGCACTGCTTGTCACTGGCCACTCGGGTGTTTCTTTTCTTCCTGGTGGTGGAAACCGAATAAAGATTTGTACACTTGTCTTTCACTCTGTCTCACACCTGCACACACACAATATGCGTGCTGGGTAAAATATAAGCACTACCACAGTTAGGCGGTAGTGTGGGTGTAAAGAAATAAATATAGAAAAAAAATATAAACAGGGGCTTCTCCTTGTGGGTCGGTAATTGGGCCTGGCCAAACTGACCATAAACAGGACCAGGCATCGGGCTGTGGAAGGGGTCGATATGGCCAATTGCCTTCACCTCTTCCGTGGCTACACTCGAGCCCGGGTGTCTGTGGAGAAGGAGCACGTGGTGTCCACCAACTCCCTCGAGCTGTTCAGGACAGGTGGGCACCGCAGCGTGAGGAGTGTTTTATTTCCCCGACCAACTCTATTTTGATTTAATCCCTGCCCTCCCCTTCACTGTTTGATCACGCAGCATTGCCCTTTGATGTGAAGGGCACTGCTTGTCACTGGCCACTCGGGTGTTTCCTTTCTTCCTGGTGGTGGAAAATGAATAAAGGTTTACACATTTGTTGTTCATCATTGTGTCCTACACCAGCACACACACGACATGGAGAAAATAAAATTAACCATGAGAGTTAGAATCTCCCCAGTTGAGGGAACCGAGCCTGTGCTGGCTGGGCCACAGTCACTGCTGCTAATGGCCTCCTACTCAGGAGGAGAGTTTTCTTTTTCTTTCCCCCTTGTCTATGGTAGACTTTTTGTTTTTTTTTGGTTTTCTTTATTTTTCGTTGGGTTTGTTTTTCTGGGTTTCTTTCTGTTAAAACGAAAAGAAAAAAAAAAATGCATAAACAGGGGACTCTGTTCATGGATCTGTTCCTGGGCCTGGCCAAACTGACCGTAAATAGGTTCAGACAGTGGGCCGAGGTGGGGGTTGTTATGGCTGATTGCCTGCCCCTCTTCCACTGTTATGTTCAAGCCCGGGTGTCTCTGGAGAAGGAGCCCGCAGTGTCTATCAACTCCCTCAAGCGGTTCAGGAATAGGTGGGCACCTCAGGGAGTGGAGTACTTTATTTCCCCCTTCAGTTCTATTTTGATTTAATCCCTGAGTTTACGGTTTGATCACACAGCATTGCCCTTTGATGAGAAGGGCACTGCTTGTCACTGGCCACTTGGGTGTTTCCTTTCTTCCTGGTGGTGGAAAATGAATAAAGATTTACACGCTTGTTGTTCTTCACTGTGTCTCACACCTGCACACACACAACATGGGTGCTGGGGAAAATATAAGCATTACCACTGTTAGACGGTAGTGTGGGGGTAAATAGAGAAACAAAAAAGAAAAAGATAAACAAAATAATAAAATAACCAGGAGATTTAGAATTTCCTCAGTTCAGAGAACTAATACTGAGCTGTCTGGCCACAGCCAGTGTACTGTTCATGAGTTAATAAAGGATGACTTGGTGACCGGATACCAGCCTCTGTGCAGTTATTTCAGTGGTAAATCTGCATGTGGAGGATACATACAATCACATCCAGAACTTTGTTCTAAGTAGACAAAAGAAATTTTCTTCAGACATTGCTCCTTCTAATCAAAAAAGGGGTTTATGACTAATCTCTGCTGCATCTCCCATGGCAATACCTTAAGCAATGAAAGTCTAGCTTGCCCAGATTGAGTTTGATCCACTTACTAAGATTGACATTAAATATTTTCAGCTGCATTTCCATGCCAACCAGGATCCAACCAATCAGCACCTTTTTTTCACACTGTATAAATTGTTCTTCCCTTTCTAAATTTGGTTCTTTGCTTCCCAGTCTGAGGAGTGCTGGGCAAAAAAACTTCAAGTTTGATTATCTTTTTAGCAATGGTTTTCTCACATGGCATGTTGTAAATTTCCACTTTTCTTTCATTTTATAATAGAATACGATGACAACCACAAGAAAACCACTATTTTGAGCTATTTCCCAAAGATAGTTTGCAGGCTGCTGATTCCTGGTAGAGATGATACATTAGTTTAAGAAGCAAGCATATGTGCTTCTGAATAGAAAAATGGTTGACATAAATGTGCATTCTGAGAAAGGATCACTCAACCCAAAACGTTAATCCTGATTACTCTCCACAGATGCTGCCAGACCTGCTGAGCTTTTCCAGCACTTTCTGCTTTTATTTTTGACTTGCTTGTGGATAAGTTATGTAATTCAGGTTCAGGGTAATCAAAAACTGCCTTTGAATGTTAGATGGGGCAACACTGGTGAGACAGACTTCATTGTCCATTCTCGAGATGCCTTTATAATCAACTATGTTTAGTGTTTAGTTTGACTGTTTTATGAAATGAGGGCATGATTTGCAAAACCAGTATTTGTTTCCCAAACAGAGTTGATTCTGTGCCAACTGTATTGTCTGGAGTATTACTTGCAGGTTTGGCCTGGTTAGGTTTGCAGATTTCTTTCCCTGTAGGACATTAGTAAGCCAGAAGGGTTTTAAGAATATTTCCTGACAGTTACCATACAGACACGCACTTTCAATTCAATTTTCTGTCAACTTGGAAAGAATGGCCAAGACTTTTAGTTTCAAATTAAGCCAAAGAACCAACAAAACTAGGAACTGTGTCTCCAAAGTGCTTTAGAACAAATATTATTTGAATGTCAGGGAAAAAAAAAAGATCAGGCAAGGTGAAAAATCTACCACTGCTTTGCTACCCCAGTCCATTTCAGGCTGCTGCCATTCACTAATTATAAACTGAATGAACTTTGATTTAACACTTTACCACAGTGGAATTTAGACTAATTTGAACATAGGAACGAGAAGCAGGAGTAGGTAATTCAGCCCCTTCAGCCTCCTTCACCATCTAATACAATTATGGCTGATCTCACCTCAGCCTCGACCCCACTTTCCTGCTTCCTCTCCATAACCCTTCAACTTATTCTTAATTAAAAAGTTGTCATCTCCTTCTTCAATGCACTCAATGTCCTGGCATCCACCACACCATGGGATAGTGAATTCCACTGATTCATGTCTTTAGGAGAGAAGTAAGTTCTCCCTATTTCAGTTTCAAATCTGCTTTATCCTAAAATCATGACCTCCTGTTTGAGATTGCCCCAGATGAGGAAACATTCTCTCTATATCCAACTTGTCAATCCCTTATAGCATCTAATATATCTCAATTAGATCTCCTTTCATTTTCCTAACCTCCATACAGTACATGCCTGAGCTGTTCATAAGACAAATTCCTTGCTTCTGGAATCAATGTTATGAAACTCCTGTGAACTGCCTCCAATGCAACTACATAATTCCTCAAGTAAGAGGACCAAAATTGTATGCAATATTCCACATGCAGTCTCACTAGTGCCTTGCACAGGTACAGCAACACTTCCCTACTTTTATACTCTATTTCTTTAGCAATGAATGCCCAAATTCCATTTGTCTTCTATATTATCTGCTTCCTGCAAGTCATGCACAAGGACACCCAGATCCCTCTGTACTGAAGCACTCTGAAGTTTTTCTCCATTGAGAAAGGAAGTTCCCTTTCTATTCCTCCAATCGAAATGTATAACCTCATACTTCTCCACATTAAACTGCATTTGCCAAATTTTGGCACATTCCCCAAACCTATCCAAATCCATTTGTTCTTTTTTATTCTCTTGTGAGATGTGGGTGTTACTGTTTCACCAGGATTTATAGCCTTCCCTTGGTTGCTATTTGTAAATTTCTTACTTCTTCATTTCAGCTTAGTTTATCATCTGTTTTATTGTCATCTACAAATTTGGTTATGGTACTATTATTGCTTCTAAGTCATTAATACAGATGGTAAATGGTCAGTCATTGATGGTCCAACAAAGTGGGAGACAGAGAATTGATGGCCCATTTTGTCCAATGCTTGAGTTTCTTCTTCAATGATTACCATGTGTTCTTTGCATCTTTCAATTAACCACCTCTTTCCATCCTGTAGCACTAAAATGCTATCTGCCAAATGTCTTCCTATGATCAACCCCTCTAATGTGGAGTGCAATGGTGTTTAGTACCACTACCTCACAGTGTCAGGGACTCAGGTTTGATTCCAGCCTTAGGTGACTGTCTGTGTTTGTGTGGGTTGCCTCCAGGTTCGTTGCTTTCCTCCCATAGACCAAAAGATGTGCAAGTTAGGTGGAGTAGCCATGTTAAATTGTCCAGGGATGTACAGGTTAGTGGACTAACCATAGGACATGCATGGATACTGAGAGAGGGTAGGAGTTCAGTCTGGATGTGATGCTCTTCGGAGGGCTGGCATGGGCTCAATGAGCTGAATGGACTGCTTCCACAATGTAGGAATTCTATGATTCTAATTGGTACATCAGACCCACCAATCATTCAGGAGATTGAGTCTTTTAAAGAGTTTGGAGAGGGTAATAGGAAGCTGGTTGGTCATTTTCCCATTTCCACTTTGTGTATTTTCTGACTAATATTTTCTGCCTGAAAAAACTGGTGGTGGTATGCCTGCTCGTGATGGACAGAATACATTTGCCGCTCTGCATATGTACACATCTAATAATGCAGAACTAGTTTGAGAGCCTTTGAGCCTGACAGTTTGGATCAAGGTGTAAAGTGTGAAGAAAATAAATGAGGTAACAACATATAATGTATATTCATGTCATAGAGCACACTTGTATAACAAATTAAATATGCACTACTTCAAAACAAAGATTACTACACATATGATAGGTGAACATTTAATTGGCAAATATTTCAATCTTTCAAACACATGGCACTTTATAATTCACCCAAGTACCAAATAACCCTGGGTTTACATTTAACATACATCTGTATTCCTTTCAGATTGCTCTCTCTTTGAAGGTGTCTTTTGAAATCATTAGTCACAAGATCACAGCTTTGCAGAATTTCAAGAATAAATTGTGAATTATTATAGTTGCTTAGACTCCAAAAATTGAATATTGCTGTTCCAAAAGATAATAAATTGACTACAGGAGTTTAATTGATTTTGATTGTTATATTAAAGGAGAAGCAACAACACCAATTTGCATTTACATAGCAACATTAACAAAAAAAATAGCATCTAAACATACTTAGCAGGGCTGTTGTCAAACAAAATTTGACTCTTGTGTGTCACATGAAAATGGATTTGGAACAGTAACCAAAATCTTGGCTAAAGGAGTGAGTTTTGAAAGGTCACTTTTACAAGATAATACAGAAGGAAGGAGATAGAGGTGGTTCGAGAAGGAATTTCAGGGATGAGTACACGATGGGATGACAACATTCTGTCTGGATGTATCTCTACCTGGTATGGCAACTGTACCATTCAAGATCGGAGACGGTTACAGAGAGTGATGAACTCAGCCCAGACGTCCCATCTGTAGAATCCATTTACGAGGCCTGCCATCAAGGAAGGGCTGTCAGCATTCTCAAAGATCCATCCCAACCTGGCAATATTTTTCTACAACCTCTATCAGCAGGGAGAAGGTACAGAAGCCTGAACACACACACCAGCCAGTTTCACAACAGTTTCTACCCTACCGTTGTTAGAATACTGAATGGACTGTCAAACTCTTAACATTCGCTTTCACCTGTGTTTTTGTTTCTGCCGCTGTTTACCGATTATTTATTATCGATGCTGCTTAACTCTGTGATCTGTATTGCTCGCAAGATAAAGCTTTTCACTGTGCCTCGGTACACGTGACAATAAATTCAATTCAATTCAATTCAATGATCTGAAGTCATGATCGCCGTTGGTCCAGCAATTTCCCACATCTTGTTTTGGGTACTGTAGCCATGCCTGATGGAGTCTATTTGAATTGGCAATGACATTCATTTTGAAAGATAGCTTCTCCCTTTTACTTCTTCCCAGCCTGGCACTCTGTAAGCTTACTGTAGTATTGTTCTCCCTTCCCCCCCCACCTCAGGCATTTATAACTTTACACCTGATGCTCCCAATCACTCCCTTTCTTCTCTCAATGTCTTTCTGTCATTGTAACTTTCTTTTACCACCTTTCAAGCCCACACTGTTCTTTGCATGCTTCTTATCAGAACTGAGGTGAGTATTTCCTGTTCAGGTCCTGCCCCCAAAGGTGCTGCCAACTGCTCGTTGCCTTATACATTTCAGCTGCTGGCTGACTGTGTATTCTTAAAGTGGCAACATTTTTAAAATGATAAACTCACTTGTCTTCAGAGAAGAATTTCTCCAGAGTTGCATGTTTTCACTCCTCCATTGTTACAGCATTTTTACATTGGGGTCCTCCGCTGATTGCTCTGTCTGGGTACCACCCACGAGCAGCTTGTGGTTACAGGGTTCACTGCTGCCAATCCTCCTTTCTAAGGGCCTGTCTACCTATCAGTGGTGGAGGATGCACCACTGGAGTCTTAACAAAAAGAGGCACATGTGTTTCCACAAGAAGGTACAGTTCATTACATAATAGCATTAGGTACAATTAACATTAGGTAGTTAAGTTTAATTGCAACAATCAAGAACCAATGTTTTCATACCTGTCTCCCTCAGGACCTCATCCAAGATTGCCAATTTATCTATCTATAGATAGTGTGACATCATCAGATTTTAACACAAATTTAATATTAACTCTTTCAGATTCAAGATCATGAGGGGCCTACAGAAGGTGAATAGCAAGGGTCCTTTCACTGGGTGAGGGAGATCAAAACTCGGGGGCATATTTTTAAGTTGAGAGAAGAAAGAGACCTGAGGGGCACCTTTTTCACACAGAGAGTAATTCGTATGTGGAAGTGTCAGAGGAAGTGATGGATGCATGTACAGATATTTGGATGGATACATGAATAGGAAATATCTAGAGGGATTTTGGCCAGACACAGGCAAGTGGAATTAGTTTAGTTTGGGGAACTTGGTCAGCATGGATGAGTTGGTCCGAAGGGTCTGTTTCCATGCAGCATGACACTATAACTCACCTTACATAATGCTATCAGCCTCTCAATGAAATGTCTCGCACCACAAAAACTAATGTGGAGGGGCATTAAGTTCCACCCAGATTATCTGTGTTCAGAGCAACTACATGCCAGCAGACCTGTGGAATCTTTTAGATAAATAATAAACATTAATTCCGATGTGCTCAATGCAACAGAATGTCTGAGTTCCTGAATCGACAAATGTCCAAGTCCAATTTAAATGAATTGGAGCAGTACCCCAGAAGCAAGCCTTCACGTCAGTTTTAAGAAAAAGCACAGGGAGAACAGTGGGGCTCAGAACATAGCAAAAGTGGGAAGAGAAGATGAGTGGTAGGGAGCACCAGATGTAAAGTTATATATCCCTGGGGGAAGGGGGAAGGGAGATAAATGTTACCATAAGGATTCAAGATGCCAGGCTGGGAAGGAGAGGAGGACTGTCAACACAAATAAATGAAGAAAATCCAAATCACACTTGTACTAAAATAGAGGAGGAAATTTCAGGTTTTAAACCTCTATCTTAAACCATAGAATTTTAAACCTCTCTATCTTCAAAAGGTATACTTTTGGATTGAAATATTGCAATTGCAACTCCATATTTTCATATGACAGAGAGCTAGAACCTGTATATCCATCAGTTGAATGTCAATTGGGAGCAATTTACTGCAATCTGTCATTAGGAGCAGATGATTAAACATCTGGAGATTGAAATAATCACACAGAAGTCGGTATGCTGTCACCAAGTCACCTTTTATTTATATGTGCACAGCCAGCTTTAGCTCCTGAAGTCAGGAGACTCTGAATCTCTTGTTTTTAACTATTTTCCTAATCACCCTGTTCAGTGATGTTATCACACCTCAGGAACAAGTGGGACTTAAACACGGGCCTCTTATTTCAGGGGTAGGGATTGTACATCTGCACCACAAGAGGACCCTTAAAACTCCTATTTATATCTGTCAGCCAGGGCTCCCCGATTAGTCCAGGTTAACAATCACAATCAGGGATCTCATAGTCAATAAGATCCACCTGTTTCCAACCACTACAGAGAACATTCACTGACCCAGAAATGTGAGCATGGTTTGTTGCCAGGTAGATCAAGTGAAACTGATCAATTTGAATTTTATGAAGAAATTGATGAAATAGTGGAAAAAGAAAAGTCACAGATGCTATCAATATAAATTCTCCAGAAGGCAATTGATAAGTTTCTACCCAAGAGGTTTATTAGTAAAATTCAAAGCACATGTAACTGAAGTATTTTTGTACAAATGCAGATGGATTGGAAGATAGGAGTGCTGTGGGAATCAAAAAAACAAAATCTGGTTCCCCCATGTCATTTTAGGGAAGGAAATCTACCATTCTTCCTCAATCTGATCGACATGTGCTTGCAGATCCACATCAATGTGGTTGACTCTAAGTTGCCCTCAAAATGTCCAAACAAGCCACTCAGTTCAAGGACAGGTAGGGGAAGGCAACAAATACTGACTTTGCCAGTGACATCCACATTCCGTAAAAGAATACATTTTAACAAACAGTGAGTAGGGTTAAAGGCCTAGGAGAGATGTGACAGGAGAGACGAGAGGAATCTAATCAGATACTTGGACTTCAGATTTTCACAGCTTTCATGTCGCAAAGACTTCATGAAAGTTAGGAGCATAGTTAGCTCCGCAGATTAAAGCAGAGCATTTCAACAGGCTGTTAAAATTGCCTCATTTTTAGAGAGGTGGCCTTTCAAAATTGTAGCCCATCATGCAGATTGGAAATGCTGCAAAGAACATTCAGTGCTCTAAGATTTAATTTTAAATTCAGCAGAAGAATTGAATCCTTTTTGTGTCTGAATACTAGAGTCCCACGAATTGCTGTTCCATTCTGTAAGAACAATGCTGTGAATGTGAATGCAATTCATGTATCTGAATGCTGAACCCACTCATTTCAAATTCCTTTGCTATTTTGGCAGAAATTTAAATCTATTTGATAGTAACATTCAGCATTCATGTACTATTAGAGTGCACTATCATTTGAGTCCAATTGTTTAAATTTACACTTCCAACTTAACACATATCAAGTCTAATCTGACAGTCAACATGCAATGTTATGCAAAGACAATTATTTTGTTAAGTTAGAATAATAGAATCCCTGCAGTGTAAAAGCAGGCCATTCAGCCCATCAAGTCTACACTGGATGTCTGAAGAGCATCCTACCCAGACCTAACCCCCTACTCTATCCCCGCAGCTAAGCCACCCAGCTTGGACATCCCTTGACGCTACAGGCAATAGAGCATGGTCAATCCACTTAACCAGCACATTTTTGGACTGTGGGATGAAACTGGAGCACCGAGCGGAAACCCATTCAGACATGGAGAGAATGTGTAAACTCCACACCGAAAGTTGCCTGAGGATGGAATTGAACCTGGGTCCCTTGTGCTGTAAGGCAATAGCGCTAACCACTGAGCCACCCATTTGCTAGCTTCACTTGCATTGGGCATTATAAAGGTAATTGATGCCCAAAAGACAAGGCACTGAGATGGTGCTGTGCTTTGAAGATAGATTTCTTCTGCATTGTTTCTCATGCAGAGAGATGTTGCCACAGTTTTACTGAAATGTCCACTTCTGAAGCAGTGGGGAAACAACTTTGAGATCACTGAGTGTTTGTTTTTAATTAGATTTTTAAAAAGCATGAGTGGATGGAGTCAGGCTTCCACAGACCCAGGGTTATAGTTTTGTTTTCAGTTGGAGTTTAGAATTGACTGTTGAAGCTCATAGATACAGCTCTAATATGCTGCAGTAAAAGCTGGTGTTCTCTCTCTCTCTCTCTCTCTGCTGCCAGATTGTTTCTTATGATGTTCCTTTCTCCTGGACTGGAGGGAGCATGTGAAGAAAATCTTTTTTACCGAATTTGCCTTTGCCAAGGGTGCGTTTATGTAACACTGATGTATTGGAACAGTTGATGATTAATAATAAATAATATATTATTTTGTTAAATATTTCAATAGAATTAAAGTTATAACAATTTTTCATTTTATTGTTGATATTTTAATAGTGTTGCAAGAATAAATTGTGTTTTGCTTAAAGCCTAGTCATGGTCCAGTTGGAACATACGTGGAACATAGCACTTGGCTCAAAATAAGATAAAGGTTTGGGGCTAAGCTATTTCCTTGATATATTTTGAGGAGCTTTTGTCTGCTCCATAACAGTATATACTGAACAAGCACTGATCACTGGAGTGGACTGCATTTATTATTTGCACTTATTATTCAAACAATGAATCTGTTCCATAAATAAGTACTAACGTCATTTCAGAATATGTTGAATTCATGGGAAAAGCCAATAGATGTGCTTGATGATTTTAACAAAGCAGGACACTCTGCTTCGTTGGCAGGGGCATCACAGATCTTTGAGACTGCAAGACAATAAATAAATGATAAAATATGGCCAGGCAGGCTGTGAGAAACCCTTGCATGGGCTGGTATTCTGAGATTCTGGATCAGTGGTGCTGGAAGAGCACAGCAATTCAGGCAGCATCTGAGGACAGGCAAAATCGACGTTTCGGGCAAAAGCCCTTCATCAGGAATAAGAAGGGCTTTTGCCCGAAACGTCGATTTTGCCTGTCCTCGGATGCTGCCTGAATTGCTGTGCTCTTCCAGCACCACTGATCCAGAATCTGGTTTCCAGCATCTGCAGTCATTGTTTTTACCTCTGGTATTCTGAGAGATGACACAAACATCAAAGTAATGTGCATATTTTGTACCAAACTCCTGTGGTACTGGTCCTCGTGATTGAAGCAAAAAGGATGCAGAGCCGTATACCATGAAGTTTTCATTTGGCAATGAATTTATGTCAATTAAATAAATCTATGCTTTTATTGCCTGGCTTTTTGGAATTAAATCCAAGTTTATTTCTTCCTCTGACAACTATTTCTGTACTTATTCTGATGTTAACTGAGGATGAATATAGTTCATTTTTCTCAGTACTTTATACTATTGACCCAGGCCAGAATTGTCTACAATTTGGAATGTTAAATTATTTCATCACAATGGTCATTGTCTATAGAATTGGCATAACACTGGATGAATCACTGAATCCCTACAGCTGGGAAACAGGCCCTTCACTGTGACATGTCCACCCAGACCCATTCCCCTACAATTTACCCCTGACTAATGCCCCTAACGTAGATACTATGGACAACTTACCTAACCAATACATTTTTGGATTGTGGGAGGAAATCGGAGCACCTAGAGGAAACCCACGCAGACACGGGGAGAATGTGCAAACTCCACACAGACAGTTGCCCGAGGCTGGAATCAAACCTTAGTCCCTGGCACTGTGAGGCAGGAGTGCTATCCACTGAGCCACCACGTCACCCATGTTGTGGAATTTAGTACAGGCTAGATACTGGCAGTAGAGTTTTGCATAGGCTCAAACTTATGAATGGTTGAAGGTTGTCAAAAGAATATTGAAATATTCAAGGCTAGAATAAAATAAAATTTGTGCAGTGTTTCAGGGGAGGGATTGTGTGTCACTACAGGGAACTGAGCTAAAACTCTGGGCTGATGAGAAGTGCTGCTCTGTGGAGAGGAGAGACATTTGGATGAGACATGAAACCAAGCCACTTCTAACCTCTTTGAAGGTGCGTAAAGAACCAATGGCACTATTTTAAAGTAGAGCAGAGGGCCACCTCGGTGTGAGGCCTAATGTTTATCCTCAATCAATGTCAAAAAAAAAGTTAATCTTGTCATGATCACATTGGAATATGTGGGAGCTTGCTGAACAAAGAATGTCAACGGTCCCAGACAGTCCCAGACAGTCACTACATTTCAAAGTTAAAAATCACACAACGGCAGGTTATAGTCCAACAGGTTTAATTGGAAGCACACTAGCTTTCGGAGTGTCGCTCCTTCATCAGATGATAGTGGCTGATCTGAAAGCTAGTGTGCTTCCAATTAAACCTGTTGGACTATAACCTGGTATTGTGTGATTTTTAACTTTGTACACTCCAGTCCAACACCAGCATCTCCAAATCATGACTACATTTCAAAACAGCGCTTCATGGGCTTTAAGTCATTTTGGGAGACTCCAAGATCATGAAAGACCTCAGAAACAAATGGATTATTGGCCTGTTTCCAAGGCTTGTATCCTGTGCTTATTTAGGTAAGTTAATTGTCTTTTCTTCATCAGTTTGAAGCAGCACGGCTCTGATTTCACATCTCATTCAAAGACATTCTTCATTCATTTCTCCCTCAGTTCACACTGGAGTGTCAGCACAGCCAAGACACTGACACACTGAAGTGGCACTTAGAAGCTGCAATTATAGTAAAAGATAAAAATTGCTTTCAAATATACTTCACGAACCTAACACAAGGTGGAAAATAATTTTAAAATCTCTGGAAAAATACAATGCTTATATTGAGATTATTATTCCGAAATGTAAAAGCAGAATGGAACATTGATTCATGCATTTTAAACCAATTAGTTGCATCTCGGGAATGGAGAAAATACTCTAGAATACTTTCCACAATACTATCAGTTGTCTGATGAAGTACAAGTGTGACTCAGAGAGAATTGAGCATGTTTTATAATGTAACATCAATCCTTCAAAAAAAAACCCTTTGGCAATTCTTTTAGCAGTTGAAACTTTATTGCTGGAACAGCACAGCAGGTCAGGCAGCATCCAGGGAACAGGAGATTCGACGTTTCGGGCACAGGCCCTTCTTCAGGAATCTTTTAGCATACTTGACGTTGCTGTTGTATTGTCAAAATACTTTGAATCTGTAGAAATGCAGATAGTTGATGCATGTGTAGGTCATGGCATTACATAGCAAAACGTGAAGATAAGCCAATACAAGACTCCAAGACTGGAGGGAGTGTGTCGAAAGATGTAGGCCATTCTGCCCCATAATACCACTGAACTAGTAAGCTGGAACCCCAGGCTAACACTATGAGGAAGTGTGTTTGAATCCCATCGCGACAGATGGGTGAAATTTAAATTCAGTAAAAATCTATAATTATTAGGAACTATGTAACTATTATTGATTGTCGTATTTTTATCCAATTCACTAATATCCTTCAGGGAAGGAAATCTGTCATCCTTTTCTGGCCATCATGTGATTCCAGACCACAGCAACGTCTTGAACTCTTAACTGTTCTTTAGGTAATTGGCAGCAAATAATGATCCCAGCACAAGACCTCCATTCATGATATCGCTGGACATGAAAAGTAAGGATAACGAGGACAAGTAGATGGAGGATGGGAAACATTTCTGGCTGTAACAGTCAGTTCCTTTTTTTTGAGGTATTTTAGGTTTTGGAGATGATTTCCTTGAATTCCAGGAGCACCAATTACGGTTTTATATGCTGTTGCATTGTTTTGGAACTTTGAAGAAAAAAAGTCAAAACAATAGCACATTTAAAAGGGAGAGGAAAGATAAAGGCAGCACATGGTCTGTGCAGGAGAGAGAGAGATAGAAAGAAACCCACACTGCTAAGTGACACAGCAATGAACCTGCACAGTTACTGCCTTTGCTGTTGAATTCATGTATCACTGGTCATCGGAATGCATTGAGAAAAATTAACAAACAGTGAAATTCACAACTGATCTTGGAGGAACCTGTTTGGTAGAGGTCACAGCACAGAGACAGATAAATGAATAGTTTTAAGTGTGGCCTTGGGGCCTTGCTGTAAGTCTGCAGTAGTGAATAGAGTGGGTTCTTTCTTGATGAAATATTTTTATTGAGATATGTCTCTTGATTAAACTTAAAAATATAAGCCTTAAGTATTGAGTCAGCCTGAAGCAATGTTTTGTAAAGGAATAAGAAGGTGCTATTTTCTGGGTCTGCAGATTGGAAGAAGCAAAAATGGCCCTCAGTGGAGTGATATGTTCTTCTTGTCAGATGTGGGAGTTTAGGGAGAGTTTACATGTCATTGAGGATTATATCTACAATAAATGCCATTGTTTGCGAATCCTACCAGATCGAGTGGATCGGTTGAAGCAACAGTTAGAGGCAACGAGGAATTTACAAGAGCAAAGGGGTGTGATGGATGGCAGTTATAGGAAAGGCGAAGGTCGCAGATACAGTCACATAGATGGATTAACCCCAGGTAAGGTAAGAGAGATAGGCAGGTCATGCAGGAGTTTTCTGTGGCTATCCCCATTTCAAATAAGTATGCTGTTTCAGAAAATGTAGGGGGTGATGGATTCTCAGGGGAATGTAGCAAGAACAGCCAAGTTTCTGGTATTGAGACTGGCTCTAATGCAACGGGGAGTTCATCGGGTTCCAAGAGATCAATTATGTTAGGGGATTCTGTAGTCAGAGGTACAGACAGACGTTTCTGTGGCCAGCAGCGAAAAATCAGAATAATGTATTGCTTCCCTGATGCCAGGATCAAGGATGTCTCAGAGAGGGTGCAGAATGTTCTCAAGTGAGAGAGGGCCCAGCAGGAGGTCATTGTACACTTTGGAACCAATGACAGAGGAAGGGAAAAGGTTGAAATTCTGAAGGGAGAATACAGAGTTAGGCAGGAATCTATAAAGGAGGTCCTCGGAAGTAGCAATATCTGAGCTAGTGAGGGTGGGAACATGTGGATAGAGCAGATGAATGCATGGCTGTTGTATGGGAGAAGGATTCACACTTTTGGATCTTTGGAATCTCTTCTGGTGTAGAAGTGACCTGTACAAAAAGAATGGTTTGCACCTGAACTGGAAGAGGACTAATATACTGGCAGGGAGATTTGCTAGAGCTGGACAGGAGGATTTAAACTAGTAAGGTGGGGGGAAGGGGGTGGGATCCAGGGAGATAGGGAGGAAAGAGATCAATCTGAGACTGACAGTTGAGAACAGAAATGAGCCAAACAGTCAGGGCAGGCAGGGACAAAGCAGAGAACAAGGTAGGACTGATAAATTAAACTGCATTTATTTCAATGCAAGGAGCCTATTAGGGAAGGTAGGTGAACTCAGGGCATGGTTAGGAACATGGGACTGGGATATCATAGCAATTACAGAAATATGGCTCAGGGATGGGCAGGACTGGCAGTTTAATGTTCCAGGATACAAATGCTATAGGAAGATAGAAAGGGAGGCAAGAGAGGAGGGGGAGTGGCAGTTTCGATAAGGGAGAGCATTACAGCTGTACTCAGGGAGGATATTCCCAGAAATACATCCAGGGAAGTTATTTGGGTGGAACTGAGAAATAAGAAAGGGATGATCACTTTATTGATTGTCTTATAGACCCCCTAAGAGTCAGAGAGAAATTGAGAAGCAAATTTGTAAGGCGATCTCAATTATCTGTAGGAATAATACAGTAGTTATGGGAGGGGATTTTAACTTTCCAAACATAGACTGGGACTGCCATAGTGTTAAGAAAGTGGATGGAGATGAATTTGTTAAGCATGCACAAGAACATTTTCTGATTCACTATGTGGATGTACCAACTAGAGAAGGTGCAAAACTTGACCAACTTTTAGATGAGATGATCAAGGAAGCTGAGTTGGCTATATAATCAGTCACATTTAACATCAATCTTTAATGAAAAATCTTTCCAATAAGGATATGGCAGGCCATTCGACCCATCGTATCTGCGCTGACTCCCCGAATGGACAATTCCTTTAGCGTCATTCACTTGCCTTCACCTCATAGCCCTGTACATTCTTCTTTTCAGGAACTAGTTCACTTTAAAAACCTCAACTAAACCTGTGTCCACTATATTCTCAGACAGCGCATTCCAGTTCCTGACCATTTCCCAGGTACAAAAGAAGTTTGTCATATCACTTTTGACTGTTTCTGCTAATTAGTTTAAAATTTGTTCCTTCTCATCGCAACACTTGCACGAGAAGGAAACATTTTTCTCTCTCTCTCCAAACTGTCTTGTCGTCTCATGATTTTGAGTATCTCTATTAAAACCCTTTCAGTTTTCCCTTCTCTAAAGACAACAGTCCAAACCTCTTTAATCTATCATCTGAACAGAAATCCTTCATTCTAGAAACCATTCTCATGAATCTTCCTGCACTCACTTGAATGTTTTCATATCTTTCCTGAAGTGTGGCACAAAGAATTGAATGCAATACTCGAGCTGAGACTGAATTAGTGCCTTAGATAAGCTCAGTACAATGTCTTTGCTTCTGTACTTTGTGCTTCTATTAATGAAGCCCAGGATGCAGTAGGTACTATTAACTGCTTGGACAACCTGTCTTTTCACATCAGTGACTCAAACATATACCCTCACAGATCCCTTTTCACCAGAACCCCATCTCTCCATGTTCTTCATGTTCAGTTTACACTTCTCCGTGTTAAACTTCATTTATCATATATTAACCCAGTCCACCAGCTCATCTCTATTCTTATGAAGCTCTACATTATCTTTCTCATGGTTTGCAATGCTTCGAAGTTTTGCAAACTTTGAAAATGTGGCCTGTACAACAATGTCTCATTTTGGACCAGAAATCAAGAAAAGCAAGGATCGCAATACAGACCCATGTGGAATTTCACTACAAACCTTTCTCCAGCCTGAAAATCAATGTTCACCATTATTCCTCATTTATTTGCTGCTCAGCCAGTTTCATAATCCTGTTGCAACTGCTCCCTGTTATTCCATGAACTATAACTGTGTTCTGAAATCATTTTCGCGCATTTTATCAAACACCATTTTAACTCCACACCCATAGCATTACTCTATCAAACTTTGCTACCTCTTCAAAAAAAAAACTCCAGCAAGTTATTTAAATAAGATTTAAACATGTGACTAATAATTGTGTCCTAATTTATTATTTGTTAAGGTTTCCATCAAAGTTAAACTGACTGGTCTGATCTTCTAAAGCATAGGTGTCAGTTGAGACTGATTAAACATCAGCTAAAGCATAAAAGATATTGGAGCTGCTACCAAAAGAACCACTCTGGTAATATTTATTCCACACACCCTTAAGCCTGTGTTTCCACCTTAGTCGGAGGAATTGACACCTCACTGGAGTGCTAATAAACCTTCAACCACATGTCGTCCTTGAGACTTACAAACCAGCAACTGGAATGTAGGAACCTTAATTATGCTTGCACTTGTAAAACTTATGCATTTGTTAAAACTATTTTTAGATTAGATTCTCTACAGTATGGAAACAGGCCCTTTGGCCCAACAAGTCCACATCGACCCTCCAAAGAGCAACCCACCCAGACCCATTCCCCTACATTTACCCCTTTACCTAACACTACGGGCAATTTAGCATGGCTAATTCATCTAACTTGCACATCTTTGGTCTGTGGGAGGAAACCGGAGCACCCAGAGGAAATCCCACGCAGACACAGGGTGAACTTGCAAACTCCACACAGACAGTTGCCCAAGGCAGGAATTGAACTTGGGTCCCTGGTGCTGTGAGGCAGCAATGCTAACCACTGAGCCACCGTGCCACCCTTGAAGCCTCTTTTTCTTCACTGTGCAAGCGGGCATCAGAGCCGCCCCGCATTTGCCACGGGACTATGCCTACATCAGGAAACGATAAGAATTCATTTTTGTGTTTTAAACAGCAGTCGCAGCTTTAAACCCACAAAAACTCAGCAGCTGCCGGTCTGCCCACGTGACTGGGAGATAGGAGACAGAGGACAGATAGAATCCACACTAGACCAACATTACCCATGACTCATGGGCCAAAACTCCGGAATTAATTAAATATGGAAACCCATCTCCTAATCACTTCAAGAGACTGACTGAAACACACCCATACCCATCGATACGGAGCCATTCTGACACAAAGGACAGGCATCCACCAGACAGGTACGGACAGACCAATACACACCAACACCCCAAGGGAACAAAGGGGGGTGCTAGCCCCTGCCTTCACAGAGAGAGACAAGCAGATAATACCCGGACCCGTTTTACATAAACCAATTAGCACCCTATTGTGGGTGCCCTGCAACTCTCCTGGGAGGGCAGGAAACAGCCTATTTGCACCTACTCCAGTGATGATGGGGAACTATCATCCCATTCATCCTCAAATCCCACACATCCTGACAACTAAAAGTATATAATATGAAGCTGCGCGCGGGAACAGCAGAACAGCCGAGATTTGGACCTCGGTTGACCTCCGCCGGCGTTACTGCAGTAACAAACGTTACCGATTGTTGAACCGCACTCTGGGCTCGGACTGATATCATTTCATCCGCGCTAACAACTGCCTTGGTGAAAAATCTTACATTCGAACACCAAGATCTGTAGGATCAAAGAGATGTGCTTTCCTTTTCTGGCTTGGTTGGGCGTTTTATGTAAATCGCAAAGCAATAGTTGAGAAAACCATTCTTAAAGTACAACTGCAAAATATCTGCTTTTCATCTGTTTGGCACATAAAATTTGCAATTTAGTATCAATTAGAAGTTGTGTTGAAATTTCCCAAGTTGATTTCATTTAAGGCAGATGCAAGGTAGCAGGATGATGCATTCATCCCAAAAATCTTCGGTTGGAAATTAACTTGTGTCTCAACGGTGAAAAGGTAGCATTTTAACACACAATGCAGTCTAGTTCTTCCTGGAATAATTTCTGAAACATTTCACGCTGCTCATTAAAGATGTGTATCTGAGCTATATTTTATTCAAGCTGCCGTTGGATGCAAAGCTGTACAATTTAATCTTGAGCTGATTTGTATCTGGGTATAGGTTTCATTGTTTGAAATTAAACAATAATGCCATGTTGGAAATGATTCCTGCCCTGGCTGCCAGCCTTGTGTGCTGTTTATCGTTACGTTTGCAGGTTGAATTTTAAATTTCCACAGGCAAACTGTGCTTTCATCATTGAAACAGGTCTCAGAAATACATTGTGTATTTAAACTGAGACAGGTAACTTCTGCACCTATGCCTTATGGTCTTATAAACTGGGTAGTTTTGAAAAACTATTGCTTGCTGTTGGAAATATTAAATATTGCTAAAAAGAAACATGGTGTTAAGGTTTTTCATCTTACAACTCATCAGAACGTTAACGCAAGAAAACCAAGTTCAGAAACAAGATAGCAGTTTACGCAGCATGAGAAGAAGATGTTAATTGGCTAGACATTGGGTGGCATGGAGATGACAGGAACTATTCACTGTCTGAGATAACAGATCAATTTAAAATCAGGCAAATCACGTGTCATTGGTCAGGATGGTGCTTTGGGGATTGTAAAGTGACATGTATTTTGATGAATCTTTGTGCCACAATATTACTATGATCTTATACTGTCATCAACATCATCAACATTTGTAACAGCATTGTGACATTGCTTATAGATTATGTGGCATCTTTCTTGCCATCACTGCTGTTCATTGAAGATTGGAAGAAGAGCCTTTCTTTATCTTCTCTGCCACGTCTGTTCTTCTTACATCACTGATTCCCTGATTTTCCTCAGTTTCACTGCCTCCTACTCGTTACTTCATCATCTAGTCCCTCTCTCCATTTTATGATTTGGAGATGCTGGTGTTGGACTGGGGTGTACAAAGTTAAAAGTCACACAACACCAGGTTATAGTCCAACAGGTTTAATTGGAAGCACTAGCTTTCGGAGCGACGCTCCTTCATCAGGTGATTGTGGAGGGCTTGATTGTAACACTATAAATTCTGTGTTACGATCGAGCCCTCCACAATCACCTGATGAAGGAGCGTCGCTCCGAAAGCTAGTGTGCTTCCAATTAAACCTGTTGGACTATAACCTGGTGTTGTGTGATTTTTAACTTTCTCCATTTTATAATTGTGAAAAAAAAGTCAACAACTAATTTCATTAATGTAACACCTATTCATGCCATAAAAAGGCCCAAAATAGGCCCATGCAAGGAGATAGGCGATCGAAAGTGTGGCAAAGAGATAGATGTTAAGGAATATCATTATTGAGGAAAGAGAGTTAGTAATATTTGGAGAGTAAAGTGCAGCTCTCAGGGCACAGACATGTGAAGGAACATCCAGTAAAGGTGGAACAAATATTATCCAGGTGCTCAAGCGGTCAGAATCTGAGCAGCAGAGATACTTTACAGAGATGTACAACAGGAGAATATTTCTGTTAAAAGGAGGGTGAAGCCATGGAGAGATTTAGAATCATACAGATCTACAGTATGGAAACAGACCCTTCGGTCCAATCCGTCCATGTAACATTGCTTGTTACAGGCAAATAGGACCTGGGATTGTTCATGGACTATGCTTGAACAGACACACCAGAATGAACATATAACATCCATGCAACATCTACACAGCAACATTAACTGGCATGACTTGTCTGTCTGATGAAAAGCAAATTACAGATTACAATTATAAATTGTTTTTCCTTTGGTTGTGGTTGCAGTTGTGAGAAGCATCTTGAAGCAGGGGAAGGATTTACTGTCCAGCTCAACCTAAGCCCCAGACCAGCCAACCCCCGAAAAAGTGCTGCTGAGTGACTCATGGTTTGTGACTTCCCTGATTTGGAAAAATTATGCCCCCATTGTCAGTGTTTATGCAGCTACAATGATAAATCCAGAAGAGGTGAAAGATGAATCAAAACTCGATTCTTTGATTGCTGCAGTGTCAAGATCAGATAATCTCATCATCATCAATGATTGCAGGACTATAACCTGGTGTTGTGTGATTTTTAACTTTGTTTTAAAGTGTGCCTGGATCTGCACCTGCTGTAAGTGCAGGGCTATGGGCCGTGTGCTGGAAGATGGGAATTAGAAAGGGCATCTGGGTCGACATGGACAAGATGGGCCGAATGTTCTCTCTTCTGTGGTGCATAATTTCTTTGCTACTATGGTATGTGTTTTAGGGGCTTGAGGTTATTAAACCTTATCAATTTAAATCTCTAAGTTCCCATTTCTTAATTTGTAACAATGAAGTTCTCTGTTCTGTTTGACTTAACAAGTTTGGAACAACTTGTATTTGTGAATGAAGAGAATTTTTGAGGTAAGGCATTAGTTATGTTTAACAAAAAGCAGTGAAGACAGTACGAAGGTTTCATATTCTTCAAGGCCATAGGATTCCTTGAATGCTGACAGCCCATAGTCCCACCTGCCAGCACCCGGCCCATATCCCTCCAAACCCATCCAAATGCCTCTTAAATATTGCAATTGTACCAGACTCCACCACTTCCTCTGGCAGCTCATTCTATACACCTACCACCCTCTGCATGAAAAAGTTGCCCCTTATGTCTCTTTTATATCTTTCCCATCTCACCCTAAACCTATGCCCTCTAGTTCTGGAATCCCTGACCCCAGGGAAAAGACTTTGCCTATTTATCCTATCCATGCCCCTCATAATTTTGGAAACCTCTATAAGGTCACTCCGATGCTCCAGGGAAAACAGCCCCAGCCTGTTCAGCCTCTCCCTGTAGCTCAGATCCTCCAACCCTGGCAACATCCTTGTAAATCTTTTCTGATCCCTTTCAAGTTTCACAACATCTTTCCGATAGGAAGGAGACCAGAATTGCAGGCAATATTCCAACAGTGGCCTAACCAGTGTCCTGTACAGCCACAACATGACCTCCCAACTCCTGTACTCAATACTCTGACTGATAAAGCAAAGCATACTAACCACATTCTTCACTATCCTATCTACCTGTGACTCCACTTTCAAGGAGCTATGAACCTGCACTCCAAGATCTCTTTGTTCAGCAACACTCCCTAGGATCTTACCGTTAAGTGTATAAGTATTGCTAAGATTTGCTTTCCCAAAATGCAGCACCTCACATTTATCTGAATTAAATTCCATCTGCCACTTCTCAGCCCATTGGCCCATCTGGTCCAGATCCTGTTGTAATCTGAGGTAACCCTCTTCACTGTCCACAACACCTCCAATTTTGGTGTCATCTGCAAAATTACTAACTGTACCTCTTATGCTCACATCCAAATCATTTATGTAAATGAAAACACGTAGAGGACCCAGCACCAATCCTTGTGGCACTCCACTGATCACTGGCCTCCAGTCTGAAAAACAACCCTCCACCACCAACCTTTGAGCCAGTTCTGTATCCAAATGGCTAGTTTTCCCTGTATTCCGTGAAATCTAACCTTGCTAATCAGTCTCCCATGGGGAACCTTGTCGAACACCTTACTGAAGTCCATATAGATCCCATCTACTGCTCTGCCCTCATCAATCTTCTTTGGTACTTCTTCAAAAAACTCAATCAAGTTTGTGAGACATGATTTCCTACGCACAAAGCCATGTTGACTATCCCTAATCATTCCTTGCCTTTCCAAATACATGTACATCCTGTCTCTCAGGATTCCCTCCAACAACTTGCCCACCACCGAGGTCAGGCTCATCAGTCTATAGTTCTCTGGCGTGCCCTTACCACCCATTTTAAATAGTGGCATCACGTTTACCAACCTCCAGTCTTCCAGCACCTCACCTGTGACTATCGATGATACAAATATCTCAGCAAAAGGCCCAGCAATCACTTCTCTATCTTCCCACAGAGTTCTCAGGTACACCTGATCAGGTCCTAGGGATTTATCCACCTATACCCGTTTCAAGACATCCAGCACTTCCTCCTCTGAAATCTGGACATTTTGCAAGATGCCACCATCTATTTCCCTACAGTCTATATCTTCCATATCCATTTCCACAGAAAATATTGATGCAAAATACTCATTTAGTATATCCCCCATTTTCTGCGGCTCCACACAAAGCCTTGCTGATCTTTGAGGGGCTCTGTTCTCTCCCTAGTTACCTTTTTGTCCTTAATGTATTTGTAAAAACCCTTTGGATTTTACTTAATTCTATTTGCCAAAGCTATCTCATGTCCCCTTTTTGCCCTCCTGATTTCGCTCTTAAGTATGCTTCTACTTCCTTTATAGTCTTCTAAGGATTCACTCGATCTATCCTGTCTGTACCTTCTTTTTCTTAACCAAACCCTCTTTAGTCATCCAGCATTCCCTATACCTACCAGCCTTTCCTTTCACCCTGACAGGAATATACTTTCTCTCAATTCTCGTTATCTCATTTCTGAAGGCTTCCCATTTTCTAGCCGTCCCTTTACCTGCGAACATCTGCCTCCAATAACTTTCAAAAGTTCTTGCCTAATACCATCAAAATTGGCCTTTCTCCAATATAAAACTTCAACTTTTAAACCTGGTCTATCCTCTTCCATCACTATTTTAAAACAAATAGAATTATGGTCGCTGGCCCCAAAGTGCTCCCCCACTGACACCTCGGTCACCTGCCCTGCCTTATTTCCCAAGAGTAGGTCAAGTTTTGCACCTGCTCTAGTAGGTACATCCACATACTGAATCAGAAAATTCTCTTCTACACACTTAAGAAATTCCTCTCCATCTAAACCTTTAACACTATGGCAGTCCCAGTCGATGTTTGGACAGTTAACATCCCCGACCATAACTACCTAAATTGAGACATTGCTGAGTTGGGAGCAAATGTGCACTCACCTTGTCAGTTGGTGGAATTTGTAATTAGATTAGATTCCCTACCGTGTGGAAACAGGCACTTCGGCCCAACAAGTCCACACTGACCCTCCGAAGAGTAACCCACCCCCCTCTGACTAATGCACCTAACACTATGGACAATTTACTATGGCCAATTCACCTGACCTGCACATCTTTGGAACATGGGAGGAAACCCACGCATACACGGGGAAAACGTGCAAACTCCACACAGAGAGTCACCCAAGGCTGGAATAGAACCTGGGACCCTGGCATTGTGAGGCAGCAGTGCTAACCACTGAGCCACCATGCCTATATTCAGTAAATGATTAATTCGTTTAGTGAGCAAACATTTGGAACTGAAAGCTGGTCTCAGGTGTGTAAAGCAGTTCTAGCAATCAATGATTTCTCCATTGTATTTTTATTTTAATAATATCATAGCACAAAGTGTCAAGTTGTCAAGTTGCTGCAAGTTTCAAACACAGAGAGGGCCACACACATTGCAACAATCTTGACAGTGATATTTATTTTCAGTAGTCGGTCTGCCAGTGGCCCTGAGGAAACAGAGCAGGGCTGCAAAATTGCATAATGCCAAGACAACAGCCTTCCAACTAACTTATGACTAAAACAGCTGTGCCTCAGTACTTTTATAGTGAAGTCGGCATTATAATTGGCGACATATAAACTTCTCACTATACTCATTGAGTATATGTGGTAAAAAAGGCTATTCTAGTCTAAGCTTATCTTCTTTAGAGTAAACTGACAGAATGCTATCAAAACTAAAAGAGTTGGGTGGTGGGTGAAGCCTGTGGGAAACAGAAGCAAATACCTGAAAAGAAAAGGCTGTAGCTTACCAGCATTACTAAAGTATGGAAAATTTTGTGGATTTAGATCATAAGAACTCAAGACCATAAGAAATTGGAACAGGAGTAGATTATTCAGCCCATCAAGTCTGCTCTGCTATTCTTCATGTCCACTTTCCTACCCCTCAACCTAACCCTGATCCCCCATCTATAACAAACCTATCGATCGAAACATTGAACGTATATAAGGACTCTGCACCCCCAAATCTTTGACACAAAAGTAATATACTTCAAACGCTAGAAAACTGAAATTACATAATAAACAATGCTCAGTAAATATTCTGTAGGTCATCCATTGCATGGAGAGAAAAATGTGCATTTTTTAAAGAGACCCGGGTTCAATTCCCGCCTCAGGCGACTGACTGTGTGGAGTTTGTACGTTCTCCCCGTGTCTGCGTGGGTTTCCTCCGGGTGCTCCGGTTTCCTCCCACAGTCCAAAGATGTGCAGGTCAGGTGAATTGGCCATGCTAAATTGCCCGTAGTGTTAGGTAAGGGGTAAATGTAGGGGTATGGGTGGGTTTCGCTTCAGCGGGTTGGTGTGGACTTGTTGGGCCGAAGGGCCTGTTTCCACACTGTAAGTAATCTAATCTAATCTAATCTTAACTATTCACCTCAAAGTTTTCATTAAAAAAAACTCATTTCAATGTATGTAAATACATTTACAGTTGATTCTAACCACGTATAGAACTTAAAAATGAGCTTGAAATATGTCTCATCTTCTTTTTTCTCATACAAACACAGGATGTGTGTGTTAGTGGCCAGGCCAGCATTTATTGTCTGCCCCTAATTGCTTGGAGATACGGCAAGAGTCAAACATATTGCTGTGGGGTCTGAAGTCACATGTAGGCCAGACCAGATAAGGATGACAGTTTCAAAAACAGAAAATTCTGGAAAAGTTCAGCAGAAATTCATTGAGTCATAGATTTGTAGAGCAGGTGCATGCCAACCAGTTATCCAAACCTAATCTAGTTCCATTTGCCAGCACTTGGCCCATACCCCACTAAACCCTTCCTATTCATATACCCATCCAGATGTTGTAATTGTACCAGCCTCCGCCACTTCCTCTGCCAGTTCATCCCATACTTGCATTACCCTCTGTGTGGAAGAGTTGCCTTTTAGGTCTCTTTTAAGTCTTTTTCCTCTCACCCCAAACCTATGCCCTCTAGTTTTGGACTCCCCTACCCTAGGAAAAGGACCATGGTTATTTACCCTATCCATGTGCTTTCTGATTTTATAAACCTCTATAGAATCACCCCTCAGCCTCCGACGCTCCAGGGAAAATAGCCACAGCCTATTCAGCCTCTCCCAATAGCTCAGATCTGGCAGTATCTGTGGAGAGGAAGCAGAGTTTTGCATTCAGATCTTATCCTTCTTCAATCCCTAGCTACCTGATGAAGGAGCAGTGCTGTAAAAGCTTGTACTTCCAAATAAACCTGTTGGACTATAACCTGGTGTTGTGTGATTTTTAATTTTGTCCACCCCAATCCAAAACTGGCTCCTCCACAGTAGGATGATAATTTCCTTCCCTAAAAGACATTAGTGAACCAGATGGGTGTTTCCTAACAATCAACAATGGGTTTCTGTTGTTTATTAGATTCTTAATTCCAGATGTTTTTCCTCCTTATTGACGTCAAATTCAACCATGACAGGATTAATGACAGGAGCACTATCTGGGTTCTGGATTAACAGTCAAGAGTGTGGTGCTGGAAAAGCACAGGAGGTCAGGCAGCATCTGAGGAGCAGGCTAATTGATGTTTTGGGCAAAAGCCTTCTTCAGGAATGCCCGAAACATCAATTCTCCTGCTCCTCGGATTCTGCCTGATCTACTGTGCTTTTCCAGCACCACACTCTCGACTCTAATCGCCAGCAGCTACAGTCCTCACTTTCGCCTTCTGGATTAATAATCTAATGGTAATACCACTTGACCATCACATCCCCTTCTTAATGCATACAATATACCAATATAAATGAAACTTAAATCTGCACGCAGTCCTGGCCACTTCTGAATCCAGGTTTAAGTAATAACAACACAAGAAGAAGACTCATCAAGATACTGCTTTCATTTCCTGAGAATTTTTGAGCTATTATGACCAAAAATATCTCATGATTTGTTGTTTGATTTATTGATGTCACGTCTCAAGGTTCAGTGAAAAGTGTTCTTTTGGTGAAATTCTGTTGTGATTAGGTTGCTGAGATTTGCGAATGGAAGGGAAAAGAAATAGACAGATTTAGGCATCTGATCTCATCATGCCATTCATAAGTATCTAAACTTGCCCGACAAATGACAGATTATTTTGAAACAATCACGTGGGTTAACTCAGCAGCTATTTTTGCAGAGAAATCGCAGAGGTGATACTGCTGGAGGGAGGAGGCAGTGGCAAACGATTGGAAGATCACCTAAAATGACAACTGCATGGCTCGGAGAAAATCGGCAAGTGGATCTCAGAATGTCTATGAGGAGAGAAACTGTTAAATGTTTTGAATCCAAATCACTGCCCTTCAGAAAGTTTTCCCTACACCTACTGCTTTTAAATTAGATCTCCAACACTTTGATTTGGAGTTGCTGTGAGAAAGTGCCAAGTTCTGCCTTGAATAATATTTTGGGAGTGCAAGAGAGGGTGAGGATTAAGCCATTTCGTCATTCAAGGCTATTTCACCACTATACTAGAAACGGATGTTTTCTCTCTTCACACTGTCTGCCCATGTGAGATCGTTCACACCCACAGGTAGACAGGTTACTTGGGCTAGATTTTTTGAGCAGTGGCAATTGCTTGCGGATTCAGTTTTATGGCCAAAGGGAGCTCTGCATGTCTGGTGGCAGGTTCTGCTGGGGTCTCCCTCAGAATTGCAGAGCTGTGTTTCCATTCTGACACCTTGTTTTGGAATAGTCAGAGAAAATGAACGATGCCCCCTCTTAACTGCAGTCTGGGTGTGGGAAGGTCAGTGTAGATGAGGTTGCAGGGTCTGGGGAAGGTGTGTAGGGTTGGGCTTGGTCCAGCGGTGGGTAGGGAAAGGTGTTTCCAGCCTGGCCTGGTATGGGGGTGGGTGTGATGATCAGGTCAGCCCTGACAGCAGGGAGAGATCGGGTCTGGTCTGGGAGGGGTTGCAGGCAGGCAGTGGGCTGGGTGATGGGGGACGGTGCGGGGAATGGAATTGTGGTCAGGTCGGATTCTCCTGATGGGGGTAAAAATAGGTCTGTTCAGGTCTGGGTTTGGGAAAGTAGGGTGTGGGGTGAGGGAAAAAGGAGTTTGGGTCTAGGGTGGGTTATCTTGTCAGAGTCTTGGGGATGTATAAGAGATTTCTGGAAGGAACAGTTGGAGGTCTACGTCAGATAAATATGGGGTCAATTGAATGGTTACTCAGGAGTGATACTATGTATTTAATAATCTAACTCTTCCTATGTAACTATTTTACTTAATTTTGTTGAAAATGTCCAAAATCTCAAATTGAATTGATGCTTCCAGAAGATTCCAGGTACAGGAGCATTGACCATTGGAATCTTCTGAAGGAAATTCTTCGGAGTTTGCTACTGTGGAGATTCTACAGGGTCCTAACACATAACTGCCATTCACTCTGGAATAACAAGTGTCTGGCCCTTAAGAGGTCCAGCTAAAATGCCATTCGTAGAGCAATCATCTCTGATTTTCTTAACACTGCACTGAAGCAGTTTAAATTATCCACTTAAGAAAAATTAACAGCTACATGAAACAAGGAGGAATAGGTGAAAGCGAAGTGGCTCTTATGGAAGTCAATCTCAGTATCCTGTTTCCGTGCTGTAGCATTCTATAATTCTAAGTCATAATCTTCACTCTCATACTCAAGTGTTAACAAATTAAATGGGACTGACACAAAGAAGAGCAAAAGGCTTTCCATCTACAGAATTTTACATCTGTTAAGTTTCTGTTTGATTACTTTAATCTATTCAATAGGCTGGTTATACCGAGCTGTTAACCTGCCAACTATCTATGAGGGTGTCTGCTGTAAAAGTACACTCACTGATTTATATTATTTTCTGACCCTAGTTTGACCCTAAAACTACTGTGATATAAATGAACTACATAGTTTGTCAGTTTGCCCAATCTCTGAATTATTTGCAGATCAATGTTTAAATTAAAGTGCTGATAACTATGATTCTGAAATTCAAAATAAATTCTTAATCCATTTTGTTGTATCTGGCTTTCATTTGATACTTAACAAGTGTTTGGTCATTCATTCATTCATTCAGTCAAACACTAGTGTAAATCCTGATAGGACATTAATTTTGTAGATATTAATTAAGGTCAAAAAGTGTGGTGTTACCTTTTCGACTCTGATCTCCAGCATCTACAGTCCTCACTTTCTCCTAGATATTAATTAAGCCCAAGGCAGTAGATGTAAGGGAGTATTGTGGTTAATTCTGGCTGTTATTCATTTCTTCACATCAAATGGCTGGTAAACTTCAAATAGTTCTTTGACAGGACGTTAAGATGAAGAGCTAAAGGTTCATCTACTGCCCTTAATAAACAATCTTATCAAATAGATCTCTGTGTTGTTAAAATCACAAAGGTAAAGGGTGTCCTGATATCTACATATCTACCACATGGATTAGTCCATGCAAAACTCATCAAGTCTTCATTAAAACATATTTGACAGCAGCCACAACTTGGATTAAATATGCTAAAGGTTTTCGCATTTGATAGCCATGCTGAAATATTACTTTACTTAAGGTTTTGCATTCCAGCTCTGTTCAATACTTTATAGAACTGGTTGTCAGGGACTGTTAAGGGACTCTTGGTGTTTTTAGATTAGATTACTTAGATTAGATTAGATTAGATTAGATTACTTACAGTGTGGAAACAGGCCCTTCGGCCCAACAAGTCCACACCGCCCCGCCGAAGCGCAACCCACCCATACCCCTACATTTACCCCTTACCTAACAGTACGGACAATTTAGCATGGCCAATTCACATGACCTGCACATCTTTGGACTGTGGGAGGAAACCGGAGCACCTGGAGGAAACCCACGCAGACACGGGGAGAACGTGCAAACTCCACACAGTCAGTCGCCTGAGGCGGGAATTGAACCCGGGTCTCTGGCGCTGTGAGGCAGCAGTGCTAGCCACTGTGCCACCGTGCCGCCCAAAGTTCAAAAATGGGAAGCACGTGATGCTTCAGCGCTTGATATTCTGTATGTTTTCCTCACGTGCACACATGACTGTATTCCAATTTCCTATTGGCTTGATGAATTTGTGGTCGGGATTCAATATTACAGTAGACTTGTTCACTTCCACATTGTGCTTTTTGTAACCTGAATGAAACACAAGCATCAAGGAAGGGTTTTGAATGCATTTCCCAGCTGTGAAACTGTTGGAGTGGAACTCAGCTGCCCGTGAACTTTGAATTCTTTGAGTTAATGGCTTCAATTGAAAATGTCTGTAAAAAGACCAATTCCACTATATTCTATTTAATGGCATTATGTTCCTGTTACCGGAGGATAAAACCAATGTATATTCTTGAGGATAGCTTCATGGTGCCTTCTAAGGATTTTGTAAATGTGTTACTGGTCATCCTCCATTTGATGATAGGATGCCTGAGATCATCATTTGCAGAATTTGTCTTCCAGGCTGGCTCCCTTAGTCATCTACATTAGACTCCAATTAGATTCCCGCATCCTATCTTCATTGATCGACCTAGTCACCATTTCATATCTGTACTATCCGTACAATTCCATTATACAACACTGGTGTGAAATTTCCAAAATTCTTCAGAGTTAGTGAAGTTTCCATTGTACTTGAAAGAAACAAATATAGCCCCTCTATTCAAGAAGGAGAGAGCAGGAAACTGTAGCCCAATTAGCTTCATGTCTGTCGTGGGGAAAGTGTGAAAATCAATCATTAAAAGAGATTATGACTTCACACATTGAAAAACAGAAATAATCAGGAAGAGTCAGTATATTTTCATCGAAGGGAAATTATGTTAACCACTACATTGGAGTCCTTTAAAGAAACTGTAAGTGTTGTGAATAAAAAGGAGCCTGGAGATTTATTGTATGTGGACTTTCAGAAGACATTTGATAATGTGTCACTTCATAGGTCAGTGCAGAAAGTAAAATTTCATGGTGTTGGAGGTAACATATTCGCCAGGTAAGGAGAGTGGCTGGTTGGCAGAAAATAAACTGTGCACAAATAGATGTTGGTCTGATTGGCAGGATGTAATGAGCAGGGGCTTATGCTGAGGCCTCAACTTATTACAATTAACATTTGTTCATTAGATACTGGGAGTGAATGCACGGTAGCTAAATTTGCGAACGACACTAAGATAGGTAGGAAAATATGGTGAGAAGACATAAGGAAATAGTGAGTGGGCAAACATCTGGCAGCAAAATGTAGGAAGATGTGAGATCACATCTTTAGTACTGTGCAATTTTGGTGTTCTTATTTATGAATGTAAATACATTGGAGGCAGTTCAAAAGAGGTTTACTCGGTTGATTCCTGGAATGAGTGGGTTGCCTTATGAAGATAAGTTGGACAGGCTGGGCTTGTTTCCACTCGAGTTGAGAAGAGTGAAGGAGAATTTCATTCAAGTATAAACTATCCTGAGTAGTCTTGACAAGATGGACGAGGAAGGGATGTTTCTTTCGTGACTAAGTCCTGAAACTAAGGGGAACTGTTTTAAAATTGTGTTTTGAAACTAAAGGGAAGAAACCTTTTCCCTTGAGTTTTGTGACTTTGGAATTGTCTGCCTCAGAAGGTAGTGGTATTTAGTGAGTCATGGGCCATTTTTAAGACAGAGGTGGGTTGGTTTTTGTTAGACAGTGAATCGAGGGAATGTGGAATTCAAATCATAACCGGATCAGTCATGATCTGATTGAATGACAGATCAGGCTCACAGGGATAAATGGTTTGCACCATTTAGAATAACTTAACAATTGGAAACCTAACCAAATACTAGATACAGTACTTATTACTACTTAACTGTTCCAATATATTAACATCCCATAAACACACTACTAAGCAAAAAGGTAAATTCTGACAAATTCTGACATGCAGTTCTCCAATCCGAGTGGAAAAAAAAATGAAGAGAAATTTCTGAGCGTGAACCAACCAAGAGGCATTCACTGAAGCTCCGAACTCTTCTGAGACCCCAATGGTTTCTTCCGCTTAAAGTTAAATAATCTCGGAAGCCTGGTCTGTGGGAGCTGGATACACCTGGGCAGCTTCTATTGTTCCAACTTTTAAAAAACTCAAGTCATCTTCAGTAGCTCATTCTGCATCTCTGCCTTATAACTGCTCCTCAAAAAAAGGATGCAGTACATTTTAAAGTGACAGCACCATCACACAGTCAAAGAAAAATGCCAAATGTAGATTGTCATTATAGAGCTGAAAGATCATTGAAAGAGGGGCATGTCAAAGCGATTATACTTTTCTGATAGAAGGATCATTGTTTTGTATTTTTGATAGCTGCTATTTGTTAGTCTTCAGATAAGATAGCAAAGGTTACATTTATAAAGAGATTAATTTGGCACTCCTTACACAGAGGAGACTGTTGAATTTTGAATCCTCAGTGCGAATTGATGCTGTGGGTGTTGTTTTGACACTAAACTGGTTTTACAGTGTATGGACATTCCGAATAGACAGTTTGGATAGGGATAAAGGAGGCATCATTAGGAAGTTTGCAGATTACACCAAAATTGGTGGTATGGCGGATATTGCAGTAGATTACTAAAAAAATTGATCAATTAGATCAATGGGCTGAGGAATGGTAGATGGAGTTTAATTTGGATGAATGCAAGATATTCAATAAAATAAACAAGATCAGGACTTATAAATTAATGGTAGAAGCCTGAGTTGATTGATTGATTGACTGACTGATTTGATTTATTGTCATGTGTACCTAAGTTCAGTGTAAAGTTTTGTTTTGCGAGCAGTACAGGTTGATCATGGTAAGCAAAGGCACACAGATCATAAAGTGAAAAAAACTGGGACAGAATAACACGTACAGGTTACACTGCATAAGACGTGCGCTATGCACAATCCAACGTTAATGAGATCAGTATGATTTGAGGTTAGAGAGTCCATTCATTCAGTCTAATAATGGCAAGGAAAAAGTTGTTCTTGAACCTGCTGATGCAGAGACCGAGGGGTTCAAGTGCATAAAATACTTTGAAATTTGTCTCAGAGGTAGACAGGATTGCATGCTTGCTTTCATTGCACAGACCTTTGCTTATAGGATTTGGGGATATTGAGGTTGTACAGGATGTTGGTGAGGCCTTTCTGAAGTACTGTGTACAGTTCTGGTCATGCTGGCAAAGGAAGGATATTATTAAATTGGAGAGAGTTCAGAAAAGATTTACCAGGATGTTGCTAGGAATGGAGTTATAAAAATGGGCTGGATAAGTTGGGACTTTTTCACTGGAGCATAGGAGTTTGAGGGGTGAGTTTATTGAGGTTTAAAAATCATGAGGAGCATAGATAAAGTGAACAGCAAAGGTCTTTTCCACAGAGTGGACGAGTTCAAACTAAGTGGGCATATTTTTAAGTGAGAGGAGAAAGACTTCAAGAAAACATAAGGGTAATGTTTTTTGACACAAAGGGTGGTTCGTGTCTGGAATGAAGTGCCACAGAAAGTGGTGGATACAGGTACAGTTGCAACATTTAAAAGACATTTAGAGAAGTACATGATTAGGGAAAGGTTTGGAGGCATATGGGCCAACTTGAAAGTAGAGTCGCAGGTATATAGGATAGTGAAGAAGGCATTCGGTATGCTTTCCTTTATTGGTCAGAGTATTGAGTACAGGAGTTAAGAGGTCATGTTGCAACTGTACAGGACATTGCTTAGGCCACTTTTGGAATATTGCACGCAATTCTGGTCTCCTTCTTATTGGAAAGATATTGTGAAACTTGAAAGGTTTCAGAAAAGATTTACAAGGGTGTTGTCAAGGTTGGAGGATTTGAGCGAAAGGGAGAGGTTGAATAGGCTGGGGCTGTTTTCCCTGGAGCATCGGAGGATGAGGGGTGACCTTATAGAGGTTTACAAAATCATGAGGGGCATGGATAGGGTAAATAGACAAGGTCTTTTCTCTGGGTTAGGGGAGTCCAGAACTAGTGGGAATAGGTATAGGGCAAGAGGGGAAAGATATAAAAGAGACCGAAGGGGCAACCCTTTCATGCAGAGGATGGGCTGCCAAAGGAAGTGGTGGAGGCTGGTACAATTGCAACATTTAAAAGGCATCTGGATAGGTATATGAATAGGAAGGGTTTGGAGGGATATGGGCCAGGTGTTGGCAGGTGGGGCTAAATTGGGTTGGGATAGCTGGTCGGCATGGATGAGTTGAACTGAACGGTCTGTTTCCGGGCTGTACATCTCTATGACACTATAACTCCAAACACAGGAAGTGAGACTGATTTAGTTTTGGAACATTGTCTGCGTGGACGAGTTGGACCGAAAGGTCTGTTTCCGGGCTGTATGACTCTCCATGTTTCTAAGCGTTATTGTCATTTGGTTATGTGCATTTCTTCCTTAAATAAAATAAATTGTAGGTACCAAGAAACAGAGAAGATGCCACCCTCTCCACTTTCAATTCTTGCATTTACATCAAAATATTATTTTCAAGGGACAGTAAGCAATTAGCCATTGGGCAGTTATTGTGCCTGCCCATCAGGTTGTGCAGTTGGACTTAGAAAAAGATGATAATTCAGGAAGACCTGGAGCCAGACTATCAGTAGACATCACCAGCTGGTCAACAGATGCGAGAGCATTAACTGTGGACAGCACAGAATGGAGTGCTTTGTCTGCCTCATGTGTTTCTTGATGCGTGAGCTAATTAAGTCTAAGTAAGCAAGCCAGTGGCAGAATGTTCAAAGCTCCACTCTTAATCAATCTTTAAAGTACACAGTTTCTCTTTATTTTCTCTCTAAATTTTTTCAGACTCAATTCCTCCCTGAAACCGTCTAAAATTATTCTCAATCACTCCCTAATCCAGCACTGCAAGACACCTCTTTACTCTCTCATTATCAGCTTCGGGTTGGTTATCGTTGGTTGTCAAACAAAAATAAATATGTAGATGAGTCCCTGAAATGTCATAACATTCAAGGCTATCAGTCAGCTCTATTACTCAATAACACTATGAATCTTTCTTTCAAATGCAGTCTTGATTCATTGAAGTTGCACCATTAATCTCTTATTCCAGACAATTTATTGTCCCATTTCTTAACTTTTCAACTTTCTTCCATCAATTGTTATCAGCAAACTATGTTCTTTTTCTTTTGTGAATTCACTTGTGGGACATGGGTATTGTTTGTTGGGCTAATGTTAATTGCCTGTCCCTAGTTGCTCCTTGAGAAGGTGGGGTGAGTTGCCTTCTTGTACCGCTGCAGTCCACGTGCTGTAGGTAGCCCCTCAAAATTCCAGGATTTTGACCCAGCGACACTGAAGGAACAGCGATATGTTTCCAAGTCAGGATGGTGAGTGACTTGAAGGGGATTTGTAGGTGATGGTGTTCCCATGCATCTGCTGCTGTTTTCCCTTAGATGGAAGTAGTCATGGGTTTGGAAGATACTATCTAAGCATCTTTGGTGAATTTCTGCAGTACATCTTGTAGATAGCACATACTTCTACAACTGAAGATCTGTGATGGAAGGAATGGATGCTTTTGGGTGTGGTACCAAGCAAGCAGGCTGCTTTGTCCTGGATGGCGTCAAGCTTCTTGAGTGTTATTGGAGCTGCACTTATCCAGGCAAGTGGGAAGTATGCCCACCTGACTTGTGGGCATGTTTTGGGAGTCAGGAGTAAGTTACTCACCATAGTGTTCTTTGACCTGCTCTTGTTGCCACTGCATTTACCCAGTGAGTTTCTGGCCAATGGTAACTCCCAGGATAGTGATTCTTCACTCTTCAAGTTGTCAATTCCATTCATTCATTGACTCACAAGGTGTTAGCAAATCCAGCATCATTGCACATCCATAACTTTTCTTGAGTAAACAATGGCAAGCCAATTTCTTGACACTGAGTGCCTTAAGAGTCAATCACATCGCTGTGGGTCTGAAACTATGTGTAGGACAAACAGGATAGTAGATTTCCATCCATAAAGGAGGTGAGTGAGTGCTTGCATTTTAACAATAACCCAGTAGATTCGTGGTTAACATTTCTATCAGTAGCTCCTTAATTTGATTCACTTAGATAAATTCACCAGATGCTATGGTGGGATTTGAACACGCCTCTAGCTTCTGGATTGTAAGCCCACTAATATAACTCGAACTGTTCCCGGTTAAACTATCATGTGGGCATCTGCTGAGCTGCAGAATCTGTCCTGGATGCGACTTCATCATTCTGGTTTACTTTCTCCCTCCTGATCTTTTCCATTGCCTTTGCCATTGTTAACCTTTGACATCTTCTCACAACGATTGATTGATCTCTCATAGTATGAGCGTAACCCAATCCCTGATTGGGGACAAAGACTCAGGAGACAGGCAGGATTCAGGCATGTGGCAGCCTTTATTCTTATTCAAGCAATCACTGGTCCATGCAGAGAGAGGGCCAAAGGTCTCCCCACAAATCTAGCCTTGATGTGAGAATGCAATTGATACCTTAATCTTTGGCTCAGATCAGAAGAGAGATCAATGACACTCTGACTTTTACAGTGAAATACAGCATTTTTGTACATTTTGTGTTACGATAATCTCATACAATGTGGTCACTGTATTCTTGCCCTATTCTGTACACCCAATTCCATGTAACACCTAATCAATAACGGGCATTCACATGGACAGGGCGAAAGTGAGGACTGCAGATGCCGGAGATCAGAGTCAAGATTAGAGCAGTGCTGGAAAAGTACAGCAGGTCAGGCAGCATCCGAGGAGCAGGAGAATCGACATTTCAGGCAGGAGCCCTTCATCAGGAATGAGGCAGGGAGCATCCGGGATGGAGAGATAAATGGGAGGAGGGTAAGGCTGGGGAGAAGATAGCTAAAATCGATAGGTGGATGGAGGTGGGGATATAGGTCATAGGTCGGAGATGAGGGTGGAGCGGATAGGCGGGAAGGAAGATTGGCAGGTAGGACAGGTCAGGAAGATGGTGCTGACTGGAAGGTTGGAACTGGAGTAAAGTGGGAGGGAAGGGAAATAAGGAAACTGGTGAAGTCTACGTTGATGCATTGGGGTTGAAGTGTTCCGAGGCAGAAGATGAGGCGTTATTCCTCCAGGCGTCAGGTGGTGAGGGAGTGGCTCTGGAGGAGGCCCAGGACCGTCATTTCTTCAGCAGCGTGGGGGGGGGGGGAGTTGAAATATTCGGCCAAGGGGCGGTGGGGTTGATTGGTGAGGGTGTCCCGGAGATATTCCCTGAAGCGCTACCTGCTTAGCTACCTTCTCCCCAGCCTCAACCCCCTCCTATTTATCTCTCCACCCCAAAGACTCCCAGCCTCATTCCTGATGAAGGGCCACTGCCCAAAACGTTGATTTGCCTGCTCCTCAGATGCTGCCTGAACTGTTGTGCTTTTTCAGCATCACTCTAACCTTGACTTGTATGGACAGCCCCAAGTTCCCATGATCTCAAGTTGTTTAACAGACATTGTAATCTTTAGGCCTTAGGATCTTTCTCTGCATCCTATTAATTTGTGTTCCAATGTTCCTGGCCATACTCCTTTGGACATGTTCCAGACTTGCTTATCTCTAAGGATTGCTTGAATTTTGTTATTCATTGTATTCCATGTGCCAAATCTATCAAATTCTGTTACTCCTCATATTTTCCCACTATCCCAATTATACATAAACATAAAAAAGACATTTGGTTCTGACTATAATATTAATTTGTGTTATAAAGGTGGCTGTATGTAAAGTTGCAAGCACTTTTTTTAGTGATAAAGAAAAATGTTTCCTGAAACTAATTAACTTCACATCTATGTTTGAATGTTTTCCTCTAACACTTCTATTATATTTTGGGTATATCTGTGTATCCATAATTTTGTTGAAATCTATTTCTGTGATTTTTTGAAGAATCTTTAGCTGGAACCTATTTCTTAATATTGTGAATAACTTCAAAGAAACAACTGATTTCTATAAAATAGCTTTAGCTTTTGTTTTCACCAATGCACGATGAGTTAGGCTGACTGACTGATGGATTGAGATTTATTGTCTTTATTCTGATTGATTCTTTTCACCTAATGGGACAACATCCTTTCATTAATGAGGCTGGAGTCAGTCACTTGTCATAGTTTAATGAACTTGTGTCTATTCTTAGACATCCTCTCTCGAATTGTCTCTGATGCCTGTTTGTGCATGACTCCCCCCTTTGACCTTGGAGTAGCCCCTGTTCAAAGGTACCATTGTGTTTCACTTAAATGTTGGAGTAGATATTTAATTCTATTTTAATCACTTATCCACCATTTTGTGTCTATACGCTGGAGTAGGCTTTTAAATTCTGTTTATGCCATGCTGGCCATTTTGTGACTTTCAAATATGGGCAGCCCTGACACTCATGTTTCCATTTTTTTGTTACTACTTTTTTTCCAGTGCAATCATAAATTTCTGAGAATGAATACCCCTTCTCACCTTGTTGTAGTCATCTCCACACTGCCTTGAAGCTTCATATTTATATTTCTCCTACTCACCATTAATATGCTTCCCATTAGCAACGCAAACACAGGGATACTGCAAGTACCCCAGTAGCTTAGAGTGATAGGGTTAAGGTTAGTGTTAGGGTTAAGGTTAGCGCTAGGGTTTGGGTTAGGGCAAGGGTTAGGGCTAGGCCTAGGGTTAGGGTTAGGTTTTGGATTAGGGTTAATGTTAGGACTAGGGTTATGGCTATGGTTAGCATTAGGGCTTAGGGTTAGGCTTAGGGTTAGGATTCCTGATAGGGTTAGTGTTAGGGTTATGGTTATGGCTCAGGTTAGGGTTAGGGTTTGTATTAGTGCTAGGTTTAGCGTTATTGTGAAGATCAGGGTGAGGGTAAGTGTTCGAGTTAGTGTTAGGTTTAGAGGTGATGTTTGGGTTAGGGTTAATCTTAGGGTAATATTTAGTGTTAGGGTGAGGATTTGGATTACAATTATGGTTAGGTTTGTGGTTAAGTTTAGGATTATGACAAAATGAATGAAGAACCTAGAGATGCGGCCTGCTCCTATCCATGAACTCGGTGAACTTGTGAAGCACTACATTCTTATTTTTATTTTCAATTCCTTTCCTAACAAAGGACGTTATCCGGTAATTCTTTCTGATTGCATGCTGTGTCTGCATACTGACTATTTGTGATTTGTGTGCTAAAATCCTAAATCCCTCTGCACCTCAGAATTCTGTAATCATTCTCCAATTATATACTGCTGTATCTTTTTTCATTCTTTCTGTCAAAGGGAACAACTTCACATTTTGTGGACATAAATATTGTTTATATTTTGGTGCACAAATATTGTTGCTGTACATATTGTCAATGTAGAGGAGATGTTTTCAGCTCTCGACTTACCAAACTCACATTTCCTGTTTACCATTGTAAAGGAGATGGTGCCTTTTGTTTATAAGGCTGCCACATACCATAGAATTGTAGAATCCCTACCATCCAGGTAGAGGCTATTTGGCCCATTGAGTCTGCTCCTACCTACCGAAGAACATACCACTCAAACCCATCTCATACTACTGTAACCCTGCATTCCCCATGCTAACCCACCCAGCCTGCACATCCCTGGACACTATGGGGCAATTTAGCATTGTCAATCCACCTAACCTGCACATTGTTGGATTGTGGGGGGTTTCTGGAGCACTCGGAGGAAACCCGAGTGGGGAGAATGTTCAAACTTCACATAGACAGTCAACCAAGGCTTGACTTGAATCTGGGTCCCTGTAGCTGCGAGGTAGTAATGTTAATTACCATCAGTCTACCAGAGAAGACTCAAAGTTGATTTTGCTGCTGTTCACGTGAATATTCCCTTTCTGTTGCTGTAGGTGAGCTTACTTGTCAGGCGCACATCAGGAATGCTGGCATTTACCTTTCCTATCAGCTCTGAGCTCTTCAGCAGAATGTAGATGCTGGGCTGGCTGTTCCAATTCTCAATATGAGGGATTGTGTCTTGCTGCCTGATTGAGAATAGCCTCCACAAACAGTGGCTGCCTTATTTGAATACCTGTAGTAAATTGTTTACTTCTCATGAGCATACAATAGTGTGGGAAGGGCAACTGCCTGTGTGCCTTTCATTTTCATTTTCCATTTCTCTACCAGACATGATGAGACAAATAGATACATGACTTCAGCTTTTCAGGTGTGGATAAGTTCCCATGTTCGATAAGAAATGGTCCTGTCATTTTGCATTCCTTGCTTCTGAGCAGACCTTGAGGTTTCAATCATCAGTAACGCAATAAGTCTCAAACTGCAGCTTCATCAACTTTGGTTTTTGATTGGCTTCTCCTCAAATCAAAGGTTTTGCTGACTGTAAAATATTTAATACAGATGCCACTTTCACCAACACTAAATGCTTCAGAAAGCAGGGTGGATGCCAATGCACAACCAGGTGACTGGAGCAGAAGATCAGGCATCAGAAGAGTCATAAGGACACAAGCAAGGAAATCATCATACAATAGACATATCATAGTAATGAAATTTTCTGAACAATCCAAATTTTGTCACAATCTTTCACAGATCCTCTTGAATACTTGTACCAAATGCTTTGGTAAGATCAGTAGTTGTTTCCGAGTTGCAGTTCTGATGTGCAGCAAAAATGAGGTTGACTGTATCACAACCTTCACTGAAGTAGCAGTAACTCTTTGTTGTGAAGTCCTGTTCAAACGGTTTAGCAACTTTATGCAGGAGGGAGATTTCTCATGGTTACTGCAAGCTGAATGATTTCCCCACCCTTCACAAAGGTGGACAAATGATGCATCATTGTCTGTATGGTAGACTAATTAGTAAAGTTAGATCACACAGGATTCGGGGTGAGCTTGCGAATTGGTTACATAATTGGCTTAATGGCAGGAGACAGAGAGTGGTGGTGGAGGGTTGCTTTTCGGAATGGAGGCCTATCACCAGCAGTGTTCCACGGGGATAAGTTCTGGGTTCTCTTTTGTTTGTCATTTATGTAAATGACTTGGATGAGAATACAGGAGGCCTGGTTAGTACGTTTGTGGATGACACCAAAATTGGTGGCATGATACACAGTAAGATTATAAAGGGGTCTTGATCAAATGGGTCAATGGGCTGAAAAATGTTAGACGGAGTTCAATCTGGATAAATGTGAACTATTACATTTTGATACAATAAACAAGGTAGGGCTTATACAATTAATGATAAGGGCCTTGGATAGTTGTAGAACAGAGGGACCTAGGGGGTCAGGTACATAATTCTTTGACGTTTGCTTCACATACAGACAGGGTGTTTAAAAAGGCATTTTGAATGCTTGCCTTCATTGCTCTGTCCTTTGAGTATAGGAGTTGGAAAGTCATGTTGAAGTTGTACAGGACATTGGTGAGGCCTCTATTGTTTCAGTTCCGGTCTCCCAGTTATAGGAAGGATATCGTTAAGCTGGAGAAGGTTCAGAAGAGATTTACCAGGATGTTGCCAGGTATAGAAGGTTTGAGTTATGTAGAAAGGCGGGATAGGCTGGGAATTCTTTTCACTGGAGCGTAGGAGGTTGAGAGGTGACCTTATAGAAGTTTTAAAAATAATAAGGGGTATAGATAGAGTTATTGGTAGTTGTCCTTTGCCTAAGATGGGGAAATTTCAAGATGTGGGAGCACATTTCTAGGGTGAGTGGAGAGAGATGCTAAGAAAAACATGAGGAGCAAATGTTTTACACAGAAGGTGGTTCACGTGTGAAATGAACTTCCTGAGGAAGTGGTGAATGTAGTTACATGTACAACATTTACAAGAAATTTGGATAATTACAGGAAAGGTTTGGAGAGATATGGGCCAGAAATAAGCAGGTGGGATTAGTTTAGTTTGGAATTGTGTTCAGCATAGACTGGTTGGAACGAAGGGTCTGTTTCCATGCTGTATGACCCTTTAATGTTATGAATGGATTCTTGGTTATGCATAATCTTAAGTAATTTAGTGAGGTTTTTATTCATTCATTTGTTGTAGATGTTGCGAGAAAGACTAGCATTTATAGTCTATCCCTAATTGCTCTTGAATTAATTCATGTCAGAGGACAGTTAAGGGTTAATTACATTATTATGGTTCCTGAGTTACAAAAGGACAGATTGCCTTCCCTGAAGTGCATGAGGTGAATTTTTATGACAATTAATTGTTACCATCCCTGAGACTCACTTTCAATTCCAGGGCTGTTTAATTGAATTTAAATTTCACCATCTGCTGTGATGGGATTTGAAGCAACATTCTCAGAACTCTAATCTGAGCAGCTGGATTGCTGGTCCAGAGAAATAACTAACATGCCACCATCTCCCCTTGTGTTGTGGCTCCAGTTTTGTATCTGATCTTGGTGTTGTGTTGCGTGGTAAGAGATCTAATGCTTTCATAATCTTCACTTTGGCAGTGTCAGCAAGTGACATATGGATATTTAAAAGACAATAGACAATAGACAATAGGTGCAGGAGTAGGCCATTCTGCCCTTCGAGCCTGCACCACCATTCAATATGATCATGGCTGATCATCCTTAATCAGTATCCTGTTCTTGCCTTATCTCCATAACCCTTGATTCCACAATCCTTGAGAGCTCTATCCAACTCTTTCTTAAATGAATCCAGAGACCGGGCCTCCACTGCCCTCTGGGGCAGAGCATTCCACACAACCACCACTCTCTGGGTGAAGAAGTTTCTCCTCACCTATGTCCTAAATGGTCTACCCCGTATTTTTAAGCTGTGTCCTCTGTTTCGGCACTCACACATCAGCGGAAACATGTTTCCTGCCTCCAGAGTGTCCACTCCTTTCATAATCTTATATGTCTCAATCAGATCCCCTCTCAGTCTTCTAAACTCAAGGGTATACAAGCCCAGTCGCTCCAGTCTTTCAGTGTAAGGTAATCCCGCCATTCCAGGAATTGACCTCGTGAACTTACGCTGCACTCCCTCAATAGCCAGAATGACTTTTCTCAAATTTGGAGACCAGAACTGCACACAGTACTCCAGGTGTGGTCTCACCAGGGCCCTGTACAGCTGCAGAAGAACCTCTTTGCTTCTATACTCAATCCCTCTTGTTATGAAGGCCAGCATGCTATTAGCCTTCTTCACTACCGGCTGTACCTGCATGCTTACCTTCATTGACTGGTGTACAAGAACACCCAGATCTCTCTGTACTGCCCCTTTATCTAAATTGATTCCACTTAGGTAGTAATCTGCCTTCCTGTCCTTGCCACCAAAGTGGATAACCATACATTTATCCATATTAAACTACATCTACCATGCATCTAACCACTCACCTAATTTGTCCAGGTCACCATGTAATCTCCTAACATCCTCATCACATTTCACCCTGCCACCCAGCTTAGTATCATCAGCAAATTTGCTAATGTTATTGCTAATGCCATCTTCTATATCATTAATATATATTGTAAAAAGCTGCCGACCCAGTACTGATCCCTGTGGTACCCCACTGGTCACTGCCTGCCATTCCGAAATGGAGCCGTTTATCACTACTCTTTGTTTCCTATCAGCCAACCAACTTTCAATACAAGTTAGTACTTTGCGCCCAATACCATGCGCCCTAATTTTGCTCACTAACCTCCTATGTGGACAGATGCACAGATGGAAAAGGTTTAGAGGGATATGAGCCAAATGCAGACAAATGGGTTTAGTTCAGTTTACGAAACCTGGTCGGCATGGACGAGTTGGGCCGAAGGGCCTGTATTCCTCGATGACTGTGTGACTTCAACTTGGGACACATTGACAATGGCCTTATTGTTACTCAAGGCCAGTTCTGAATACTGTTAAAGTGTTCCGCCCATCTCTCTGCAGTTTTGGTCTTGTCTGTAATTAGAGTGGCTCTGCACTGAAGAGAGGTGAATCTCTGGAACCCTGTAGATTGATGTTAGAGCATTCTTGCAGTGTGTAATGACTCATCCACTTTATTTCTCTCTCTTTCTCCGTAGGTGCTGCCAGACCTGCTGAGCTTCCCCAGCACTCTCTGATTTTGTTGCAAATGTTAAGCACCTGTGTATTTTGCTTTTACTGAAGTGAAAGGCTTAGATTTTCACAAGGCCAGATAATCCTTTATGAAGTGTGGATAAGAGTTGAGTTTCGGGTCCTTTTGAATTTGCATTATAGCAGATTCTGAACAAATTGCTAGGAAAAAGAAAATTCAGCTGAGCAATTCCCCTACATTTGCGACCTTCTGCAAAGTATCCATATACCCTGGAGAATTCAGTGCGTTCCACTGCAGTCAAGAAAATAGTTCCTCAGGAAAGGTTAAAATATTAAAAACAATGCACAACACTTGAGCAACTATTCAACTTGCCATCAATTTTCCACACTCATCCCCAGTTACACCTCCCTTAGGATGGCACAGTGGCTTAGTGGTCAGCACTGCTACCTCACAGCGCCACTGTGACTCCACCCTTGGGAGACTGTCTCTGTGGAGTTTGCACATTGTCCATGGGTGCATGGGTTTCCTCTGGGTGAGCAGTGGCATAGACTTGGTGGGCTGAATGGCCTGCTTCCACACTGTAGGGATTCTCAGATTCCCAGACATCTCAGGTCCCCTAGGGTCTGACACCTCCACCTCCCCAACCAGAACTGATATCACTCCCTTTGTGCCTAAGACCTGACCACTTTCCGTTCATCACACTAATTCCTTCCTTTGTCACTGAACACAACAACCTCTGCCCTCACTCCAGACTTGGCACACCACCCTCCTGGGTTCCAACAGCCTCCCTCCAGCCCAAACTCAACCCTCCGTGAGAATGCCACTCTGCAAAAACTCCTGCTCATGAGTTTGTGATTAATCTAATGATCCTTCCACACAGGCTCCCTGTTATCCTGCCTGAGCACAATTTGGGTAATAATATTCAGTTCTCGGAGGTTTTACATTGTTTGAAGTAATACTTGTGGATTTTGTGCTAACCAGTTTTTAAACAATTCAGTTTGAGTTTCTGCTGGTGAGACAATTAATAGTTAATGTTGTCAGCGTGTGGGAAAGAACTCTTGATGAGCTTAATGTATTTAAAGATGCCAAGAAGTCTGGGTAAGTGTAATTCCACATTGTGCAATTTAAGGTTTCTTTGGCAGCTTCAAAGAAATAAGCTGAAGTTTTGAACCCAATGCTTGAACTTGGTGTGCTACCTTTTCCTTAAGACGAAACACACATTTTAAGTAGATTTTAGCTTATTAATTCCTTTGGTCTATTGATCGTCTATAAGAATATAAGAACTAAGTCAAACAAAGGAAATCCAGTTGAATTTCCAAAAGCTCTTTGATATGGTGCCATAGAGGAGGTTGTTAAATAAGAAAAGTGCCCATCGGGAAAGCTACTGGCATGGATAGAAGATTGGCTGACTGGCAGAGACAGATGAGGGATAAAGGGGTCTTTTTTTAGGATAGCAGCCAGTGGCAAGTGGAATTCCGCAGTTGTCAGTGTTGAGATCAGAACTATTCCCATTATAAATTCACAATCTGGACAAAGGACCTCAGGGTGTTGTTGGTAAGGTTACAGATGACACAAAGATAGGTAAGGGACAGGTAGTGTTGAGAAAGCAGGAAGGCTGCAGAAGGATTTGGACTGGCTAAGACAATGGGCAAAGAAGTGGCAGATGGAATACAATGTGCAAGTGTGAGGTCATGCACTTTAATAGGAAGTACAGAGGCATAGACTGTTTTCAGAAAGCTGAAGCTCAAAGGGTCTTGGGAGTCCTAGTTCAGATTACTCTGAAGGTCAACATGCAGAACCCAAAGATACAGACCCAGAGTGAAGGGATGACCTGATAGAATGAAGGTGAGGAGGAATTTCTTCAGCTAGAGGGTAGTTATCATTGCCACTGAAGGCTGAGGAGGCCAAGTCATTGAGTGTATTCAAGACAAAGACAGATTAGTTCTTAATTTGTAAGGAGATCAAGAAATATGGGTAGATGGCAGGAGAATGGGGTTGAAAAACATGTCAACCATGATCGAATGGTGGAGCACACCCAATGGCTGAATAGCCGAATTCTGCTTTTATATCTCATGGTCAAAAAACAGTGGTAAACAACTCAGCCACTTGAGCCTGCTCCATCACTTAATCCAAATGACTGATCTCATCTTAGCCTCAACTCTGTTTCCCTGCCTTTTCTTCACAATGTTTCAACCAATTACCCATTAAAAAAATCTGTCTATCTTCTCTTACATATTAGTGATTTTCACAGGTTCACAACTCTTCGACAAATTATTTCTCCTCTTCACTCTGTTTTAATTCTGTTCCCCCTCATCCTAAAACCATAACCTCTCATTCTGAACTGTCTCACATGAGGAAACAACCTCTCCATGTCTAAATATATATGCAGCACACCAGTTTCTATTTTAAAATGACATGTTCTCTTGACATTCTGTCAGGACATTATTGCTAATTTCTGTTTGTGATTGCCTTTGCATCCACGGAAACAGGTCACATGTCTATGTGAGTTGTTTGCAAGGTCTTAAATCATTTCTGCCCCTGAAATCTGAAGCAAAGAAAATGTTGTCATTTGTTCAGAAGAGAAAGTAACATCTATGTCCAAAGAAAGTAAGCTATCTTTTTCAGTCTATGATCCAAATTAGGTAATCCAAGATGGAGGATGGGAAAAATTTCTGGCTGTAAGAGCTGCTCCTTTTTTGAGGTATTTTAGGTGCTGGAGGTGATTTCCTCGAATTCCAGGAGCAGCAATTACTGTTTCATATGTTGTTGCATTGTTTTGGAACTTTGGGAAAAAAAAGTCAAAACAACAGCAGTTTTAAAAGGGAGAAGAACAGACAAAGGAAGCATATGGTGAGGACAGTGCAGGAGAGAGAGAGAGAGAACCTGCACAGTTACTGCCTTTGCTGTTTTGGGGGTGGGTGGGACCCAGGGAGATAGTGGGGTGGGTGGGACCCAGGGAGATAGTGAGGAAAGAGATCAATCTAAGACTGGTACAGTTGAGAACAGAAGCAAGTCAGGGCAGGTAGGAACAACGTAGGACAAATAAATTAAACTGCATTAATTTCAATGCAAGGGGCCTGACAGGGAAGGCAGATGAACTCAGGGCATGGTTAGGAACATGGGACTGGGATATCATAGCAATTATAGAAACATGGCTCAGGGACGGGCAGGACTGACAGCTTAATGTTCCAAGATACAAATACTACAGGAAGGATAGAAAGTGAGGCAGGCGAGGAGGGGGAGTGGCATTTTTGGTAAGGGATAGCATTACAGCTGTGCTGAGGGAGGATATTCCCGGAAATACATCCAGGGAAGTTATTTGGGTGGAACTGAGAAATAAGAAAGGGATGATCACCTTATTGGGATTGTATTATAGACAGGAGAAAGTGAGGTCTGCAGATGCTGGAGATCAGAGCTGAAAATGTGTTGCTGGAAAAGCGCAGCAGGTCAGGCAGCATCCAGGGAACAGGAGAATCGACGTTTCGGGCATAAGCCCTTCTTCAGGAATGAGGAAAGTTTGTCCAGCAGGCTAAGATAAAAGGTAGGGAGGAGGGTCTTGGGGGAGGGGCGTCGGAAATGTGATAGGTGGAAAGAGGTCAAGGTGAGGGTGATAGGTCAGACTGGGGTGGGGGCGGAGAGGTCAGGAAGAAGATTACAGGAAGGCGGTGCTGAATTCGATGGATTTGACTGAGACAAGGTGGGCGGAGGGGAAATGAGGAAACTGGTAAAATCCGAGTTCATCCCTTGTGGTTGGAGGGTTCCTAGGCGGAAGATGAGGTGCTCTTCCTCCAACCGTCATGTTGTTGTGGTCTGGCGATGGAGGAGTCCAAAGACCTGCATATCCTTGGTGGAGTGGGAGGGGGAGTTGAAGTGTTGACCCACAGGGTGGTTGGGTTGGTTGGTCCGGGTGTCCCAGAGGTGTTCTCTGAAACGCTCCGCAAGTAGGCGGCCTGTCTCCCCAATATAGAGGAGGCCACATCGGGTGCAGAGGATGCAATAGATGATGTGTGTGGAGGTGCAGGTGAATCTGTGGCGGATATGGAAGTTTCCTTTGGGGCCTTGGAGGGAGGTGAGGGGGGAGGTGTGGGCGCAAGTCTTGCACCTCCTACGGTTGCAGGGGAAGGTGCCGGGAGTGGAGGTTGGGTTGGTGGGGGGTGTGGATCTGACGAGGGAGTCACGGAGGGAGTGGTCTTTATGGAATGCTGATAGGGGAGGGGAGGGAAATATATCCTTGGTGGTGGAGTCCGTTTGGAGGTGGCGGAAATGATAGCGGATGATGCGCTGTACATGGAGATTGGTGGGGTGGTAGGTGAGGACCAGTGGGGTTCTGTCCTGGTGGCGGTTGGAGGCGCGGGGCTCAAGGGCGGAGGAGCGGGAAGTGGAAGAGATGTGGTGGAGGGCATCGTCGACCACGTCGGGGGGGGAAATTGCGGCCCTTGTAGAAGGAGGCCATTTGGGTTGTGCGTTTTTGGAACTGGTCCTCCTGGGAGCAGATGCGGTGAAGATGAAAGAATTGGGAGAATGGGATGGCGTTTTTACAGGGGGCAGGGTGGGAGGAGGTGTAGTCCAGGTAGCTGTGGGAGTCGGTCGGTTTGTAGTAGATGTCCGTGTTGATTCGGTCGCCTGAGATAGAAATAGAAAGGTCGAGGAAGGGGAGGGAGGAATCTGAGACTGTCCAGGTAAATTTGAGGTCAGGGTGGAAGGTGTTGGTGAAGTGGATGAACTGTTCAATCTCCTCGTGGGAGCACGAGGCGGCGCCGATACAGTCATCGATGTAGCGGAGGAAAAGGTGGGGGGTGGGGCCAGTGTAGTTGCGGAAGATGGACTGTTCCACATATCCTACGAAGGGGCAGGCATAGCTGGGGCCCATGCGGGTGCCCATGGCTACTCCTTTGGTTTGGAGGAAGTGGGAGGATTGGAAAGAGAAGTTGTTCAGGGTGAGGACCAGTTCAGTCAGTCGAAGGAGGGTGTCGGTGGAAGGGTAATGGTTGGTACGGCGGGAAAGGAAGTAGCGGAAGGCTTTAAATCCTTCGTAATGGGGGATGGAGGTGTACAGGGACTGGATGTCCACGGTGAAGATAAGGCGTTGGGGACCGGGGAAGCGAAAATCATGGAGGAGGTTGAGGGCATGGGTGGTGTCCCGAACGTAGGTGGGGAGTTCTTGGACTAAGGGGGACAGGACCATGTCAAAGTATGCGGAGATGAGTTCGGTGGGGCAGGAGCAGGCTGAGACAATGGTTCGGCCGGGGCAGTCAGGTTTGTGGATTTTGGGCAGGAGGTAGAAGCGGGTGGTGCGGGGTTGTGGGACTATGAGGTTGGAGGCGGTGGATGGGAGATCCCCCGAGGTGATGAGGTTATGGATGGTCTGGGAGATGATGGTTTGGTGGTGGGGGGTGGAGTCATGGTCAAGGGGGCAGTAGGAGGAGGTATCTGCGAGCTGGCTTTGGCCTCAGCGGTTTAAAAGTCGGTGCGCCAAACTACTACCGTGCCTCCCTTGTCTGCTGGTTTGATAGTGAGGTTGGGGTTGGAACGGAGGGAGTGGAGGGCTGTGCGTTCTGAGGGTGAGAGGTTGGAGTGGGTGAGAGGGGTGGGGGAGTTCAGGTGGCGGTTAATATCGCGGTGGCAGTTGGCTATGAAGAGGTCGAGGGCAGGTAGGAGGCCAGCACGGGGTGTCCAGGTGGATGGGGTGTGTTGGAGGCGTGAGAAGGGGTCGTCAGAGGGTGGGCGAGAGTCTTGGTTGAAGAAGTAGGCACGGAGGCGAAGGCAGCGGAAGAATTGTTCGATGTCACGCCATGTGTTGAACTCATTAATCCGAGAGTGTAGGGGAATGAAGGTGAGGCCTCTGCTGAGGACTGATCTTTCATCCTCAGAGAGGGGTAGGTCTGGAGGGATGGTGAAAACACGGCAGGGCTGGGTGCTAGGACCTGGTGTGGGGCTGGAGCTGGGTGTGGGGGCGGGGTAAGGGCTGGGGGCAGGGACGGAAATCGGCGTGGGGACGGGGTTGGGCGTGGTGATGGCGATCGGCGAAGGGGCGGGGTTAGACGTGGTGACGGATATCGGCGTGGGGGCAGGGTTAGACATGCAGTCGGAGATCGGCGAAGGGGCAGGGCTAGGCGTAGTGATGGAGATCGTCGTGGGGCGGGGTTAGGCGTGGTGATGGAACTCGGCGGGGGGGCGGGGTTAGGCGTGGAGATCGGCGTGGGGGCGGAGACACATGCGGCGTTGTGGTCGTATAGGTTAGTAATGTCACTGGGGCCGGAAGTGGCTGCGGCGACCACAGAGACAGAGTTATTCCCCATAGCCGCGGAGGTCGCGAATCTGTCGGCGATTGTCTTCATGGCGATCGCGGAGGCGGTTGTCTGGGCGGCGATCGCGGAGGCTGCGAGGTAACTTTCATGTACTTACCCACACACTCCAGATTCCTCAACTGTTCCAGAATCTTCCATCGGCCTCCGAAATCAGTCTAGCGCCATTACACACGCGGCCGATACATCGCCCGCGGCAATCGCCACCGCCGCCGATGATGTCACTTCAGCCCCCACCGACCTCGCAGCCTCCGCGATCGCCGCCCAGACAACCGCCTCCGCGATCGCCATGAAGACAATCGCCGACAGATTCGCGACCTCCGCGGCTAAGGGTTTTTACAAATACATTAAGGACAAAAAGGTAACTAGGGAGAGAATAGGGCCTCTCAAAGATCAGCAAGGCTTTCTGTGGAGCCGCAGAAAATGAATATTTTGCATCAGTATTTACTGTGGAAGTGGATATGGAAGATATAGATTGTAGGGAAATAGATGGTGGCATCTTGCAAAATGTCCAGATTTCAGAGGAGGAAGTGCTGGATGTCTTGAAACGGGTAAAGGTGGATAAATCCCCAGGACCTGATCAGGTGTACCTGAGAATTCTGTGGGAAGATAGAGAAGTGGTTGCTGGGCCTTTTGCTGAGATATTTGCATCATCGATAGTCACAGGTGAGGTGACAGAAGACTGGAGGTTGGCAAATGTGGTGCCACTGTTTAAGATGGGTGGTAAGGACAAGCCAGAGAACTATAGACCAGTGAGCCTGACCTCAGAGGTGGGCAAGTTGTTGGAGGGAATCCTGAGGGACAGGATGTACATATATTTGGAAAGGTAAGGACTGATTAGGGATAGTCAGCATGGTTTTGTGCGTGGGAAATCATGTCTCACAAACTTGATTGAGTTTTTTGAAGAAGTATCAAAGAGGATTGATGAGGGCAGAGCAGTAGATGGGATCTATATGGACTTCAGTAAGGCGTTCGACAAGGTTGCCCATGGAAGACTGATTAGCAAGGTTAGACCTCATGGAATACAGAGAGAACTAGCCATTTGGATACAGAACTGGCTCAAAGGTGGAAGACAGAGGTTGGTGGTGGAGGGTTGTTTTTCAGACTGGAGCCAGTGATCAGTGGTGTGCCACAAGGATCGGTGCTGGGTCCTCTAGTTGTCTTTTACATAAATGATTTGGATGCGAGCATAAGAGGTAGAGTTAGTAAGTTAGCAGATTACAACAAAATTGGAGGTGTCGTGGACAGCGAAGTGGGTTACCTCAGATTACAACAGAATCTGGACCACATGGGCCATTGGCTGAGAAGTGGCAGATGGAGTTTAATTCAGATAAATGCGAGGTGCTGCATTTTGGGAAAGCAAATCTTAGCAGGACTTATACACTTAATGGTAAGGTCCTAGGGAGTGTTGCTGAACAAAGAGATCTTGGAGCGCAGGTTCATAGCTTCTTGAAAGTGGAGTCGCAGGTAAATAGCATAGTGAAGAATGTATTTTGTATGCTTTGCTTTATCAGTCAGAGTACTGAGTACAGGAGTTGGGAGGTCATGTTGCAGTTATACAGGACACTGGTTAGGCCACTGTTGGAATATTGTGTACAATTCTGGTCTCCTTCCTATCGGAAAGATGTTGTGAAACTTGAAAGGGTTCAGAAAATATTTACAAGGATGCTGCCAGGGTTGGAGGATTTGAGCTACAGGGAGAGGCTGAACAGGCTGGGGCTGTTTTCCGTGGAGAATCGGAGGCGGCAGGCTGACCTTATAGAGATTTACAAAATTATGAGAGGCATGGATTGGGTAAATTGGCAAATTCTTTTCCCTGGTATCGGGGATCCAAGAACTAGACGGCATAGGTTTAGGGTGAGAGGGGAAAAATATAAAAGAGGCTTAAGGGGCAACCTTTTCATGCAGAGGGTGGTAGGTGTATGGAATGAGCTGCCAGAGGAAGTGGTGGAGGCTGGTACAATTGCAATAATTAATAGGCATTTGGATGGGTATATGAATAGGAAGGGTTTGGAGGGATATGGGCCGGGTGCTGGCATGTGGGATTAGATTGGGTTGGGATATCTGGTCAGCATGGACAGGTTGGACTGAAGGGTCTGTTTCCATTTTGTACATCTCTATAATTCTATGACATGGGCAAAGAAGGTGATGTAACCCTCGCTCATGGACAAAAGAAGTCACCTCGGTTGATTTCCTAGTAAGGGATTAGGAACACCTCAGAATTTGTGATAAGAGCTGGAAGCTCACAGCCTCCCTGGGTACAGTTTTACCATTGCCTTGGTGGTATCATTTTTCCGAAACACACTTCAACATTGCTTCAGAAACCAGAGTGAGATATTGGCAATGCTGTCAGCATTCAAGGAATCCTAGGGCCTTGAAGAATATGAAACCTTCGTACTGTCTTCACTGCTTTTTGTTAAACATAACTAATGCCTTACCTCAAAAATTCTCTTCATTCACAAATACAAGTTGTTCCAAACTTGTTAAGTCAAACGAACAGAGAACTTCATTGTTACAAATTAAGAAATGGGAACTTAGAGATTTAAATCGATAAGGTTTAATAACCTCAAGCCCCTAAAACATATACCATAGTAGCAAAGAAATTATGCACCACAGAAGGGAAAACATTCGGCCCATCTTGTCCATGTCAACCCAGATGCCCTTTCTAATTCCCATCTTCCAGCACACGGCCCATAGACCTGCAGCTTACAGCAGGTGCAGATCCAGGCACACTTTAAAACAAAGTTAAAAATCACACAACACCGGTTATAGTCCAACAGGTTTGATTGGAAGTACACTTGTTGGACTATAACCTGGTGTTGTGTGATTTTTAACTTTGTACACCCCAGTCCAACACCGGCATCTCCAAATCATCACTTTAAAACAGTTTACAGTGTCTGCCTCCACCACCAACTCAGGCAGCGAATTCTAGACACTCACCCCCCTCTGCATAAAAAAGGCTTTTTCTCATGTCCTCTCTAATCCTTCCGCCACTTCACTCAACTCAATCTACATTGGTTTGTGAACTCTCTGCCAAGGGAAACATGTCCCTCCTATCTACTCTATCTCTATCCCTTACAATTTTCTCTACCCCAATCTTGTAATTGTACCTGTCCATCCTTCTGACAATGAAATAATCCATGGGAAAGCAGTGCTTACTTCAAAGATACAAACAGCATGTCTTCTCTCTGGGCTATACATGGAATGTGGTGTTGGTAATGAGGAGATCATACTCTACATAAGTCTTCGACAGAAAGTCATTGTCATTCCTGTGATAAACTCCATTTCTCCTTTGAACTGTAATCCAGGTTTGGTTATCTCGTGCTGCAATCACTGATGATGATGAGATTATCTGATCTTGACACTGCAGCAATCAAAGAATCGAGTTTTGATTCATCTTTCACCTCTTCTGGATTTATCATTGTAGCTGCATAAACACTGACAATGGGGGCATAATTTTTCCAAATCAGGGAAGTCACAAAATCATGAGTCACTCAGCAGCACTTTTTCGGGGGTTGGCTGGTCTGGGGCTTAGGTTGAGCTGGACAGTAAATCCTTCCCCTGCTTCAAGATGCTTCTCACAACTGCAACCACAACCAAAGGAAAAACAATTTATAATTGTAATCTGTAATTTGCCTTTCATCAGACAGACAAGTCATGCCAGTTAATGTTGCTGTGTAGATGTTGCATGGATGTTATATGTTCATTCTGGTGTGTCTGTTCAAGCATAGTCCATGAACAATCCCAGGTCCTATTTGCCTGTAACAAGCAATGTTACATTTGTCATCTTTACATGGAATCCCCATCAGCAATGGTAAACTGACCAGGGAGTGGGCAGCATTAGAACACATTTAGTCATCCTTTCTGACACTGTGGAGGTGAACAATGCAAACCTGAAGAAGCAGCTCAGTCTCTCAGGAGAGGGTAAGAGACAGTAGTACATGGCCATCTCAACCCAGTGAGAGATGACCTTACAGCCAGAGTAAGCTGTATACAAGCCATCAACGACAGCTCTGACCATTTCCTCACCTGTTGCTTCCTGCAGACCACAGGACGTAAAGACTGTGTCATGATGAGTCATGGGTGATTCCATGAGCTGAGTAAAGTAGATATCATAGAATTGTTACAGTACAGAAAAAAGCCATGTAAATGAGTATCATGGCTTTGTGCAACGGCCCTGCCTTTTCCTATTATGCTGCACAATGCTTATATCCAAACAATCATTCAATATGCTCATGAATGGCTCCAGTGAACTTGCCTCCACCACACCTCCAGCTTTTTCCCACATTGCATTTACTTCTTTTTTAAAATCACTTTATGTTTTTGTCTTATCCTTGATCCTTTCACGAGTGGGAACAGTTTATTGTTATCTCCTCTGTTCAGATCCTTCATGATTTTGAAAACTTCAATAACATCTCTTCTTAGCCTTCTTCTCTTCCCAATCTCTCCATTATATCTTCATAAACAAAGTTGCTTATTGCTGGAATCATTAGTGTCACCCTCTTCTGCATTTTCCCTAATGCATTCGCATTCATCCTATAGTGTGGTGCTCAGAACTGCACTCAATGGTCCATCTGATGTCTAACTAATGTCTTTTATAGATTTAGTATAGTGTCCCTGCACTTGAATTCTATGGCCCTATCAGGTTAAAGTAAAGTCACCACTGTCCAAGAGAACTATACAGCTGCTTTCTCATTAGAGAACAAGAAGACTGGTGGTGTGTTTAACCTGACAGTCACCATGTGTCAGGCAAGGGGCGAGCTTGAGAAGGTGGATCTTCATAGTGCCTTAGCCAGACTGGGAACCGAACATGCACCACTGACATCCCTCTGCACCAGCCATCCAGCCGTCTGAGATACCTTATAGTGAGGGACAGTTGCATTGCCTGGCAATGGCAACAGTGAATCTAACCATTTTCTCTTGGAGTGCAATGGCATGACCATCAGTGAATCCCCCCAGTATCAGCATCCGAGGTATTACCTTTGACCAGAAATGGAATTGGACCAGCAATATAAATGATATGACTAGAACAGCAGGCCAGTGCCTGGGAATGCTGAGTTGAATAATTCAGCTCCTTACTATTCAGAGTCTGTCATCTGTCTACAAGGTACAAGTCAGGAGTGTGACAAAATACTTCTCACTTGCCTGGATGAGTGCAGCTCCAATAACACTCAAGAAGCTAGAAACCATCGAGGACAAAGCAGTCTACTAGACTGGCAGCCCAACCACAACTTTCTCCCTTTACTGACACATTCTATTCATCGTGTGCACCATCCACAATGTGCAGTGCGAAACAAAAACAATGCTCCTTCAACAACATCTTGCAAAATTCCATCACATGGAAGGACAACGTTAGCAGATGAATGGGACACCATCACCTGTATGTTCCCCTTCAAGTCACACATCATCCAGATTTAGAAAATTATCACCCTTCTTTCACTTTCTCTGGATCAAATTCCTAGAACTCCTTTCCTAACAATACCATAAACAAATATACCATGTGGATTGCAGCACTTTATGTTTATTAGAGATGGACAAGAAATGTTAGATTTGCCAGTGATACTTATATTCCATGAAACAGTCAAAAAAATCTCACTCTTTCCTTTCTAGGCATTCCTGAGTCCAGTACGGGGACAAGATCGGACAGCTAGAGAATATTCTGGAAAGGCCTTTGAGTGCCTGGCCACACTCCTAATGGAGACAGTGAAGTCTACAGATGCTGGAGATCAGAGTTGAGAGTGTGTTGCTGGAAAAGCACAGCAGGTCAGGCAGCATCCAAAGAGCAAGAGAATCGACGTTTCGGGCCAGAGCCTTACTGATGAAGGGCTATGGATGGAACGTCGGACTTTCCTGCTACTTGGATGCTGCCTGACCTGCTGTGCTTTTCCAGCAACACACTTTCACTACACTCTTAGTGCCCCATAATGTTTTGGTTTGATACCATTATGACCATGAATTTTTAAACTGAACCCGCCATCCCCTGATACTGAATAAGTCTTCATGTGCACGACAGGCAAATCATAACTCATCAACAGGAAGACAAATTATAGGTTCAATGGGATTATAGAACCCCTGACTGAGGTGTAGAAGATTGTGAGGGGTATGCAAAATGTCTCCACAGAGGTTTGTATCCCCATCACCAAGTCACCCTTTATTTACATGTGGAGAGTCCTTGGCACTGCTCTAGCTCCCTCAAATCCAGCTCTCAGAACATCTGACACTCCTGTTTGTAGCTGTCAGCCAGGGCTCCCTGATTGGGCCAGATTAACAGCCTAATCAAAGAACTCATATTCTATGAGCTCCACTTGATTGACTTTGTTACAGTGTGAGTGCATAGAGAGCATCTGTTCCCCTTGGTTGAGGGCTCAATCACAAGGGCACATAGTAAGGGGCAGGAGAGGATTTGGGAAAAAAAAAATTCACTCAGCGAGTGGTGGGAATTTGGAATGCATTGCTAGGGAAGGTTATGGAGGCTGGAAATCTTACAACTTTTAAATAATGTTTGGATGAGCACTTCAAATGTCATAAAATTCAAGATTATGGGCCAACTGTGGGAAATTGGGATTAGAGCGCCTTTAGTGGTAGTTATGTCAGTGCAGACACAATGGGCCGAAGGGCCTTTTCTGCAATGTGTGAATCTATAAAACTACATTGTGAAAGGAAACCATTTGGCTCATTGAGTCTAACCTTTCTGGTTTTACTCACTTCCAGTTAGTTTACCAAGTGTGACGACTCTCTTAAGTAAACAAATATTTGGAACCACAGATGACAGCTGTGAAATATTGAGGAGCAACAAAACAGTGAGATCCACCCGATTGACCTGATGGAGGCATAGCTGAAAGTATTTCAAGTACAGAGTATTATTGATTACTAAATTGTGAGGGTAAGATCAGAAAACAATGAACAAATCAGTAACTGCTGAAAATCTCAGCAGGTCTGGCAGCATCTGAGGAGAGAAAGCAGAGTTAATGTACCGGGTCCAGTCTCCCTCCTTCAGAACAAGAAAACAATACTGCTTCTGGATGAAAAGAAAGATCCCACAGCACTTTTTCAAAGAAGAAATGGAGATTCTCTCCAATATCCTAGGTAATACTGAATCCCTCAATTAAAATTCCAAGAACAAATTATCTCATTATTGCCATCATGGTGCTTATGGATAACTGCTATGCACAAATTGATTTGGAATATCAACACGGATACCACTATTACACGTGGGGACACCTCCCACCATGTACGTGGCAGGTACACATGTGACTCAACCAACATTGTCTACCTCATATGTTGCAGGCAAGGATGCCCTGAGGCATGATACATTGGCGAGACCAAGCATAGGCTATGGCAACGGATGAATGGACACCTCAGAAAAATCAATAGACAGGAGTGTTCCCTCCCAGTTGAAGAACACTTCAGCTGTCTGGGACATTCGACCTCGGACCTTTGGGTGACCATCCTCCAAGGCGGACTTTGGGACAGGCAACAACGAAAATTGGCCAAGCAGAGGCTGATAGTCAAGTTCGGTACCCATGGGTATGGCCTCAATCGGGGCCTTGGGTTCATGTCACACTACAGGTGACCCCATTGCACTATATACACACAGGTAAACAAAGACAGACAGACACACACACTCACAGACTTAAACCCCTTTACACTCACACACATAACCACAGCCTCTCACAGACATTCATAAACAACCCAGCCCCCATACACACACACACCCACATGCACACATACACATATAAGTTTGTGGGGTGAATTTGTACTTGCAGAATTATATTTTACTTTGCTCAAAAACTGAATTAATCCATGGAAGATTCTGTAAATCATTTTTTTAGATTAGAATCAATCTGACCATTGTGGCACAGACAGCCTCACAGGGAGCTAACACCTTCAATACCTTATCTGGGGCGACATGACACCAATTGTTAAAGTTCACTTGAGAATGTAACTTATAAAAAAAGTTTTGCAATTTACATATGAAAGAACTGAACCAACATGGTCATTCTAAAAGATGAGAGACATAAGAAACAATCAAGGTATTTTTCAATATATAATTTCAGTTACATCACACTGTAAAGTTTTGCTATAAATTCTGTGTCTTACGATCTTATACTCCACAATGACCTGATGAAGGAGCAGCGCTCCGAAAGCTAGTGCTTCAAAATAAACCTGTTGGACTATAACCTGGTGTTGTGTGATTTTTAACAATACACAAGTTGGTTGCTATATATCCTACATCACAACAGTAACTATTCTTTAAAAAGTTCTTCATTGACTGTGAAGTGTTTTCTACCATCCTCTGGAGATAGAAGGATGAGAAATTACAAATTTCTTTTTCTTTCTTACTCATTTTAGGACTGATATGGCTTTTATCTTCACAGAAAAGCTTTTGGCTTGAATCAACACTATAAAACACCCACAATAGCGAGTCAGACTATTCAATCAAATTAAATTATATTCCAAGGGGTGGTAATGTGCTTTCCTTAAACAATTCATTTTTAAAAATAATATGGGATATTTGAGACCCTTTTGATAATTTACATTAGTGCTGGGATTTCTCTCACAAGGGCTCCTCCTGCACCACTGTATCTGCAGGAAAAGCAGTGGAATCACATCAGAGCTTCTATATATGAAAGGCACTATACAAATGTGAAATGCGGTGACATTATGGTGGAACAAAGGAACCAACTATAAAGTGAATGATTTAAGCTGAGTTGAATTACTTTACTCATCACAATTGCCTTGTGATCTTGGGCTAAAATCCTGTTTTATTAAATTAAGCAGGAGCACCAGCTCAAGCAGATCTAGACAGATCGTTCAATATATCCTGCAGGTTTGGTTCTTTGATCTGAATCCAAGGACAAACATTAATATTTAGCCTGCTGCTCACTGTGATTCCTTTAGCAATCAGGTCCAAAAGAAAGCTTCAAACTCGTGTTTCAAACTTCACTTCCACTGAATGTAAATTAGACAGGAAAACCGAATTCTGTTGTCTTTGTGTTAACAAGATGGCCATACTTCAACCACTGCTCTCCAAATATTTCTGCCAGTAATGTGTTTAATCTATTGTTGCCTCCAAAGTGATGAAGCAATCAGGACAATATTCAGTGGAGCAGAATCTTCATTTCCTGCTAATGAATCGTTTCTACTTCATTGGTTTCCCTTGCAATTTGTCCCAGAGCAGAGGAGCAAAACATCTGCGAGAGACTCGTGTGGCTACCAGATGGGACTGCAGCAGATGTGGATCTTCTTTACCCACTTAACAAAATGATTCTCAGAAGTCAACGCACCCTTTAACTACTGCTGTGAAGCATCTGCGTAACTAGAACCCAGTCACCTCTCAATGCTCATTCGGATCACAAAAATCAGCAAAAGGAAGAGAAATGGTAAAATGAAATATAAAAATGTTAGCAATAATGACAGGTCAATCAACTGAAATAGAAACAAGATCCAAGTTTTAAAAAGATATGGAAGTTACAACATGGTATCAGTACACATTGCTCACCAAGGAAATGCTGATTTGATTTTGATATGATTTGATTTGATTTATTATTGTCACATGTGCCTAGGTACAGTGAAAAGTTTGGTTTGTGTGCAGTACAGGCAGATCATACCGTACAAAGGTAAAGGCTGATAGAACAGAGCGAGGAATAGAAAGTTACAGCTGCAAAGGAGGTGCAGAAAAAGCAAGATCAAAATTAGATTTAAAATTTATTGGTATTTACCTTTCAGACAGACAAATAATTTTAATCACATTTACCTACACTGTTCGTGCCTCCTTTCAACCTATTTTCTTTCAACTTACCTTAATGGTTCACATACCTGAATCTTGGACCCTGGAAGTGAATACCACAGCCTCATGTATGACCATTTCTTTTTCCAACTGTTCTAACACAGTTAATATTGCCTCTCCCTTTGAACCTCATCCTCTTCAAAGCAGCAATATCCTTCCAAAATGTGTGGAGATGTGACACCACCTTCAGTCCACTACGCGAGTCTTAATTTTTTTAAAAATTGCTCCTCATTCAGTCTTTTGAAATAAAACCAAAGCCACAATAATCACCTCAGTAGTGTTGGCTATTTCAACACAATGAGTGTTAGGTTTAGGTGAAAAATAGGTACATCACACTGCTCCCAAACACTTGCAGCATGGCTCAAGTCAATCTCCATGTTGTTCTGGGTGCTTGCACAAGTGTAATGTATGCATGCTCTAAGTACCCAGCCACAATGGATCCTGACCAATCAGTGTTGAGCACTGACTTGACCCCTAGCCAGGATTTTTCAATCACTGCTTCAGGTATTGTTCATTAATGTCTGTTGGATCTTGCTCAGTTTATGGAGTTGTAAGTGCGTAGAAGATTTCAGAGAGGTTATTAAATTTTAAGAAAGCATTGTTTGTTATTGCAAGGTCATCATGTGCTCCAAAGTTGTCCTTCCCCTCAAGCTGCAGTATGACAGCTCATTAATGATGAAGCACAGGAGGACAATTTACTCCCAGAAGGAGGAGCTGAAGTTTTTTAGGAGGGGATAAGGTTTTGGAGACTGAGTGATTGGAAATGGAGAATTATGATGAATGGATGTTTTATGAGCTGGAGGAAGGTTTGTAATGGAGTTCCATTGGGTTAGTATTGGGACCCTTGCTTTTCCTTATATATGATCAAGATTCTGATGTGCTGGGGACAATTTCAAAGTCTTCAGATGACACTAAACCTGAAGAATTGTAAATTGTGAGGGGGACACTGCAGCTCCAAAAGGACATTGACAAGTTTTTTGTTATTCGTTCACAGGCTGTGGGCATCACTGACAGCATTTATTGCCCAGTCCTAATTTTGCCCAGAAGGCAGTTAAGAGTCAACCACATTGCTGTGGGTTTGGTATCACATGTAGGCCAGACCAGGTAAGGATGGCAGTTTCCTTCCCTAAAGGATATTAATGAACCAAAGGGGTTTTCCAACAATTGACCATGGATTCATGGTCATCGCCAGACCCCCTAATTCCAGAATTATTTCTCATTTGATTCAAATTCTACCACTTGCCATGTCAGGATTTGAACCTAGGTTCCCGGAACGTTATCTGGATCTCTGGATTAGCAGTCCACTGACAATCCAACCATGCCATTGGGCAAATAGTTGACAGATGAGGTTAATTGCAGAAAAGTGCAAGGTGATGTACTTTAATTAGAAGAACAAAATTCTAAAGGAGGTGCAGGAGCAGTAAGACTTGGATGTGTATAGAATTATAGACTTGTACAGCACAGAAACAGACCCTTCAGTTCAAATTGTCCTTGCCGACCAGAAGTCTTAAATTAATCTCGTCCCATTTGCCAGTATTTGGCTCATATCCCTCCAATCCCTCCCCATTCATATACTCATCCAAATTCTTTTTAAATATTATAATTGTACCAACCTCCACTACTTCCTCTGGCAGCTCATTCCATTTGCACACCACCCTCTGTGGGAAAAAGTTGCCCACTTGGTCCCTTTTAAATCCTTCCCCTTTCACCTTGAACTTATGTACTCCGGTTTTGGGCTCCGCTACCCTGGGGAAAAGACTTGGCTATTTATCCTATCCATGCTCCTCATAATTTTAGACACCTCTATAAAGTCATCCCACACCTTTGATGCTCCAGAAAAAATAATTCCAGTCTTTTCAGCCTCTCTCTGTAGCTCAAACTCTCCGACACTGGCAACCTCCTTGTAAATCTTTTCTGCACCCTTTCAAGTTTAACAACATCTTTCCAATAGCATGGAGACCAGAACTGAACAAAGTATTCCAAAAGTGGCCAAACCAATGTCCTGTACAGCCATAACATTACCTTCCAACTCCTATACTCAATGCACTGACTAATAAAGGCAGTAGGAAATATGTGCACAGATAAGTGGCAGGACAGGAGGAGAGAGCAGCGAAAAAAGAATCAGTATTCTTTAGCTTTTTTAATAGACTTAAAGAGTATAAGAGCATGGAGGTGATGTTGACCTTGTAAAGGTAAAGTTACCACAGTCATACTAGACCATGTGGCTGGTCTTTTAGTAGAGAGAGAAAGAGGGACAACTGATGGTTTTTTGACCTGAGAATCACCATGTGTCAGGCAAGGGGAGAGGCCATGATGGAAACCTCTTCTGATTGGTATGAATAGATGAAGAGGTGTGTATCAGCTCCCCTCTTCACAACTTCCTTGGTGGTTGTCCACAACACAGATCTATTTCCTATTTAGCACCCAGTTTTACTTCAATATGATTAAAATATAGTTAACTAGTACACCAGAAACAATCTCGAGCGATCTGAGTTTGCAATTTAAGAATTTAATTTACTGTCTTCGAAAGGGGGGGATACAGTTGGAGAATAAGATGTCTCCTTTTAAAAACTGAAATGAAGATAATTTCTTTTTCGACCATCATTAGTCTCAGGAATCCTGTTTCTAATGCCTCCCGTTCATTGAGTTCAAGTTTTTCAACTTTGGCTGCAGTGATGGTGGTGTCTGTAGTGAGGACTCTGGCTGTGGGTAGGCCTGGGGCATGGACTCAGAGGGTCTTCATCTGCGACAGTGGCTGTGGCGGCAGGTCACTGCAGCAGATGTGGTGCCCGGAGCAGACACTCCTGGCTGTAGTATGACGGAAGCATAGTTGTCATTGCTGTACCCAGAGAGGGGATTCCTTAAGGCCTGTCAGAGGCTTTGCGAAAGCCCTGGAGCTGGGTTTGAAAAGTCTCCTCGTACAGAAGATGAACTTTATTTATCTAATTTCATTTCATTCTTTCTGTAACCGTAAATGTTGCTGCATTGTGGTGACAAACACTTTTCACTGTATCTTTACAGATATATGTGGCAATAAATACCTCATATCATGCATTGCAAACTTGGCTCAGAATCTAATAATTTCTCATTTGTTTCAATTCCACCGAACTTACAATTCTCTATTCTAGTGCTAATTGTCTATCCAGTACTTTGTGCAGCCTGGTACTCTCTGCTGATATCCTCTACTGCTTCCCACACTCCTGCCAATTCAGTGTAAACCCTTCCCAGCAGCAGCAGCAAAAATGCTCAAACTGGAACTCAGTCCCAGCTCTGTGCAGGTGCCACAAACTTTGCTCCTGCTGCCTTCTCTGAGGAACCATTTCCATAGAATCATAGAGTCGTACAGCACAGAAACAGATCTTTCGGTCCAACTCGTTCTTGCCAGCCAGGAATCCCAAAGTACAGAACATCCAGTTCAAAATAGGTAACTAACTACAATTGTTCCATAGTGGATAATTTGTATATCTCTGCTTAAGTCACTAGCTCTTGAACTTCAGTAGTAATTTTCAGTCAGATGTTGAATGTGAACAAATTTAACATTTTGGAAATAGATTGATTCCGTCAACAAATCAAACTCCCAGCATTTCTTCCAAATGGTAATTCATGTTGCAGATATCTTTGATTCTTCAGTGTTCTGTTTCTCGCCAGTTTATATTATCATTGACTGCTTTATTGTGTGAGAAGCTGAGACAGAAAGTTTCGCCAGTTTGTTTCCAGTTAGAAATCCATTACCTCTGTTTATGACAAAAGCTGTTGTTTGAAATATTTGTTATTTTGAGTCATAGAGTCATAGAGCTGTACAGCATGGAAACAGACCCTTCAGTCCAACTCATCCAAGCCAACCAGATATCCTAACCTAGTCCTATTGGCCAGCAATCGGCCCAGATTTTGAGTGGGAGCAGCGGCCGAGTTGAGGTGAACCCGGGAGACTACAGCTAAGGTAAGAGTTTTTTTCAAAATTACTTACCTGTAGCGGGCAGCGGTGTTTTGTTTTCTCTCTCCTTCACAGAAAGAGCGGGAGCAGCAGAGGAAGTGACGGCAAGCAGAGGGGCAGCCGGGAAGGAGAACTGTGAGTATAAATACTCACTGTTTCACCACCAACGGTCATTTGAGTGGGAGCAGCGGCCGAGTTGAGGTGAACCCGGGAGACTACAGCTAAGGTAAGAGTTTTTTTCAAAATTACTTACCTGTAGCGGGCAGCGGTGTTTTGTTTTCTCTCTCCTTCACAGAAAGAGCGGGAGCAGCAGAGGAAGTGACGGCAAGCAGAGGGGCAGCCGAGACCCGGAAGCAGTTAGTGTAAGCTTAGCTGGGTTAGTTTTTTCCCCCTTTAAAAGCGTGAAGGAGAGGGGGACTGGGAGGAAGCAGCCAGTGCAGGGACCTCCTGCGGCCATTCCCCTCAAGAACAAGTATACCGTTTTGGATACTTGTGGGGGGGATGACTTACCAGGGGTAAGTAACGGGGCTCAGGTCTCTGGCACGGAGCCTGTCCCCGTTACTCAGAAGGGAAGGGTGAAGAAGAGCAGAGCAGTAGTAATTGGGGACTCGATAGTTCGTGGCACAGATAGGCGGTTTTGTGGGATCGAGAGAGACTCACGTTTGGTATGTTGCCTCCCAGGTGCAAGGGTACGTGATGTCTCTGATCGTGTTTTCCGGGTACTGGAGGGGGAGGGAGAGGGGGAGCAACCCGAAGTCGTGGTCCACATTGGCACCAACGACATAGGTAGGAGGAGTGCTGAGGATGTTAGACAGGCTTTCAGGGAGCTAGGTTGGAATCTCGGAGTTAGAACAAACAGAGTTGTTGTCTCTGGTTTGTTACCCGTGCCACGTGATAGAGATTCGAGGAATAGGGAGAGAGAACAATTAAATGCGTGGCTTCAGGGATGGTGCAGGAGGGAGGGGTTCCAGTTTTTGGATAACTGGGGTTCTTTCTGGGGACGGTGGGACCTCTATAAACAGGATGGTCTACACCTGAACCTGAGGGGAACCAGTATCCTTGGGGGGAGGTTTGCTAGTGCTCTTGGGGGGGGTTTAAACTAACTCGGCAGGGGCATGGGAACCCAGATTGTAGCTTCAGGGTGCAGGGCCTGGAGTGTAGGGAGGTGAGGAACATGGCATCAATTTCCAAGGAGGGTGCCTGTAAATAGGGAAGTGGCTTGAAGTGTGTATACTTCAATGCAAGAAGTATACGAAATAAGGTAGGTGAACTTGCAGCGTTGGTTGGTACCTGGGACTTCGATGTTGTGGCTATTACGGAGACATGGCTAGAACAGGGACAGGATTGGCTGTTGCAGGTTCCGGGATTTAAATGTTTTAGTAGGGTCAGAGGTGGGGGTAAAAGAGGGGGAGGTGTGGCATTGCTTGTCAAAGATAGTATTACAGCGGTGGAAAGGACGATGGATGAGGACTTGCCATCTGAGGTGGTTTGGGCTGAGGTTAGGAATAGGAAAGGTGAGGTCACCCTGTTAGGAGTCTTTTACAGGCCTCCTAATAGTCCTAGAATCATTGAAGAAAGGATTGGGAAGGTGATTCAGGAGATGAGTGACAGTAATAGGGTGGTTGTTATGGGGGACTTTAACTTTCCTGATATTGATTGGGAAAGCTATAGCTCAAGTTCGTTAGATGGGTCAGTGTTTGTTCAATGTGTGCAGGAGAGTTTCCTGACACAATATGTAGACAGGCCAACAAGAGGTGAGGCCATACTGGATTTGGTTCTGGGTAACGAACCAGGCCAGGTGTTAGAATTAGAGGTAGGTGAGCACTTTGGGGATAGTGACCATAATTCGGTGATTTTTACACTCGTGATGGAGAGGGATAAGTGTGTACTACAGGGCAAGAATTATAGCTGGGGTAAGGGAAATTATGATGCGGTGAGGCATGACTTAGGATGTGTGGCTTGGAAAAGTAGACTCCAAGGCAAGAGTGTAAATGATATGTGGAACTTGTTCAAGGGGCAACTATTGAGTGTCCTTGATAATTATGTACCTGTCAGGCAGGAAGGAAAGGGTCGTGCGAGGGAGCCGTGGTTTAATAAGGAATTGGAATCCCTTGTTAAATGGAAGAGGGCGGCCTATCTCAAGATGAGACGTGAAGGTTCAATTGGGGCGATTGAGAGTTATAGGGTAGCCAGGAAGGACCTGAAGAGAGAGCTAAAAGCAGCAAGGAGGGGACATGAAAGGTCCTTAGTCGATAGGATTAGGGAAAACCCTAAGGCTTTCTATAGGTATGTTAGGAATAAAAGAATGACTAGGGTAGGAATAGGTCCAGTCAAGGATAGTAGGGGGAAGTTGCGTGTGGAGGCGGAAGAGATTGGGGAGACACTGAATGAATACTTTTCTTCAGTATTTACTCAGGAACAGGGCATTGTTGTCGATGAGAATACTGAGTCACAAATAAGTAGAATGGATGGCTTTGAGGTATGTAGAGAAGAGGTGTTGGAAATCCTGGAAAAGGTGAAAATAGATAAGTCCCCTGGGCCTGATGGCATTTATCCTAGGATTCTCTGGGAAGCAAGGGAGGAGATTGCAGAGCCATTGGCCTTGATTTTTATGTCCTCTTTGTCTACAGGAGTAGTCCCAGAAGACTGGAGGATAGCAAATGTGGTTCCCTTGTTCAAAAAGGGGAGTAGGGATAGCCCTAGTAACTATAGGCCGGTGAGTCTCACTTCTGTTGTGGGCAAAGTCTTAGAGAGAATTGTAAGGGATAGGATTTATGCACATCTGGATAGGAATAATGTGATCAAGGATAGTCAGCATGGTTTTGTGAAGGGCAAGTCGTGCCTCACAAACCTTATTGAATTCTTTGAAAAGGTGACGAAGGAGGTTGATGAGGGGAAAGCGGTAGATGTGGTATATATGGATTTTAGTAAGGCGTTTGATAAGGTTCCCCATGGTAGGCTACTGCAGAAAATACGGAGATATGGCATTGAGGGTGAATTGGAGGTTTGGATTAGGAATTGGCTGGATGGAAGAAGACAGAGGGTAGTAGTTGATGGCAAAGTTTCTTCATGGAGTGCCGTCACTAGCGGTGTTCCGCAAGGATCTGTTTTGGGACCATTGCTGTTTGTCATTTTTATAAATGACCTGGAAGAGGGGTTAGAAGGTTGGGTGAGCAAGTTTGCGGATGATACGAAAGTCGGAGGAGTTGTTGACAGTGAGGAAGCATGTGGCAGGTTACAGCAGGATATAGAGAAGCTGCAGAGCTGGGCAGAAAGGTGGCAGATGGAATTCAATGTAGCTAAGTGCGAGGTGATTCACTTTGGGAAGAATAACAAAAAGATGGGGTACTGGGCTAATGGTCGGATACTTGGTAGTGTGGATGAGCAGAGGGATCTTGGTGTCCATGTACACAGATCTCTGAAAGTTGCCACCCAGGTAAATAGTGCGGTGAGGAAGGCATATGGCGTACTGGCTTTTATTGGTAGAGGAATTGAGTTCCGGAGTCCTGAGGTCATGATGCAGTTGTATAAGACTCTGGTACGGCCGCATCTGGAATATTGTGTGCAGTTTTGGTCGCCATACTATAGGAAGGATGTGGAGGCATTGGAACGGGTGCAGAGGAGGTTTACCAGGATGTTGCCTGGTATGGAAGGAAAATCGTATGAGGAAAGACTGAGGCACTTGGGGCTGTTTTCACTAGAGAAAAGAAGGTTTAGGGGTGACTTGATTGAGGTGTACAAGATGATTAGGGGGTTAGATAGGGTCGACAGTATGAACCTTTTCCCGCGTATTGAGTCGGGTATTACAAGGGGGCATAGCTTTAAATTAAGGGGGGGTAGATATAGGACTGATGTTAGGGGTAGGTTCTTCACTCAGCGAGTGAAATGGACCTAAGGGGCAACTGGAATAGGAAGGGTTTAGAGGGTCAAATGCAGGAAAGTGGAACTAGCTCAGTTAGGAAATTTAAGGGGTGTGGACGAGTTGGATCAAAGGGTCTGTTTCTATGACTCTATGAGGCTATAAACCAATGGAATGTAATGGTATCTGCACCACATCCTAGGACATGGATTGCCTCCAGATGATTCGAGGTTGACCCCTCTTCACCTTGCTCACCTGTTATGCTCGGATGAACCAGTACTCCCTATTCCAAACTGAATTGAGACCCAACCAAGGTGAGTCAGCCAAAGCTGCTGAGACATGGAGGAGTACTGTCTGAAAGCTCTGGATTGATTTGGAACAAAGAAGCCAGTAACAATTTAACTGGGACACTCTGCACCCACTTCAACAAAGGCACCTGGGAGAAACAGAAGTTGGCTGGGAGAACTTAGGCAACTGAGCTGGCAGTGCATAAGACTAACCCAGTTTCCCTGTTCCCCTTAGGCAAAGGGGTAATAGCAAAGGGGCTTCATTTAACAGTAAAAAATGGGAGAATTAGAGGGGATTTGGAGAAATATCATTTCACCCAGAAGCTGGTGGGAATCTACATGGGAGGGTAGATGAGGTGGAAAGTCTCATAGCCTTTAAAATGTACTTGGATGAGCAATTGAAATGTCAAAACATTCAAGGCCAAGGGCCAAATGCTGGAAAGTGGGTCTAGTGACGCTGTAGATAAGCTTATTGCTGGTACAGCCTTGATGGGCTGCAGGATCTCTTTGAACTATATGATTCTATGATCCCAAGTAAGTCACAATTCAAAGCTGGCAAGGTTACCCTCCATGACCGTCACCTGTACAATGAGCTATTAAAGACGTATTGTTGGATACCCCCTTCCTTAACATTACCCGTTGCTGAGGAGATGACACCCTAATCATTTTCACCGGTGTCTCCTCTACTCCAGTCATATTGTGGAAGCATGCCAAAACACTATCCTTCTCAGACATCTCCATGGAATGATGTGCTCCATTTACAGGATTATGTTTGAGTTGTAATCCCTCGGTTATGCCACCATGGCACAGACATGAGATGATGCACTCTTTGATGATGGTCCTCGGGAAGGTTGGTGGCATCTCAAGGATGACAATGCTAAGGAGAAGTGAGCACACGCAATTTCTCAGCTTGTGAGTGTGCCAGATTCAACAGAATTAGAGACCTGTCACATGGGCATTGCCCACCCTCACCTTTCAAGATTTATTAGGTCACTGAAGTGTTTTCTTTTCAATCATTCCCCAGCTACTGACCTCATTGACCACCTTCATCCATTCCATCTTGGTCTCCTCTGGGGAATTTCTTCTTCCATATTCTGGGAATGGAAAACCTTCCCTCTTGGAAAACGCATCTGATAAAGCATCAAGGGAGTCATTCAACAGCACGGTGCTACCCAGGGAGGCTCACACATGCCAATATCTGCCCTCTGCATTTCCTGCTGCTCCTACACCTTCAGTCACTGCCTCTTCATAGGACCCCCCCTATTGCCAAGTCCTTAATCAGAGTGACTTCCTATGAGTACTATGCTTGGCTCCAAGTCAACTAAGATCTTGACAATTTTCAAGACACTACTGAAACTGATATGATGTCAGAAGAAGGTTAAAAATTACACAACACCAGTTTATTAGACTCTCTACAGTGTGGAAACGGGGCCTTTGGCCCAACAAGTCCACACTGACCCTCTGAGGAGCAACCCACCCTACACTTACCCCTGACTAATGCACCTGACACTATGGGAAATTTAGCATTGCCAATTCAACTAACCTACACAACTTTGGACTGTGGGAGGAAACCGGAGCACCTGGAGAAAACTCACACAGACAGGGGGAGAATGTGCAAACTCCACACAGACAGTCATCTGAGGTAGGAATTAAACCCAGTTCCCCTGTGCTATGAGGCAGTAGCTAACCACTGAGCCACTGTGCCACCCCATTATAGTCCAAAAGGTTTAGTTGGAAACACTAGCTTTCGAAGCGCTGCTTCTTCATTAGGTGGTTGATGAAGACCACCTGATGAAGGAGCGTCGCTCCGAAAGCTAGTGTTTCCAAATAAACCTGAGGGACCATAACCTGGTGTTGTGTGATTTTTAACTTTGTGCATCCCAGTCCAACACCGGCTCCTCCACATCATGATGTCAGAAGAGGACATGAAAACGATCCAGACATTTTGTTTGATAATTCTTAATAAAATAAGGATTTGTTTTCTAATGGATGTTGTTTACATACAAGCATTTGGCTTGCTAAGAATAAATCCCTGTACATATAGTCTTTTCATTTGTCACTTAACAGAATACTCAATTGGAATCAAATGGTTTCTTTTTTAAATTAAGAGTTTCCATGCATTCTCAACTGCTTACATGGAGAGATGCACGTTCCATAGAATTATGGGCTATTTGATCCATCTTCCTTGTGCAAGCTGTTTGAAATTGGGTAATTGAAAACATCCAGTTATGCCTGCTCTCTCTCACGGTTTTATCCAATTCCCTTTTTGAAGCTGTTATTGAATCTGTGTGTCAACTCCATTGTCAGGGAGTCCATTCCCAACTTTTGCTCACTGTGCAAAAAAAAAGCATTTTAACTCGCCCCTAATTTCTAAATAATCCCGACTTTAATTACGGGTAAAAGCTCAAAGCTATGGTAAGCCATATGCAATTAATTTATATGAAATAATGAGACCAACTGTAATCATAAGCTGTTAATTATTCATCTACATTCTTGTAATTAAATTCTGTGGAATAAACCTATTGTAATAGCTAGGGCAATTTAGTTTTATTTTGAGTGATTAACATTATGGTACATATTTGATTCCATTAAACTTAGGCATGATAATTTTGTCACTGGGTACTTTATTATCTCTTTAATTAAAAAGCCAGTCAATTAAACTGATTGTGCGTGCGATAACAATTATATGTAACTGAAGTCTCTAAAAACATCTCTCTTTCTTTCTATTTGAATAAAGGTTCTTTGCCAGGACACAAGTATTGAGCAGAATATTAAATCATTCAGATGAATGCTTCTCCTTACGCAGCATTTGACCTGAATTGTTATTTGGTCTACCAGCCTGACAGGTTGTTTATTAGTTTTATATGTTCCTTGTTTATTATGCTGCACAAGGAGTCAATTGATGCAATGAATATGAAAGCATATAGTGAAAATGCAAAGAGCATAGAAAATAAATTGTCATTGCTTTAATCAACAACAGCGCTGTTTGAATACACTCAGTCACCTCTCAGAAGACAGTCTTCCCCCAGTGGGTATTCAAGCATGCACTGAGAAGTGAAGATCATTGAATCATTGTCCTCAAGTTGGTCAACAGAAGAAATCAATGAATCCTCTTTGTCTGAGACTCTATCATAGTTTAAACATGTCCTGACCCTCAACTTTTGCTGCCCTCTCATAAAGCATATTCTGTAAGACCTCTATAAGTTAAGCATAAGCACAGTTTGAGAAACAGAATATCAGTCAGGTTCCGAACACTGGTATTGACATTGGATTTATAAATAAAGGGTGATGCATCCGCTAACTTATATGGGAGATTGTGTTGAATACTAATGTAATTATATACAGAGCTTGGTGGCACAAGAAAAGAATGTGACTTGCAACAATAATCTTAGCAGTGCTCGTAGCTCTTTGATACAAACAACTCCCCTTTATTCTTCCTGAAGCATTGTCATGTTAATATGCATAACACAAGATCTCTTTTGGGAAATGTAACACCAATTTAATTTGTTCCCTTATAATTATTGTTCCCTACCTCTGAATACAGATTACGTTAACAGCATACGGCACTGTTCATCCCACCATACCTGGTATAATATAAAATGCTGCGAGTAGAATGTAATTGAAATAGTTCATTTACCGCATTAATATCTGAGCTACCAGTCTCAGATTACAAACTAGAACATCACATCCCAAAAGTCACACTGTCTGGCTGGAACTTATTTCCACTTAGTTTGAGAGCTGCTTCCTTGGCTGCTGAATTTCCAATCCTTGTGTTCATCCTTTCCAAACTCAACAACACCAATTGCTTCTTATTTGTTCATGAAAAGTGGGTTTCAGTAGAAAGGCTGGTTTATTGTCTCAAGAAGGTGTGGTGAGCAGCTATCTTGAATCAATGCAGTCCAAGATGGGTAGGACATCTCCAAGAAGGGCTGTTAGGAAGGGAGTGCCAGTCACTGTGATACTGTTCCAGTGATATTGTTCCAAATCAGGATGGCAGATAGTTTGGAAACCAACTTACAGGCCGTGGTACATCTGTTGCCCTGGTCCTTTCAGACAGTGGTAACTATTGATTCAGAATGTGCTGTTGAAAGAACCTTGGTGAGTTACTGAAGTGCTGCTTGCAGGTGGTACACATCACAGCCAACGTGTACTATTGGTGAAGAGAGTAAATTTAAAGATGGTGCATAAGTTACCAATAAATGAAATGTTTTACCTGGATAGGTGTTGACCTGCCTAACTACTGGTGGAACTGTAAAATCCAGTCAGAGGGAGAGTATTCCATCACTGATTTATCCATTTTGGGTAGTGGACAGCTATTAGGGAATGAATAGATAAATCACCACCACAGATAACTAATGTTTTAATCTGCTCTTACACCCATCACATTTATTGGAATGGTCAATGGTGACCAACTAGGGTGCATTATGCTTCCATTTCAGTGAAAGTAAAAGATGTTGAAAATGAAATGTGTCTGTTGGAGAAGATGAATGGTTTATTGTCACAGGCACACAAGTTACATTGCCATTCATCAGCACAAGCTGGAATGTTATCCAAACCTTTGTCCATTCAGTCATGGCCTGCTTTATACAAACATATATAGATACAAACACCAATAAGGCAGTAGTGTATAGGTACAAACACAAATAAGGTAATAATACATAGGTGCCAACACCAATAAGGCAGTAGTATATAGGTACAAACGCCAATAAGGTAATAATACATAGGTGCAAACACCAATAAGGCAGTAGTATATAGGTACAAACACCAATAAGATAATAATATATAGGTACAAACACCAATAAGGCAGTAGTATATAGGTACAAACACCAATAAGGTAATAATATATAGGTACAAACACCAATAAGGCAGTAGTATATAGGTACAAACACCAATAAGGTAATAATATATAGGTACAAACACCAATAAGGCAGTAGTATATAGGTACAAACACCAATAAGGTAATAATACATAGGTGCAAACACCAATAAGGCAGTAGTATATAGGTACAAACACCAATAAGGTAATAATATATAGGTACAAACACCAATAAGGCAGTAGTATATAGGTACAAACACCAATAAGGTAATAATACATAGGTGCAAACACCAATAAGGCAGTAGTATATAGGTACAAACACCAATAAGATAATAATATATAGGTACAAACACCAATAAGGCAGTAGTATATAGGTACAAACACCAATAAGGTAATAATATATAGGTACAAACACCAATAAGGTAATAATATATAGGTACAAACACCAATAAGGAGCAGGAGTAACCTTTCAGCCGGCCGAACCTGCTCTTGCTTTCAATAAGTTCATGGATGATTTGATTTTTGATTCAAATCCTTATTCCTGATAACCTTTCACCTCCTTGCTTCACAAAGTCTATTTAAAAATCTATCAACTTACTCTCACTGTGACAGAACAGAACAGCCATAATATAATTGCGCATCAGTCAACAAACTTCAATGTGATGGCTTTAAAGTGACAGAAAAGGCAGATAACAGGATGATTAAATCTGACACACTGAGCAGATTACCCAACTCACACAAAGACATGTACATTCCTCTTGATCCACACTTTGATGCTCGAGATGTAAAGCTGAAGACATTGTGAAGTTTAATCCGCTACACCTTGGCCAGAGCCAGTTACAATTGACAACTACCGAAGATATGTGACTCCAGGAGTTGAAAAAGTTCATTACTCAGAGATGGTCTGAGAAGATTTGTTCATTTTGTCCACACAGAGATGAGTCTGGTTTATCATGAGAAGTGTGTCTCATGACCTCACAATTGTCATACCAAAAGCATCTCTGTGTGACATCAGGGAGACATGGAGACTGAGCACACAGGATGATTAACGTAGCATCCAGATGAAGCACTTGTCTGTGTTTGTTTGGTACCCGTTCTTTTTGAAGACACTTATCACTTATACAGTGTATTCAAAATGAGAGGGTACCCAACGAACATAAATCTCTGAGCAACAAATCCAAACAAGCAGACAAAACTCGTCCAGAAACCCTAGCCACTTTCTCCTACATCAAAGACGTCTCGGAAATGATTGCCAGACTACTCAGACCCCTTAGCATCATGGTAGCCCGCAGACCCATCAACACACTAAAACAGCAGCTAATGAAGTTGAAGGACCCAATACAGATGACAAGCAAAACTAACGTCATTTGCAAAATATCCTGCAAGGACTGTAACGAACACTGCATTAGACAAACAGGCAGAAAACTAGTAACCAGGATACATGAACATCAACTAGCCACAAAAAGACATGACCCATTCTCACTAGTATCTTTACATACAGATGAGGAAGGACACCACTTCAACTGGGACAACACATCCATCCTAGGACAAGCCAAACAGAGACACACACGAGAATTCCTATAAGCATGGCATTCCAACCAAAACTCTATCAACAAACATATTGACTTGGATCTCATTTACCACCCTCTGAGAAAAAGAACAGGAAATGACATCACCACAGGAAATGACATCACCACCCCAAGGAAACCTAAACAAATAAATAAAAAGCAGGCCTTACTACCAGTGCTTCATCCAGAGGCTCACTGATGATGTACCCTAGTATGGTGACGAAACGTTTGAAACCTAATCTTCCAGCTCAGAGAGCAAACGTACATCCATTACTTGCCTAAATTTCCCATTGTTTGACAATTTAACAACACCATCAATGTGACTGCTGCTGTTACATTGTGTACTATTATCAGTTAATTCCATGTCCTGGTTAAAACAATGGTCATCAGGGCACAGGCAAACCAGTTCAGGATATGTATACCTTGTAGAGAGTGACCCACATTATTGTCATTATTCGGTATGTCCGTAAAGACTCTTGTCAATTTTTACAGATGCAAAAAAGAAAGCATTCAATCCAGATGCATCACGGTTTAGTACGTTAACTGGTCTGCCCAGAAGCATAAGAAATTACAGAGAGTTGTGAACACTGCCCAGTCCATCACACAAGCCAACCTTCCATCCATTGACTCCATGTACACTTCTTGATGAATGTCAACCAGTATCATCAAAGACCCTTCCCACCCTGGTTATAACCTCTTCCCACCTTTTCCATTGAGCAGAAGATACAAAAGCTTAAGCGCACGTACCAACAGATTCAAGGTCAGTTTTTTTCCCCACAGTTATTAGACTTTTGAATGGATCTCTCAAATTTAAATTTCATGTTAATCTCGCACCTTTGTGCATCTTCCCAGCAGCTGTAACATTGTACTCTTCACTCTGCTCTATTACCCTAATGCACGCTGTATGGTATGATCTGCCTGTGCTGCATGTAGGACAAAACTTATGTCTTGGTACATGTGACAATAATAAATTAAATAAAAAAGAACCTGTGGTATGTTGTATGAACTGAATGATCATTGAATATCATGTAAAACAAGATTACAGTAAATTGCTGCATTTTAGTACCAAGCTGGTAGAGTTGGTATTACCAGCTTCAGCACAACCCAGACTTGAAAGACAAGAAAGGTGTTTTTTCTTCAAAGACAGAGGAGAATAAGGAGTTACAGGATGAGTGAGCAGGTACAGAGCTACCAAGGCAGCGCACTGAACAGAGTGTGACTTCGAAAAAAAAAAAAAATTTTGACAGCAGCAAAGCTCTATAAAATATGCTATCAGCCCAGCCTGTACAAAGTCATTACTGATCTTGGTTCTATATTGAAAAGAAACAGAAGCCAGCACAGAATAATACCAATCACGCAAGAAGAATAGTTTTTTTATTCATGAGATGTGAGCATCACTGGCTCGGCCAGCATTAATTGCCCAGGGGCAGTTAAGAGTGAACACATTGCTGTGGGTCTGGAGTCACGTGTAGGTAAGAATGGCAGTTTCCTTCTCTAAAGGATATTAATGAAACAGATGTCTCACGGCTGTTTGCTCACTCTCTTAGTCATCAATCACTTTGTGCCAATTTTGATGCTCATTGTATCCCAGCCTTGCTTTACCTTGTCCGTTTGTACTTTGTCCCCTCATGGAGAGCTTAAAGGCTCCAAATATTCTGTGTTATCTTTATGAAAAGTGTGGACGCAAAGCCAGGTAGCTCATGGTGGTTGTCAGCCGTAAGTAGTCAAGAGAGTGGGCATGTTGCTGTACGCCATCATGCTATGTCAATCTCACACCTGTACAATCTATCAGCAGCATACTTAGCAAATGAACTGCACGTGTTTCACCCAAATAGCCATGTCTCAAAACCTCAGACAAGTCAGTGGAGCTGTGGTCAGTCAGGGGATGTTGCAGTACAGTGACTCACTGGCATTGTCCAATCTCAGTCCAGAGCGTGGTCATAATCAGCCAGATGCTTGTGGTAGCCTGGATCTGGGGAGAGGGAGGGGGCATAGCTTAAATCCATGGAATGGGAGCCAAGGTCAATCCTGCATCCAATGCATACAGTCAGGGGATTTGTAGTAAGTCAGTCAGGTCACTCATCACTTAGAGCTGTCCATCCAAATTGGTCAGGAAGTGGGCCATAGTCAATCCTGGGAGTTTGATCAATGATAGTCAAGGAGGATTAAAAGGGAACATGCAGGCAGACTGGGAGAATCAGGATGGTATTGGACCTCAAGAAAGAGACTTTGTGGAGTGCCTCAGAGATGGATTCTTAGAGCAGCTGATGCTGGAGCCGACCAGGGAGAAGGCAATTCTGGATCTGGTATTGTGTAACGAACCAGAATTGGTCAGAGACCTCGAAGTGAAGGAGCCATTGGGAAGTAGTGACCATAATACATTAAGCTTCAATCTGCAATTTGAGAGGGAGAGGGTACAGTCAGAAGTGACAGTACTTCTGTTGAATAAAGGGAACTATGGAGCTATGAGGGAGGAGCTGGCCAAAGTTCAATGATGCAATACCTTAGCAGGAATGACAGTGGAGGAACAATGGCGGATATTTCTGTGTATAATGCAGAAGTTGCAGGATCAGTTCATTCCTAAAAGGAAGAAAGATCCCAGGAGGAGGCATGGGTGGCCGTGGCTGATGAGGGAAGTTAAGAAACATATAAAGTTAAAAGAGAAAAAGTATAACATGGCAAAGATAAGTGGGAAAACTGAGGACTGGGAAACTTTTAAAGAGCAACAGAGGATTACTAAGAAGGAAATACGCAGAGGAAAAATGAGGTATGAAGGTAAACTGGCCAAAAATATAAAGGAGGATAGTAAAAGCTTTTTTAAGTATGTGCAAGGCAAAAAAATGGTTAGGACTAAAATTGGGCCCTTGAAGACAGAAACGGGGAATATATTACAGGGAACAAAGAAATGGCAGAAGAATTAAATGGGTACTTCAGATCTGTGTGCACTGGGGAAGACACAAGCAATCTCCCTGAGGTAACAGTGGCTGAAGGACCTGAACTTAAGGGAAATTATATTTGCCATAATTTGGTGTTGGAGAGACTGTTAGGTCTGAAGATTGATAAGTCTCCGGGGCCTGATAGTCTACATCCCAGGGTACTGAAGGAGGTGGCTCGGGAAATCGTGGATGCTTTGGTGATTATTTTCCAGAGTGCGATTAGATTCAGGCTCGGTTCCTGAGGATTGGAGGGTGGCTAATGTTATACCACCTTTTAAGAAAGGTGGGAGAGAGAAAGTAGGAAATTATAGACCAGTTAGTCTGACCTCAGTGGTGGGAAAGATGCTGGAGTCTATTATAAAGGATGAAATTATGGCACATCTGGATAGTAGTAACTGGATAGGACCGAGTCAGCATGGATTTATGTAGGGGAAATCATACTTGACTAATCTTCTTGAATTTTTTGAGGATGTAACTCTGAAGATGGACGAGGGAAATCCAGTGGATGTAGTGTACCTGGACTTTCAGAAAGTTTTTGATAAAGTCCCACACAGGAGGTTAGTGAGTAAAATTAGGGCGCATGGTATTGGGGGCAAAGTACTAGATTGGATTGAAAATTAGTTGGCTGATAGGAAACAAAGGGTAGTGATAAACGGCTCCATTTCGGAATGGCAGGCAGTGACCAGTAGGGTACCGCAGGGATCCGTGCTGGGACCGCAGCTTTTTACAATATATGTTAATGATATAGAAGATGGTATCAGAAATAACATTAGCAAATTTGCTGATGATACAAAGCTGGGTGGCAGGGTGAAATGTAATGAGGATGTTAGGAGATTACAGGGTGACCTGGGCAAGTTAGGTGAGTGGGCAGATGCATGGCAGATGCAGTTTAATGTGGATAAATGTATGGTTATCCACTTTGGTGGCAAGAACAGGAAGGCAGATTACTACCTCAATGGAATCAATTTATGTAAAAGGGCAGTACAGAGAGATCTGGGTGTTCTTGTACACCAGTCAATGAAGGCAAGCATGCAGGTACAGCAGGTAGTGAAGAAGGCTAATAGCATAACAAGAGGAATTGAGTATAGAAGCAAAGAGGTGCTTCTGCAGCTGTACTGGGCCCTGGTGAGACCACACCTGGAGTACTGTGTGCAGTTCTGGTCTCCAAATTTGAGGAAAGACATTCTGGCTTTTGAGGGAGTGCCCAGCGTAGCTTCACGAGGTCAATTCCTGGAATGGCAGGATTACCTTACACTGAAAGACTGAAGCGATTGGGCTTGTATACCCTTGAGTTTAGAAGACTGAGAGGGGATCTGATTGAGACATATAAGATTATTAAAGGATTGGACACTGTGGAGGCAGGAAACATGTTTCCGCTGATGGGTGAGTGTCGAACCAGAGGACACAGCTTAAAAATACGGGGTAGACCATTTAGGACAAAGATGAGGAGAAACTTCTTGACCCGGAGAGTGGTGGCTGTGCGGAATGCTCTGCCCCAGAGGGCAGTGGAGGCCCAGTCTCTGGGTTCATTTAAGAAAGAGTTGGATAGAGCTCTCAAAGATAGTGGAATCAAGGGTTATGGAGATAAGGCAGGAAGAGGATACTGATTAGGAATGATCAGCCATGATCATATTGAATGGTGGTGCAGGCTCGAAGGGCTGAATGGCCTACTCCTACACCTATTGTCTATTGTCTATTGTCTATTGAATACTGCCAAGGTAAGAACATTAGGAAACTTAATCAGGAGATTGGAGATATCAAGTCGGATACAGAAGTGCTGAGAATTGTGAAGGTTTTGATAATTATGGTGGAGGAATGGTAGGATAGTGCATAGAGGGCATGTGTTGGAGGGCATGGACTCAGGTTTAACATGGACACCATCAGCTTGGCCTCATCAGGGTTACAGTACAACACAATGGTGGGTAGGACCAACCTGTAGAACTGGGGTCCCAGGGGTCATGTTGGGGGCTGAGGATGTCAGTAAAAGTGCTGTGTGGAATGTATGGAAGTTAAGTACTAACAATCTCCCACTGTCTATCGGCAAGGTTAGCATTGCATTCCTCAGAATAAGGCTCCTACATCAATGTTCTATCCGATGTACTCCATGGCCTGCTTTGTCAGTGAGCTCCATGTCTTATTGTGTGGAATTGAATGTTAAACCACCATTAGTGAGTGACATGAAGATGGATTACTCAAACCACGATGACCTGTTATCCTTCTTTAGTCCCTCACATAGGTACATCGCAAGTGCGACTGATAGATTCTGCCATGGCCAGTATTATTGTCCCTGTTGCTTTGATACAACAAAGATGCCAAGCAATGGAGCAGAAACATACGTCAGAAAGTCCAGGTCCAGCAGCAATCTCCAGAGGCTGCCAAACAGCTTCTACTTGGAGGATTGAAAGCTGAAGGTCTCCTCAGGATACTGAGGACGTATAGAGGAGCAGAGGCTTTTGTTCATGAATCTCTTTCTTCAAGATGCTGTGTTGCAATAGGTTGAGAATGTCCTGGGTCACTGTCATAGAACCACAGCAGGACCTGCCACCTGAAGGGGTGGCCGGCTAACCTTTCCTTGTCGCAGTCGAGGTAACAGCTGCTCTCAACTTTGATGTAACTGGCTCCTTCCCCTGGGGGCCAATGTGTGATCTCTCAATCCTTGACCCATCAATGCATCCAGATCACACTTCATTTTGTTTCCCCGTGATGAAATGGGTATTGCAGCCCAAGCAATGGGGAGGCAATGGCCGAGTGGTATTAATCCAAAGACACAGGTCCCACTTCTGGAGACCCGGTTCAAATCTCACCATGGCAGATTCAATAAATATCTGGAATTATGAGTCTAATGATGACCATGAATCTGCTGTTGATTGTTGGAAAAAGCCATTTGGTTCATTGATACCTTTTAGGGAAGGAAGCTGCCATCCTAGCCTATATGTGACTCCAGACCCACAGCCAGGTGGTTGACTCTTAACTGCCAACTGGGCAATTAGGGATGGGCAATGAATGCTGGCCTAGCCAGTGATGTGCACATTCAACGAATGAATAAATAAAATGGCTTTGACAACATAACTAGCTTTCCCTCAGCTACAGAATGCTCTGCACTGTTGGCACATTGCATTGGGAGCACTGTACCATAAGGCAGCTGAGCTCATCAGTGGAAAAGGATTCCATTCCATCAACATGAAAGTCATATTTGAACATTTGTACTGCTTCCTAGAAGTCTATACCCAGGTGTTTTGGAAGCTGTCAGGGATAAGGGTTGCCAAAAGGCTGCTTGACCTTTGTGGTTATCAAGGCAGACAGCAAGAAAACAGACGTATCTTGTCCAAGTGACCTTCGAGACTGAAGGGTGCTGGTTGGGTGTCAAACTTTCTGGAACTTCCAAGAGAAAACATGCAAAACATAAGTGTTTTGAAGACATCAGTGGTGTAACCTAGGAACAACCATTGCCGAGGCAAGACACTGGGCTCAGAGTTCAGCAAAGAGAGACAGACCCACTTGATAGACTGAAGCCTGGTCAGCTCTCCCTCACCAGTGCTGGTAGGACCTAAACCTCAGCAATGAGCCTGAGACAGCTTTGTTTATAACCTAATAGTATTTAATGCTGTAGTGTTAAACTGACTGACTGACAATTAAAAACCTAGATTGCAGTAACGGTGCAGGCTGCAGTCACTGTGTTCACTGGGGCTGATCCAGAGAGATCTAGCAATATTAAGGCCAGGTAAATTGCAGCTTGGCTTTGAAACGACAATACATGTGAGGCTCTGCATTTGTTTGTGCAATAAAGTGTCAGCCGTGCCACCTATGTGTCATGAGAAGTGTTGCTTTGTGGTCAGATCTCCCACTATGTGTGCGATGAAGTTCAACTCCAGACCGGTTGCATGGCTGGGTTTCCAACATGGTGCTGGCACCAGGAATCTCGGGCTGTCCTTGTAGTGGTGAGTACTTCAGCCTCTGGCGAGTGGGAGAACACAACAGATCGAGTGCAAGAGAAGCATGAAGCATCGGTAATGAGGCACATTTGGAAGGATCGCAGGAGAAAACTTGGATATAGAAGTGACAAGAATTGAGAAAGTTTGGATATTTATGGTGGGGGAATGGTTAGAGGGCATGGACACAGGTTTAACATGGACACCATCAGCCTGGCCCCAGCAGGGCTACAATACAACACAATGGTGGGTAGGACCAACCTGTAGGACTGAGGTCCCAGGGGTCATGTTGGGGGCTGAGGATGTAAGCAAAAGTGGTCTGGGGAATGTGTAGAGGCTGAGTACTAACAATCTCCCACTGTCTATTCGGCAAGGTTAGCATTGCATTCCTCAGAATAAGGTCCCTACATCAATGTTCTATACCGAAGTACTCCATGACCATCTTTGTCAGCGAGCTCCATGTTCCATTGTGTGGAATTTAATGTTAAACCACCATTAATGAGTGACATGAAGATGGATTTCTCAAACTACTATGAACTGTTATCTTTCTTCAGTCCTTCACATAGGTACATTGCAAGTGTGACTCACAATCCCTCCAGAAACCTCACCAAAAAGATAATACCTAGTCAATTTCTGATATGATTCAGCACATGGTCTGATATGACATACCAATGTTGTTGTTACCAATGTCAATATTTTGTTAGAGAGACAGCCTCTTTTTGTTACACTACCTCTACCATAGCAAACCAAGCAGCTGCTGTTAATCCCTCCCAGCAGAGACGATGATGGCAGCAAATCAACCAGATAGTACATCCAATATGATGACCCATGGTGACAATTCATTTTCCTGCACACCTAACGTCTTGGGACCAAGAGACTAACAAGATCTGAAGCAGCCAAGTGCTGGCAAAACCCCATTTGGAGTGAGCATTCTACTGATGAGCAATTGCCACTTATATTAGAATGTCCAATGTTCACGGCACCATTCCCCACCCCTCCACAATGCAAAACTCCATCCAGTGTTTCAGGTGATGAAAGGCCAGGTTCCATCGAAAGGCCAACCTTGTGAGAGTATAACTTCTGTCGCTAGAGTGTTCCCAGCATGTTTTGTTCAATAAAATGTGGAGGTGGAAAAGGCACAGCAGGTCAAGCAGCATCAGAAGAGCAGGAGAGTCGATGTTTCAGGCAGGACCTTTCATCAGATCCCTTCATGAGTCCCTTTGAAGAGCCTTCCCAAAACATTGACTCTCCTGTTCTGCAGATGCTGCTTGGTCTGCTGTGTTTTTTCCAGCTCCACATTTTATTGACTCTTTGATTTTCCAGTATCTGCAGTGCTCACTGTCTCCCAGCATGTTTCGTTTCCAGGCTATCTGCAATTCTCAGGTGTGGAATTAGTCTGTTTTCTTCCCACTCCAAAGGTAAATAGGTGGATGCTCAATTGCCCACAGCATCCAGGAGATGTGTAGGGTAGGAGGATTAGCCATGGGAAATAAGGGGGAATGGGTGTGGATGGGATGCTCTTTGGAGGGTAGGTGTGGGCTCAATGGGCCAAATGGCTTGTTCTACATGGCAGGGATTCTACAATTCACTCAGTAACATTCTTGCTGTGAATGCTGACAGCTTTCTGATTGACAGTGAGTACTCTAGACTCCATGTTCTAATAATACAGCTTGCAAGCAAGCATCAAGTTACATGATACTTTGATGATTCATTCAGCTGTGACCTTTCAGTGTAACAGGTAAGCAATGTCTTATAAATCAATACCTCAACTCTCAGGTTATAGCTTCTGAAGTTTTGTTTATTTTCCTCATGGCAAGTCTGAATTATCGTCTGTAATCATATTGCTGTCACAATCTTTCTTTTCTGTTTTCCATGTTTTGATGCAAATACTTTGATTGCTGTTTCTCTCGTTCTGTGTCTGGTGATAAGTAACAGTGGGAGAAAGCACGGCATTCAAAGTTTGGAGAACAGAGAGTATTATACAACATACAAACAGTTGCTTAGGCTGGTAGCATTTTTAGATTCCAACTCTGTGTATTTTCCAAGTCTCAGGTCAATTTGGTGGATCAACCCTCACATTTCTTTAGTTCATGTGAATAAAGGAGCAATGCTCTGAAAGCTTGTGATTTCAAATAAACCTGTTGGAGTATTACACAGTGTGGTGTGACTTCTAACTTTGTCCACCCTAGTCCAACACCGACACCTCTACTTCATGCTTCTGGCTTGGGTTCCGCCTCTCTGAGCCCACTGTCCTGGGGGAGGTGGTGTCGTGGCAATTGCACTGGATTGTTAATCCAAAGCCCAGCCTAAAGTTTTGGGGGCAAGGGTTTGAATCCCACTGTGGCAGATGGTGAAATTCGAAATTCAGTAAAAACATGGACTAATCATGATTGTACATATACTGTTGATTGTTGTAAAAACCCATCTTATTCACAAATATCTTTTATGAAAGGAAAGCTGTTATCCTTACCTTGTTTTGCCAATATGCAACTCCAAACCAATAGTAAATAACTCTTCGAGTCTGGATGACTCTTCATCAGAGCTCTGATGTAGTCATCGAGACTCAAAATATTAACTTGCTCTCTTTCCACAGATTCTGTCTGACCCTCTGTGATCTCCAACATTTGTTGTTTCCAGTACAGATTTTAGCATTTGCAATAGTTTGTTCTTACAACAAGTAACTTTTAACTCGTAACTCTAAATGATCCTTGGGCAGTAAATACTCGCCAGGCACTGATGCCCTCATGGCTGATTTATTTTTTGAAAGAGCCTTCTTAACCTATCCGCATTCACTACTCACATTTTGTCCCTTTACACAGATCTCACAGTAAGTAGCAGCCTATGCAATTTCCAAAAGTAGCACGCTTTTGGAAATTGCATAAGCATTTTGTCCACTTGAGCTTCCTGTAGATACATGCACGTATCAGCTGAGGAATTCTGTTAGAAAAATGGAATAAACAATGATGTTCAACACCTTGTCAGACCTAATTCTAAATGTCATACAGGCATAAATTGACCAGCAGGCTCAGGGATGCCTTGTGAATCTGTACATATTTCTCATCAACTTACACCAGTCTGTCATCGGCTTTGCATCAATGGTGCTTGGTCTTGCTGAATTTCCACTTTATCAGTCTTTCTTTTCTAGGTAAAGCTAGGAGAAACAACTGATTGGATTGCTGTACAGAGAGCTGGCACAGATTTGATGGGCCAAATGACCTCATTCTGTGCTGAACTGGGGAGTGTTGCTAAGCAAAGAGACCTTGGAGTGGAGGTTCATAGTTCTTTGGAAGTGGAGTTGCAGGTAGTTAGGATAGTGAAGAAGACATTTGGTACACTTGCTTTTATTGGTCAGTGCATTGGGTAAACGAGTTGGGGGATCATGTTATGGCTATACAGGACATTGGTCAGACCACTTTTGGAATACTGCATTCAATTCTGGTCGTCTTGCAATAGGAGAGATGTTGTTAAACTTGAAGGGTACAGGAAGACTTACAAGGATGTTGGCAGTGTTGGAGGGTTTGGGCGATAGGGAGAGGCTGAATAGGCAGGGCTGTTTTCACATGAACATCAATGCTGAGGGGTGACCTTATAGAAGTTTATAAAATCATGAGAGGCATGAATAGGATAAATAGACAAGGTTTTTTCTGACCCTTTCAAATTTCACAATATCCTTCCTATCGTGGGGAAACGAGAATTGCACACAGTTTTCCAATAGTGACTTAACCTATGTCTTGTACATCCACAAAATGATCTCACCACTCCTATACTCAATGTACTGACCAATAAAGGCAAGCATACCAAATGCCCTCTTCGCTATCCTATCTATTAGTTACTTCACTGCCAAGGAACTATGAACCTGCACTCCAAGATTTTTGATTATAGAATCCCTACAGTGCAGAAACAGGCCCTTCAACCCAAGTCCACACCAAAATTCCAAAGAGCATCCCACCCAAACCCATTCCCCTACATTTACCCCTGACTGAAGCACCTAACCTACACATCCCTGAACACTATGGGCAATTTAGCATGGCCAATTCACCAAATCTGTACATTTTTGGACAGTGGGAGGAAGTTGGAGCACCCAGAGGAAACCCATGCAGACACAGGGAAAATGTGCAAATTCCACACAGACAGTTGCCTGAGGCTGGAATCAAACCCATGTCCCTGGTGCTGTGAGGCAGCAGTGCTCATCACTGAGCCACCGTGCCAGGACCTTAGCATTGAGTGGATAAGTCCTGCCCTGATTTGCCTTTCCGATATGCAGCATCTCACATTTATCTAAATTAAACTCCACCTGCTCTCGTGGTTATTTGTTTTTTCTGTGTCCTTTGCAAGTCCTCTTTACTTTTTAACATGACAAGCCAAGAAATACATTTTTGAAAATTACCCTGTCAAAATAATCCAAGTTTTACTTCACTTAAACTCAAAAGAGCAGCCAATGAAGCAGGTATACATATGGAAATATTTGGGTGTTTGTATTTGACATGTTTGTGTCATATCTTCAGTGCACTGCCACCTACAATTCACTCTGAAAAAGACCAAGATGGGCCTGATTTTAAGCTTAAGGTTCCTGATGAAGGAGCAGCGCTCCAAAAGCTAGTGCTTCCAATTAAACATGTTGGACTATAACCTGGTGTTGTGTGATTTGTAACTTTGTACACCCCAGTCCAATGCATTAAAATTTCTGAGATTATGTATCACGTTGCTGCTCATTAACATGCAGCATTTGAACTGTCAGTTTTATTTCAGAGGAGCTTTGCCTGTTGGTAGCAGAACATCAGTGATATGGCCAATCCACTTTTAGCTCTGACACTGGCTGAAAGGGAAGCTGAATATTTTAGGTGGCACAGAGTATAGGATCAAGCAAAAATTCTCAAAATTTAAAACGCTGGACAAAACCCTGGACTTTTCAAAACTTTTAAAGGATAAAGGGGACAGCTGGACTAAGTTCTGTGGAAAATACACAAACCTAACTGACAGAACAGAGATGGCTGTCTGGAACTATTGTTCAGTCTGGAATTCCAATTTACACCTTCTCTCTAAAAGGATAATCAACCAAGACTCCAGCCTCAGACAGCTTTTACACTTGGGGCTAACCAGCACAGACAGTATGGGGCCTACAGAGATGTCAAACATTCCACCTCAATCGAAATCCATTCACAGAGATACCAGGCATTCAATCTCCAATCAAAATCCATTCACACACACTCTAACAATGGGAAAACCAATTAACTTCAGAAGGAAACAGCAGAAACAGAATGAAAAGCATAAATTTAGTGCAAAGATAAGGGGCACACAATCAGTATAACTGCAGGCCCCAATCTTAGTGGAGAGAACAATCCGAGAGCTTCCGGAAGGAGAGCTACCAAACATAGGCCTGTTCCAATTCAAGGGAACCGACTGCAACCAACCACGACCAGCAGAACCAAAAACTGACAACTCTGCAAACCAATCAATTCGACTGACACGCTCAGGCTTCAGACACATCCTGAGGTGAAAACTGGCCTGCAAATCCAGCAGAAAGTAAAGAAAGTCAGGTACTTACCTGATAGATCCAATAGGCACCCTATCGCGTCAGCCGAATCAACCCAAACTGAAAGACCTATGCAGTCCGAAGTCTTCATCAGGGCTCCTGGTACAGCAAGTGGGAACAGCCAGGCATATTTCAAGATCCTGTTTTCTCAGTGGTGAGCTTAAACTCCCAAGACCTCAAAAGTTTTGATTGAGCTAGTAGGGAGGGGAAGGCAGCTGGTAAGAGTGCACTGGGATTCTGGATTAGTGGTGCTGGAAGAGCACAGCAGTTCAGGCAGCATCCTAGGAGCTTCGAAATTGATGTTTCGGGCAAAAGCCCTTCATCAGGAATAAAAGTGATGAAGGGCTTTTGCCCGAAACGTCGATTTCGAAGCTCCTTGGATGCTGCCTGAACTGCTGTGCTCTTCCAGCACCACTAATCCAGAATCTGGTTTCCAGCATCTGCAGTCATTGTTTTTACCAAGAGTGCACTGGGACCCCAGGGTATTAAGGACTCTGTAATTAAACTGTTGTTTTCTGTGTGTATCAGTAGAATAATGTTATAGTAGTGTTAATCTAGGTAATAGCATGTTTAATAGTATTATTGCTCTCTGTGCAACTAATTGTGTCAATTTCCTTGTTATTGCATTGACTTATTTTTGTTTGTATTATACTTTTGGTGCTTTAGATAAACACAGATTCTTTGCCCTGAAACGCCTGTTTACTACCACTTCATTTCACACTCCCTAACCAGGTATCTGGGAGTGATTCGAACATCTTAAAAGTCAGAAAATAACTGATCGCAATCCAGAACTCTACAGGAGACAGAACTAATAACACGAAACAGATGCAAAACACAATGTGAACCTGCAGCCAAATTGTTTGCAGCATGATCCAATAAGCTGCAATATGATAATGACTCTTGTTTTATGATGTGGACTGAGAGGTCAATATTGGTCAGGGTTAACTGCTCTGCTTTTATTCTTTCACAAAGCATCATTCGATTTTTCACAATTTGGAGGTGTTGGTGTTGGACTGGGGTGAACAAAGTTAAAACTCTCACAACACCAGGTTTATTTGAAGGCACTCACTTTCAAAGCGCCGCTTCATCAGGTCCTGCTCCACAACCACCTGATGAAGAAGCAGCGCTTCGAAAACTAGTGATTCCAAATAAACCTGGTGTTGTGTGAGTTTTAACTGATTTTTCACAGCCACGTGAGAGGGCAGATAAGATTTCAGCTTAATGTCTTACCTGCAAGTTGTCACCTTGGGCCTGCCTTGTGACCCTCAAGTCCTGAACCGCTAACTTCCTTGATGCAGAGTCAAGCAAGCTATCAACAGCCAACACTAGCACAAATTATGTGCCTCATGTCAGTCCCAGTTACTTATAACAATGTGGTCACTGACATAATTGGTAGCGGATCAATGCAACCATGTCCATTCTAGCGGGCGTTATCACATTACTAGGTGTAGTCCTTTGTTAAACAAGAGAACAAAACACATCTGAGTCTAGATTAGAGTGGTGCTGGAAAAGCACAGCAGGTCAGGCAGCATCCGAGAACGCTTCATCTTCCTCAGAACACTTCAACCCCAGGACATCAATGTAGACTTCACCAGTTTCCTCATTTCTCCTCCCCCCACCTTACCCCAGTTCCAACCTTCCAGCTCAGCACTGTCCTCATGACCTGTCCTACCTGTCAATCTCCCTTCCCACCTATCTGCTCCACCCTCCTCTCTGACCTATCACCTCCATCCCCACCCCCATTCACCTATTGTACTCTGTGCTACCTTCTCCCCATCCCCACCCCCCTCCCATTTATCTCTCCACCCTGGAGGCTCCCTGCCTTCAGTCCTGATGAAGGGCTTTTGCCCGAAACATCGATTTTCCTGCTCCTCGGATGCTGCCTGACCTGTTGTGCTTTTCCAGACTCTGATTTCCAGCATCTGCAGTCCTCACTTTTGCCTAAAGGATATCTGAAGCCAACTAACAGACATAGGAGAATACTCAATTCGGATAAAAGTTACAAAGCAGTGAAAGTCAGTCATTCACGATAGAAACTTCTGATGAATGTTTGCAATCTCTGTGGCTGGCTTAAAAAGTCCTTTTATAACGTTCATTGTATTGTGATGCCAGGTCAATGATAAAGAGTGATTTTTAAAATGCTTCTTATGAATATGTATACATAAGTATTTGTATTGGATTTCTTGATCCAGTTTGGTTTTACTGAATGAAAATGTCAAACTCAAGCATCATAACCTATATAGAGTGCTGCAGTCTGATTTAAAACAGGTACATACTGTGCTTAATTTTATTCTGGTCACTATGGAAACATATTGCTCTCATATAACAATTGGGATTCAGAAATAGCACACTGTGTTCTCGTGTGAAAATGATTACTTTACAAAAAGGGATTTATTATTAGGATATAGTATTTTGCCAATTAAATCTTCACTTTAACCAATGAATCAGATATAAGAAAACAATGTTGAGCAATTAATAGGGATTTGATTATCTACTTCAGCGTGTATTCCAAAACTGATAGAGGGCACTTGTTGGCTGCGTTATATCATATTTCATAGGGTTTGCTGAAACGTTTATAAATTGCACTTTGTAATCATATGATAATACTGCAAGTTATATGCGTGGCACAAGACTTCAAAATCTCTCAAGCAGTCAAACTGGATGATACCTCTAAAATCCTAATCACGAGAGTGACGTTTAGTCTGTCTCAAGCCTCAATGTGCCCTTAATGTAAAGCGGTAAATGTATCTCCTAAATTTCGTCTCTACGAGAAATTCTTGCATGAATAATCTCTGTCAGTTTTACGTGGGGCTCCTGGTGTTACTGTGAAGCAAGGGGAGGAAGGAACACTGAGCTGTGAAGCCCAGAGTTCCTGCTGCAGTCAAGAGAGATGGATTAAGTGGTGATTTCACCTATTCCAAATGTTTCAAACATTCAATTTGCAGGCCATTAAATCAATTAACGACCTCCCTGTGATTGAAACCTTGAGTCTTTCCCCTTGCTCCCCCTATTTTTATGAAACTGATTAGAGTCATAGAGTCATAGGGATGTAAAGCATGGAAACAGACCCTTCGGTCCAACCTGTCCATGCCGACCAGATATCCCAACCCAATCTAGTCCCACCTGCCAGCACCCGGCACATATACCTCCAAACCCTTCCTATTTATATACCCATCCAAATGCCTCTTAAATGTTGCAATTGTACCAGCGTCCACCACTTCCTCTAGCAGCTCATTCCATACACGTACCACTCTCTGTGTGAAAAAGTTGCCCCGTAGATCTCTTTTATATTTTTCCCCTCTCACCCTAAACCTATGCCCTCTAGACTGGACTCCCCAACCCCTGGGAAAAGACTTTGCCTATTTATCCTATCCATGCCCCTCATAATTTTGTAAACCACTATAAGGTCACCGATCAGCCTCCAACGCTCCAGCGAAAACAGCCTGTTCAGCCTCTCCGTATAGCTCAAATCCTCCAACCCTGGCAACATCCTTGTAAATCTTTTCTGAACCCTTTCAAGTTTTACAACATCTTTCCGATAGGAAGGAGACCAGAATTGCACGCAATATTCCAACAGTGGCCTAACCAATGTCCTATACAGCCACAACATGACCTCCCAACTCCTGTACTCAATACTCTGACCAACAAAGGAAAGCATTCCAAATGCCTTCTTCACTATCCTATCTACCTGCAACTCCACTTTCAAGAAGCTATGAACCTGCACTACAAGGTCTCTTTGTTCAGTAACACTCCCTAGGACCTTACCATGAAGTGTATAAATCCTGCTAAGATTTGCTTTGCCAAAATGCAGCACCTTGCATTTATCTGAATTAAACTCCATCTGCCACTTCTCAGCCCATTGGCCCATCTGGTCCAGATCCAGTTGTAATCTGAGGTAACCCTCTTCGCTGTCCACTACACCTTAATTTTGGTGTCATCTGCTAACTTACTAACTGTACCTCTCATGTTCACATCCAAATCATTTATATAAATGACAAAAAGTAGAGGGCCCAGCACCGATCATTATGGCACTCCACTGGTCACAGGCCTCCAGTCTGAAAAACAACCCTCCACCACCACCTCTTGTCTTCTACCTTTGAGCCAGTTCTGTATCCAAATGGCTAATTCTCTCTGTATTCCATGAGGTCTAACCTTGCTAATCAGTCTTCCATGGGCAACCTTGTCAAACGCCTTACTGAAGTCCATATTGATCACATCTACCACTCTGCCCTCATCAATCCTCTTTGTTACTTCCTCAAAAAACTCAATCAAGTTTGTGAGACATGATTTCCCATGCACAACGCCATGTTGACTATCCCTAATCCCTAATCAGTCCTTGCCTTTCCAAATACATGTACATCCTGTCCCTCAGTATTACCTCCAACAACTTGTCCACCACCAAGGTCAGGCTCACTGGTCTGTAGTTCCCTGGCTTGTCCTTACCACTCTTCTTAAACAGTGGCACTACGTTAACCAACCTCCAGTCTTCAGGCACCTCACCTGTGACTATCAATGATACAAATATCTCAGCAAGAGGCCCAGCAATCACTTCTCTAGCTTCCAACAGAGTTCTTGGGTACACCTGATCAGATCCTGGGGATTTATCCATCTTTACTCGTTTCAAGACATCCAGCACTTCCTCCTCTGTAATCTGGACATTTTGCACTTCAACCCCAGGGCATCAATGTGGACTTCAACAGTTTCCTCATTTCCCCTTCTCCCACCACACCCCAGTTCCAAACTTCCAGCTCAGCACTGTCCCCATGACTCGTCCTACCTGCCTATCTTCTTTTCCACCTATCCACTCCACCCTCCTCTCTGACCTATCACCTTCATCCCCTCCCCCACTCACCTATTGTACTCTATGCTACTTTCTCCCCACCCCCACCCTCCTCTCACTTATCTCTTCACCCTTCAGGCTCTCTGCCTGTATTCCTGATGAAGGGCTTTTGCCTGAAACATCGATTTTCATGCTCCTCAGATGCTGTCTGAACTGCTGTGCTTTTCCAGCACCACTAATCCAGAATCTGGTTTCCAGCATCTGCAGTCATTGTTTTTACCATGTATTTCCCTGCAGTCTACTTTTCAGTTTACCACTCTGACTGAAGAGACCTCATCTGCTCTTTCTTTTACTAACGTCTGGGTATCATCAGCACTTTTTAAATCTTCATTTCAGAACTTAAACAGAATGCTTGAAACATTTCAGAGTTTACCTTTCTTCTTATCACTGGTCAGTTTTCCTGAAAACAAATGTAATAAACACCAGAGGAAACATCAAAGAAGCGCTTCGCAGGAGGCTCCCAAGCACTGATGATGTCGCCTAGCCAGGGGACGAAACGTTTGCAACAAAAACTTCCAGCTCGGCGAACAGAACCACAACAACGAGCACCCGAGCTACAAATCTTCGCACAAACTTTGAACATAGATTCCAACTGAAGTTCAATCCTTTATCTTTCAAATCCGCTCTGGATCACAGGTATCTCTGAGACCTACAAGGCTCCCCAGAGAGCCACTCCAGTCACATTCGGAGGTCAGTGCTTTTTGCTATCACATGCATAGTCCAAACTCTCATTCCATCAACACCACCTCATGTTATCTTGAAGCTTTACCAGTCCCTTGTTCCATTTCACTCTTTGTTTCATTTGATGCATTAACAGAAGAATCACACTGGCCTGAGAGTATTAACTGTATTTCTCACTCAATGGATGCTGTCAGATCTGCAGAGCTTCTCCAGCATTCTCTGCATTTGTCAGTTCTCGTCTGATCATAATGAGCTCGGCACATTTTCCAGGTTGATAAGTACTGAAGGAACACGACACTATCAGGGGTGTTGTCTTTCGGGTGAAGCAATAAACTATCCACTGTAAAATATCATGTGGCACTTTTGGAGAAGCATAGAGATTTTTTTTTCCCAGTGCCCTGACCACTATTTATATCTCAACATTGAAGGGAAGAGGCAATCTGTTTCACAGCATATTCCTGCTTTCCAGCATGATGCTGGGCAGGAGCTGGCTATCCCCTTTCATACATTACAACAGAGACTGCTCTGCAAAAGCATTTCATTGGCTGCAAAGAATCCTGGAACATCCTGACGTCAAACAAAAAGGTGAGCTCTTTCTCTTTGTTTTCCAAATGAATTTGCACATCCATCGAATCTTGGAAGGTCTGGTGATGGTGTTATCATGGGGATCATAAAAGATTTGTTAACCACATTACTAAGTTTGTTAATATCTGGATTTTAGGTTGAGAAGAATCAGGCGGTGGTTATTAATGTTCTGAGCACTTATAAAGGGAGCACCAGTCACAATGTCTGGTGAGGAGGGGTAGGAGGAAGGAGATAGGAGAAAGGAGAAGTAAGATTGAGTAATCAATAAAGTCTATCCAAAAAAAAGGTACCTTGGTTTTCTGTCTCACTGACTTACTGGATCCAGACTGACAGATGCAGTACTTTGTTTCAATAGGCCCACCGGTTAGTGAATGCAGAAAAGGAGCATTATGGCGCCTGGTTAGTGAGGGGAAGGCATGGCTGGACAGTGAGGGAGTAAAGTGGTAGTTGGGTGAGGGGATAGAGTGCCAAGATGTTAGAGGATGGAATGGCTGGTGGATGGGAGTGAGAGCTTTCAGCTCAAAGGTCATAGGAATATAGAAACATAGAAGATGGGAGCAGGAGGAGGCCATTTGGCCCTTCGAGCCTGCTCCGCCATTCACCATGATCATAACCGATTGTCCAACTCAATTGCCTAATGCAGCAATCTCCCCATAACCTTTGATCCCATTCACCCCAAGTGCTATATCTAGCTGCCTCTTGAATACATTCAACATTTTGGCGTCATCTACTTCCTGAGGTAATGAATTCCATAGGCTCACCACTCTTTGGTGAAAAAATGTCTCATCTCCATTCTAAATGGTCCACCCCAAATCGTCAGGCTGTCACCCCTGGTTTTGGACACACCCATCATCAGGACCTTCCTCCCAGTAGGTAGAAGGGTGAGTCTGGTTGGAGGAGGGTTGAGAATGATCAGGGAAGTGTGGAGTTGGGTCAGGTATTGACGAAGATGGAGTCATGGGGAGGGTGTCAGGTTCATGGAGTGTCAGAGGGATATCAGGTGTTAATGGAAAGAGGGCTGGGAGTGGATGGATGGTGCATGGAGGAGGGGAGGTTGGAGGTGTTGAGATTTGGGTAGGGGTGTCACGTCTGTGGAACAAGTCCGCAGGGTCAAAGACAGGAATCAGAGTCATGTCAGGTTTGGGAAGGGTGTCAAATGTCCATGAATGTTCTGGGAGAATTGGAGGTCAGGGTCACTAAGGGGGCCAGGTGTCTGTTATGATTTGGACAGGATAGTCAGGGCACGGAATAATGGTGTTCTGGGAATGGGGGAGGAAGTTCGAATTGATATATAGCCAGGAGTTGGAGCAGGCTGTAATCACTCTACCTTTTCCTGGCTGACTATTAAAGTAAGTCAGTCAGAACCCATTGATATTTCCAACTCGAACTCACAGATGGGGATGTCTGCTAGGGGTTCCTGATATGGAGGAACTGGCCAAAGGAAGTTTCAACTTCCTGGAAAATTCCCTTGCAGTCAGTGGCATTGGCACTTCTGCTTGGTCAGAATACACAGCTCCCATCTACACTTCAGCAACAACAACCTTCCCATCAGAGGACCCAGAGACATTTATTGTTGTGGGAGTTTGATGCATAGCAGGAAATGTGTGAACTTTTATTAAATACCAAAAATTGGCAAGAAGCTGCTAAATAAGCCTTTTTTTTACTGCACTGGGATTGTGGCCGCCATTCTATACTGTAACTATCTGATCATTAGATCTGCAAAGACTTGAGTACAAAATGATAGCCACATTTGCTGTAAAACTCCAAAGGCTGCATCATGCAATCTTCCAGTTAACAGATGACTGCTAATACTTTGTTAATTATTAGCCACGGTAAAAATATTTTATTCTTCTGATCATGCAAGAGAAGCTAAATATCATTGCGGTTAAAACATGATGTAATGCTTGGTACCTATCATTAGTAACTTGTTGGAGAGTGTTACTAGCCAATCCTCTTTCTTATGATTATTTCAGGAGCTGCTCAGTTATCTGTGATGGAGGACAGACCATGAATATGTCTCCACAGAAAAAGTTCTTGACTGAAATAACAACGTAAGGTTTAATACATCCTCAAAACAATGTCTACATGGAGGCATATATGAGGCAATAAGACAGATCTTCAAGAGGTAGCTGTTCCCAACTTTTCTCTGCCTGATGCTCCAGCCGTTCTGTGTTATATATTAAAATAGTTTAGCTCATAGATTAACCCTTTCACATCTATTATCTCACACAGCATTTGCCCTTTCCGTTATTAAGGTATTTCCCATTTACAGAAGCAGGGATCACAGTTTATGGGTATAGAGTAGGCCATTTCTTCATTCACAAAGTGGTGAGCCTGTGGAACACTGTTTTACAACAGGGATGCTGTGTTTCAGGAGGCAGTATTGTCCCAGTTGAAGTGGTATCCTTCCTCATCCATATGTGAGGATACTAGTGAGAGAGGGTCATGTCTTCAACATGGTAGTTATTAGACAATAGACAATAGGTGCAGGAGTAGGCCATTCAGCCCTTCGAGCCTGCACCGCCATTCAATATAATCATGGCTGATCATTCCTAATCAGTATACTGTTCCTGCCTTATCTCCATAACCCTTGATTCCACTATCTTTGAGAGCTCTATCCAACTCCTTCTTAAATGAATCCAGAGAGTGGGCCTCCACTGCCCTCTGGGGCAGAGCATTCCACATAGCCACCACTCTCTGGGTGAAGAAGTTTCTCCTGAGCTCTGTCCTAAATGGTCTACCCCATATTTTTAAGCTGTGTCCTCTGGTTTGGGACTCACCCATCAGTGGAAATATGTTTCCTACTGCCAGAGTGTCCAATCCTTTCATAATCTTATACGTCTCAATCAGATCCCCTCTCAATCTTTGAAACTCAAGGGTATACAAGCCCAGTCGCTTCAGTCTTTCAGTGTAAGGTAATCCTGCCAGTCCAGAAATTGACCTTGTGAACCTACGCTGCACTCCCTCAATAGCCAGAATGTCTTTCCTCAAATTTGGAGACCAGAACTGCACACAGTACTCCAGGTGTGGTCTCACCAGGGCCCTGTACAGCTGCAGAAGCACCTCTTTGCTTCTACACTCAATTCCTCTTGTTATGAAGGCCAGCATGCTATTAGCCTTCTTCACCACCTGCTGTACGTGCATGCTTAACTTCATTGACTGGTGTACAAGAACACCCAGATCTCTCTGTACTGCCCCTTTACATAAATTGATTCCATTGAGGTAGTAGTCTGCCTTCCTGTTCTTGCTACCAAAGTGGATAACCATACATTTATCCACATTAAACTGCATCTGCCATGCACCTGCCCACTCACCTAACTTGTTCAGGTCACCCTGTAATCTCCTAACATCCTCATCACATTTCACCCTGCCACCCAGCTTTGTATCATCAGCAAATTTGCTAATGTTATTGCTGATACCATCTTCTATATCATTAACATATATTGTAAAAAGCTGCGGTCCAAGCACGGATCCCTGCGGTACCCTACTGGTCACTGCTTGCCATTCCGAAATGGAGCCGTTTATCACTACCCTTTGTTTCCTAATAGCCAACCAATTTTCAATCCAATCTAGTACTTTGCCCCCAATACCATGCGCCCTAATTTTACTCACTAACCTCTTGTGTGGGACTTTATCAAAAGCTTTCTGAAAGTCCAGGTACACTACATCTACTGGATTTCCCTCGTCCAACTTCATAGTTACATCCTCAAAAAATTCAAGAAGATTAGTCAAGCATGATTTACCCTTCATAAATCCATGCTGACTCGGTCCTATCCTGTTACTTCTATCCAGATGTGCAGTAATTTCATCCTTTATAATAGACTCCAGCATCTTTCCCAGACTAACTGAGGTCAGACTAACTGGTCTATAATTTCCTACTTTCTCTCGCCCACCTTTCTTAAAAAGTGGTATAACATTAGCCACTCTCCAATCCTCAGGAACCGACCCGGAATCTATTGAACTCTGGAAAATAATCACCAAAGCATCCACGATTTCCCGAGCCACCTCCTTCAGTACCCTGGGATGCAGACCATCAGGCCCCAGAGACTTATCAACCTTCAATTACAATGAATTCATAGTACTGGGACTTATACAGTTAATGGTAAGGCCTTGGGTAGGGTTGTTGAACAGAAATACCTGGGGTTCAGATACATAGTTCTTGGAAACGTCTGGCAGGGGTAGACAGGATGGTTCAGAAGGCAGTTAGCACTCTTGCTTTCATTGAGTACAGAAATAGGGAGGTCATGTTGGGGTTGTAAAGGACATTGGTGAGACCACTTTTGGATGCACTACTGTAGGGAGGATATATTATTAAATTGGAGAGGGTTCAGAAAAGATTTACCAGGATGTTGCTGGGAATGGAGGGTTTGAGTTAAAAGGATAGACTTGATCAGTTGGGACTTTTTTCAGTGGAGCATAAGAGTTTGAGGAGTGACCTTATAGTTTATAAAAGATGAGGTGCATAGATAAGGTGAACAGCAAGGGTCTTTTCCCAAAGATGGGTGAGTTCAAAAATGTGGGACATATTTTTAAGGTGAGAGGAGAAAGATTAAAAGGGGACCTGAGGGGCAACTATTTCACGCAGAGAACGGTGCATATGAGGAATGAACTGCCAGATGAACTGATAGTTGTCAGTGCAGTTATAACATTTAAAAGACATTTGGATAGGTACATGAATGGGAAAGGTTCAGAGAGATAAGAGCCAAACACAAGCAAGTGGGACTAGTTTAGTTTGGGAAACTTGGTTGGCATGGATGAAACTGGCTTGAATGACTTAATGACATTGTGACTCTATGGATAGTTTCTGAGAGCAAGGTGTCATGAAGCCAACCAGGCAAACTATCTGGATCTGGTAACAAGGCAGGTTTAATAATGACCTCAGAGTAGTGATCATAACATGATTTAATTTAATATTCAGTTTGAGAGTGAGAAACTTGGGTCAGAAACAACTGTATAAAAACCAGAAGAGCTGCAAACGCTGTAAGTCAGAAACAAAAACAGAAGTTTCTGGAAGAGCTCAGCAAGGCTAGCAGCACCTGTGCAGAGAAATCAAAGTTAACATTTCAGGACCAGTGACCCTTCCTCAGACCCATTCTAAGGAAAGGTCACTGGACCTGAAATGCTAACTTTGATTTCTCTTCACAGATACTGCCAGACCTGCTGCGCTGATCCAGCAACTTCTCTTTTTGTTTCAGAAACAACTGTGTTTAACTTAAATAAAAGGAATTACAATGAAATGAGGTGAGAGTTAGATGAAGTAAACTGGGTGGATTGATTAGCAGGCAGTGGCAGACATTGAAGGAGATAATTCATGACTCTCAGCAAAAATACATCCCAGTAAAGAGGAAAGATTTTAAGAGAGAGATGAATCAAACATGGCTAACCATGGAAGTTAAAGAGAATATTGACTTGAACGAAAAAGCAGATAAAGATGCCAAAGTGAGTGATAGCCCTGAAGACTGGGACCAGTTCAGAATCCAGTGGAGAACTAAAAATGTAATAAAGACAGAGAGAATAAACTACAAGGGAAAACTAGTGAGGAATATGAAAATTGACAATAAGAGCTCCTTTAAATATATAAAAATGAAAAGAGATCTGAATGAACATAGGTCCCTTAGAAAGTGAATCTGGGGAGATGGTTTTGGGGAACAAGGAAATAGCAGAGAAGTTAAGCCGATGTTTTACATCAGTCTTTAAAGTGGAAGATACTTAGAACATTCCATTAATATTGAAGAATACTCAAGGACTTGAGGCTACTTGTGTACAAAACACAGAAGGTTAGCACATAGGGTAGCAAGTAATTAGGGAGGCTAATGGAATGTTGACCCTTGTTTCAATGGGTTTAGAGTATAAAATTAGGAAAATCTACCGCAACTGTACAAGGTGCTGGTGAGACTGCATCTGCAGTAGTGTGAGCAACTTAACTCCTGTTATTTATGGAAGGACATAATTTCATTGGAGGCAGTTGAGGGAAGGTTCACGAGGCTGACCCCTGGTATGGATGGATTGATATTGGAACAAAGGCAAAACTGGTTGGACTCTACTCAGTGGACTTTAGAAGAATGGGCGGTGACTTCACTGAAAGAGATAGGATTCTGAAGAGGCTTAACAAGGTAAATGCTGAGAGAATGTTTGCCCTCATGGAAGAGTTTATGAGCAGAGGACAATAAAAGGGTGCCAATTTAAGATTGAGATGATAAGGAATTTCTTCACTCAAAGTGTTGTGAGTCTTTGGAATTCCTTGGCACAGGGAGCTATGAGGGCAGAGCCCTTCTGCCTATTTAAGGCTGAGATAGATAGATTCTTGATCATTTGGGGAATCGAGGGTTACGGGGAAAGGGCAGGAAAGTGAACATGAGGAATGCCAGGTCACCCGTGATCCTACTAAATGGTTGAGCAGGCTTGAGGGACTGAATGACCTCCTCCTATTCATATTAAATTATGTTCTTCCGGTGACCAGGGAAGAGTCAGGCAAGTGAAGTGACAAATCAGAGATAGTGAAGGGGGCGACTTAAGATGGTGATGACGAAGCGCTGGGTGACATTAGTGTCCATGTGCAACATGATGCTGTGTTTTCAAGTAGTGTCTTCAATGGGCAGCACATAAAAGTGAAATAGCGTGGTGGGGAGATGGGGGCAGGGAAAGGTCTTTGATGGACATCAGACATAACAGAGTGAGAGTGAGAAAAGAAGCCCGAGCATGAGAAATGTGTCATGAACACATTGCAGGAGATTTAATCTTGAGCAATAAATGAAGTGAATAAACATGGTTATGCTGCTAAGGTGGAAGATTCAGGTTTTGGATCCCAAAGCTCAGCCACCAAATCAGACACTTTTACACTGAATGGATGCCAATAACACCTCGGGAGAAACAGATTAAATGTGTCAATAAATAGCCAGCCAGATGGTGCTGAAAGAGAGCTTTCCAATACACAGGGCACAGGGACAAGTTCTAGGACAGACAGAAGGTGTATGAGAAGAAGATATTGTACCTAAACTGGATAGATATTAATTGCCTTTACAGAGAAGGAAATGAGAACTGATAAAAGATTTTAGCCACAAACATAGAGAATGCGAGAGAAACCCAACAGTCTAACAAGAGAGTTTTGAAGAGTCATTTCTGACTTGAAACATTAACTCTGTTTCTCTCGACATTTATGTTGCCAGACCTGCTGAGTTTGTCCGGTACTGTCTGTGTTTGTTTCAGATTTCCAGCATTTGTAGCATTTTGCCTTTATTGCCAAATTTCAGCCCTTTGTACAGAGAGAAAGGATATAGTGCTCAAGTAGATTGGATTTTATTATGAAGAGGTGACTGTCGTCATAGGCAGAAGAAGGTCTGTCGATATTTTACTGCTCCTTGGATGCTGCCTGAACTGCTGTGCTCTTCCAGCACCACTAATCCAGAATCTGGTTTCCAGCATCTGCAGTCATTGTTTTTACCCTGTCGATATTATATAGATGAACTTGCAGAAAATATTTGAGAAGCCCCTCCTGTAGGCAACTGGCTGAAATTGTAGCCCATGGAATTCAAGACAAATTACTGACCTGGTTTGCAAATTCGCTGAATGCAAATAAAAAAAGGGTAGGTTTTTCTTTATTCTTTCATGGGATTTGAGTCGAATCATGTCCAAGGGCTGTCACAGTCACCACATCTCTGGAATTCAGCTCTTTGTCCATGTTTGAACCAAGGCTGTGCTGAGGTCAGGAGCTGAGTGGCCCTGGTGGAACCCAAACTGAGCATCACTGAGCAGGTCATTGCTGAGCAGGTGCTACTTGATAGCACTGTTGGTGAAACCCTCCATGTGCTGATTAATCAGGGTGTAATTGTCTGGGTTGGATTTGTCTTTCTTTTTGTGTACAGGGGCAGAACTAGGCAATTTTCCACATTATCTGGTGGATGCCACAGTTGTAGCTATACTAGAGCAGCTTGGTAGCAGAGGCTTTCAGTACTATTGCTAGGATGTTGTCAGGACCCTTAGCCTTTGCACTGTCCAATGCCTCTAACCATGTCTTAATATCATGTGGAGTGAATCAAAATGGCTGAAGTCTTGCATCTGTGATGCTAGAAACCTCTGGAAGAGGCCAAGGTGGATCATTCACTCAACAGCTCTGGCTGAAGATTGTTGTGAATAGCCCTATCTTTTGCATTGATGTGCTGGGCTTCCTCACCATTGAGGATGGAGATGTTTGCAGAGTGTCCTCCTCTATTGAGCTGTTTGGGCGCCCACTACCATTCGCAACTAGATGTGGCAGGACTGCAGAGCCTGGATCTGATCGGTTGAGCTGTTGATTTATTTAGCTATGTCTATTACTTGTTGCTTGTGCTGCTGAGAATACAAATAGTCCTGATGTGCAGCTTCACATCTTTCCATCTCTCCTTTGGCATTCACGTCTAACAGCTATGACTGCATCCATATTGTAAAGGTAGATAAAGAGATTTGTTTCATGCAGTGAGTTATGATTTGGAATGCACTGCCTGGCAGAAGAGTAAACAAAAATTTAACAGTAACTTGCAAAAAGCAATTACATTCATACTTGATGTGAAACGTTCGCTCAGTTATAGCAGAAAAACAAGGAAGTGAGACGACTTGGAGAAGTATCTCGAAGAACTGATTCTGACACAATGGGCCAAATCGCCTCTTTTTTCATTTATTCACAAGATGAGGACATCACTGGCTTGGCCAGCATTTAGTTGCCACCCTAATTGCCCAGAGAGCAGTTAAGAGTCAACCAAATTGCTATGGGTCTGGAGTCATATGTAGCCAGACCGGGTAAGGATGGCAATTTCCTCCCCTAAAAGACATTACTGAACCAGATGGGCTTTTCCAATAATTGACAATGGTTTCACAGTCATCATTAGGCTCTTAATTTCAAATTGTCTTTTCTTAATTGAATCTAAATTCTACCACCTGCTGTGGTGAGATTTGAACTCAGGTCCCCCAGAATATTACACAGGTTTCGGGATTAACAGACTAGCAATACTACCTACAGGTCATCACCTCTTTTGATCACAGATGACTGCATGAGTCAAATTATTGGCACTACTAGTTCATAAACAACTGAAATTCTGATGCCACAGTCGATCAAGTCAACACAATGAATTGATTGAATTGTTCGCTGCAACATTTTACAGAAATTAGAACAAACACAGAGAGTGTTGAAGAAACTCAGCAGCTCTGGCAGCATTCAGGGGGCAGCACGGTGGCTCAGTGGTTAGCACTGCTGCCTCACAACACCAGGTGTTCCAGGTTCGATTCCAGCCTCAGGTGGAATTTGCACATTCTGCACAATTTGCACAGCCCCAGTCTGTGTGGAATTTGCACATTCTCCCTGCGTCTGTGTGAGTTTCCTGTGGGTGCTCTGGTTTCCTCCCACAGTCCAAAGATGTGCAGGTCAGGTGAATTGGCCATGCTAAATTGCCCATAGTTTTAGGTGCATTAGTCAGAGAGAGATGGGTCTGGGTGGGTTACTCTTCAGAGGGTCGGTGTGGACTGATTGGGCTGAAGGGCCTGTTTCCACACTGTAGGGAATCTAATCTAATCTGTGAAGAGAGAAACAAAGTTACTGTTTTGAGTCCCATATCAGAACTTTCAATTCAGTTCCTTCAGATTTCCGGCATCCACAGTAATCTGCTTTCATCATAGAAATGTGGCTTTAAATTTCATGTGCTCTGACTTGTATTTCACAGCAAGGGTTTACCATTGAGGAGGGAATTAGTCAGGAGGGAGTGACATTGTACTGAAAGCCAAAAAAAAAGTTTATCAGATTTCGAATTGGATATTACACCACCGTTAGAATTTCTTGAAAGGTAAGAATTCTGTTGTCATGAATGAAACAGGATAGGACCTTGGGCAAGCGGACATTAGGACCCGAGGAGTCATTTTGCCAACAGCGGCCTCTTAAATGGTCACTACTGAGGGATGACAGGATGACAACTCGCAGAACAGCTCAGGGAACATCTCTGAGAGATAAGCACCAAACAAACCCATTGCCCCTTGGCCAACCACTTCAAATCCCCCTCCCACTCCACCAAGGACATGCAAAACCTGGGGCTCTACTACTGCCAAATCAAAGCCACCTGCCAACTGGAGCAAGTACGCCCCACCTTCTGTCTTGTGGTCCTCCAACCACACGGCACCAACATCGACTTCACTGGTTTCCAAATCTCCCCTCCCTCCACCTCATCCCACATCCAACCCTCCATCTCGGCACCACGCTTTTGACCTGTCCTACGTGTCCATTTTCCTTCCCACCTATCTGCTCCACCCTCCTATCCGACCTATCACTATCATTCCCCACCTGCATAGAACATAGAAAAATACAGCACAGAACAGGCCCTTCGGCCCACGATATTGTGCCGAACATTTGTCCTAGCTTAAGCACCCATCCATGTACCTATCCAATTGCCACTTAAAGTTCGCCAATGATTCTGACTCTGCCACTCCCACAGGCAGCGCATTCCATGCCCCCACCACTCTCTGGGTAAAGAACCTACCCCTGACATCTCCCCTATACCTTCCACCCTTCACCTTAAATTTATGTCCCCTCGTAACACTCTGTTGTACCCGGGGAAAAAGTTTCTGATTGTCTACTCTATCTATTCCCCTGATCATCTTATACACCTCTATCAAGTCACCCCTCATCCTTCTCCGTTCCAATGAGAAAAGGCCTAGCACGCTCAACCTATCCTCGTACGACCTATTCTCCATTCCAGGCAACATCCTGGTAAATCATCTCTGCACCCTCTCCAAAGCTTCCACATCTTTCCTAAAGTGAGGCGACCAGAACTGCACACTGTACTCCAAATGTGGCCTAACCAAAGTCCTGTACAGCTGTAACATCACTTCACGACTCATGAATTCAATTCCTCTGCTAATGAACACCATAGGCCTTCTTACAAGCTCTATCCACCTGAGTGGCAACTTTCAAAGATTTAAGAACATAGACCCCAAGATCCCTCTGCTCCTCCACCTTACTAAGAACCCTACCGTTAACCCTGTATTCCGCATTCTTATTTGTCCTTCCAAAATGGACAACCTCACACTTGGCAGGGTTGAACTCCATCTGCCACTCCTCAGCCCAGCTCTGCATCATATCTAAGTCCCTTTGCAGCCCTCCTCACTATCCACTACTCCGCCAGTCTTGGTATCATCTGCAAATTTACTGACCCACCCTTCGACTCCCTTTTCCAAGTCATTAATAAAAATTACAAACAACAGAGGACCCAGAACTGATCCCTGCGGAACTCCACTTGTAACTGGGCTCCAGGCTGAATATTTACCATCTACCACCACTCTCTGACTTCGACCGGTTAGCCAGTTTTCTATCCAACTGGCCAAATTTCCCTCTATCCCATGCCTCCTGACTTTCCGCATAAGCCTACCATGGGGAACCTTATCAAATACCTTACTAAAATCCATGTATACTACATCCACTGCTCTACCCTCATCCACATGCTTGGTCACCTCCTCCTGCATCTACCCATTCCCTTCCCAGCTACCTTCCCTACAGCCCCACATCCATCCCGATTTATCTCTCAGCCCCATTCCCCCTCCACATTCCTGATGAAGTGCTTATGCCTGAAACATTGAGTCCCCTGCTCCTCAGATGCTGCCTGACCTGCTGTGCCTTTTCCAGTGCCACATGTTTCGACTCTGACTCTCCAGCATCTGCAGTCCTCACTTTCTCCTGACTACTGAGCCCACTACGCAACTGAGTAGAATGGTCCACCTCACTGAGCTGCTGGACCATTAGAGAGCTTGGCAGCCTCAGCAGCACTGTCGAGAGTGGTTGATACTGCAGGGAGAAGCTAGCTACCTGACGAAGGAGCAGCTAGTGCTTCCAAATAAACCTGCTGGACTTTAACCTGGTGTTGTGAGATTTTTAACTTTGTGCACCCCTGTCCAAAACCAGCACCTCCACACCAGGGAGAGAAAGGCAGTGCTTCCATGGTCATGTCTGCATTTATTTACCATGCCAAGAACAAGCAGGCCACCTCAATAGTTGCAAGTGTTCTCGTGGTCTCTGTTGGCTTGGAATAGGCGCAGAGCAGCTGATGGAGATGAGAATGTGTGGAAGGGGAATGATCAGCAAGTTTGTGGATGACACAAAGATTAGCAAGGTTGTTCACAGTGTGCAACAAGGTCTTAGGTTACAAGAGGATATGAACAGATTGGTCAGATTCGCAAATGTAACCCGAAAAAGTGTGAGGTGATACACTTTAGAAGATATAACAAGACAAGGAAGTACTCAATGAATTGCAGGACACTAGAAAGCGCAGAGGAACTGAGGAACCATAGGCTGTTTATCCACAGATCACTGAAGTCGGCAGGGTAAGTTAGTAGGGTAGCGAACAAAGCCTATGGAACACTTGCCTTTATCAGTTGTGGCATAGAAGCGAAGAGCAGGAGGTCATGTTGGAGATGTACATTACTTTGGTTAGGCCATAGCTGGAATATTGCATACAGCTCTGGTCATCACATTTTAGGAAGAATGCGATTGCACTGGAGGGGGTGCAGAGGAGATTCACCAGGATGTTGCCTGTGATGGAACATTTCAGCAATGAAGAGAGGCTGGAAAAGCTCAGATCATTTACTTTAGAGCAAAGGAGGCTGAGAAGGGAGCTGACTGAAGTGTTTAAGATTATGAAGGGAATGGACAAGTTGGACAGGAAACAGCTTATTTCCCTTTGTTGAATAATGAGAGGGTATAATTTTAAGGTGAAGAACAGTAGGTTTAAAGGGTTTTGAGGAAATGACTTTTCCACCCAGATGGTGGTAAGGGTTGGATTGCACTGCTTGGAAGGGTAATTGAGACAGGAAATTTCACAACGTTTAAAAAAAAAACCTCTGAAAAATATATGGATGCATTCTTGAAATATCATAACCTTCAAGGCTATGGGCTAAGTGTGGGAAAGTGGGATTAGTGTAGGTAGGTGGACATAGACCTGATGGGCCAAAGGGTCTCTTCTGCCTCTATGACTCTTTGATTCTTCAAAGCAGACCACCCTCGTCATCTGCAAAGAGATTGCTAAGGTTTAACTGGTCGTCTCTCCACACTACCGTAACCCCTCTATTAAAATGAGAGTGAGGAATGTTTAAATTAAATTAGTTTGCCATTAAATTGACACCCCACCTCTGATCAGTGGACATCCACACACTTTAGCATCACAGATCTCTGGCCATGGCAATGGGAAGACATCAGACAAGCTCTTTTCGCTGCTGTTTTCCAAGGCCTCCTATCTTCTCATCTATCTCCAGGGAGCTGAGAAATCAAATCGCATTTGTCTCGAACTAGTTAATTCTCTCTGCACAAGATTAGATTAGATTAGATTACATTACAGTGTGGAAACAGGCCCTTCGGCCCAACAAGTCCACACCGACCCGCCGAAGCGAAACCCACCCATACCCCTACATTTACCCCTTACCTAACACTACGGGCAATTTAGCATGGCCAATTCACCTGACCTGCACATCTTTGGACTGTGGGAGGAAACCGGAGCACCCGGAGGGAACCCACGCAGACACGGGGAGAACGTGCAAACTCCACACAGTCAGTCGTCTGAGTCGGGAATTGAACCCGGATCTCTGGCGCTGTGAGGCAGCAGTGCTAGCCACTGTGCCACCTTGCCGCCCTGCCAAACCTGCTGAGATTTTCCAGCTCTTTCCGTTTTGATTTCAGATTTATGGGATATGCAGCATCTCCTTCTATATCTTACAAGTCTCAATTCATTATAGGACCATAAGAAACAGGAGCAGATTTAGGCCATTCACCCTATCATATCTGTTCTACCATTCAATCATGTTTCTCAACCCTGTTCTCCTGCTTTCTCCTCAAAACCCTTGATCCCCTTCCTAATCAAGAACCTATCTCACAAAATGATTAAACTTTCCGAATGAAGGTAGAGGGTATCTGGAGTTGTCATGCCCATTTGTTTCACGACTGGGTTCCTCACTGATCATTCATTAAAGTAACAAAACATTCCTACCCAGCAGAGAGAGTGCGAAGCAAAAAAGGAAGAGGAAATGACTGGCAAGAACCATTCCAATTATTTTTCAAAGTAGCTTAGTCAATACATAGGAGTCTTAATCTATCTCAGCGTTAATGCACTATTAATGGGAAATGTCAGTCATAAACGGTGAGGCAACTCAAACTATTTCCCTTTTTGGATGTTGTCAAATATCTCAGTCACATTTTCATAGTCTAGGAAAACGGCAGTGATTTTTCTTTTGTGTTCCAAAATTTTGAATCTAAACCAGGCAGGCAACTATTCCTTGCCTCTGCTGTTAATCAGCTGGAATTTTAGACAAATAATAGTTTACAGCCATTTAATTGACAAAGAATGAAATAAGCATCACAAACATTTCCTGCGATTGTTGTTAGATCGGCAAAAGGGTCTCTGAAAGACGCTAAATCTGGACAAATGTCTCTGACTAACATCACCATTTTTACATTAAACTAAGACCCAACCTGAGGCAACATTACATTTGGGATTCCAAGATTCATGGATTTGTACAGCGCAGGTAAGGTCCTTTGGCCCATCTGGTCTGCACTGACGTAATCACTACTAAATGTACACTAATCCCAATTGTCCCATATCCTTGATACTTGGAGTACTTACTCCAAGGATATTTGTCGTGTAATTTTGAGCAGAAATCCCAAAAATCTAAAATACTGGACAAGACCCTGGATTTTTCTAGCATCGAAAATATTGAACAAAATCCAAAATGGCAGTGGTGGTAGAGGCAGTGTATGGGCTCCTGTGCCTGCGCTTGTCCTCTTTGCCTGTATTTTTTTCTTTCTCCTTTTTCCTTCCTCCCCTTCTTTTTTTCTCAGATTTACCTGATAAAGGCAGCTCTTCGACAGGAGGTGTCTTCAGTGGCCTCTTCAGAGGCAGCGTGGCTAAAGAGTCTGTCAGATGGGCCGGAAAAGCCTGGAGCAGGACACTGACAACCATGTGGAGTGGCCCACTGGAGGTGGCATGATGTGAGCTAGGAAGCCTGGAGCATTCACTCTCTGTGGCATAGCATGGGCTGGGGAGCCCAGAGTGGGACACACACTGCTGCATGGTGTGGGCTGGGAATCCCGGAGTGGGACACACACTGCTGCATGGTGTGGGCTGGGAATCCCAGAATGAGACACTCTCTGCTGCCTGGTATGGGCTGGGAAGCCAGGAGTGAGACACATTCTGCTGCATGGTGTGGAATGGGAATCCCGGAGTGGGACACACTCTGCAGCATGGTGTGTGCTGGGATAACCGGAGTGGGACACACTCTGCAGCATGGTGTGGAATGGGAACCCCGGTGTGGGACACTTTCTGCTGCATGGTGTGGATTGGGAATCCCAGAGTGGGACACTCTCTGCTGCATGGTATGGATTGGGAATCCCGGAGTGGGACACTCTCTGCTGCATGGTGAGGGCTGGGAAGTCTGGAGCAGGGCTCTTGTGATTTTATGTTGTAATAGTAGAGAAGGAAATGTTGGAGTCTCTTTAAGTTATCTTCTTTTTTAAAATTTTATTCCAAGTTAATATAAATGGCGCCTATGTACGGCAACGGTTTGCACTTTTCACTGTATTTGAAACTGAATACACGTGACAGAAAAAGATATTCTAAAATACTGGGCTCAAGCTGCAAACATACAACACAGCCAGAATGATTTCAGTCTGGGTCTTATTGTTCAGTCTGGAATTCCAATTTACAGCTGCGTTGTGACAGAACAATCAACCAAACCTAACACTGTCGACTGAAACTAACTTTTACACCTCAGGCTACCCAGCACAGAAAGTATGGGGCCAAATATTCAACTACAAACAGCATTAATTCAACTTCGATCTAAATCCATTCACATGCAATCGCAACGATCGGAAAACCACTTGACTTCAAAAGAATCACCGGAAGCACAGAACTGTCATGAAGCAAAGGTGCCCACAATCAGTATAATTGCAGGCCCTGGCCTCACTTGAGGCAATGATCCCCAGAATGGTTCCAAAGGGCTACCCCCAAGAGAGTGATTCTCAAGAGCAATTCCAAGAGCTACTGACACAAGTCTGTTCTGAACTAGAGAACCAACGTCAATCGAACAGGACCAGCAGACCTAAGAAAGGAGAAACTCCAGAAACCACCAACCCAACTAACACCACCAGGCCTCAGGCACACCCTGAGGTGAGAAATGGGCCCGAAAAACCAGAAAGTAAGGACTAACTGGTAGAGCCACTATGCATCCGAATGCATCGGGGGACTCAAACCCTACACTGAAGGCCTACACAGTCCAAAGTTAAAAATCACACAACACCAGGTTATAGTCCAACAGGTTTAATTGGAAGCACACTAGCCCTCCCAGTTGGGCAGTTTGCTACGAACAATGATCTGTTTGAGGTTTGGCGGTTGTTTAAAGGCAAGTAGTGGAGGTGTGGGGAAGGTCTTGGTGAGGTGCTCATCCTCATTGATAATGTGTTGCAGGTCACGAAGAACATGGCGTAATTTTTCAGCCCATGGGAAGTACTGAACAACGAAGGGTACCCTGTCAGTTGCAGCATGTGTCTGTCTCCTGAGGAGGTCATTACAGTTCCTTGCTGTGGCACGTCGGAACTGGCAGTCGATGAGTTGAGCATCGTAACCCGTTCTTGTGAGGGCATCCCTGAGTACTTCCAGGTGTCTGTCATGTTCCTTCTCATCTGAGCAGATCCGGTGTATGTGTAGGGCTTGTCCATAGGGAATGGCTGTTTTAATATGTTTTGGGTGGAAGCTGGAGAAGTGTAGCATTGTGAGGTTGTCTGTGGATTTACGGTAGAGTGTGGTGCTGAGGTGTCCGTCCTTGATGGAGACGCACGTGTCCAAGAATGAGACAGATAGTCGAGAGTAGTCCATGGTGAGCTTGATGGTGGGATGAAACTTGTTGATGTCACTGTGTAGTTTTATCAGTGACTCCTCGCCATGGGTCCAGAGGAAGAAAATGTCATTCAATGTACCTGGTGTACAATGTTTGTTGGAGATCCTGCATAGAGAAGAAATCTTGTTCGAACCTGTGCATAAAAATGTTGGCATTTTGGGGTGCAAATTTGGTCCCCAATGGCTGTTCCGTGTGTCTGGATGAAGAATTGGTTGTCAAAGGTGACGACGTTATGATCGAGGATAAAGCAGATGAGTTGTAGGATGGTGTTTGGAGACTGGCAGTTGTTGGTGTTGAGTACTGAGGCTGTTGCCGCAATGCCATTCTTGTGGGAGATGTTGGTATAGAGTGCGGAAACGTCCCTTGTGATGAGGAATGTTCCCGGTTCGACTGGTCCGTGGGTGCTGAGTTTCTGTAAGAAATCCTGTAAGTGTCGCGACAGAAGCTGGGGATCCCCTGTACAATAAGTTTCAAGATGCCTTCCACATAGCCAGAGAGATTCTCACATAGGGTCCCATTTCCCGACACGATGGGACATCCCGGTGTGTTAGCTTTGTGTACCTTTGGACGGCAGTAGAAGTCGCCTACACGAGAAGTACGTGGGATGAGGGCACGTAGGGAGCTCTGAAGGACTGGATCCAAAGTTCTGATCAGTGTGTTTAATTCTCGGATATGTTCTTTGGTCGGATCAGATGGTAGTTGCCTGTAGTGTTCCTGGTTGTTCAGTTGTCGGTACACTTCCTTGCAGTAATCTGTTCTATTCTGAATGACAATGGCTCCTCCTTTATCTGCTGGTTTGATGACAATGTTGTCATTGGTTTTGAGAGCCTGGACGGCATTGCATTGTGAACGGGTGATGTTTTGCTCTACCTTATGGGTACGGCTGATGAATCTGGCATTGATATATTTCCTGTAGCAAGGAACCGTAATGACCTCCTCAGGTCATTACGTGCTGCAACTAACAGGGTACCCTTCGTTGTTCAGTACTTCCCAGGGGCTGAAACATTACGCCATGTTCTTCGTGACCTGCAACACATTATCAATGAGGATGAGCACCTCACCAAGACCTTCCCCACACCTCCACTACTTGCCTTTAAACAACCGCCAAACCTCAAACAGGTCATTGCTCGTAGCAAACTGCCCGGTTCTCAGAACAACTCCATACAACCCTGTCACGGCGGACGCTGCAAGACGTGTCAGATTGTGGACATAGATACCATTATTACGCGTGGGAACACCTCCCACTTTGTACATGGCAGGTACTCATGTGACTCAGCCAACGTTGTCTATCTTATACGTTGCAGGCAGGGATGCCCGGAGGCATGGTACATTGGGGAAACTGAGCAAAGGCTCCGACAACGGATGAATGGGCACCGCACAACAATCAACAGACAGGAGGGTTCCCTCCCAGTTGGGCAACACTTCAGTGGTCCAGGACATTCAGCCTCGGACCTTTGGATGACCATGCTCCAAGGTGGACTTCGGGACAGGCAGCAGAGAAAAGTGGCCAAGCAAAGGCTGATAGCTAAGTTCGGTACCCACAGGGAGGGCCTCAACCGGGACCTTGGGTTCATGTCACATTACAGGTGATCACCATTGCACTACACAAACACACACACTCTCACATACACACGGACACAGGTAACACAGACGCGCACACAGACACCCACACTCCCACACTCACACATGCACCCCCTCACAGACTTAAAACACTCTGCACTCACTACACACACACACACACACACTTTCTCACATCCACAACCCCCACCCCAGACAGACACACACACACAGACCCACATGCACACATATATTTTGTGGGGTGAATTTGTACTTGCAGAGTTACATTGCACTTTGCTCAAAAACTGCATACATTCATGTAGAACTCTGAACTGCATGAATCTATGTAAAACTCTGTTATCTCACTTTTTAGATTAGAATCAATCTAAACATCAGGTCATAGACAGAGAACACAGGGGACTAATACCTTCAACATATTGTCTAGCTATCACCATTGTTAACAGCTAACCCGAGAATGCAACTTTAAAGAAAAGGTTTTGTGATTTACACATGAAAGAAGTGAAACTATCAATGTATTCTAACAGATGAAAGGCTTAACAGACAATCAATTTTTCAATTTATAATTTCAGTTACATCACAGTGTTAATTTTTGCTATAAATTCTGTGTTATGATCGAGCCCTCCACTATCACCTGATGAAGGAGCGTCGCTCCGAAAGCTAGTGTGCTTCCAATTAAACCTGTTGGACTATAACCTGGTGTTGTGTGATTTTTAACTTTGTACACCCCAATCCAACACCGGCATCTCCAAACCACGTACACAGTCCAAAGTCTTCATTGAAGCAGTGGGTACGGCAAGCTGGAATAGCCAGCTGTATTTCAATATTGTATTTTCCTCAGTGGTGATCTTAAACACCCGAGACCTCAAAGTTTCTGACCTAGCCAGTAAAGAGGGTAACGTGGATGGTTACAGTGCATTGGGATCTAAACAGTAGGAAGCCTGATTAACGGTTCTGTAATTACAATCTTTGTTTTAAGGCCTAATAGTGTTTAATTTAGCTAATACTATATTTAATAGTATTACTGCCCTCTGCACAATTGATTGAATTAATTCCACAGCGAATTGCATTTACCTTTAATTCTTGTGTTATACTTTTCTTTTGTATTGTAAATCAATACAGAGATGCCTTTGCCCTAAAATACCTGTCCACCGTCTTCTTCATTTCACCTTTGCCAAATACGTCCAGCATCTGGGGTTGATTTGAACTATGTAAAATCAGCAAATTACTGACTGGAAACCAGAACCCTTGGAACCCTCATTTTAAAGCCCCTTTTGCAGATGAGTTGTCTTCAACATAAGACATTTCAGACTGACAGCATTATCCATTAGAATGACAAGCATCTATATATTTATAACTCTGTTCTTTAAGACCCACAGACCATTCTTCTGGGTCTTTCATTCCTGTTCTATTCCCATATCCAGTCTCTCTGGATCTTTTTAATGCTCTGACAGTTTCTGTAAGGCTTTTGGTGGAAAATAACACATTAAACATCCAGCCTTTTATTTACTAATGATTATTAAATGCTTTTTCTCCAATTACATTGCAAATGAGATGCTTCTTTGAACTAATCATGCATTGCAGGTTGATACTCATAGTTCCACTTTTTCAGTGCTTTCCAAGTTGCAGGTGGGTTTTCTGTAACCACAGAGGCTTTTGAGGCTTGGTCATAAATTCTATTGAAGGCTGAGGTAGAAAGATTTTTAATCAGTAAGGTATAGGGAAAAGGCAGGAAGATGGAATTGAGGATTATCAGATCAGCCATAACTCATCGAAAGGCAGAGCAGACTCGATGGGTGAATGGCCTACCTCTGCTCATATGTCTTATGTTTATGAGACAACACAAAATGGCGTCTTTCAAAGATAATGAAAGAAATGGTCTTTCCCTTGACTGAATATGAAAATGTATTCATGTGTGAGAAGCCTAAAAAAAAATGACAGATTCACAAAGTTTTAAACTAAAACAAATCTAGGATCATTACACCTGAGCCTACGTGGCAGGGCCGATGGTAATGTACAGAGGAACCTCGATTGTCCGAAGGACACATGCGGGGAGTATTTCACTGAATTAATCGAATTCTGGATAATAGAATGTCGGATAACATAGTTTAGCCGAGCTTTGGGACCTTGTGATCTTGCCGAATAATCCAATATTCAGATAATGGAACGCCGGATAATCAAGATTCCTCTGTAGTGGTATTGTCACTGGACTAGTAATCCAGACATCTCGGCTAGTTTTCTCTGGAAATAGTTTACATTCCACCGTGGCAGATATTGAAGTTTCAATTCGACAAACTAGTCTGGAATTAAAAGCTGGCCTAATGCTGAAACTGTTGTCGACAGCTGTCAGAACCCATTTTAGGGAGGGAGAGTTATCTGACACCCTCACCTATATGGGACTCCAGATTAGCTGCAATCTGATTGATTGTTAAACCTTCCCTAATGGCCCAGAAAGCAGCTCAGTTGGATCAAACTACTTTTGTCAGAATTTGCCTGAATTTAACTGGAAGGGCCACTCAGTAGTGATCAAGGCACCAGAAAAGACAATGGCCTTTACTGTAACCTGATGATCCTGCAAAATCCTCCTTACTACCCATTTGCCATCTTGTGCCAAATTTGGATGAACTGCCTCTCCAGCTGGTCAAACAACAGCCATTTCAATATAGTCATTCTCACCAAATGCTACTTTACAGACAGACAATCTCCCTGACACCGCCATCATCATTCACATCACTGGGACAGGTTGTACCTGGCAAATGGTATATACTCTCGGGAGGTATTTTCATTAGAAGTCCTCAACATTGAGTTCAGACCTCATGCGGTCTCAAACAGGGAACATTCTGTTACTACCACACACACACACACAAACACACACACGTGCACACACACACTCCCCAAGCATCACCACCACCACCCCCTTCCCCAGCCTCATCTGATGAGTCAGTATTCTCCCACATAAAGCACCACCTGGAGGAAGAACAGAGGGTAGCAATGAAATCGAATGTACTCTGCATGGCAGGACTTCAATGTCCATCATGAAGATTGAGTTGGTAACCCCACTACCCACTGAGCTGGCTAAGTATTAACGAACATAAGCGCTAGACTTGTCCTGCAGTAGAATGTGAAGGAACTAATAAGAGGAAAGTGTACTTGCGACTTATTTCCACCAATCTACCTGCTGCAGATGCATCTCTCCATGACAGTGCTGATAACAGTGACCACCACACATTTAAAACAGGTCAAAATCTAGGCTTCACCTTGAGGACAGCCTCCATCATATTGTATTTTACCAACATTGTGCTATGTGGGAAAAATTTGAACAAATCGAGCAACTTCATATGAGGTATTCATAAGGCACTGTGGGACATCATTATCAACAGAATGACATTCAACCAAATTAGTAACCAGCATCTTCCAAATCCAGGTCCACAACATGCCCAAACTATCATTACTGTCAAGCTAGGGGATCAAATCTAGTTCAAACAGTGGTGAATGGATAACCGCATCAGGCTCACAGGAAAGTGCGATGTCAACACAGGACAACTTGCATATCAAGCAATGTACACATCAGCTAAATGATGAGCAACAGAATGGGTTAAAGATACACAGTCTTGCCATATTCAATCATGAATGAGGTTGGGGAATTAAATAACTTACTGGAGGAGGAGGATCCACGAAAAACCCCATCCCTAACAAGGGGGGAGCTCAGCACAACTGTGCAAAAGATAACTGGGGCATTTTCACATAAGCATCTTCAGCCAGAGGTGCTGTGTACACAATACATGTCATTCTCCTGGGGTGTTCACCAGCATCACAAGCGCTAACCTTCAGCCAGTTAGATTCACTCCACATGATGTCAAATGGCTGAAAATTTAAAAGATTTAAAAGCTTACAGGCCCTGACAACATTCTGGCAATAGTACTGAAAATCTGTGTTCCAAACTAGTTGTGCCCCAAGCCAAGCTGTTCCAATACAGCTACAGCACTGGCATCTACCCAACAATGTGGAAAAATGCCCAGGTATGTCATGTACACATAAAGCAGGACAAATCTAACCAGGCTAAATACCACCCAATCAGTCTAATCTTGATTATCAGTAAAGTGATAGGAGGTGTCATCAACAGTGCTATCTGTTCAGCAATAACCTGCTCAGTGACACTTCATTTGGGTTCCAAGAGGCCTACTCAGCATTATAGCATTTGTTCAAACATGGACAAAAAAATCTTAAATTTCAGGGGTGAAGTGAGGGTGACTGACTTTACATCAAGGTAACATTTGAAGGAGTGTGGACTCAAATAGCCATAACAAAACAGATAGGCAAAAATGAGAACTGCAAATGCTGGAGATCAGAATCAAGATTAGAGTGGTGCTGGAAAAGCACAGCAGATCAGGCAGCATCCGAGGAGCAGGAAAATCGACCTTTTGGGAAAAAGCCTGATAGGGCTTTTGCCCGAAACGTCGATTTTTCTGCTCCTCAGATGCTGCCTGACCTGCTGTTCTTTTCCAGCACCACTCTAATCCTAACAAAACTGATGTCAATGGGAACTGAGAAAAGGTCCTCCAGTTGGAGGAATACTCAGCATGTGAAAAAAAAAGGTTATGTTTTTGCAGACCAATTATTTCAACCACAGTACATTTCTGTAGGATTTCCTTAAGTTAGCGTATTTGGTGATTTGGTCTTCATCAGCAGCTTTTCCCTTTCTTAGAAGTGGAGATATGCATTGATGATTGCACCATGTTCAGCAACATTTGTAACTCTTCAGATACTGAAGCAGTTTGTGTTGAAATGCAACAAGACCTGAACAGCATTCAAGCATGGGCTGATAAGTAGCAAGTAACATTCATGCCACACAAGTGCCAGACAATGACTGTCTCCAACGAGAAATGCAGCATTCATTCCCCCCAATACTGACACAGAGTGTCAGAGGGCATACCATGATTAAGAAACACAAAAGCTCATCAAGGCTCCTTATGCTGCATCCTCTAATCCCATGACTTTTGTAACCTGTAACAACAAGGACAACAGAAATATGTGAACACCACCATATCTAATCTCCCCTCCAAGCCAATCGCAATCCTGACTTGGAGCTGTAACTTTGTTGCTTCAGTGTCATTGAGTCAAAATTCTTGAACTTCCTCCTGAGAGAGTTAATGGACCACAGTAGTTCAAGAAGGCAGTTCACCACTATCTTACCAAGGACATTCAGCGACAGATGATATGTGGTGCCTAGCTAACAAGTCATACGCATCCCATGAATTAATTTTGAAAGAGTGGTTCTTACCATCACTTTTGACATTCAATTGCCTTTCCATTAACCAGGAACTGAACTGGCATAATGTGTGGACTGCAGATGGTGGAGAGTCAGAGTCAAAAGGTGTAACACTGGAAAAAGCACAGCAGTGTCCGAAGAGCAGGAGAGTCGATGTTTCAGGACCTGCTGTGCTTTTTCCAGCACCACATTTTTCGACTCCAAAACTGAATTGGACTAGCCACATAAATACAGTGGCTAGACGAGTAGGTCAGAGGCTAGGAATTTGGTGATGATTACATCACTTCCTGAGTCCTCAAATTTTGTCCACCATCTACAAGTCACAAATCATAATGTGTGATGAATACTTTCCAACTGGTTGAATGAGTGCAGCTCCAACAGCACTCCAGAAAACGACACCATCCCGGGCAAAGCTGCCTGTTTATTTGGTACCACATCCACCTCCTTCAACATCTGTTCCCTTCATAAGTGTTCCCAACTCATTGCAGTCACTCACCAAGGTTCCTTCCACAAAGGCCTCAGAGGCATGGAATCACCACCACCTCCATGCTTACCTCTGAACCTGTATTCCAGCTCAGAAGGGTGAAAATGTACTAGAAATCTAGACTGACTACATCAGGAGCCACATCAAAAGTGCAGATTCTGGTTTTAATCATCAAATTGGTCAGTTTGTTGCAATGTAGAATGGAGACTGTTTAAGGAACAGTTGTTGCGAGTGATGAATAAATATGTCCCTCTGAGACAGGCAAGAAGGGGTAAGATAAAGGAGCCTTCGATGACGAGAGCGGTGGAGCTTCTCGTCAAAAGGAAAAAGGTAGCTTACATAAGGTGGAGGAAGCTAGGGCCCGGCTCAGCTCTAGAGGATTACAGGCAGGTAAGGAAGGAGCTCAAAAATGGTCTGAGGAGAGCCAGGAGGGGGCACAAGAAAGGCTTGGCAGAACGGATTAGGGAGAACACAAAGGCAATTTACACTTATGTGAGGAATAAGAGAATGGTCAAAGAAAGAGTAGGGCCGATCAGGGATAGCATAGGGAACTTATGTGTGGAGTCTGAGGAGGTAGGGGAAGCTCTAAATGAGTTTTATGCTTCTGTCTTTACGAAAGAAACAAACTTTGTAGTGAATGAAACCTTTGAAGAGCAGGTGTGCATGCTGGAATGGATAGAGATAGAGGAAGCTGATGTGCTGAAAATTTTGTTAAATATTAAGATTGACAAGTCGCCAGGCCCGGACCAGATTTATCCTCAGCTGCTTTGGGAAATGAGAAATGCAATTGCTTCGCCACTTGTGAAGATCTTTGCATCCTCGCTCTCCACTGGAGTCGTACCTGAGGACTGGAGGAAGGCAAATGTAATTCCTCTCTTCAAGAAAGGAAATAGGGAAATCCCCAGCAATTACAGACCAGTAAATCTCACGTCGGTCATCTGCAAGGTGTTAGAAAGGATTCTGAGAGATAGGATTTATGACCATCTGGAAGAGCATGGCTTGATTAAATGCAGTCAACACGGCTTTATGAGGGGCAGGTCATGCCTCACAAACCTTATCGAGTTCTTTGAGAATGTGAATAGAAAAGTTGATGAGGGTCGAGCTGTGGATGTGGTGCATATGGACTTCAGCAAGGCATTTGATAAGGTTCCCCATGATAGACTCATTCAAAAGGTCAGGAGGAATGGGATACAGGGGAACTTTACTATTTGGATACAGAATTGGCTGGCCAACAGAAGACCGCGAGTGGTAGTAGAAGGAAAATATTCTGCCTGGAAGTCAGTGGTGAGTGGTGTTCCACAGGGCTCTGTCCTTGGGCCTCTACTGTTTGTAATTTTTATTAATGATTTGGATGAGGGGATTGAAGGATGGGTCAGCAAGTTTGCAGACGACACAAAGGTTGGAGGTGTTGTTGACAGTATAGAGGGCTGTTGTAGGCTGCAGCGGGACATTGACAGGATGCAGAGATGGGCTGAGAGGTGGCAGATGGATTTCAACCTGGATAAATGCGGGGTGATGCATTTTGGAAGGTCGAAGTTGAAAGCTGAGTACAGGATTAAGGATAGGATTCTTGGCAGTGTGGAGGAACAGAGGGATCTTGGTGTGCAGACACATAGATCCCTTAAAATGGCCACCCAAGTGGACAGGGTTGTTAAGAAAGCATATGGTGTTTTGGCTTTCATTAACAGGGGGATTGAGTTTAAGAGTTGTGAGATCTTGTTGCAGATCTATAAAACTTTGGTTAGACCGCACTTGGAATACTGCGTCCAGTTCTGGTCGCCCTATCATAAGAAAGATGTGGATGCTTTGAAAACGGTTCAGAGGAGGTTTACCAGGATGCTGCCTGGACTGGAGGGCTTATCTTATGAAGAGAGGCTGATTGAGCTCGGACTTTTTTCATTGGAGAAAAGGAGGAGAGGGGACCTAATTGAGGTATACAAGATAATGAGAGGCATAGACAGAGTCGATAGCCAAAGACTATTTCCCAGGGCAGAAATGGCTAACATGAGGGGTCATAGTTTTAAGCTAGTTGGAGGAAAGTATAGAGGGGATGTCAGAGGTGGGTTCTTTACACAGAGAGCTGTGAGAGCAACGAATGCGTTTCCAGCAGCAGTTGTGGAAGCAAGGTCATTGGGGACATTTAAGAGACTGCTGGACATGCATATGGTCACAGAAATTTGAGGATGCATACATGAGGATCAATGGTCAGCACAACATCGTGGGCTGAAGGGCCTGTTCTGTGCTGTACTGTTCTATGTTCTAAAGGGACTTGCAGTTTCCTTTTTCAATTAACTCAAAACTAACTTGTTCATTAGAAATAAACTTATGCTTTAAACTCCTGCCAGACTAGTTAGCAACAATGAAGAAGTAAACTACATTCCTTCCAATCCTAACACACACACACATGCATGGTGATATACAGACAAGAAGGGACAGACAGCTCTACAGAGCATTTATGAGTGAAAAAACAGGGAAAACACAATCGATCATGAGTCAGAGAATTGAATTCTGGGTATTAACTCCTGAGTACATTTAGCCAGATAACCAACACATCCCCTCACTCCTTACTTCTTACACCTCATTCCCTTGTTGTACAAAGCAAAGCTTTTGTAAGGGTTAATATTGGAAATTAAGCATTAAGTTCCAACTAATCTGACAAAGACATAAGGATTTGGATAGGGAAAGAAAAGAAACATTAGGATCTTGTATGATTAAGGACCATAATTGCTGGTCTTCCAGTGTTCAAAATAGCATCTCACCATGGTAATGAAAGGTGTATCATTATCAACATCATGTATTTTAAAATTTAGATCTTGCACTAATGGTATAGGTGTATTTATCCATAGAAGAGAATCCCTACAGTGTGGAAACAGGCCAGTTGGTCCAACAGGTCTGCACGGACCCTCCAAAGAGTATTTCATGCAGACCCATTCCCCTAGACTAATGCATCTCAACACCATATCCCTGAACACCATGGGCAATTTAGCAATTTGTGAAGAGATTTACAATTTAATTAAGTCAATCATTTCAGAAAGATGAGTTCACATCCCATTTGTCAGGTGACTGTAAGGACCCCTGGAGTGTGAATGGAAGTTTGTTTATATTGTGGATGTTTACAGTGGTAGAGTGAAAACATTGGGCCATTAGTTGAGGCAAAAACTAAGATAAACAAGTTTTATTTTAAAATATTGCTTAAAAGCTTTTGAGTTTAGTTCAAAGCAGATCTGTCTGACAACAGAGGCACTTATAGTCTCTCCTTGAGAAGGAGATAATTCATGAGAGTTCAGGAAAAAATGCCTCAGTGAAAGGATGTAATTTGTAAAAGTTGCAGAACAGGAGAAATTTGACAACTCAAGTAAGACATCTCCCAACTCAGTAGACAGAAACTAAGATAAATGAATTAAGTCAAACCTATAGATTAGGACAAGGAAGAAAATGGTCTTTGAGTTTTCATTAAATATAAGGTGATAATATTAAGGAGTAGATGGGACATTATTTTGCAGTGTTTTGAAATGTTTCAGTCTGTGTTATACTTATGTGGCATGGTTTGGTTTATTTTGTTTCTATTTATTTTGTGTAATAAACATCTGTTTGCACAGAATCACAGAATTGTTAGACACGGAGGGTGGCCTATCATGCTAGTTGAGCCACCATTACCTAGTGCCAACCTCCTGCTATTCCCAATTGCTCTGGCGTGTCACTTCAATTCAAATGATCATCCAATGCCATCTTGAATGTTTCAGTTGAACCAGTCCCCACCACAGCGCCAGGCCGTGCATTCTGGGCACACACTGAGTGAGAACATTTTTCCTCACTTCACCTTTGCTTCTTTTGAAGATCACTTTACATCTAAGCAATCTTGTTATTGTTCCTTTTACAAGTGGAAGTAGTTTCTCCCTCTCTACTCTATCCAGCCTGCACATAATTTTGTAAACCACTACTAGATCTCCTCTTAACCTTCTTTTGTCCAAGGAGAGCAATCCTAATTTCCTCAATCTGTCCTCACAACTGAAGGTCCTCATCTTTGGAACCATTCTTGTAAACCGTGTCTGCGTCTTCTCCAAAGCACTTAGATCTTCCCTCTGATGTTGTGCACAAAACTATACAACAAGTGTCTTACACAAGTTCATCAATACCTCCTTGACTTGTACTATATGCCCTTATTGATAAAACTGACAACTGCTTTTCTTACTGTTCTCTCTATCTGTCCTACCACTTCCAATGATCAAAGCACATATGCATCCACGTCTCTCTGTTACTGCGTCCTGCTTAGAATTCTATCCCTTATTTATTTTGTAATTCAATGTTCTTCCTGCCAAAGTCCATCACCTCACATTTCTCTGCATTGAAACTCATCGACCAAGTAGCTGCCTATTCCATCAATGTGCCACTGTCCTTTTGGAGTTCTGTAGTGGCCTCTTCCCATTTAAAATTCTTCCAAGTTTTGTGTCACCTGCACAGCAACTATCCTCTACACAGCAAGATCCAGATCATTAGCAACAACAAAAACAGAAGTTGCTGGAAAAGCTCAGCAGGTCTGGCAGCACCTGTGAAGAGAAATCAGAGATAACGTTTTGGGTCCGGTGACTCTTCCTCAGAACATTAATATGTATCTTCTGATTTGTTAATATGTATCAGGAAAAACAAAGGTTCTAATGGGGAACTTCACAACAAGCCTTTCTCCAGCCTGAAAAAGATCTATTGAACATTAATCTCTGTTTCCTGCTTTGTATCCATGTTGCTACTGACCCTTTTATTCCATAATCTAGAATATTCCTCACAGGTTTTTTTTTCTAAATCCCTTGTTTATTTTGTCTCTGAGGAGATTCCCCTGGTTATATATGTTTTTCCCTCACCCATGTATTACCGCCTGACCCTCACTAGTTTATTGTGTGGCACTCTACTGTGCCTTCTGATAATTTATGTACACTATATCAGCAACGTTATCCTCACCTAGCCTTTCTGTTACCTCTTCAATATACTCAAGCGAGTTAGAGAAATATGATTTTTCCTTTAGCTCTATTGTTAAAACCTAAATCTGCAGTGTTATATGCTTATGTTTCAATGAAAGGCCACCACATTTAAAAACAAAAAATCATCAATCAAACCATATTTCATTCTGGGATCTGACATCAGCTCTGAGGGTGAGCTGCACAGGCCGTGTTGGGATGGAGTTGCAATACAAATTGGGTCAGAATCAGTAGCCCTTATCTGATCTGGATCAGAAAAAAGGATTCCAGCAAGGATTGGAAGATTTGAACATTTCTGTCATGGTTGTGCCTCTTTCATTGATCACATGAGACTGTGAAAAGTCACACTCCCGACACATTTATTTCTTGACTTTACAAATCAATTTGTTTTGTTCTGTGTTTAATGTATGCTTTGGCTGCAAATTTACCTTCTGTTAGCTTTTCCTCTTCAAAGTCACTTCCTAACAACACATCTTTCAATAGACAATTGAACAATCTGCACAGGAACAGTTAAAACGGTAGCACGAAGGAGTAACTTTGTCACTTTTTTTAATGCAACTTCAACCTCCACATAGTTTTGCTCGAAAGTAAATAAGACACATCACCCTTTCTCCACCCAATATCAACTGTTATGTAGATTGAGACCTGCAACAAATGTTGGGGAAGCCAACAAAAGGGAAAAAACAACTTGACCTCATTCTCACCAACCGATGTGCCACAGATTTTGCTGTCTATGACAGCAGTGGCTGCACAAGATTTGTCGAGACAAGGTTCTGTCTGCACACTGAGTAGACACGAAAAGTGTGGCGCTTGAAAAGCACAGCCGGTCAGGCAGCATCCGAGGAGCAGGAGAGTTGACGTTTCAAGCATAAGCTCTTCATCAGGGACGTGGCACTCCTAATGAGGAGCTTTTGCTCGAAACGTCAACTCTCCTGCTCCTCAGATGCTGCCTGACCAGCTTTGCTTTTCTATCACCACACTTTTTGAATCTGATCTCCAGCATCTGCAGTCCTCACTTTCCTTTCACTGAGCAGACTCTCTATTCTGTTTTCTAGTAGAGTTGGTTCCGATATAACACCATAGTTCCATTCTCAGGCAATCTCACGGTAGAGGAACATTGCACAATAGCCAAGCCATTTCAACTAATGGGGCCAGAATTTCATTATAGCCAATACAAGTAAGGAAAGTTCGTGTTCTACAAATAACAATCTAAATTCTTCAGTCACATTAAAGCCAATTTGTGTTGAAGAAACATGCATTATAGCAGAACAGACTGTCCTGCCATCTCACTAAATTGGATAAGTTCAGAACTGAGGCAGAAGCTTAAAGTGGGTGTCCCCCATGACTTCCTTGGACCATCTTCAGCAGCAGAATTGAACTCAAACACAGTTATTACTAAGAATTGCCATCAGACCTGGTTCACTGAGGAATGCTGGTTAATATATCAGGTGCAGAACAAGGCATATCTAAAAGAGAGATGTCAATGAACTTACATCCCTGCCCAACACCTTCATGTCTTGCTACCTCCCTGCTCCTTGAGAAGATGCATCCCCTTCATTCTCATTCTCTTTGGAAGACTACATCTTTTAGAGGAAGGAAGTCTGCAACTGACCAATACATCTTGCTCCTGTCTGAGTGTGATCACATTGGACTAATGGCCTGAGGTATCCTGGTTTGACATTGCTCCTTAGTACCGTGAGACATAAAAGCAGAAGTAAGTCATTTGGGCCAAGGATTCTGCTCCACTATTTAGTGAGATTATGGCTGATCCGATCACCCTCAATTCCTTTTCCTGCCTTTTCTCCATAATCCTTGGCTCTATTCCTGATTTTAAAAAATCGGTCTATTCCCTTGGTTGACATTCAAAACTACCTTCTATTCTAAGCGAACAATTTCTCATCCGTTGTGCTGTTGAAAATGTGAACAAAATGTTCCAAGGACACTTGTTCCATCCTTACAGAATGTTTGAATCAATGCTATCGCACCTTTCCCCAACCAACCATATCCTATGCAAGATATCATTGTCGAGAATGTGGTGCTGGAAAAGCACAGCAGGTCAAGCAGCATCTGAGGAGCAGGAGAATCAACTTTTTGGGCATAAGCTGTTCATAAGGAATGAGCTCATTCCTGATGAAGGGCCTGAAATGTTGATTCTCCTGCTCCTCGGATGCTGCCTGACCTGCTGTACTTTTCCAGCACCACACTCTCGACTCTGATCTCCAGCATCTGCAGTCCTCATTTTCTCCAAGATATTATCATTACCTACTTGAATATTTTACTGTCAAAGAATATCCCACAGCTGCAATATGAGTTTCATTGCAAGTGTGTAGGCTGGTGCACAATATTTATTTAACAGCTCTGCTATCACTTCGCAATCTGCACTGAGCTGTTTTTTGGAGATTTTCTATCATTTTAATTGCCTTCTGATGACTGATGGGGCTGAAAACTATTTTTTGTATTACTATCATAATTGTGCAGCATGTTCTTCTTAAAGATCTTTTCACCATTCAAATGTTGCCTTTCTCTTGCTTAATTGTGTTCATTTTCTCCTGTCCTCCTGTGACCTAAATTCCTTCAGTCTACAAAGTATCTTTCACTTAATTCTAATTTGCCTCAGTACAATTGTTAAATAGCCATTATGGTTTTATGTTCCCATTTCTTCTTTAGGACTGAAATGGTTTGATTGTACTTCAGAACAGTTCTACAGATGCCCATTTATCCTCAATCTTGCAAGAAAGACTATAGTGTAATGCTGAGATAAATTGCAATGGGACTCGAAGTCTCTGCTTAAGACTGTTGTGGGCACTGCTTATATGCAAAATGAGTTTAGTTAAATTAAAACTTCTCCATAATAGACTAAGGCAGAAAGAGCAGACAAGAAAGAGTCAACGTGAAATAGTCTATCAAGTTGCAGGCCAAAACTTACATTCATCAACTGAAGATGATTTTCCAGCATAGATACAGTGAAAATGCTTGTCAAAACGCTCATTTTCAGTTTGTCTTTTTTTTCACGACCCATTAACTGATTGAGACCATTTCAGCATGATGTTGAGAAGCACTTGTAAATGATGGCATTCTTAAGTGCAGATTTGCAAACAATCCATTTTCTCTTTCACATTAGTGAAAGCTCCATGTCACTTTCTTTCACAAAAGCACTTGTTTCCTTCACCTTTGTGCCTTTGTGAAGTCAAGGATTCAAAATGCTTCATTGATGTCAAACCTCTGTAGAGCATGAATTATTCCAGGGCTAGAAATCTGGATTATTTTTGGTTCTTAACTTTTACTGGTGACCCAAAAGCTCAACATTAAGTTTGAATCAAAAGGAATGAGATACTTTTCAAGGTTTGTAAGAATCCATGATACTAAAAGCTGCGTTACGTTTTGTCTTTTAGTCACACTAGAATAACTTGATGGAACATTGAACTGTAAATAGCAAATTGAGGACAGATACATATTCTTACACATTCCAAACCCTTTATTGCTACTGAGTGCTTCACTGGCATCAACTGTTTCATTGTACTACAGAAAGCCAAGCGTTGCTCAATACATATTGATCTGTTTGCGATGCCAAAAGGAAGTTGTGCTTCATTTTTTTTATCAACAATAGCAACAGAAGCATTAGAGGGGGAGAAAATAAACCATAGGGGTAAACTAGCAAGCAATATGAAATGGATGCAAACTGAAGAACAACTTGCCAAATACTCAGAAAGAAAACAAATTACATTCAGGAGCTTTTGTGTTACAAACTTTCTTTGAAGGAAAATCTGTTCTTTATATATACTGCACAGTGTTGCTCTCCTCTATAGCAGTGGAGAAAAATAAATGATTTAGTTATGTAATCCTTTATTGTTTCTGGGTCAGCATTCAAAACCACCAGACAGAAGTGGTGACTGCAGATGCTGGAGATTAGAGTCAAGATTAGAGTGGTGCTGGGAAAGCACAGCAGGAATGATGAAGGGCTTTTGCCCAAAACGTCAATTTTCCTGCTCCTCAGGTGCTGCCTGACCTGCTGTGCTTTTTCAGCACCACTCTAATCTTGATTCAAAACCACAAGCTGTATTTATAGGTCAAAGATAAGCTATTGAACTTATAGGTGTTTGCATAGTCTCATGCCCATATTCAATAACTCAGAACACAGGATGAAAATTACTGGCAGCCATTATAGATTTCCTCTCTATTACTTTAAGTGACAGTCTCACCTTAGTTTAAGGTCTGGATGTGAGTACATAACCTGATACATAACCAGGTCTGGCATCACATGTAGGTCAGACCACATAAGGAGATCAGATTTCTTATCCTAAAGGACACTATTGAGGCACAGAGATTTTTTGAACAATCAGTGATTGCTTCATTCCTGAGTCCAGTTTTCAATTCCAGATTTCGTGAAATTAGTTTTTATTTCACCTGTGCCAGGATTTGACCTTGGGTTTTCAAAGCATTGGGCAGTGTCTCTGCTATGAAGTCAAATACTGCAAATGCTGGAAATCTGAAATCAAATCAGAATGTGCTGGACAAACTCAGCAGGTCTGGCAGCATCTGTGGAGAGAGGAATAGAGTTGAAGTTATAGATCTGATATGGCTCATCTTCAGAACTGAAAGGGATTGAAAAGTTGGTTTTTTTTAATGCTATATTCAGAGGAGATTATAGTGAAATGGAACAAATTGTAAGGATGCTCAGAACCAAAGAGGAAGGAGTTGCTAATGGTGGTGGAGGGGAGATAGGGTGTAAACAGAGATCAACAAACCACAAACAAGACATGGCTGTCAACTCAATATTGAATTTCACAACTTCAGGGCATGATGGAGTGGCACAGTGTCTCGGTGGTTAGCACCATGCCTCACAACACCAGGGACCCGGGTTCGATTCCATCTTCAGGTGACTTTGTGCGCGGAGTTTGCACATTTGCCCTGTGTCTGTGTGGGTTTCCTCTGGGCGGTCTGATTTCCTCCCTCAGTCCAAAGATGTGCATGTTAGATGGATCGACCATGCTGAATTGTCCATAGTGTCTAGGGATGTGCAGGCTATGTGGGTGAGCCATGGGGGAGGACGTGGTTAGGGAGAGGTGGTGAGTCTAGGTGGTTTGTTCTCCAGAGGGTCAGTGTGGACCTGATGGGCTGAATGGCCTGCTTTCACAATGTATGGAATCTACATCTGCATCTTTAACTTTTTCAACAATTAACCAGCTCCCACCCAACTCACAAGTATACATCATATGTTAGTTCACACTCTAACTTCTCTTCATGGTCATTAGCAATCCTTCTGAATACAGTTTGCAGTGTGTCTCTAACTTACTACTCCAGTGACATTACCATTGTACTAGCTTCCCCCCACTCTGGCATGTTGTGTACATGTTAAATGAACGATCTATATTTTCAGATTGCTGCAAAATATCCCATATAATTTTTCAAAGAAAGCAAAGAGAGTCAACTTAGCCACTGCTCGTCCCTCAACTCAAATCATAGTAACCAATTATCTGTCCAATTCTTGTTTGTCAGAGCTTGGTGGATGCACTTGAACTTCTGTGTTTGCCTTTAAACTGACAGTGATGGCATTTCAAGGGTGAAGAATCATCCATTTGGAGAATGTGAAAAATATCTACCCAGATTTTACTGGAAACTATCAAGGTCTCAATGATATACAACTCGTTGGCTGATTTGTGCTGCTCCAAATGCAGCTTTGTGAAAATGACATCCCAACCTTCATCTCCCTGTGTTGAGATGGTATAGAATTTATTTTCTCAAAGGCTCATTAATAAGACTGTAAGGCCATAAGACTAAGGAGTATAATTCAATAAAATTCAGCTCATTGTGTCATACCTTTTTTTTACCTCCTTATATAGTTTCCTGACTACTGCTAGCAGGCCTGAATGTTACTCCCATCAGAGTCTTTCTTTCCTTCCTGCTTTGTCAACTCTACTTTCACACATTCTGCACCTTCTGACTCGATAATACTGCTTGCTTTCAATTTAATTTCATTTCTTACGAACAAGACAACCCTTCTCCCCCTCTGTCACTCCACCTTTCCTTTCAATGAGATGTGTATCTATAGATATTTTGTTCTCAGCCTGATCTCCTTGCAGCCATGTCTCCAGAATACCCATAACCTTTGGAACTCATTACAGAAATCAGTAGGTGCAGGATCATTGACTATATACAAGGCTGAGCTAAATAGACTTGTGATTGCCAAAACTAAAGGATAGTGTGGGACACTTGCATGAAAGTAGCATGATAAAGCTGTCCTTAGGGTTTTTTCAGAGAGGCTGTAAACAACACAGGTTCTGTAAAGTCTGAGTTTGGATTGTTTTTTCTGGACAATATGAATATAGCTGACAGATACTGCCTCAGGCAGAAGGTTTTCTCGTTTAAAAATACTTGTACAATGAAAGGGGAGTGGCCAGTTCACCCAGCTCAGCTTGTCTCAGGTTTTGTTCTTTTGTAGCACAGTGTGAAAAGCTGCTGGAATTCATAAGAAAGCTCAGACTGGCCCTCGTTCTCTGACTTCTATCTTGTAAGGACGTGTTTGATTTTACCTTTTATGCCAAGGGGTGTTTATGGGGACTGTTGCAAGTATTTTGGAACAGTATCATTAAGTGAGATGCTCTGTTGGGTTTTCGGATAGGATACATTAGTATTCTGTTTTCTGTTCTTTGTGTTTCATTCAGTCAGCTTGTAAATAAATTCTGATTTGTTGAAAACTAAATGGTTTGACCAACTGATTCTCTCTTGGAATACCAACGTTACACCTGCTTAAAACAACTAACAATGTTAGGTAATGGACTCCCTTCTTGAAATGTTTTGAGGGGGACTGGCCTGTTCCATAACAGTGGAATTAAAGCCACAATCAAGGGGGCCATAACCTTATTCTTCAGCAGAATACATTTGATGGGTGAATGTTCTACTTGTGCTCTTATTTCTTGTGATCTTCTTCACTGTACAATTACATTCTTTCCCACTTATTAAAATTGCTCCATTTAACTATTTCCTTCAGCTACAAATACATGATAATTTATAATGACATTGAAGGCAGCTCCAGTTGGATTTATGGAAAATCTGTGGAATGTCTAAGGGGAAATTATCATGATATATAGAGAGTAAAAACTATTCTTTGATTGAATCCTAGCCATTTATTTACTCTACACCAAGCCAAGAAGAACATAAGAAGAATGTCTTTACATCTTTTTTGACTGAAGAATTATGGAATCCCTACAGTGTGAAAGCTGACCATTTGGCCCATTGAGTCCACACCGACCCTCAGAAGAGCATCCCATCCAGACCAATCCCATCCCTGCATCTCCCTTGACTAATTCACCTAACCTACATATCCCTGGACACCATAGGCAATTTTGCATGGCTAATCCATTAGGCCTGCACATCTTTGGACAGTGGGAGGAAACCCACGCAGACACAAGGAGAATGCGTAAACTCTATACCAACAGTTGCCCGAGGGTGGAATTGAACCCAGGTCCCTAGTGCTGTGTGGCAGCAGTGCTGAGCCAAGGGATTCAGGCACTCAGGACTCACTAGCCACCATGCACTACTAAAAGGTAATGGCAGGCGAGAAGTTGTTTGGAGTTGAGCAAAAAGAGAGAAGGATGACACTAGAAATTTTCATTAGCATATTTCTATTTCTTTTCTGTCTTGAATTTGTATAAAACATACAACTAACTGTAGTGGGTAAGCCTTGTGAAAGACTGAAAGAACCCATTTCTCCCCATGCATTTCTAATCTGCTGGGCTGCACACTGCACAGTGCTACAAGTCAATTGATGCTGAGTTTGTATCCAGAATACACTGCTTCATTCCTTTAAACTTAATTCCAATTCATCTTAACCGGTGGAACCTGGTAATGCAATATGAGCAAACCTTTCACAGGTTGATCAGCGACTTCCTTTGGCAGAAAGAAAATTTAATCCACTTAAAAGTTTTGAGATGGAGAACATAAGGAATAGAAGCCGGAGTAGGCCATCTGGCCCCTCGCATCTGCTCTGCAATTCAATAAGATCATGGCTGATCCTTTTGTGGATGCAGCTCCATTTATCTGCCCTCTCACTATAACCTTTAATTCCTTTACTGCTCAAAACTCTATACAAGAGAGATTGACAGATGGACAGATTCGGGTAGTGTGTTATAAATGATGTGACTTATATATATCTTAAATGTCATATATTTCGAGTTTGGGCTTTGGACTTTGAATTAGCAATGTATAGACTGTGTGCGTCTGAATCGAATAATAAATTTATAAGTATATCTCTAGTAATGGAGGTTTATTTTAAAACAATTTGTGAGGATTACTTATGCAGCCTAATGTGATCTTTATATTAAGCTTTTATCATTTGCCAAGATTTGGAGATGCTGGTATTGGACTGGGGTGGACAAAGTTAAAAATCACACAACACCAGGTTATAGTCCAACAGGTTTAATTGGAAGCACTAGCTTTCGGAGCGACACTCCTTCATCAGGTGATTGATGAACCATCTGATGAAGGAGCAGCGCTCCGAAAACTAGTGTGCTTCCAACTAAATCATTTGCAAAGGTAGTAAAAATTGTACCTCAAGGTTTCTATTAGAAGTGACTGGACTACGAGATTTGTTTTAAGCTGAAGGGCGACACCTTCATAGCACAGGGACACTCTTACTTTGAGTGGGACAGTTCTCTGAAGTTCTCCCATGGAGATGCATGTATCGAATATTGCTGGCAAGGAAGGAAGAATATAGTAAAACTAGGCTACCTTAGAGTGAGAAATTACTGGTACCCCCAAACGAGAAGAGTTGGGATAATACCAGAAGAGATTACTTAAAGTGATACTTGTTTAAACTTCAGTGAACCAACGCTTCAAGAATAATCTAACTGGTGTCCCAATCTAAGAGATAAGGTCACAATTCTATTAAACATACTGAGTGTTAGATAAAGAGATCCTGATGTGAATACTGTACAGAGGATTGTTTTCTCTTGAGCCTTGAAAGGGATCTTTTTGTGATTAATGGGATTAAACTTTGTGCATTTAAAATGCTTTGAATGCATGTTAGGAATAAGTAAATTGGTTTGCTCTCCTGTATCTTTCTTTATTTTGTTTAGTAAGCTTCTAATATATTGTTAAAACAAAATTTGCAACATGGGAGGTGACATCATCAAAACAAAATAAATATGATCTGTCAAGCCATATTTCAATTTGGAATTAACTTGTCCAGTAATAATATCATTTGTGATCATAACAGTAGAAACAACAGGTTCAAAGGTGGGTAAATAAAATATTGGTCAACTGAGATCTAATTAAATGCTGAAAATATTGAAGTGTCGGGTAGCATGTTCTTTTTCATGGATCCCTGTTTAATTTGCAAATAAGAACTATATAACTAACTCGATGGGAGCAGAACAGAAGCTTTACTGAAACAGTGAAAAATAAATTATGCGGTCAACTTTGAAATGACCACATTTTAAAAAAAACTAGGAATGGTGGATTTCACTAGCAGTTATAGAGTCATAGAGATGTACAGCACGGAAACAGATCCTTCAGTCCAACTCGTCCATGCTGACCAGATATCCCAACCCAATCTAGTCCCACCTGGACAACATCCCTCCAACCCTTCTTATTTATTTACCCATCCAGATGCCTTTTAAATGTTGCAATTGTACTAACCACCACCACTTCCTCTGGCAGCTCATTCCATTCACATACCACCCTCTGAATGAAAAAGTTGCCTCTTAGGTCTCTTTTCTATCTTTCCCCTCTCACCCTAAACCTATGTCCTCTAGTTCTGTCCATCGTGATCAGAAAGAGAATAGATCAGCTGAGATTTCTGGTGACCAATAAAGAATCTTCAGTATTGATGAAGCAATGTATTTCCATTTTCTGTTGCCTTGCTTAGATTGTGGGCAGCCAATATGTAAATTGGAGCCAAAGAACAGAACAGCTCAGGAACTGGACCTTTGGCCTACCAAGCCTGCACTGACATGTGAAGTCTTCAAAAACTTTAAACCTTTAGCCTCTATGTAATCCGTATTCCTCTATTCCCTGCCTATTGAAGGTACCTCTGAAACATTGCTACTGTGTCCACCTCCTCTGGCAGTTACCACCTTCTTAGATTAGATTAGATTCCCTACATTGTGGAAATAGGCCCTTCGGCCCAACAAGTCCACACCGATCCTCTGAAGAGAAACCCACTCCCCTATATTTACCCCTGACTAATCCACCTAATACTACTGCCAATTTAGTATGGCCAATTCACCTGACCTGCACATCTTTAGACTGTGGGAGGAAACCAGAGCACCCGGAGGAAACCCACGCAGACACGGGGAGAATGTGCAAACTCCACACAGACAGTTGCCCGAGGTGGGAATTGAACCCAGGTCCCTGGCGCTGTGAGGCAGCAGTGCTAACCACTGTGCCGCCCTTCTGTATTAAAAAAAAACGTGTTATTTCCTATCCTGTGGAAGTTAGGAGCGTGTCATAGCACCATTTTCTGAGTGAAAGCAAATAAAGATGGTGGTTTTATTGAACTTGTTTGAGATGAGTGGGGACAGGAAATTGCCTAATTTACATTGATGTCTGCAACAACAGCTAGAAATTTGACCTTAACTCTGTGGTCACTCAGCTGGCTTGCAGTAGTGCTTTCTTTATGTTTACAATTGGCTATAAAAGTAGTCTCTGTGCCAAACTTTCGATCTACAGTCAAGTCACCAACTCTGGTTTGCATCATAGACCCAGCATAGAATGAGCCCATTTAGCCCATCGGGTCTGTGCAATAAATGTATGCTTGGAGTTCTCAACTCTCTATTTTCAATATTTTTAATAACAGATAGCTAAAAGTATTCAAATTAGCTCATTCTCCAGGTTTTTTTTACAACTGTGCTTGAAGATTTATTTTCATTGACTTCAGGGCATTTCCACCTTCTGGCAGTTTTTTGACTGTTGCCTGTTCCTAGGTATGTATTATGTACAAAAGGCAATCTAATAGCATGTGCACAGTCTGTAGGGCCGTCTGTCACCTCTGATATCCTCTTCACATCTCCCCTTAGCTTTTGTGCTGTATCTCAGAGTTAGTATGCAGTGTACCTTTAAGATGCATGGTTATGTTGTCATCACAGTCTGATAGCATGTGACCTGAGGATATCAGGTCTCAAACTTCATTATAACTGGGTCCACTTGCAGCATGGCACACTGCTGCAATTGCTATTTGCAACCAAATCGCTCAGTACGAGGCCAGGAGCTGTGATAAATGTCCATTACATCTTTCAGGGCTAGGTTACTCGCATTTTGTTTTTGCAATACTGCAGCCCACATAAACATTGGCTCATCAGATAAAAATATCCTGTACAATGTGATGGCAGATCATAAGCCTCTTCCACGAAATCCCCAAAATGAGAATTTAGATGTTTGCATGTTGTGTGAGCTTTCTGATCATGTAAATTGACTGGTGTGACTCCAGTCCCCTCTCATTCCTGGATCTTGCAGCCTGCTGGGCTCACAGATACATTCAAGTGGGTGAGATGAGCATAAGACACAAATACAGATATGTTGTGGGCTTTTTCTGTGCAATCCAAAGTAGCTGAAACATGACTAATGTGTTTCCAGTGTGAGTAAATTAAAATTAAGACTTGCATTTACGTAGCAGCTTACAAACCTCTGGTCATTCCAGAGTGCTTTGCAGTCAATGAAGTTGTTTTAAAGTTGAGTGCTGCATAAGGTCTCACTGTTCTAATATAAGGAATACTGCAGCGGATTTGAAACCAGCAAAGGCCCCACAGCCTACAATGTGACAATGATCTAATGATCTGCTCCATTCATGTTGGTTGACTGCCAAGCATTGGCCAAACAACCAAGAAGATCAGCAATGCTGTTTGTCAAATAATACCACAGGATCTTTTGCAACCATCTGAGAGAGCCAATAGACGCTCAGCTTCATGTTTCATGCGGAATTCAGCAATTCCAACAGTACTGCACTGGAATATTGCTCTAAATCATGTCTCTGCAGAGGAACTTTCTGCTTCAGGGACAAGAGTGTGACCATTGAATTGTAGCTGTCCACATGTATGAAGTTTATGAGATACAGGGTGGCAGTGAATTGTATAGATTCACCCACCTCCCCCACCAAGACTGATGACTACACTTTTCTTTATTCCTTTATATACTGTGGGTGTTGTTGAAAAGGTCAGTTTTCTTAATTGCCTGTGAATTGATTAGCTCCATTAGCCATTTCTGAAGGCATTGAGACTCTGGGTCTAAAGTCACACGCAGGCCAGACCAGGTAATGATAGCAGATTTTCCTTCCCTAAAGCGACCAGATGGGGTTTCAAGACAATGGGTCACTGTTACTGAGACAAGCTTTTAGTTCTGGAATTATTAATTTAATTTAAATTCCACTATTGGCTGAGGTGGGATTTGAACTCGTGTCCTCAGAGTGGGAGACTTGGGTTTCCGGTTTGACATTGTCACAGCTGTGCAATCATAGCTTCATCTCACGAGCAAGTTCAGGCTAAAATAAGGAACTTGGGGAAAATGAAAGTGTATTGCATGTGCCTTGGATTGATTTCACAGCATTTACCACATTGCTTGCATTTCAAAACAATACGTGTCGACAGTCTCATTGAAACATCAATTATTCATGATATAAGTGTGATTTTTTTTCACAGGTCCTTGCTGGTGCGTGGCACAGCAGCAGCTCTCCTCTTTAAGCCACTCAATAAATCATTATGTAACTCGGCTGCTGCTTGAATTAAAAATAACCTCAAGCACATTCCAGAATCTTTCAAGGTTTCTCTTATAATGCCGCCAGCTACATGGTGGGACTTTTCTTGAAACTTCCCTCAAGGGGCAATACTTTAGCAATGGTAATAACAATTTCTGGTGCTTGACATTAACCAGTTAGAGGCAGGTCACAAAAAGCATCTCCCTTTCATCTCAAGAGTGGGGACATGTACAGAAATGACTGGATAGGATGGTGACTGCACATTAGTTCGTCTGTCCATGCTCTTGACAGCATTTTATTTTCCCCCAGGAGAGTCAGAGTGCAATCTAATTTGCATAAAATGTGATATTAATTGAAACTAGATTGACTAATCAGCAAAAACTGCACAGGGTGATATTGAGAAATAACCAGCACAGTGGCCCAGTGTTTGGCACTGCTGCCTCACAGCGTTAGGGACTTGGGTTTGATTCTACCCTCCGTTCTCCCTGTGTCTGTGTGGGTTTCCTCTGGGTGCTTCAGTTTCCTCCCACAGTCCAAAGGTGTGCAGGTTAGGCGGATTGGCCATGCTAAATTGGCCATAGTGTGCAGGCGAAGTGGATTAGCCTTGGGAAATGCAGAGTTACAATGATAGGGTAGGGGGCGGTTGAACTGGGCGGATGCTCTTCAGAGGGGGTGGTGTGGACTTGTTGAGCAAAATGGCCTGCTTCCACACAGTAGGGAAAATGTGACTAGATTTCAGCCACTCCATTGATTTGTAATCATCATTCAGTGTTTGAAAGAGAAAGGAAAACAAAATGGACCATCATACCTTTAACATCCTTAAAATGGTTTGTGACACAACATAATTCCACCATCTGTAATGAGATAAATATTATGTGTTTGGTATTACAATTTACTCAGTTACTTGTTAATGTTCAAAAACTGGACAACAATATTCCAACTCTCATGATAAAAAGATAAGTTTACTGGCTTTCTAACAAGTTTTGATTGCTACATACATCGTGTTGAATATTAAAGGAAATTGAGTGACATTGGCTACAGTGAGATTTGTAGCAGAGTCAAGCAAGAAACTTACCTTCACATTGGGAGCAACTCCTTGCATCAGAAATTCCTCCTCATCTCAGTTCGAAAGGTTTTGTCTCTTCACTCTGAGGCTGTGCCTTTGGGTCCTTGTCTCTCCTTTGAGTGGAAACGTCTTCTCTACATCTACTCTGTAGAAGCCTCTCAGTATTTTGTAGGTTTCAATCAGATGCTCCCTCATTTTTCTGAAGTCTATTGAGTACAGACTCAGAGTCCTCAACCGATCCTCCTATGACAAGTCTGTCATCCCCAGGATCAATATTGGAAACCTTCTCTGGAGCCTCTCCAAGACCAGTACATCTCCCCTCGACATGGAGCATAAAACATCCCTGATTCACTTACAAGATGTTTCTGCACTTCAATGCTGCATCAACAATGCTCATTGTAATGCTCCAGCAAGGAGACTGTGTGGTTGTGGACATGTACCTATCTCAGGCAGTGGACCAGGCTACATTGACAGGCTCTTTGCTTGTTCTGTCATAGCACTCACTCATTCTGAGGCCACCAATACCCCTGCCTTGCATTGCCTTATCTTGCCTTTTAATCTTTGGCTCCTTTTGTCAATACCAGGCTCACTGAGCTTCCAGTTCTGAAGAAGAGTTACGGTTAGGGTCACTAGTCATATTGGTCTTGAAAAGTTTGTTTTTCTCTCTCCACAAATGCTGTCAGATGTGCTGAGTTTCTCAGCATTCTCTGTGTTTGTTTCACATTATTCTGTCTTGTGTTGGCATTTAGTGCAATCAGGAAACTTGGCCTGGTTGTCAGTAGGACTCCGTCAAATTAAAGCTGATAACTTTCAGACAACAGGCCCCAGAGGTGCCTCTGATACTCATGCAAGGGGTTGGACACAGTCGGTCAACTGCTTGGAAAAGTCAGGGGAAAGATACCCTTCTCATAAGGGGTCAGGAGCTAAACGTCAGTCAGTCCACTACCCATCCTGATTCTTGTTGCCCTACTGTTAGACTATAACCTGGTGTTGTGTGATTTTTAACTTTGTACACCCCAGTCCAACACCGGCATCTCCAGATCATGTCCAACTGTGGGTTGCTTTGCCCCTGGCATGAGAGATAAAGGCAGGTTTTAAGGGAAATGAAACTGGATACACAGCTGTTACTTTTGGTATGGAATGGGCATAGTGTCCCGGGTGAGTGATTAGGCAGCACAGAGGGCATGTAGGATTAGTGATGTTGGCACTTGAGTGAGTGAGTGTAAATAGAGAAGATGTTACAGACAGTAGTGAGAGTGGCCCAGCATGTGCTTGAGTGGGAAGTGGGAATGGCAACAGAGTTAGAATGCCCTGTAGAATGGTTTCTGGACCTGAGACGTTAACTTTGCTTTCTCTCCACAGAAGCTGCTGGGTCTTCTGAATTTTTCGATCAATTTCTGTTTTTGTTGCAGAGATAGATGGAGTGTGAGGTATCGGATTGAAGATAGTTGTACTTACATTTGGCAGAGTGGAGAAGGTCATTGACCTTCTTCCTACATTGCTGGGCTTTCCTCAAGACGGGCTAAGACTGTACTGACCCAGGTGGCAACCTTAGACCAGGCTAGCATGGTCTGATATCATGGTTTCCACTGCCAGTCCTGGGGGAAGCGGACGTTGCACCTATGCACTACCTCATCCAGCAGGAGTTCCTGGCCCCTGCCCACAAAGGGGACAATGGTTTCCACTTTGGCTGCCAGGTCATAAGTAACTGTCAGGAAGCGTGCAGAGCAGCTCTGGACAGACAGTGCTCACCCTCACTCGCAATGGGCTTTTGAAGATGGCATCGGAATGCCAGTGAATTCTGGGATTTTTGATGAATCATGAGTGTTTGGGAACAGTGTGTGATAAGTTGGGGTTAGAATCACAAAACAGGAATGCCACGGGATACGTTGTTAAGGAGGTGATTTTGGTAAGATACAGTCCGGCGGTGAGCAACTCTCTAAAAAGACTCAACACAACTCACAGTCCAAAATCACAAGATTCAGCTCTCTGTGATTATTTTCATTTCCATAGAATCCATTTTGATATTTTGGATCTGTCAAAGTGCAGCAGTAAAATTAACCAAACGTGCTTCTGCTATATTTAATCAGTCAATGTTGATGGAATCTGATTAAGAACATTCAGAGGACTCCACCTCTGAGGCACTAATGGCTGAAAAGCAATTAAGGGAAAGAAGCTACTACTTCATGGATTTGTGTTAAATTGAAATTAAAGGAAAGTTGGTGATGAGCTCTCTTTCACTGCTTAGAATCTCTAATGAGACTTGACCTTATTGTCACAAGTAAACACCTCAACTCATTTCAGCACAGCATTGACTGCCATTGGCTTGCAATGGCTGAGTCTAGTGCTCCACCTCAAATGACTCAAATTTACAACCACCCTGACCCCCATCCTGGTTCACCCGGATGGATAGGGGAGGGTGTAATCACCAACCCACTTATAATGTTTACATGAAAAAAACAATATATACTCAATTAACAACAGTATTACCTTGCCAATACAGTTGGTATGGATAGGTAAGTGGGCGTGGTGAGCTGATGAGCTGTAAAAGGGGGAATATGATCTTCAGGAGATGTGCCTTTTGTGTGTCAGGGCACCCTTCCAGATGATAGTAGCCTCCCTTTTGTTGGCTTTTATTTCCAAATTTCCCGATCCATCTGGTTTACTCTGGAACTCAACTACATAAGGCAACTCTAAAAAATGGAATAAGCCAATGTTATTTATTCAAAAAAGGTATGTGGCAAAAGTGCTGCAAACATCTTACCCATGCAATGCTTGCAGTTACAAGGGAAACATTCTACATGGACTTATTGGAAGATCAGACCACCTTGCTCCCTCTCAACTTCTCATCACTGAACAAACAACTGCCCTGAGCTTGTTAATTTTTTATTGACAGGCAAATTGCTTTCTATTCATTCCATCCAATGAAACTGTGCATTCAAAGTCTTCAACATGAGATATCAAGAGGGAGGGGGGTGGCATTGGCAATCAGGGCTAGTTTTACAGCTGCAGAAAGCAAGTCATCAAGGAGGGTTTGTCTATTGAGTCAATGTCGGTGGAAGTCAGAAACTGGAAAGGAGCAGTCACTTTGATGGGAGTTTTCTATAAACCCCACCAAACGCAACAGAGACACGGTGCAGAAATAACAGGGCTGTCGTCATGGGTGACTTCAACTTGCCTAATATTGATTGGATCCTCCTTAATGCAAATAGTTTGGATGGAGCAGACTTTGTCAGGTGTGTCTAGGAAGGATTCCTGACTCAATATGTGGATAGGCCAACTGAAGAGGAGGGCATATTGGATTTGGTACTTGGCAACGAACGAGTATAGGTGTCAGATCTCTCAGTGAGAGAGCATTGCGGTGACAGTGATCCCAACTCCCTGATCTTTACTATACTCATGGAGTGGGATTAGAGCAGACATTATTGGAAAGTATTTATGGGAGGAGGGGAGTTACAATGCTATTACACAGGAACTGTGGAACTAAAATTGGGAACAGATATTCTCAGGGAAATGCATGACAGAAATGTGGAGGTTGTTTAGGAAGCACGTGCTGATAGTGCTAGACATGTTTGCCCCACTGAGGCAGAGAAAGGATGGTCAGGTGAAGAAACCTTGGATGACAAGAGATGTAGAACATCTAGTCAAGAGGAAGAAGGAATCTTACTTCAGGTTGAGGAAGCAAAGATCTGACAGGGATCTAGAGGGTTACAATAAAGCCAAGAAAGAGCTGAAGAATGGATTCAGAAGAGCTAGGAGGGAACATGAAAAATTCTTGACAGGTAGGATTAAGGAAAACTCCAAGGCATTCTACACTTATGTGAGGAACAAGAGGTTGGCTAGAGTGAGGATACGGCTGATCAGAGAAAGTGGAGGGAACTTGTCCTTGGAAACGGAGGATTAAGGGGAGGTCCTTAATGAATACTTTGCTTCAGTATTCACTAGTGGGAGGGGCCTTGTTGTTTGTGAGGACAGCATGAAGCATGTTGATACGCTTGAAAAGGTTGATTTTAAGAAGGAGAATGTGCTGGAAATTTTGAAAAACATGTGGATCGATAAGTCCCCCTGGGCCAGACAGGATATACCCAAGATTACTATGGGAAGTGAGGGAAGCAATTGCTGTGCCTTTGGCGATGATCTTTGCATCCTCACTGTCCACTGGAGTCATACCAATGATTGGAGAGTGGCAAATGTTATTCCCTTGTTCAAAAAAGGGAATAGGAATAACCAGGGGAATTACAGACCTGTCAGTCTTACGTCGGTGGTGGGCCAATTATTGGAGAGGATTCTGAGAGACATGATTTATGATTATTTGGAAAACCATAGCTTGGTTAAGAGATAATCAGCATGGCTTTGTAAGGGGGCATGTCATGCCTCATAAACCTTATTGTATTCTTTGAGGATGTGACAAAATGCATTGATGAAGGTAGAGCAGTGGATGTGGTGTACATGGATTTTAGCAAGGTGTTTGATAAGGTTCCCCATGGTGAGCTCATTCAGAAAGTAAGGAGGCATGGGATTCAGGGAAGTCTGGCTATCTGGATATAGAATTGGATGGCCTATAGAAGACAGAGGATGTGAGTTGATGGAAAGTATTCAGCCTGGAGCTCAGTGGCGAGTGGTGTTCACAGGGATCTGTTTTGGGACCTCTGCTCTTTGTGGTTTTTATAAGTGACTTGAATGAGAAAGTCAAAGGATAGATTAGTAAGTTTGCTGAAGACATGAAGATTGAAGGAGTTGTGGATAGTATAGAGGGCTGTTGTAGATTGCAACGGGACATTGATAGGATACGGAGGCTGGATTGAGATGTGGCATTTGGAGTTCATCCTGGAAAAGTGTGAAGTGTTTCACTTTGGAAGGTTGAATCTGAATGCACATTATAGGGTGAAAGGCAGGATTCTAATAGTGTGGAGGAACAAAGGGGATCTTGGGATTCATGTTCATAGATCCCTCAAAGTTGCCACCCAAGTTGATGGAGTTGGTCAGAAGGCGTGTGGTATGTTGGCTTTCAGTAGCAGTGGGGTTGAGTTTAACACCTGCGAAGTTCCGCTGCAGCTCTATAATACCCTGGTTAGACCACACTTGGAATAGTGTATTCAGTCTTGGTCATCCCATTATAGGAAAGTTGTGGAAGCTTTTGAGATGATGCAGAGGAGATTTACCAGGATGCTGCCTGGACTGGAGGGCAGGCGTTGTAAAGAAGAGTTGAGGGAGCTAGGACTTTTCTCATTGGAATAAAGAAGGATGAGAGGTGACTAGATAGAGATGTACAAGATGATGAGAGGCATAAATAGAATGGCTAGCCAGAGACTTTTTCCCAGGGTGGAAATGGCTATCATGATGAAGCATAATTTTAAGGTAATTGAAGGAAGGTTTAGGGAAGATGTCAGAGGCCATTTCCTTACACATAGAGTGGTGGGTGCGTGGAATGCACTGCCAGCAGTGGTAGTAGAATGAGATACATTAGGGGCATGTAAGCGACTCTTGGATAGGCACATGGATGATAGTAACATGAAGGGTATGTAGTTTGATCTTAGAACTGGATAAAAGGACAGCACAACATTGAAGGCCAAAGGGCCTGTACTGTGCTGTACCAGTCTGTGTTCTGTGTTCTGTGTGCTGTGTGCTACTATCCAGTCTCTAGTAAATCAATAGCCTGACCCCTGGCAAATGTCATAAACCTGCCAGATATTCCTTTGCATAGTGATCAGTCAATTCATTGTGATTTGCTTGATTCACCCCCTCCTTCCTTGTTAACTTCTAGCCCTTAATATCCCTTATAGGTTTTTTGTTCTCACTTACAATCTTTGTTTTCATGAAAACATTTCCCGTTCACCGGGACAAATGCTCTTTTTTGCACATTTCCGGGGGATTTTTCTTTCAACCTGAGATTATCTCTATTTAATCATTTGTTTTCTTTTGGCCTGTAGAGGTTTAACCCTTGCCTCCTTTCTGTCATTTTAAACTATTTTTGAACAGCTTTCATATCTTCGCCTGTTCCTTTACCAATCCACAGACCGTCCCACTTTGCTGGGTCTCATTGATTCAGTCAGCCTGACCTAAATCATGAACTTGAGGAATTATTTCGTACCTTTCCCATTCAAAGACTATAAAAAGTCAATCAGTTTGTGGTTGCTATTCTTCAAATGTTCCTTCTTTGTTCGGACTAAAGCTGATTCTTCAAACATGACGAACACTGGTATAACACATCCTCCTGTTTCTTCCGGAATGTATTGAGCCAGATTTTCCGAGGAATGTCAAACTCACATGGAATGTCACTCAGGCCTTTCTTTTTCATATAAGAAGCGAGCTCTACTTTTTTTTGAGAGGAGATTCCAATGTCATGTCCCTCAGAAATATGGAGTTATACTTCCATTCTGGCAGTTCTTTCTTGTACCGTTTCACAGCAGCCAGATGTTATATTCTGATGTGTTCAGCAGGGTCATAGACAGGGGATCCTGGCAGAGGGAGGAGAATGGGTAGTTGGATTCGGCAGCAAGCTTGGTTTAGGTCTGATGGCACGTTGGGTTGAGGTGGGTAGAGTATTTTGGTTCAATGGTTGGATGGGTGGGTGGAGTGGTGGGGAGCTGTTGTGTGTGCCCTGGGTAGGTTTATCACGTATCAAAACAGAATTATCAGGTCAGACGTGCAGTGGCAGCAGGTGAAGGAGGGGATTTGGGTCCTGGGATAGGGGTATGCGTTGGGTTTTGGGGTAAGATATCAACTCCAAGTTGTCTCAGGTCAGGGGTCTGAGAAGTGTAAATGTCCTTGCAATGGTGTAATTGAGGTTGTGTGAGGTATGTATGGATTCAGTTTAATAGTGACTCAGGACTACATATTTTCTCATGTCACTTATTTCTGAATAGCTATATTGCTTAATTTCATTCAAACCATTGCAGTTTCTGATTTTAAAAAGACTTTTGGAAGATTGCAAGTGTACAGAAGTTGCTTGGTGGAAAATTCAATTTCCATTTGAGTCTTCTACAGTGGGGATTTTGTAAGATGACATAACACAACTCCCATCTACACTCACAAAACCACTCTCTAGCCAGCAAAGAATCTGTCCTGCTGTTAAGAAGACTCTCCTAGTCTTGCTCAAAATATTAACAACTTGTTGAGCATCTGCTTGTCTGCTTTTCCCTATCAATTTGGAAGTTAAAATTCTCTATTAAAATCTTCTGTCAAATCTCCGTGATGATACAATCTACCATTTGCTGAAAAAATTATTTTAATGTATGTGGACAAGACAGGTACTTGATGACCAACCTTTTTGCTGTCCTTTAACTGAATGGCTTGCTGTGCCATTTTTTTTAAGGCACTTGTGGGATGAGGGTGTTGCTCGCTGGCCGGCATGTATTGCAAATCCCTCAAAGCCCCTTGTGCTGCCTTCTCAAACTGCTGCAGTCCATGTACTGTCAGTTGACCCACAATGCCCTTAGGGAGGGAATTTCAGAGCTTATGCCTAAAACGTTGACTCTCCTGCTCCTCGGATGCTGCCTGACCGGATATACTTTTCCAGGACCACACACTTGACAGGGATTTTCAGGACTTTGACTCAACAACAGTGAAATAACGGCGATATAATTCCAAGATTAGAGTCATGTTGGAAAACACAACGGGTCAGGCAGCATCCGAGGAGCAGGAAAATCAACATTTTGGGTAAAAGCCCTTCCTGATGATTCTAATCTCCAGCATCTGCAGTACCCACTTTCACCCGATATAATTCAAAGTCAGGCTGGTGCGTGGCGTAGATGAGATCTTGCAGATGGTGGTGTTCCCATGTATCTGCTGCTTTTATCCTTCTAGATGGAAGTGTTCATGGGTTTAGAATGCTCTGTCTAAGGATCTTTGGTAAATTTCTGCAGGATATCTTGTAGATAGTAAACACTGCTGCTACTGAGTGCGAGTGGTAGATGGAGTGGATGTAATACCAATAAAATGGGCTGCTTTTTCCTGGATAGTGTCTTGCTTTTTGAGTGTTGTTGGGGCTGCACCCATCCAGGCAAGTGGGGGGTATTCCATCGCACTCCTGACTTGTGCCTGTAGATAATGGTCAGACCTTGGGGGTGCGGGGGGTGGGGAGGGGGGCGCGGTGTCAGGAGGTGAGTTACTTGCCGCAGTATTCCGAGTTTCTGACCTCTCTTGCCCACTGTGTTTATGAAGTGAATCCAGCTGGTCAATGCGAAGCCCAGGATGTTGATAGTAAGGGATTCAGTGATGGTCATGCCATTGAATGTCAAGGGACAGCAGTTAGATTGTCTGTAATGGGATACGGTTTTTGCCTGGCATTTGTGTGGTGCAAATGTCACCTGCCTCTTGTCAGCCCAAGCCTGGATATTGTCCAGATCTTGTTGCAGTTGCTTCAGTGTGTGAGGTATCACAAATGGTGCTGAGCATTGTACAATCTTCAGTGAACATCCTCACTTCTGACCTTGTGATATAGGGAAAATAATATTGATGAAGAAGCTGAAGGTGGTTGGGAATAGGAATTCCTGCTGAGATGACTAATCTCTAATAACCACAACCATCTTCCCATGTGCCAGATATGACTCCAATCACAGGAGGGGTAAGCCCCTGATGCCCATTGAATCCAGTTTTGCCATGGCTCCTTGATGTCACACTCAGTTGAATGCAGCCTTGATGTCATTCTCACCTCCCCTATGGAATTCAGCTCTTTTGTACAAGTTTGAACCAAGGCTGTAATGAGGTCATGAGCTGAGTGACCCCGGTGTTTGACTGGGATGAAGAAAGTTAAAAGTCACACAATGCAAGGTTGTAGTTCAACAGATTTGTTTGGATGCACCAGCTTTCGGAGCACTGCTCCTTCATCAGGTAGCTGTTTAGCAGGATCATAAGACACAGACATAAGACACAGACAGGATCATAAGAAAGCCAGTGCTTTCAAATGATACCTTCCATCACTTTACTGATGATGATGAGTTGACTGATGGGCCGGTAATTGGCTGGGTTGGATTTATCCTGCTTTTTGCATGCAGGACATACCTGGGCACTTTTCTATGTTGTCAGGTAGGTGTCAGTATTTTGTCTGTACTGGAACAGCCATTGTGGCTTAAACACGTTGCTGTAGTCCATATTATCATGTCGGCCAAATTGGGTAAGCTTTAGCAGCTTTCTTTCCATTAGTGATCCAAATGAGTTTTTACAGCACTTGATGATAAGTGTCACTGTTAATATCACTGATGATTATCATTCAAAGCAGAGTTATTAATTGAATTCAATTCCCACCAGCTGCCATAATGGGATTTGAAGTGATGTGCGCACAGCATTCGCCTCGCTCTCTGATTACTTGTCCAATGAGATAAACGTGAATATATCACACTTTAGTCACCCCCACCCACTCCCCAGTCAACTTTGAAGGTGCAGCCATTACCATAAACCCCTTAAATGTTCCAGTTCTGATTTTGATTCAGTTCTTGTCAGAGTGAGATTTGTCATTCAATTCTTGTCTAAGCAATTTATTTCTGAGGCAGTTTTATCATTATTTGCGGTTAATTCTAAGGGCGCCTACAGTTGAAATGGTCATGAAGCTGCTGGATGCAGTTGAGGCAATAAAACTCTAACCCTCACAGCTCCTGCCAGACAGAAACAAGGTTTGAGACACAAAGTAGAGATGTCAAGCATCACGTGAAACGCAAAAGGTGACAGATTTTGACTGGGAGCATCAAAACAGACATGTCTGACAGAGGTTGTAGCTGGACTGTGGATGGTTAATGAGGAAGAAAGCTAGAAATGTGGGTTTCCATGAGCATTGTAGGGTCTTAGTTAATACAGTATGTGGCCTGGTGAACAGGCTTGTCTCCTTGTTGGGCAAGTCATCATTGGCGATCCCTTGCAGACTAGGATGACTCTCAGGGTGAGTCTGGAGGTGGCTATGCAGACAATGAAAATGCTGGCAAGGAAGATACAGAGATACTTGCATCGAGACTAGAAAGGATGGAGGTTTACAATGAAGAGGTATTAGAAATACTGCAGAGTGTGAAAATAGATAAGTCCCCTGGGCCGGATGGGATCTATCCTAGGATCCTCTGGGAAGCAAGGGAAGAGATTGCCGAGCCTTTGGCATTGATCTCCAAATCATCATTGTCTATAGGAATAGTGCCTGAGGACTGGAGGATAGCATATGTGATTCTCTTGTTCAAAAAGGGTTGTAGAGATAACCCTGGTAATTACAGACCAGTGAGTCTCACTTCAGTTGTTGGTAAAGTATTGGAAAAGGTTATAAGAGATAGGACTTATAACCATCTAGAAAAGAATAATCTGATTGGGGACAGTCAGCACGGTTTTGTGAAGGGTAGGTCGTGCCTAATGAATCTTATTGAGTTTTTTGACAAAATGACCAAACAGGTAGATAGATGAGAGTAAACTGGTTGATGTGGATTTCAGCAAGGCGTTCGATAAGGTTCCCCACAGTAGGCTATTATACAAAATCCGGAGGAATGGGATTGTGAGAGACATAGTAGTTTAGATCAGTAATTGGCTTGCTGAAAGAAAACAGAGGGTTGTAGTTGATGGAACATATTCATCTTGGTGTCCAGTTACTAGCTGCGTACTGCAAGGGTCAGTGTTGGGTCCACTGCTGTTCGTCTTTTTAAAAATGATCTGGATGAGGGCTTAGAAGGGTGGGTTAGTAAATTTGCGGACGACACTAAGGTCGATGGAGTTGTGGATAGTGACAAAGGATGTAGTAGGTTGCAGAGAGATATAGATAGGATGCAGAGCTGGGCTGAGAGGTGGCAAATGGAGTTTAATCTGGGAAAGTGTGAGGTGATACACTTTGGATGGAGTAGTCAGAATGCAAAGTACTGGGCTAATGGTAAGATTCTTGGGAGTGCAGATGAGCAGAGAGATCTTGGTGTCCATGTACACAGATCGCTGAAAGTTGCCACCCAGATTGATAGGGTTGTTAAGAAGGCATACAGTGTTTTGGCATTTATTAATAGAGGGATTGAGTTCCGGAACCAGGAGGTTATGCTGCAGCTGTACAAAGCTCTGGTACACTTGGAGTATTGTGTACAGTTCTGGTCACCACATTATAAGAAGGATGTGGAAGCTTTGGAAAGGGTGCAGAGGAGATTTACTAGGATGTTGCCTGGTATGGAAAGAATGTCTTACGAGGAAAGGCTGAGGGTCTTGAGGCTGCTCTCGTTAGAGAGAAGAAGGTCGAGAGGTGACTTAATAGAGACATACAAGATAATCAGAGGGTTAGATAGAGTGGACAGGGAGAGCCTTTATCCAAGTATAGGGACGGCAAACATGAGGAGACACAACTTTAAAGTGAGGGGATGTCGGATGTCAGAGGTAGTTTCTTTACTCAGAGTAGTAAGGGTATGGAATTCTTTACCTGCAACGGTAGTAGATTCACCAAGTTTAAGTGCACTTAAGTCATCATTGGACAGGCATATGGACATACCTGTAGTGTAGGTGGGATGGGCTTCAGATTAGTATGACAGGGCGGCGAAACATCGAGGACCGAAGGGCCTGTACTGAGCTGTAATGTTCTATGTTCTATGTAATGTGTTTAACACAGGCTCTACTACTGAGGGGTGGGGGTAGTCATGGGCAGGGGTGGATGTGGCAGAGCACTCCTAACATGTTTCCCCGGCTTCTGCTTTCTCCCAATGGCATGTCGCAAGGTGGTCGAGGCTTCCTGGATGCTCCTTCTCCACTTCAAACAATCTTGGGCCAGTAGTGGGCGGCACGGTGGCACAGTGGTTAGCGCTGCTGCCTCATAGCACCAGAGACCCGAGTTCAATTCCCGCCTCAGGCGACTGTCTGTGTGGAGTTTGCACATTCTCCCCGCGTTTGCGTGGGTTTGCTCCGGGTGCTCTGGTTTCCTCCCACAGTCCAAAAATGTGCAGGTTAGGTGAATTGGCCATGCTAAATTGCCCGTAGTGTTAGGTGAAGGGGTAAATGTAGGGGAATGGGTTTGGTGGGTTGCGCTTCGACGGGTCGGTGTGGACCTGTTGGGCTGAAGGGCCTGTTTCTACACTGTAAGTAATCTAAATCTAAAAATCTAATTCCTAGGTGTCTGTGGGAATGCCACACTTTGCCAATGAGGCCTTGAGGGTATACCTCAAATGCTTCCTCTGTCCACCCTTCGACCTGCATTTTGGAGCTGGGAGTAGAGCACCCGCTTGGGTTGTCTTATGTCGTTCATACAGACAATGTGCCCAGCCCATCACAGCAGATTATGGGGTTTCAGTGTCCCAATGTTGGGGATGTTGGCCTGGTCGAGGACACTGGTGTTGGTGTGTCTGTCTTCCCAGCAGATGTTGTGCAAGCAGTGTAGGGAGGTACTGCTCCAGTGCCTTGATGTATCTGCTGTAGAAAGCCCATGTCTCAGAGCCATATAGGAGGGCAAGAACCACCACAGCTCTATAAACCATGAACAAATAAGGCTCTGGAAAAGGCCCCAACCTAGGAACGGGTAGGTTTAAAAGTGCCAGGTGGAGGGAGATTTCTGGGGCAGAGGTGGTAGAGCACAGTTAATAAGAGTGTCACGTGTGAGGGAGATCGTGGAGCTGGGACAATTGTTGAGAAGGTTCATTTCTTTGTTCTCCTGAGCCTCATCAAGTCCAATGGTTCCAGCTGTTTTCACCTTCTTTCTTCTGCTGGGTTTCCCAAGAGTCTTGGGGAGCTGCCCAACATGACCAAAGGAGGGAAACTCCATTAAAGTGAGGCCACATGACTTGTATAAAGATATAGTTGTGCTGACTGGGTCACCCTTCAAGAATAGTTTGACTGCCCCCACACTCACCACTCCTTGCCATTAAAACCATCAGGGTTTTATTGATTTTGAAGTGAGTGCACGGAGGGGAATTTTAAAAACTTAATATATTTGCTTTTTGGACCCATCTGATTTTGAAGCTCAAAATTGTCCCTGTTGAGTGCACAGCATCTTTGCCTATTTTTAGCTTCTTTGGCTTTGAGGAGAAGAAACGTGGGGACAGACATCAAAACAGGCTGCACTTCAATGACATAAATGTTTTACACCATCACAGAAGAATCAAAATTATACCCAGTTTAGACTTGATGGGACAAAACTCTGAAAAAGAAGGAATTACAAATCAAAATGTTTTCTCTTTGATTTCTGTCTCATATGGTGTTTCTGTTATTGTATCCCTCGCATATATTGAAGTGGAGTATTGAATAAGCTCAGGTTGTTTGAGATCTTGGAGAAGGTTGTGGTTCAGGTTGTAAGTTTTCTCGTTGAGCTGGTGGATTTGTTCACGGACGTTTTGACACCATGCTAGGTAACATCATCAGTTAGCCCTCGATGAAGCACTACTGTTCTGTCTCTCTTACTATTTATGTGTCATGGTCTATTGTGGTGGGCAATGTATTTCAGTTCTGTTTCTGAGAGATTGGTAAATGGGGTCTAGATCTATGTGTGTGTTAATGGAGTTCTGGTTTGAATTCCAGGCCTCTAGGAATTCCCATGTGTGTCTTTGTTTGCCCTGTCCCAGGATGGATGAATTGACCCAGTTGAACTGGTGTCTCTCATTGTCTGTGAATATGGATACCAGTGATAGTTGATCCTGTCTTTTGGTGGCTAGTTGGTGCTCATGTATCCTGGCAGCTAGTTTCCTGCCAGTTTGTCCGATATAATGTTTGCTACAGTCCTTGTGGGATATTTCATAAATTAAGATTGTTGTGCTGTTGTAATTGGGGTCCTTTAAATTTATCAGTAGTTGTTTCAGTGTGGTGGTAGGTTTGTGGGCTACCTAGGGGTCATCTCTGAAATATCTTTGATGAATGGTAGGATGGCTAGAGTCTCTGGGCATGTTGTGTCTTCCTGCTTAGGTCTGTTGTGCAGGAATTGGTGGACCACTGGGTAACCATTGTTCTTGAATACATTGTATATGTGTTTCTCCTTGGCTTCCTGTAGTTCTGGGGTGTTGCAGTGTGTTGTGACTTGTTTGAATCGTGTCCTGATGCAGCTCCTGTACTTGAGTATCTGATCAGTGTGTTTGGCTTTCCTGTCGATGTTGGTCTGCAGCTCTCCATTGGCTTTTTGTTGTACTGTGACACCCAAGAAGCGGAGTTGGTTATTGTTCCCTTCCTCTTTTGTGAACTTTACACAGGTAAGGATGTCGTTTATGTGCTTGTGGGTTTCTTTTAGTTTGTCGCGTGTTGTGATGATAAATGTGTCATCAACATAATGGACCCAAAGCTTGGGCTGAATCATGGGAAGAGCTGTTCGTTCAAACCTTTGCATAACTGTTTCTGCTATAAGTCTTGACATTGATGAGCCCAAAGGCGTCCTGTTGATTTGTTTATATATCTTGTCATTGATGGTGAAGTGGGTTGTGAGGCACAGGTCCAGTAGCCTGAGGATGCTATCCTTGCTGATGGAGTTGGTGCTGTCAGGTGTCTGTATCCCTAGTTTGTGCAGCAATGAGGCTAGTGTTTCTTTGGCTAGGGTGATGTTTCTTGACATGAATAGGGCCATCGAAGGAAACCATGACTTCATTGTCCTCTATCTTGGTGTCTTTGATGGTAAGGAATTCCTGGGAGGAGTGGATTAAGTCTTCTACAAGATGTTTTAGTTTTTGAAGAATTCAATAAGCTCAGGTGTTTGTGGGATCTTTTCAATTCACTGCTGGACTCTATGTCGATGTGTCAGGAAGTGAGACTATGGGTTTGAGGGGGGCCCCTTGTTTGTGTACCTTTTGGGCTATCAGCCAAGTCAGTATGCATGCTGACTTGGTTAAAGTGATTTTTCTCTCTTTTTAAAATTCCCAGTGTATAATTGTCAAAGCAACAACACATTTCCATGTTCCCTAAAGCAACATTGGAAAAATAAAAGCAACAGAATCTGTCAAATTGAATAATAACCCCTGTTGAAAAATGGGCAGAATGGTACAAATAGTCATGCAATGGAATTTTGGTTTTGTTTCTGAATCATTGCAATAGCTCTATCAAATCAGACAAGGGAGTTCAAATGCAAAATTACATTTGTAAAACTCATTCACCTCTTCACCACGGACAATGTTCCACCCTTCCCCTACCACTGCCCCTCAGCTCCCTCCCTAACAGCCTCTACCCTCTAACTACAATAAAATGTTAGCTGTTTGGAGCCTTGCAAAGACCAGGAAACTTGACGCAGCCCGTTTCGCCATAATGTAAATTCCAAAAATGCTTAAAGGACTGCATTTCCTTTCTCGAAAAGCACAGTGCAAGAAAGAAACTGTCCTCTGAAATGGCAAGAGTCAGCCATTCAGTTCAACGGCAATGAGGGATGGACAATAAATGCTTTCCCTGCCAATGACACTTACCTCCACCCCCGAAACAAATTTAAAATAAACCCTCCAGAGAATTGACCAAAACAATCTCACTGACACAATGCAATGCTGAGGGAATTCTGCTGTCCTTCAGATGAAATGTTAAATTGAAGATCCATCTATTCTTTCAGAACATCTTTTGGGGGGGCAGGGGGAATTCAACACTTTAAACTAAGAAAGCTGAAAGTCGAGAAAAATTCTTGCTTTCTACTTTCTATTTTCATCCTGAACACCATGCTTCCCAACCAAATACATGTCTCCCAAATAAATATTTCAATTGACTCTTCCTCCTCTATCCTCACGCAATACACTGTTATAAATCCAAAAAAAAACCCTCGAATTATATTAAATAGGTAGTCTTGACCCTAACTTTTTCTTATTTTAATAGGAAAAGCAGGCAATCCTTTCCAGATGCAATTCAATTGGCCAAATTTGAAACAACTGGACTTCTGTACCTGTGTCTCACAACCCACTTCACCATCAATGACAAGATATATAAACAAATCAACAGGACGCCTTTGGGTTCACCAATGTCAGGACTTATAGCAGAAACAGTTATGCAAAGATTAGAACCTTTATTCACAGACGAAAGTTAAAATGCACCTAAAAAAAACGAAGAGATTGTAATAACCTAACTCTATTGGAAAACATAACAGATTCTTCGATTATTTTACTACTAAACAATAACTGATCCAATATAGCAATATCCCATAATGACACCCTTGGCAAAGGGCAAATTCAGAAAAATACATTGTCTCACAGGCAATTCTTCAGTCCAGAAGAAAAAGATGCCAAGAGAAAACTCTGAGAGAAAAAGAGTAGCAGGGAGAGATGTACTGCAGCTTCAAGACCCAGCAACAACTGCTACAGGAAACCCAAAACCAAAACCAAAACCAAAACTCCTGCTTCTGTGCATTCAGGCTGGTTCTATTGTTCCAACTTAAAAAAATAAACCCAAGGCCTCACAAGCCGTTTACTTCATGGTCTTTCAAAAGACAACTCTTACTTAAAATTCCTTCTCAAATAAAAACTAGGACAAATTACACCTCTCAAATCCATAATATCATCACATGGCAGTACATTTTGTATCCTTGTATCACATTCACCTGACTCAATGTCATGACTTTGTTTGAATTTAATTCTGCTCCATTGCTTTGAATTTCCTAACTCATCAGAGCTATCAGTCCCTGATAATGCCATTCATCCTGTTCGTTATTATGGGCAGCTCAGTCAGATAATCCATTTTTACTGCCAGGGAATGTAATCAGTGTTTACTCAGCATTTTTATCCGAGTGACTAATCTCTATCTGCAAAGACCAGTAGAATTCAGTGGAGATGAGAGGGGGGTGGTGAACACTGGCTGGAGAGCTGTCGAGAGCACCTCCACTGCCTTTTTCAGGAGGGCTCAGAAATCTAGGCCAGATCCTTCGAGGTCTTTGAACAATGTGGGCAATGGTGAGACGTGTGGCAGGATCAAAGAGAAAGTTTGATCTCAATGCCAAGAGCAACTTGCTCCACCTTTTATGCTTTTCAGAAGCAGTGTTGGAGTCCGTGGCTCAGTTAGTGTTTAAGGGAATTTACACAGAAGTAAGAGCATGGACTCAGCATGCTCTTTCTTCTGAAAACATGCTGTGCCACCTTACGATTAACTGAAAAAGTTCAAACATAGCCAGCCCATTATTCAGTTCTTGTTCCATCAGTACTTGACAGGCCAGAGAAGGGCCTTGCCCTGGGATCAAGGACCTGAGTTTGGAACTGCTGTTAGAGAACCACTCCCCCTTCAGCCTAGAGGTTGAAGTTTCCATCGAACTGGACTGCCAATGGCTTCTGCCAATATGATGCCAACCTGAGGTCTGGTCCTGATGTTGGATCCCAGGCCACTGGCAAGTGATGGAGCTGAGGGGGGAAGGGGGGAGAGGAGGGGGGGGGGAGTGCGTGGTTTGTTCGCAAACACAGAATGTTGGCTCTCTGCCAGGCCCCTCGATCAGTCACTGAAGACTTTTGCATGAGGGACACTGCAGGAAGCTACAGGTATCTCTCATCACGCTTCCCTTTTGGTGGGTCTCATGTGTCATGGGATTCAGTTAGCTCAGTTGGCTGAATGGCTGATATGAGGATAACAGCATAGGGTCAATTCCTGTACTGGCTGAAATTACCATGAAGCACTCTCCTTCTCAACCTCTAAAATATAATGACCTTCAGGTTAAACCAACACCAGTTGTCTCTTCTCAGTCCTATGGCAAGTTTACCTTTCAACAGCAGGACTGAAGCCCTTGACTGAGCATTTATTGCCCACTCAAGGGCCTTAATTGGCCATGGGTTGAGTAAGCTATCCATGGACCTTCCCACCACAGACCTCCTAGAAATGGAGATGGGTAAGGATCAGATCTGCACCCTCCACTATCCCACTTCATGAAATGTCCCACTTGCCACCAAACCCAGCACAAACAATGTCCCACCCGGTAAACCTGTCCTGAATGCTTTGTCCAAAGCTGGTCCCAGAGATGTTCAGACAGCACATTCTGTAACTGGGTATTTATTACTTTTTGTAATACTCTATAAAAACTGACTGCAAAGCCATTTATCCTTTTTTTTAATTATCATTACTTTGTCTCCACAGTTAGATGCCTCTTCATTGACTAACGCACCTGGGTTTCTAAGTCTCATTGCACTTGCAAATTCCCAAGTACGCATTTAGAATGTATTCCCATCTGTGTAAAGAATACATCATGCTTTGCTAACAACATGCAGTTTGATGTAGCATTGTTCTGCCTGTTTGTTTAATCCAGCAGTATCCGCTTGGAGCTTTGTGCTGCTTTCCAGGCGGTTAACTGTAAGACTGATCCTGTGATCCCTTGCCCCAAGCGGCAACATAAACTACGCTATGGGAATTCATGATCCCACAGGCTGTGCCTTTCCATCAACAGGAAGGCATGAAAACGTCACAGGCTCTTTGCTCACATCTCCAGGATTCGTTCTCTGCTGGGCATTTGAGACTCTGAAGAACTGGCCTACATCTGTCCCAGCATCATCTGCAAGCTTTGAGCTCCAGCAACATCCCAGGATGGCACAAATTGTCATATCCCAGAGAAGTTACTTTTTATTCTGTTGTTACCAAGGAATTGTTTAATCCATGTCCCAATTGCACCCAGTTATATGATTCTTAATTTTCAGCTTTTATTTAACCTTCAATTATCCATGCAATATTTGCAATCTACCCGTGTTAGTAGCTCTGTTGAAGAACTTCATTGTGTTTAGTTCATTACAACATCCAATTTTGCAAAAGCTTCTGTAATTAGGGGATTGGTTGAGCTCACTTAGTTGGATGGCTGGTTTGTGATGCAGAGTGATGCCAACAGTATAAGTTTAATTCCCATGCCCAATGAAGGATTGTCAATCTCTATCCTGTCCTGAGGAATGGTGTCCCCCAGATTAAAACATTACCACTTATCTCTTTCTCACGAGAGAGCAACGCTATGATCTCATAAGTTTATTGTGACATTACCCTTACCTAATTAACTCATACCTTTCAAAATCTCTGATATATTTCAAGTAACTTTCACACAACTACATTTATTTTTAAAAATTTAAAAATTATATAGAGCATAAGGTGGTGGGGAGAGAGAACGTAACTGATTGGAGATAGAATGCTTATCCAAAGAGGTTACTTAATCCTAGATAATGTTGACCTTTGAAGGGTGTAGGGGCTACACTTATCCAGGGAAAATGGCAAATATTCTATTGCACGCTTGCCAGCAACCCTTTCAAACTTTTCATGTTGCTTGAAGCAGCCAGTGTATAAATGAGGTCTCCATTGCTTCTGTTGCTCTCTGTACCAACTCAGTTCAGTGAACAATCAGGATTCCTTGACAGTGCGATGGCTGCCTGACAGAATTAATTGAGTCGATAAATCTCCATCCCTTTGAGTGTATTCTGAGAGGACTTTGGATCGACCACATTTAGAATACTGTGTATAGTTCTGGTCGCCGCATTACCAAAAGGATGTGGACGCTTTGGAGAGGGTGCAGAGAAGGTTTACGAGGATGTTGCCTGGTATGGAAGGTGCTAGCTATGAAGAGAGGTTGAGTAAGTTTGAATTGTTTTCATTAGATTGATGGGGGTCCTGATCGAGGTCGACAAAGTCATGGAGGGTATAGCCAGGGTGGATAGAGATAAGCTTTTTCCCAGGGTGAGGGATTCACTGACAAGAGGTCACGCTTTCAAGTTGAGAGGAAAAAAGTTTAAGGGGGGTACACGTGGGAAGTACTTTACACAGAGGGTGGTAGGTGCCTGGAACGCATTGCCAGCAGAGGTGGTAGAGGCAGACATGGGTAGGTTCATTTGAGGTGTGTCTGGACAGATGCATGAGTAGCTGGGGAGCAGAGGGATACAGATGCTTAGGAATTAGGCGACAGGTTTAGACAGTGGAGTTAGATCGGCTCGGGAGGGCCAAAAGGCCTGTTCCTGGGCTGTCAATTTTCTTTGTTCTTTGTTCTTAGGACTGGACAGGTTGGATGCAGAAAGGTTGCTCTCCCTTGTGGGAGAATTGAGGATGAAACAACATAATCTCAAAATGGTGGGTCATATGTTTGAGATAGAAATGAGGGGGAATTTCTTCTCTCGGAGAGCTGTGAATCTGTGGAATTTTTCCGCACAGAGAGCATGGAGGCTGGGTCATTATGTCCATTCAAGGCTGAGATAGTCAGATTTTTAAGGTGTAAGGGAATCAGATGTTACAAGTAAAGGGAGGAGAGTGGAGTTGAGGATTATCAGATCAGCTAGTGCTTCCAAATAAACCTGTTGGTCAATACCTGGTGTTGTGTGATTTTTAACTTTGTCCACCCCAGTCCAAAACCAGCACCTCCAAATCAGATCAGCTGTGATCTCATTGAATGGCAAAGCAGACTCAATGGGTTGAATGGCCTACGTCTGCTCCCAAATTTTGTGGTATTCTGACTAAGCGAGCAACATAGGTTCCCATTTCAAACTTTCCCACCTGCATGAGGGACCCACAGATTGTTCAGAGCATTATTCCATCATTTTGACTTCAGGTAATATCGTAATTTGTTTTAAAAACTGAAGCCTCATATGAGCTTTAGGTAGTTTCTAATAAATAGGTAATGAGGACTGCAGCTCATAATTAAGTCTGTTTGAGGTTTCTCAAGCAAGTAGACATTTCCTGAGCTGGTTGCTTTCAAAGAGTCAGGATTACACCAGGAATGCATCAAATGGTTAACAAGTTTTGTGGCTGTGTCAGTGAAAAGATTAGATTACTTACAGTGTGGAAACAGGCCCTTCAGTCCAACAAGTCCACACCGACCCGCCGAAGTGCAACCCACCCAGACCTATTCCCTACCTTTAACCCTGCACCTAACACTACGGGCAATTTAGTGTGGCCAATTCACCTGACCTGCACATTTTTGGACTGTGGGAGGAAATCGGAGCACCCGGAGGAAACCCACGCAGACACAGGGGAGAATGTGCAAACTCCACACAGTCAGTCGCCCGAGGCAGGGATTGAACCCGGGTCTCTGGTGCTGTGAGGCAGCAGTGCTAACCACTGTGCCACCGTGCCGCCCAAATGCAGCAAGCTTTGGAAATCCATCTGAGATTTACTGCATAAAATGGTCAAACTGCTGAAAAATGCATCTTGTCAATTCTTCAAAATGCTCACAACGTGACTGGCTGAAAAATAGGTTATTCGGCCCTTCAATCCTGTTCCTTCATTCAATATGATCATGGCTGACCATCCAATTCAGAACACTATTCCCACTTTCTCCCCGTACCCTTTGCTCCTTCTAGTCCAAAGAGCTATATCAAACTCCTTGAATATATTTAATGTTTTGACCTCAGCCACTTTCTGTGGCTGAAAGTCCTATAGACTCACCACTCTCTGAGTCAAGAAATTTTAAACTGTGGTCAGAACGATGATTTTCACATTCACGTCCAATGCCAAAAAAGCAAACCATTGTGACTCAGTGATTACCACTGTTACTCACAGCACTAGGGGCCCAGGTTTGATTCCACCCTCGGCCACTATCTGTGTACAATTTTCATATTCTCCCCGTGTTTGTGTGGGTTTCCTCCAGCTTCCTCCTACAGTCCCAAGATATGCAAGTGAAATGGACTGGCCATATCGCGTGCCCATGTGTCTACACTGAACCTACTTACTGACCACTTTGAGTCCACACTGGGCCTACTCACTGACTGCTATGAGTCCGCACTGGCAGTCACAACGGTTGGTAAGTAGGCCCAGTGCGGACACATAGCAGTCGGTAAGTAGGTCCAGTGCTGACTCATGGCAGTTGGTACGTTGGCCCAGTGCAGACTCAAGGCGGTTGGTAAGTAGGCCCAGTGCAGACTCAAGGCGGTCAGTACGTTGGCCCAGTGGGGACTCAAGGCAGTCAGTAAGTAGGCCCAGAGCGGACTCAAGGCAGTCAGGAAGTAGGCCCAGTGCAGACTCAAGGCAGTCAGTAAGTAGGCCCAGTGCAGACTCAAGGCAGTCAGTAAGTAGGCCCAGTGCAGACTCAAGGCAGTCAGTAAGTAGGCCCAGTGCGGACTCAAGGCGGTCAGTAAGTAGGCCCAGTGCGGACTCAAGGCAGTCAGTAAGTAGGCCCAGAGCGGACTCAAGGCAGTCAGGAAGTAGGCCCAGTGCGGACTCAAGGCAGTCAGTAAGTAGGCCCAGAGCGGACTCAAGGCAGTCAGGAAGTAGGCCCAGTGCAGACTCAAGGCAGTCAGTAAGTAGGCCCAGAGCGGACTCAAGGCAGTCAGGACATAGGCCCAGTGCAGACTCAAGGCAGTCAGTAAGTAGGCCCAGTGCAGACTCAAGGCAGTCAGTAAGTAGGCCCAGTGCGGACTCAAGGCAGTCAGGAAGTAGGCCCAGTGCAGACTCAAGGCAGTCAGTAAGTAGGCCCAGTGCGGACTCAAGGCAGTCAGGAAGTAGGCCCAGTGCAGACTCAAGACAGTCAGTAAGTTAGCTCAGTGCGGATTCAAGGCAATCAGTAAGTAGGACCACTGCGGACTCAAGGCGGTCAGTATGTAGGCCCAGTGTGGACTCAAGGAAGTCGGTACGTTGGCCCAGTGCGGACTCATGGCAGTCAGTAAGTAGGCCCAGTGTGGATTCAAGGCAGTCAGAAAGTCGACCCAGAGCGGACTCAAGGCAGTCAGTAAGTAGGCCCAGTGAAGACTCAAGGCAGTCAATAAGTCGACCCAGAGCGGGCTCAAGGCGGTCAGTAAGTAGGCCCAGTGCAGACTCAAGGCAGTCAGGATGTAGGCCCAGTGCAGACTCAAGGCAGTCAGTAAGAAGGCTCAGTGTGGACGTAAGGCAATCAGTAAGTCAGCTCAGTGCGGACTCAAGGCAGTCAGTAAGTCGACCCAGAGCGGGCTCAAGGCGCTCAGTAAGTAGGACCTGTGCGGACCCAAGGCAGTCAGGAAGTAGGCCCAGTGCGGACTCAAGGAAGTCAGTAAGTAGGCTCAGTGGGGACTCAAGGTGGTCAGTAAGTGGGCCCAATGCAGACTCAAGGCGGTCAGTAAGTAGGCCCAGTGCAGACTCAAGGCAGTCAGTAAGAAGGCTCAGTGTGGATGTATGGCAATCAGTAAGTCAGCTCAGTGCGGACTCAAGGCAGTCGGTAAGTAGGCCCAGTGTGGACTCAAGGCGGTCAGTAAGTAGGCCCAGTGCGGATTCAAGACAGTCAGTAAGTTAGCTCAGTGCGGACTCAAGGCAATCAGTATGTAGGACCACTGCGGACTCAAGGCGGTCAGTATGTAGGCCCAGTGTGGACTCAAGGCAGTCGGTACGTTGGCCCAGTGCGGACTTATGGCAGTCAGTAAGTAGGCCCAGTGTGGATTCAAGGCAGTCAGAAAGTCAGCTCAGTGCAGATTCAAGGCGGTCAGGAAGTAGGCCCAGTGCGGACTCAAAGTGGTCAGTATGTAGGCCCAGTGCAGACTCGAGGCAGTCGGTACGTAGGCCCAGTGCGGACTCAAGGCAGTCAGTAAGTAGGCCCAGTGCAGACTCAAGGCAATCAGTAAGTCGGCTCAGTGCGGACTCAAGGTGGTCAGTAAGTAGGCCCAGTGCGGACTCAAGGCGCTCAGTAAGTAGGCACAGTGTGGACTCAAGGCGGTCAGTAAGTAGGCTCAGTGCGGACTCAAGGTGGTCAGTAAGTAGGCCCAGTGCGGACTCAAGGTAGTCAGTAGGTCAGCTCAGTACGGACTCAAGGCGGTCAGTAAGTAGGCCCAGTGCGGACTCATGGCAGTCAGTAAGTAGGCCCAGTGCGGACTCATGGCGCTCGATAAGTAGGCCCAGTGCAGACTCAAGGCAGTCAGTAAGTAGGCCCAGTGCAGACTCATGGCAGTCAATAAGTAGCCCCAGTGTGGGCTCAAGGCGGTCAGTAAGTAGGCCCAGTGCGGACTCAAGGCAGTCAGTAAGTAGGCCCAGTGCGGACTCAAGGCAGTCAGTAAATAGGCCAGTGCGGACTCAAGGCGGTCAGTAAGTAGCCCCAGTGTGGGCTCAAGGCAGTCAGTAAGTAGGCCCAGTGCGGACTCAAGGCAGTCAGTAAGTAGGCCCAGTGAGGACTCAAGGCAGTCAGTAAATAGGCCAGTGCGGACTCAAGGCAGTCAGTAAGTAGGCCCAGTGCAGACTCAAGGCAGTCAGTAAGTAGGCCCAGTGCGGACTCAAGGCAGTCAGTACGAAGGCCCAGTGTGGACGCAAGGCAGTCAGTAAGTCAACCCAGTGCAGACTCATGGTGGTCAGTAAGTCATCCCAGTGTGGACTCATGGTGGTTACGTGGAACAGTCCATCTTCTGTAGTTACACCGGCACCTCTCCCCACCTCTTCCTCCGCTACATTGATGACTGCATTAGCGCCACCTCGTGCTCCTGCGAGGAGGTTGAGCAATTCATCAACTTCACCAACACATTCCACCCTGACCTTAAATTTTCCTGGACTATCTCTGACACCTCCTTCCCCTTCCTGGACCTCTCCATCTCCACTAATGACGACCGACTTGACACCGACATTTTTTACAAACCCATCGACTCCCACAGCTACCTGGATTACACCTCTTCCCACCCTACCTCCTGCAAAAATGCCATCCCGTATTCCCAATTCCTCCGCCTCCGCTGTATCTGCTCCCAGGAGGACCAGTTCCACCATAAAACACACCAGATGGCCTCCTTCTTTAGAGACCGCAATTTCCCTTCCCACGTGGTTAAAGATGCTCTCCCACGCATCTCGTCCACATCCCCCACCTTCGCCCTCAGCATTTCTTTCAATCTCACACAGGCCACATTGCAGCGACTCTACCAGGATGTATCTATACTGCCAATGAGGTTGCTATGATAGGAAGAACACAAGCTGCACAATATTAATACAAGCAACAAAGATTGGCGTTCAACAGTCAGAAACCCACACCATATCACAGGCTGCTTTAGATTCTATTCATTCCAGCGAGGGCATAAGTCTTGATCCTAGTAAAATAAGGGATATAAGCCATGCCTCAACAGCTCAATGCAAGAGCAATCTTCTAAGACGTCTGGATCTCTTTAGTTACTTATACCAGGCATTTCCAATTTTACTCAAGAGTCCTAATCGCTATAGCAATTATTGAGAAAGTTTCTATCGTGCATATAGCATGAAGATCACTAATGCCTCTTCATAACATTGAAATTGCCAGGATCAGAAGCATCAACTTTGCAATTTTACCAAACCTAACAAGCATAGTACGCTGGAGGTGGGTGTCTCACAAGAAATGTCAGAGAGTATGGTTAATGCAGAAAAGCAAACTGATCACATTTGCCTCAAAACTGAGTGACAACACAGGTTCTAAAAAGAGACAGTGCAATGACGCCACATCCCTCCCAGATCGTCTCAATGCCTTCTATGCTCGCTTTGAGCAGAATTTCGGTGGAGAGGTAACACCTTTTCTGATTAGTCCTGACAAACCTATCCCAACAGTCACTGCATAATAGGTCAGATCAGTTTTCCTTCATGTGAATCCAAGGAAAATGATGGGATCAGATGGAGTACCAGGCCGTGCACTCAGAGCATGCGCAGATCAACTGGCAGAGGTCTTCTCAGACATCTTCAACCTCTCCCTGCAGCAGGACACTGTCCCTGCCCTTTTCAAGAGGGCCAACATCATCCCTGTGCCTAAGAAGGCTCATGTAGCATGTTTCAATGACGACCAAGCAGTGCCCTAACTTCGATGGTCATGAAGTGCTTTGAAAGGCTGGTCATAGCATTAATCAACTCCAGCCTCCCCACTACTCTTGAGCCACTCCAATTTGCCTACTGGTCCAACAGATCCATGTCAGCTGCCATATCACTTGCCTTTCACTCCTCCCTCGAACATCTTGACACCAAGAACAGCGACGTAGGAATCCTACTCATTGACTACAGTTCAGCCTTCGACACTGTTATCCCCTCAAGACTGATTACGAAACTTAGTGATCTCGGACTAAGCCCCAATCTCTGAAACTGGATCCTCAGTTTCCTGATCCATAGGCCACAATCAGCGAAGATTGAGAACAATATTTCATCCTCACTAATACTCAACAATGGAGACCCCAATGCATGCGTACTCAGCCCCCAACTGCACTCACTGTATACCCATTACTGTGTCTCCAAATACCAGATTAATGCCTTTTACAAGTTCACTGATGACACCACCATAGTCAATCGAATCCCAGATGGCGGCGAAACAGACTACAGCTGGGCAGTGGAAGACCTGGAAAAATGGTGCACTGAGAACAACCTAGCTCTCAGTGCCAGCAACACCAAGGAGCTCATTATTGACTTTTGGCGGGATGTTACTCATGCCCCCTACACAGTAACAGCACAGAGATGGACTGAGTGGAGAGTGTCAAGCTCCTGGGAGTGGTCATCCACAACAAACTTTCTTGGACTCTTCATGTGGACGCACTGGTTACAAAGGCCCAACAATGTCTCTTCTTCCTCAGGCAGCTGAGGAAATTTGGCATGACAGCGAATACCCTTGCCAACTTTTATAGGTGCACCATCAAGAGCATTCTGTCTGGATGTATCACTACCTGGTATAGCAACTGTCCCATTCAAGATCAGAGATAGTTACAGAGAGTGGTGAACTCAGCCCGGGCAATCACAAAGGACAGCCTACCATCTATAGAATCCATCCACCAGGCCCTCTGTCAAGGAAAGGCCACTGGCATTCTCAAAGATCCATCCTGCCCTGGTCATGTTTTTCTACAACCTCTACCATCTGGGAGAATTTACAGAAACCTGAATACACGCACCAGCCAGTTTTGAAACTGTTTCTACCCTACTATTGTTAGAATACCGAATGAAGTCCAAACTCTTAACATTCGCCTGTACTTGTGGTTTTGTTTTTGCTGCTGTTTACCTATTATTTACTTATCTATGCTATTTAACTCTGTGATCTGCCTGTATTGCTCAAAAGACAAAGCTTTTCACTGTGCCTCGGTACATGTGACAATAAGTTCAATTCAATTCAAAGCCACTGTGATGCAGTCAACTCCTCAAAAATTGAGCATGAAATATTAACATCAGTTCTTGGAGTCATGTGTTTTCATCCCTGTGTACTCAGTGAAATGTTTGTGGTAGAGACTGGTCATAAAATAATGGAGATGGTTTGGCAAAATTCATTGAGCAATACACCAACATTGAATAGTGACACTATTGGAAGATGTGTTCACATTGGAGAGGAGAATTACTGGAACGCTGCCTGGGCTGGAGAATTTCAGTTACGACAGGAGATTGCTTCCCTTAGGGAATAAGAGACTGAGGAGCTGGATATGATTATCTTACGTAATTATGAGTGTCAAAAATAGAATAAAAATATTTCACCTTCATGGACGAATCAATGATCGGGGGCATAGATTTACTGTAAGGGGCAGGGGTTTCAGAGAGGTATGAGGAAACACTTTTACACCCAGAAGGTGGTAGGAATTGGAACTCACTGCTTGTAAGAATGATAAAAGGTAGAATTAGGTTAACCCTAATCCTTATGCTAACTCTTAATCTCACCCTCACCCTTACCCTAATCCTAACCCTAACATGATCCTTAACCCTAATCCTAATCCTAACCCTAACCCTAACTGTAATCCTAATCCTAATCCTAACACTATCTCTTATCTTATCCCTAATCCTAGCCATAACCTTAACCCTAAACCTAATCCTAACCCTAACCCTAACATTATCCCTAACACTAATACTAATCCTCATAGCATTTAATTCAGCTATAAGAAAAGTGCTGGTAAATGGGCTTGGAATTGTTACAAAAACAGAAATTGCAGATCTGGCAGTATCTGTGGATGGAAAGCAGATTTAATGTTTCACTCAAGTGAGCCTTCTTTAGAGTGGACAGTATCTAATAAAAGGTGGTGCATGTGCTAAAGACTCGGATAGGGGGTTCATGGAGTGAGTGGATAGGTGGAGATGGTTGAGCAAGAAGAGGGATTAGAATTGAATTCTAGTGGGAAGTATTCCATCAACCTCCTGATTTATGCCTTCTGAATGACAGACAAATTTTGGGTAGTCAGGAGGTGAGTTATTCACTGCAGTCTTCCTAAAATCTCACCTGATCTTGCAGCCATTGTATTTATATATTTTTCCCTTTTTTTCGGTAACACATTGACTGTGGCCCAGCCAGCACAGAGTCAGTCCCCTAGACTGAGGGAATTCTCAATCGCATAGTTATTTATTTTTTTCTCGTTTTCTTTTATTTCCCTGAACACTACTGCCTAACAGCAGTGGTACTTATTTTTCCCCAGCACCCATGTCGTGTGTTGGCAGATGTAGGACACAGTGAAGAACAACAAGTGTGTAAATCTTTATTTATATTCCACCACCAGGAAGAAAGGAAACACTCGAGTGGCCAGTGACAAGTAGTGACCTTCACATCAAAGGGCAATGCTGTGTGATCAAAAAGGTGAAGGGAGGGTAGGGATTAAATCAAAATAGAGTTGGAGGGGGAAATAAAGCACTCCACTCCCTGCGGTGCCCACCTCTTCCCTGAATAGCTCAAGGGTGTTGGTAGACACCGCACAATGCTTCTCCAGAGATACTCGGCCTCTAACGTAACCACGGAAGAGGGGCAGGCAGTTGGCCCTAACACCCCCTGCCTGGACCTATTTATGGCCAGTTTGGCCAGGCCCAGGAGAAGACTCATGAGGAAGTCCTCTGACCTACCCTCCCCCTTCCGCACTGGATGCCCAAAGATCAGGAGGGTGGGACTGAAGTTCAACCATAAACAGAGGAGAAGGTTTTTAAGAAAATCAAAAAGGGAGTGCAAACACCTATACCCAACACATACATGGTCAACAGACTCCACAAAACCACAGAACAAGCAGTTGGGCTGGGAGTCCATGAACCACCACAATCTGCGGTTGCAGGGGACCGCTGCGTGCAACACCCTCCACCCCAGATCCCCGAGGCCATTGTGTTGATATTGGTCATCCAGCTGAGTTTGATAGTGGAGGGTTCAATTATGGTAATGCCATTGGTTATGAAAGGGCAGTAGTTAGATTCTTTCTTATTGGTGATGGTCTTTGCCTGGCAGTAGTGTTACAGACACGATATTTGACACATTTTAGCCACTTTTTAACCCAAGCCTGGATATTATCCAGATATTATTGCATTTGAACATGGATAGGTATAGTTAGTAAATTTGCAGATGACACCAAAATTGGAGGTGTGATGGACAGCGAAGAGGGTTACCTCAGATTACAACAGGATCTTGACCAGATGAGCCAATGGGCTGAAAAGTGGCAGATGGAGTTTAATTCAGATAAACGCGAGGTGCTGCATTTTGGGAAAGCAAATCTTAGCAGGACTTATACACTTAATGGTAAGGTCCTAGGGAGTGTTGCTGAATAAAGAGACCTTGGAGTGCGTTTCATAGCTCCTTGAAAGTGGAGTCGCAAGTAGATAGGATAGTGAAGAAGGAGTTTGGTATGTTTTCCTTTATTGGTCAGAGTATTGAGTACAGGAGTTGGGAGGTCATGTTGCGGCTGTACAGAACATTGGTTCGGCCACTGTTGGAATATTGCATGCAATTCTGGTCTCCTTCCTATCGGAAAGGTGTTGTAAACATAGAACAATACAGCACAGAACAGGCCCTTCGGCCCACGATGTTGTGCCGAACATTTGTCCTAGCTTAAGCACCCATCCATGTACCTATCCAATTACCGCTTAAAGGTCACCAAAGATTCTGACTCTACCACTTCCACAGGCAGTGCATTCCATGCCCCCACCACTCTCTGGGTAAAGAACCTACCCCTGACATCTCCCCTATACCTTCCACCCTTCACCTTAAATTTATGTCCCCTTGTAACACTCTGTTGTACCCGGGGAAAAAGTTTCTGACTGTCTACTCTATCTATTCCTTTGATCATCTTATAAACCTCTATCAAGTCACCCCTCATCCTTCGCCGTTCCAACGAGAAAAGGCCTAGCACTCTCAACCTATCCTCGTACGACCTATTCTCCATTCCAGGCAACATCCTGGTAAACCTTCTCTGCACCCTCTCCAAAGCTTCCACATCTTTCCTAAAGTGAGGCGACCAGAAACTTGAAAGGTTCAGAAAAAATATACAAGGATGTTGCCAGGGTTGGAGGATTTGAGCTATAGGGACAGGCTGAACAGGCTGGGGCTGTTTTCCCTGGAACGTCGGAGGCTGAGGGGTGACCTTATAGAGGTTCATAAAATTATGAGGTGCATGGATAAGATAAATAGACAAAGTCTTTTCCCCGGGGTCGGGGAGTCCAGAACTAGAGGGCATAGGTTTAGGGTGTGAGGGGAAAGATATAAAAGCGACCTAAGGGTCAACTTTTTCACACAGAGGGTGGTATGTGTATGGAATGAACTGCCAGAGGAAATGGTGGAGGCTGGTACAATTGCATCATTTAAAAGGCATTTGGATGGGTATATGAATAGGAAGGGTTTGGAGGGATATGGGCTGGGTATTGGCAGGTGGGACTAGATTGGGTTGGGATATCTGGTCGGCATGGACCGGTTGTTTCCATGCTGTACATCACTATGAGTATGACTATGTCTATGACTATGACAATGACAATGACTATGACTACTTCAGTGTCTGAGGAGTCGCAAAGGTGCTGAAGATTTTGCAATCATTGATAAACATTCCAAATTCTGATCTTATGATGGAAGTATGATACTATGGTACGTGTTGCTGTTGGGTCTCTGGTGTCTTCTGAGTCCTATAGATTTTCTATCACCTCCTCCTGGTCAGCTTCCCTAGTTGGACGTATGGTGCCTCTGTTTGCAAAAGTGTCTCTGGTCATTTACTTCCAATGTACATGATCAAGGTGGTGAGTCCTCCATGCAGCTGTCACTGAGCTGGCTTTATTTCAGGAATTATTGAAGGTTTCCAACCTGTCGACCTCTCCATTGCCTAGGTCTGGCAATAGGTTAGCAATCTTGTCAAAATGAAATTAAGCTCCTGCTGCTTCACCTTCATTTTTCACTCAGACCTGTTACTATTTCTGGGTTCAGCAGGGTTTTTTCCGCTCTTGCAGTGAGGCAAGGCTTAGGGAGAGAGAGGAGTTGAACACGTGGCTACGGGGAGGGTGCAGGAGGGTTGGTTTGGATTCCTGGATAATTGCGATTTGGAGATGCCGGTGTTGGACTGGGGTGTACAAAGTTAAAAATCACACAACACCAGATTATAGTCCAACAGGTTTAATTGGAAGTACTAGCTTTCGGAGCGATGCTTCTTCATCAGGTGATTGTGGAGGGCTCGATCGTAACACAGAATTTATAGCAAAAATTTGCAGTGTGATATAACTGAAATTATACATTGAAGAATTGATTGTCTGTTAAGCCTTTCATCTGTTAGAATACAGTGATAGTTTCACTTCTTTCATGTGTAAATCACAAAACCCTTTTTTTTAAAGTTGCATTCTCGGGTTAGCTGTTAACAATGGTGATAGCTAGACAATGTGTTGAAGGTGTTCGCCCCCTGTGTTCTCTGTCTATGACCTGATGTTTAGATTGATTCTAATCTAAAAAGTGTAATAACAGAGTTTTACATAAATTCATGCAGTTTTTGAGCTCAGAGTTCTACATGAATGTATGCAGTTTTTGAGCAAAGTGCAATGTAACTCTGCAAGTACAAAAAAATTCACCCCACAAAATGTGGGTCTTTGTCTGTGTGTGTGTCTGTCTGGGGTGGGGGTTGTGAGTGTGAGAAAGTGTGTGTGTGTGTGTAGTGAGTGCAGAGTGTCTTATGTCTGTGAGGGGGTGCATGTGTGGGAGTGTGTGTGTCTATAAGGGTATGTGTGGGTGTCTGTGTGCGCATCTGTGTGTATCTGTGTCCGTGTGTATGTGAGAGTGTGTGTGTGTAGGAATATCTGTGTGTGTGTAGTGCAATGGTGATCACCTGTAATGTGACATGAACCCAAGGTCCCGGTTGAGGCCCTCCCTATGGGTACCGAACTTAGCTATCAGCCTCTGCTCGGCCACTTTCCTCTGCTGCCTGTCCTGAAGTCCACATCCTCCAAGGTAGGTGGGACCTCTATAAACAGGATGGTCTTCATTTGAACCAGAGGGGTACCAATATCCTGGGAGGGATATTTGCTAATGCTCTTTTGATGGGTTTAAACTAATTCAGCAGGAGGAATGGGAACTGAAGTATATGGGAGGATGAGAGCAGTGAAGTTAGAATTAAGGTTTCAAGGTTGAAAGAAGGCACCAATAGACAAAAAGTTGATTTGATGTGTGTCTACTTCAGTGCCAGGAGTTTCTGGAATAAGATGGGTGAACTTGCAACATAGGTTGATCCATGGGAGTTTGATGCTGTGGCCATTTTGGAGACATGGATAGAGCAGGGACAGGAATGGTCATTGCAGGTTCCAGGATTAAGATGTTTCAGTAAGAGCAGAGAAAATGGTAAAAGAGGGCATGTGTGGCACTTTTAGTCAAGGACGGTATTATGATTGCAGAAAGGACTTTTGAGAACTTGTCTCCTGAGTTAGTATGGGCTGAGATTAGAAACAGGAAAGGAGAGGTCACCCTGTTGGGAGTTTTCTGTAGGCTTCCAAATAGTTCCAGAGATGTCGAGGAAAGGATAGCAAAGATAATCCTCGATAGGGGTGAGAGTGACGTAGTTGTTATGGGGAACATTAACTTTCCAAATATTGACTGGAAATACTATAGTTTGAGTACTTTAGATGGGGCAGTTTTTGTCCAATGTGTGCAGGAGGATTTCCTGACACTGTATGTAGACAGACCAACAAGGTGGGACCACATTAGATTTGATACTGGGTAAGGAACCCGGCCAGGTGTTAGATTTGGAGATAGGTAAGCACTTTGATAATGGTGACCACAATTCAGTTATATTTACTTTAGCAATGGAAAGGGATAGGTATACACCACAGGGCAGGAGCTATAGCTGGGGGAAGGGCAATCACAATGCGATTAGTCAAGATTTAGGATGGGGAAGGAAACTGCATGGGACTGGCAAAATTGAAATGTGAAGTTTATTCAAAGACCAGCTACTGTGGTTCCTTGATAAGTACATACCTGTCAGGTAGGGAGGAAGTTGTCGAGCGCGAGAGTCATAGTTTACTAAGGAAGTGGAATATCTTGTCAAGAGAAGAAGAAGGCATATATTAGGATGAGATGTGATTGCTTAGTTAGGGTGCTTGACAGATACAAGTTAGCCAGGAAAGACCGAAAGAGAGAGTTAAGAAGAGCCAGGAGGAGACATGAGAAGTCATTGGCAGATGGGATCAAGGAAAACCTTAAGGCTTCCTGTAGCTTCCTGTAGCTCTATCATAGTTACTCATAGCTCTAGAGTAAGATTAGGGCCAATCAAGGACAGTGGTGGGAAGTTATGTATTGAGTCAGAGGAGATAAGGGAAGCATTAAATGAATACTTTTCATCAGTATTCACACTAGAAAAAGACAATGTCGTTGAAGAGAATACTGAGATACAGACTACTAAACTAGATGAGATTGAGATGCATAAGGAGGAGGTGTTAGCAATTCTGGAAAGTGTGAAAATAGATAAGTTTCCTGAGCTGGCTAGAATTTATCTGAGGATTCTCTGGGAAGACAGGGAGGAGATTGCCTAGGCTTTGGCTTTGATCTTTATGTCATCATTGTCTACAGGAATAGTACCAGAAGACTGGAGGATAGCAAATGTTGTTCCCTTGTTCAAGAAGGGGAGTAGAGACAACCCTGGAAATTATAGACCTGTGAGCCTTACTTCGGTTGTGGGTAAAGCGTTGGAAAGGGTTATAAGAGATAGGATTTATAATCATCTAGAGAGGAAAATGTTGAATAGGGATAGTCAACAAGGTTTTATGAAGGGTAGGTTGTGCCTCACAAACCTTATTGAATTCTTTGAGAAGGTGACCAAACAGGTGGATGAGGGTAAAGTGGTTGATGTGCTGTATGTAGATTTCAGTAAGGCATTTGATAAGGTTCCCCATGTCAGGCTATTGCACAAAATATGGAGGGATGGGATTGAGAGTGACTTAGTGGTTTGGATCAGAAATTGGCTAGCTGAAAGAAGACAGAGGGTGGTGGTTGATGGGAAATATTCATCCTGGAGTTCAGTTACTAGTGGGGTCCACTGTTATTTATCATTTATATAAATGACCTGAATGTGGATATAGAAGGATGAATTAGTAAATTTGAGGATGACACTAAGGTTGGTAGAGTTATGGATAGTGACTAAGGATGTTGTAGGTTACAGTGAAACATAGATAAGCTAGAGAGCTGGGCAGAGAGGTGAAAAATGGAATTAATGTGGAAAAGTGTGAGGTGATTCACTTTGGAAGGAGTAACAGGAATGCAGAGTACTGGGCTAATGATAAGATTTTTGGCAGTGTAAATGAGCAGAGACGTCTTGGTGTCCAGGTACATAGATCCCTGAAAGTTGCCATCCAGGTCGATAGAGTTGTTAAAAAGGCAGACGGTGTGTTAGCTTTTATTGGTGGAGGGATTGAGTTTCGGAGCCATGAGGTCATGCTGCAGCTGTACAAAACACTGGTGCGGCCACACTTGGAGTATTGCATACAGATCTGGCCACCACATTATAGGAAGGATGTGAAAACTTTGGAAAGGGTTCAGAGGAGATTTACTGGGATGTTGTTTGGTATGGAAGGAAGGTCTTATGAAAAAAGGCTGAGGGATTTGAGGCTGTTTTCATTAGAGAGAATAACGTTGAGAGGCAACTTAATTGAGACATATAATATAATCAGAAGGTTAGATAGGATGGACAGTGACAGCCTTTTGCCTCGATTGGCGATGGCTAGCATGAGGGGACATAGCTTTCAATTGAGGGGTGATAGATATAGGACAGATGTCATAGGTCGTTTCTTTTCTCAGAGAGTAGTAGAGGTGTGAACACACTGCCTGCAACAGTAGTACACTTCACCAACTTTAAGGGCATTTAATGGTCATTGGATAGGCATATGGATGAGAATGGAATAGTGTAGGTTAGAAGGGCTTGAGATTGGTTCCACAGGTCAGCGCAACATTGAAGGCCAAAGGACCTGTACTGTGCTGTAATGTTCGATGTTCTATGAAGAGTAGTTTGTTTGCAGTGTGGTATTAGTCTTTGTATTGAATTGTTTTCTGTGCCTTCAGTAGGTGTGTCTCTTCACATGAGGATCATTTTGTATTTACTTGTGTGGGGCGTGCTGTTTATAGTTCCTTTGGTGATTTTCACTGCCTCTTCAGCCTTTCTATTTGACTGGGAATAGTGATGGTGCATATTGTTGAATGTTCCAATTGTTTCTAAAGCGACTGAGTTATTCACTCAGAAACTGAGGGCCATCATCAATTAAGACAAGATTGGGAATGTCATGACAGCTGAAGTGTAGTTTTAAGTATTGGGCAATCTCAGCAGTAGTTCTTGAAGTCAACTGATCCGCTATGCAGAATTCAAAATATTCATCTGTTGTAATAAGACAATCAGCTATTGTGAGCATGAAGAAATCTACTGCCAGCTTCATCCATGATATCTCTGGGATGTCATCGTTGGTTCTCTCAATGGCTTAGGTTGGTCCACATTACAAGCACTGCATTGGAAAATGTGGTCCTTGATTTTGTTGTTTATGTGCCCATCTCTTGCCTTCCTCAGACCTGAAACAATACCTTGATGACTGCCATGGATGTGCTTTAGCACGTCCCCTCTTGAGTCCTTTGGGATAATGACTCAATTTGCTTTGTACAATAAGCCATCTGGACTTTCAGTTCACCTCTGTGCACTCAGTATGCTCTGACCGCTGTAGTTGTTACCTTGATGCTTTCAGGCCATGTTACATGTTACCACTATGTTTTGCAACACTTCGAAGTTTGCTTCTTGTGGGTAAGTTGCACAATTTGAGCAAGATACTTGAGTGTTACATTCAATGTCTCTGCTGATTTGCTGACTCAGTGCACGATGAGCTGCTTCTTCACATCACATCTGGATGGTTTCACATTCTGTTGTAATATCCTCTATCTTTCTAATTGGGAGTGTTGCTCTTGAAAGCATGCCTGAAATGTCCATCTGCTTTGCTAGCTTGTTTGTCAAATCCAGATGGTATTTTTCTGGAGCTGGAGTAATATTCTTTGACAACACTTCATCACAGACAACAGCTGCTTAAGGAAAATGTTTGGTGGAAGATATTCTCCTGGAAGACATCCTAACCCTTTAAATGGATTGTCATACCCCTCTAGGATTTGTTCAAAGGTCAATGAGAGCTGTGACACATGGTATATCTCGTTGGGCATGTTAACGGTTACCAGTTCAAGCTTTGGAGATGCCAGTGTTGGACTGGGGTGTCAAAGTTAAAAATCACACAACACCAGGTTGTAGTCCACCAGATTTAATTAGAAGCACTAGCTTTCAGAGCACTGCACCTTCATCAGGTGGTTGTGGAGTATGCAGTTCAAGCACTAGACTAGATCTGGTGCAATGAGTGGCATTTGCTTACTATGTATGATCTACCTACCTTTGGTAAGAAAATCTACTCCCAAGTCTCTGATAATGGATTCCAGTATCTTTCTGACTAATGACGTTAAATAAAGTAGTCTTTAGTTCACAATGTTCTCTCTTTCCCTATTTGTAAATGGCAATCTGTGACCAAATAACATACAACTCTTCAAGTTATCCCCCATCCTGATCCAGACTACGTATTTGCTACTTCTGGAATCTGTGGAAACTGTTCTTGAATATCAGGCATTCCAGAAGACCTGGAGATTGTAAAGTTGCAGATTTCTGTGCTGTGCATTAATTTGAAATGTCTAAACAAACCCATTCAAAGACTCTGACAGTGTATGAAAAGTTTTTTTTTTAATTCCAGCAACTCAGTTGGCCTTGAACCAAAGTCTTGAAAGCAAAGTGTGGTGTTTTATGTACAATTCAGTTCCCTGAAGGCTCTTAATCTATTAAGTCAATGTTAGCATATTGTAGGGGAGCCAAAATGAACTATGGTGAAGAGGGAGTGTGCAATTAACATGATTACTTGGAACTTCAGAGAGCATTTGACAAGATTCCACATGTGTAACACATGCTCTCACTGTTTATAAACTAAGTGCAGCTTGGCACAATATAACTTCATTACCATGTTTTCTCCAAACTGAGGAATAAATATCATTTCAAAGAACGTAATCAAAATAAATTGATGTCACTAACTACTGAGTATTATCGTGCATGAAGTATGCATGATAATTTGTACAAAAAGGCCAAGTGCATATGGAAGATACGATATGACTGAGTCTACAGTAGATGAAGGTATTCAGAGAATCCCTAAAGTGTGGAAACAGGCCCTTTGGCCCAATAAGTCCACACCAACCCTCTGAAGAGTAACTCACCCGGACCAATTCCCCTATCCTATATTTCCCCCAACCAATGCACCGAACCTACAGATCCCTGTACACGATGGACAATTTAGCATGGCCAATTCACCAAACCTGCACATCTTTGGACTGTGGGAGGGAAGGCAAGCAGAAACGGGGAGAATATGCAAACTCCACACAGAAAGTAGGCTGAGGCAGGAATTGAATCTGGGTCCCTGGCGCTCTGAGGAAGCATTGCTAGCCATTGAGCCACCATGTCACCTCTTGAGCCTCCAAAGAGTAACTCACCCATGGGCAAGTCTGTATTAAATTTTATTAAATTTAAATTTAATCCATAGAAAAAGGAAGACATTATTCACCCCCTTATGTCTTCAATTAGATCAGAACTGATATGCAATTTGATTCCATTTGGCCTAAGTTTCATATTTTCTTTGACTTGTTCATTAGACGCCAATATCATTTGATATGTTAGCATTTATTGTCTGTCTCAAATTCTCCTTGAAAAGGTGATTTTTAAAAAATCTTCTTACCTGTTGAGTCTATGTGTGTAGACATATCCAAAACACTATTGGGAAGCAAGTTCCAGGATTTTGGTCCAACAGGGTTGGGAAGTCATGCGATGGATGTACAGGAGTTTGGTTAGATCACTTTTGGAATTCTGCATGCAGTTCTGGTCTGCCCGCTACAGAAAGATGTTGTGAAACTTGAAAGGGTTCAGAAAATATTTACAAGGATGTTCCCAGGGTAGGAGGGTTTGAGCTACAGGGAGAGGCTGAATAGGCTGTGTTTATTTTCCCTGGAGCATCAGAGGCTGAGGGGTAACCTTATGTATGTTTATAAAATTATGACGGGCATGTATAAGGTGAATAGCTAAGGCATTTTCCCAAGGCTAGAGGAGTCCAAAACTAGAGGGCATAGGTTTAAGGTGAGGAAGGAAAGATTTAAACGGGACTTAAGGGGCAACTTTACCACACAGTATGTGGTACATGTATGGAATGAGCTGCCAGAGGATGTGGTGGAAACTGGTACAATTGCAACATTTAGTATCTGGATGGGTATATGAAGAGGGAGGGTTTAGAGGGTTTATAGTGGGATATGGGCAAATAATGGGCATGTTCGAATCTTGCCGACTACATCGCGTGCTGTATTTCTCACCTTGATGTCTGTCTAAATCGTTTAGGATGGATCATTCTTGAGATGGCATTTGTGTAACGGCATGCAATACCACGCGTTGCTTTTGGTAGTGTGGCCGAGCGGTCTAAGGCGCTGGATCCAGGTTCCAGTCAAGAAAGAGACGTGGGTTCGAATTTCACTGCTGCCATTTCTGCCGATCAACTCTAATGCTGCAGCATGTTAAAATGCTGTGTTCAGCAACGCTGTATTTAAGTGGGTGGCATGGTGGCACAGTGGTTAGCACTGCTGCCTCACAGCGCCAGGGACCCGGGTTCAATTCCCGCCTCGGGCAACTGTCTGTGTGGAGTTTGCACATTCTCCCCGTGTCTGTGTGGGTTTCCTCCAGGTGCTCTGGTTTCCTCCCACAGTCCAAAGATGTGCAGGTTAGTTGAATTGACCATGCTAAATTGCCCATAGTGTTAGGTGAAGGGGTAAATGTAGGGGAATGGGTCTGGGTGGGTTGCCCTTTGGAGGGTCGGTGTGGACTTGTTGGGCCGAAGGGCCTGTTTCCACACTGTAAGTAATCTAATGTTAATTTGGGATATCTGATTGACATGGATGAGTTGGACCAAAGGGGCCTGTTTCCATGTTCTATGACTCTATGACTGAATAGTGAAGGAGAGAGTTATAGTGTCCAAACCAGGATGGTGTATAGTTTGGAGAGGGACTTGTATGTTAGCTAACGATGTTGTTATTTGGCCACAGATTGCCAGCAAGTGTAGTGGTTTAAGGGGTAAGCTAAGTTGTTAAACTTTCAGATGTTCAGGTCAATAGAACCATCATTAGCTTCAACCGAAGAGCATCTTGCACTTCATTGTCCAATTCTTTCTTTTAAATAAAAGCATTTCTTGCCATTTTTCATCATTTTTAGATTGTGGACTAAAATGGGAAAAGTTTACTGGCTGTCAACTAAGTGGACTGTGGAAGGAGATGCGGTTTTAAAACAAGCTATTGGAACTCATTGTGAATTACATTGACACTGTTGCTTTGTTTAAGAGTGGGGAAGGATTGTTGGATCTGTCAGCATCATGGGCATTTGCGTTCAAGGTGGTTTTGTAAAAAAACAGTCTCTATTGGGTTTGTCAGTCAGAGTCAGTTGCGTGGGTCAGCATGGCAGCAACACAGATAGGCTCTGTGACAGGTGAACAGCCTGTGTCTGTGGACAATACAACAGCAAAAAGACTTGAAAAAATACACAACATCCTTTCATTTCTTATAGAGAGGAGACAAAGAGTTGGAAGTCAGCTAGCTATTCTCATTCATCATTTGCCTACAAGTGCTGCTTGTAACCAATGACTGACTGACTGAACAATAAGTGCGCTAACTGACCTGTGTCTGAAGAACTGAAAGGACTTGGAAAGAAGAAGATCAGAGATAAGAAGCATTTAGAAGAATCAAAAGGGCATCTCATTGAATCCTGTGGACTGGTGCTATTGAACTGTGTTTTCTAATATCATCTAACTTCATCTAACTTTCTTTTTGTTCATCTATGTCTGTCGGAACTCCTTCATGTATAGAGATTTAAAAAGGGGTAGAGTTTACATTAGAGAGTTATACGTTAATGATTCATATTTTATGAATATTAAATGACTTACTTTTAATAAATATTCGTTTCTTGTTGAGCACAGAAATTTGTTCAGAGTTTATTATTCACCTGTATCCATCAGACAGGAAAATTGGAGACTTTGTGCATATTGATTAAATGTTTAATTTTTTGTGATGATCCCAGAAGCTTGAATGTCAGTGTCCTTTCCCAAGTGGATTGTGACATTTTAAAAATCTTGCTGCATTTGCTACCTTGTTATCCAATAAACTCACTGCAGAATGTTAGGGCGAGACTATAACAGGGTGAGTACCTTCTCATGGTTTTTAGTTATTGTTGTAATGTCAATTAGTACTGATGGCCCAGAAAGGGAACAATGTAATCAATTCAATCTCATTCATGCATTCAGTCAATCATTTTAAAAGGTTTGTGATTTGAATGTTACAATTTATTGTTTTTCCTTTCATTCTCACTCTCAACTTCTTTCACTCTTTTTATTTCCCTTTCTATACCTGGTTTGTTTGCTTTCTGAGTTCTTCTTCGGTAACCAAAATTTTAAGAAGCCCTGGAGAGTCCAGATACAGCAAAATTTGGATTCTGGAATGTGTCCAACTTGGCCAAAAAAGTGGCAAGTGACATTCACACCACACAAATCCAGACAATGACCATCTCCAGTAAGAGACAATCTAGCCATCACCTCTTGACATTCAATTCTTTTTTTCCTCAGAGGCAGCTCTCAGAGTGAACAGAGCCTCTGACACTCCTGTTTATCTTTTCTTTTTATTTCTTTTTTAACTTTCCCCCACACGACCAGTTAACAGCAGTAGTGCTTATTTTTTCCCCAGCATCCATGTTGAGTGTGCGCAGGTGTCGAACACAGTGAAGAACAACAAGTGTATAAATCTTTATTTATATTCCACCACCAGGAAGAAAGGAAACACCTGAGTGGCCACTGACAAGTAGTGCACTTCTCAGAGGGCAATGCTGCGTGGTCAAACAGTGAAGGGGAGCGCAGGGATTAAATTTAGATTCTCCCCGTGTCTGCGTTGGTTTCCTCCGGGTGCTCCGGTTTCCTCCCACAGTCCAAAGATGTGCAGGTCAGGTGAATTGGCCATGCTAAATTGCCCGTAGTGTTAGGTAAGGGGTAAATGTAGGGGTATGGGTGGGTTGCGCTTCGGCGAGTCGGTGTGGACTTGTTGGGCTGAAGGGCCTGTTTCCACACTGTAAGTAATCTAATCTAAATCAAAATAGAGTTGGATGGGGAAAAAAATATACTCCAGTCCCTGTGATGCCCACCTTTCCCTGAAAATCTTGAGGGTGTTGGTGGACACCGCACACTCCTTCTCAAAGGACACCTGGGCTCTGACATAACCATGGAGGAGGGGCAAGCAATCAGCCCTAATGACCCCATCCACAGCCCCCCTCCTGGACTTGTTTATGGCCAGTTTGACCTCTTGACATTCACCATCCTCCATTATCCTCCAAAATCAACACCTTGCAAGTTACCATTGATGAGAAACTGACCATATAAATACAGAGACAATGAGATATTCTGAAAAAAGGGTTTCAGATTGGAGAAGGCCAATTTTTATTAAAATAAGGTCAGATCAGGCCAAAGTAGACTGGGAATAATGACTTCTGGGTATACCTATTGAAGAACAGTGGATGTGTTCAAAATAGAATTGATGAGTGTGCAAGCCCAGCTGTTCTCTTCAGGGTGAAATGCAGAAGCAACAAGCCTACAGAACCCTGAATACCTAGGAATATTCAGAACAGTATAAGTAAGAAACAAAAAGGTTTTAACAGGGAGCAATTCAATGGAAACTGTAGTGGAGCACAGAAAGTGCAGGGAGTCCCATATGAAAGCAGTTAGGAGAGCAAAGAGGGGGCTTGAGAAAACACCAGAGAGTAAGATTAGGGAGAATCCAAAATATTCTACAAGTCTATCAAAGGGAAAAGGATAACCAAGGAAAGAGTACGGTACATTAAGAGATATGGGGAGAGTCTGTGTATGCATATAGAGGCATGGTGTTAAATTAATATTTTACATCTCTCTTCATGCTGGACTTGGAAGATGTAGATTCAGAATGTGAGAAAAGGGAATATGAAGTTCTTGAACTGTTTGACATAGGGAGTGAGGATTAGAAGATTTGGCACATTTAAAAGTGGTCAAATTGCCAGGTCCGGATGACTTGCATCTTGGGCTGTGGTGAGATATGAGGGAGGAAATTACAGAAGTTCTGAATCAAAGTTTTAATTCCTCCCTGGGCCACAAGGCAAGTGTCAAAGGACTGGAGGACACCAAATGTTGTTCCATTATAGACCAGTGAGTCTCACATCAGTGGGAAGGAAACTAGTAGAGAAAATTCTGAAGAGGCAAATTAATATCCACTTGGAGAGGAAGGTTTGGTCATGGATAGTCAGCATGGCTTTCTCAAGGGAGGTCATGTTTATTACATTTGACTGAATTTTTCAAAGAGTTGATGAGAAGAGGGTAATGCAGTTGAAGTTGTTTTTATGGATTTCAGCAAAACCCTTGACATCACCCCACATTGGAGATTTATAAAGAAGGTAAAAGCATGTGGAATCCAGGGTAGGTTTGCTAGTTGGATCCAAAATTGGTTTAGTGGTGGTCAAAGACTGTATGATTGGAGGCTGGTGTCCATTGGTGTACCAGAGAGATCAGTGTTGTACCCTTATTGTTTGTGATACATATTCTGGCCTCATATATCTTTATACACAAAGAAGAAAATTGCAGGGGGAAAGATAATTAAGTTTGAAAATGATACGATTGGCTGGATGGTTAACAACGGGGAAGAGGTCTTAGGTTACACAGGAGGCTATAAGACAGACTGGTCAGATGACCAGATTGTGGTAAATGGAATTTAACCCCAGGAAGTCCGAGGAGATGCATTTTGGAAGAGGTAACAAGACAAGAGGGACACTAGGAAGCTCAGAGGAACAGAGGGACCTTGGCTGCTTGTCCACAGATCCCTGAAGTTAGCAGGGCAAGTTAATTGCATCATTAAAAAGGCATTTGGAACACTTGCCTTTATCGGACTTATTAGAACATGGAGGTCATGTTGGATCTGCACAGAACTTTGGTTAGGCCACTTCTGGAGTACTGCGTGCAGTTCTGGTGATTTCATTATAGGAATGTGTGATTGGACTTGAGGAGGTGCAAAGGAAATTCAGCAGTTTGTTCCCTCAGAAGGAGCAGTTTAACGAAGAAGAGAGGCTGGATAAGCTTGAGTTGTTTTCTTTGGAGCAGAGACAGCTGAGAGGTGACCTGATAGAAATGTATAAGATCATGAGGGGCTTGGAGACGGTGGATAGAAAGCAGCTATTTCCCTTAGTTGAACAGTCAATAACAAGGGAACATTATTTTAAGATGAAAGGATGTTTAGGGGGGATTTGAGGAAAAATGTTTTCACCCAACAGGTTGAAGGAATTTGGAATGCACTGCCCCAGGGATGGTAGTGAAACCTGGCAACATTTAAAAAGTACCTGATGAGCATTTGAAAAGTCATAATATTCAAGACTTTCTCCAAGTGTTGTTCAATATGGAGGAGTACCAATTCATCAGCTAAGGGAGGACAGTATGTTCAAATCAGCAGGATGCTCGCTTGCCCATTTTTAACCTGAAGCCACAAGACTTCATGGGCTCCAGAGTTAATGCAATACCCTCCCACTGTGTCACCACCTCCACTGGGGCTGTCCTACTGGTTGGACAGGACATATCGAGTGAGGGTCTTGCTGGTGTCTGGGACATTGTAAAGAAGGATTCTGTGAGAATGACTATGTAGGGCTGTTGCTTGACTACTGTCTTCACCCAGATCTATATTGCAGATAGTTAAGCAATGACCCATTTTTTAAAATGTTCATCTTGCTTTCAAATGGCTGCATTCCTCAATGTCTCTAATCCTTTCTAGACAATCCTCTAAAATATCTGTGCTTTTCTAATTGTGGTGTTTAATGCAATCCTGACTTGAATCCATTCACTGTTAATAAATGTGAATTCAGTTGCCCATCCTCTAAGCATTGGAACTCCATTCCTCACTGTGTCCATCTCTCTAGCCCTTTTTCATCTTTTTAAGGTGCTTTTACTCCAACACTTAAAGCTACTCTTTCAATGAACAAAAAGTTTTAGGCATAGAGCTTGAATGTCTCCTAGTGTGATTTGTCATCAATATTTGACTCATTAAGCTCCTGTGAAGCATGTTGGGATGTTTGATCATGCTAATGGCAGTATCTAAACATTGTTACTGCAGAGGAAGCATTGTGAATCCATCGTGAAGTTGCTGTATCTAGCAACTACTGTCTATTTTCACCATGGAAACAAAGCAAGAGGACTGTGCTCGCTCTTTAACAGTTCTTCTCTTGGTTCATCCTTACACGTTATCTTCCTTTTCATTTGCTTCCTGCTTCATTTTAAACTTCACAAGGGGAGCTCCTGACTTCAGCATCTCACAGAGTGAAAATAAACAGGAAATAAAATGTATAAATAAGAAATTCGCTGGAGAGGCTGAGAAGTAAAATATGAAAGTAAATAAGAAATTATAGGTGAAACATTTTATATTTGGTAGGCGGATTAGATCTTTCAAATTATATTAATAAGGTCCATATGCAATAAATGATTTTCTATACAGGGACTACTGGGAAAAAGAGGTCCTTTAATTTTCTGTTGCTTCATTTGACAAGAGTGATGATGATCTTTTGTGAGTCGTATCAGTTAAATGTATGCAGGAATTCATCCTTGAAATGTTAGATCAAACAATCAAAACAGAACAACAACACAAGGTAAAATTTAAAGGCAACAAAAATGATCAGGTTAAGCAAATTAGATTTTATTGTCACAAGTACTCAAACACATGAGTACAATGAAATGTGTACAATGATGCCATTCTCGGTTTCATGTTAGGTACAAAGGTAGGCAGGTATAAAATCTTAGGAACAAAGTTGAAAAAGAAATAAAGTTAAAAGGTAAACATCACAGTCCTTCTTGATATTCAGTAGAAAAATAAAGAAATGAAGATGAAAGTTCAATAGTCTTTCTTAAGTGCTTAGCCGTGCTGAGTTCACACTCCTGACACGGGCTCAATCTCCTCTGCTTTGGCCCACTCTCCAGGAGACCTCAGGCTGCATGTTCTTGCCGGGGGACCCTTCCACACCACCGCTCTTCCTGCATTGGGCTTGATCTCCAATCGAGCTCTCTTCAGAAGGTAAGTTCGATCTCCCCTGCACTTGCTGCCACCGCAGATGCCAGGAGATCTGGTCGACATGGACCAGTTTGAAAAAAGGGCCTGTCTCCATGATGTAGGACTTTATGACTATATGACCTCTCTCGAATCCATGTTGGATTCGCTCTCCCCGAATTGGCTCAAACTCTCACATGCTGGACTCACTCTGCTCTACACTGATCTTCTCTCTGCCTCACAAACTCACTCATACAGAAGGTAAGTAGATTAAAGTAAGAAGAAGCTGAAGGAGATAAAAAGTTTGAAGCAAACAGAGCAGATGAGCCCCAAGCAGGAGCCTTCACACCCTGCTGCTCCTCTCTTAATAGACTCAAAAAGCAGCTCATCTCACATTTCAAAGGATTTATGGCTGTTCAGTGGTTAGCACTCACAGTGTCAGGGATCCAGGTTCGATTCCAGCCTTGGGTGACTGTCTATGTGGAGTTTGCATGTTCTCTCCATGTCTGTATGAGTTTGTACTGGATGCATTTGTTTCCTTCTATCATCCAAAGATGAGTAGATTAGATAAATTGGCCATCCTAAATTGCCGCATAATGTGCAGGCTAGGTAGGTTATCCATAGGAAATGCAGAGATTGGGGAATGGATCTGGATGGGATGCTGTTTGGACGGTCAGCATGGACTCAATAGGCCAATAGTCTGCTTCCATACTGTTGGGATTCTATGTCTAGATTAGAGTGGTGCTGGAAAAGCATAGCAGGTCAGGCAGCATTGGAGGAGCAGAAAAATCGACACTTCGGGCAAAAGCCCTTCATCAGGAATGAGGCTTGTTGGGATTCTATAACTTGCTTTTCATTAACGAGCTCTAGAGTGGTCCCTGTTCATAGGGTTTGCTGGAATGATCCTTTTGGCTTGCTGTTTTTCTATTCCATGGTCTCTCTCTTCTCCAGGTACTGCAGGAGACACACAGTAACTGTGCTATCTAGTGACATGCCTGAGCTGTGTCTACAAATTCTACCCAACTTGATGCTCTTAAACTCAACAGTTGTGGACAGCACTTTCTGAAGTTGTTACTGAACATCTTACTGTTCTCAGAGTCTACTAATCTGTATTAATTCAATAGTATCAGATGAATTTGGCAACACTGAAAATATTTGGAACTATTTCCCTGGCTCAACTTGTGCTTTAATTGATTCATTTTGTTAACTGTTCTCATGCCTCTTATCAGCAACTTAGAGTAGATAGACTTGAATAACAAACTTTTCACAACCCTGTGGTGCTTTTCAGTCAATTCCTAGAATCATAGAGTCATACAGCACGGAAACAGACCCTTCGGTCCTACCAGACCGTAGTGAACATTATCCCAATCTAAACTAGTTTATCATACGGTAAAGATGGTATCTTTCTATTTTCTCTGTGTTTTTGATTGTATATTGAAGTTGAAAAAGAACTGCTTTAATAAGCAAGGATTGTGGAAGGGATTGTTGCACGTTTTAAAAGCAAGCTACCAGCACTTATTGTAAGAACTGTATGAATTGTTGTTTGTTCAGTCAGTTGGGGGAGGTTCAGGTGTAGGCAGCTTGTGGGTGTGAATGATGGAGCGAGAAGCCTTCAGACTGCCAGAAAAAGAGATACTATAATTTTGCGGTTCTGCAGTAATGTATGTCTAAAACCAGGAGAAAGAGCTTATTGTTTCCCTCACCAGTTGCTGCAAACTGTGACTTTTAACTACTAAGTCAGCAACTCTATAACTTGTGAACCAGCTGCTGTGCACCTTGTGCAAGCAGGTGAAAATATCTGAAGGAGAGAGAATGAAGAACATGAAGACTTGGTAAACCAAAGGGATCCATATAGGAAACCATATCAACAAGAGCCATTCAGAATTTTCTCCACCAACCATTAACAGCAATTTGGCTCATATTTGTTGACCTGCAGCTGGAATCTATTTATTTATAATAAACAGACATTCCTGTTAAGTACGTAAACTTAGTCCATGCTTTTTATCAACCTGGGTCTTAGAAACCAGGTAAGTTGGGCAAATGTCCAATAAAATCTTTAACTTTGTGACAACGTCAGGAAATAGTGAGGCTTGATGTTCTGTACGCTGCCCAATGAGGCATGATAGCCGAGAAAGAAAAACACAGGACTTCATTATGATTCAAATAAAATCAATTGAAACGTTACATTTGTCAGCTCAAGATTTCACGTTAATGGTCAAATATAAGTAACAAATAATATTTGGAACAATTTTACTGACTCAACTTGTCATAGAGTCATAGCGCCACGGAGATTTACAGCATGGAAACAACTCTTCCGTCCAACTCATCCATGCTGATCAGATATCCTAATTTAATCTATTTCCATTTGCCAGCACTTGGCCCAGATTTCTCGAAACCATTCGTATTCACATACCCAATCAGATGCCTTTTAGAAGTTGTAATTGTACCAGCCTCCACCACTCCCTCTGGCAGATCATTCCATACACAGACCACCCTTTCCGTGAAAACGTTCCCCTTTGGGGTAGCTCAGTGGTTAGCACTACCACCTCCCAGAACCAGGAACCTGGGTTCAGTTCCTGTCTCAGGCGACTGTCTGTGTGGAGTTTATACGTTCTCCCCGTGTCTGTGTGGTTTCTCCAGATGGTCCGGTTTCCTTCCACAATTCAAAGATGTGCAGGTTAGAGTGAATTGGCTAAGCTAAATTACCCATAATATTAGGTGCATTAATTGGGGTAAATATGGGGTAGGGGAATGGGTCTGGATGGGTTAGTTTTGGAGGGTCGGTGTCGATCTGTTGGGCTGAAGGGTCTGTTTCCATACTGTAGGGAATCTAATCCCTTTTAAATCTTTCCCCTCTCACCCTAAACTTATACCCTCTCGTTCTGGACTCCCCAAACCAGGGAAAAGACCTTGTCCATTTACTCTATCCATGTCACTCAAGATTTTATAAACTTCTATAAGGTCACTCAGCCTCCGATGCTCCAGGGAAAACAGCCCCAGCCTATTCAGCGTCTTCCTATAGCTCAAATCCTCCAACCCTGGCAACATCCTTGTAAACTTTTTCTGAACCCTTTCAAGTTTCACAACATCCTTCCTATAGAAGGGACCCAGAAATTCACACAATATTCCTAAAGTGGCCTAACCAATGTCCTGTACAATTGAGGCATGACCTTCCAACTTCTATACTCAATGCTCTGACCAATAAAGGATAACATACTAAATGTCTTCTTCACTATTTTATCTCGCTGCGGCTCCACTTTCAAGGAACTGTAAACCTTCACTCCAAGGTCACTTTGTTCAGCAACACTCCCCAGGACCACGTTTATCAAAATTAAACTCCGTCTGCCACTCCTCAGCCCATTGGTCCATCTGATCAAGATCCCATTGTAATCCGAGGTAACCTTCTTCGCTCTCCACTACAACTCCAATTTTGCTCCCATCTGCAAACTTACTAACTATACCTCCTATGTTCACATCCAAATCATTTATATAAATGACAAAAAGCAGTGGACCCAACACCAATCCTGGTGGCACATCACTGGTCACACGACCCCAGTCTGAAAAGCAACCCTCTACCATCACCTTCTCTCTTATACTTTTGAGCCAGTTCTGTACCCAAATGGCTAGTTCTCCCTGTATTCCATGAGATCTAACCTTGCTCACCAGTCTACCATGAGGGATCTTGTCAAACACCTTACTGAAGTCCATATAGATCATGTCCACTGTTCTGCCCTCATCAATCCTCTTCGTTACGTCTTCAGAAAACTCACACAAGTTAGTGAGACATGATTTCCTTTCATTGATTCATTTTGTTAACTGCCCTCATGCTTTTATCGTCATTGTAGAGTAGAAAGATTTGAATAACAAACATTTCACAACCATGCGGTGTTTTTTAGCCAATTCCTAGAGTCTAGAGCCATACAGCAAGGAAACAGACCCTTCAGTCCATCCAGTCCATGTTGAACATAATCGCAAACTAAACTAGTCCAACCTGCCTGCTCCTGACAAATATCCTTCCAAACCTTTCCTATTTATGTATCCATCCAAATGTCTTTTAAACATTGTAATTTGTACTCACATTCACCACTTCCTCAGGAAGTTCATTCTATAGGAGAAAGTGAGGTCTGCAGATGCTGGAGATCAGAGCTGAAAGTGTGTTGCTGGAAAAGCGCAGCAGGTCAGGCAGCATCCAGGGAACAGGAGAATCGACGTTTCGGGCATAAGCCCTTCTTCAGGAATGAGGAAAGTTTGTCCAGCAGGCTAAGATAAAAGGTAGGGAGGAGGGACTTGGCGGAGGGGCGTCGGAAATGTCATAGGTGGAAAGAGATCAAGGTGAGGGTGATAGGTCAGACTGGGGTGGGGGCGGAGAGGTCGGGAAGAAGTTTGCAGGTTAGGAAGGCGGTGCTGAATTTGATGGATTTGACTGAGACAGGGTGGGGGGAGGGGAAATGAGGAAACTGGTGAAATCCGAGTTCATCCCTTGTGGTTGGAGGGTTCCTAGGCAGAAGATGAGGCGTTCTTCCTCCAACCGTCGTTTTGTTGTGGTCTGACGATGGAGGAGTCCAAAGACCTGCATATCCTTGGTGGAGTGGGAGGGGGAATTGAAATGTTGAGCCACAGGGTGGTTGGGTTGGTTGGTCCGGGTGTCCCAGAGGTGTTCTCTGAAACGCTCCGCAAGTAGCTGGCCTGTCTCCCCAATATAGAGGAGGCCACATCGGGTGCAGAGGATGCAATAGATAATGTGTGTGGAGGTGCAGGTGAATCTGTGGTGGATATGGAAGTTTCCTTTGGGGCCTTGGAGGGAGGTGAGGGGGGAGGTGTGGGCGCAAGTCTTGCACCTCCTGCGGTTGCAGGGGAAGGTGCCGGGAGTGGAGGTTGGGTTGGTGGGGGGTGTGGATCTGACAAGGGAGTCACAGAGGGAGTGGTCTTTACGGAATGCTGATAGGGGAGGGGAGGGAAATATATCCTTGGTGGTGGGGTCTGTTTGGAGGTGGCGGAAATGACGGCGGATGATGCGCTGTACATGGAGATTGGTGGGGTGGTAGGTGAGGACCAGTGGGGTTCTGTACTGGTGGAGGTTGGAGGGGCGGGGTTCAAGGGCGGAGGAGTGGGAAGTGGAAGAGATGCGGTGGAGGGGATCGTCGACCACGTCGGGGGGGGAAATTGCGGTCCTTGAAGAAGGAGGCCATCTGGGTTGTGCGTTTTTGGAACTGGTCCTCCTGGGATCAGTTGCGGGGGAGTCGAAGGAATTGGGAGAATGGGATGGTGTTTTTACAGGGGGCAGGATGGGAGGAGGTGTAGTCCAGGTAGCTGTGGGAGTCGGTCGGTTTGTAGTAGATGTCCGTGTTGAGTCGGTCGCCTGAGATAGAAATAGAAAGGTCGAGGAAGGGGAGGGAGGAATCTGAGACTGTCCAGGTGAATTTGAGGTCGGGGTGGAAGGTGTTGGTGAAGTGGATGAACTGTTCCACCTCCTCGTGGGAGCACGAGGCGGCGCCGATACAGTCATCGATGTAGCGGAGGAAACGGTAGGGGGTGGGGTCAGTGTAGTTGCAGAAGATGGATTGTTCCACATATCCTACGAAGAGGCAGGCATAGCTGGGGCCCATGCGGGTGCCCATGGCTACTCCTTTCGTTTGGAGGAAGTGGGAGGATTGGAAAGAGAAGTTGTTCAGGGTGAGGACCAGTTCAGTCAGTCGGAGGAGGGTGTCAGTGGAAGGGTACTGTTTGGTACGGCGGGAAAGAAAGAAGCGGAGGGCTTTGAGTCCTTCGTGATGGGGGATGGAGGTGTACAGGGACTGGATGTACATGGTGAAAATAAAGCGTTGGGGACCGGGGAAGCGAAAATCATGGAGCAGGTGGAGGGCATGGGTGGTGTCCCGAACGTAGGTGGGGAATTCTTGGACTAAGGGAGACAGGACGGTGTCAAGGTATGCGGAGATGAGTTCGGTGGGGCAGGAGCAGGCGGAGACAATGGGTCGGCCGGGGCAGTCAGGTTTGTGGATTTTGGGCAGGAGGTAGAAGCGGGAGGTGCGGGGTTGTGGGACTATGAGGTTGGAGGCGGTGGATGGGAGATCCCCCGAGGTGATGAGGTTATGGACGGTCTGGGAGATGATGGTTTGGTGGTGGGGGGTGGGGTCATGGTCAAGGGGGCAGTAGGAGGAGGTATCTGCGAGCTGGCGTTTGGCCTCAGCGGTGTAGAGGTCGGTGCGCCAAACTACTACCGCACCTCCCTTGTCAGCTGGTTTGATAGTGAGGTTTCGATTGCAATGGAGGGAGTGGAGGGCTGCGCGTTCCGAGGGTGAGAGGTTGGAGTGGGTGAGAGGGGTGGGGGTGTTCAGGTGGCGGTTAATATCGTGGCGGCCGTTGGCTAGGAAGAGGTCGAGGGCAGGTAGGAGGCCAGCACGGGGTGTCCAGGTGGATGGGGTGTGTTGGAGGCGGGAGAAGGGGTCGTCAGAGGGTGGGCGGTTAAAGAAGTAGGCACGCAGGCGAAGGCGGCGGAAGAATTGTTCGATGTCACGCCGCGTGTTGAACTCATTAATCCGGGAGCGTAGGGGAATGAAGGTGAGGCCTCTGCTGAGGACTGATCTTTCATCCTCAGAGAGGGGTAGGTCTGGAGGGATAGTGAAAACACGGCAGGGCTGGGAGCTAGGACCTGGTGTGGGGCTGGAGCTGGGTGTGGGGGCAGGGACGGGGATCGGCGTGGGGCCGGGGTTGGGCGTGGTGATGGCGATAGGCGAAGGGGCGGGGTTAGACGTGGTGACGGAAATAGGCGTGGGGGCGGGGTTAGGCATGCTGTCGGAGAGGAGATCGACGTGGCGGCAGAGACACATGCGGCGTTGTGGGCGTGTAGGTTAGTGACGTCACTGGGGGCGGAAGTGGCTGCAGCGACCACAGAGACTACCCTCTGCAAACTACCCTCTGTGTAAAGGTGGATCATTTGGCCCCTTGTGATTCTTCACAACTCAATATAATGATGACCAATCTGTTTGTGTTTCAAGTTGGCAAATTCTCGTGTAACCCTGATTAACCTTAATTCCCTTTCCTAACAAGAATCTATCCAGGTTGGTCTTACTATCTCTATTGCCTTCTGGGAGAGAAAAAGAAATCTCCTTATCCCTGACTTGAAAGGTGATCCCTAATTTTATAGTGGTGTTTCTAGTTCTGGACTGATGCACAAAAGTAATCATCTTTTCCACCTCCAATTTATCAGGACAGTTGGACTTTATACAATTCAAGCTTGTCACCACCCCATTATTCCAAACTGCAGTAGAAACAAACTCAGTCTGCCCAACCTTTCCTCATACACTTGCTCATATCAGGTGTCATGTCAATCTAGTAAACCTTCTCTCAACTGCCTCCTCATATCCTTCTGTAAACAAGGAGACTAAAGCTGCACAAAATATTTGCGATCTAGTCACATCTAGTCCTATCTAGTCCTGAAAACCGAGCATAACCTCCTTACTTTTATATTTGTTCCCTTTCAGAATAAAGAATACCATCGAATTGGCCCTTCTTGATTGCACATTGTGACTCATGCACCAGAACACCGACATCTCTCTGCACCTCAGAATTCTGCACTCATTCTCCATTTATGGAATATTCCAGTTTTTTTATTCTTCCTTTCAAATTAAAGAACTTCACATTTTTGCACATTATACTCAATCTGCCAGACTTTTCTCCATTCGCTCAACTTATCTACATTGGTATGTTACTATTGGTCTTCAGAACATACGATCCTTCTGGTCTCAATGTTAACAAATATGTTAGCTACCGTGTCTTTCTTCTCCTTATTGAAATGATTGAACTAAGTTGTAAAAGGTTGAGTTCCCACAGACCCTTGCCGGACTCCATTGACATATCTACATTTATGTCTTGGGATGCATTGGTACTGTCTCTGTGTGTTCAATATAGAGCTACCTATATCATGGGTGTGTAATAATATCTCTGAACAGCTTAATTAAAAACAAATTAAACATCTAAAGTGGACACTTGTGCCACAAGTGAAAACGCACCTACCTCTGAACCAGGAGTCCTGAGTTCAATTTCCAACTGGTCTACAATTATGTGATACCATCTCTGACCAAGGTGATTACAAAATATCAAGGAATATGTGAAGGAAGCTGGATTGAACAGCATCATGTGATTTGTTGAAATTGTGTACAGCAGTATGTGATCCACCTGTTAAATACTGAAGTCAAAAGTTTAAAGTGTGCTGTTAGCCCCCTTGCTGTCCTTATGGAAATCAATTGACTTTGGAGAAGCAGTGAAGCACAGTCTTTAAGGAGATAAGAAATGGGCTCCATTACCATAATTACTAAAGGAAAAAGCCTGACTTTGAGAAATCTATGCTAATGCTTTCCTAGCAACCGTCTCTAATCTTAAAATTCTGCTTTGCAGACCCAGAAGTCAGAGTGAGTAAAAATATGTATGAGAAATTGCAGTCTGTCTCAAGTCCCATTTCCTAAAAGTAGTCCCTTGCAACGTAATAGTATTTCAAATTATTTCAATATTTCTATCTCCCAGGTAAATCCTGAAGCAGTACGTTGTGATCAGCTTTCAAGAACTCAAATCCAAGTTGACTGGAATCAGAACTGAACATTTTTCATCAATCTATTGCCGTCAGCAAATCAGCAACATTGAATGGAAACATGGACATGTAAAATCTTACATTTTATACTCTGTTTCCAGATACTCTATAATTAAGCTGTTCAGAGGTATTATTACACACTCCTGGCACAGATGTTCAAGAACTACCAATGCACCCCAAGACATAAATATAGAAATGTCCATTGGAATTTGATCCCCATTTTGCCCTTTACTCAAAAAATGTATCATCTCTGCAGGGATTTGTCTTTTCATATTAGATATGTGTGTCTGTGAGTGTGAAATTAAGTGGATATATTCTTAATTCTAGTTCAAAGCTTAGGTATTAATCAGCAGTTGTCACTTTCTTTAAGAACAGGATTTGCTCATAATAAACAGATTACTCTTAAGTTCATTAAAAAAAAGCCTGATCCGTGTTTTTGCTATTCTGGGAAGCAGTACATAAGAGTGGACATTTTGGTTACTGAATTGACAAATTTGTTTTAATAGTGTAATTGCTGAAATAATGGAGCTTGATTATCAGCACATTGCTCCCACAATAGTTGTAACACATCTCACCCAAAAGATATCACCTTTATCCATCCAGCCTTCTCTCCATGCTGCATGGGTTAATGTTATCAAGATATGAGCTATCAGTGAGATTGAATTATAAAGAGCCACAAAACAAATTGAGCAGGAGACTATGACTGGCAGAATGTTGTCCGAGCTGTCCTTGGGCTATGGATGAACTCCTTTATGAAGTATTTTTTATTTTAGCAAAATAAATTATTTTCTGCCCTTTGAAAGGCTCTAAGTTTAAATTATCCAGGTTTTCCTACAAGAATTAAATGCAATGCTATATATTCTTTCATTTCAGCATCGGGATGGACGCATTTAAACTAGATTGTGAGAATCTTTTCCTCTTGGCAGATGTATCTAAGACCAGAGGGCACGAGTTTAAGTTGAGGAGTAACTGAGTTAGAGGAGACCTGAGGAAATATTTTTTCACCCAGATGGTGGCAGATGGAGTTCAATCTGGATAAATGTCATGTGTTGCATTTTGGTACAATAAACATGGGTCGGGCTTATACAATTAATGGTCGGGGCCTTGGGTAGAAACTTGGAATGCACTGACCTGAGAGGGTGGTGGAGGCAGGTACTTAACATTGAAGAAGTATCTGGAAGAGCACTTAAAATGCCAGTGAAGAGTAAATGGGATCAGTGTGGGTTGGTATTTGTTAGTTGATATAGTCAAGGTGGGCCAAAGGGCCTGTTTCAGTGCTGTATGGCAGAAGTGGGTACGGCAGATGCTGGAGATTAGATGATAAAGGGCTTTTGCCCAAAACGTCGATTTTTTCTGTTCCTCGGATGCTCCCTGACCTGCTGTGCTTTTCCAGCACCACTCTGTGCTGTATGGCTCTGTGACTCTACATCCTTTTGATTGCTGATAATTCCATTTCATTTCTTGCACATGGTAAATTGAATTAAATATCATTGACAATTTAGTAAATTCAATTCCATAGCATTGCTTGAATTTCTTACCTAAGTGACAAAATCCTGAATCATTTTAGTAAGTAGGCAGCAGAAGCTAACACAGCACAGATCATTGAGATGTATCGCAACCAACGCTCCTACAACCCAAAGGCATTTTGTTACGCTGTTGTTCAATCCTGTCATCCAGCCATCTCTCCTCAACTCCTGTGGACAGCTAGCGCATAGTGGGAACACTACCTGCAAGTTACTTTCTGAGTTGTTTTGGAAATTGCATAAGAAATTTTATCAACTTAAGGCTATCGCAGACATACATACCAGCAGACTGAGTCTGGAGAAAAATCAAAAGAATCCACATTTTAACAATATATGCAGTTCTGATTGTTATGGACCAGACCAGACCCTCTCAAAATATATTAAGAATATAGCCTAGACCCTAACCTTCCTTATTTTAAAGGTAAGTGTAAGGTGTTGCATTCAAGATGCAATTCAGTTGGTCAAATTACTCAATGTTAAACAAAACACATTTTATTCATTCACTATTGGCAAAATACTGCAAAAGGGAAAAAAACCCAAAGAGAATTGGCTTAGCTGCAACTCTATCAAAATGCTTAACAAAATGATAGGTCCAGTGAATATTACTAAGTAACTTGAATGAGTTTTTTGAGGAAATTGCTAAAAAGATTAATGAGAGCAGAGCAGTAGTCATTGTTTACTTGGACTTTTGTAAAGCCTTTGACAAGGGTTCCACATGATGGACTAATTGATAAAGTTGGCTCACATTGGATTCAGGGTAAGTTTGCCAAATGGATACATAATTGGCTTAACGGCAGGAGACATAGAGTAATGGTGGAGAGTTGCTTTTCGGACTGGAGGCCTGTGATCAGAGGTGTTCCACGAGGATCAGTTTTTTTTTGTTTGTCATTTATATAAATGACTTAGATGAGAATACAGAATGCCTGGTTAGTAAGTTTGCAGATGACATCAAACTTGGTGGCATGGTAAACAGTGACAAAGGTTTTCTCAGATTATAAAAGGATCTTGATGAAATGTGTTAATGGGCTGAAAAATGGCAGGTGGAGTTCCTCCTGGATCAATGTGAGGTGTTGCATTTTTGTACAACAAACATGGGTACGGCTTATACAATTAATTCTAGGGCCTTGGGTAGTGTTGAGAATATGGTGCTGGAAAAGCACAGCAGGTCAGGCAGCATCCGAGGAGGAGGAGAATCGATGTTTCAAGCATAAGCCCTTCATCCTGATGAAGGGCTTATGACCAAAATGTCGATTCTCCTGCTCCTTGGATGCTGCCTGACCTGCTGTGTCTTTCCAGCACCAACTCTCGACTCTGATCTCCAGCATCTGCGGTCACACTTTCTCCTCCTTGGGTAGCGTTGTAGAATAGAGGGACGTAAGAATTCAAGCACATAATTCTTTGAGGTTTGTGTCACATGTAGACAGGGTGGTTAAAAGCGCATTTGTCATACTTGCCTTCGTTGCTCAGTCCTTTGAGTATAGGAGTTGGGAAGCCATATTGAGGTTGCACAGGACATTGGTGTGGCCTCTACTGGATCACAGCATTCAATTCTAGTTGTCCTGCTATAGGAGGGATATTATTATGCTGGAGTGGGTTCAGAAGAGATTTACCAGGATGTTACTCAGTGTGGAAGGTTAAAGTTATATAGAAATGTTGGATAGGTTGGGATGTTTTTCACTGAAGCGTAGGACATTGAGAGATGAACTTATACAAGTTTATTAGATAATGAGGGATTTATAGTTATGAGTTAATTGAGTTATTATGAGTTATAATGAGTTAATTATAGATGTCTTTTCCCTCGGACGGGGATTTCAAGACTGGGGGCACATTTTTAAGGTGAAAGGAGAGAGATTTTTTTAAAAAGTGAGGGATTTTTTTACACAGAGAGTGGTTTATGTGTGGAATGAACTTCCAGAAGAAGTGATGGATGCACGTACAATTACAACATTTAAAAAACATTTGGATAAGGACATAAATAGGAAATGTTTGGAGGGATTTGGGCCAGGAGTGGGCAGGTGGAACTAGTTTAGTTTGGCATGGACTGGTTGGACCGTAGGGTCTGTTTCCGTGCTGTATGACCCTATGACTGCATAACTGTTCCAATATAGTAACATCCCTTGATAAAGGCAAATTCAGAAAAACAGATCATCTCATATGCAACTTCAGCAGCAGGAAGTAAACCCCCAGGTTTTAACTGTAAACAAGAGAGGAATAAAATAGCATCCACTTTTTCAAGATCCCAGCAACAATTACTACTACTGAAAAACAAATCTAAAAATCCAAGTTCTATGAGAGCTTGACCATTCAGGCTGCTTCTATTGTTCAAACTTTAAAAAAAACCCAAAGCTTCACAAGCTGTTTGCTTTATGAGTTTTAAAGAAGTAGCTCTTCACCTCTCCTTTAAAACTTTGCTTCAAAGCAAAAAGGTCAAAATACACACCTCTTAAAGCCACAGTGTTGTCATAAGAACGTTTCTGGCTGAATATTTGATTATTTATTTCCAAGAACTTCGCACTCTCCATGTCATACACCATTCTCACTTGGAAACATCTGTTCACCATTATAAAGTCAAAATCATAGAACTGACTCTATGATTCTATGAACTGTCCCCAACAGCATTACCAGTGTACCTACATACATGGATTACAGTGGTTCAAGAAGGTGGCTCACCTTTATCTTCTGAAATGATCCTGATGAAGGGCTTTTGCCCAAAACGTCGATTTCGAAGCTCCTTGGATGCTGCCTGAACTGCTGTGCTCTTCCAGCACCACTGATCCAGAATCTGGTTTCCAGCATCTGCAGTCATTGTTTTTACCTCGTTGATTTTAACCCTACTGCGAATCCTCTTGCAAGGATGCCTGCCTTGAAAAAGTTTTTCTCCTCTCTCTACAAGAATCTCAGTGAGTCCCTCTCCCACTGCAACTTCCAGGTCATTTCCTCTGCCCTGAAGCATTCCTGATGAAGGGCTTTTGTATGAAACGTCGATTTCGAAGCTCCTGGGATGCTTCCTGAACTGCTGTGCTCTTCCAGCACCACTAATCCAGAATTTACCTTTGAAACTCAATTGTGAAGGGCAGCAAATATAATGTTAACATTACTGACTCTGGAAATGTTTTGTTTTCTTTATTCAACCAGGGGATGTAGGTTTTGCTGGCAAGGTCAGTACTTCTTTTTGGGAGGCTTGTAATTCCTCTCCAAACCAATCCCTGGGCTGACTTGAAAATATATCATTGTTCCTTCACTGTTGCTGGGTAAAACATTCTGGCACCTCCTCTTCATAACAGCATTCTGTATGCACTTGTACCAATGGCTGGCATTGGTTAAGAAGAGAGTTCATCACTACGTTCTCAAGGGCAATTAGGGATGAGCAATAAAAGCCTAATGAACATTGCCAACATCTACAGATGAAGAAAAACCTTTTCAGATTTAGCAATGTCAGCATGCCTTGATTAGAGTTACAAACCTCACTAATGAATTAAAGAGTGTATAAATCAAATGTGACTCCTAATTTTCAACTAATAAATGAGGCATTGGCCGATCCTCTAATTTTAAATGCGTATTCCACCAACAACAATGTACTAGTTGCAAAGCCTAAGTTTTTTCCTAGTGGGAAAAGGAAAATAAATCAGCTGAATGCAATACACTCGAAGTGTTTGAGCATATGCAACATTCTGAAGTTGCTATTTTCCTTTCATATTGTCTCTACTCTAATATGTCCCACATCTTTCACATTTGATCACTTGTCCCTGCCATTAATTTTTATTACTTAGATTCAGTATTAAATATCAATATTTTCCCTTAGTTTTAAAACAAATGAATTGAAACATGTGTTTTATTCAAATGTGAATATTTTAAACTTTAGTTTCAAGTTGGAAGAATCACAAACCAGTTCTCAGAGCAGTAAGAAGCACTTTTCTTTGTCTACAACAATCTTTAACAAATAAGGAGGAAAACCTGTCACGCAAATTTCCTTTGCTTCATACCAGTGATGAAGACCAACAGTAACAACAACAACAATAACTCATCTTAGCCATCCATTTGAGGATCTCCCTAGAAGCAGATGGCTCATTGGCATCTGGAGCCGGTACAAGAATTTCAGTGGATTGATGTTGAAATAATGCTTTCACCTCAATGTTCCAAGGTCTCTGCTTGGTGTAGTCCAAACAGAATGGTTTCCATAACAAGTGGACCTTCGTTCTCAAATCTTTAGCTTTCTCCAGAATTGCTGTTCCATCAAACTGAATGCAACATGCCTCGAGCAGCCCAATGCCAAATGTGACAGTCGATCCAGACTATTGCTTCGAGAACAAATTGTTTTTCCTCATTCTACCATCTTCCAGCCTGAACCCATTGTTGTGAAGTCTAAGACTATCATCAGTATTTTTGGCACATTTCCAAGCTCAATGCCATCTGCATAATTCCAAATTTTTGTCCTCCATCTCCTGTAATGACCTCAGTAGCAGTCAGAAATATTCTCATTTTTAGAAATCAGAAAAGCATTTACTAAAATACTGATGTTACAAGGTTCACGGCTTAAAACAAAATAATTTTGTGAAACAATGAAAGAGCATGAATACCAATACCTGGAACTGATTGGGACAGAGTGCTGTTTGATGAGGAAATGTTGGACAGGCTAGGCTTATATCTGCTTGACTTTAGAAGAGGAGGTGATTGAAAGATATAAAATCCTGAAGTATCGTGACAGTGCAGATAAAAACAGAAGGTTTCCTCTTCTGGGAGAATCTAGAACTAGATGTCACTGTTTAAAAAGTAAGGATCACCCATTTAAAACAGAGATGAGGTGAATTTCTTTTCTCAGATAGTCAAGAGTCTTTGGTAAACTTTCTTTCTGAAAAGGCAAATTATGGGACGAATTATCCTTGTATATTTTTAAGGCGGAGGTGAATAGATGCTTGATCAGCAAGTTGGTGAAGGATAGTAGGTGGCAATGTTACAATCAGATTAACCATGGTCTTATTGAGGGTGGAATAGTTTTGAGGGGCTAAATGGCCTACTGCTCTCAATTCATATAAGTCTGTACACTTTGCATGGAATGGACATATCCAGGTAATTTTACACATTGCCCGGTGAGTGCCAGGATTGTAAATGTTCTCGAACAGTTTTGCTAGAGACGTTGCTTGTCCTTGAGCACACACTTTCAGTGTTACATCTGCGATGTTGTCAATATCTATAGTCTTTGCTGTGAACAAGGCATTCAGCTATTTCTTGACAGCATGTGGAGTGAATTGAATTGGCTGGAGACTGGCAACTGTGATGGGGTCCTCATGAACAGCTGAGTTGGATCACCCTCTTGGCAGTCAAGAGTCATTGAATCCCTATAATGTGGAAGCAGGCCAATCGATCCATCGCGTCCACACTGACCCTCCGAAGACCATCCCATACCCCTACTTTATAACCTTGCATTTCCCACGGTTAATCCACCTAACCTGTACATCATTAGACTGCTTGAAGATGGTCACAAATGCAATCCTCTTGATATCAGAGCTGCAGCTTTCAATTCCAGAGTTTATTGGACTCCCACTAAATTTTTAAATTAATGTTTATGAGGAAAATGATCAGAATTAACTCCTTTCAGCAATACGATGGTGGCGGAGGAACAGTGCTGTATTCAAGCTCCTGGTCTGCGGCTCATCCGCTTCCTATTGCTTTCTTTCTTCATTTTGCTCTGCTTTAAGGTCTTTTCAGTGTCTTTAGCCTGGCTAAAGCAAGTGGCAGCAGGGGAGACCAAACCCAACTGTGTGGAGGACAGAGCAGGCCCAGGTATTCAAGATGGTGGCACCGGCACTGTAGGCACGTCCACTCAAGGCTGACCTCACCTTTTCTTTCTCTCTCCCTTTCATCTTTTCTTTTTCTTCTAATTTTTTTCATCTTCCTGAGTGCAGGGAGGCTGGAACAGCGTCGGTGGTGACCAGATTGGGGGTTTCTGGATTCGTAGGGCTGATGCGTGGACTCTTAAATTGGTAAAGAGGTATTGGCTGCAGTGATGGAAGAGTGGGATCTCTTGGTTGCAGTAGCCCAGAGCAGGGATCTTGCAAAAGTCCAGTAGATGAAGATTAACTCTAATTATGGATTTTATTATCACCTTTTGTACGTCAAAATAGCGACAGAAGTTTCTCATTGTATCGCCCAAGGTACAAATGACAATAAATCATTCACTCATTCATTATTCACCAAACCTAGAAGTTTTGCTTTTGATAAACTATATTTGGAAAACATCCCATTGATGCTTACTTAACCTTGCCACACTCAAATTGCAATAGTGACCACTCTTTAAGAGTCCTCAATTGGTTATCAAGCACTTCAGTTCAAAACCGAATTAAAAATACAAGAAATGCATCGAAATTCTTTCTTTATTTATATCTGTTTCTAGCAGTTTCACATTAATTGGATTTCAATCAGTAGCCAATGAAAACAAATTATGCCTCACCTTTTCTGATGATCCTTGCTAACAGGCCCTGATTTATTATGTAGATTTTTCTTGCTCACTTTACCCAATGAATCAGCTCATTACATTGCAGCCAGCACAAAATAATGAACTGATTAAAAGCATCCAACTGCAGAAGGTGAGTTCAAGTGTCAGGATTTACGAGTGTCTATTTGTCACTAACACAGTCCGAATGCTTGCTCTGCAGCACTCTTGCATATTTCAGTAAATCAAGGAGAGAAGAAACTTAGAGAACTGTTACCCCTTTTAATCAAGAATAAGATTGAATTTACAGCCTAGCCTACATTCCAGCAAGCCCGGTGGGAAATGAATATGAACAGGTGCTTAATTCCAAAATTAGGAAGTTATTCAGGTGACACAGCTTGAGAATCCAGGAAGATGTCTGTTGAGAATGCTTAGACCATCTACTGAAAAAGATTTTTGCATTTCTACAGCACCTATCACAGTCCTGGGGCTCCCAAAGCATTTTCCAGTCAAGAAAGTACTTGGGCAATTTAGTCACTGTTGTAAGGTGGGAAGTACATCAGTCACTTCGCACACAGCAAACTCTCACAAGATAATGACCGGATCACATTTTTATTGATTGGCAGATAATGATTTGCCAAGAGTTTTCGCCTACCCTACCATGAGTTAGTTTTACGGGAGATTTTCCTGTTATATGAAATGCAGATATGGCTGTTCTATACATTCTCAATGCATCTGAGATATGGCACAGAGTTCCCTCAGTATAGAAGGGAATGAGAGTACACAACTGTGCATCACAGAGACTATAATGTTAAACACTGAGCCTAATAAGGATGTAGCAACAGCTTCAGTGATGTGATTTTCATAGGAGCCGAAAGGAACCTCAGGGTGAAGGGAATACCCTTTCAAACTGAGATGAGGAGGATTTTCTTCAGTCAGAGGGTGGTTAATCTGTGGTGCTTATTGCTGCAGAGGGTTGTGGAAACTAAGTTATTGAGTGTACTTAAGACAAAGATAGTTGGGTTTTTGATTGGTAAAGGGATGAAGTGTTACAGGGAGAAGGCAGGAGAATGGGGTTGAGAAACTTATTAGCAGTAACAGAATGGCGGAGTAGACTTGATGGACAGAATAGCCTGATTAGTTCCACCTTCCAGCACTAGACCCACAGACTTGAATGTTAGGACAAGTGACCTGTTGTTACTTGCATCTGGCAAATCAGATACACTCTGGGTAATTACAACAAAATTCTGTACCATTATAATTTATGTCAAAGCATTAATTCTGCTTGACAGTCAACAGGGTGGATATATAACTGGAGCAGACTATCAGAATTGAATCTGCACAAATATGGATTATACTAACTCTATAACTAATATATTTCTAAGGGTATGAAACAATGTCATGAAAAGCTTTATCAAGCTAGAAGCGATTAGATTTTGAAAAGCTCTTTCCAATATGGAAATAGATTTTCAGCTTTTAGATACATTAGGTGATAGGATACAGTGACTATGGTGCTCTTTCGCAAGGTCAATGAGGGACCACTTGGATAACAGCCACTCAGATATAAAAACCATCACAACCTTTCTCAAGAACAGTGGGTGATAGGTGCCTGAAATGCCATGTCAGGGAAGATGGTAGGAGCAGATACATTAGCAAAGCTTAAGGCGCATTTAAACAGGCATGTGAACAGGTCGCGAATAGAGGACCAAGTGCAGGCAAATGGGATTAGGTTAGAATAGCATCATGATTGGTGCAGACATGGTGGCTGAAGGGCTTGCTCTTATGATCTATGCTCTATGTTCTAGGTAACTACGGATTATCAGTGATTGTTATCAATGTTCACATCCTGAGAAGCATTTATGAAAAGAAAGAGATCAGGTGACCTCCACTCATCTGTACCTACAATATAACATTGTGAACACCATGGAAAGCTCATACCAAAAATGGAAGTATCCCTTCAGGCAACAATTCATGATTTCCTCATAATTTCGGCTGAGTAATGCAATCAATGTGCTTAATTAAATAGTCTCGTGTCTAATGAAAATGACCACTTGGTTTAGTTCAGGACATAAAATAAAAACAGAAAGTGCTGAAGAAACATGACAAGGAAAGGTCCTTTAGCCCATCAAGTCTGTGACAGTCAAAAACAAGAAGGCTTATACCTGAAACATTGACTTATCCACTTCCTAATGCTGCATGGCTTGCTGTGTTCTTCAAGCCTCCTGCTTGTCTACTTAAGTCAAAAACAAGCACCTAACTTTTCTAATCCCATATCCAAACACTTAGCCCCAAGCCTTGTATATTTTGTTATATCAATGTTATGAGGGTTCCTTCCTTTACCACCCTAACAGCCAGTGAGTTCCAGTGTCCCACCACCCTCTGGGTGAGCTTTGCTTTCTTCACATCCCTTCTAAACCTCCTGCCCCTTACCTTAAATCTTGCTTCAAGTTATTGATCCCTCCACCAAGTAGCATATGTCTTTCCTGTTTACCCTGGCTATGCCCCTCATAATTTTATACATCTCAATCATGACCCTTCTTAACCTCCTTTGCTCCAAACAAAAGAATCTCATTCTATCCAATCTCTCTTCAGAACTACTAGTCTCCAACCATCTTCTCCAGTTCAATCACATCCCTCCTGTAATGTGGATACCAGAACTTTTCACAATACTGTAGCTGTGGCCTCACCAATATCTTATACATTTCAACATAACTTTCCTGTTCTTAAACAATGAAATTAATGATTGAAGCTGCTGCCTCCCATAACTTTCAAGTAGTTACTTTTAAATAACAGGTTTGTTTTCAATATATTCTATGCTAAATTGAGGAATATCAAAACTGGGGAATGGAACTTTCTATCTGGTGTGAGCAGTAATCACAATTAATTCAAAGATAGCACAATTAGATTCTGAGTAAAAGTCTCTTTATGACAGGTTAATAACCAGCCATAACCTCAAACTCAAAAGGGCACCTTCAATTACAGTCATCATATAAAATCTCACCGTTCAAATTTGCTGCTGTACTAGTTCAGAATTCTTCACAAGAAATCTAACTACACAGCAATCGTCAATTTTTGCATTAAAATGCAGACTCTCTGGATCGTAATTGATGCTTAAATCAACATTTTGTTTGAAAAAAAAACAGCTAGAGGTTGAGAAAGTGGTTGCTCCTTGTTCAACTTGGTCCCATGAGGAGAGGCTGCCAAAACATCAAACTCATGAAAGATGTGTATCAATGAGTGGAAAGAAGTGCCTGGAAACCAAGATTTGAAGATGCTGGTGTTGGACTGGGGTGTACAACGAAGATGAAGGAGCAGCGCTCCAAAAGCTAGCGCTTCCAAATAAACCTGTTAGACTATAATCTGGTGTTGTGTGATTTTTAACCCTGGAAACCAATCATCTCTGAAATGAATCTGATTACAGAAAGTGGACAGAAACATTCAGTACTCTCTGCTCTAATTTCTTTGAGGTCAAAAAGCTTCATGAAGATTAAGAACCATAAATTTTGTGCTTGAGTAGCAGCCTGACAACATAAATGGTCATAAGAACTCGGAGCAGGAGTAGGCCATCTGGATCCTTGAGCCTGTACCACCATTCAATAAGATCATGGCTGATCTTTTCATGGCCTCAGCTCCACTTACCCATCTGCTCACCATATCCTTTCATTCCTTTACTGTTAAAAAAAAATCTCTGCCTTAAAAACATTCAGTGATGTAGCCTTAACTGCTTCAATGGGCCAGGACTTCTACAGATTCACAACCCTTTGGGAGAAGATGTTCCTCCTCAACTTAGTCCTAAATCTGCACCCCAATTATTTTGACACCATGTCTCCTAGTTCTAGTTTCACCTACCTGTGGAAACAACCTCCCTGCTTCTATCCTACCTATTCCCTTCATAATTTTATATGTTTCTATAAGATCCCGCTTCATTCTTCTAAATTCCAATGCTTACAGTCCCAGTCTGCTCAATCTTTCCTTATAAGGCAACCCTCTCAATTCCACAACAGACTGAACCTCCTCTGCATCCCTTCCAGCGCCAGTACATTCTTTCTCAAGTAAGGAGACCAAAACTGTATATTGCGCTCTGGATGTGACCTTACCAGTACCCTATACAGCTGCAGCATAACCTCCCTCTGAATTGACTCTGCAAATTTACAAAAGCTTAACTTTGACACTGGTGATATCCGATTAAAGTTACATTTGTGGATCAATGCTCATTTTCTTTTCGATACATTCATGGCTGAGAGCATCGTTGGCAAAGCCAGTGTATATTATCTGTCCCTCATGCCCTGAAGAAGGCGATGGTGAGCAATGTTCCCTCTAGTTTTCTTCCCGATTAAGTGGGCCACTGAGATCCATGCTTGGCAGTGACTTCAGAAACCAGAGGCCTAGGCTGCACTCACCGTGCCAACGCCAATTGCAGCTTGTGAAAGCTCAGAGAAAGTCCACATCCATCATTTGGAGCAAACTAGCGTTATTGAGATTTGAGGGAAAACTCTTTACTTGCGGAAGTCACACTTAATACAAATGAAAATGGTATTTGTTTTTGCAGGACAGTCATCTCAACTCCAGAACATCTCCTCAGGGTTGTGACCCAGGGCCACATAAGTTCAGTTGTTTCACCAACTACCTTCCTTCCATCACAAGGTCAGAAGTGGGGATGTGTGCCATTGATTGCACAATGTTCAGCATCATTCACAATTCCCCAGAAACTGAAAAAATCTGCGTTCTTATGCATCAAGACTTGGACAATATTCGGGCATGGTATGATAAATGGGACAAATGGGTTACTTCTGGTTTTATGAAATCTTATCTGAGATAGACAAGTGTTTAATCAGTAAAGGAGCCAAGGTTATGGAGATAAGGCATTCAATGGCAAAGCAGACTTAATGGGCTGAATGAACTACTTCTGCTTCTCCAATTTGTGACCTTATAGTAAATGGCAGCAACGTTTGCAATTCATCAGGGAGCAGCAATCACCACCTCTAACAAAACAAAATCCAAACACCTCTCCTTGATATCCAGTTATATATCAATATCTTTAGGGTTATTATTCGCCAGAACCTGATCTAGAACATCCATAAATCTACAGTGGCTACAAGAGCAGGTCAGAAGCTCGGAATGCTGCAGTGAGTAACTCACCTTCTGACTACCATCTACAAGACACAAGTCAGGATTGTGATAGGATACTGTCCATTTGTCTGGATAGTTGTGATTGCAACAACACTTTGGAAGGTTAACACCATCCTGGAAATTAGCAGCTTGCCTGAGTGACACCCCACACATCACTATCAATTTTTACTCCTTCACCCCCATCACACAGAAGCAGCAAAACAGCAAACTTTGTTTTAACCAGCACCTTATGAACTGACATTCTTGACAAACTGGCAAAAAGTATATACATAGAACATAGAACATAGAAATGTACAGCACAGAACAGGTCCTTTGGCCCACGATGTTGTGCCAAGGGTTAATCCTAATGTAAAATAAAATAACTTAACCTACCCACCCCTCAACTCACTGTTATCCATGTGCATGTCCAGCAGTCGCATAAATGTCCCAAATGACTCTGCTTCCACTACCACAGCTGGCAACACATTCCATGCATTTACAACTCTCTGCGTAAAGAACCTTCCTTTGACGTCTCCTCTATACCTTTCTCCTAATATCTTAAAATTATGACCCCTCGTACTAGTCAATCCTGCCCTGGGGTAAAGTCTCTGGCTATTGACTCTATCCATTCCTCTTATTACCTTGTATACCTCGATTAGGTCACGACTCTTCGTCCTTCTCTCCAGAGAGAAAAGTCTGAGCTTAGTCGACCCCTCTTCATAAGGCAAACATTCCGGTCCAGGCAGCATCCTTGTAAACCTCCTTTTCACCCCCTCCAAAGCCTCTGTATCATTCCTTTAGTAGGGCAACCAGAACTGGATACAATATTCCAAGTGTGGTCTCACCAGGGAGTTGTGGAGCTGTAGCAAAACCTCGCAGCACTTAAACTCAATCTCCCTGTTAATGAAAGCCAAAACAACATATGCTTTCTTAACAACCCTATCCACTCGGGTGGCAACTTTGAGGGATCTATGTACTTGCACACCCAGATCCCTCTGTTCCTCCACTCTGCCAAGAATCCTGTCTTTCATCCTATAATCAGCATTTAAGTTCGGCCTTCCAAATTACAATCACTTTGCATTTATCCTGGTTGAACTCCATCTGCCATTTCCCAGCCTAGCTCTGCATCCTGTCTATGTCGCACTGCAGCCTGCAGTAGCCCCTGATACTATCGATGGCACATCCAATCTTTCTGTCATATGCAAATTTACTAATCCAACCCTCAACCTCCTCATCCAAGTCATTTATAAAAACTACAAAGAGCAGAGGCCCAAGAACAGAGCCCTGCGGGACACCACTCAACACTGACCTCCAGGCAGAATACTTTCCATCTATAACCAGTCTCCGCCTTCTGTCAGCCAACCAATTCTGAATCCAGATAGCTAAATCTCCCTGTATCCCATATTTCCGGACCTTATCAAATGCCTTGCTGAAGTCCATATGCACCACATCCACTGCTCGACCTTCGTCAACCTGTCTTGTCACCTCCTCAAAGAACTCAATAAGATTCATGAGGCATGACCTGTCCCTCACATTTTGGGAAAGAGGAGTCCCATTTTGTGAAGCATTAGCATTTGTCTGGGACAGGATGGAACTATACAGCTGACCCAGGCTCCACCTGATCTGATCTGGGATCCAAGCAAAAAGGCTAAGTTAGGTAGTCACCAGATTTTAAACTACTTGAAGAAGGGGTGGGCTCAGCAGAGGTTATTAATGTTTCCAGAACAAGTAATAGGACAGAGAGTTTGGATGGACTCAGATATCTAACTTCAGGCACAGCAGATATGGGAGCAACTATGGTCAATGCAGAACCGAGGGTGTTGTATTTAAAGTGGACAGTATACAAAGCAGGGTAAATGAGTTTGAAGCATAGATTAAAATTGGCAAATACACTGTTGTAGGTATCACAGAGACATGAGGATCAGGGCTGGGACCTGAATATCGAAGTTTATGGGTCCTATTGAAAAGATAGGCAGTGGGTTGCCTTTTTTTTAAAATAAGAAATGGAATTAAGTCGACAACAAGGAGCCATATAGGGTCAGTAGGCATAGAATCTATGTGAGTTGAGTTGAAGAACTACAAAGTCACAAAGATCTTGATGGGAGTTATTTACAGGCCTTAGAGCAGTGGTCAGGATATTGAGCTGCAAAAACAATAAGGAGAGAGACATGTCAGAAAAGCTATATTACAATAATCATGGGGGATTTCAAAACGCAGTTGGACTGGGATAATGAGGTTGGCAAAAGATCTGTAAATCATGGAATATCTCAAGAAGTTTTTTCTGGGAGCAGCTTGTGGTTGAGCTCACAAGGGAACAGGAAATTCTGGATTTGGTAATGCGTAATGAGATAGACTTGATTGGGGAGCTTAGGTTCAGAAACCGCGCGGGGACAGTGACAACAATATGATCGAATTCACCCTGCAGTTTGAGAGGGAGAAACTGGAATCAAATGTAATAATATTATAATGGAATAAAAGTAACTACAAAGACATGAGGGAAGAGCTGGCCAGAGTTGATTGGAAGGGGAGTATGGTGGGGAAGACAACGGAGCAGCAAGAGTAGGAGCTTCTGGAGGTTAATCAGGAAGCACAGCAGAAATTCATCCCAAGGAAGAAGAAACATACTAATGGGAGGAGACGCAACTATTGTTGACAAGGGATTCAGGGACAGCAGAAAAGAAAAGCATACAATGTGGTAAAGATTAGTTGGAAGCAAGAGGATTGGGAAACCTTTAAAAACCAGCAGACGACTGCTCAATAAATAACAACAGCTAAATAAACAATAAGTGTGTGAAAACAAGATATGAGGGTAATAATAGTAATGTAAAAGAAGAATGCAAGTGTCTTATTAGACATATAAAAAAAAATAGAGAGGCAGAAGTAGATTTCACTAAGGAGAAGGTGCTGGGGAAGCTGAAAGATAAATCACCTGGACCAGACGGACTGTACTCCAGTGTTCTGAAGGAGATAGCTTAGGAGATTCTAAAGATACTAGTGGTGATCTTTCAGGAATCACTGGAGTTAGAGACAATCCCAGACAATGGTAAAATGGATAATGTAACATCTCTGTTTCAGAAGGGAGGGAGGCAGAAAAGGAGAAATTATAGGATGGTTAACCTGACCCCGGGCATTAGTAAGATTTTAGAATTCATTATTGGGATGAGATTGTGGAGTATTTGGAAGTGCATAGTAAAATAGGCCTTAGTCAGCACAGCTTCTTCAAGGGAAGGACATGGCAAATAAATCTGATAGAATTCTTTGAAGAGGTAACAAGCAAGTTTGACAAAAAGAGCCGTGGAAGTGATCTGTTTGGATTTTCAGAAGGCCTTTGCCTAGGTTCCACGTAAGAGGGTGTTAAATAAGATAAAAGCCCATGGTGTTAGGGGTAAGGTACTGTTATAGATTGAGGATTGGCAGACTGGCAGAAGGCAGCTAAAAGGATAAAAGGATATTTTTGGGCTGGCAGCCAGTGACGAGTGGTATTCTGCAGGGGTTAGTTTTGGGACCGGAACTATTCACATTCTGCATTAACAATCTGGACAAAGGAACTGAGGGCATGAGGGCATTGTTGCTAAATTTGCAGTTGACACAAAGATAGGTGGGGGGGGGGAGGGGTGGAGGTAAATAGTATTGAGAGTGCTAGGTTCTCTTCTAGTTAGCATTCTGTTTCAGTTGGCAGTAAAGAAAGCAAGTGCAATGGTCACATTCATTTCAAGAGGACTGCTATACAAGAGCAGAGATGTCCTACTAAAGTTGTATAAGGCTGTAGTCAGGCTGCATTTGGAACATTGTGAGCAGTTTTGGGCCCCTAACGGGTATCTAAAGAAGGATGTGCTGCCCTTGGAGGGGTTCCAGAGAAGGTTTGCAAGAATGATTCTGGGAATGAAGAGCTTGTCGTACAAGGAGTGGTTCAGGACTCTGGGTCTGTACTCGAAGGATTGTAGAAGGATGAGGGAACTTCTGTTTGAAACTTACTGAATACTGATAGGCCTGGATAGAGTGGATGTGGAAAAGATGTTTCCACGAGTAGGAGAGACTAGATCTAATGGGATGACCATTCAGAACTGAGATGAGGAGGATTTGTTTCAGCCAGATGGTATGAATCTGTAGAACTTATTGCCACAGAAGGCTGTGGAGGCCAAGTTATTGAGTGTATTTAAGACAGGGATAGATATGTTATTGATTCTTGAAGAAGGCAGGAAAATGGGGTTGAGAAACAAATCAGAGTCAAGAGTGTGGTGCTGGAATGGGACTCCTGATGAAAGGCTTATGTCCGAAACATCAATTCTCCTGCTCCTCGGTTGCTGCCTGACCTGCTGTGCTTTTCTAGCACCACACTCGCGACTCTGATCTCCAGCAGCTGCAGTCCTCACTTTCTCCTGAGAAACATATCAGCCATAATCAAATGGTGGAGCAGACTCAATGCGTCAAATGGCCTCATTGTGCTGCTATATTCTATTGTCTGAAAGATGGGCATTAAATGCTGACCTAGCCAGTGACATCCATACCCTATGAACAAATATAAAAATAAGGAGTGCTGCTTAATTATGTCATTGGCAACAAACTGGATATTTGTATTAAATGTAAGTCTGTGCTAATGTTTACATTTTTGCCAATCTGACATCCAAGAGAAATCTCTCGTTGCATCTTTACCAGGTCCATACTTGTTGAGTTTTTAGAAATGAGCTTGCATAGACTTTAGGGAAGGAGATGGGGGGGGTGGAGGTAGGGATGGAGGAGGTGGGTGGGGGGGTGGAGGTAGGGATGTTTCCTGCAGTAAGTATATGTGGAAACTTTGTTAACATTTACAGAAAGATTCCTGCTTCCGTCTTTATGATGCTGCTCACAATTAGCGAGCAGACAAAATGTCCCCAATGTCTTGAATCAGGCTGAATGATTATAAAGCCAGTGATTAAAAAACTCTTTATTCTACATTGTCACAGTTCACATGTGAATATTAGATGTGAACATAAAATGCTGCAGGCAAAGAGAGATGGTAGTGTTTTGTTAATGTCACTGCATTAATAATCTAAAGACCTTGGCTCATGTTTTTGGTACATGGGTTCAAATCCCACTCCAATAGTTGTAGATTTTAAATTCAATGAATAAATCTGCAACATCATGATACTCTCATTAGGGTGGCACAGTACTCAGCAATTAGTATTTCTCCCTCACAACACAAGAGACCCATGTTCGATTCCACCCTCGGGTGATTCTTCCTTCATCTGGTGGGTTTTCCAAAGATGTGCAGGTTCACTGGATTGGCTGTAATAAATTGCCCATGGTGTCCGGAGATGTGTAGGTTAGGTGGGAAATGCAGGATTACGGGGGGTGTGGATCAGGGTGAATTGAATTTATTGTCACGTGTACCTAGGCACAGTGAAAAGCTTTGTCTTGCGAGCAATACAGGCAGATCACATAATTAAGTAGCATTGATAGTAAATAATAGGTAAACAGAGGCACAAACAAAAACACAGGTACAGGCGAATGTTAACAGTTTGTGAGTCCATCCAGTATTCCAGCAACAGTGGGGTAAAAACTGTTATGAAACCGGCTGGTCTGTGTGTGTGTATGTGTGTTCAGGCTTCTGCACCTTCTCCCCGATGGTAGAGGTTGTAGAAAAACATTGACAATGTGGGATGGATCTTTGAGAATGCTGACGGCCTTTCCTTGACAACGGGCCTGGTAGATGGATTCTATGGATGGGAGGTTGGCCCTTTGTAATTGTCTGGGCCGAGTTCATCACTCTCTGGTAACCGTCTGTAAGAGCAGCGGTCTGTAAGAGCACCATGGGATGCTCTTTGGACTTGATTAGCCAAATGGCCTGCTTTTACACTGTAGGGATTCTATGATTCTTAGTAAGGCCAATCATTGGGATTTTTGTAAAAGCCTATCTGGTTCATTAATGCACATCTGGGTAGGAAATCTGCCATCTTTACCCAGTATAGGGAACATGTGATTCCAGATCTAAAGCAATGTGGTTGGATCGTAGCTTTCCTCTGAAATGACCCGAGCACACAGTTCAGGGGTAAATAGGGATAAGCAACAAAAACTGACCTCGACAAGAATAATAAAAATGGGAAAAATATAATATATGAGTAGCATCTCTCCAGTAGCACAATCATAGATGCGAGGTACGGCATTTTGGCAAGGCCAATCAGGGCAGGACATATACACTAAATAATATGGTCCTGGGAAATGTTGCTGAACAAAGAGGCCTTGAAGTGCAAGTTCATAATTCCTTGAAAGTGGAGTTGCAGGTAGATAGGATAGTGAAGAAGGCGTTTGGTATGTTTCCTTTTATTTGTCAGGGCATTGAGTATACAAGTTGGGAGGTCATGCTGTGGCTGTACAGGACATCGATTAGGCCACTTTTGGAATACTGTGTGCAGTTCTGGTCTTCCTGCTAGAGGAAGGATGCTGTGAAACCTGAAAGGGTTCAGAATAGACTTACAAGAGTTTTGCGAGGGTTGAACAGTTTGAGTTATAGGGAGAGGCTGAATAGACTTAGGCAAATTTCCCTGGAGCATTGGAGGCTGAGGGGTGACCTTGAAGAAGTTTATAAAATCTTGAGGGGCATGGATAGGGTAAATAGACAAGGTCCTTTCCCTGGGGTGGGGGTATCTAAAACTAGAGGGCATAGGGTTAAGGTGGGAATGGAAAGATTTAAAAGGAACCTAAGGGGTAACATTTTCACACAGAGGGTGGTGTGTGTATGGAGTGAGCTGCCAGAGGAAGTGATGGAGGCTGATGCAATTACAGCACTTAAAATGCATCTGGAATAGCATATGAATAAGAAGAGTTTGGATGGATATGAGCCAAATACTGGCAAATGGGACTAGATTAGGTTAGGATATCTGGTCAGAATGGGTGAGTTGGATTGCGTGGTCTGTTTGCATGCTATACAGCTTTATGGCTCTCTGACTCCATGGAAAAACCCCTAACTCAATCGGATGTCATTCACAAAGGGTGAATGAAGAACCAAGTTGAAGTAAGGAGCTTACATAATACAGCTCAGATGTATCAAGAGAGTGGGACTAGAAATTTGCTTGAAAAAATTGGAGACTGTGTACAACTCTATGGAAGCCAGACCAATGTGCACACTTGAGGGCATGATCAAAAAGAAGAAATTGCCTGGTCTGAAAATGCAGGATTCTGCAAAGACTAAATAAAGTATTGATTCTAACAGTATCTGCCTTCTGTGAGGGATAGTCATGAGGTTAAATATTCCCCGGATGATGTTATGGGGCAACTAAATGAATTGGCAGGGAAGAGTTAGTCTATGGAGGAAATAGCGAAGATTAAGCATTCTCCAGATAAGATAATGGACCAAAGTTCAGGTTTATAAGAAATGACACAATCACAGAATTGTTATGACACAGAGGGAGACCATTTGGCTTATTGTGCTTTCATTGCTTCTATTGCCGAGGGCCAATCTCCTGCCTTCTCCCCATATCCATGCACACCATTACTATCCAAATAACCATCCCATACCCTCTTGAATGCCACAATTGAATTTGCCTTCACTTTTCCAGGCAGTGCATTCTTGACTATGCATTGTCTGAAAAAAGATCATTTGCACATCATTTTAAATTTATGCCCTCTTATTCTTTTTTCCTTTTTTTGTGTGGGAACAGCTTCTCCATGTCTACTCTATCTAGCCCAGTCATGAGTTTAGAAAGCTCTATAAACTCTCCTCTTAGCCTTCTTCTCTCCAAGGAGAATAATCCCAACTTCTTCAATCTATCCTCGTGACTGAAGTTTCTCATGCCTGGAACCATTCTTGTAAATAGCTTCTACACCTTTTTAAAATGTATTCGCATCTTTCTCATAATGTGGTGCTTACAGCATTATATAGTACTACAAAATGAATGTTTTGTATGCTTCTCCTCACCTCCTTGCTCTTGTACTTTGTGCTCCTATTAATAAAGTTGAGAACCCTGTATAAATCACAGTATAAACACTGTATAAAGAAATTTAGGGGTAGTGGTAAATGTATACATCTGAATGCATAAATGTTAACTCTGGACAAAGGAAATGGCTCTGAAGTTAATGTTGAAGTTGCATTCAGCTCCACTGATGACTGGTTTCGAGGAATGAGAGCAGTCCAGCACAATATCCTAATGGAGGCAGATGTGCTATTTCTAGCTCCTGACAGTCTTTTTAATTATGCCTAACTCATAACAATGCTATCACAAAATAAACTACATCTTGTTTTGTAAGACAAGTACTTATGTTTATTATGTCACGCTCTCTACTGCTGCTCATCATGGAAAAGGGGATTGGTGGGAGCAACGTAGCCCAATCACAAGAAACTAGTGTTGGTACCACAATGTTCAGGGCTGCAAATGGCCTTGGACTGGAAGGAAGCCCTTGGTGTGTGAGCTTACGATTCCGGAAAAGGTTCTTTGCTGGAGGATTTAGAGTTATACAGCACAGAACAGGCCCTTTGGCCCAACTCATCCATGCTGACCAGGTTTCCTAAACTTGAGTGGGCCAAGACACAGAGGCCTAACTTAAATGAAGCAGTGTGAATATCAGCGAGCAGTGTAGGCTGCGACCAAGATCTCCATTACCTCTATAAGACTGCACCCAATATCTTCAGCAGAGGAGGAGAATCCAGAGAAATTATGTAAGACCTTTGACAAGAGAACAAACAGTCCATGTTCTCAATTCTTCTGTCCTAAAGGTCATGCCCTTCCAGTTTTTTGAAACATTACAAATAGAACAATTTTAAAATGAGCCTGCAAACCCATATAAAGGAATTTAAGGTGAACATTAAATTTTTAAACATTTAAACAAGGATTCAAATCGAGATCCGTCCCAGTCGTTACCTTCTAAAAGACTATGAGAAGTCACTTGCAAAATGCTCTAAAAAATATATGAACTTGTTTTTTTGATGGGAGATGCCAGAGATCCTGTTCGGCTAATAAAAGGCCCAGTTGAGGTGTTGTCCTTTCCCACCCACCCCGGGTCACTCTGTCTCCACTGCCCTCACCTTAGCCAAAAATATATGACAGCTGACTTGCAAAGTGTGGGACCAATACATTACCCACTCTGCCCATGTGCACCAGCCTGGTATTCAATCCGAATGGGAATTGTGTTTTATGCCAACAAGAGACCGTGTGTTTATACTTCTCCCAAGGGCTGCCGACATTTTCCATCGACACTTTAAGTTGACCTGAAGTCTCCTTACTGCTGACTCATCAATTTCTTTGTGGCATAACAAGAACCTAATCATAACGGATTTCAGTGCTGAGCCCTTGCTGGATTGACATCTGTTTCATAATCTTGGGAAGTAAGGGAATGTACTGAAGGAGGTGAATAAAACCACTGAAATAGTAACAGAAGCAAATCAGTCAGAGATGGTTAAAACAGAAAGAGGGTAAGATTTTCCTGCTTGCTGATGGCTAACAGCACCATTAACAGAACAGGAAGATTTTCTTGCTCACTATTTTTGGTTGTTGGAGTTGCCTATTGCTGAAGGGAATTGTTAGTTGAAGCAGCCAGTTCACAGTCAGAATTGTAGCCTTCATGCTCATAGCAACCAGAGGTAATGAAGTGCCTCATACAAATCTTAGTGGGAAAGTGCAAACTTATTATTTAGTAAAGTGTAAAAGGGAAAGTCTGATCCCACCATAATCAAAGACTTTTTAAGTAATTGCCATTATGTATTTTGCATGGAGGAATTCTAAAATTACAAATACAACCAAAAAACATTAATATTAAGGAATTTAGCTGAATTCTTTTAGACAAATGGCTGTAGATAGTAGAGAGATGTTCCCGCCCCATTAGCGGGACGGCTGGGGAGGTGGGGTGGGGCTTGAAGGACAAACACTGCAAACACCAAGGACTTAATAACATGAAGCAAATGGTTTGAACAGGTCACCTCATGAAATAATATCAGAATACAGAGGGGCATTACTTAGTCATTATGACCTCAGGAAAATAATCGCAGCTTCACACGGTAACAAAGAGCATCCATTCAGTGTCATGCAGCTGGTAAATGCCTGAGAAGAGACGTAACAGTCAGTGTTGGAACATGGTCTATAAGATGTATTGTAAGAGCCTAAGGATAGGTGATGGGGTTTAGGTAAACATCATGAGATGTTGGGAGGACCTAAGGTAGACCATAAAGTTGTCCATCATAATCATGTATTCACAGGATTGGATGTGTAGGTCAGAGCTAAGCACTGATGTCAATGTAAGGCTCTCTATGTACATAATATATATGTATATATTTCCTGTACTTTATTGGGAAAGGTAGAGTGTCACTGACCTCCGATCTGAGCTGTAATTTAAAGAGCAAGTGGGGCCCACATGAAGGCCAGATAAGGAGTGGTTTCTGGACTCTGTGACATGTATCCGACAAAGGTCGCTTGTACTGCTGAACATAGAACTGGAGACTCCTCTCTGCCATTTCTCTGCAACACTGGTGAATTCACAAAGCCAGCATTTTCACATTTATTGCTTCCAGTTTCATTGTCAACATTGTTACTGAGTCCCAGAATCAAAATATAGCAAAGTAAATTTCTGGCTAACTGAACAGACAGAGAGCAGCAGATGACATCAGTGACATCCTAGAAGTACCCTGTTATAGAAATGACACAATCAAGACCAATGTGGATCCATCAGGCCAAATAAATATCGATACAAATGAAAATACATTTCTGTAGCTATGTTAGTTTTGTTAATCATTAATATTAACAATAGAATCAAACCTTTAATGCCCCTCTTTGCTCCAGTAAACCTTTGGGTACAGATATTATCAACAAAGACCAAATTTCACTTTGAGAACAATTTGAGGAAAAACACTACTTTTTTTTTGTTTCTCGATAATTAAAAGCTCAAGATTAAAATCAGATTTTCTTAAATCTCCTCAACCTGGTCAAATGTATTTAAAAAAAAGGTTTTTCCTGCTGAATGAACATTATATCAGCTTTCATGAAAAAAAGTCTGTAAGGAAATCCCAAATCTAATTAGACTGACACAGGAATTTGTAGCAAAATGTGGCCATCAGAATGCCATATGCTGCGAAGAAATATGCATAATGTATTACAAGTCCTCAGGGCACAAAGACCAGATAGAATTACTTTTAAATCCTGAAGAAGATGAGCTCAGATTCCCAATGAACCAGCAAATTCATCTAGTTAGTAACTAACCATTCGAAACACAAGTTGACAGTGGAGGTGCTACTGTCATCCTAGTGCTTCTAAGTTGCACACAATTAACTTGATCAGATTGGGTTAGCTGCTGTTCAGTGTTCAGAAGCTTCTTTTGATAAGGACACATCAGACACTTGAATCATAAGGCACAAACCTCAGAGCTGGTATTGTGGAGGAACAAGGCTGCAGTTAAACAGGATTTTGGTGAAACCAAACTTAGAGTATTGGAAGTAGTTTTGATCTTCTTATCTGGGGAAGGCGAAGAACTACTTTAACATTGTCCATCTATTTTTTTCTTCTGTCTCCTTCTCATCTTTTTTTTAACTTATAGTCGAGAGTTCTGGAGATTAGATTAGATTAAATTAGATTAGATTCTGTACAGTGTGGAAAGAGGCAGCAGTGGTATTGGCATTACAGGGAAAGTGGCAGCAGCCATGAGACTGGAACAGTGTCAGCTGGAGGCCCGGTGTGTGGAAGGGGCTGTGGGTCTGCAGCAGTGTTAGGGCTGGCAGCCTAGTGTGTAGAAGGGGTTGTGGGCCTGGGGCAGTGTTGGCTGGAATGTGGAAAGGGGTGTGGGCCTGGAGCAGTTTTGGCTGGAGGCCTGGTGTGTGGAAGGGGCTGTGGGGCTGGAGCAGTGTTGGGGTTGGAGGTCTGGTGTTTGGCAAGGACTGTGGGCCAAGATCAGTGCTGGGGCTGGAAGCCGGTGTGTGGGAGGAGCTGTGGGCCTGGGGCAGTGGTGGCTGGAGTCCCGGAGTGTGGAAAGGGGTGTGGGCCTGGAGCAGTGTTGGGGCCGGAGGCCAGTGTGTGGAAGGAGCTGTGGGTCTGCAACAGTGTTGGGGCTGGAGGTCTGATACCTGGAAAGGGCTGTGGGTCTAGAGCAGTTTAGGCTGGAGGCCGTTGAGTGGAAGGGGCTGTGGGCCAGGACCAGTGTTGGGCCCGGAGGTCCAGTGTCTGGAAGGGGCTGTGGGCCTGGAGCAGTGTGGGCTGGAGGTCTAGTGTGTGGGAAGGTGTGGGTCTGAACCCAACGTGATCAGAGCAAGCCCAAAGTGTTAGAGTGCCCGAGGGATGCATGTGAGGCACTGAGAGCAGGAATCCCAAGATTTCCCAGAGTGTAGGACAAAGCGGAGAAAAGCGAACCCTTGTCAGAAGTGCACTTAAGAAAGACTGTTGAACTTTTACCTTTATTCCTTTATTTTTCCACTTATACGAGGATGTTAACTTGTAACTCTATTTCTTTGTATTTCTACTTATATTGAGAACTACTGTAAATGCTTTCTTTAACTTTGTTTCTCTGAATTATGACTCAAACCAAGGCACAGAGGTACCTTCATACCTGAGATGGCTCCCCGTATGGCAACATTGTTAAAAATCACACAACACCAGGTTATAGTCCAACAGTTTATTCGGAAGTGCAAAATTTCCAAGGGCTGCTACTTGATCAGGTAGCCAGTGGAGCAGGATAACAGGGCACAGAATTTATTGTAAAAGATCAAAGTGTCATACAACAGATGTGATGAATTGAACAAACCGAGATTGCTGATCAGTCTTTAATCACTTAGAATGGGTTGCAAGTTTCAATTCATTAATGTGTAAATCCAAGAACTTCTTTCAAGTCACATTCCCGAAATAACCTATGGTTTTGTAAAAGAAAGTGACATCTCAGCTCAGACAATGCATTAAAGGTGTGAGGTTAGAGTCTGTCTGGGAGATGATGATTTGGTGATTGGGAGTGGGGTCATGGTCGAGGGGGCGGTAAGAAGATGTGTCCTCGAGTTGGCGTTTCGCTTCAGGGGTGTAGAGGTCAGTGCGCCAGACTACCACTGTGCCCCCTTTATCTACTGGCTTGATGGTGAGGTTGGGATTGGAGCAGAGGGATTGGAGGGCTGCGCATTGTGAGGGTGAGAGGTTGGAGTGGGGGAGGGGGTTAGATAGGTTGAGGCGGTTAATGTCCCGGCGGCAGTTGGAAATGAAGAGGTCGAGGGCAGGTAATAGGCCAGCACAGGGTGTCCAGGTGGATGCAGTGTGTTGGAGGTGGGTGAAGGGGTCCTCGGAAGGTGGGCGGGTGTCCTGATTGTGAAAGTAAGCTCAGAGGCGGAGGTGGCGGAAGAAGTGTTCGATGTCACAGCGTGTATTAAATTCATTGATGCATGGGCGGAGGGGGATGAAGGTGAGTCCTATTCTGAGGACTGATCGTTCGTCCTCCGTGAGGGGGAGGTCTGGGGAGATGGTGAAAACTCGGCAGGGCTGGGAGCTGGGACCCAGTGTGGGTGTGGAGCTGGGAGTGGAGGCGGAGCCTGTAACTGGAGTGGGTGTGATGGTGGGGGGAATGGGGGTGGAGTCATGAGCAGGTGTGGTGCTCCCCTCAGGGTTCTGGGGAGCGGGGATGGTGACAGTGGGATCTGTGGGGGGCATGTCAGCAGAATGCAGGTGAGTGGCATTAGTGGGGGCGGAAGTGGTGGCAAACATGGCAGTTGGGGAGGTAGAAGTCACTGAGCGTGTGATGTCAGTGATGATGTGAGGGGCAGAAGTGGTGTCATGTGTGGTGCATGAGGAATTGTGAGGGGTGGAAATGGCTGTGGGAGTGGCCATGATGGGGCGGAAGTGACATCATCAATCAGCGTGGGGGCGGCAGCAGCACCAGCCGCATGGCTAATGGTGTCCGAGCAGTTCCAGAGGCCGGGGGAATCTACTGAAATGTTTGAGGAGTGCTGGTTATGGAGGTAGATAGATAAAAGTTTGTTGTACTTACAGTTTTTGATGTTTGAGATGGAGTTGAAATACTATTTGTTGAGAGTATGAATTCTCCTGAGGATGTAGTACAGAGTGAGTCCTTTGCAATTCAGAGACTGTGGCCCTCAGCTGAGGCAGGGCTGACTGTAGAGAGGTTAGGTGCGGGCGCATTGCTGCGAGCGTGGAGCGGAGGATCTTGAAGGAGAACCATTGCTGGTGTTTTTGAATCTGTAGTCTGTACTGTTTGTCCAGTTCGGTTCCGAACTCTGCTGGTTTAAAGGTGGTCCGGAGTCTGTGTGGGATGAGTTGGTTGCGGAGGCAGGCACTGAGGAAGCAAATGTGGCTGTGGTAGCGAGTTTGTTTCAGGACATGGTTGAAGAGCTTCAGAGCAGAGGAAATGACCTGGGAGTTGCAGTGGGAGAGGGACTCCCTGAGATTCTTGTAGAGAGAAGAGGAAAACTTCTTCAAGGCAGGCATCCTTGCAAGAGGATTCGCAGTAGGGTTAAAATCAACGAGGTAAAAACAATGACTGCAGATACTGGTAACCAGATTCTGGATTAGTGGTGCTGGAAGAGCACAGCAGTTCAGGCAGCATCTGAGGAGCAGTAAAATCGATGTTTCGGGCAAAAGCCCTTCATCAGGAATACAGACAGAGAGCCTGAAGGATAGAGAGATAAGTGAGAGGAGGGTGGGGGTGGGGAGAAAGTAGCATAGAGTACAATAGGTGAGTGGGGGAGGGGATGAAGGTGATAGGTCAGGGAGGAGGGTGGAGTGGATAGGTAGGACAAGTGGAGAAGATAGGCAGGTAGGACAAGTCCGGACAAGTCATGAGGACAGTGCTGAGCTGGAAGTTTGGAACTGGGGTAAGGTGGGGGAAGGAGAAATGAGGAAACTGTTGAAGTCCACATTGATGCCCTGGGGCTGAAGTGTTCCAGGGCGGAAGATGAGGCGTTCTTCCTCCAGGCGTCTGGTGGTGAGGGAACGGCGGTGAAGGAGGCCCAGGACCTCCATGTTCTCGGCAGAGTGGGAGGGGGAGTTGAAATGTTGGGCCACGGGGCGGTGTGGTTGATTGGTGCGGGTGTCCCGGAGATGTTCCCTAAAGCACTCTGCTAGGAGGCGTCCAGTCTCCCCAATGTAGAGGAGACTGCATCGAGAGCAACGGATATAATAAATGATATTGGTGGATGTGCAGGTAAAACTTTGATGGATGTGGAAGGCTCCTTTGGGGCCTTGGATGGAGGTGAGGGAGGAGGTGTGGGCACAGGTTTTGCAATTCCTGCGGTGACAGGGGAAGGTGTCAGGATGGGAGGGTGGGTTATAGGGTGGCATGGACCTGACCAGGTAGTCACGGAGGGAACGGTCTTTGCGGAAGGCGGAAAGGGGTGGGGAGGGAAATATATCCCTGGTGGTGGGGTCTGTTTGGAGGTGACGGAAATGTCGGCGGATGATTTGGTTTATGCGAAGGTTGGTAGGGTGGAAGGTGAGCACCAGGAGCGTTCTGTCCTTGTTACGGTTGGAGAGGTGGGGTCTGAGGGCGGAGGTACGGGATGTGGACGAGATGCATTGGAGGGCATCTTTAACCACGTGGGAAGGGAAATTGTGATCTCTAAAGAAGGAGACCATGCTGTGTGTTCTGTGGTGGAACTGGTCCTCTAACAGACTCTAACCTTACTCCTTTAATGAATTGTCTGAGCTGAGATGTCACTTTTTTTTTGTAAAACCTTAAGTTATCTCTGGAATGTGACTTGAAAGAAATTCTGGGATTTACATATTCATGAATCAAAATCTGCAACCCATAGTAAATGATTAAAGGCTTAACAGCAATCTAGGTTTGTTCAATACATCACATCAATTGTACGACACTTTGATCTTTTACTATAAACTCTGTGTCCTGTGATCATGGATTAGTGGTGCTGGAAGAGCACAGCAGTTCAGGCAGCATCCAAGGAGCAGCGAAATCGATGTTTCGGGCAAAAGCCCTGTGATCCTGCCCTACTGGCTACCTGACGAAGGAGCAGCACTTCGAAAGCTAGTGCCTCCAAGTAAACCTGTTGGACTATAACCTGACATTGTGTGATTTTTAACTATGTTCTCCCCAGTCCAACACTGGCACCTCCACATTGTGGCAGCATTGTGCACATTTCACTGTACTCGTGTACACCTGTACTTGAGTACATGCGACAATAAAGCTTAAATTTTAAAAAAAATCCAATGTATCTTGCCTTTTTCATATATTTTTGGAGTCCAGACTCCACAAATATATTTAGGGAAGACTCTGAGGAGTTAGAGGACTGAACTTGCTTTGAACTGGCACTGTGTGTTTATTAGGTATAAATGTAACATTACCTTTAAAATACCCCAGATATTAAATCAAGGACTCGATTAATTGAGCACAGAATTGGCTACGTAGCCTACTTTGAATGTGGATATAATTAATATTTTTTCTAAATCTAAGACCTTATCAGATGCTTAATGCTACTTTTAATTCTGCCTACCTCACATACAAACAGGTACAATGAGATTAAGTAGGTTTTAGAAGTAGAACTAAGTTTTATTGTCACATGTACTCAAGTGCAGGGATACACGAGTACAGTGAAACATGTACAAAGTCATCTTTTTTGGCACCATCTTATGTACAAAGGTGCCAAGGTACAAAATCTTAGGTATAAGTTAGAATATAAAGAAATAAAGTTAAAAGTTCAATGTTACAGTCTGTCTCGAGCAGAGAAAGAGAGAAAATAACTTAAGCAGACAGAGCATACAGTTCCACACCGGGCTTCAACTCGGGTGTTTGTTCAAGCCTGAACTCAATGAAACAAAAGCAGGTTATTGTTTGACTGAAAGCACTCCAATCTTAAAGTGTTTGGGAAGGTAATAAATAAGGAATTATATAAATAGGCATTTTGTTATAATTAATTTTTAAAAAATTGTTTGCTAGCCAAACACATTCCTGTTCATTCCTATCACCGTTCTAGTTTGCAGCATGGTTTGAACAAGTCATAAATTAAGTTTTACCTCTCAAATGAATTTCTTGACTTATGCCTTCAAATTGACTTTACCTTACAAGAATATACTAGTGATTCTTGTTTAAAATGCATGTTAAACAGGCAGATTCCTGGACAATCCTATTCTTCTCCCCAGTTATATTGAAATGCAAATAAATGTTGCAAGCCCTGGGCCTCTTGCTGAGATATTTGTATCATCAATAGTCACAGGTGAGGAGCCAGAAGGCTGGAGGTTGGCTAACGTGGTGCCACTGTTTAGGAAGGGTGGTAAGGACAAGCTAGAGAACTATAGACCAGTGAGCCTGACATTGGTGGTGGGTAAGTTGTTGGAGGGAGTCCTGAGGGACAGGAGGTACATATATTTGGAAAGGCAAGGACTGATTAGGGACAGTCAACATGGCTTTGTATGTGGGAAATCATGTCTCACAAACTTGATTGAGTTTTTTGAGGAAGTAACAAAGAGGATTGATGAGGGCAGAGTGGTAGATGGACTTCAGTATATGGACTTCAGTAAGGCGTTCGACAAGGTTCCCCATGGGAGACTGATTAGCAAGGCTAGATCTCACGGAATACGGGGAGAACTAGCCATTTGGATACAGAACTGGCTCAAAGGTAGAAGACAGAGGGTGGTGGTGGAGGGTTGTTTTTCAGACTGGAGGCCTGTGACCAGTGGAGTGCCACAAGGATTGGTACTGGGTCCTCTACTTTTTGTTATTTACATAAATGATTTGGATGCGAGCAGAAGAGGTACACTTAGTAAGTTTGTAGCTGACAACAAAATTGGAAGTGTAGTGGACAGCGAAGATGGTTACCTCAGATTACAACAGGATCTTGACCAGATGGGCCAATGGGCTGAGAAGTGGCCAATGGAGTTTAAATCAGATAAATGCGAGGTGCTGCAGTTTGGGAAAGCAAATCTTAGCAGGATTTATACACTTAATGGTAAGGTCCTAGGTAGTGTTGCTGAACAAAGAGACCTTGGAGTGCAGGTTCATAGCTCCTTGAAATTGGAGTCGCACGTGGATATGATAGTGAAGAAAGCGTTTGGTATAGTTTATTTTATTGGTCTGAGTATTGAGTACAGGATTTGAGAGATCACGTTGCGGCTGTACAGGACATTGGTTAGGCCACTGTTGGAATATTGCATGCAATTCTGGTCTCCTTCCTATTGGAACGATATTGTGAAACTTGAAAGGGTTCAGAAAATATTTACAAGATGTTGCCAGGTTGGAGGATTTGAGCTATAGGGAGAGGCTGAACAGGCTGGAGCTGTTTTCCCTGGAGCGTCAGAGGCAAGGGATGACCTTATAGAGGTTTACAAAATTATGAGGGGCATGGATAGGGTAAATAGACAAAGTCTTTTCCCTGGGGTTGGGGAGTCCAGAACTAGAGGGCATAGGTTTATGATGAGAGGGGAAAGATATAAAAGAGACCTAAGGGGCAATTTTTTCACACAGAGGGTAGTACATATATGGAATAAGCTGCCAAAGGAAGTGGTGGAGGCTGGTACAATTGCAACATTTAAAAGGTATTTGGATGGGTATATGAATAGGAAGGGTTTGGAGTGATATGGGCCGGGTGCTGGCAGGTGGGACTAGATTGGGTTGGAATATCTGGTCGGCATGGACAGGTTGGACCAAAGGGTCTGTTTCCATGCTGTACATCTCTATGAATCTATGATTCAATGGCCCAGCAATGGAAAAATAACGAACAGTCATATCTAAAAATGAATATGGCTGAACTATTTTGCACTGTTCTAAATCTAAACAATTGTTTAAAGGTAAAATTTATTTTTATGACATGTCATTTTGATTTTGCTGCTAGTTTGATGTAGGAAACCTGGTTGGCATGGACTTGTTGGGCTGAAGGGTCTGTTTTAATTGGTATCGGACATTATGACTCTATGAATAGAATGGATCATAGACAATTTTCTTCTTCAATTTTTTTTTAACTACAACATCCCTCATCCCATGATTGATGGATTTGATTGACTTAAGTGTTGATTAATCTGGTAGCTGAGACAGTTAAGGCAGAGTACAGACAAGATATCAGCTTAATTGGGGAGCTCTGTAGAGAAGGTTGACGACACGTACAACTCTCTCCTTTTGAGTGCTGGAAGATGTGATCGTGCAGGTACTTAATCACCAGTGACATGCTTGTCAGTGCCCAGATTGAATTTCTTCAGGGCCACAGGGCTTTTGACATCATTAAAGGGTTCATCCAAACACGGACAACAGGAATTCCCCAGATATCGTGAGAGTGAGTATCCTCAACATCAATATACCATCTCACTGAATATGGCACCAAAGTGTCCTGGTAACATTAAAGTCAATGTGAATCCAGGGGAATTCACTGGTCTGAGAAATATAAATTCACTTGAGTGGCTAGAGTCAATCCAAGCACATGAGGTGATCACAGAATAGATAGGATAAAACTATTCCACTGGCAGAAATCTTTCTGCGGACTCAGAGGGTTGCTGGACACCAGCCTCCTGTTCAGCCCCAGGCAGAAGATGATCCAACGGTCTTGGCCATTAATACTTTATCAAAATGCACAATGGAGTTCAAGAAAATTGTACAGGCTTGTCAGAGGTTCAGTAAACTGGATCGAAGGATTGAATAGATCATCAATGTTAACACTACTGTGCAGAATCTGACGCATATATATTTGGCTACTTCCATGGCAAGGCTAGCTACGATCATGAAGACCCAGATCCACTCAGTGCCTGCCAGTGTACTCTCAATCCGGTACTCCATCACTTTAGCCAATGGTGCTCATCACCAGTGGAGAGCTTGGAAGGTTCCTTGATTTCATTTCCCCTCAGAGAGAAAGGGTAATGGGTGGGTGGGTGGGAGATGAAGGCACAGCCAAGACCGCCTGAAGCTTCCTCTCAGAACAGTCTAGAAGTGCCCAATTCTCCACCTGCCCTGTGTCTGTGGTTTTCAAGCATACATGAGACAAAGCTAAACAGGGATAGCCCGCATCAAGACAGGACACTCTGAGCAGGCCTGGGTCCAGTAGGAAACTCCCCTGGGGACGATCAACCAAGTCTTCCAGGCCAATAGGACTAATAACAGAGCAGGGTCCCTGCATCCCAGCTATGGATGTTAGGACTGCGTTCAGACGTGGTGGAGAGAAAAAGAAGAAAGAATAACACCCATGGAATGGGTGACACTTTTTTAAACATTTATTCACTCATGGAACGTGGGCACTAATGGCTGAGCCAGCATTTATTAACCATCCTTCATTGCCCCTTGTGAAGGTGGTGATAAAATGCCTTCATAACCCACTGCAGTCCATGTGCTACTGGTATACCCACAATGCAATTAGGGAGGGAATTCAGTGACAGTGAAGGAATGGCAATATTTTCGAGGATGGTGAATGGCTCGGCAGGGGACTTGCAGGTGGTGGTGTTCCCATGTATCTGCTGCCCTTGTCCTTCCAGAGAGAAGTGGTCATGAGTTTAGAAGGTTCTGTCCGAATATCCTTGGCAAATTTCTGTAGCGCATCTTGTAGATAGTATACACCACCACCGAGCATCAGTGAGTTGCTCTTTCCTGGATGATATCCAGCCTCTTGAGTGTTTTTCAACTGCACGTATCTAGGCAAGTGTTGCATCACACTCCTGACTTGTGTCTTATAGATGATTGAGGGATTCAGGAGATGAGTTATTTGCTGCAGTGTTTTTAGGTTCTGCAGCCACTGTATTTATATGGCTAGTCCTATTCGGTTTCTGGTCAATGGTAGCTCCCAGGATGTTGATAGGAGGTGATTCAATGATAGTAACATCATTCGACTTGTTAAATTGTTTCTTTTTGAAGATGGTCATTGCTTGGCATTTGTGTGGCACAAATGTTACTTGCCACTTGTCATCCCAAGCTTGGACATTTATCATATATAAATCTACACTTTTGTAAATGTATTGTCACTGAACTTTATAAAACGACAGTTCTACTCTCATTCTAGTTGTCAGATCGAGGTGACATGACAGAAGAAGTTGTACTAACCAAGCAATGTTCATCTCTCACAAACAACTGACTCCTTAACTGCAGTTAGTTACATCATAGATCCTTGAACTGTGCTGTTGAGGATGACAGCCAAGGCATTGCAATTTCATCTGGACAACAGAAAAGTCAAAGATAATGTGCAAGGATTGTATTGGGTCTTGCCTTGCATTGATCATCCACTTGACACGGTTTTCAGTTGTTTGAAGGCTTTCCACTACCTAATGGTTCCACATTGAACAATAAGAACATGAGAGGCTGCATTAGGAACTGGGGAAAGATTAGCATTCCCAAAGACAGGGTTCTAAAATAGGATGACCTTCAGGATGGGTAGCCGAAGTAGCTTGGTTTCTCAATAGCAATATATTTATGAATGTGTTTGCAATAAAGTGCCACATGTGCCCGCAGAAGCATTTATTTTTGTTTTCCTTCCTTATCAGTTCACAGTGAAGAGCCCCTCCTGGCTGGCAGCACTTGACTGAGTGCACATCTGGCCTTTTAAAATGTACCAGTAATCAAGCATGTTTAGCAGTGCTAAGTACTGGTGAGCATCTCTGCCTTGCCTTTCCTTTCTGAGCTTTGTCACCTCATTCTGAACTTAGAAGCTTACATCGTTTCTGCCTTTCAGCTAAAACTCAAAACAATTAAGAACACCAGCTCGGCCTTCTTCCCCTTCCTGGGAGGAGCATAACATTAACTCTGTTTTTCTCTCTCCCCAGATGTTGCCTGACTGGATATTTACATCAAGCAGAATCACAGAATCAACTCTGTTTTGCTTTTTGTTAACCATTTTTCCACATATCCTATCAGTAGCAGAATATATCTTTATCTGAACACATTCTTTATCCCAAATATCTTACAAATACTGAAGAATTTTTATAGAATGTTTGTAGGCAAACAGGGCAAATACTTTTTGCATGACAGACCACATTGAGATAATAAACAGATTATCTGTTTTTCAGCAACATTTGTGGTATACAGTAGAATCTCAATTATCTGAACAAGGTAGGCAGGGAGCATTTTGTTTGGATAATTGATCTTCGGGAAAACTCACAAACAAGCCATAATTTGAGTGCTGGATATTGAACATTTCTCAGTTATCCGACAATGCACGCCGTAATGCCGTTTAACTGAATGCTGAGTTGCCTAATGCCATTTTTATGGGACCTTGAGATCTTGTTCAGATAATCTGAAATTCGGATAATTGATGTTTGGATAATCGAGGTTCTATTGTGTATTAAGGACTAATTGTGAAAACTGGGCAGCATGGACAAGTTAGGCCAAATGACTTGTTTCCATGCTGTAAGCCTTTATGTATCTATATCAATTCCAATAAGATTTTAATATTGTTCAATGGGAATGTTTAATAACCCCTAAAACAAAAAGAAAGCCTTGAGGAGCAGGTTTTTTATTCTCAAAAGAATACCAATGTACTTTTAATTTTGTAATAACTTATGTAAAAGGCCACAGTTGAATATTTTATAGCAGTTGATCTATACTTTAATATTGTATTGTGAAATATTAAAATTTAATAGTTTCTGAGAACAAGAATGTTGGTGTCTAAATCAATTTGATGCAAAGGGACTTCAATGATATTCCATATTCTAGTGCTTGGGAAGTGCTAGTTTGAGGACCACAAAGTGAGCAGTGATTAATTTGAACTGACACATATTTTCACAGAGGAGGAGGTGTCGGTCAGTAAGTGATCCGTTGAGTGGCACATTCTATAACTTGGAAACATTCCCATTCGCGATCACATTCATCTTGGTCCACGGGCATTTCATGCGGCATCTTGAACTAATGACAAATGACAAAGGTTCCTGGTGTCTTCCTCAGGAGGAGGATTCATGGTGCTAATTAATTCACTCAGGGGCTGTAAATTCAGCTGAAAAGGATGTGAATCTCCAATGGAACTCTACATGCCAGTCAATTCCTCTTAACATTACTTCACTGATGGTATTTATTTCTGACCAGAGTGCATCACGTTCTTGTCACAAATAATAAATGGATGCTTTGCCTCATTGCCAAGAATCTTGACATTGAAAATTAATGAACAGAAAAAGCTGAATGAAGTCAATACACTAAGTGCACCTTATCCTTTTACCATGTTACGAGTGGTGGAATATGTTAAACTACAACTTTGATGTATGAAAACCTTCAGCGGAAACCTGATATGTTGCTTTATTCTCACATTTACTCTCTCTGTTAATATCTCAGTTTGAGGCCGACAGCATGAAACAAGCACAAAATATTTTTTTTTTCACTTCAGTCTCATTCTCACTGTGCAAGTAGAGATGCAGAAATTCTTCTGTTCCCATTTAAATTACTTTATGGCTTCTCCCCTCCCTACCTACACAAAATCCTCCAAACTTCTCTCATTTCTGTCCTCCTTTTACATGTTGTGCATTCCCAAGATTAATAATTCATTGGTTAATGGTCCTTCAATTTCTCCGGCCTTAAGTCCTTAAATTCATTTCTTACACTCCTCCACCTCTTTACTTCAAGCTCCTCTTTCAAGGCACTCCATAAAATGCAAGCCTGACCAAGGTTTTGGTCAGCTGACTGAACATGTCCTTATGTAGTTCAGTGCCATGCTTAATTTTATAAAACTTCTTGAGGTGCCTTTGGATGCTTCATTGTTTTAAAGGTTCCATATAGATATAAGATGTTGTAATAAAGTATAGTGTGTCTTGCAGAAGCCACTGTAGGCTTTCAGCTGTCCAAGGACTTCATTCATCAGTGTTTGAACTCACACAGGGCTAACCAACCAGAAACATCCCTACCTCCATCAAGATGAAGCTGGGAAGAACAAGGCTGTGTGCAGCTCTGAACTGTTTCATTTCATGCACCGCCACCACCTGGTCAGTAAATTTGTATTCTAATTTCATTCTGATGCAATGTTTTAGCCTTTGTGAGTTAATAAAATGGCATGGAGTGTTGTGGCTTCAGGCTGTGAAGAGTCACATCAGAGATTTGTGGGGAGATAGTAGGTCACATGTTAATGTCTTTGAACTGATCAATGAATCAGGATGATGCTTTGAGGGCACAGCTCAAATCCTACAATGGCTTTCTGATTAAATTTAATCAATGATGTGTGGAATTAAAAGCTGGGTCTCATGATGGAAGTCCATGAATCCATCAGTTAATGCAAAGCTGCTGCAACTGTTGCAATTTTGTTCATTAATGCCCTTCAGAGAAGAAAATCTGCCATCCTTACCCAGTCTGGCCTACATGTGACTCCAGGCCCAAATCAACATGGTTGACTGTTCACTACCCTCTGAAATGGCCAAACAAGACGGTCAGGTTGAAGGGAAATTAGCATGAGGCAATAAATGTTGGCCTTGTCAATGATACCACATCCCATGCAGGAATAAAATAAGATGGTGATTCATAAAAAAAGAGTTTAGATTTCTCATGAAGACGAACAATTAAAATGTGTGTGCAAAGGTTTGGTGAGACCACACCTCGAGTATTCTATTAAATTTTGCTCTCCTTGTCTAAGGATAGAAATATATTCCATAAATGTAGTACAGCAGAGGTTTACAAAACTCATTACTATGGTGGAGGATCTGTCCTATAAGGACAAATTGAGGAGGGTCAATGCTTTCTCCAGATTTCAGATGCATTCATGAGGTATATGTATTGCTGGCTGGGCCAGCATTTATTATCCTTCACTAATGTCCCTTGAGAAGGTGATAGTGAGCTGCTTCTTGAACTACCACAGACCTTGAGGTGTGGGCACACTGAACATGCCACTAAGAAGGGAGTTCATGGAATTTGATCCAGCAACAGTAAAGGAACAACAATATATTTTCAAGTCAGTATGGTATATGGAGGGGATCTGGTAGGTAGTGGTGTTCCCATTCCCATGTACCTATCCTCCCTTCTGTTTCTGATGGGTTTGAAATGTGCCATTGAAGGAACAATAGTAAATTGTTGCAGTGGATTTGTAGAAACCAAAACAGAGAGTGCGAGAGAAATTTAGCAGGTCTGGCAACATCTGTGAGGAGAAAATAGGGGGTGGCACAGTGATTAGCACTGCTGCCTCACAGTGCCAGGGATCTGAGTTCGATTCCACCCTCAGGCAGAGGGTGCACCCTCAGTGCACATTCTCCCTGTGTCTGCTCTGATATACTCCCACGGTCTAAAAAGGTGCAGGTTAGGTGAAAAGGCCATGCTAAATTGTCCCAGCATGTAGGCTGGGTGGATTAGCCATGGAAATGCAGAGCGATAGGGAAGTGGGGGAAGATCTGGGTTGGATGCTATGCGGAGGGGCGGTATGGGCTGAATAGCTTGTTTCCACATTATAGGGAGGAACGATGAGAGATAGTGTTTCGAGTCCACTGAATTTTCTTCAGATACTGTTGTACCTCCTGATTTCTGCAGTAATTTCTGCTTTTGTTTGTTTGAGATCTCCAGCACCCACAGTTCTTTGTTTTAATTTTGTAAATGGTACACACTGCTACCAGGGTGCAGCAGTGCTAAGTGTTGAGAAATGTGGATGAGGTTCCAATTAAGTGGACAATGTTGTAATGCATTCCTGAAGAAGGGCTTATGCCCGAAATGTCGATTCACCTGCTCCTCGGATGCTGCCTGGCCTGCTGTGTTTTTCCAGCACCACATTTTTCAACTCTGGTCTCCAGCATCTGCAGTCCTCACTTTCTCCCAATGTTGTAACAGCCTCACTTTGTTGTGAGTCAAGAACTATGCTTTTCAAATGTTTGCTATTATTCTTCAATCACATTTCCCAGTTCACTCCAAACAACTTTTCTCTCATTCTCATGTCATTGTTCTTATTTATATTTAGTACAATTGTTTCTGAGCCAAATTACTTAGTTTCCACCTGAGGGCTAAATTCGATCAAGTTTTGGCCACTATTCCCGAGAGGGTCTTTTACTTTGAGATTATTTATTTACCGGGTCAAAACAGCTTTATCCTCATTTCCATTTTGCTTTAGGAATCTTTCCTGAATACAGTCTACAAAATGTTCCTGGTGTCCCACTCCACCAATTTGATTTTCCAAATGTAAATTCATGATTAAAGTCACCATGGGTCATTGTTCTTCCTTCCTTTACATGCCCTCATTATCTTCTGCTTTATCCACTCTTGTATCACAAAACTACTATTCGGGGCCGATATGTTACTCTCATAGTGTCTTCTTCCCCTTGTTATTTCTTAGCTCTATCCACCTCAGCACCCAAACACCAAATCAGGATTCAAGGCTAGCTCACTGCTTTGTGCTGGTAATGGTCTCCGCGTCAGGATGGAAGAGCCCAGATCCAGGCCCATGGTCAAGCTTTTAGCCTTCGTGAGTTAATGAAATGGCATTATGGTGTTGTGTTCAGGCTGTCAGGAGTGACATCCGAGATTTGTGGGGAGCTGGTGGGTCATGTGCTAATCAATGGGGCAGGATAATGCTATAGGGGCACATGTTGAACTTTTAGCATTTTTTTAATCTTTCTACTTTATACCTAAGATTTTGTACCTAATGGTGTCAAGGAGAATGACAACTGTGTACACTTTTCACTGTACTCCTGTATCTCTACGCTTGAGTGGTCATGATAATAAAATCAAATTCATTATTTCATTAAATAGATTCTACACCACCCAATAGTGCATTGGGTTAATGTGGGAGAGGAGATTATTGACAGTCATCATTACCCTTGCTCCAACAGGGGGACTATGCAGCATGATGGTCGCAATGACTAAGCTGTAGGGTTGGGGCTAATAGAGCAATGTTGGGGGACAATGGCCAAAATCAAATTTGGGTAGCAAGTTGTAGGAGCTCAAAACTGACAGGATCGACAGGGAATGCAAGGAACAGGAACATGAAGGTGTGGAAAGGCCCCAAGATAACCAGGCTGTCCCTGTGACTCACTCCCTTACATGTAAACTGTATTACCTTCCCCACTCACCTGAATTGTAAATGCACAATGGTAATCTAAAATGGCTGTTGCCACATCTGGAGTGGATGGAGTAAGAATCATAGGATCCCTACACAGTATAAGCAGGCCATTTGGTTCACACCCAACCCTCTGAAGAGCATCTGACACATACTGTAAAGTGGGATTTCCCAAGGCTAATCCACCTAACCCAATCTTTGAACTGTGGGAGGAAACTGGTGCACCCAGAGGAAACCCACACAAACCCAGAGGGAATGTGAAAACTCCACACAGACAATCACCTATGGACTGGAATTGACTCAGGTCCCTGGCACTATGAGGCAGCAGTGCTAACCACTGAGCCACCATGCCGCCCTAAAGCATTAAGGTTTTTTTCTGTTGGAATGTGCAATCTCTACTTATGAATGACATGAGGCCCTTTATGGTGCAATCTCATCAATCAAGCACTTACAGAGTGCAGGTTGAAGACAGAATTTATTCCAAACTATTCTAATGTCCTCTAAAATCACCACCAAGAGAAGGCGATCACCAAATGGAAACTTCTCAATTGACTTGAGTCTGCATTTGAAATATTTTGACAATAATAGCAGGGAGAATGAATGATTAATCTATTTTACCCCATGGACTATAAAAGCTTATGAACAGATTTGTACATAAAATAGCACAGAGATATTGAAAAAGCTTCAAAATGACAGCCCAAGTGACAGCAACACTAAATCAAACACCTACAAATGGTGGCTAAGGATGCAAAATCCATTCTCCATAAATCTGGAAAGAGCACAGGGGAGAAGCCATGATCAAATTCGGTGCATTAATTCATGTCAGCCTAGATCTTAAAAAGTATTATTAGCCGTGGTATTAATAGAAGAGATCAAGGATACAGTCATTTGTTTGCACAGATTGGTTAATGGACAGAAAGACCGAGTAGGAATTAACATGTCCTTTCTTCCTATTGGCAGGTTATCTTTAATATCATTTTTTTGACACTCCAGTGAGAACTGGCCCAATGTACTCAACATCTCCACATATGACAGTCCCTCCACCAACCCCCAGCTTTTCCTCCGCTACATCGATGACTGTATCGGCGCTGCCTCGTGCTCCCACGAGGAGGTTGAACAGTTCATCCACTTTACCAACACCTTCCACTCCGACCTCAAATTTACCTGGACCGTCTCAGACTTCTCCCTCCCCTTCCTAGACCTCTCCATTTCTATCTCGGGCGACCGAATCAACACGGACATTTACTATAAACAGACTGACTCCCACAGCTACCTAGACTACACCTCCTCCTACCCTGTAAAAATGCCATCCCATATTCCCAATTCCTTCGTCTCCGCCGCATCTGCTCCCAGGAGGACCAGTTCCAATACCGAACAACCCAGATGGCCTCCTTCTTCAAAGACCGCAATTTCCACCCAGACGTGATCGACGATGCTCTCCACCGCATCTCCTCCACTTCCCTCTTCTCCACCTTGAGCCCCGCCCCTCTAATCGCCACCAGGACAGAACCCCATTGGTCCTCACCTACCACCCCACCAACCTCCATATACATCATATCATCCGTCGTCATTTCCGCCACCTCCAAACGGACCCCACCACCAGGGATATATTTCCCTCCCCTGCCCTATCAGCGTTCCAAAAAGACCACTCCCTCCATGACTCCCTCGTCAGGTCCACACCCCCTACCAACCCAATCTCCACTCCCGGCACCTTCCCCTGCAACCGCAAGAAATGCAAAACTTGTGCCCACACCTCCGCCCTTACTTCCCTCCAAGGCCCCAAGGGATCCTTCCATATCCGCCACAAATTCACCTGCAAATTCACACACATCATTTACTGTATCCGCTGCACCCGATGTGGCCTCCTCTATATTGGGGAGACAGGCCGCCTACTTGCGGAACATTTCAGAGAACACCTCTGGGACACCTGGACCAACCAATCCAACCACCCCGTAGCTCAACACTTCAACCCCCCCCCTCCCACTCCACCAAGGACATGCAGGTCCTTGGACTCCTCCATCGCCAGACCATAACAACATGACGGCTGGAGGAAGAGCGCCTCAGCTTCCGCCTAGGAACCCTCCAACCACAAGGGATGAACTCAGATTTCTCCAGTTTCTTCATTTCCCCTCCTCCCACCCTGTCTCAGTCCCAACCCTCAAACTCAGCACCACCTTCCTAACCTGCAATCCTCTTCCTGACCTCTCTGCCCCCATCCTCACTCCAGCCTATCACCCTCACCTTAACCTCCCCGTCCATGCCGACCAGATATCCCAACCTAATCTAGTCCCACCTGGCAGCACCCAGTCCATATCCTCTAAATCCTACCTATTCATATACCCGTCCAGATGCCTCTTAAATGTTACAATTGCACCAGCCTCCCCCACTTTCTCTGGCAGCCAATTCCACGCACGCAGTATCCTCTGCATGAAAAAGTTGCCCTAAAGGTCTTTTTTATATCTTTCCCCTCTCACCCTAAACCTATGTCCTCTAGTTCTGGACTCCCCGACCCCAAGGAAAAGACCTTGTCTGTTTGCCCTTTCCATGCCCCTCATGATTTTATAAACCTCTGTAAGGTCACCCCTCACCCTCCAATGCTCCAGGCAAAACAGCCCTAGCCTATTCAACCTCTCCCTATAGCTCAAATCCTCCAAACCTGGCAACATCTTTGTAAATCTTTTCTGAACCCTTTCAAGTTTCATAACATCTTTCCGATAGGAAGGAGACCAGAATTGCACGCAATATTCCAAAAGTGGCCTACCCAATGTCCTGTACAGCCGCAACATGACCTCCCAACTGCTGTACTCAATACTCTGACCAATAAAGGAAAGCATATCAAACACCTTCTTCACTATCCTATCTACCTGCGACTCCACTTTCAAGGAGCTATGAACCTGCACTCCAAGGTCTCTTTGTCCAGCAACACTCCTTTGGACCTCACCATAAATTGTATAAGTCCTGCTAAGATTTGATTTCTCAAAATGCAGCACCTCACATTTATCTAAATTAAACTCCATCTGCCACTCCGCAGCCCATTGGCCCATCTGATCAAGATCCTGTTGTAATCCGAGATAACCTTCTAGGTGTCCACTACACCTCCAATTTTGTTGTCATCTGCAAACTTACTAACTATACCTCTAATGCTGACATCCAAATCATTAAATAAATGACAAAATGATTCACTGATGATGATTCCCATGTCCCTCTGCTCCATAGCCTTTTGCAACCTTTCTCCATTTAAATAATATTCCGCTCTTCTGTGCTTCCTTGCATTTTCCAACATTTTTTTTCCATCTGCCAATTTTTTTTCCACTTGCTTCACCTGTCTCTATCCCTTTGGAAATGCTTTGTGTCATCATCATTATTTTCCTTCCTACTTAATTTTGAGCGATCAGTAAATTTGGGAACAGAACATTCACTTTCTTCATCCAAGTCATTAATATATAATGTAAATAATTATAGCCACAGCATTGATCCTTTTGGCATTCCACTCATGATAGCATGCCATTCTGAAAATGTCCCCCTCATTCCAACTTTCTGCCTTCTATTGGTTAGCGATCCTGTAACCATGCCATTGCACTTAATCCTCCCCACAGGCATATATAAAATAAAACAAAGAACTGTGGATGCTGAAAATCTGAAACAAAAATAGGAATTGGTTGAGAAATTCAGCAGGACTCCTATGTTTTCATCTTATTATGCAGCTTAATGTGTTCCTGTAGTGACCAGTGGAACTGGCTTATTTATTACATTCGAGACTGAGTAAGACAAATCTTTGATGGACAAGGGCTCATGTTGGTGGTGGACAGTAAAGCGGATTTAAGTCCAATTTCAGATCAGCTATTGTTAAGGACCAGACCAAAAGCCCTCTAAGTATATCAAAGAGGTAGCCTACACCCTAGATTTTATCTTATTTACAGGTAAATCCAAGACACTGCATTCCAGATCTGATTTTATTGGTCAAACTAGGCTTTAAGAAAAGCACACTTTATTCTTGCACCATAGTTAAAATACAAGCAAAAAAAAGTTAGCATAACTTTAACTGTATCGAAATATTTAACAAAAGAATGTCTTATTTAAATACTACTCATCATCTTTTCCAATATAGCAGCATCCCATAAGCACACCACTGCCAAAGGCAAGTTCAAGAAAACAGATTTCCCTTACTTGCTATCTCCTTCAGTCCAGGAGAAGTAGCACCGACACAATGAATCACCTTCTCCTGCTTCTTCTGTCGATTTTAAATCAATCACAATTCTGTTTACGCTGCTTTCTGTGGAGCAGATACTTTGGTAACAGGTTTACAACACCTCCCTTTAAGAGAAACAGTCCAGAACAAATCCCTCCTGAATGTACATTTTGTCACACCTCCCCCTTTCAAAAAAGAATCATCAATTGGGTGGCACAGTGGTTAGCCCTGCTGCCTCATAGCGCCAGAGACCCGGATTCAATTCCCGTCTCAAGCGACTGTCTGTGTGGAGTTTGTACATTCTCCCCGTGACTGCATGGGTTTCCTCCGGGTGCTCTAGTTTCCTCCCACAATCCAAAAATGTGCAGGTTAGGTGGATTGGCCATGCTAAATTTCCCATAGTGTTAGGTGAAGGGGTAAATGTAGGGGCATGGGTCTGGGTGGGTTGCCCTTCGGCGGGTTGGTGTGGACTTGTTGGGCCGAAGGGCCTGTTTCCACACTGTAAGTAATCTAATCTAATATACAAAGATAGCTTCATTTTCAAAGACTTTAGTCTCACACTATCAGTAACTACATTATATACATAAAATATATTAAATCTAAGCATGCAAACATTCAATACTACAGTTCATCTCAATCCATTTCTTCTGCCACTGAAAACCTCAGTCTCCCTCATTAAAGTTGTGACAAGGCATTGGCAATTACATTCTCTTGTCCTGCCATGTGTATAATTTGCAAATTGAATGGCTGTAATAATAAGTATCAACTAAACAGTTTGGAATATTTATCTTTAAATTTTTCCAAAAACTTGATATCTTTTGGGATGGCACAGTGACTCAGAGGTTAGCACAGCAACCTCACAGTGCCAGGAGCATCAGGTTCGATTTCATCTTCGGGTGACTGTCTATGTGGATTTTTGCATATTCTCTCTGTGTCTGTGTGGACATCCTCCCACAGTCCAACGATGTACAGGTTGGGTGGATTGACCATACTAACTCACCATAGTGTCCAGGGATGAGCAGGTGAGATGGATTAGCCATGGGAAATGCAAGATTACAGGAATAGGGCGGGGGATGTTGTGGTGGGATGCTCTTTGGAAGGTTGGTATGGACCCAATAGGTCAAATGGCCTGTTTCCATTTTGTAGGGTCTTTATGATCAGTATAAACAACTGTCTCAGATACATTACTGGGAACATAAATGTTGCAGTGCAAACATCAAACACAAGGTCTCTTTTTCAATGGTGGAATATTTCTTTTTGATGAATATTTAGATTTAGGAAAAAGTAACTAACAGTTCAGTCTATCCTTTCATCATTGTCTTCTTAGAGTACAGTGTCAAGACCCACATCACTCGTACTGATAGCCACCTTGAATGTCCACAGTGATTTTAGGATTGGATTTCTAGATTCCAAGCAGAACTTCCGTGAAGGAATAATGCCATAGTTCCAAGATAGGATGATATTTGGCTTGAAAGATAATTTTCAGCTAATGGTGTTTCATGCACCTGCTGCCCTTGTCCTCCTCTTCCAACTACAGAGTATAAATTCCCAGTTGACACTCTTAATGCCCTACTGTGGGAGAGCTGTCCTGTCTAAGATGCAATCAGCATGACAGGGAAAGGAGACTAGTCATGCGTGAAGCTCCGTTGTAACCCTGCTGTTGTATGTTCAGAAGACGGAAGAATACTTGGGAGATGCTACAGGGAGTCAGTGCTGCCTGCCACAGAAATGGAATGTGACAAACAGAGACTAAAGATAACTTCCTAATCTGTGAAATCTGGTAAGGTAAGGCTGTCCTGCAGTAACTCATTTTACAAAGGCATGTACACATTTTACAAAGTGGTTTACTGCAAGCTGTTCCCTTGGGCTGTTGCCCTGTGTGAAATGTTTATGCAAGCTATGAAAAGGAACAATTAGAATATGGAACCAGGCCATTTAGCCCAAGCCAACGCCTGTCAGCTTTCTCCTCTATGCATCTGAGGTGCTACAATCAAATTCATCCAGCATATTTTTCTTGAAAAATAAATATTCTCACACTTCTCCGGCATCCCAAAGTGGTTAACAGCCAATAAAGCATTTTATGAAGTTTAGTGATTGTAGTGTAAACAAGTATGTAAATGCATGAAATTTTGCTAGCAGCGCAGATCCATTCTGTACAATTATCAGGTCTGCCTGGGATGGAGGTGATGAGATTGTGAATTAAACTCACAGACAATACAGTGAACTTTTGAATTAAAGTTGACATTGTAGAACCAATAACTGAATTATCCTTTCGGTGTTAAAAGTCGTACAAACATATTTGCAACATTTCAGCCTCATGTGAGATCATGTGGCAACTCCAGGTCTATCAAGGCCACAGCTTCACCTGGGTCTAGAGCTACTTTGTGATGGCTGGGTACCATGGTACGTCTGTGTTACAATGGGCCAATGTTCTCTGCATGGGAAGAATGCAACAGCAGGTAAGAGAGAACTCACCTTTCAATTAGCTAGATGCCCTTTTTCAGCTTTTAAAAAATTTATTCACTCTTGCGTCAAGGGCATCACTGGCTGGCAAACCTTTATTGCTTATCCCTAGCTGTCCATGAGAAGGTTGTGGTGAACTGCCTTCTTGAGCGACTGCAGTCCATGTGCTGTTGGTAGACCCACAATGCCTTTGGGAGGGAATTTTGATCCAACAGAGAAGAATGGACTGCTAATCCATTGTGCTCTGCACACGTGGGTCCGAATCCCATCCTTGTCGTGTACCTTTGTGGGTGGCACGGTGGCACAGTGGTTAGCACTGTTGCCTCACAGCGTCAGAGACCTGGGTTCAATTCCCGCCTCAGGCAATTGTCTGTGTGGAGTTTGCACATTCTCCCCATGTCTGCATGGGTTTCCTCCAGGTGCTCCGGTTTCCTCCCACAGTTCAAAAACGTGCAGGTTAGGTGAATTGGCCATGCTAAATTGCCTGTAGTGTTAGGTGAAGGGGTAAATTTAGGGGAATGGGTCTGGGTGGGTTGCTCTTCGGAGGGTCGGTGTGGACTTGTTGGGCCGAAGGGCCTGTTTCCACACTGTAAATAATCTAATCTAATCTAATTTAAATGGAGATATCTTTCCAAGTCAGGATAGTGAGTGGCTTGGAGGGGAACTTGCAGCTGGTGGTGGTCCCATGAAGCTGTTGCCCTTATCCTTCTCGATGGGATGTGGTGTTTGCTTTGGAAGGTGTTGGCTAAGGGTGAATTTCTGGCGAACTGACCCTCTATAAAATTACCTTAGAATTATGGAACCTTTCAGCATAGAATGTGGCCATTTACTCCATTCTACCTAATCGGCTCTGTTAAAGAGATAGTTAGTTGCACTTCTCCTATACTTTGACATATAACCCTGCAGAAGTTTCTTTGATTTTCTGCAATTCTCGTTTGAAGGTGATTACTGTATATATTCAGCTAAAAGTCTGGATTTTAAGGCCAAATGTTTGAAGCAAAACGCAGGGGGCTGACATTAATGCAAGTCTTATTTTTAAGAGCTGAAAATTCATGCTGGGTATATGGAATTGTCAAACTGCCTAATAATGGCATTGACACAGGTTGCTGACAATAGCTGTGAATTCAGCAGGGAACAGCTGTCTTCAGCTTTACACCAGTATTCTTCTCTTCAAGTGAGAAAAGAACAATTGGGAAAAAAAAGACTCCTAAAACACTAACCTCACTCCCAAAATTAACAACAGGCACATTAAAAAATGAAGACCTTTTGTGTCCGACATTGGGGATTATCTTATGCACATGAGATTGATTATTATTTGATTGTACATGGCATTTAGTCGGTTTCCACCATTTTTTCAGGCAATGTATTATAGATCTTAATATAATAAAAAAAACCTTCCTTTGGTTCTCTAGTGTTATAGGGTCTGTTCACTCAATTCTGAGAGCTGTTCTGTTCTGAGAACTGGCTCTGAGGGAGCTGGATCAGTGGCAAGGACTCACTATGTGTAAATAAAGGATGACTTGGGGACAGAGTACCAGCTTCTGTGGAGTTATTTCATAAAGACTCACACAGACCCTAGTTCATGACCTTAAGTTGAAAGGCTAGATGACCAAGTTGAATGGTCTAAATCCAACCAACCACACTGTCCTGCACCAAACTACCTAGGACAAACAAAACATTGACAGAGTCATAGTGGATCGTATGGCATATCTTGAGAATAATTGCATGTTTGCAATTTTGCACCTGATGGCTGTCTTCCCTTTTCATTTATTCAAATAAAAACATGCATAATGTTTTAAGAGATAAAATGTTCAGGATATTAATACTGAAGCTTGACTGAGTTCAGGTATTTGATCACATTTTTCATTGTCCCCTCGTAGGCAATAGAATGCTCTCTCAAAGAGAGAGACTTCACATTGGACCATGATTGCAAACGGTGCCAAGAACAACCTCAGCCTCCAGACAAGTCATTGATCAAGGTGTCCGCATCGAGCAGAAAGGCGTGAGACTTGTTGCTTTTTCTCTTTTCTTTTCGATTTGTTATTCTTAGTATTATCATTATTATTACTTAATAAACATCCACAGTTCAGCAAACTGTTGTTGTCAAATCTTCTTTTAGCTATATTTAACAAAATCCAAAAAAAAACACTTGGATACACCCTATGATCCAAGACATAATGTAAGCAACAGAGCTCATGTTGCAGCAGAATCATTGTCCAAGCTTACCAATGATCTGCTCCATCACATTAAGAGAGATGAGGAGGGATTTCTTGAAACCTCCTCAAAACCTCGAATACATTAATCAGATATGACTTCTCATTCATGAAGCTATGTTGACTGCTTGATTAGGTTATAATTTTCCAAAATATTCTGTTATTATTTCCATTATAACTGATTCCAATATTTTTCCAATCGATGAAGGTGATGAGTCAATGGAGATTTTGCCTACTGCGATGATGTACAGCTGTCAAGAAGGACTTGAAAAATTGGCTCAATTTTCATTGGAACCAAAAAAATTACAGATTGATTTGATGAGGTTTAAAATGCATGAAGAGACAGATGGAAGGAAACCAATTGTTTCCACTACATTATGACATTTGAAAAGAAATGTTTAATTTTAGTAGTTGTCCGTCTTTGCTGTAATGTATTTGCTTCTACCTTTGATCTTCTGTCAGAACTCTGCTGGGCATCAATCTTGAGTGAGTATTAAGCTAAAAGCAAAATAAATGGGAACACTAGGTGCTCTGTGCAGACATATATCATGGAAGCTGTTCATTTTGAAATGATTTGAAAACAGTGTTATTGTATCATTTCCTCCTACCCATTCTCACTTTATTCACCATTAAAAAATTCCATTTGTTATTTTCTTCCCTCCCTTTACTTTCATCATTCTGCACATGCACAGCACCACACACCCACCCACACACACACACACACACAAACACACCCACACGCACACATGAACACACAAACGCACACACCTACCCACATACACACACACCCACCCACACAAACACACCCACACACAAAAACACCCACACATCCACTCACACATACACACACACACACACACAAAACACCCACTCACACCCACCCACACATAAAAACACCCACACACCCACACACATACACACACACACCCAAAAACACCCACTCACGCACCTCTTTGACTCTGAAAGGAGATAAATGCAGGGCTATAAGGAAAAAACAGAAGATTAATACTCAATAGACAGAGTTATTGACCAGAGCAAATGCACTCAAAATATATTCAGAAGGTAGTCTTGACCTGAACTTTTTTCTTATTTTTAAGATAATTGTTGCATTCTCGATGCAAATTAATTGGTCAAACTACCAGATGTGGAGCAAAATACATTTTATTCAAAATTGGAAGGGGACTAATACATTGGCATGGGAGGATTTAAACTAATAAGGGAGAGTGGGGGGAGGGTGGGATTGGGAGGTGGGACCCAGGGAGGTAGTGAGGAAAGAGTTCAATCTGAGACTAGTACAGTTGAGAACAAAGGTGATTCAAACAGTCAGGGCAGGCAGGGACAAAGCAGAGAACAAGGTAGGGCTGATAAGTTAAACTGCATTTATTTCAGGCCTGACAGGGAAGGCAGATGAACTCAGGGCATGGTTAGGAACATGGGACTGGGATATCATAGCAATTACAGAAACATGGCTCAGGGATGGACAGGACTGGCAGCTTATTGTTCCAGGATACAAATGCTACAGGGAGGACAGAAAGGGAGGCAATAGAGGAGGGGGAGTGGTGTTTTTGATAAGGGATAGCATTACAGCTGTACTAAGGGAGGATATTCCTGGGAATACTTTTAGGGAAGTTATTTGGATGGAACTGAGAAATAAGAAAGGGATGATCACCTTATTGGGATTGTATTATAGACCCCCTACTAGTCAGAGGGAAATTGAGAAACAAATTTGTAAGCAGATCTCAGTTATCTGTAAGAAAAATAGGGTGGATATGGTCGGGAGTTTAACTTTCCAAACATAGACTGACACCGCCATAGTGTTCAGGGTTTAGATGGAGAGGAATTTGTTAAGTGCGTACAAGAAAAGTTTCTGATTCAGCATGTGAATGTACCTACTAGAGAAGATGCAAAACTTGACGTACTCTTGGGAAATAAGGCAGGGCAGATGACTGAGGTGTCAGTGGGGGAGCACTATGGGGCCAGCGATCATAATTCTATTAGTTTTAAAATAGTGATGGAAAAGGATAGGCCAGATCTAAAAGTTGAAGTTCTACATTGGAGAAAGGCTAATTTTGACAGTATTAGGCAAGAACTTTCAAAAGATGATTGGGGCCAGATGTTCGCAGGTAAAGGGACGGCTGGAAAATGGGAAGCCTTCAGAAATGAGATAATGAGAGTCCAAAGAAAGTATATTCCTGTTAGGGTGAAAGGAAAGGCTGGTAGGTATAGGGAATGCTGGATGACTAAAGAAATTGAGGGTTTGGTTCAGAAAAAGAAGGAAACATATGTCAGCTATAGACAGAATAGATCAAGTGAATCCTTAGAAGAGTATAAAGGCAGTAAGAGTATACTTCAGAGGGAAATCAGGAGGGCAAAAAGGGGACATGAGATAGCTTTGGCAAATGGAATTAAGGAGAATCCAAAGGATTTTCACAAATACATCAAGGACAAAAGGTTAACTAGGGAGTGAATAGGGCCCCTCAAAGATCAGCAAGGCGGCCTTTGTGTGGAGCCACAGGAGATGGGCAAGATATCAAACAAGTATTTTGCATCAGTATTTACTGTGGAAAAGGGCATGGAAAATATAGAATGTAGGGAAATAGATGGTGACATCTTGAAAAATGTCCAGATTACAGAGGAGGAAGTGCTGAATGTCTTGAAACACAGAAAAGTGGATAAATCCCCAGGACCCGATCAGGTGTACCCGAGAACTCTGTGGGAAGCTAGGGAAGTGATTGCTGGGCCTCTTACTGAGATTTGTATCTTCGATAGTCACAGACGAGATGCTGGAAGACTGGCTAACGTGGTGCCACTATTTAAGAAGGGTAGTAAGGACAAACCAGGGAACTATAAACCAGTGAGCCTGACGTCAGTGATGGGCAAGCTGTTGGAGGGAATCCTGAGGGACAGGATGTACATGTATTTGGAAAGGTAAGAATTGATTAGAAATAGTCAACGTGGCTTTGTGCGTGGAAAATCATGGCTCACAAACTAGATTGAGTTTTTTGAAGAAGTAACAAAGAGGATTGATGAGGGCAGAGTGGTAGATGTGATCTATCTGGACTTCAGTAAGGCATTTGACAAGGTTCCCCATGGGAGACTGGTGAGCAAGGTTAGATCTCATGGAATACAGGGAGAACTAGCCATTCGGATACAGAACTGGCTCAAAGGTAGAAGACAGAGGGTAGTGGTGGAGGGTTGTTTTTCACACTGGAGGCCTGTGACCAGTGGAGTGACACAAGGATCGGTGCTGGGTGCATTATTTTTCATCGTGTACATAAATGATTTGGATGTCAGCATAAGGGGTATAGTTAGTAAGTTTGTAGATGACACCAAAATTGGAAATGTAGTGGCCAGCGAAGAAGGTTACCTTGGATTACAATGGGATCTTGATCAGATGAGCTAATGGACTGAGAAGTGGCAGATGGAGTTTAATCAGATAAATGCGAGGTGCTGCATTTTGGGAAAGCAAACCTTAGCAGGACTTATACACTTAATGGTAAAGTCCTAAGGAGTGTTGCTGAACAAAGAGACCTTGGAGTGCAGGTTCATAGCTCCTTGAAAGTGGAGTCGCAGGTAGATAGGATAGTGAAGAAGGCGTTTGATATGCTTTCTTTTATTGGTCAGAGTATTGAGTACAGGGGTTGGGAGGTCATGTTGTGGCTGTACAAGACATTGGTTAGGCCACTGTTGGAATATTGCATGCAATTCTGGTCTCCTTCCTATTGGTACGATATTGTGAAACTTGAAATGGTTCAGAAAAGATTTATAAAGATGTTGTCAAGGTTGGAAAATTTGTGCTATAGGGAGAGGCTGAACAGGCTGGGGCTGTTTTCCCTGGATGCGTCGGAAGCTGAGGGGTGACCTTAGAACATAAAACATAGAAAGGTACAGCACAGAACAGGCCCTTAGGCCCACGATGTTGTGCCGAGATTTAATCCTAATGTAAAATATAGTAACTTAACCTATACACCCCTCAACTCACTGCTATCCATGTGCATGTCCAGCAGTCGCTTAAATGTCCCAGTGACTTCACTTCCACCTCCTCAGCTGGCAACGCATTCCATGCATTCACAACTCTCTGCGTAAAGAACCTACCTCTGACGTCTCCTCTATACCTTCCTCCTAATATCTCCAAACTATGACTTCGCGTACCAGTCAATCCTGCCCTGGGGAAACGTCCCTGGCTATTGACTCTATCTATTCCTCTCATTATTTTGTACACCTCGATCAGGTCTCCTCTCTTCCTCCTTTTCTCCAGAGAGAAAAGTCCAAACTTATTCAACCTTTCTTCATAAGATAAGCCCTCCAGTCCAGGCAGCATCCTGGTAAACCTTCTTTGCACTCTCTCCAAAGCCTCTGTATATTTCTTCTAGTAGAGCGACCAGAACTGGACATAATATTCCAAGTGTGGACTCACCAGGTACTTGTAGAAAGCAGCAAAACCTTGCAGCTCTTAAACTCAATACCCCTGTTAATGAAAGCCAAAACACCATATGCTTTCTTTTTTTTTATATAGATATTTTTATTAGAAATTTAACATTTTTACAAGTTTACAAAAATAAACAAAACTCTCAGATATAAACATTGATATACAATTAGCTCAAATATACAATAGCCAAAATTTGACAAAAAAATACAAAAAACAAAACAACAAAAAAAAACGAAAAGAAAAAAAAAACAAACAAAACTCAACTATCTACTAATCTAACCTACAACTAACCAGGGTGTATATTTAAGTCTCTTACATGCTCGGGATGTGTTAACATCAGATATGATAAAACCCGTATTCGTGCGGGATTCCTCCCCCGAGGGGCCGCGGACCAGCCAGGTTTGTAGTCTCAATTAAATAAAAGCCCTTGTTAGGATAGCCGAAATATCTGTATTTATGTAATTCAAAAAGGGCTGCCATATTTTATAAAATAATTCGGTCTTTCGGTGCACCATATTTACATAGAACATAGAACATAGAAGAATACAGCGCAGTACAGGCCCTTGGGCCCTCGATGTTGCGCCGATCCAAGCCCACCTAAACTACACTAACCCACTATCCTCCATATACCTATCCAATGCCCTCTTAAATGCCCATAAAGAGGGAGAGTCCACCACTGTTACTGGCAGGGCATTCCATGAACTAACGACTCGCTGAGTGAAGAACCTACCCCTAACATCAGTCCTATATCTACCCCCCCTTAATTTAAAGCTATGCCCCCTTGTAATACCCGACTCAATACGCGGGAAAAGGTTCATACTGTCGACCCTATCTAACCCCCTAATCATCTTGTACACCTCAATCAAGTCACCCCTAAACCTTCTTTTCTCTAGTGAAAACAGCCCCAAGTGCCTCAGTCTTTCCTCATACGATTTTCCTTTCATACCAGGCAACATCCTGGTAAACCTCCTCTGCACCCGTTCCAATGCCTCCACATCCTTCCTATAGTATGGCGACCAAAACTGCACACAATATTCCAGATGCGGCCGTACCAGAGTCTTATACAACTGCATCATGACCTCAGGACTCCGGAACTCAATTCCTCTACCAATAAAAGCCAGTACGCCATATGCCTTCCTCACCGCACTATTTACCTGGGTGGCAACTTTCAGAGATCTGTGTACATAGACACCAAGATCCCTCTGCTCATCCACACTACCAAGTATCCGACCATTAGCCCAGTACCCCATCTTTTTGTTATTCTTCCCAAAGTGAATCACCTCGCACTTAGCTACATTGAATTCCATCTGCCACCTTTCTGCCCAGCTCTGCAGCTTCTCTATATCCTGCTGTAACCTGCCACATGCTTCCTCACTGTCAACAACTCCTCCGACTTTCGTGTCATCCGCAAACTTGCTCACCCAACCTTCTAACCCCTCTTCCAGGTCATTTATAAAAATGACAAACAGCAATGGTCCCAAAACAGATCCTTGCGGAACACCGCTAGTGACGGCACTCCATGAAGAAACTTTGCCATCAACTACTACCCTCTGTCTTCTTCCATCCAGCCAATTCCTAATCCAAACCTCCAACTCACCCTCAATGCCATATCTCCGTATTTTCCGTACTTCCTATTTGTAAGGAAGTCAAGGGGAATACATTCCATAATTAGTCTGTGCCAATTTGAAAGTCCAGGGGGGCCCTCCGCCACTCAGTTCATCAAAATATTTTTCCTTGCACAGAAAGAAAGAATAGAAAATAGTCTCTTCCCGTACGTGTCCAGGGAGGGAAAGTTCGAAAAGCCCAAGAGGAGAGATACGGGGTCCACTTTTATTTCCGTTCCTAAAATTTCTGTCAGGGTACTTGCTACTTTAGTCCAATATCTACGGATCTTATGACAGGTCCATAAGCAATGTACAAGAGTGCCCACCTCTATTTTGCATTTAGGACACATTGGAGATGCTCCTGCCTTAAATTTTGCCAATCGATCCGGTGCTATATGGGCCCTATGAAGTATCTTCAGCTGGATAGCCTGGGTTCTGTTACAAATAGTAATTCTTCTAGCATTTTCCCAGATATCATTCCACGTTTCTGTGGAGATTTCTAGTCCCAGATCCTGATCCCATGTTTTAAGCAGATTATCCATATCTCCCGATACTTCATCATGTAGCAAATGATAAATATTACTGACGGAAGATACCCCCACTGGTCGTAGGACACTACATTCTCTATCGGATTTATAAAGACTATCTAATAACGTAGTCTTCTTCTGTATAAAATCTCGAATTTGGAAGTATCGAAAGAGGTCTCCATTGGGTAATCCAAATTTCTGACGCAGCTGTCCGAAAGACATCAGGACCCCATCTTTAAATAAATCCCCGAGACATGAGATACCCCTGGATCTCCAGAGTTTAAAAGTGGCATCTGTTAACCCCGGTTGGAATCCCCATGCTCCCACTATCGGTGCATAGGGGGATGTTTTATGTGAATTACCCTCATTTTGCCGCATTATATTCCAAGCCTTGATTGTATTCAGTATTATAGGGTTTTTACAGTGATCTGTAATGATTTTCCTCTTGTCTGAGAATAAAAGGTTAATAAGTGGGTATTTTACTTGAGAAGCCTCGATGTCCAACCAGATTGATTGTGGATCAGACAAGACCCAATCAGCTATATAACTTAATAGGGAACTTAATTGATATTTCCTAAAATCTGGGAAGTCCAATCCACCCCTTGCCTGTGGAAGCTGTACCATATGCTTTCTTAACCAGGATGGGACCATTTGCCACAGCAGATTTGCCGCCGCCGATTAGCCACTGCCCTTTGACCACTGCGGACGCTTAGACACCGTCACTGAAGACGATTTGCCAATGTGAATACCGGAAATAGAAGTATATACAATATTGGATGAACCCCATTAAGTCTTTTTGCTAAAATACAATATAGCTGAGAGAATAAAATAGGGGCTATGTTGAACGTACCATCAACAAATCACATCGATTCTGCTCAATAATGTATCCAAGATTCCCTACCAAATATGATTATACGATTACTTCCTTGACCATCCAATAGTGTATATACTTCTACCAAATAAGCAGCGTTCAACGTATGTATGCATGTTTGAAATGGTGAAGTCCTTGGTACCTAATCCCAGACCACAGTATATCCATTGTGACTTTGGGCAGGCAGCTATCAGTGCTATGAGAGAATGTTTTCCTGAAGTTAGAATAAGGGGCTGTTTCTTTCATTTGGCATAAAGTATGCATCGACATATTACTGCAGTTGGAGCACCTCGTCAATATCACACCGATCCTGATTATGCTTTAAAAGCAAAAATGATAATTGCTTTGGCTTTTATCTTTATATATAAATAGCGCATAACGATCAAATGAATTAAAATTTAATTGCTTAATATTAATGTGAGATTTTACTGCCATTATAAAGATTTTTAAAATATATTTCCTTTTTCTGGTTAAAGTTTGTAAATGATATTTATTTTACCTCTTTTTTATCAATATGTTGTATGTAGTTGTATAAATAAAGGGGACTGAGAAGTATGAAAGAACAGGTGGGAGGGAAAACAATCAGTACATATATATATATGGCTTTCTGGTGGCGAATAATTTCCAGAGGTCAAACGACCCCAGTGGAGAACTGGCAGTGGCTAATCATTGGCGACAAATCTGCCGTGGCGAACCATCACCAACCCTTCTTAACAACCCTATCCACTTGGGTGGCAACTTTGAGGGATCTATGCACTTGAACACCCAGATCCCTCTGTTCCTCCACACTGCCAAGAATCCTGTCTTTAATTCTATGTTCAGTATTCGAGTTCGACCTTCAAAAATGCATCACTTCACATTTATTCAGGTTGAACTCTATCTGCCATTTCTCAGCCCAGCTCTGCACCCTGTCTATGTCGCGCTGCAGCCTGCAGTAGCCCTCTATACTATCAACGACACCTTCAATCTTTTGTGTCATCTGCAAATTTACTAACCCACCCCTCAACCTCCTCATCCAAGTCATTTATAAAAACTACAAAGAGCAGAGGCCCAAGAACAGAGCCCTGCAGGATCCCACTCAACACTGTCCTCCAGACAGAATATTTTCCACCTACAACTACTCTCTGCCTTCTGTCAGCCAGCCAATTCTGAATCCAGATAGCCAAATCTCCCTGTATCCCATACTTCCTGACTTTATGAATAAGCCTACCATGGGAAACCCTAACAAATGCCTTGCTGAAATCCATATACACCACATCCACTGCTCTAATGGCGTCGCTCTGTCTTGACACCTCCTCAAAGAACTCAATAAGATTTGTGAGGCATAACCTGCCCCTTACAAAGCCATGCTGACTGCCTTTAATCACACTATACTTTGCCAAATCGTCATAAGTTCTATCCCTCAGAATTCTTTCCACAACTTTGCTGACCACAGACGTAAGACTGACTGGTCTGTAATTGCCAGGGATTTCCCTATTACCCTTTTTGAAAAGTGGAACAACGTTCACCTCCTTCCAATCCTCCCGTGGAGAGTGAGGAGGCAAAGATCCTCGCCAGCGGCTTAGCAACCTCCTTTCTCGCTTCCCGGAGCAGCCTAGGATAAATCTGGCCTGGCCCTGGAGACTTATCAATCTTAATGTTTTCCAAAGTTTCTAGCACATTAACTTCATCAATCTTGATCTGGTCAAGACTGTATCCCAGCTCCTCTAAGTTTTCATTTACAACAAGTTCCCTTTCCTTGGTGAAAACCGAAGCAAAAAACTAATTTAGGGCTTCCCCTATCTGCTAAGACTCCACGCATATGTTCCCTCTGCTATCCCTGATTGGCCCTACCTTCTTCATGATCATTCTCTTATTCCTCACGTATGAGTAAAACACCTTTGTGTTCTCCCTAATCCTTCTTGCCAAGCCTTTTTCATGTCCCTTCCTGGCTCTTCTCAGTCCATTTCTGAGCTCCTTTCTAGCAAGCCTGGAATCTTCTAAAGCTGTGCCAGATCCTTGCTTCCTCCACGCTACATAAGCTGCGTTCTTCCATTTGACGAGAAGTTCCTCTGTTCTCGTCATCCAAGGTTCCTTAATCTCACCCCTTCTTACCTGTCTCAGAGGAACAAATTTGTGCATCACTCGCAACAACTGTTCCTTAAATAGTCTCCACATATCTGCTATGCCCTTTCTGTGGAACAATTGCTCCCAGTCTGTATTTCCCAACTCCTGTCTGATAGTATCATAATTTCCTTTTCCCCAATTAAATATCTTCCCTCAGTAACTGCTCCTTTCACTCTCCATGGCTATGCTAAATGTGAGGCAGTTGTGATCACTTTCACCAAAGTGCTTTCCCACCGTGAGATCTGACACCTGTCCTGGTTTATTGCCGAGCACCAAATCCAAAGTGGCCTCTCCCTAATATAGGTTAATGAAATCATGAAGGGCATGGATAGGATATATAGACAAAGTCTTTTCCCTGGGGTAGGGGGTCCAGAACTAGAGGGCATAGGTTTAGGGTGAGTGGAGAAAGCTATAAAAGAGACCTAAGGGGCAGAGGGTGGAACATATATGGAATGAGCTGACAGAGGAAGTGGTGGAAGCTAGAAAAACAGCAACTTTTAAAAGGCATCTGGATGGGTATATGAATCGGAAGGGGTTGGAGGGATATGGGCTGGGTGCTGGTAGGTGGGACTAGAACGGGATGGGATATCTGGTCGGCATGGACAAGTTGGACCGAAGGGTCTTTTTCCATGCTGTATGTCTCTATGACTCTGTGACTATAGTTAAAATATAACAAAAGAAAGAAGAAATTGGAATAATTTAATTCTAATAGAAACCAAATTTAATTCTAATACAAGAATAATAGATTATTTTATAACTAAGCAGTAACTGTTCCAATATAGTACCATTCCATAACCACACCCTTGACAAAAGGCAAGTTCAGAAAAATAATTTGTCTCACAGGCAATTCTCTAGTCCAAGAGGAAAACATTAAGAGAAAACTCTGAGAGAGAAAGTAGCAGAGAAAGATATATTCCAGCTTCTCAACACAGCTTTAAGACCAGCAACTGCAACTGGAAACTAAAACTAAAAATTCTGATTCTGTGGGAGCTTGACCACACCCATTCAGGCTGCTTCTATTATTCAAAATTATTATTTTTTTCAATCCTATGATGTCACAAACTGTTTAATGCACTGGCATTGAGTAGACTGCTCGGTACCTCTGCCTTAAAGCTTCTCTTCAAATAAAACCAGGACAAAATGTACATCCTAAAGCCACATTATCATCACAATAGCTCCATCAAAGAGGTAAAAGCTTCTTTCCTTTCAGCAACTTCCTATGCTTTGATAACCTTATCTTCCTCATGACAAGTACTGATTGCAAAATTGTCTTTCGTAGTTGCTGTAATGGAAATATATTGCCGTTCCTTCACTGTTGCTGGGTCAAAATCCTGAAATTCCCTCCTTCATGGCATTGTGGGTCAACCCACAGCAGATGGACTGCAGTGGTTCAAGAAGGCAGCTCACCACCATCTTCTCAAGGGCAACTAGGGATGGGCAATAAATGCTGGCCTAGCCAGCAACTCTCACATCCCACAAATGAACTTTTTAAAAAAAGTAATGATAGGATTGAACCAATTGTCTAAAGTGAAAGAGAAAAGGAATATGTAATCTTTAAAACTGTCTCATTTTTAAGTTGTGGGATTGGCTTCACCTTTGTAATTTACTTAATGGAAAAATGATTATGTCTATATTATGTTCATTACAACTTGTTCTGTTTCTTCATGAACTTTCCAAATGCTTGTGACTAAGTTTTCAATTTACTACAAACAAGTCTTTCAGAACAACACAAGACATTTTAATGCAAAGTTTTTTTTTCTCACCATTGAGAGATTTGATGCCAAGCAACCAATGACTCTGTCAGCTGAGCTTTCCTTGACAGATGGCAACAACATTTCTACATTTCAGCTGCTGACTTCTCCAATGACATTTGAAAATAAAATCTTTGATTCTTGAAGCAGACTGACACAGGGATGAAATATAAGTTTATTGCAACTTCGCATCTGAATCCAAACAAACAGAGTTGAGGTAAAATGAATGGGTCACCAGATAATACTTACCAATGATTAATCACCCACATGCCATGCTGCCTGAGCTTACATGCTCACATTTACCTCACTGGGGAAACTGCTGCATAATATTCTCTCAACAATTCTATCTCTGCAGTAGTCTCTAGTTGCTGCAATTAGCAATGCAGGAGACATGTTCTTCCAATTCCATAAAGTTTTGGAAAAAAAGCTATCCTGCAAGATGGATAAAAATTCCTAGCCATTCAATGTGTGGTTTAATCATTCTGAAATAGGAACAAGAGCTGTTGCAAATACTTCAAATGGTAGACTTATAATTGCTCCCATTGCATCCCAGGCATGAAGTATCACATTGTTTCTTATCGTCTTGGCCCTCTATACAAGAATTATGACAAAACAACTGAGACGTATTGACAGACCAGTTACTCAGTATTCCTAAATCAAGCAGGGCAAGTGGCTGATTAAGTACCATCCAATTTCTGTTCAAATTACTCAATTGAGCTTCATCGTCCCAGTGAACGGCTTGCATAAACATGGTCCTGTTGTTATGGGATGATTTTAGAACTGATTCTATTATTTTCATCCAACTTTAAAAAGACAGATCACAAACTCTTCATGATTTGAAGTCATGGCTCTTAAGCAGAAACAATCGTTTTGCACCACTGTGTGTTCTGTCACAATTGGAAATGAAATACAGCTCCAACATGGTAAGAGCCAGCAGGGACAGACTTGTTTACACAGGTTGTTGGGAATTCAGAATATAACACATATCAGGTATTGAATTTTGGGTAAGTTCGTGATCATAGTTACTTACTAAAGTCCATCAATAATTTTCAAGCAATTTTCTCGCAGTTTACTGCGTTTGTTAAGAAGCAGCAACTAGATGTGACACATTATTTGATTTGATAAAGAAAGTATAGAACTGTGACAATTGGGGATGGTTCACTGATACCAGCGAACAAACAGGCTGTTGCCACAGAATGTGTTGTTCTCATGGATGTTGTGGAGCAGTATGCTGCTCTGTAGCTGAGCTGTTAGGGAGATCCCTTCTTCCTCTTCTTCTGGCCCACCTTCTATCCAGAGAGGGTAGCATTCTGAGGACTGACTGATGAAGGCCACTGCCTACGCAGTCTGCTTGATGAGTACTGGCCATGCCCTCATTTGTGTCATAGAACCATCCAGCATAGAAACAAGCTTCTCAGCCCACTGTATATATGCTGACCATCAAACACCAAATTACATTACTTTCACCCACGCTAGGTCCATTACATGCTATGCTCTGACATGTTAAGCGCTTCTTAAATAGTGTGAGATAATCTGCCTCCAACAATCTCTCAAGCAGCACACTCAATATTTTCACCACTCTCTGGGTTAAAAAGTATTTCCTCAGATCTGCTCGAAATCACTTGCTCCTCACCTTAAACTCACTCGTTTGAGACACATCTGCCAAGGAGAAAAGATTCCCATGAGCTATGCTGTTTATGCCTCTCATAATTTTGTATATCTCAGTTAGATCCCTCCCACCCCTGTCCCTCCAACCCCCAAGACCCAAGCCTCCTCTGCTTCAAGGCAAACAAGCCCACTCAATCAGAGTCTGCTCCGAACTGAGATTTTTTAACCTTGACAAAACCCTGGTGAACGTTCCCTGCACTTTCACCAGTGCAATCACATCCTTCCGACAGTGAGGTGACTAAAGCTGCACACATGTAACAAGACTTCCTTGCTCCTATATTCTGCAGCCTGCTAATGATGACAATCATCCCATGCACCTTCTTCACCACCCTGTCTACCTGCACTGACACCTTCAAGGATCTATGGACTTGTACACTAATGTCCCTTTGTTCCCCAGTACTCCATAAGGATCTACCGTTCGTTGTGCATATCCCTCCCTATTAGACCTCCCACTTTTAACAGGATTAAATTCCATCTGCCATTGCCCTGCCTAATTTATCAGTTGATCAATATCAGACTGTAGCCTGAGATCATCCTTCTCACTGTCAACCCCACCATCAAGCTACATGGCATCTGTATACTTACTAATTATAAGTTCAGCATTTACATCCAAATCATCAATGTACATAACAGCAAGTGTCCCAGCACTGATCCTAATGGTACACTGGCGATCACAGGCTTCCAATCATAAAACACTACCCACCACCAACATTTTTTGCCTCATGTCTGTTAGCCAAGTTTAGGTCCAGTTTGCCAACTTGCTTTGGATCCCTTGGGCTCTTAACTTTTGGGCCAGCCTTCCATTTGGGGCCTTGGCAAAAGCCTTACTAACTGCACTGCTCAGTGGTCCAGGACATTCAGCCTCGGACCTTCGGGTGACCATCCTCCAAGGTAGACTTTGGGACAGGCAGCAGTGAAAAGTGGCCAAACAGAGGCTGATAGCTACGTTCGGTACCCATAGGGAGGGTCTCAACCGCGACCTTGGGTTTATGTCACATTACAGGTGACCACCATTGCACTATACATACACACAGATACCTCCCCCCCCCCCCCACACACACACTCCTATACACACGGACACACATACACATACTCGTGCACATAGACACCCACGCACACCCACACTCCCACACTCACACATGCACCCCCTCACAGACTTAAGACACTCTGCACTCACTTCACATACACACATACACTTTCTCACACTCACAACCCCCACCCCAGACAGACACACACACACAGACAGACAAAGACCCACATGCACACATATATTTTGTGGGGTGAATTTGTACTTGCAGAGTTACATTGTACTTTGCTCAAAAACTGCATACATTCATGTAGAACTCTGAGCTCAAAAAATGCATGAATTTATGTAGAACTCCGTTATCTCACATTTTAGATTAGAATCAATCTAAACATCATGGCATAGACAGAGAACACAGGGGGCCAATACCTTCAACATATTGTCTAGCTAAAACCATTGTTAACAGCTAACCCGAGAATGCAACTTTTTAAAAAAAAGGTTTTGTGATTTACACATGAAAGGAGTGAAACTATCACTGTATTCTAACAGCTGAAAGGCTTAACAGGCAATCAATTTTTCAAAGTATAATTTCAGTTACATCACAGTGTAAATTCTTGCTATAAATTCTGTGTTAGGATTGAGCCCTCCATTATCGCCTGATGAAGGAGCGTCGCTCCGAAAGCTAGTGTGCTTCCACTTAAACCTGTTGGACTATAACCTGGTGTTGTGTGATTTTTAACTTATCAATATATTAATCACTTTTTCAAAAAACTCAGTTAAACTAGACAGTCATAATTTGAAGTCAGGGCTCTTAAGCAGAAACAATAATTTTGCATCATTGTGTGTTCTGTCACAATCAGAAATGAGATACTGCTCCAATATGGGAACAGCCAGCAGGGACAGACTTGTTGTAACGTTGCTTTACACAGGTTGTTGGGAATTGAGAATATAACACACATCAGGTATTGAATTTTGGGTAAGTTCATGATCATACTTACTGAATAAAGTCCATCAACAATTTTCAAGCAATTTTCTCACAGTTTACTGAGTTTGCTAAGAAGCAGCAACTAGATGTGACACATTATTTGATTTGATAAAGAAAGTATAGAACTGTGACAATTGGGGATGGTTCACTGATACCAGCGAACAAGCAGGCTGTTGCCACAGAATGTGTTGTTCCCATCGATGTTGTGGAGCAGTATGCTGTTCTGTACCTAAGTTGTTAGGGAGATCCCTTCTTTCTCTTCTCTGGCCCACCTTCTATCCAGAGAGGGCAGCATTCTGAGGACTGACTGATGAAGGTCACTAGGAGAAAGTGAGGACTGCAGATGCTGGAGATCAGAGCTTAAAAATGTGTTGCTGGAAAAGCGCAGCAGGTCAGGCAGCATCAAAGGAGCAGGAGAATCGACGTTTCAGGCATAAGCCCTTCTTCAGGAAAAGTAAGTGATGAAGGTCACTGCCTACACAGTCTGCTTGATGAGCACTGGCCGTATCCTCATTTGTGTCATAGAATCATCCAGCATAGAAACAAGCCTCTCAGCCCACCATATCTATGCTGACCATACTCACTGCACTGCTCTTATCAATATATTTAGTCACCTTTTCAAAAAACTTAGTTAAACTAGTCTGTCAAGATCTCTCTCTAACAAATCCATGCTTACTACCCATAATCAATCCCTACCTTTCAAAATATTGATTAATCCTGTCCTTTAGAATTGTTTCCAATAACTTCCCTCCCGCAGACATCAGAATAACATTACCTGTCTGTTATTACCTGGCCTATCTCTGCTGCCCTTCTTGAACAAAGGAACCACATGAACTATTCTCCAGTCATTTGGCACTTCATCTGTGGCCAGCAAAGTATTAAATATCTCTGCAAGGGCCACAGCAATCTCCTCACTTGCCTCCCATAGTACTCTGGAATACATCTCATCATGCCTTGGGGATTGTTACACCTGTAAGTGTGCTAAAATATTTAATCCTTATTAATTTTAACATGTTCTAGAACCATACCATCCCAACTGAAATCCCAGCTACAATGCCTTTCTCCTCTACAATTACAGATGAAAAGTATTCATTTTTATTTATTCACACTTGGGATGTTAGTGTCTCTGGATCGGCCAGCATTTATTACCCATCCCTAAACCAGATTGCTACTTCTGGAATCACACTAGGCCAAGCCATATAAACTTGACAGATTTCCTTCCCTAAAGAACATTGTGAACCAAATTTTTTTTCCCAACAATAGTTTAATGGTCCTCATTAGGCCCTTGATTCTACATTCTTTATTGAATTTCAATTCCGCCATCTGCCAGGATTTGAACCTGGCTCCGCCAGAATATTAGCTGAGTTTCTGAATTAATAGTCGAGATTAGAGTGGTGCTGGAAAAGCACAGCAGGTCAGGCAGCTTCTGAAGACCAGTACCCACTTTCGCCTTTCTGAATGAATAGTCTAGTGATAATACTAGTAGGCGTAGCCTCTGTGATAAACACCTTACCCACATCTACTGGCTACACTCACATATTTGATATACCAAAGGGCCTACATTCAAAGGACCAGCCATCACAGTACCACAGTGGTTGGCAATGCTGCGTCACAGTGTCAGGGACCCAGATTAAATTCCACCTCAGACAAATGTCTGTGTGGAGTTTGCACAATCTCCTTGTGTCTGTGTGCATTTTGATGAAATTATGAGGTTACAGGGATAGAATAATGGGGTGAGTCTGGGTGGGATGTGCTTAGGAGGGTGACTGTGGACTGTGGGATGAATGGCCTGCTTCCACATTGTATGGATTCTATAATCTAAGCTGAGTCAATCGCCTGCCTGAATCCTTTTGACCAATGGCCATGGGACAACTACTCATGATGCCAAGATGACCATTGTCCCCTTCATCTGCAGGTAGGTTAACCATTCTTTCTGAGAACAAAACCTTGTTTTCAAAAACATTACGCTGATAATTTAGCACCAGATGTATGACGTTGACAGTAGTTAATTAGGGAATCATGACCTTAAGCATTTCTTATAATTCTTCCCTTTTGCTTTCATATGCTTGGAATTTGGAAAGTTAATTACTGTTGTATTGGGGTTAAATGAGATTTCACGCTGCACAGCATATATCAAAAGAAATTAGTTTTTAACAAACCCTAGTTTCCAGCAAAGGGTAGCCGCTGTCTTAGCCATCCAGATCAAGTAGAACGCTCAGGGGCTGTTACATATCTACCATGGAAATGCCCTCCATCAGTTCACCAACGGGTGCACAGCATCAATTGTAAAGCAATGGACGAGGCAGGGTTAGTGAGGTAAGCAAAAGTGAGGACTGCAGATGCTGGAAACTAGAGTTTAGATCAGGGTTAGTGAGGTGCCTCTCTTTCTGAGGGAGACAGAGTAGTGCCAGCCAGCTGGTATCCACAGGAATGAGGAGCCAGACACATGACCCAAGCAGTCTCCTCTCAGGACAGTTTCCAACCCCTCCCAGTCTTCGATGATAAAGCCTGAGACAATTCAGCCTGAGGAGAGTGACCTTGCATTAGGATAGTGAGTGGATTGGAAAGGAATTTCCGGTGATGTTGCTCCAGGTATCTGTTGCCCTTGTCCTTCTAGATGGTAGTAGTCATGGGTTTGGAAGATCTTACTTACGAAGCCTCTGTGAGTTTCTGCAGTGCATCTTGTGAATGGTACACACTGCTGCTATGAATATTGGTGGTGGAGTGAATGAATGTATGTGGATGTGGTGCCAAATAAATTGTCTGCTTTGTTCTGGATGGTATTAAGCTCCTTGAATGTTGTTGGAGCTGCATGTATTCGGGCACATGGAGAGTACCCCAACATAGTCTTGACATGCACCATGATCCGCCAGTTTGTTGATAGCATACCCAGATGTAGTGGAAGTTAGAGTAACAAGAAAACATACTGAGTGGCATAGATGCTGCAATATTGAAAAAAGCTAATTACCTGAGCACTGAGGTACATGACCTTATCAGATATATGATAGACAATCTAAGTCTGTCTGCTTACTGGCAGATGGTGGTATTGTTCAATCTTTGAATGTATGTTTACTGCAAGTACGGCCTGCAGGGCATCAAAATGAATGTTGCTAACTCAACCCCCACAGAGGAGTAATTTATTCCTTCAACATTGTATAGGATCCCAGCAATTCAATGAACTTGTTGCATAGTTGATTTTTGAGCCAAAATGACAAAGTTTCAACTTTATGGTCACAAGAGTGACCTGGAGTCTTTTCCTAAGAATTGCCCTCATGGCACTGATTGCCAACCACCTTCACCCTGTTTTCATTGGTTAACATTATTATTAAAGTGCTCACTTCACCCCTGAGCCTGTGACTCCAGAGATTTCCATGCCCTTGCTGGCCTCATACTCTCTGCATGGAGAGGTCTGAATAACCAGGGCCTATTTGAATGCCACTACCTTCTTTGAAAGGTCTATGTGTCCAATAATTACCTCCCAAAAAAGGTACGATGAGCTAAATGGTCTGTTTTTGAGCAATTACCCTTTCAATAGTTTCTAACTATGGTGTTCCCACGTAATTATCTGCAAGTCACCACTTTGACTGTCACCATTCCCAGTGCAAGTGAAGAAGATCCCAGACTTGAGCTGCTCACTTTATCCGGCATTATCTCTATTAGGCTCCTGGCTACTATTGGCCAAACCCTCTGTGAGTGACTTTGGCCCACTCCCACTCATCATAGACTGAAATCTAAACCCTGACTGAACTATGTTTCCAGAACTGCTTGTAGATCCTTGGACTCATGTAGGACTGAAAGCCAGACTGATCTTGGCCAAGACAGTTCCAGACAAACCCCTTGACTGACTGCTGACTGACTACCTCTCCCCTCTCACCCAGCCCGACTGATTTTCCACAAGTGCTTGCTGACTAAGTTCTGGTGTCCAAATATCAGGCTGTGATCCAGCAATATAACCAAGTTCTATCTGAGTGTAATTCTTCAGTGCCCTTCACCACCATTAGCTTCCTGAGTTTAAAAAGAACACAAGGTAAAATACAGAGACTGCCTGGCTGTATTTCACACTAAAGTCCTTGTGCACCTAAAAGCAGGATCAGTCACAGAGGCTGCCTCCCTCAATGAGAAAGTGAGGACTGCAGATGTGTCGAGAGTGTGGTGCTGGAAAAGCACAGCAGGTCAGGCAGCATCTGAGGAGCAGGAGAGTCGACATTTTGGACATAAGTCCTTCATCAGGAAATCAGATGAAGGGCTGACGCCAGAAATGTCGATTCTCCTGCTCCTCGGATGCTGCCTGACCTGCTGTGCTCTTCCAGCACCACACTCTCGACTCTGCTTCCCTCTACGCAAATTCTAAAGACCTTGTCGGTTAAAAAAGCAGGCCCAAGAGCCAGAAGACCACCTGGCCCCTGACCTGTCACAAACGTGCAAGTCCCACTTATTCCTCAGTTCACATGTCAGGAGGCCCTGAAGTCACAATTGACTGTAAGGAGATCAATGTCTGTGAGAAGATTTGTAGCTCGGGTGCTCATTGTTGTGGTTCTGTTCGCCGAGCTGGGAATTTGTGTTGCAGACGTTTCGTCCCCTGTCTAGGTGACATCCTCAGTGCTTAGGAGCCTCCTGTGAAGCGCTTCTGTGATCTTTCCTCCGGCATTTGTAGTGGTTTGAATCTGCCGCTTCCAGTTGTCAGTTCCAGCTGTCTATACTATTATAGGACAAGCCAAACAGAGAACAGCCAAGGAATTCCTAGAGGCATGGCACTCATCCACAGATTCAATCAATAAGCACATCGACCTGGACCCAATATACCGACCACTGCAGTGAACAGCTGGAACTGACAACCGGAAGCGGCAGAATCAAACCACTACAAATGCCGGAGGAAAGATCACAGAAGCGCTTCACAGGAGGCTCCCAAGCACAGAGGATGTCACCTAGACAGGGGACGAAACCTCTGCAACACAAATTCCCAGCTCGGCGAACAGAACCACAACGACTGTAAGGAGAGTTTGAGTGTTGAGTTATAAGGAGAGGGTGGATATGGTGAGACTTCTTACCCTGGAGACTGAGGGGTCTTACAGAGGTCTACTAAATGATGATAAGCACAGATACGGGAGATAGTCAATGCCTTTTCCCTCCTGGTACAGGATTCCAAAACTAGACAGCACAGATTTAAGGTCAGAGAGGTCCAGAGGGGTAATGTTTTCACACAGAGAGTGGTAAGTGTCTGGAAGGAGCTGCCAGAGGTAATGGGGGAAGCGAATACAATTATGCAATTTATGAAACATTTAGGCAGATATGTGGATGGAATACGTACAGAAGGATATGAACCAAATGCAGACAACTAGGACGAGCTTAATTGTGAAAACTGGGTGGCACGGGCAAGATGGGCCGAAGGGCCTATTTCCATGCTGCAGACCTCTGTGACTGAGGAGGAGCTTCTCAAGTGTGGAGAGGAAATTTGGAGAAGCAATATTAATATGGAGAATCAGGTAATTAATGAGATTCTCGCCACACGACTCTGAGATTCCCATCCAACCTGAGGGCAATTACTCGGGTTATGCTTTTACTCAATGTTGAGAATCTGATTTTTGGACTCTCGCCTTCAGTCATTCTCACCACTTCAGTGAGTGGAAAATTCTGCTCAATGACATCCTCTATATAACACCTCAGAGTGAGATTATCACTGTCCTGGATGGTGGTTATTTTCAGCTGGCAGATGTGAGAAGCAGCAGTCATAATGGAACTGAAAACTGTGAACTGATTTCAATTGGATTTTCAGACGCACTGAGTGCTTCACACTGTAAGCTCTGCTGTAAAACAAAGACCAAACAATTGAGATTTCTGAACAAACACTGTTAATTTCTCAAAGTTTTCCCATGCCAAGCATCAACCATCTCAAGGGTCTTTTATTTCAATGTAACCAGTTGAGTTATAGAGATGTCTCTTCACAAATGACCAATTTGTAATGGAATATGAATTCAACTTCATTTAAAATGAGAAAGCACTTTGAAAGCAAGAGGAATATTAATTTTGGTTTCTAATGAATGGTATGGCAGTAAAATTTATAATAATTTTGAAATGATTTCAACAATTAGCATAGAGAATTTATTAAACATAGAAAAACATTGAACTTCACAGGGCACTGACTGTGAGGTGATTGATTCTCATTGTTATTCAAATGTAATATTGACAATAATCTATTGTGACCTTTAAGGAATTAAGAAAGTTAAAATTTAAAATATTAGATTATTGCGTGAGGCTGAACAGGCTGGAGCGGTTTTCTTTCTGGAGCGTTGGAGGTTGAGGGGTGACTTTATGCGAGTTTATAAAATCACGAGGTGCATGAATAGAATAAATAGCCAATGTCTTTCTCCCAGGGTAGGGGAGTCAAAAACTAGAGGGCATAGGTTTAAGGTGAGAGGGGAAAGATTTAAAATGAACCTGAGGGGGTAACATTTTCATGCAGTGAGTGGTGTATATATGGAAAGAGCTGCCAGAGGAAGTGATGGAGATTGGTCCAATTACAACATTTTAAAGGCAGCTGGATGGGTAGATGAATAGAAAAGGTTTGGAGAGATAGGAGACAAATGCTAGCAAATGGGACTAGGTCAGATTGGGCTGTTTGGTTGGCACAGATGAGGTGGACCAAAGGGTCTGTTTCCACGCTGAATGACTCAATGATTCTATAATGAGAGGCAACCTTACTGAAAGAAACAATATTCTTAAGGGACTTAAGAGGATAGATGCAGAAGGTTTGTTTCCCCTTGTGGGAGAGGCAAGGGCCAGATGGCACAATCTCAGTTTAAGTGGTTGCACACTTAAGAAAAGACCTTTTTTTCTCTTGGAGGGTTGTGAATTTGTGGAATTCTTTAAAAATATAGAAGGCTAAAATAGACAGATTTTCAATTAGTCAGGGAATCAAGGGTTATGGGGAAGAGGCAGGAAAGAGGTTTTGAGAGTTATCAGCTCAGCCATTATCTCATTGGATGGTGGAGCAGAATCAATGGGCTGAATGGCCTACTTTTACTCCTATATCTTATGGACTTAAGCAGTTCAACATAGAAATCTGGAAATTACTGTTTAGGTTTCTCCGCTCCTCCAGAAGTTTAACTGTATTGACACGTCACAGAGAGACTCAGTATTCACACACATTATATGGTGTGTAAAACTGAGTTCCTTCTGCGATAAATACCCATGCAGTACTTCAGAAAAAGTTAGGGCTTGTCCATTCCAGTTGAATAATTTTTTAATAATGTATTGAATCTCAATTACTGCCAAGCAATTTATAGGGTATTGAAAATTAACTGATATAGATATGCAATCTTGTTTGTTTGGATTTTAAGAATTGTTTGAGATGCTTAAAACTTTGAAAACTTAAATAAGTTATTTTCAACCTTTTACTTGCCACCACTTTATCATTCTCTCTGAATCCCATCTTGTTTTCCCTCTCGCTACCTTGCTTTTCATTTTTCAATTTGATGTTGAAGTAAATAATCTAACTCACATTTCCAGGTTCAGCATGTCTTAGTCAATATTCTTCTATTTGGTTGATATGGGAAACATCTTTAAAAACAAAATTTGACAAAATCAGAATAATTTAGGCCAAAAAATATTCAAGCGTTTCATATTAAGAAGTCACAAGCAGTTTCTACAATCATGTTCAACGGAGCTAACTTGTAACTCTTCTGCATTTATCAATACCAAACAAGTTTTACTGATGCTTATACCTGAAACGTTGACTCTCCTGCTCCTTGGATGCTGCCTGACTTGCTGTGCTTTTTCAGCGTCACACTTGTTGACTCTGCCTTTCCAGCATCTACAGTCTTCACTTTCTCCCAGGTTTTGCAGTTACTAGCAGTGTTCCACAAGGATCTGTTTTGGGACCATTGCTGTTTGTCATTTTTATAAATGACCTGGAGGAGGGGCTAGAAGGTTGGGTGAGCAAGTTTGCGGATGATACAAAAGTCGGTGGAGTTGTTGACAGTGAGGAAGGATGTGTCAGGTTACAGTGGGATATAGATAAGTTGCAGAGCTGGGCAGAAAGGTGGCAAATGGAGTTCAATGTAGGTAAGTGTGAGGTGATTCACTTTGGTAAGAGTAACAAAAAGACGGGGTACTGGGCTAATGGACGGATACTTGGTAGTGTGGATGAGCAGAGGGATCTTGGTGTCCATGTACACAGATCTCTGAAAGTTGCCACCCAGGTAAATAGTGCGGTGAAGAAGGCATATGGTGTACTGGCTTTTATTGGTAGAGGAATTGAGTTCCGGAGTCCTGAGGTCATGTTGCAGTTGTATAAGACTCTGGTGCGGCCGCATCTGGAGTATTGTGTGCAGTTTTGGTCGCCATATTATAGGAAGGATGTGGAGGCACTGGAACGGGTGCAGAGGAGGTTTACCAGGATGTTGTCTGGTATGATAGGAAGATCGTATGAGGAAAGGCTGAGGCACTTGGGGCTGTTTTCAGAAAAGAAGGTTTAGGGGTGACTTGATAGAGGTGTACAAGATGATTAGGGGTTTAGATAGGGTTGACCATGAGAACCTTTTTCCACGTATGGAGTCAGCTATTACGCAGGGGCATAGCTTTAAATTAAGGGGTGGTAGGTATAGGACAGATGTTAGGGGTAGATTCTTTACTCAGCGAGTCGTGAGTTCATGGAATGCCCTGCCAGTAGCAGTGGTGGACTCTCTCTTTATGGGCATTTAAATGGGCATTGGATAGGCATATGGAGGATTGTGGGCTAGTGTAGGTTAGGTGGGCTTGGATCGGCGCAACATCGAGAGCCAAAGGGCCTGTACTGCGCTGTATTCTTCTATGTTCTATGTTCTATGTTTACTGAATTCCTGTTAAGCTAGCTTTAATCTTTGCTATGAATATTCCCTACCTGTCCATTGCTTTACTCCTTCCACCAAACTAATGATGTTCCTTCTTTCCAAGTCAGTAATGCCCCTAAACATTAAAGTCTTCCCCTTCCATGACTGATCATGATTGCCTGTCACTCTTTCTTCCCTTGCTCCTTCTTACCACATCAGATACTAGAGCACATGATCAAATCTGGCTCAGTATTGAAGGAGTGCCACATTTTCAAAGGTACATGTCCGAAATTCAGATAAGCTTAGGTATTGAGTTGTCTTCCTCTGAAAAGGTTACAAATAAAATTTGTCGTGCTAATCAAAGAAGGGAAAAGGAACTCTCTTGTTACCCTGGTCACTGTCCATCTTTTAATGAACTTTACAAAATATCAATTATTCGGCAGTTTATGTCTGTCTGTTTCTGAGACCTTGCAAATGCATTTTGCCTGCTATGTGTCCCCATACTCCCTACAAAGTTAAAAATCACACAACACCAGGCTATAGTCCAACAGGTTTAATTGGAAGCACACTAACTTTCGGAGCGACGCTCCGAAATGAATCACCTGATGAAGGAGCGTCGCTCCGAAAGCTAGTGTGCTTCCAATTAAACCTGTTGGACTATAGCCTGGTGTTGTGTGATTTTTAACTTTGTACACCCCAGTCCAACACCGGCATCTCCGAATCATGTATACTCCCTACAAGCAGATAAAGACCCTCTGGTCAGTTGTGTTATGTCTTACAGTAGACATGCAAATACCTTCAGGAGAAATACTTGTGGGCGGCACGGTGGCACAGTGGTTAGCACTGCTGCCTCGCAGCGCCAGAGACCCGGGTTCAATTCCCGCCTCAGGCGACTGACTGTGTGGAGTTTGCACATTCTCCCCGTGTCTGCGTGGGTTTCCTCCGGGTGCTCCGGTTTCCTCCCACAGTCCAAAGATGTGCAGGTTAGGTGAATTGGCCATGCTAAATTGCCCGTAGTGTTAGGTAAGGGGTAAATGTAGGGGTATGGGTGGTTTGCGCTTCGGCGGGTCGGTGTGGACTTGTTGGGCCGAAGGGCCTGTTTCCACACTGTAAAGTAATCTAATCTAATCTAATCTAATCTAATCTACTTGTGATGTTGGCACCTAAAGTGACCGAATGGCACAAAGCTTTTTGTCTCTATCTTACTGAGCTCTCTCCTCTTGAGGCACAACATGCAGAGGGAAGCGTGCTGCTCTGCAGTTGAATTACTTCGCTTCTGCCCAAATACGCAAGTGCCAGTGATTTTTTTTGCTTATTCATTCTAGAGATGTGGATGTGACTGACAGCACTAACATTTATTGTCCATCCCTAGAGGACCATGAGGCCACAAGAAATGGGAACAGTAAGCCACTCGGCCCCTTAAGTCTCCTCTGTTATTCAATGGGAACATGGCTTCTTCAATATTTCTGCCCTTTCCCTGTAACCCTTGATTCCCTGACTATCAATTTCAGCATTAAAGACACACAAGGATTTTTCTCTGACAGCTCCCTGTGAAAAGGCGTTCCAAACACTCACAAAACTCTGAGAGAATAAATTCCTCCTCATCTCAGTTTTAGATTGGCAGGGTGAAAGTGAGTACTACAGAAGCTGGAGAGTGGAGCCAAGAGTGTGATGCTGGGAAACACAGCAGGTCAGGCAGCATCTGAGGAGCAGAAAAAGCAATGTTTCAGACAAAAGCCCTTCATCAGAAATAAATTGGCACCCCTTTATTCTGAGACTTTATCCTCTGGCTGCAGACTTTTCCAGTGAATTGAGTCCCAACCTGTTTACCCTTGCTGCCCTTGAGACGACAGCGATGAGCTGCCTTCTTGGCCTGCAGCCTTCGATTTGTTGCTCTTAAGGAGGGGATTCTCGGATTTTGACCCAGCAACACTGAAGGCGATGTGTTTCCAAATCAGGATGGTGAAGTGGGAGAAAGTGAGGACTGCAGATGCCTGGAGATCAGAGTCGAGAGTGTGGTGCTGGAAAAGCGCAGTGGGTCAGGCAGCATCTGAGGAGCAGGAGAATCGACGTTTCAGGCATTATCCCTTCATCAGGATGGTGAAATGGCTTGGATGAAACTTGACGGTTTTGTCCACATATCTCAGTGAAGGGTTGGCCTGTAACCGGACGGGAGGAGGACAAGCCTGAGCAGATTGAAAGTGGTGGGTCTTGTGAAGTCTCTGGCAGCCAATCCTAGATGAATTCTGAGATTCAGGAAAGCTTCAATCGGCTCAGTCATATCACCAAACCAACTAGAGATGGAGTACTTGGTTGACTTAAAAATCCATGGGGTCCATGAAGAGGGTTTTTGCTCTGTGCAGCCATATTTCTACCACAGCAAGTGAATGGAAACTTCCTCTACACATGCCATTTATCCTATCATGTAACTGAGTAACCACAGTTGCCACATTTTGAGGTGGTCATTGGGCAAAACCTGTTTATGTTTTATATAAATGCAACCATTACTTACAATAAATAATGTATGAAGCAAAACACGAATCCAAACTGCATTTATTGAGTGCCTGATGGAGGACCTCTTTGTTGCACTTTCTTCATTCCATTATAAGTGAATAATGAAGCAATGAGCTAAAGATTTACTCAGAGACCCATTGTCATTTTACTGATAAAAACATTCAGCTTACAGTTGTGCCTCACACAGAGACAGACTGACCAAAGAATAACAGTGTTACCATCTTACCCATAAAACAGGTTATTTCTTTTCTCTGTGCGTTAAACATGTTTTCCTTACTAAAGTAATTTACTCTGTTTGGAGATAAGAAGTTGCCATGGTAAATGTTAAAGGATCTATTTTCGGGAGAAAGACACTTCCTATGAGACTCTAAACTAAGCACAGATTTAACACTTAACTGTGCTTCCTATGCTATACTTGAGAATCAATGTGCTCTGAAAGCCTTAGTGATATTAAAGCACGGCTTTGTTCCTCGTTTTTATAGCCTACTTAGGCCACAGGGGATCCCTGCTCTGTCTGTCAGTTCCCTTTCCTCCCCCTGACTGTAACCCAGCTGTCCTTATCCTGTGTTGAGGAGTGACCACCTCCTTGTACAACCTCTCAATTTCCCCCTCAGCCTCCTGGATGATCCGCAATTCATCCAGCTCCAGCTCCAGTTCCCTAACTCGGTTTTCGAGGAGCTGGAGTTGGGTGCACTTCCTGCAGATGTGGCCAGCAGAGACATGTGTCATGTCTCTCACCTGCCACATTCTGCAGGAGGAACACGCAACTGCCCTCGCAGCCATAACCCACTAATCTGAAAGCCCATACAGGACTAAACAATGAAGAGAAAAAAGAAGAAAACCTGAAGAACTTATCGAGTTTACAGATTCTTAGTAAGGTTAGAGGAGGTGGGTGGGAGGGAGACCCTAAGGTGTACAGTCTCGGGTTTAGCTCTCACCCACTTAAAAAACAATCTCTTGCCCTTCCCGGCAGCCCTCGCTTCTCTCCCTCTCTCTTCACCGTCTGTAAAAAAATCGAGGCCAATAGTGGCTGTTCCCCTCAGCAATAAGTATACTGTTTTGGATGGCCTACCAGGGGAAAGCCATAGTTGTCAGGTCTCTGGCAGTGAGCCTGGCACTGAGGCTCAGAAGGGAAGGGGGAAGAATAGAAAAGTGCTGGTGGTAAGGGACTCAATATTTAGATGGATTGGCCAGAGATTTTGTGGTCAGGAAAAGGATTCCCGGAAGGTATGTTGCCTCCCTGGTGCCAGGGTCCGGGATGTCACCGATCGGGTTTACAGGGTTCTCAACGAAGAGGGTGAGCAGCCAGAAATCATGGTATATATTGGCACCAATGATACAGTCAGGAAAGGGATTGAGGATCTGAAAAGTGACTACAGAGAGCTCGGTTGGAAGCTGAAGAGCAGGACGAGTAGAGTAGTGATCTCAGGTTTGCGACTGGTGCCACGATACAGTGAGATGAGCAACAGTTAGCAAGTGCAGCTTAACACATGGCTGTGGGACTGGTACAGGAGGGAGGGATTCCGATACTTAAACCATTGGGATGCCTTTTGGGAAAGGTGGGACCTGTACATAAAGGACAGGTTGCACCTGGACTGAAGGGACACAAATGTCCTGCATAGGATATTTGTTCATGTGGTTCAGGAGGGTTTAAACTAGTTTGGCAGAGGTTGGGAACCAAAGCTACACATCTGAGATGGGATAGTTGTAGATGGGGCAGTGATAGGATGTAGCGAGTCTATCAAGAAGGTTTTTTCAAAGGGATCGGTTAAAGTGTGACTGCTTTCATGCAAGGAGTGCCAGAAATAAGAGTGATGAAATTAGAGCATGGATCAATACTTGGGACCATAATGCTGTGGCCATAACGGAGACGTAGTTTTCACAGGAGCAGGAATGGTTGCGAGATGTTCCAGGGTTCAGAACATTTAGAAGGAACAGGGAGGGGGGCATTTGCTAATCAGACAGTGTGTCATAGTTACAGAAATGAGGGTTGTTGAGGAAGGTTTGTCTACAGACTCAGTATGGATGGAAGTTAGGAACAGCAAGGGAGCAGCCACCTCTTTGGGGGTTTTCTACAGACTCCTGAATAGCAGTAGGGAGATCGAAGAACTCGTAGGCCGGCAGATTTTGGAAAAATACAGATATAGCAGGGTTGTTGTTATGGGTGACTTCAGCATTGTCAAAATTGATTGGAACCTCCTTAGTACGGATGGTTTAGATGGAGCCATTTTTGCCAGGTGTGTTCAGGAGGATTTCCTTACTGAGTATGTAGACAGGCTGACGAGGGGAGAGGCCATTTTGGATTTGGTGTTTGGCAATGAGCCAGGAGAGGTGCCAGATCTCACGGTGGGAGAATACTTTGCTGACAGTGACCACAACTGCCTTATATTTACCATAGCCATGGAGAGGGAAAGGAGCAGTTACTATGGGAAGGTATTTAATTGGCGAAAAGGAAATTATGATGCTATCAGACAGGAGTTTAGATGTACAGATTGGGAGCAATTGTTCCACGGAAAGGGCACAACAGACATGTGGAAACTGTTTAAGGAGCAGTTATTGCGAGTGATGCATACATTTGTTCCTCTCAGACAGGCAAGAAGGGATAAGATTAAGGAGCTTTGGATGATGAGAACAGTGGTGCTTCTCATCAAAAGGAAGAAGACAGCTTACATAAGGTGGAGGAAGCAAGGATCTAGCACAGCTTTAGAGGATTACAGGCTTACTAGAAAGGAACTCAAAAATGGACTGAGGAGAGCCAGGAGGGGGCAAGATAAAGACTTGGCAGGAAGGATTAGGGAGAACCCAAAGGCGTTTTACTCATACGTGAGGAATAAGAGAATGATCAGGGAGAAGGTAGGACTGGTCAGGGACAGTGCAGGGAACTTATGCATGGAGTCTGAGCAGATAAGGGAAGCCCTAAATGAGTTTTTTGCTTCAGTTTTCACTCAGGAAAGGGACCTTGTTGTGAATGAGAACTTTGAGGAACTGGGAAATAGGCTTGAGCAGATCAAGAGGAAGTTCATGTGCTGGAAATTTTGGCAAACATTAAGATTGATAAGTCCCCCGGGCCAGACCAGGTTTATCCTAGGCTGCTCCGGGAAGTGAGAAAGGAGTTTGCTAAGCTACTGGCAAAGATCTTTGCTTCCTCACTCTCCACGGGGGTCAGACTGGAGGATTGGAGAGAGGTGAATGTTGTTCCTCTTTTCAAGAGGGGGAATAGGGAAGTACCTGACAATTACAGACCAGTCAGTCTTACATCTGTGGTCAGCAAGGTTTTGGAAATAATTCTGAGGGATAGGATTTATTTGGAAAAGCAGAATGTGATTAAAAGCAGTCAGCATGGCTTTGTGAGGGGCAGGTCATGCCTCACAAACCTTATTGAGTTCTTTGAGGAGGTGATGAGACAGGTCGACGAAGGTCAAGCAGTGGATGTGGTGTACATGGACTTCAGCAAGGCATTTGATAAGGTTCCCCATTGTAGGCTCATTCATAAAGTCAGGAGGTATGGGATACAGGGAGATTTGGCTATCTGGATTCAGAATTGGTTGGCTGATAGAAGGCAGAGAGTGGTTGTAGATGGAAAGTATTCTGCCTGGAGATCAGTGTTGAGTGGCATCCCACAGGCTCTGTTCTTGGGCCTCTGCTCTTTGTAGCTTTTATAAATGACTTGAATGAGGAGCTGAGGAGTGGGTTAGTAAAGTTGCCAATGACACAAAGGTTGGAGGTACTGCTGATATTATAGCGGGCTATTGCAGGCTGCAGCGCAACATAGACAGGATGCAGAGCTGGGCTGAGAAATGGCAGATGGGAATTCAACCTGGATAAATGTGAAGTGATGCATTTTGGAAGGTTGGACTTGAATGCTGAATATAGGATTAAGGACAGGATTCTTGGCAGTGTGGAGGAACAGAGGGATCTGTTCAAGTGCATAGATCCCTCAAAGTTGCTACCCAAGTGGATACGCTTGTTAAGAAAACATATGGTGTTTTGGCTTTCATTAACAGGGGGATCCAGTTGAAGAGCGGCGAGTTTTGCTGCCACATTGCAAAACCCTGGTGAGACAACACTTGGAATATTGTGTCCAATTCTGGTCACCCTACTATAGGAAAGATACAGAGGCTTTTGGGACAGTGCAAAGAAGATTCACCAGGATGCTGCCTGGACTAGAGGGCTTGTCTTATGAAGTGAGGTTGACTAAGATTGGATTTTTCTCTCTGGAGAGAAGGAGGAAGAGAGGTGACCTGATTGAGGTATACAAGGTAATGAGAGGCATGGATAGAGTTGATAGCCAGAGACTTTTCCCCAGGGCAGGATTGACTGGCATAAGAGGTCATAGTTTTAAGGTGTTAAGAGGAAGGTATAGAGGAGATGTCAGAGTTAGGCTCTTTACACAGAGAGTTATGAATGGGTTACCAGTGGTGATGGTAGAAGCAGAGTCTTTAGGGACATTTAAGTGACTGCTGGACATACACATGGATAGCAGTGAATTGAGGGGTGCATAGATTAGGTTATTTTATTAGATTAGGATTAATCTTCAGCACAACATCATGGGCCGAAGGGCCTGTTTGGTGCTGTACTTTTCTATGTTCTAAGTTCTAAAATATCAGCTCAATATTGCTCTTATGCTGGTCTCATTACATGCCTTATTTAGTTGATTTCCTTACCTCAGAGCAGATATTCCTGGGTTAGGACAGTTATGGACTTAGGGTAATGCTGGTCTAGCACAAACCTATTTTGATTCATGTGAAGACCCACTTATGTGGTTGAGTGAACAGACTTCATTTTAAATATCTGATTCAGTTCCAGCCACTCTGATTCCAAAACACTGCATTTGATAAGAGATCTGAATCACTCAAAGTCACTACAATGCAGCCTAGCAGTGGCCACTGTTCTGTCTTTTAATCTTTCCAGGTTTTGCAACTATGGAAAATATTGAAATCCATATTTTCTGAACTGAGCATTTGAACTGCAACAATTGCTTCCCAACATCAGTATCACTTCAGTGGATTTCTATTATTCTATGTGAGATGGTAAGAAGAAAATGGCTATGAACATAAATCCAATATTAAATGCTTTTTTTTTGTTATCTCTTTTAAAGGTAGGTGACTTCTTCTCCTGCTTTAATGATAATAGAAAATGAGAATCCCTCAAGTTCAGACATTCTGTCCAAAACCATCTTTATTGACAATGGTTTATCTCAACAGAGAACAAGGTTGACTTACCTGACTGGCTAATTGTATTGTTCGGATTCCCATGGTAGTACCTGTCCATATTACTAAACAAGAAATGAAAATATTTCAGTTTTGGCAGGCTGTGTTAAGTGAAATATTGAAAGTCACTTTCTCATTCCGTGTTGCCACCTGCTCACACCACTGTTGTTGCCTCATGTTCAAGGCGCTGAACACTTTCTGGTTGTGAGAGAATTTGTAATGACATTTCTATTATAGCATTAGAACACTGCTTCATCTACATTTCAATGTGAGGTGTAACATTGCATTGTCCATTACATTATAATCTCCATTATCCTGGAGATTTCTATACATACTTTTTTCAATTTGTCAACAAAAAAAGCAAGTGATCACTAAATAATAACCATGGCTTGTTGTATAAGGTATACAATAAAACAATAAAATATATTGTTTTGACAGAGACAGACAGCCAAATCAAATCAACCTCCCTGTACCTGTATTCACAACAAGTAAAAATTAAATACTCAATGACCCTCAAAATTGATTCCAGTGATTTGTAACCATACCGTATGAATTATTGATACTAGAAACTTAGTTGAAAGATTAGATTAGATTAGATTACATTACAGTGTGGAAACAGGCCCTTCAGCCCAACAAGTCCACACCGCCCCGCCGAAGCGCAACCCACCCATACCCCCACACTTACCCCTTACCTAACACTACGGGTAATTTAGCATGGCCAATTCACCTGACCTGCACATCTTTGGACTGTGGGAGGAAACCGGAGCACCCGGAGGAAACTCACGCTGACATGGGGAGAACGTGCAAACTCCACACAGTCAGTCGCCTGAGGCGGGAATTGAACCCGGGTCTCTGGCACTGTGAGGCAGCAGTGCTAACCACTGTGCCACCGTGCCACCCAAAAGCTTAAATAAAAGAATTAACAATTCATTATAAATACAGTAGCTCCAGTTGAGTGAAATTAAATAAAAGGTAATCTAATTAAGAAATAACAACAGAAATTGCAAGAAAAGCTCAGAAGGTCTGGCAGCATCTGTGGAGAGAAAGCAGAGTTAATATTTCGGGTCCAGTAACCGTTCCTCAGGGCTGATTTTGGGCAGGAAAAGGTTGAGATATATGCTGAAAGTGAGGTACAAGAAGATGAGAGGGGGGAATGAGTAAACTATATGTGGAGAAGGAGCCCAAAGAGAGTATGAAAAGCATTTGGACCAGATACAGGTTGGAGGAAGGGTCATCAGACTTGAAACGTTAACTCCGATTTCTCTTCACAGATGCTGCCAGATCGGCGGAGCTTTTCCAGCAATTTCTGTTTTTGTTTCTGATTTACAGCATCTGTCATTCTTTCACTTTCTATTTGGACAGACAAAGGAATGGATAAAGGTCAGCCTGGAAGAATCAATAGCTGGTAATGTCCAACAATGGGTTGTTTGTGGTAGCAGCCCAAGGGATGACAAAGCACAGTGTGTGGGGTTGGGATAAAGACATGGGAGACCGTGATTAGGCTCTAATATTATTGACTTCGATATTGAGTCCTGAAGGCTACAGAGCTCCCAAGCGAAAATGAGACGTTAATTTTCCAGCTTGTGCTGGAACACTGCAGCAAGCCTAAGAGATTGATGTTGGCCAGGGAATACGGTGACGTGGTGAAATAGCAGGCTACCTAAAGCTCAGGGCAATTTTTGCAGATGGAATGTAGGTGTTCAGCAAAGCGGTGACTCTCTCTGCATTTTGTCTTCCCAATGTAGAGGAGACCACATAGTGAATAGAGTAGATTAGATTGAATGATGTGCAGGAGCTTCAGGGGCGTTGGATAGTGAAGAGGGAGGAAGTAAACAGATGGTGTAACACCTTCTGGCGATTACAATGGAAGGTGCCATGGAGGTGTGAGAGGGTGTTTGGAGTGAAGATGGAGTGGAACAGGGCTTCCTTGCGGAAAGCTGACAAAGCAGGGGAGAGGGGTATGTGAATGGTGGTGGAATCCTGATGGAGTTGGCAGAAATGGCAACTCATGATCCTTTGGATGTGGATCCTGGTGAGGAGAAGGGAGACTCTTTCATTGTTGTGGGAGAGAAGGAAAGGACTGATGGCTGATGTGCGAAAGGTGGGTTGGATATGGTGCGGGCCCTGTATACCACAACGTTGAGAACTCCTTGGTTGAGGAAAGGTATGGACATTTTTAAGATCCCTTTGTAGAAGCTGTTGTCATCAGAACAGTTGCGATGTAATTTAATTGATGTCTATGATATGAAATCAATCTTCGTTGATTGCAGCCCCCACTCATATATAGAGACAAAAAATCTGTAGATCCTGGAATCCAAAATATACAGGGAGGAGGCTGGAAGAACATAGCAAACCAGGGAGCATCAGGAGGTGGAGAAGGCAACATTTCCAGTGTAACCCTTTTTCAGGACTGGGGGTGGGTTTATGGGAGAGCTGCAGATAAAGTCGGTGGCAGGGGCAGGGTGGTGAGGTGGGACTAGGTGAAGACAGGCAGAGGGTATGACCTGGTTGGTCAACGGGAGGAATGAATCCAGTTGGTGGCTAGGAGGAGTGGAAGTGAGAGGGAAGGACTGGGAAGGGAGTTTGGGGATGAGAAGGGAGGTTATTTGAAATTGGAGAACACAATGTTGACTCCTCGGGGCTGTAGGCTGCCCAGGTGGAAGATGAGGTGTTGTTCCTCCAATTTGCAGTTTGGTTTGTTGTGGTAATGAAGGAAGCCAAAGATGGTCATGTTGGAAAGGGAGTGAGGAGGGGAATAAAAATGGGTGGTGACTGAGAAGTTGTACAATATGATTTGTTTTAATCATAAACAATAATCCCTGAAAATAAAGTCGCAGGTAGATAGGATAGTGAAGAAGGCGTTTGGTATGTTATCCTTTATTGGTCAGTGTATTGAGTATAGAGTTGGGAGGTGATGTTGTGGCTGTACAAGACATTGGTTAGTCCACTTTTGGAATATTGCATGCAATTCTGGACTCCTTCCTATTTGAAGGATGTTGTGAAACTTTAAGAGTTCAGAAAAGATGTACAAGGATATTGCCAGGGTTGGAGGATTTGAGCTATAGGGAGAGGCTGAAAAGGCTGGGACTGTTTTACTTGGAGCGTCGGAGGCTGACCTTATAGAGGTTTATGCAATCATGAGTGGCATGATTAGATTCCCTACAGTGTGGAAACAGGCCCTTTGGCCCAACCAGATCCTCTGAAGAGTAACCCACCCAGACCCATTTCCCTCTGACTAATGCACCTAACATTATGGGCAATTTAGCAATGTCAATTCATTTGACCGGCACATATTTGGACTGTGGGAGGAAATCGGAGCACCCAAAGGGGACCCGTGCAGACATGGGGAGAATGTGCAAACTCCACACAGACAGTCGCACGAGGCTGGAATCAAACCTGCTGTGAGGCAGCAGTGCTAACCACTGAGCCACCATGCCACCCTGGTACAGAAGGGGTAAATAGACAAGGTTTTTTCCCTGGGATGGGGGAGTCCAGAACTAGAGGGCATAGGCTTAGAGTGAGAGGGGAAAGACATAAAACAGACCTAAGGGGCAATGTTTCACACAGAGGATGATGTGTGTATGGAATGAGCTGCCAGAGGAAGTAGTGGAGGCTGGTACAATTACAGAATTTAAAAGTCTGGGTATGGGTATATGAATAGGAATGGTTGAGAGGGGTCTGGGCCAGGTGCTGGAAAATGGGACTAGATAAGGTTAGGATATCTGGTCAGCATGATTGAATTGGACGGAAAGGTCTGTTTCCATGCTGTACAACTCTATGACTCTAATCATGAGTGTATTGTGAAATAGAAATAATTTTAATATAGGGCACTAAATATGCAGCATTCATTTCTTTTTTATGTTACAACTCAGAAAGTCTGACTGGAAAGGAACATATTTTACTGTCGAACACCAAAATGGAGCCACTACCCGTGGCGTACATCAGTCTCAGTCCAGGATAGAAGTTCAGCAGACCCATACCTGAGTCTTCTTTATAAAGGGCTCAGGTGATGAGTTCTTGCCTGTTACTGAGGGAACTCACACTCAATGAAATCCACAGAAAGATTAATTAGTTATTTTCCATCGTAGAAGTTCTTACAATGTTATTTTTAATGAAATAGGTATTGTTTGTTAAGTATGTAAGTTAGCTTTTTTTTCAAGGGAATTGAATTTGATGTGTTTATTAACGGAGTTCTGGTTAGAATGCTATGCCCCTAAGAATGCCCATGCATGTCTTCGTTTCACCTGTCTTAGGATGTGTGTGTTGTCCCAGTCAAAGTGGTGTACTTCTTTGTCTGTATGTATTGAAACTAGCGATAGTGGGCCATGTCTTTTGGTGGCCAATTGGTGTTCATGTATCCTGGTGGCAAATTTCCTGCTAGCTTGTCCAATACAGTGTTTTTTGCATGGTATCTTGTAAATGATGTTAGTGTTGCTGGTTGTATTTAATGGATCATTTAATGGGTACCATTTAATGGGTATTTAATGGTATTTAAAGGAATTAAGGGCTACGGGGAGAATGCGGGTAAGTGGAGTTGAAATGCCCATCAGCCATGATTGAATGGCAGAGTGGACTCGATGGGCCGAATGGCCTTACTTCCGCTCCTATGTCTTATGGTCTTATGATCCTTTAGATTCATTAGTCACTGTTTAAGTGTGTTTGTAGGTATTGCTTGTTTCTGGTTTGCAGAATGTTTTTCGTGTTTTCTGCCTGCTCACTCATCAAATACCACAAAGAAGGAAGTAGGTTTGAAACGTAATTCTTGCAATGATGAACCTGTTACAACAGGCCTTGGAGATGAGCAGGATGACAAAGAACTAATTACTCTTCTCCCCATATTAACTCCAAAACGGTCCCAATTTATGCAGGAGGATAGTCATTTTATTCATTCAAAGTCATTTTAATTAATAACTCCATGTAATTTCTGTTACATTCAAAACCAGGAAACATTTACAAGATTATTGCTGAGTAAAAGGAACCTGTTGCCAAATATTTTTTCGTCGCAAAAGTCTTAGGTTCCAGGGGACCTAGCTCCCTGGTGTATTCTTTAGTTTGCCCTGACCAATCAGAATTATGTGCCTTTTTGGAACTTTGGAGAATACACTATGGTAATGCCTCAACCCAAACAGAATCTATTTGTCAACCAATCAACATTTGGTTTGTCACATAATATAAATTGTTGATTGGTTGGTGATTTTGTGTTCTTGTGATTCTGTCCTGATGAATGCAAGATGAAAATTTTCGACAGTATATCTCCTATTTTCATCAATGCTAAGATTTACAGGGAGTCTGCATGCAACTATTTCATGGAATATGCCATCAATTTATTTTAAACTCTTAAAAGTAACCGTCTTTCAACAGGACAAGATTTCTTTTGCACAGTGTCAACAAAACAATATACCATTATGGGTGGCACAATGGCTCAGTGGTTAGCACTGCTGCCTCACAGCACCAGGGTCTTGGGTTCGATTCCCACCTATCTGTGTGGAGTTTGCACGTTCTCCCTGTGTCTGTGCGGGTTTCCTCCGGGTGCTCTGGTTTCCTCCCACAATCCAAAGATGTGTAGGTCAGGTGAATTGGCCATGCTAAATTGCCCACAGTGTTAGGTGCATTAGTCAGGGGTAAATATAGGGGCGTTGGGTTTCTCTTCAGAGGGCGGTGTGGACTTGTTGGGCCAAAGGGCCTGTTTCCACATTACAGAGAATCTAATCATTAAAATGCCCATTCACTTTTTATACATCTGTGGCTTTGCCAAAAACAAGAATGTTTCTTCCTGGTGCTGCCCAAGAAGAATTTAAAATGTTCAGCACAGCTGAGCTGAAAATACTTACTGCTTGATGCAATTGATTTAAGGGGCCATGCTCAATTGCTAGGATGCAGCTTGTCAGAAATATTGTACATCTGACAGAGTTTAGGTATAATCTATGACTGCTTTATCATAACAGCACTTGGATTTATTTTATCAGGAATTCCTTCATTCGATAGTCATAATATCCCTGGGAGTTCAGGAAAAAAGGGCATTAATCCCACTTATAGAGTTATAGCATATTACAACACATAACGACCCTTTGGCCTATCATTTTCATGCTGGCCTTTAAATACTAATTGACTTTAATTCCATTTTCTAGCACTTGGCCCATAGCCATTCAAGTATTCATCAAAATGCTCCTTAAATGTTGTAATGGTTTTTATCTCTACCACACTTTCAGGCAGTGAGTTCCAACTAAATACCACCTTCAGGATGAAAAATATCATCTTTAATCCCTCTCTAAACCCTCTGTCCCTTACCCCAAAACTGTACTCCCTGGTTATTTGACCCTTTAATAAAGGGATATCTTTCTTCCTAACTGTCCTACGCATACCTTTCATAGTTTTAGATACCTCAATCATTTCTCCCCTCAGACTTTTCCTCTTCAAGGAAAACAATCCCAGACTCTCTTCAGAACTGAAGCACTCCAACCTCATTCATCTCAATAGGTCACACAATGCCCCACCCCACTATCTCAAGCACCACTCCAGCAGAGGTTAGAGCAAAGTGCTTGTACCCTATCTCTGAGCCAGTAGGACGTGGGTTCCGGACCTGCCTGCTCCAGAGATGTTGTGATAACAGCTCTGAACAGGTTAATTATAAAACATCTTCAAAGTGCCATTATTAGGTCAATAAATAGTGCTTGAGGAGAAAGTGAGGTCTGCAGATGCTGGAGATCAGAGATGGAAATGTGTTGCTGGAAAAGCGCAGCAGGTCAGGCAGCATCTAGGGAACAGGAGAATCGACGTTTCGGGCATTAGCTAATGCCCGAAACGTCGATTCTCCTAATAAATAGTGCTTCCTGAGGATAATTGAAAATCAAGCTGGAAGCAGTAACCTCGGGCATAAAAGATAAAGCTTGAGATTGTTGTGAAACAATGAAGAGGCTTCTCTTTCGCCTCATTCTTTAATGAATTATAATATACTATACTGATTATGTTGTGAGCTAATCAGGTAGTTAAGAAATCACGTGCTTTCTTCAGCATCAAGAAGCCTGCTGACAGTAGATACAAAATGTTATATTATTTTCACATTATTAGACATAATATTGCAAATAATATAAACATATTATAAATTAAATATGATAAACAGCATAAACGTTGGCAGAATGTAGACAGTGAGGAAGGCTGTAACAGGATACATCAGGATTTAGAACAGCTGGAAAGTAGGGTAGAGTTGGGCAGCACTGTGGCTCAGTGGTTAGCAATGCTGCCTCACAATGCTAGGGACCCAGGTTTAATTCTAATCTTGAGTAACTAAATGTGTGGAGTTTGTATGCTCTCCCCAAGTCTGCATGGATTCCTGCTGGATGCTCTCTCACAGTCCAAAGATGTGGAGGTTAGGTGGACTGGCCATGCTAAATTTCCCATAGTGTCCAGGGATGTACAGACTAAAAGGATTAGACATGGTAAATGCAGGTTAATGTGGATGGCAGGTTGGGATGCTGTTCGGAGGGTTGGTGCAGACTCAATGGGCCAAATGACCTTTATTTGCACTGTAGGCATTCAGTGAGAAATGGTTACTGCATTTTAATCTGGGACAAGTATGAGGTAATACATTCTGGGAGAGCAAATGCAAGAGGAAAGCGTACAATAAATAGCAAGACTTTTAGGAGCATTGATAGCAGAGAGATCTTGAGGTGCAAGTCCATAGATCCCTGAAAGTGGCAACACAAGTGGATAGTTGGTAACAAACACATATGGCATGCTTGCCTTCATCAGTCAAGGCAATTTGTATGAACATTGGCAAGTTTTGTTGCAGATTTATAAAACTTTAGTTGACCATATTCGGAGTATTGTGTGCAGTTCTGGTTGTTTTGTTATAAGAAGGATGTGGAGGCTTTGGCTAGAGTGTGAAAGAGATTTACTAGGATGCTGCCTGGATTGGAGTAAATTAACTATAAGAAGTTGGACAGAATTGGCTTATTTTTACAATATAGTTGGAGGCTGAGGGGTGAACAGATAGAAAAATATAATATTATGAGAGATATAGCTAGGGTGGACACTCAGAGTATTTTTTACAGACTGGAAATACCAGGGGGAATAGGTTTAAAGTGAGAGTGGGAAGTTTGAAGTAGATCTGCAAGACAACATTGTTACGCACGGGTGGTAGGTGCCTGGAATATATTACCAGGGGAAGTGAGAGAAGCAGATACAATAGCAAAGTTTAAGAAGTATCTAGACAGAAATATGGGCAGGCAGGGAATAGTGCGATATGGACAAGATGCAATCAGATAAGATTCGTTTAGACATGCTTCAGACATGGTTGACATGGACATGATGGGCTGAAGGGCATGTTCCTGAGCTACACTGTTCTATGTTCTATTATGTAGAAATGCCCACTTATGAAGAGGCTCTTCAGCCCATCAAGGTGGCCGTGGGTACTGCAGATGCTGGAGATTAGAATCATAATTAGAGTGGTGATGGAAAAGCACAGCAGGTCAGGCAGCATCCAAAGAGCAGGAAAATCGATGTTTCAAAACATTGATTTTCCTTCTCCTTGGATGCTGCCTGACCTGCTGAGCTTTTCCAGTACCACTCTAATCTTAACTCTTCAGCCCATCAAGTCTACACTACCCAAAAATACTCTGGTAATGTCACTAGTCCCACTTTCCCACACGAAATGCATAGCCTCAAACAATATTCACTTAGCGCTCACCAAAGTACTTCTTAAAGCTAGTGGGTTTACCCACCTCAACCACCTTCCCAGCCTATTTCCAGACAAAAATATTTTTCCTGAGATCCCCTCAAAACCTCCTCTGACTCGATATGGGCTGCCTTTCTTGATCCTTGCATATGTAAATTACATGTAAATATCAGTGACAATTTGCTGCCCAGACTTTCAATTAAATAGCTTTCCATTTTGGAATGCCGTTGAGAGTCGATCACATTGCTGTGGGTCTGGAGTCATATGCAGCCAGACCAGGTAAGGATGGCAGTTTCCTTCTGTAAAGGAGATTAATGAACCGGACAGGTTTTTATGACAATTGATAATAGTTTTCATAGCTCTTATTATTGGGACTAGATTTTAATTCCGAATTTATTAATTGCATTTAAATTCCATCGGGTATTATAGTGGGATTTGAATAATTTCCCTCAAGTATTATCCTGGGTTTCTGGATTACAAGCTTGTTGATATCTCTGATATGCCTGCCACACACTGTGTTTATACTTTATACTGTACTTCATGACTTCAGGCACCTTTTGGTGTGCCAACTGTAGCTGGAAATATGTTTGAACATATTATATCTCTACGCCCTATCGCCTGTATCCAATCATTGTTCAGTCTTTATGAAAATGAGCTTTCTGCATGGCTTTTCAATGTGTCTTCAACTTGAATTTTGACACTCTGGTCAGACTAAAGCAACAAGTGATCCTGAACCCATGTGGTGAACATAGCAAGCGAGCATGTGCAGAGTTACTTATCATTTAACAAGGATAGAAAGGAGGGAAATGAGGGTTCCTCACTCCCTGCTGTATCCAATTGACAGATTCAGCATCAGGAAAGTGGGAGGTCGAGGGAACTGAAAGTCACAGATGATGGCTGACTCCATTCATTCAACCCCCCTATAATCCTGACCCAGCGTAACCCTTTCTCCAGTAATGCATTCACCAGTAATGCAACAAATAGATGAACATGAGGCTGGTGTTCTTTGTGCAGTTAGCTGTTGCAACCCTTTGAAACAAGATGTTCTTCTCTTCGTAGGTTGGGATTGCTGCAGTGTGTTGTTACCCTTTTGAACAGGGTGCTAATGCAGCTTTTCTTGTGTGTTTGAGTGGTTGCTGTTGGAACTCAGGACCTGGGCGGTGTGTGTGGCCTTCCAGTAAGAAGAAGAAAACCTCTCCAGAGTCTTTGCCAAGAATGGAGATCCCTGCAACTTCATCCGCAGATGCCGAACAAGCAAACAACGTGACAAGGACATGCCACGACCTAACTCACTAGCCACGTTACCTCACATAAAAAAAAATCTCGGAACTGACAGCCAGCCTCTCCGACCACTCGGGTTCACGACAGCCCAGAAACCGACAGGAACGCTCAGACAACAACTCACCAGGACAAAAGACCCAATACTCATAATGTGCAAGACTGACATAATTTACAAAATTCCATGCAAAGAATGAACAAAATACTGTATAGGACAAGCAGGCAGACAGCTAACTATCCGCATTCACGCACACCAACTAGCCTTGACCAGCCTTCCCTCGTAGTCATACACACAGATGACAGGGACCACAAATTCGACTGGGATAACACAAACATCATAAGACAAGCTAAACATAGGGCAGCCAGAGAATTCCTAGAAGCATAGCACTCATCCACAGACTCCATCAACAAATACATAGACCTCGATCCAATATACTGGCCACTAAAATTGAAACTGACAACTGGAAGTAGCAGGAACGGAACCAAATAAATTCCAGAAGAGACAGTACAGCAGTGCTTCACAGGAGGCTCCAAAGTACTGAAGATATCACCGAGACAGGGGAAAAAAACATCTGTAAATCAACATCCCAGCTTGGCGAACGTACCTACAACCATGACAACCAGCACCCGAGCTATAAACCATTACATAAACGTTGAATAAGAACTATGTTGATAAACTTGAAACAGTGCAGAAAGGATTTACAAGGACTTTGCCAGAGTTCGAGGGTTACAGCCATAGGGAGAGGCTGAATAGGCTGGGGCTGCTTTCCATGGAGTGTCAAAAGTTGAGCAGTGACCTCTCGCAGTTTACAAAATCATGAGGACCGTGGAATCGACAAATAATCAAGGTCTTTCTCCCGCGGTAGGGGAGTCCAAAATTAGATGGCATAGGTTTAAGGTGTGAGGGGAAAGATTTAAAAGGGACCTGAGGGGCAACTTTTTCACACAGAGAGTGGCGGGTGTATAGAATGAACTGCCAGAGGAGATGGTGGGGGCTGTTTCGATTACAACATTTAAAAGGCATTTGGATGGGTATATGACTAGGAAGGATTTCAAAAGTTATGAGCCAAATGCTGGCAAATGAGACAAAAGTAATTTAGGATAGATGATTGTCATGGACGAGTTAGACAAAAGGCTCTGTTTCTGTGCTGTAAAACTCTAAAATGTTGATAATATAGATTAGTCAGAAAATGCATAACATAGCAGGGTGTTTTGCCCACAGTCAATGAAGGCATTTTTAACACGAAAAGTGATGATTTATATTTATTTTATTAATCATAACATCCACCTCAAAAAATACGTGCTGATTCCCTTATGTTTCTGTATCGCTAAATCAGAATGGCTCAGCTTAAACCTTTGTGCTTCATCAAGTGTGAAAATAAGGCTTGGAGGTATTGTCCTGCCTATACTAGAAAGGAGGAATTGTTCTCCTCGTCATATGGATACTCTCACTGCTTTCCTTCGAGCTTTGGAGCTGCTGTCTGCTGTATTTTGCTTCAGAATACCAGTGGCATTTCATAAATTGTTTAAAACCATCTCACATGTAATGAAGACGATGTCTGACATGCAAATGATCTGTAACAAAGTAAGAAAAACAAACAATGATTGGAAATTTCAATCCGAGAAAGGTTCCCTTTTTGTCTGTATAAATGTCTTGCCAAGTTATTTCCTGCAGATTCTGTCAGGTCATTTACAGTGCTGGTATGAAATACTACAAAATTCATTGTCTGGGAAGTCAAGATTTTGTAGCTTCTTTCATTTCACTGTGCAAAATGTTGTGCCACTGACAGAATTTCTTTCTCTGGAACAAAACATATCCTTTAAGCATGTCGACAGTAGTCCAGTTGTGGATGGTTGTGCTTTTGCTTTTCTTTGTTTCTGTGTCTTTAGGTGAAAGATGGAGCTTTACCCTTATTTTCACCTGCTCGAGTCATCCACTGCGCTAGTCAGAATGATATTTCCATGCTGGAAGCAAATCCAATCAAACTTGCATTTGATATGGTTGATGCACGTGACTGAAAATTTCTGCCATTTAGAAATTTTGTTAATATAATTCAATTAATTAAACACTGTCTCATTTCAATGAGTGAATACCTAGGATAGGCAAAGCAGCATTTGGCTGAATTTATCCTAAATGTTAACATTGAGGGTAGATTGCTATGTTTATGACTATTTCTAGATCCTGCGCATGAAAAGAGCTTCAGGACAGAATGTAAAATCTGCTCCAATATTTAGGTAAGGACTCAGTCTCCAGTAAATGTGTCCATCTGGAAAACGAATCAAAGTTACATTGGATTATTTCAGGCTCACCGTACTTACTGCCAACACATAGAAATTGAGGTAAATGAGAACCAGTTGGAACAGCTCAGAAACCAAACTCTGTTACAGGCTGAATCACTCAATCCTTGAATTGCATAGAAGGAACCCATTCAGCCCATCATGCGTTTACTGGTTCTATTATCTAGTGTCAATCTCCTGCCTTTCCCCATATTTCTGCACACCATTTCTATCCAAATAATCATCCAATGCCCTCTTATATGCCTCAGTTGAAAGTGCCTCCATAACATGTCCAGCCAGTACATTCCATACACTAACTACACAAGTTTTCCCATATTACCCTTGCTTCATTTGAACATCATTTTAAGTTTATGCTCTCATTCTTTTTCATTTATGAGCATGAACATTTCTCACAATCTACTCTGCTCAACTCACTCATGATTTTGGAAACATCCATCAGACCTCCTCAGCTTTCTTCTCTCCATGGAGAACACTCGCAACTTCTTCAATCTATCCTCATGACTAAAATTATGAGAATAGCGAGAGCCACTCAGCTCCTGATCACACGATAGCTTGCTTCAAACATGGTCAAAAGATCTGAATTCAAGATTTGAGGTGGGAGTGACTGTCCTTGACATCAAAGTTGCATTCAACCGAGTGTGGCATTAAGAATCCCAAGCTAAGCTGACCCGGGGGGCATAGTATGATGATGTAACCTCACTGCTGGTCCTGGGAAGGTGTCTGGAATTACCCATTCAAGCAAGATCTCCAGGTCCCTACCTGCTGAGTAGACTGCTATTTTCTCTTTGTCTACCATGTCAAGGTTAAATGTCAGAAACTGTGCAACACAAGTTCAGCAATACTAGATGTTTGTGGACAAGTTGAAGCCAAAGGCTTTATACAAACAGAGATTCAGGAAGAAACAAGTAACTGATTGGTTTGGAGACTATTGACTAGTTATCACTGACAAAGGCCTTCTACTTGTCAACAACTCTGTGATTGACTCACAGGTCGCTAACCAGTTAGAGTTATTAACAAGTCTGGGGGAAGTCATCATGTTCCATACGCTCAAGAGTGCTGTCTGTCCTCTGCAGTACAACTCAATTCCAACTTGACAAAAACTGGTTTATTTTACCCTGAACAGTTGGTGCAAGCTTGCGACTGTTAAGTAACAAGCTAGACATCTTTTAAAACATGTGAATCAGTCACCTTGTACCTCCTAAACAATGGAAAGCATCCAGAAGCAATGGTTGGAAAGTATCCTGAGAAGGAAGTTTGAGAAGCAATGTTCTGATCAGCACAGTATCATCTCGGTAAATCTCCCGAACTAGGATCACTGAATTGCTGTCTCAGTCTTTCCCAGAACAGCCATGTGTTTTTCCTGTCTGTCTGCAGTGGGTAGAGGGGGAGTAAATAGGTGGGGGGGGGGAAGATTTGAGTTTTAACTAGCAGAGCTATATGCCAACAGCTCGCTAGTGTTTCCCTGCAGCTGAAGCCTATTGATTTGTCATTAATAGTATTTCTCTTTAAGTACTGAAACCTGCTTTATGTTTTCTGACATCCTTTGTCTGAAGGTCATGTCAGTTGGAGAATTCTGTGTACTTTTTGAAACCTTTAACTTTGGTGACTATTCCAGGAATTAGAGGAATTTGATTTTCAATGCCACATGCCAGCGAGCCATAACAATGGAATGATATGAGTTGTTATTTTTGACAGTCTTGCTGTCACAATCTGTCCCTGTCCCTGTAACAGAACCTGGTGATCTTCTGAACTGACGGCTCTGCAGGTGCTCACTTACATGTCCTCCACAGAACCTCTCACTTGTCAGATGCTGATGCACATGAGTGATTTCAGAGAACTTCCAAATTGCCACACAGTTGGAGTTCCCTTTTAACAGAGCAAGATTTTCAAGCAATTTCCTGTAACCAATCTTATTGATTGGAGCTATATGTCCTGTACAGATAGGAGTTGCAATAACGTGCTACTTGTTTCATGATTGAAACAGGCACATAAATTTGAAATGTATTTCATCTAGTCATACTGTAGTCAAGTATTCCAAGTTTAGCTGGGTTTACTGTATGGTTAGCGTCTAATTCTGAATAATACCAGCAGGATATATTCAACTTCTTGGGACTTGGGAATGTTTTCCTAAGAACATATTCAAGTTCTCTAGGCTTGGGACCTGTCTCCTCACCAAGCCCCTTCCAATGGAAGGCAATAGCAAAACATCCCTGATAAACACTGCCAGCTAAACAGCTCAGGCTGAAACATCAGCAGACAATGAGCCAAGGATTTGCCTTCAGGATGATCACACATAAATGAATAAATGAATGAATGAGTGACTTTCTAACAAATACCAGGATGGAATAATAGGCCTATGTGGAGCATTAATATTGAAATAAATTACTTGGGGCTAAATGGCCTGATTCATGTTCCTCTCTCATGTAAAATGAAATCATGTAACGAAAAATAAAGTTTTAACTGTAGAATTGAAGTTGGTTGACTTGCAGATATGCATATCTTAAAGTTAAAATTGCCTGCCATGTTGTTTTGCTTTGTTGAGTGCATTAAATTTGAGATCCTACTTTAATTCTAAATGGCAAGGTGATGCATGATGTGCAGATGCAAGAGAATACCTAACAAAATGCCCCTTTGCAGTAAAGTTTCTGTCAGCAAAAATTCATTAAAACTGCATTCTATTTCTCAATCTCAACAAGTCAGAGCCAGCAAAGGGTTAAGTCACATAGACAATAAAATATTATGAATTTGGTGGATCGCCCCCTTCAGAAGGACATTGAATTTATATGATAAAGGAACAACATATTTCGGATGTGGAAAATAGTAATTCAAGGAGACTGCTCAGACTGATGATTTGTATCCTAATCTCCATCTACCTGCCTTCGTTTCATAATCCGTAACATCATTGATAGATGTTTGTTTGGCAATCTCCATTTTAAAATTGGCCAATGACCTTCAGCCTGAGTAGCTTTTTGGGAAAGGAGATTCTGCTGACCTTAGAGTGGGAATGCTCTTCTAGCATGGCCTATTCTTCTCATTTCAAGGTTATAGTAGGCTAGTGATAACTAGGTAGCTCAAGTACCTTTACATGGCTGAAGATAGGCTCTTTGAGACATGTTTCTATACTTCACATGACTGCTGCAGCTTTGTTGTTTGCAAACATCCCCCCAGCAAAAAGCAGTTACTAAAGTAGTTTTACTTATGATCACAGCAACATTATGCTCCTAATAATCTGAAACTTGGAGTGATCACATCCTCCACTCTTACTTAACTTCCTTCTGGTAGGCAGCAAGAGTACATTTCAGTGCAATTCCATTGTTTTATTAAACTTGCAAGAATATATTTCCTTTGTTGGTTTAAATTACACATGAGATCTGCACCTTAATTATACTTAAGTGGGTTGCTGTGAAATCTACATTAACAGGACTTAATGCACTGAGGAAGCGTAAAATCTGTCTGTATTTAATTTACCAATCGCAATTCTGTCTATTTAATTTTGTGCGAGCACTTTCAAGGGATCCAATGCTCAATGCAGTTATTTTTAAAAATTCTGACAGAATTAATTTGATTAATGTTAAATTATAAAATGTAAATCCCACTTAGCTATTGTCGAATATGGCAGGGATGATGTGAGAATAGAATCTCTACAGTGTGGAAACAGGCCATTCGGCCCAACAAGTTCCACAAAGAGCATCCCACCCAGGCTCACTCGCATACCCTGTAACCCTAAATTTCCCATGGCTAATCCACCTAACCTACACATCCCTGGACACTTTGGTAATTTAGCATGGCCAATCCACTTAACCTGCACATCTTTGGTTTGTGGGAGGAAACAGGACCACCTGGAGGAAACCAATGCAGAAGTAGGGAGAATGTGCAAATTCCATACAGCAGTCACCCAAGGCAGGAATTGCACCTGGGTCCATCGCAGTGTGAGGCAGCAGTGCTAACCACTGAGCCACTGATTCCCAACCCTCAGTGGGAACAGGGTGGTAGTACATGGGTTACTGTCTCATTTCTGCTGAAGTTCAGAACTCTGACATTTGAAATTGCAGGAATCCCCAGGAGTCTCCATTTGTCTATTGATTGTATGAATACAGGTCCTATCATGTTCAGAGCTACCCATAACCTATTTAAAGTGCAAGTTTCCTTTTCTGGGATATAGGCGAAACTGGTAAGACTGGTATTTTTTGTCCATACTGAATTAATACCTTAAGACCATAAGAAATAAGAGTGGAAATAAGCCCAGTCGGCCCATTGTGTCCACTCTGCCATTCAATCATGGCTACTGGGTATTTCAACGCCACTTACCCACACTCTCCCTGTATCCCTTAATTCCTTGCGAGATTAAGAATTTATCAATCTCTGCCTTTTAACGTCCCAGCCTGCACTGCACTCCATGGCAATGAATTCCACAGGCCCACCACTCACTGGCTGAAGAAATGTCTCCTCATTTCCTTTCTAAATTGACCCCCTCTAATTCCATGGCTGTGCCCACGGGTCCTAGTATCCCCTCCTGACGGAAACGATTTCTCAGCCTCCACCATTTCTGAGGTATGAATTATCTTGTAAGTTTCTATTAGATCGCCCCTCAATCTTCTAAACTCTAATGAATTCCATCCCAGGATCCTTAGCTGTTCATCATATGTTAGGCCTACCATTCCAGGGATCATCCATGTGAATCTCTGCTGGACACGCTTCCGTGCCAGTATGTCCTTCCTGAGGTGTGGGGCCCAAAACTGGACGCAGTCTTCTAAATGGGGCCTAACCAGAGCTTTATAAAGTCTCAGTAGCTCACCACTACTTTTACATTCCAACCCTCTTGAGATAAATGACAACATTACATTTGCTTTCTTAACCACGGACTCAACCTGCAAGTCAACCTTTTGAGAATCCTGGACTAGCACTCCAAGATCCCTTTGTACTTTGGCTTTATGAATTTTCTCACCGTTTAGAAAATAGTCCGTGTCTGTGTTCTTTTTTCCAAAGTGCAAGACCTTGCATTTGCTCACATTGAAATTCATCAGCCATTTCTTGGACCACTCTCCCAAACTGTCTAAATCTTTCTGTAGCCTCCCCACCTCCTCAGTACTACCTGACTGTCCACCTAACTTTGTATCATCGATGAACTTCACCAGAATGCCCCCAATCCCTTCATCCAGATCATTAATATATAAAGTGGGCGGCACGGTGGCACAGAGGTTAGCACTGCTGCCTCACAGCGCCTGAGACCCGGGTTCAATTCCCGCCTCAGGTGACTGACTGTGTGGAGTTTGCACATTCTCCCCGTGTCTGCGTGGGTTCCCTCCGGGTGCTCCGGTTTCCTCCCACAGTCCAAAGATGTGCAGGTCAGGTGAATTGACCATGTTAAATTGTCCATAGTGTTAGGTAATGGGTAAATGTAGGGGTATGGGTGGGTTGCGCTTCGGCGGGTCGGTGTGGACTTGTTGGGCCGAAGGGCCTGTTTCCACACTGTAATGTAATGTAATCTAATCTAATCTAATCTAAAAAAATAAGTGAACAGCTGCGGCCCCAACACTGAACCCTGCAGGACACCACTTCTCACTACCTGCCGTTCCGAATAGGAAGTTTTTATCCCAGCTCTCTGCCTTCTGTCAGACAGCCAATCCTCAATTCATGCCAGTAGTTCACCTTGAACACCATGGGCCCTCACTTTACTCAGCAGCCTCCCATAAAGCATTTTATCAAAGGCTTTTTGGAAGTCTAGGTAGATAACATTCACTGAGTTTCCCTAGTCTAACCTACTTGTTACTTCTTCAAAGAATTCAAACAGGTTTGTCAGGCACAACCTCCCCTTACTAAATTCATGTGACTTGTTCTAATCTGACTTTGCACTTCCAAGAATTTAGAAATCTCATCCTTTATGATGGATTCTAGAATTTTACCTCCAACTGAGGTTAGGCTAATCGGCCTATAATTTTCCAATTTTTGTCTTGATACTTTCTTGAACAAGGGGTTACAACAGTGATTTTCCAATCATCTGGGACTTTCCCTGACCCCAAGCAATTCTGAAGAAGAGTCACTGTATCTGCAACATTAACTCTGCTTTCTCTCCACAGATGCTGCCAGATCTGCTGAGTTTCTCTAGCGATCTCTACATTTGTTTCAGATTTCCATGATCTACAGTATTTTGCTATTTTTATGGAGAGGGTGGTCATTGATGCTACTGCAAGATCGGTGGGAACAGTTTGGAGTCATTCTCTACAATTTTCCTATCTAAGTTCTCTCCTATCCTATCAAACAAGCTTCTACAGATTTAGAAATTCAACATTTTCGAATTCCACTGGATATAAAAAACACAGAAAATGTTGAAGAGTTTCAGAGGCTGGCAAAATTCATCAGTACCATAATTTATTCTATTCTTCCCTTTTTTTTAATGGGTTCAATAAATAGGACACATTTTCTATTCTCCAATGCTTCCCTGACTCAATGTTACATCTGTACTGGTTGATAGCTACTGCCATGGCAGTAGGATTGAAGTTGGTGATCATATATATATTCACATATAAGAGACATACAAACCCTAGGGTGGAAATTGGAGGCAAATTAGATGAACAACATAGGATTGGGATTCAATATCAGAAGGGCAGTATTGTTCTTTCCTCGAATTTGGTGGACTTTAAATGATGTAGTTTATAAAAAAGATTTACAAGGGTGTTGCCAGGGTTGGAGGATTTGAGCTATAGGGAGAGGTTGAACAGGCTGGGGCTGTTTTCCCTGGAGCGTCGGAGGCTGAGGGGAGACCTTATAGAGGTTTACAAAATTATGAGGGGCATGGATAGGATAAATAGACAAAGTCTTTTCTCTGGGGTCGGGGAGTCCAGAGCTAGAGGGCATAGGTTTAGGGTGAGAGGGGAAAGATATAAAAGAGACCTCAGGGGCAACCTTTTCACGCAGAGGGTGGTACGTGTATGGAATGAGCTGCCAGAGGATGTGGTGGACGCTGGTACAATTGCAACATTTAAGAGGCATTTGGATGGGTATATGAATAGGAAGGGTTTGGAGGGATATGGGCCGGGTGCTGGCAGGTGGGACTAGATTGGGTTGGAATATCTGATCGGCATGGACAGGTTGGACCGAAGCATCTGTTTCCATGCTGTACATCTCTATGACTCTATGACTCTATGCATGGCTCGGAACTGATCAGTATCAACAAGTGTACTTTAAGGCAATCTGGGACATCCCATTCAGTTCAGGATGGATCTTTATTGCAGAAACCATCATGGAGGCACTGAATAATGTCAGTCATAAGCACCCCTTACAACAGAGTTGAATATTGCTGCTGCTGCTCGTAGCAACTCCAGCTTTGTAATTTGCTGTCATGGTAAATCACATTAGTCTGTTTTGCTCCAATGTAGTGCTCCATCAATCATCCAACTCTGCTTAGGTTAGAAGTCACATGTCACCAGGTTACAATCCAACATGTTTATTCGAAATCACAAGTTTTCGGAGCGCGACTCCTTCTTCAGCTGATGAAGAAGCAGTGCTCGGAAAGCTTGCGATTTTAAATAATCCTGCTGGACTATAAGCTGGTGTCATGTGACTTCTCACCTTGTCCACTCCAGTCCAACAATGGCACCTCCACATCTGCCTTGGTTGATTGATCTTCCTACCGCCCTCCACTTTGCTCTTTTGGGAGAGGTTGCTAGCTTTACAGCTTTGATCAAGTGTTTGAAATACTGGCATTTTATTTTCCGTATGTCTCTTTTTATAGTTAGGCTGAAAAGGTGTATTTTTATTGAAGATTTTCATTTTCAGTTCATCAGGACACTTTACAAGAATGCCAATTTAAGGAGAAAGGCACTATCTGGACTATATAAGAGAAGAATGCTACTTGGCTAGCAAGGGGATATCAAGAAATGTTGTTTTGGTGAATGCATCAATTAATGATTGACAGTTAACTACAAGGTTTTGTTTAAAGTTTGAAATGAAGCAGGTTGATTGGTCAAGACACTGAATGAAGAAACAAATGAGTTAATAGTTGTTACAAGTTCATTCAGGCATAATGCATGCACATGTTCTTTCTGTCTGCAAAAGCCAGGACCCTGTGTATTAATTATATAACAAGGCACCCCATACACATATGTGTACGACATTACAGCTCAACAGACAATCTGGTTCATCCATTTGCTAACAGATCATACTCTCTTCTCATACAGAATCAATGTTAGTTTGCACTTAAATTGGTATTCTTGTGAATCATTCTGAATTGGGCAAGACTTTGGGCTTTGATAAAGACCGTCTTTTTGAGCAATAATTCCAAGAGGTCCAAAACACACATCCCCTGAGAGAAAGAAAAAACTCCTTTGTATTTCTTTGTTTGATCGAGCTGTTGGTTCATTTCCAACAAAAATAAAGCAGGAATAGCAGCGCTGAATATATCCAAAGCTAAGCTTGTTGAATCTTACATTGAATCTTAATTCAAGCTGAGTTTCTGATTCTTCTTAATTAGATCAGGCCAGTTTTAAAGCTTGCAGCGTCAAAAAATATTTTAACAAAGAAGCTCAATTTTTAATCAGTTACAGTATTACCCTCCTCCATTGCCTACTGCCTCCAGCTGCAAAGAGAGAGGGATTTTTGTTCTAAAAAAGGAATAAGTGCAGGTCATTTGGCAACTCACCTGCTCCACCCATCCAATAGGACCATGGCTGATCTGACATTCATGGGAACTCAGTTGCTAGCACTTCTGCCTCACGGTGCCAGGGATCCAGGTTCAACTCTACTATCAGGCGACTGCTGTCTGTGTGGAGTTTGCACATCCTCCCCATGTCTGTGTGGGTGCTCCCGGTTTCTCCTACAGTCCAAGGATGTGCAGGTTAGGTTGATTGACAATGATAAATTGTCCGTAGTGTCCAGGGATTTTGCAGGCTGGGTGGATTAGCCATTAGGAAGGTAGGGTTACAGAGATAGGGCAAAGGGGGAGGGTTTGAGGGGAATGCTCCTCAGAGGATTGGTATGGACTCAATCGGCTGAATGGCTTGTTTCTCACAGAATGGATGATTCCTCTACTGATCAAGAATTTATCTATCTTAGCCTGAAAGGTATACAAGGACTTTTCCTCCACTCAGCTTCCTGTGGCATTGGCTTCATCAAAATGTTCACCTACAATTACTTTATCATGAAGGAGGAGAGAGATGGGTTTTTAGTTCGTAAAGTGTTGAAGTGTTGGAGGATAATAGGGAAGGGGGTACAGGTCGTTCTCCTATAACGTGCGTTTCATCAGTGCAATTTGGCTATAATGTGATTGGTGAATTAAGGAACATTTTTTTCAACACTAACTCCAGTTGGCTATTACTCAATTCCAGCTCCGGTTACCTTAAGACACTCTAAGTGTTTACTTCAGATAAAGCAAAAAAGATTGGATGGTGGGGCAAATAATGGGGTTGAGGCAGAGATATGATCAGTCATGATCATATTAAATAGTGGAGCAGACTTGAGGTGCTGAGGTTCCTACTTGTGCTCTTATTTCTTAGAGAATCGAACAATCCCTACAGAATTCCTATATCCTTTGGGCCCTGTATCTAAGAAAAGATGTGTTGGCATTGGAAGGGGTCCAGGGGAGGTTTTCAAGAATGGTCCTGGGGATGTAGAGCTTGTCATATGAGGAGCAGTTGAGGACTCAAAAAGAGTTTAGAGGATGAGGAGGGATCTGTTGAAAGTTACAGAATACTGAGAGGCCTGGACAGAGTGGATGTGGGGAAAATGTTTCTACTTGTATGAAAGAATAGGACCCAAGGGCATAGCCTCAGAGTGAAGGGACAAACCTTTAGAACTGAGATGAGGAGGAATTTCTTCAGCTAGAGGGTGGTAAATCTGTGGAACTCATTGATGCAGGGGGATGTGGAGGACAAGACTTTGAATTTATTTAAGACAGAGATAGATAGGTTCTTGATCAGTAAGAGGATCAAAGGTTATGAGCAGATGTCAGGAGAATGGTTTGAAGAAAAATATTAGTCATAAGCAAATGGCGGACAGGAGGCTGAAGAACACAGAAAACCAGGCAGCATCAGGAGGTGGAGAAGTCAATGTTTCAGGTGCAACCTTTCTTCAGGACTGGGATGGGTGTAGGGGAGCTGCAGATAAAGGAGGGTGGTGGGGGCAAGGTGGTGAGGTGGGGATAGGTGAAAACAGGCGGAGGGTATGACCTGGTTGATCCATGGAAAGAATGAATCCAGTTGGTGACTGGGAGGAGTGGAAGTGATAGAGAGGGCTTGGGAAGGGAGTTGGGGGATGGGGAGGGAGGTTATTTCAAATCAGTGAACTAGTCTCTCCATAAACGAGTGGCAGAGCAGACTTGATGGTGGAGCAGACTCAACTTCCCAACACCATTCTCACTGGGATCTGCCAGATCAAAAAAAACTGAATTGCCTGGCATCCATCATTTCTTCATCATTGTGCAGTGCCTGCAGTCCCAATAGGTGTGTGTCACCACTGTTCGATTTTGGCACTGTTGTTTCAGCTCTAGTGGGTAATCTGTGTTCCCCGCCCCTTGTAAAGTCCACCTTTTGGACTGATACAACACAGAATAAGACCACTCCATCCATTGTGCCTGTCTGTCTCTGTGAAAGAGTTATCCAGTTAGTCCCAGTCTCCTGTTGTTTCTCCACAATCCTGCAAATTTGCCTTTTTGAGAATCTATACAATTTTTCTTGGAAAGTTATTGTTGAATCAGCTTCCACTGTCCCTCCATGAATTCTAAATTGTCATGGCCCATTGTGAGAAAACAATGGCTTAGTCTAAGGTGCCTAGGCTGACAAACCAGAGATTCAGACTATGAAGACTTTCAAATTCTACTGTGGAATAGGCAGAATTAAAAGTAAGCATACAAAAATCTGGAATTGAAATTTAGTCTTAGTTATCCTGAGTGTGAAACTATCAGTTGTTGTAAAAACACATCAGGTTCCCTCATTTCAGTTAGAGAAGAAAATCTGCCTTACCTGGCCAGAACCTACATATGACTCTAGACCCACATTCTTAAACACTCTCTGAAATGGTTTAGCAAATCACTTGAGAGTTGAAGAAGGGTCATGTTGAACTTTAAACGCTAACTTTGATTCTCTCTCCACAGATGCTGTCAGACCTGCTGAGTTTCTCCAGCATTTGCTGTTTTTATTTCACTAATAAATCACTCCATTGCCAGGCAACAAATGCTGGCTGGTTTTGCTGGCAATACAAATATTTCCTTAAAGAATCAATCTTAAAAAAAAAGATAAATCATCTCCCTTAGATACAAACAGGCCTTCTGAATCATTAATGTTCCTTCACAACTTTGGAAGAAAAAGGAATGGAATGCATTAAGAGATAAGTCAAGTTAGTCTGCAAAAAAATAGTAATAATATTATGTGGGAATAAACAGGAATAGTTTTCTTGAAGCAGCATAAGGGCAATAAGAGAGAATGGTCTCAGTCTATAATGCAAAATTAACAGGTTCAGACTTCTCAAGTTTGTTTCATGAAAATAAATGTATCAAAATACTAATTTAGCTTTATTTTGCAGTTAGCTGACTTAAAGAAAGAAAATGAATTGCTTTCATCATTTTCTACTTATTAATGCCATAATCAGCCACATTGTTTTGTTGTACATCTGATGTCTTTTAATGCTGCAGTACAAACAGGAATTTATTTCAAGGTTTCATTCAAAATAGGAACACGATAATTTAATCACGAGTTTATAGCACCACCAACATGTCAGATGTTGAAGCTGCCTGTTCAGAACATCTTTATCACCTAGGCAACAGGCATCCACGTAGCCTGAGCTCCAGAGAATAGACTATTCTGTTCTCAAGCTCAAGTCATTATGGAAATTGAACAATTGCAACTCTTTTCAAACAGCAATGAAGTTTCTGAAAGTAAAGGCAAGAAATTAAATTGTAAAGTTTTATACTTTCAAAAATCATGCAGCAGCACTACTGAAATTCACAACTGCTTATGAGATGACTTCACGACATTGGCATTACAGTCAGAGGCATGGAGCATAAATCCCAAGCAATCATAATAAGTTTGTGAGAAGAAGTGTGACGATTCAAAGTAATAGAATATGCTTTGAGGTTTGGAATAATAGATTCAATTCTTATTTGTATACTATAACATGGATATTAGAATCAGGGCAAACAGGAGTAACCAAACTGAAACATATTTGAATGGGATTAGACCTGAGCGGAAAGGCCAAGGAACTGGAGATTGTTACTCTGGAGAAATGCATGAAGAGAATTTTGCAGATTCTGACAGATCAAATCCTAATAATACATATTCCACAATACACCCAACGTAGAGGCAAATGGAAGGGATGCCAGACAGTTGAGGATACACCAAGGCACATGGTACAACTACTGGTACTCCCACAATGATATCCTTAGGTAACGTGTCCTAACATCTACTAGTCAGAGGTGTCATGTTGGCAAAGGGTTAGTTAGTAACACAATGTGTAGGGATATTGTTAATTGCTTTTGGGAGCTTAAAGCAAATAAGGGCTGAAGATAAGGTTAGTACCAACTGCTAACATTTACGTTGCATATCGGCATGTGGTAGAGCAGGGCCAACTTCCCAACTGAGGGGGCTAGATCCTGTTATATTCTCTGACAACTTTCCTCACTATCTGCAACTCCACCAATTTTCATGCTGTCCACATAATCCGACAACTGCCATTTTCAACCGAAACATGTATATGCATTACCATCAAATGAGGTCTGAACACTGATCCTTGTTGAACACCAATGGTCACAGACCTCCAATCAAACAAATACCCCTCTGCAATTACTCTCTGTCTTCTAACACCAAGCCCATTTTATATCTAACTTATCAATTCAATATGGATCTCATCTGACTTAATCTTCTGGACCAAAGCAGACCTTGTCAACTGCTTTAATTAAGTCCATGTAGACAACATCCAGTGCCTTACCCTAATCAATCATCTTCATCACTTCTTCAAAACAATCAATCAAATTTGTGAGACAAAACCTCCATGGTACATAGTCATAATGACTATCCCTAATAGTCATTCCTAAGTCCATTTCTTTTTCCAAATGCATGTCATTTCTGTCCCGAAGAATCTTCTCCAATAAATTCCCTACCATTGATATAAGGTTTACTAGCCTACAATTTCCTGGATTATCCCTGTTACCCTTCATAAACAAAGGAATAACATTGGCTATTCTCCAGTCTTCTGAGACCTTACTTATGGCTAAAGATCTCTGTCAAAGCCCTAGCAATCTCTTCCCTTGTCTCCCTCAGTATTCTAGGATAGATCTCATCAGGCCTTGGAGACGTAGCTATCTTAATGTTTTTCAACACACCAAACATATCCTCCTTCTTAATATCAACACCACCTAGAATATCAATATATCCCCGCCCTAATCTTACCATCCTCCATATCTTTCTTCTTGGTGCTTATTGGGAAGTGATGCCCCAGTGCTATTATTGTTAGACTATTAATTCGAGGCCTCAGGTTATGTTCTGGGGATCTGTGATCGAATCTTGCCATGTCAGATGGTGGAATTTGAATTCAATAGAAGTCTGAAATTAAAAGTCCAATGATGACCATGAAGCCATTGTCAATTGTCAGCAAAGGAAAAAAATGATCTAGTTCATTAATATCTTTTGGGAAGGAAACTGCCATCCTTACCTGCTCTGACCCACATGTGACTCCAGACCCACAGCAATGCAGTTGGCTCTTTACTACCCCCTGGCAGTTCATGTTGTTAACTAATTATAGCAATGAATGCTGGTAGTAGGGTTTTGCAGCCCAAAACTAGAGGGCATAGGTTGAAAGAGAGAGGGAAATGATTTAAAATGGACCTATGGGGCAACGTTTTTAAAACAGAGGATGGAACTGCCAGAGGAAGTGGTAGATGTGGGTACAATTACAACATTTAAAATACATTTGGATAGGTACATGGGTAGGAAAGGTTAAGAGGGGTAAGAACCAAATGCAGGAAAATGGGGCTTGTTCAGTTTAGGAAACCAAGTCAACACAGACAAGTTGGGCCAAAGGACCTGTTTCCATTCTGTATGACTATATGACTCTGTAAGGAGTGGCAGATAAACACAGAAATGAGGAGCGTTCCCTTATTATTTTACAACTTACATTCTCAGCTCAGTTTCCATCGAAAGAGAAACATATTGCATCATCCTTAAAGTATTGGTTCATTCCCATCATGCTTTGGGAAAGTGCTTATGGCTAAATTTGTCTATCCTAAGCTATTAGTATGCATTAAAATGTCAATCATAATCAATTGCCTCACATTAAAACATAGGAACTGCTAACAGAAAAACATCCAAAGTCCATCTAGTACATCTTGTACCACTCTGGTCATCATCACCAATTCAACAACAATCCGGTTGTCAACTAATTATGTTAGTTTATTTTATCAAACAATCTTCCACAGATTCAGACATGGCACAAAGAAACCCTATTGGTAAAATGTTTTAGGAATCACAGGTCTAAAGTCACTTTGTTCCTCTCATGAATGCTACAATGATCTGCCTCTGCTTCCTTCAAAAGTATAAAATATGCCATTTCCCAATATCTTTCAGTTTTGAAGTGAAGTCATATTGGACTTGAACCATTAATTTTGTTTCTCTCACCACAGATTCTGCCAGACCTGTCAAGTTTCTCCAACAATTTCGCTTTTAGTTTCAGGTTCCCAGCATCTGCAGGGCTTTGTTATATTGTTTTTTCAGAGAGAGAAATGCAGTTGGCTTCAGGCTAGTTACTGTAACCAGGTGGAGAGTGACGTTGCAGGGAAAAATTACAGCATTTTTTATGAGTAGAAAGAAAGGACTTCAGAACAACATGATCCATATTTTTCTCATAGGCCCACAGAATGATTCCAGTGCCATATGATCCCACCACGGATTTTTAAGGGTTATCTAAAGATCCAAAATTCTGATCTTTTTATCAGATAGTGCTGAGCAGGACACTCCCTTGGGGGAGTGTTCAGCAGTAAACCATTCATATTTTTATGGACAAGACCAAACCCCCTCAAAATCTATTAAGAAGATACCCAAGACTCCAACTTATTCTTATTGTCAAAGGCAAGTGTAAGACATTGTGTCCCAGATGCAATTTGATTGATCAAGCTACCAAGTTTGAAGCAAACCCTACTTTATTCAAACACTATAGATAAAATTTTAAAAAATGAATTGGAATAACTTAACTCAAATGGAATGGTTAACAGAATGAAAGATTACTTAACTACTAAACAGCAACTGTTCCAGTATAATAACATACTATAGATACACCCTTGGCAAAGGCAAATTCAGTAAAATAGATTGTTTCCCAGGTGATTCTTGAGTCCAGCAGGAAATAACACCAAGACAAAACTCTCAGAGAGAGAAAGAACTCAAACATTTTCCTGTAGCAGGGATAGATGTATTGCAGCTTCCAAACCCCAACAGCTGCTGCAAGTTAAACTAACATCCTGGTTCTGTGGGAGTTTGACTCCACCCATTTGTGCTGCTTCTATTGTTCTGACCTTTAAACAAAGACCTCAAGGCCTCACAAGTGGTTAACTTCATTGGCTTTGAGCACACTGCTCAATACCTCTGCCTCAACCTCTCTACATTAAAAAAAGAGCAAAATACATCTCTTAAAGCCATAGTATCATCATAATGTACTTTCAGAATTCAAATGACCCCAATTTGCACTTATTTGTGATGCTGTCTAAGAAAGAATACAAAAATACAATTACTGAATTCATTAAAACTTACTTCCTTATCCTTATGTAATGCATGAAATTTTAACTGACTTGACATCCAATCCTTTTCAAAGAGTTATAATCTGACTCTTATCTTTACTTTTCCAGTCATCTCTCCTGGCTAGTAGTTATCCTATATCATAAAACATGACCTGCTTGTTATGATGTTGCCAACTGTTGGATCGTGTTATGCTCAAGTTAATTGGCACATTTCCTACATTGCAATGTAGATTGAAGTTTAAATATAGATCATTGTGTTGTGGAACAAGCCAGAGTTTATAAAATAAATAATAAAAGAAAAGTAACTTTCTTACATTGGATGAGGTCTGACTCCAGTACAAACCTGCTCGATCTCTGGATAATAAATGAAATGAGCATAGCTTTCAAACACAAAGCCATTTAATCAATATATTTTGGTTTTATGTTTGTTATTTACTGTCATAGTTATCACATCTTCCCAAACTGTCATCCTTCCAGAACACCAGCTATCCCTGTCACTGTTTTATCTTCAATTGTATAGGAATTTAAATAGGAAACTGGGAACTTGGTTGGACATTTCAATCAAATAACAGCAATTTTGACAATTGGTGCTTTCTCAATATTGTGCTAGATTATATATCTCCAGCCTTTCTGTAGGTTGGGGCACAATGGAACACCTAGCTGAGAGTCTACCACATCCCACACGATTTACAAATACATTTAATTATTATACTTTGTATCACATCAATTCTTACTTAAGTTCATCATGAATTAAAGAAGGAAAATACAAGTCGTGGTTAAAATATTCCCACAGGATTAAGAAACAACTAATGTATTTCTTTCAGGATTTAGATTACTTACAGTGTGGAAACAGGGCCTTCAGCCCAACAAATCCACACCGATCCTCTGAAGAGTAACCCACCCAGACTCATTCCCCTATATTTACCCCTTCACCTAACACTACAGGCAACTTAGCATAACTAATTCACCTAACATGCACGTTTTTTTGAACTGTGGAAGGAAACCGGAGCACATCCACGCAGACACGGGGGGAATGTGCAAACTCCACACAGACAGTTGCCTGAGGCGGGAATTGAACCCAGGTCTCTAGTGCTGTGAGGCTTGAGTGCTAACCATTGTGCCACTATGCCACCCCAAAATGTATGCTGGGTTCTCAGCTCTGCATGATATTTATCAATGTCTTGAATGAAAGAATGGAGAACCTTGTATCCAAATAACCAGATAACATTAAGTTAGGAGGCACAGTCCATGTAATTATCATGGATTAACTCATACCCTCTAGGGTGCTGCTGGAAACAGAATTTCAGGACATGATGCAAAGGGCCAACAATATATGTCCAAGTCAGGATGATGTGTAGCTCAGGAAACAGCTTGCAGGCAGTGGCATTACCTTGAATTTACTACCAATTTATAGAACCCGTAGTAGAAGCTATTCTGTAGGACAGAGAGTAAACCAGAAGATAACGAGGACATATAAAAAAAGATAGTTATAATGTTAATTTTGACAAAAGACTTGATATGGGTGCCTTAATTCTTCATGTCACAATTACTCAGAAAACCTGACAGGAAAGGAATGTCATGTATTGTTGAGCACCAGAAAAAAACGTACTTGTGGTGTATATAGTGTAGTCCCATACTGGGACAGACAGTTCTGCAGATCTATTCCTGGGACTGCTTTATAAAGGTAATGAGTTCCAGTTGGGCAGGCCATTGTTTGTTACCAAAGGAACTTATACTCAATGAGTCCACATGGCAACTGATTAGTGATTTACAATGGCCCATGTCAGGGTTATCAACATGAAAATCGGGAACTTCAAATTCCAAAGATAGTCATGAAAATGAATTATAGACTGTGCGCAGAAAGGTTTCCCAGACTTTTATGTTGTTGATTCAAAGATCTTCAAAGTTTGGGAGAAGATTTGTAGCTCGGGTGCTCGTTGTTGTGGTTCTGTTCCACCCGAGCTGGAAATTTTTGTTGCAAACGTTTCGTCCCCTGTCTAGGTGACATCCTCAGTGCTTGGGAGCCTCCTGTGAAGCGCTTCTGTGGTGTTTCCTCCGGTGTTTATAGTGGCCTGTCCCTGCCGCTTCCGGTTGTCAATATACCGGCCACTACAGCACACAGCTGAAACTGACAACCGGAAGCGGCAGCGACAGACCATAATAAATGCCGGAGGAAACACTACAGAAGCGCTTCACAGGAGGCTCCAAAGCACTGAGGATGTCACCTAGACAGGGGACGAAACGTTTGCAACAAAAATTTCCAGCTCGGCGAACAGAACCACAACATTCAAAGATCTGTTAATGTGAAATAAAGCAGGTTTAATAAATGATCTCAGTGGAAAAAGATCCCGGAGGGAACAGTAACATAACATGGTAGAATGTAACATTCAGTTTGAGACTGAGGAACCTTAATCAGGTTAATTATACAGGGATGAGGGCAGAATTGGTTGGAGTGGAAGAGAAAGACATTTATTAGAAAAGACAGTTGAGGAACAATTTCAGACATTTGAGAAAATAATGCATGACTCAAAACAAAAATATGCCAGAGAATCCCTGTGGAGTGGCGACAGGCCATTCAACCCATTGAGTCTACACTGACCTTCGAAAACCACACCAACTCCCTACCCTATAATCTCATGTTTTTCATAGCTAACCTACCTAGCCTACACATCTCTGGACAATTTAACATGGCTAATCCACTTCCATTGTGGGAGGAAACCAGAGCTCCTGGAGGAAAACCACACAGACATGGGGAGAATGTGCAAACTCTACACACAGTCGCCCAAGGGTGGAATCAACACCCAGCTCCCTGGAGCTGTGAGGCAGCAGCACTGAGCAACCGCACTGGCTCACCATCTGAGCGAATTGGAATGCTGCAACTGTAACATGTTTATTCAAAAAAGGAGGGAAATATAAAACAGGTAACAAAATGCCAGTTAGGTTAATATCTGCCCTTGAAAAAATGTTAGTTTCCATTATAAAGGGATGTGATAGTACAGCATTTAGAAAGACATAATATAATTTTTGTCCAGTGTCTGCAGGAGGGCTTCCTGACACAGTATGTAGACAGGCCAACAAGGGACAAAGCCACATTAGATTTGGTACTGGGTAATGAGTCCGACCAAGTGTTAGACTTGGAAGTAGGTGAGCACTTTGGTGATAGCGATCACAATTCTGTTATGTTTACTTTAGTGATAGAAAGGGATAGGTGTGTACCACTGGGCAAGAGTTACACCTGGGGGAAAGGCAATTACGATGCGATTAGGCAAGATTTAGGAAGCATAGGATGGGGAAGGAAACTGCAGGGGATGGGCACATTAGAAATGTGGAGCTTATTCAAGGAAAAGCTCCTGTGTTTCCTAGATAAGTATGTACCTGTCACGCAGGGAGGAAGCTGTAGAACGCAGGAGCCGTGGTTTATGAAAGAAGTGGAATCTCTGGTCAAGAGGAAAAGAAGGCTTATGTTAGGTTGAGATGTGAAGGCTCAGTTAGGGTGGGAAGTTGTGTGTGGAGTCAGAAGAGATAGGGGAATTACTTAATGAATATTTTTCAACAGTATTCACTCTAAAAAATGACAATGTTGTCGAAGAGAATACTGACATACAGGCTACTAGACTAAATGGGATTGAGGTTCACAAGGAAGAGGTATTAGAAATCCTGCAGAGTTTGAAAATAGATAAGTCCCCTGGGCCAGATGGGATTTATCCTAGGATCCTCTGGGAAGCCAGGGCGGAGATTACCGAGCCTTTGGCATTGATCTTTAAATCGTCATTGTTTACAGGAATAGTGCCAGGAGACTGGTGGATAGAAAATGTGGTTCCCCTGTTCAAGAAGGGGAGTAGAGACAACCCTGGAAATTATAGACCAGTGAGCCTTACTTCAGTTGTTGGTAGAGTGTTGGAAAAGGTTATAAGAGATAGGATTTATAATCATCTAGAAAAAAATCATTTGATTAGGGATAGTCAGCACGGTTTTGTGAAGGGTAGGTCGTGCCTCACAAACCTTATTGAGTTCTTTGAGAAGGTGACCAAACAGGTAGATGAGAGTAAACCGGTTGATGTGGCATATATGGATTTCAGCAAGGCATTCAATAAGATTGCCCACAGTAGGCTATTGTAAAAAATGCGGAGGAATGGGATTGTGGGAGATATAGCAGTTTGGATCAGTAATTGGCTTGCTGAAAGAAGACAGAGGGTGGTGGTTGATGGGAAATGTTTATCCTGGAGTCTAGTTACTAGTGGTGTACCACAAGGGTCGGTGTTGGGTCCACTGCTGTTTGTCATTTTTATAAACGACCTGGATGAGGGCGTAGAAGGGTGGGTTAGTAAATTTTCAGATGACACTAAGGTCAGTGGAGTTGTGGATAGTGATGAAGGATGTTGTAGGTTACAGAGAGACATAGATAAGCTGCAAAGATGGGCTGAGAGGTGGCAAATGGAGTTTAATGCGGACAAGTGTGAAGTGATTCACTTTGGTTGGAGTAATTGGAATGCAAAATACTGAGCTAATGGTAAGACTCTTGGTAGTGTAGATGAGCAGAGAGATCTCTGTGTCCATGTACACAGATCCTTGAAAGTTGCCACCCAGGTTGACAGGGTTGTTAAGAAGGCATACAGTGTTTAAGCTTTTATTAATAGAGGGATCGAGCTCGGGAACCATGAGGTTATGCTACAACTGTACAAAGCTCTGGTGCGGCCGCACTTGGAGTATTGTGTACAGTTCTGGTCACTGCATTATCAGAAGGATGTGGAAGCTTTGGAAAGGGTGCAAAGGAAATTTACTGGGATGTTGCCTGTTATGGAGAGAAGGTCTTATGAGGAAAGGCTGAGGGACTTGAGGCTGTTTTCGTTAGAGAGAAGAAGATTGAGAGGTGACTTATAGAGACATATAAGACAATCAGAGGGTTAGATAGGGTGGACAGAGAGAGCCTTTTTCCAAGTATTGTGACGGCGAGCATGAGGAGGCATAGCTTTAAACTGAGGGGTGATAGGTATAGGATCGATGTCAGAGGTAGTTTCTTCACTCAGAGAGTAGTAAGGATATGGAATGTTTTGCCTGCAACTGTAGTAGATTTGCCAACTTTAAATACATTTAAGTTGTCATTAGACAAGCATATGGAATAGTGTAGGTTAGATGGGCTTCAGATTGGTATGACAGGTTGGCGCAACATCGAGGGCCGAAGGGCCTGTACTGTGCTGTAATAATCTATGTTCTATGTTCTATAAGCAAGCAGAGATAGTAATGACTGCAGATATGGAAGTCAGAGTCAATAAAATGTGGAGCTGGAATGGCACGGCAAGTCAGGCAGCACTGGAGGAGCAGGAAAGTCAACGTTTCATTCTGATGAAGGGTCCTGACCTGAAATGTTGACTTTCCTGCTCCTTCAATGCTGCCTGACTTGCTGCTACTTTCCATCTCCACATTTTATCGATATAAACAAACAGAGGCTGCATGGTTTCATAAAGATGAAATCATATCTGAGAAATTGATTACAGTTCTTTGAGGATACAACAAGAAGGGTATTAATACTTGTACCACATTTGGAATTCCAAAAGGCTTTTGATAAGGCATCACAATTAATAACTCGGATTTCACCAGTTTCCTCATTTCCCCTCCCCCCACCTTGTCTCAGTCAAATCCATCGAATTCAGCACCACCTTCCTAACCTGCAATCTTCTTCCTGACCTCTCCGCCCCCACCCCAGTCTGACCTATCACCCTCACCTTGACCTCTTTCCACCTATCACATTTCCGACACCCCTCCCCCAAGTCCCTCCTCCCTACCTTTTATCTTAGCCTGCTGGACAAACTTTCCTCATTCCTGAAGAAGGGCTTATGCCCGAAACGTCACTTCTCCTGTTCCCTGGATGCTGCCTGACCTGCTGCGCTTTTCCAGCAACACATTTTCAGCTCTGATCTCCAGCATCTGCAGACCTCACTTTCTCATCACAATTAATAAGGCAAGAGTCTATGATTTTGGGGGTCATGAGTTAGCACAGATAGAGAATTGACGAATAGATGATAGAGAGTAGAGATAAGCGGAACATTTTCAGGATGGAAACCTGTAACTAGTGGAGTGACACATGGATCATTGCTGAACCCACAGTTAATTACAATATATATTCATGGCTTAGATCAGGAAAATGAATATGCTATTATCAGGGACTAATATACTGGCAGGGAAATTTTCTAGAGCTGCTCGGGAGGATTTAAACTAGTAAGGTGGGGTGGGGGTGGGGGTGGGGGTGGGGGTGGGGGTGGGGTGGGACCCAAGGAGATAGTGAGGAAAGAGATCAATCTGAGACTGGTACAGTTGAGAACAGAAGCGAGTTAAACAGTCAGGGCAGGCAGGGACAAGGTAGGACTAATAAATTAAACTGCATTTATTTCAATGCAAGGGACTTAACAGGGAAGGCAGATGAACTCAGAGCATGGTTAGGAACATGGGATTGGGATATCGTAACACTTACAGAAACATGGCTCAGGGATGGACAGGACTGACAGCTTAATATTCCAGGATACAAATGCGACAGGGAGGATAGAAAGCAAGGTAGGAGAGAAGGGGGCATGGCATTTTTGATAAGGGATAGCATTACAGCTGTGCTAAGGGAGGATATTCCCAGAAATACATCCAGGGAAGTTATTTGGGTGGAACTGAGAAATAAGAAAGGGATGATCACCTTATTGGGATTGTATTATAGACCCCCCAATAGTCAGAGGGAAATTGAGAAACAAACTTGTAAGGAGATCTCAGCTATCTGTAAGAGTAATAGGGTAGTTATGGTAGGGGATTTTAACTTTCCAAATATAGACTGGGACTGCCATAGTGTTAAGGGTTTAGCTGGAGAGGAATTTGTTAAGTGTGTACAAGACAATTTTCTGATTCAGTATGTGGATGCACCGACTAGAGAAGGTGCAAAACTTAATGTACTCTTGGGAAATAAGGCAGGGCAGGTGACTGAGGTGTCACTTTGGGGCCAGTGACCATAATTCTATTAGATTTAAAATAATTATGGAAAAGGATAGACCACATCTATAAGTTGAAGTTCTAAATTGGAGATAGGCCAATTTTGACGGTATTAGGCAAGAACTTTCAAAAGTTGATTGGGGGCAGATGATCGCAGGTAAAGGGACGGCTGGAAAATGGGAAGCCTTCAGAAATGAGATTATGAGAATCCAGAGAAAGTATATTCCTGTCAGGGTGAAAGGAAAGGCTGGCAGGTATAGGGAATGCTTGATGAGTAAAGAAATTGAGGGTTTGGTTAAGAAAAAGAAGAAAGCATATGTAAGGTACAGACAGGATAGATCGAGTGAATCCTAAGAAGAGTAGAAAGGAAGTCGGAGTATATTTAAAAGAGAAATCAGGAGGGGTAAAAGGGGACATGAGATAGCTTTGGCAAATATGTATTTGGAAAGGTAAGGACTGATTAGGATAGTCAACATGGCTTTGTGCGTGGGAAATCATGTCTCACAAACTAGCTTGAGTCTTTTGAGGAAATAACAAAGAGGATTGATGAGGGCAGCTTGGTAGATGTGATCTATTTGGACTTCAGTAAGGCGTTCGACAAGGTTCCCCATGAGAGACTGATTAGCAAGGAGAATCCAAAGAGTTTTTACAAATACATTAAGGACAAAAGGGTAACTAGGGAGAGAATAGGGCCCCTCAAAGGTCAGCTAGGTAAAAACAAGGATGCAGATGCTGGAAACCAGAGTCTAGATTAGAGTGGTGCTGGAAAAGCACCTTGAAGAAGTTTTCCTCCTCCCTCTACAAGAATCTCAGTGAGTCTCTCTCTCACTGCAACCCCCAGGTAATTTCCTCTGCCCTGAAGCTCTTCAACCATGTCCTGAAACAGACTCGCTACCACAGCCACATTTGCGATTTTCTGCTCCTCGGATGCTGCCTGACCTGCTGTGCTTTTCCAGTACCACTCTAATCAACAAGGCGGCCTTTGTGTGGAGCCGCAGAAAATGGGGGAGATACTAAATGAGTATTTTGCATCAGTATTTACTGTGGAAAAGGATATGGAAGATATAGACTGTAGGGAAATAGATGGTGACATCATGCAAAATATCCATATTATAGAGGAGGAAGTGCTTGAAATGAGTAAAGCTGTTTAAATCCCCAGGACCTGATCAGGTGTACCCGAGAACTCTGTGGGAAGCTAGAGAAGTGATTGCTGGGCCTCTTGCTGAGATATTTGTATCATCGATAGTCACAGGTGTGGTGCCGGGAGACTGGAGGTTGATTAACGTGGTGTCACTGTTTAAGAAGGGCGGTAAGGACAAGCCAGGGAACTATAGACCAGTGAGCCTGATGTCGGTTATGGGCAAGTTATTGGAGGGAATCCTGAGGGACAAGATGTATATGTATTTGGAAAGGTAAGGACTGATTAGGATAGTCAACATGGCTTTGTGCGTGGGAAATCATGTCTCACAAACTAGCTTGAGTCTTTTGAGGAAATAACAAAGAGGATTGATGAGGGCAGCTTGGTAGATGTGATCTATTTGGACTTCAGTAAGGCGTTCGACAAGGTTCCCCATGAGAGACTGATTAGCAAGGTTAGATCTCATGGAATACAGGGAGAACTAGCCATTTGGATATAGAACTGGCTCAAAAGTAGAAGACAGAGGTTGGTGGTGGATGGTTGTTTTTCAGACTGGAGGCCTGTGACCAGTGGAGTGCCACAAGGTTCGGTGCTGGGTCCTCTACTTTTTGTCATTTACATAAATGATTTGGATGTGAGCATAAGAGGTACAGTTAGTAAGTTTGCAGATGACACCAAAATTGGAGGTGTTGTGGACAGCGAAGAGGGTTACCTCAGATTACAACAGGACCTTGACCAGATGGGCCAATGGGCTGAGAAGTGGCAGATGGAGTTTAATTCAAATAAATGAGAGGTGCTGCATTTTGGGAAAGCAAATTTTAGCAGGACTTAATGGTAAAGCCCTAGGGAGTGTTGCTGAACAAAGAGACCTTGGAGTGCAGGTTCATAGCTCCTTGAAAGTGGAGTCGTAGGTAGATAGGATAGTGAAGAAGGCGTTTGGTATGCTTTCCTTTTTTGGTCAGAGTATTGAGTACAGGAGTTGGGAGGTCATGCTGTGGCTGTACAGGACATTAGTTAGGCCACTGTTGGAATATTGTGTGCAATTCTGGTCTATTTTCCTATCAGAGAGATGTTGTGAAACTTGAAAGAGTTCAGAAAAGATTTACAAGGATGTTGCCAGGGTTGGAGGATTTGAGCTCTAGGGAGAGGCTGAACAGGCTAGTACTGTTTTCCCTGGAATGTCGGAGGCTGAGGGGTGACCTTATAGAGGTTTACAAAATTATGAGGGGCATGGATAGGGTAAATAGGCAAAGTCTTTTCCCTGATGTGGGGGAGTCAACAACTAGAGGGCATAGATTCAGGGTGAGAGGGGATAGATATAAAAGGTACCTCCCGGGCAACTTTTTCACACAGAGGGTGGCACGTGTATAGAATGAGCTACCAGAGGAAGTGGTGGAGCCTGATACAATTGCAACATTTAAGAGGCATTTGGATGGGTATATGAATAGGAAGGGTTTGGAGGGATTATGGGCCGGATGCTGGCAGGTGTTACTAGATTGGGTTGGGATATCTGGTCGGCATGGATGGGTTGGACCGAAAGGTCTGCTTTCATGCTGTATATGCCTCTATGACTCTAAGTTTAAACATAGAAATAGCTGGGAAGGTAAGTGTCGAAGATGACACTAAGAATCTCGAGAGGGATTGAAACAGATTAAATGAGTTTTTAAAAAAACTTGTCAGCTGAAATATAATGTGGGAAAAAGTGAGGTTAAGCACTTTGGAAGAAAGAAGAGTTGAATATTATTTAATTGGAGAAAGCCTGCAGAAAGCTGTACAACAGAAATTTGAGGGTCCTCATGGTTGAATCACAAAAAAAGTTAGCATCTAAGGTAAGTGGGTAATTGAGAAGGAAAATGGAATCAAAAACAGAAATTGCTGGAAACATTCAAAAGGTGTGGAAGCATTTGTTGAGAGAAATCAGAGTTATCATTTCCGGTTCAATAGCCCTTCCTCATAAGGGAAAATGGAATGTTCGTTATTTCAAAGAGGATGAAAGAAGTTTGAATGTAGAGTGGTTTTGCTAAAACTACACAAGCCACTAGTATTTGTATTCTTGTAGTTGTGTATTCTTGACCACACCTGGAATAGCATGAACACTTTTGGTCCCCTTAACAAAGGGAACATATACTGGCACTGGAGGCAATCCTGAAAACATTCACTGTTTTGATTCTAGGTGTAGAGGGATTTTCTGGTGAGGTGAGGATGAGTAGATTAGGCCTACACTCATATCAAAAATGAGAGGCAACCTTATTGGAAACATAAGATTCCGCGGGGCTCACCAGAATAGATGCAAATAGGTTGCTTTCTCTTGTGGGGGAGTCTCAAACCAGAGAACATAAGGGGTCATCAATTTAACACTGAGATAAAGTGGAACTTCTCAGTCAGAGGGAAGTAATTCTTTGGAATTCATTACCACAGCTGGCTTTTTGAGAGTGAGCTCATACGTGTATTCAAGGCTGAAATAAATTTTTAGTCAGTGAAGGTATCAAGGATGTATGGGAAAAAAAAGCCGGCAAAATGGAGCCGAGGACAATCGGATTAGCTTCAATTAGATTCAAGATCTCATTGAATGTCAAAGTAGACATGATGGGCTGCTTGACCTACTTCTGCTCCCATGTTGTATGGTCTAAGTTTCTCTTTTGGAAGCGACTAATGAAGGAGCTTTGAGAGCCATTAATGCACCTTGTAGGCAGTATATACTGCTGGCACTGCTGTACTTTAGTGCTGGAGGGAGTGAATATTGAAGATAGTGAATAAGTTGCTACTCAAGTGGGGCTGCTTTATAAGAACATAAGGCCTCGGAGCAGGAGTAGGCAATTCAGTCTCAATACATCCTCCAACTCCAATTTCTTGCCCATAAATTTTTGAACCATTACTCATTAAAAATCTATCTACTTCCTCCTTACATTTATTCAGTGTCCCAGTATCTAACACATAGGAGGTTAATGAATTCCACAGATTCACAACCCTTTGAAAGAAGCAGTTCCTCCTTATCTCTCTTTTCATTCTGCCATCACTTAGCCTAAAACTATGACCTTCCATTATTGTCAATTGCTCAACAAGTGAAAACATCTGCTCTATGTCTACTATGTCAATCCCTTTTAACATCTTACATGACTTAATTAGATCTTCTCTCATTCTTCTAATCTCTCATGTGTTCAAGTCTAAATTGCTCAATCTTTACTTATTAGACAAACCCTTTCGTCCATGTTTGGACCTCTTCTCAGCTATATTCAATAAATATATATTGTTGCTATCACTGCAGAGAAATGATAGGCCCAGCTGGAGAAATTCAGAACAAAAGGTAATAATGTGATAATTTGCATCTAGTCATTGAAGAGTGTGATCAGAAGACATTGCTTTGGTGGGTGGCACAGTGGTTAGCACTGCTGCCTCGCAGCGCCAGAGACCCGGGTTCAATTCCCGCCTCAGGCGACTGACTGTGTGGAGTTTGCACATTCTCCCCGTGTCTGCGTGGGTTTCCTCCGGGTGCTCCGGTTTCCTCCCACACTCCAAAGATGTGCAAGTCAGGTGAATTGGCCATGTTAAATTGCCCGTAGTGTTAGGTAAAGGGGTAAATGTAGGGGTAAATGTAGGGGTATGGGTGGGTTACGCTTCGGCGGGTCGGTGTGGAGTTGTTGGGCCGAAGGGCCTGTTTCCACACTGTAAGTAATCTAATCTAATCTAATCTAAAAAGATAAAATAGAACTTACACTCCTATTAAGCTGTGCATGTTAAGGCTTTCTGATAAGCATAGCTATGCATTTCTGATATAATTCTCTCCTGTACCTTTTCAGTACCTCAGTGCGCTGATTAACACATGGAAATTCAAACTGCATGCAGCAACTATATGTGATGTACACAAGATTCAATACAAGTTTTGCATAACTTACTGTCTTTTCACAATAAAATGTCTTTTTTTTAAAATAGTGTTGCAATTTGTGATGGCACCATCTTTAGTGATCAATATATTTGTAGTCCAATGTTACCTCCCTAATCCTTTTGCCAGAATGTATTACCTCTTATTTATCTGAACTTAAAATTGAATTTTAAACTAAAATTTTATTTGCCAAGTTTTTGTCTGTTCTGTAAGATTGTTTATGTGGCCTTAGTTACCAGGCACTTAACAAGGTTTACTTTACAATGTGTAAATCCTTGCCACATTTTAGCTTCAAAACTTTCTAAACTCTGCAGTGTGTCAAGGAGAAAAAAATCTATGCGTCATTTTAACATGAGATGGTGCTGCTGTCACACTTTTCAAATCATGCAGATCTCCCTCCATTCCAGTGTGAAATGAACAGGCACCTTCAATGCTGATTGTCTGGTTGATAATGTTTGACTTGCAAACATTTACCAGAGTATTTTGATCTTAAGCTGCTCTGTCCTCTGAACTTGCGAGGCAACAGCTGCTGAGATTATTCAAAAATCGGGGAAGAGTTTTTTTCTGATTTTTTTTTTCTCTGTTGTTTTGCCTCTTCCAGGAGATTAAACACTTGAGCAGGATGGGGGTGTTTGGTAGCACTTGGGCTTCATATTCCAGGCAACACGAAAACTGGACAAGTTTGAAGCAGCTGTGGTCTTTTCCCGCTCATTTTCATCTTTGATCTATTTCTGCCAGATGGGTGGTCCAGCCGGCACTACACAAAATGACCAGCTGGGTTAAAGACTGTTGTTGGTATGAAACGGTTCAAGTTTATCCCTATATGTAAGTTCACACAAAACGATAAAACACAAAGATCTTGGTTTCTGTTAAAACAAATGTCTTGAAGTTTATCAACAACACTACCCATTTACATTGCTACAAAATCAGACATGTACATCATCTGGGTTCTGTGTTTTCTGATGTTGCCATATATTACGTACATGCACCTGACTGACTGCGCACATTATACTGATTCCATTACACTCAGAGCCAACAACTGACTACAAGCACCTTTTCTACTGCATTGTCACACTTTATGATGTTTTCTAACTATTTTCAAGACATAGAACCTACCCGATCTACAGTCTACGCCTTAATGTAACAGGAAATAAAGGTATCATCAACCCTGAAGCCTTCCGCCAATCCTCACTGCTGGTCATGAAAATCTCCTGATGGGAAAACTCTCCAAAAGCATTCTGTCTTCCTAGTACACTCTAACATTAAGATATTCCTCATAATTTATCTTCACGGCCAGGATTTTGATTTTAACTGTTGTAAAAGGGTCTCAGGACCTGGGACCAACCTTGTGTTGGTGTCACTGTGCTGTTCCCCACGAGGTGCAAATCGTACAGTGTGATTAGGGTGTGATTCTGGGGAAGCGTAATTCAACCCAAAACGTTAATGCTGATTTCCCTTCACAGATGCTGCCAGAGATACTGATTTCTACCTTTGTTTCTGATTTACAGCATCTGCAGTTGTTTCGGTTTTTAATTAGGGTGTACGCAAGGCAGCCAGCGAGATACACATGTAGAAAATAGTCTTAATAATGTAATAATTCAAAATAGAGTCTGTTATATCTCAGATTACGATATGTAGTAATATTTAGAATCAAGAGTGTGGTGCTGGAAAAGCACAGCAGGTCAGGCAGCATCCGAGCAGCAGGAAAATCGACGTTTCAGGCAAAAGCCCTTCATCAGGAATGAGGCTGGCAACTTTGGGAGTGGAGAGATAAATGGGAAGGGGGTAGGGTTGTGGGGAAAGTAGCTGAGAGTGCAATAGATGGATGGAGGTGGGGGTAAAGGTGATAGGTCGGAGAGGAGGGTGGAGTGGATAGGTGGGAAAGAAGATTGATAGGTAGGACAGGTCATGAGGACAGTGCTGAGCTGGAAGGTTGGAACTGGGGTAAGGTGGGAGGAGGGAAAATGAGGAAACTGGTGAAGTCCACATTGATGTTTTGGGGGTTGAAGTGTTCCAAGGCGTTCTTCCTCCAGGTGTCGAGTGGTGAGGGAGTGGTGATGAAGATGGCCCAAGACCTGCATGTCCTCAGCAGAGTGGGAGGGGGAGTTGAAGTGTTCGACCACGGGGTGGTGGGGTTGATTGGTGTGGGTGTCCCAGAGATGTTCTCTGAAGCGCTCTGTGAGTAGGCAACCTGTCACCCCAGTGTAGAGGAAACCGCATGGGGAGCAAGAGTAATATTTAGTGCTAATGCAAGAAACAGAATTCCCTGAAAAGCAGATTCTGGAGACAATTCTTGACCATCTTTTTGACCAGTCCGTCTTGAACCTGAATTCTTAGATGTGGGTATAAAAACTCATGACAGAATGCAACTCCTCACCGATACATAGCTCAGTGTTGAATTTTGTTTGATTGTGAAGCGCGTTGTAATGTTAATGGCCCACTACTTAATCCAATCTGGTGTCAATAAAAACACCCTGTTAAGTCAGTGAGACCAGTTATTTACTTAATTTTAAAATAAATTGCTTTACAAGCTGCAGGGTGAAATTTGCAGAATAACCACAAGTCGCAGAAAAGTGCTGTGACCTCTGTCAATAACATAGTTAGCAGTGTGCTGAAAAGATTCAATTAAAGGCACAGCTAGGCATCAGTTAGCTGTTTGTATTCTGCTGCCCAAGTGTCGGCTGATCATTTTCTTCCCCCCATGAGCTAAAATTGATCTCAATCGGATTTAGTTGTATTGATTACTCGGTTGATTCGAATTGTTTAATTTCTGCATCATGTTCTCTCATCTGTCACTTAATTGGCAAATCAGTAAAATCAAAACAGGTTATGGATGGTTGCGAGTGAACAATTAAGTTATAATGCAGGGCTTATGGATGTGATCTCAGCCTTGAAATTAAATTATGGCCTCTTATTCACTGTTCACTGGCAATCTGCTCCGACATAATTTCCATTCTTTTCTCCGCTGTCCTCATTTGCTACCCTCTCCTCCTCCTAGAGGCGCTGTTGCTCCATGCCTGCTCAATAACTTGTCCAGCTGCTGGAATTTGGAGAATGGTAAGGGCACCTAGTTACATATGGAAGTTGAGCAACATTGCTATCAGGCTGCAGTTCCACTGTGCGAAAGGACTATTTCAGAAGTCAGCAACTTACACTCACACATACACATTCTCTCTCACACACACACACTCACAAACATGCTGTTCTTACTTCTATGTTTCTTAACTGCATGTATGTGCACGGCAACTGAATTTACAGCTGACACTGTAGGAAAATCATTTCTAAGAGGTGGGAGAGAGCCTACCAAGGAATAGGTTGAATGAATACTCAAATATTTGGCAGATGGTATATAATGCCAAAAATGTGAGCTTGCGCATGTTGGCTAGAAGAACAGAGAAACAGTATCCTATATCATTTACAGGTCTTTCAAATACAGGTGCTCTGAAGCACAAGTCCCAAAAACAGCAAATGGATTATTGGTGCTTTTCGGAAGGGGATGGAATATTAAAGTAAGGAAGTTTTACTGCAGCTGTGCAGGACGTGGGTGAGATCACATCTGCAGTATTGTGTATGGTTTCACCCTCCCTACTTGATAAAGGGTTATCCTGTGACAAAATGGTGGACAGACTGGACCTGTACCAACTGAAGTTTAGAAGAATGAAAGGTGATCTTCTTGAAACTTCAGAAGGTCTCAGAAACTTATGAACTTCTACCAGGGCCAGACAGGGTAATGCAGGAAGGATGTTCCTGATGACTCTAGAACCAGGGTTGTGAATCTTTGGAATGCCAGTCAACTGTGAAAGTTCAGTCATTAATTAGGTTCAAGGCAACACAGTGGGGCTAGATTACCTGTATACTCTGCTGATCAGGGTCATGACACTGGCAATAGTATAGGACAATAGTGTTGAGGTAGATGATCAGCCATGATCTACAATAGTGGAACAAACTTAAATCTATATATTTCTGCATCTATGTTCATACATCTCCCACGGACCACTATTAAGGCCTATTTATGTATCATAATTGTAATAAATACACGATACACGTGACAATAAATAAATCAAATTAAATCAGTGCCTGTCTGTGTTTGCTTAGACTGCCCATCTCTTTTTTGCCTATACCCTTCTAACCTGTGATGTGACACCTCCTTAAATGTGGTACACATGTAATTCCCTATTGTACCTATTTATAAATAGATACCACATGTACCTATTTATGGCTACATCAACAGAAAACATAATGTCGGATTCTAATAATGTGCTCACTACTGACACACAGCTCTTCTTCACCACTAATCCAGGCTGCGTGGCCGCCCAGCAACATGAACGACACCATCTCAGATGAAGCATTGTCTGGACTCTAAAGTTTCAGTCATGAAGAGAGGTCAGACAGACTGGGGTTGTTTTCCTTACAATAGAGGGGACATAACTGAGAGGGTACATGATTGACGGAGATAAAATTGTGAGGGATATAGATAGCATAGACAAGAAGAAACATTTCCTTTGATGGAGGAATCAATAGATGGGCGCATAGATTTAAGATAAGGGGCAAAATGTTTAGAGGAGATGTGAGGAAAATCTTTTTCACCCAGAGGGTGGTGGGAATCTTGAACTCACTGCCTGTTAGCATGGTAGAGGTAGAAACATTCAAACCATTGAAGAAGTATTTGGCTGTGCACTGGCCAAGGCACGCAAGGTGATGGGTCAAGTGCTGGAACATGGGATCAGAATAGTTAGGTAGTTGTTTTTGACCAGTGTGGTTTCAATAAGCTTAAGGGCCTTTTTCTGTACTGTAGATTTCTATGACTCCATGAGATCCTATGATTTGATTAGCATCACATCGACCATCTTCGCCATTTACTCCATCCACCACTGAAGCACATGTTGCAATATGTACCATTTAAAAGATATAAGGGAGCAGTTTGAGAGCTCAAAAACAGTGCAAGAGGGGAGCAATCTGAGAGACTGCCAGCACTCTGAGATGGTAGTCTACTTTGAGGGCTGGTCTATCGAGTTGGCTTGCAATTTGTTATAGGGAGAAAAATGCTAATGAGTGATTACTAGTAAGTTTTTCTACCATTCAAATTGCTTTCAACACTCTGTAAAGTCAAAGGAATGGCAGATCAGTTCGGCCAAGTGGAGTACACAATGTGTAGTCTGTGTGAAGTCATTGGCGCACAATGTATTCCAGGCAAACACATCTGTTGAAGTGTCACCAGCTACACAGTCTTGAGCTACAGGGTTCGAAACTTAAGCTGTGGCTTGTATTGTTGTTGTGTTTTAGCAATGCAGGGAATTACGCGTGTAGCATGGCTCCGCCCCCACTCCCAGCTCCACACCCACACCAGATCCCAGCTCCCAGCCCTGCTGAGTTTTCACCATCCCTCCAGACCTTCCCCTCACTGAAGACAAATGATCAGTCCTCAGCAAAGGACTCACCTTCATCCCCCTCCGTACATGCATCAATGAATTTAATACACGCCGTGACATCGAACACTTCTTCCGCTGCCTCCGCCTCTGAGCTTACTTTAACAATCAGGACTCCCGCCCACCTTCCGAGGATCCCTTCGCCCACCTCCAACACACTCTATCCACCTGGACACCCCACGCTGGCCTATTACCTGCCCTCGACCTCTTCATTTCCAACTGCCGCCGGGACATTAACCGCCTCAACCTGTCTACCCCCCTCCCCCACTCCAACCTCTCACCCTCACAACGCGCAGCCCTCCAATCCCTCTGCTCCAATCCCGACCTCACCATCAAGCCAGCGGATAAAGGGGGCGCAGTGGTAGTCTGGCGCACTGACCTCTATACCGCTGAAGCCAAACGCCAACTCGAGGACACCTCTTCCTACCGCCCCCTCGACCATGACCCCACCCCCCCATCACCAAACCATCATCTCCCAAAACATACAGAACCTCATCACCTCAGGAGATCTCCCACCCACAGCTTCCAACCTCATAGTCCGGGAACCACGCATTGCCCGGTTCCACCTCCTTCCCAAGATCCACAAGCCTGACCACCCTGGCCGACCCATTGTCTCAGCATGCTCCTGCCCCACTGAACTCATCTCTACCTACCTCGACACTCTCCTATCCCTCCTAGTCCAGGAACTCCCCACATACATTCGAGACACCACCCACGTCCTCCACCTCCTCCAAGACTTCAGTTTCCCCGGCCCCCAATGCCTCATCTTCACCATAGATATCCAATCCCTCTACACCTCCATCCGCCATGATCAGGGCCTCCAAGCCCTCCATTTTTTCCTCTCCAGACGTTCCCAACAGTACCCTTCCAGCGACCTCTCATTCGATTGGCCGAACTGGTCCTCACCCTTAACAATTTCTCCTTCGAATCCTCCCACTTCCTCCAGACCAAAGGGGTAGCCATGGGCACCCGTATGGGCCCCAGCTATGCCTGTCTCTTTGTTGGCTATGTAGAACAGTCGATTTTTCGTAATTACACCGGCACCACTCCCCACCTCTTCCTCCGCTACATTGATGACTGCATTGGCGCCACCTCGTGCTCCCGCGAGGAGATTGAGCAATTCATCAACTTCACCAACACATTCCACCCTGACCTTAAATTTACCTGGACCATCTCTGACACCTCCCTCCCCTTCCTGGACCTCTCCATCTCCATTAATGACGACCGACTTGACACTGACATTTTTTACAAACCTACCGACTCCCACAGCTACCTGGATTACACCTCTTCCCAACCTACCTCTTGCAAAAATGCCATCCCATATTCCCAATTCCTCCGCCTCCGCCGTATCTGCTCCTAGGAGGACCAGTTCCACCACAGAACACACCAGATGACCTCCTTCTTTAGAGACCGCAATTTCCCTTCCCACGTGGTTAAAGATGCCCTCCAGTGCATCTCGTCCACAGCCTGCACCTCTGCCCTCAGACCCCACCCCTCCAACCGTAACAAGGACAGAACGCCCCTGGTGCTCACCTTCCACCCTACCAACCTTCGCATAAACTAAATCATCCACCGGCATTTCCGCCACCTCCAAAAAGACCCCACCACCAGGGATATATTTCCCTCCCCACCCCTTTCCACCTTCTGCAAAGACCGTTCCCTCTGTGACTACCTGGTCAGGTCCACACCCGCCTACAACCCACCCTCCCATCCTGCCACCGCAGGAACTGCAAAGCCTGCGCCCACACCTCCTCCCTCATCTCCATCCAAGGCCCTAAAGGAGCCTTCTACATCGATCAAAGTTTTACCTGCACATCCACTAATATCATTTATTGTATCCCTTAATCCCGATGCAGTCTCCTCTACATTGGGGAGACTGGATGCCTCCTAGCAGAGCGCTTTAGGGAACATCTCCGGGACACCCAAACCAATCGACCACACCGCCCCGTGGCCCAACATTTCAACTCCCCCTCCCACTCTGCCGAGGATATGGAGGTCCTGGGCCTCCTTCACCGCTGCTCCCTCACCACCAGACGCTTGCAGGAAGAACGCCTCATCTTCCACCTCGGAACACTTCAACCCCAGGGCATCCATGTGGACTTCAACAGTTTCCTCATTTCCCCTTCGCCCACCTCTCTCCAGTTCCAAACTTCTAGCTCAGCACTGTCCCCATGACTTGTCCTACCTGCCTATCTTCTTTTCTACCTATCCACTCCACCTTCCTCCCTGACCTATCACCTTCATCCCCTCCCCACTCACCTATTGTACTCTATGCTACTTTCTCCCCACCCCCACCCTCCTCTAGCTTATCTCTCCACCCTTCAGGCTCACTGCCTTTATTCCTGATGAAGGGCTTTTGCCCGAAACGTCGATTTCGAAGCTCCTTGGATGCTGCCTGAACTGCTGTGCTCTTCCAGCATCACTAATCCAGAAACTGGTTTCTAGCATCTGCAGTCATTGTTTTTACCTATATCTAGGGAGGCGTCACATCACAGGTTAGTACGGCATAGGCGACAAAGAGACGGGCAGTCTAAGCAAACCCAGGCAGGCACTGATTTGATTTGATTTATTTATTGTCACATGTATCATGTATTGATTATAAATGCAGTGAAAGGTATTGTTTAGTGTCCCCACTCTCTGGGACCATCTATAAGCACAGAAATAAACCAAAACACAGAATACAGAGACTGAAAAATAAAGCAATAGTGTTCATCTTATAGTTTTATCTCAATAAAGTTAGATGGTCTTTGGAACAGCTCCACAGCTAGCTCAGCTAAGGGCCTGGATCCAGGCTTCTCCAGCCTGATCCTTGAGTCCCTGCTGTTAAATTGATGGCATGCAGTACCCGCACTTCACCACAGTGCTGTCACTGGAACAGAGAGTCACCACGCTCCGTGCCATCTCGCCTCCACCCAACACAGCTGCCACCATGAGTTCACATACTGGGACCGAACTTTGCCACCTTCACTGACAGGCCCCCCGGCCTAGCCATGGACCTGAAGCCTCAGCTCGCCCTCCAAGTCCGGACTGGGGGATTCAGCCCAGGGCCTGCTTTTTGCTTGCCGGGAGATCTCAGGCTGGTGTAGAGCTGCATCGTCCTGGCGTTGCTGCTACCACTGCAGGCACCACCTCCTACCCAAACGTGTCCAACATTCCCTAAATCAGTCATGTTTGCTAATCATTATTCCACTTTGGACCCTGGTGAAGATGATGACTCCATGCAGTCAGAGACATGTCAGTGTCACCACTGATAGCTCAGCTCTAGGAGGTGGGAACTGCATACGGGATGGAGGATTCAATAGCCAGGCAATCAGACAGGTATTTCTGCAGTTGTCGACTCAAAGATGATACACTGCCTCCTCGGTGGGCAGTTTTTGTGTAGTGTTTATGGGACATCCTTCTGGGGGTGGGTAATCAGCCATATTGGCATTAAACTCTCAGGTAGGAATGGGGATGAAGTCCTGAAAGCAGATTTGAGGGAGGCAGGTAGGAGATTGAAGGGCTGAGTTGCTATAACAGTAGTCTTAGTATTACTCCAGTCCCGTATACTAGTGAGCATAGAAATAAAGATAATTCAATGATTGAAGATATGGTTGAGAAGTTAGTGTAGGAGGATGGACATCAGATTTCTGTGATGTTGGGACTGTTTCTGGCCTAGCTGGGACCTGTACAAGCTAGTTGAAACTTTATTGCTGGAACAGCACAGCAGGTCAGGCAGCATCCAGGGAACAGGAGATTCGACGTTTCGGGCACAGGCCCTTCCTGAAGAAGGGCCTGTGCCCGAAACGTCGAATCTCCTGTTCCCTGGATGCTGCCTGACCTGCTGTGCTGTTCCAGCAATAAAGTTTCAACTTTGATCTCCAGCATCTGCAGACCTCACTTTCTCCTGTACAAGCTAGACAGGTTCTGCTTCCAAACAGGGCCTGGATACTATTCTTATGGGGAGATTTGTTAGATTTAAAATGGAAATATATAAAATAAGAACAGCAGTAGACCATTTGGACTTTCTAGCCCCCTGCTTCATTTAGTCTGATCATTGCTGGTCATCCAATCCAATAGCACATTGTCACTTTGCTCCCGTATCCCATGATCCCTTGAGAAACATTTGCTAGACAAAGATAGAACAGAGTGAAAGTTCTAAACTGGTGGAAATCAAACTCTACAGAGCTGACCTTTTGACAAAAATAAACTTGTCACATTTACTTTTGGAAATATTGCATACAATTCTGGTCTTCTTGCTTTTGGAAGGAATCTAACAAGGATGTTGCTAGGGTTGGAGGATTTGAGCTATAGGGAGAGGTTGAATAGGCTACAGCTGTTTTCCCTGGATCGTCGGAGGCTGAGGGGTGACCTCATACAGGTTTATAAAATCATGATGGGTATGGATAGAGTAAATAGACAAGCTCTTTTCCCTGGGGTGGGGCAATCCAGAACTAGAGGGTAAAGGTTTAGGGTGAGAAGGGAAAGATATAAAAGAGACCTAAGGGGCAACTTTTTCACGCAGAGGGTGGTCCATGTGAGAAATGGGCTGCCAGAGGAAGTAGAGGAGGATAGTACAAGTGCAACACTTAAAAGGCATCTGGATGGGTATACGAATAGGAAGGGCTTGGAAGGATATAGGCCGGGTGCTGTCAGGGTTAGGATATCTGGTCGACATGGATGAGTTGGACCAAAGGGTGTGTTTCTGTGCTGTACATCTCTATGACTCTATGACTCTATACTTGAAGGAAAAACAGTGGGAGGCGTTTGAATGCAAAATTTTATGGGCAGAGTGTGGACATGTCCCCACAAAGAAAATGGGTGGTACTACCAAATCTGGAGTCCCCTATCAGAAGCTTGTAGGGTAAGACAAAGCAGAAAAATAAGAGGTTATGACAATCTCCAAAAGAACTTAACACTTCAGGAATCTTTGAGACATGTAGAAAGTACAGGGTGAGAACGAAAATTAGGAAAGAAAAGAATACGAAGAAAAATGGCCAATAAGGTTAAGGGAAATTCAAAAAAGTTTAAATAGTATATAGCAAATGGATGATGAAGGAAAAGTTTGAGCCTTTCAGAGACGTATACGGTATCTGATGCATGGATGCAGAAGATACAGGAAAAATTCTAAATGAATATTTTGTCTCTGTCTTCACATAGGAGAGAGAGAGAGAGAGATGGGGCAGACATTCTAGTTAAAGAGTAGTAATATATTTTCAAATAAGCATAATGGTAATGGAAGCTCTGGGGGACTGGCCTAGTTGGAGATGAATAAATCACCATGGCTGGATGAGTTGTATCTTTGACAGTTAAAGGCAGCCAGCGAAGAAATAATGCTCTGAAGTTCATTTCCCAATCCTAATCAGACACAGGCGAGGTACCAATGCATTGAAGGTTTTCAAACATTTTACCATTATTCAGAAATAATTAGACACTAGTCAATCTGAACCCAGTTGTGGGCAAATTACTAGAATTAATATTGAAAGATATGACTAATTATTACTTGAAGAGGTACGGATTAATGAATTGAATTGAATAAATTAGCTTCTTGTTACATGTATTCACATGAGTACAATGAAAAGTTCAAAAGTTGCCACTTACGACGCCAATGTAGCGACAAAAATACCTACAAAAGTACAGATTCTTGAATACAAATTATTATGGAAAAGAATTAGAAAAACAAAGAAATAAAAGTTCACAATAGCAAGGTAATATAATAAAGAAAAAAGAAGAATTTTTTAAAAATTAAGACAAAATCCACTTGGTCCATTTCATGGCTCTGGGCTTAAGGACCCAACACCCCACTGGAATCCTGGGCTGGACCCACCGCAATGCTGAATATAACGTCACATGGAATCAGAGACTGACTGAAGCAACACCAGGAGACGCCGACAATGCGGACAAAAATTGTCTTACTAACTTAATTGAGGTTTTTGAGGAAGTAACAAAAAGTATTGGTGAAGGTCATGCTGTGGGTATCATCTGCATGGATTTTAGGCAAGCATTTGACAAGGTCCCATGGGATTGACTGTCAAGAAAAATCAATATCAGTGGGAGTGAAGGGAATGAAGGATATTGGATCCAAAATTGCTGAGTTACAGAATGCAAAGTGGAATGGTCAGTAGGTAATTTTGAAAATAGAAAGTGATTTCCAGTGGTATTCCATGACATTTGCATTTGGGCCCCTTGCTGTCCGTATCGAATATTAATGATTTAGAGTTAAATGTGTCAAGCATGATTGGGAAATTTGCAAACTACACAAAAATTGATCAGGCAGTTGATAGTAAAGACAATGGTTGTCGAATGTGGATAAATGTATGGTTATCCACTTTGGTGGAGAAAGTGAGGACTGCAGATGCTGGAGATCAGAGCTGAAAATGTGTTGCTGGAAAAGCGCAGCAGGTCAGGCAGCATTCAGGGAGCAGGAGAATCGATGTTTTGGGCATGAGCCCTTCTTCAGGATTCCTGAAGAAGGGGTCATGCCCGAAACGTCGATTCTCCTGCTCCCTGGATGCTGCCTGACCTGCTGCGCTTTTCCAGCAATATATATTCAGCTATCCACTTTGGTGGCACAAACAGGAAGGTAGATTACTACCTAAATGGAATCAATTTAGGTAAAGGCAATACAAAGAGATCTGGGTGTTCTTGTACACCAGTCAATGAAGGTAAGCATGCAGGTACAGCAGGTAGTGAAGAAGGCTAATAGCATGCTGGCCTTCATAACAAGAGGGATTGAGTATAGAAGCAAAGAGGTTCTTCTGCAGCTATACAGGGCCCTGGTGCGACCACACCTGGAGTATTGTGTGCAGTTCTGGTCTCCAAATTTGAGGAAATACATTCTGGCTATTGAGGGAGTGCAGCATAGGTTCACGAGGTCAATTCCTGAAATGGCGGGACTACCTTACGCTGAAAAACTGGAGCAACTGGGCTTGTATATCCTTGAGAGTGGATCTGATTGAGACATATAAGATTATTAAAGGATTGGACATTCTGGAGGCAGGAAATATGTTTCCGCTGATGGGTGAGTGCCGAACCAGAGGACACAGCTTAAAAATACGAGGGAGACCATTTAGGACAGGGATGAGGAGAAACTTCTTCACCCAGAGAGTGGTGGCTGTGTGGAATGCTCTGCCCCAGAGGGCAATGGAGGTCCAGTCTCTGGATTCAGTTAAAAAGAGTTGGGTAGAGCTCTCAAGGATAGTGGAATCAAGGGTTATGAAGATAAGGCAGGAACAGGATATTGATTAAGGATGATCAGCCATGATCATATTGAATGGTGGTGCAGGCTCGAAGGGCAGAATGGCCTACTCCTGCACCTATTGTCTATTGTCTATTGATTGCAAGATGACATCAAAGGTTGGGTTGAATGGGTGGAAAAGAGACATATGGAATCCAATCTGGAGAACTGCGCAGTTGGTGAGTGCAAATGTGGTAATGGAGTACACAATTAACGAGAGGATATTGAGAGGGATAGTAGAGGGATAAGGCTTTTGAGTTCATGTCACAAGTCCCTGAATCTACCAGCATAGGTAGATATGGGGATGATGTAGGCATACTGGATACTTTTCCTCATTCAGTGAGATACTGAACACAAAGGTAAGAAATGTTGGAACTATCTAAGACACTCATTTGGCCACAGCTGGATTTTTATGCGAATTTCTGCTCATCACATTTGGAGAAGAATGTTTTTATAAGGAGATTTATAAGAATGTTGAAAATCGCATCTAGAAGGAACAAGTGACAAGCCAGGGTTGTATTCATTACAACAGAGGAGGTGGAGGGTTGATTAAATTGATGTGTACACTATAATGATGGTCTTAGACAGGATGGATAGGGGAAAAACTGCTTCCCCTAACGAAGATGTCAATTATCAGGAGGCACAAATTGAAGATGATTGAGTTGTTTAGTAGAAAGATTCACCAACAGGGTGTTAAGTGTTTGGAATTTGTTGCCAAGATTGATGTTTGATTATTTAATTTAAAAATCTGAATCTGCACCTGAAGTTTTGTACTCCACAAGGCTACAGACCAGATGTTAGAAATTTAGTTAAAATGGACTATTCACTGGTGGCATACAAATGGCCTCTGCTGAATGACTTTTTTCTACGCAGTGACATTTCTTTGCCTCTTCTGTTGTACTATGGATGAATGAAAAAAAAACTCCAATCTGATTTTTCCATACCTTCATCCCCCAGAGTGTTGTTTGTCTACTGTGTTTAATTGATAGGGAATTGGATATGCCTTGGTCTCCTACCACAGTTAATAACATCAACTTTCACTGAAGAACGTTGGGCATCCTATTTTTTGAATGATCATTAAATTAAGGCTCCAACTGCCTTTTTAACTAAAACATATAGTCATTACCAACGGGATCAATCATTATGAGGAGAAGGCAGAAGAAAGAGGTTGAGAAACTGAGCAGCCATGATCAAATGGTGGAGCAGAATTGATGGGCCAAATGGCCTAATTCTGCTCCTTTATCTTATGGTATATTACATTGCACCTCACTGACACTAATTTAGTTCTAGCATTTCCTATATTGTACTGTATTGATAATTGCATTTTGCTCACTTGAGGCTGTCATATACACATATAGAATGAAGAAAAATACAGCACAGAAACAGGCCTTTTGACCTTCCAAGCCTGCCCCAACCCATTTTGTCCTTCCATAGTAAAACTGTCTTCACTTACAGGATCTGTAAACCCCTATTCCCTTCCAATTCATCTATTCGTCCAGGTGTTTCTTGAATGCTGCTGTTGTGTCTCCTTCCACCACCTCCTCTCGCAGAGTTCCAGGCACTTGCCCCCTTTGTGTGAAAAATGTGCCGCACACATCTCTTTTAAACATGAGCCTCCTTGCACCTTGAACCTCTATCTCCTCGTAAATGACCCCTCCACCCTGGGAAAAAGCCCCATATCTTCCACCTTATCCATGCCATTCACAATCTTATAAACTTCTATCAGGTCGCCGCCACCCCCACCCCCACCCACCCCTCACCCCCCCACCTCAACCTCCTGTATTCCAGTGAAAACAAACAAACCCACTCTATCCAACCTTTCTTCAAAGCTAAAATCCCCCATACCAGGCAACATCCTGGTAAACCTTACCTATACCCTCTCTAAATCATATACCTCCTTCTGGTAGTGTAGTGACTAGAACTGTATGCAATATTCCAAGTGTGGCCTAAGTAAAGTTCTGTAAAACTGCAAAATAACTTGCCTATCCATATTCTCAATGCCCATTCCAATGAAGGCAAGTATGCCAAAAGCCTTTTTTTACTATATGAGCTACCTGCGCTGAAACCTTCAGTGATCTGGGGACCTGCAACTTTCCTTTCCATCTCAACACTCCTAAAGGTTCTGTCATTCACTGTGTAATTTCCACCTGTACTTGACTTTCCAAAATGCATCGCTTCACATTTATCCAGATTAAACTCCATCTGCTATTTTTCTGCCCATGCCTCCAACTGATCTATATCCTGCTGTATCCTCTGACAATCCTCATTATCCGCAACTCCACCAATCTTTACATCATCCATAAACTTACCAATTTGATGAGCTACAGTCTGTGTGCCAACAGAGAAGTCTGCCAGAAAGAGAAAATAAATGAACCAGGTTTAACAGCTTGTGTATTTCTAATTCTAAATATCATTGTCTGAATATATGACCGAAATGTGTCTGGAATGTCACTTTTATTGCAACACTGATATAGGATATATTAAGTACTTTAAATATTTCATTGGTTTAAGGTACTTTATCCATAAACTAGTGGAAGGAAGCAGATTAATAGATTTGAGGATTCGGGTCAAATAATATAAAAACATTTATTACCATTATATTTTCGATTTCCCACACCACTTTATGTCAATCTGAAGCAGCCAATAATCATCAGCCAGCATCTGCTCATTTATGGAGTGTTTAAACTATAGGTGTCTTGGGAATGTAGTTTACTGGCTGGGAACTTTGTATCTTTAATTTATTATATTGAAAACCTGACAACAATGTTGAAGTGATAAGAGCGTCTTTGAACACGATCCAAACACTATCATTTAGTTCCCAAGCCCTTCCTTTACCAGGTTCTCCATCAGGCAGTACTCTGTTAGTTGTAACACAATCAGCGTATCCAGTTGTGCTGTTTGTAGTCTCGAGATTCAGCTCAACAGTGGGTTAGTCCACACTCAAGTGGGACCTGTTTCTTTTGGTGCAATTCAGACAAATGGGGAGAGGTTTCCTCTTTGCATCAGTTGTCTTGTGTTTTTCTTTTCATTGTCATTACAAGTGTGTTGTTTGATTTATTCATATGCATCATTGGCGAGACCAGCACTTGTTGACCATCCCTAATTGCTCAGAGGGCAGTTAAGAATCAGCCACATTGCTGTGGGTCTGGGTCTGGAGTCACGTTAAGGCCAGACCTGGCCAAGGATAGATGATTCCCTTCCCTCAATGGTATTAGTGAACCAGTTGGGTTTTTAATGGATACACATTCATGGTTGGACCAGATTTAGGTCCAGATTTTTTATTGAATTCAAATTTCGTTATATTCCACAAAGGGTTTAAGACCCACTTCCTCAGATCATGAGACTGCGGTTGTGTATTACTAATCCAGTGGCATTACCACTATCTTAACAGCTCCACCCATGTTGATGACTTGAAGGGCCAAATGGCCAGTTTTGCTCTTACATCTTATGGTCTACTATATTGATGAAAATTAGGGGGCATGGCCATTTTGTTATCTTTCAATCAATGTCACTAACCCATGGGGTGGCATGTGGCTCAGTGGTTAGCACTGTTGCCTCACAGAGCCAGTGACCCAGGTTTGATTCCAGCTTCCGGCAATTGTCTGTGTGGAATTTGCACATTGTCCCTGCATCTCTGTGTGTTTCCTTCGGGTACTCCGGTTTCCTCCCACAGTCCAAAGATGTGCAGGTTAGGTGAATTGGCCATGCTAAATTGCCTATAGTGTCCAGGGATGCGCAGGCTAGGTGGATTAGCCATGAGAATTGCAGCATTAAATATTAAACAACAAGGCACATACATAAGGGATCGGTTAGCATAAAAAATACAAGGTTTCCTTTTTTCCGGATTTGAGAAGCAGTATTGCACAATTGGAGAACTTGCGTGCGTGTCTAAGCTCATGGCTTCCTCTGGGAAAAAAAAAGAGATTAAGTCTGAATCACTTGATATATCCCATTATTTTCCCTCTAGATATACATACAGTAAACATAAGACAGACCACTTAAAGGTATACCACAACAAATTGTAAGGGTCTTTTTGAAGCGGATTTGAATGAATTCAACCCACTTTTAAGTGGGAAAAAGAAATATAATGTACCCTTAATTTGCAACTAAACTGGCAATGACACCAAAGGTAGATGATAAGAAACGATTGGAGTAGGAAGTGCTGTAGTAGGGAATTTGCATCTGAAATTGTAATACTTTACTGTGTTAAAAACAAAAGAGAACAAAACAGGAGTACAGATGAGCACAGGCCCTTCTGCCCTCCAACCCTGTGCTGATCATCATGCTCTAACTAAACTAAAAATGCAAACCTTCTGCCCTTATTCAGTCTGTATCCCTCTATTCTCTCCCTATTGATAAAACCATCCAGATGCCTCTTAAATGTCACCAATGTGCCTGATTCTACCATCTCTTCTAGCAGTGTGTTCCAGGCTTCTGCTACTGTCTGTGTGAAAAACCTCCCTCACACCTCTCCCTTAAATGTTCCCTCTCATCTTGAACCTGTTGCCCCTTGTAATTGAAACTTCAACCCTGGGGAAAAGCCTCTGACTATCCACCCTGTCTACACCTCCAATAATTTTGTAGACCTTTATCAGGTCTCGTCTCTGCCACTGTTTTTCCAGTCAAAACAATCCTAGTTGTTTTAACCTTTCCTCATAGCCAATGCCCTCTCCAAAGTTTCCATGTCCTTCTGGCAGTTTGGTGGCCAAAACTGCACAGAATACTCCAAATGGGGCCTAAACAAGGGTTTTATATAGCTGCAATATGATATACCAACCCTTGTACTCCATGCCCCGGCCAATGAAGGCAAGCATGCAATCTACCTTCTCAATCATCTTGGTCACCTACGTTGCCACTTTCAGGGAACTGCATGCCTAGATCCGAATTTATGTTAATGTTCTGTCATTTACAGTATAATTCATACCTGAATTTGATCCTCTAAAATGCATCACCTCGCCTTTGTCTGGATTAAACTCCATCTGCCATTTCTGTGCCCAAGTCACCAATCTGTCTATATCCTGTTGTATCCTTTCACAATCGTCAGCACACTGCTAGAAGAGATGGTAGAATCAGGCAACTCCACCAATCTTCATGTCATCCGCAAACTTACTCATCAGACCACCCACAATTTCCTCCAGATCATTTATGTGTACTAAAAACAAAAGCGAACCTCAGAATGATCCCGATGTAATGCCACAAGTTCCCAGTCTCCATTCAGAAAAACACCCTCCCACCACTACCCTCTGTCGCCTATGACCAAGCTAGTTTTGTATCCATCTAGCCAGCCTACCCTGAATCCTATGTGATTTTAATGTTTGTACCAATCTGCCATGTGGGACTTTATCAAATGCCTTACTAAAGCCCATATAAACTACATCGACAGCACTTCTCTCATCAATTATCTTTGTCACCTCTTCAAAACATTCAATCAGATTGGTGACACATGACCTTCCCCGTACAAAACCAGGAAGATTTACTTAGGTTTACCTGACTGTTCATTACAATTGCTAAGAAACATGCCAACACATTCTACTTCTTCAATGAGAAGATATTTCATTTACCCAGGCTAAACATTCAGGATTAAAATTAAAAATGCAATGTGAAGTCATGATGAGATACAAAAAAAATTCTGTTGCTTTTCCAATAGGGAGGGACATCATTCCCACTTACTCCCTTTAATTCAAAGAAAGAAGAAGGCACTGAGGTTGCAGCCCCACAGGGAAAGAGCTAGGTAATTGGGAGTGAGCTTCACCTGCGGGTCACTGTGCCACTTGAGAAAATCATGTCTTTATTGCAAGAACAGCCAGCAGCGGGGAGCTGAACCCATACATTATTAGCATGATGTTACAATTCCAAACCAGCCAGTGACCTGAGCTGAAGCTCAAACTTGGCCTGCTCAGTAGCTCCATTGGACTTCGCAAATTATTGCCATTTGTCAACTCTCTTGTGGGAGAGTTTAGAACCAGAAAGTAGAATCTCAGAGTAAGGAGTCACCCACTTAAGAAAAAGATGTGGACATTTTTTTTTGCTTGGAGTGTTTCTAATCTGTGGAAGTCTTTCCTGCAGTGGGCTATGGAGGTTGGATCATTAAATGGATTCAGGGTCGAGATACTAGTTTGTAGTTGTACTAGTTACTAGTTGTAAATGCCATATTGACTTTGAATACTCCTGCTACCATTTTATATAATGGCAGTGGCTGATGCCCAGCACCACTTTAATATCAGTGATTTGAGTTACACAACATTTAGTCATTTATTCCACTATATAATCTTAGCTCAAGGGCCTGACAAACATCACTGATTATGAGTGACAAGTAGTCACCTCAATTTAAAACCCTTGTTGTTGCAATGTATGTCACCCCACAAGATGAAAAACACCTCCGTAAGTTTAAATGAGTGATTTTCTCACTGATTGTAATGTGCACGGTATTGAACCTGATGAGTTAATGATGGAAAGATTTAATTAGGTACCATTTGTGATTTATTTCCAGTCAGCTTGATTTTGAAAGAAATGGAGTATAAAAATTGGGAGGTTTTGTTAAAACTACAAGGCAGCTGGAAACTGTGAACAGCTTTGGTCCCCTAGCTCAGAAAAGATATACTGACATTGGAGGCAGCTTAGAGAAGGTTCACTTGTTTGATCCTGGGTATGAAGGGATCTTATTATGAGATATATTTGTCATGCTTGTAGACATTGATGTCTAGGAGAACGACAGGACCCATTGTTGAGACATAGAGAATATTTAAGGGACTTAACAAGGCAGATGCAGAAAGGTTGTTTTCACTTGTTGGAGAGTTTAGAACCAGAGGGCATAATCTCAGAGTAAGGAGTCACCCACTTAACAAAGCGGTGTGGAGATTTTTCTTTGCTTGGAGGGTTTCAAATCTGTGGAATTCTTTCCTGCAGAGGGCGGTGGAGGTTGGATCATTAAACGTATTCAGGGTCGAGATAGACAGGTTTTTAATCAGAAACAAAAACAGAAATTGCTGGAAAAGCTCAACAGGTCTGCAGCAATCTGTGGAGAGAAATCAGAGACAAAAATCAGAGAAGGGAATCAAAGGCTACAGGAATAAAGCAGATATGTGGAGTTGAGGATTATTAGATCAGTCTGGGTGTCATTGAATGTCAGTACAGACTCAGTGGGCCTACTTCTGCATCTTATAGCTTGGAAGGTGGGTGAGCAGAGTTGTTTTCCTTGTTCTGGATTTCTTTTTTATTCATGGGATACAGATGTTATCGACCCAGTCAGATGTTCTTAACTATCCCTGGTTGCTGATTGAAAGAATAGAATGACTGGTGGGGTTAAATGGAAGTCAACATCATTGCCATAGGTTTTCAGTCACATATAGGCCAGATTGGATAGGTTTGGCAGATTCCCTTAACTAAAGGAAGATTGGTGACTTCAATGTGTTTCCCAGAAATCCCATTCCTGATATTAGCTTTGTAAAGTCAAATTGACTGAATCCCCTGCTACCATGGTAGGATTTGAACTCAAGTGATTACAGTTCAAACATGTTATGACAGACCGCCAGCATACATGGGACTTAAGAGGCAAGGACACTACCACTGTGCCACAAGAGCCCGTCAAGTTATGGTATTATTTGTTTAGGTGTTGAGAGTACAAATATAAAAACAGAGTTGCCAGCAAAACTTCAGTGAACCTAGCAGGACTTGTGAAGAGAGAGAGAGAGAGAGAGAGAGAAACAGGGTTAACATTTCATCTCCACAATGTCAGCTTGCATACAAGTTAGAAACCTGATTTTTATTTTACACAAATGAAAGGGTGGAAGTTGCGAAGAGAAAAGATGAAAAAGGGATTTTCAGTCTCCCTCTAGCTTTTTTCTAGCTGCTACAACTCAGTCCTGAAGTTGTCCAACAGTGCTTTTTATTTCAAATAGCACAAATAATAATATGATATGGAAAATTATTTCAAATTATTTTCAAAGACCTTAAGTAAAATCAAACTTTCCTTAAATTATGGGATATTTATTCCAAATTTTAACCTCATTTTGAAGCAACCAAATTTTTATGTAATCTCATTTATTAATTGTTAATTCTATGGATCCTTAGTCCTCTCTGATTGACATTTCGTCTGCATTTTGCATTATACAGTTAATCTGTTCATAATATTTGTCACTCCTATGTTATTTGGCAAGGTAAGAAATGAAGATATTATATATGAATAAATCAGGAGGTGGTATACAGTAAGTATGCTTGGAAGGAAAGAGTTACATTGGACCAATGTTTCTCAAAGCTCTCCATCAATTGGAGCTTCCTTATATTACAACTGAACCTGTTGTGGATTAATTGAGGGAGATTCATTTCCAGAATTAGTCTTTTTTTTCCATTATTGGTGCATCATATGATGAACAACAATTCCAATGTTACAGTTCAATGCATTGTTTCCATTTCATTCCATCGTCAATATTAGATTAGATTAGATTAGGTTACTTAGTGTGGAAACAGGCCCTTCGGCCCAATAAGTCCACACCCACCCTTCGAAGAGCAACCCAACCAGACCCATTCCTCTACATTTACCCCTTCACCTAACACTACGGGCAATTTAGCATGGCCAATTCACCTGACCCGCACATCTTTGGACTGTGGGAGGAAACTGGAGCACTCGGAGGAAACTCACGCAGACACGGGGAGAATGTGCAAACTCCACACAGACAGTTGCCTGAGGCGGGAATTGAACTCCACACAGAAAGTTGCCTGAGGCGCTGTTCTGGGAGTAGCGGCTACTTTGTGTCGGTAGCATGTCTCCTTATCTCCAGAATGTCTGGCAAATCTTAGGTCTTTTCCCCTTAATGGCTGTCAAGGTTGTGCATAAAATAGGCCTGGTCTAGATGTAGTGCAAATACTAGTAAATGTGGTCCCACTTACTGCTAACCTGGAACTGAGGTAACCTCAAACACATGACAGTCTGACTGCGCTGTCAAGGAAAAAGATGGCCCTGCTGGTCAAGTAGGGAGATGTGTTTCTGACACTAAGGTTGGGTCCCATTGCTGGAATGCTGTATAGGGTCTTTATCAGTTTATTTTACTGAAGCTATATCTGTATGGAAGCTTCATCTTTTGGAAGCCTATATAAGAATTCAAGGCTGTGTCACACAATTATCTGATTATGCTTGAAAGATCAGGATGCTAGTTTTCCAGAAAACGTTTTGTCAGTAAGATTCCCTGTAGGAATTATACGAACAAGGCCTTTCTTAACCATCTTTTCACCATCCTGACACTCACATAGCAACTCAATAACAGAGTTGTTGACTAATCTTGTTAACCCCTCAATTGATCTACAAAAATATGCCATGCTTGGCCTGGAAATTTTTCATGTTCGTAAAGAGTAGGTCAAAAGAAGAAGATATTCTATTCCCTGACACTAACCTTCCACAACTTGAGAGCAACAAACATGATGTCTCTCTTTTGCACACGCACTCAAAAGCACACATATAATGCATACTCCCGCACGCGCGCACACACACACATTGTAGCTATGCTAAGTACGTTAAGCACAAATTTCACCAGCAAGTCAATCAAGAAATTGGCAAAGTCTCCACAGAGGAACAAGTACACAAATTTATTTTTATTAATTAAATTGCAAGCACTTTTTTTCCTACAGTCAAATAAAAGCCACTGTCAAGCTGTTGGCACATTCATGTACAAAAACAGATTAATTATACAGCCTGCTACAAAGCATTCTTTGTGAAAATACAAAGACTAGTACCAGAAAGCCAATAGCATTAAGTTATTACCGAATACAAGACATCATATATGAATCAAAGGACATAGATTAAGTTGACACAACCTATAGATATCACATGAAAGGAATCCAACACTACATTAAAATATTGTTGAAGAGAGTCGCAACATAATACTGGAAACTTAGGCACCCTAATACTGCACACAGTACTGATACAGTAAGAGAGGCTGCTGTTAAAATAAAACTTGCTGTCAACTCTTGAGAAACTATCACCATATCTAGTGTATAACCATGCTACGAATAACAACTACGTCAAAGTTCTTAATCTATTACAGAAAACGCTTAGAAATTACCAAATGTTGCATGACTGTTACAGTATAAAGCGGATCTCAATTCCTTTAATGTCATTAAAAATGCACTTACATCAGGAAACAGCTCACCATAGTCCACAATGGGTCCGAGAGATGGACCAAAAGAAAAACGAACTAGGATTTCACTTCCAAAAACACCGATGGAAATCTTGTTCAGGCTACATTGTTAAGGGAGACACTATACTGCGTACAAAGAGCAGTATCAATAGGCAATACAGAATAAAATTCAACACACCCATTTTGGTCCAGTATTGATGGATTGCTCTCAATGACTTTTACATTACAAATTTCACTGGCAGCTTTTTTTCACTCATCCCTCGTCTAAATATTTAACATCAACGTTTTGCCATGAGCAGCCAAAATGACATTCACAATGAAAAAGAAGTTTTCCTTTATTGTCCCCAGTCACGTCAGAAACTACATATTTTACACTTTGAGTCTACTTTCACTCGACAAAGAACGCTTGATTAAACTGTCAAAGATTGGCCATTTAATCTGAAGCGGATATTTGTTGCCGGAACCGAATTGGGAACCAAAAGCATGATTTCCCGACTCTCCCCCCCCCCCCACCTTTTAAATGTGAAGTATTCCAGTTAAAAGTTCTTGCAAAACGCAGTCGCTAGGCAAAGCGCCCAGATGAAACGAAATGTGGGAGTGTGTGTCCTGTAGCAGTAAGCTCCTATGAAACGGGTTACATTGCAGCCATGCGAACATTTATTATTAGTTGAGCCACTTCTCGGGGCCTTGATGGTTGTCTTCAAAATACCTCCTCTCCCCACAAGGCCACTGAGGAGTAGCCATCAATGGAAGATCAGGAAGCAGCTCAACTCCAAATTCTCAAGGGCATTGAGGGATGGAGACCAAACTGCCAACTGCATCCTGTGAAAGGGTCTTTCTGAAAGAAAAAGCTGGTGGAACCCAGTTGGTTCTCAGCAAGGCAAAAGTTGCCAACATTCTCAGAAGAGAAGTAGACTTGTTCAGTCAACCCAAATAAAGGACTCTAAACCAAAAATTTAATGGTGTGACAAGATGCAATCTCCAATATCAATTCCACTTGCAATCTCACCTTGTTTAAAATGACCAACCAGAAGTGCTTAAGTGATCTGTCAATGTTCAGAAATATGTTAATATTTCAAAGGTGGAGGTTGTTTTGTTCTGTTTACAAGGAATTTTTGGATGGTGCAGTTTTCCAATTTGGGGAGTGTCATTGTTGTCATCATCAGGATATCAGGAGGTGGTGAGGGAGAGAGCCCTTGAGCAGGACTGGAATAAAGAATGTTTCACAAAGAGACAGGCATCGCTCGGAGCTATGTGGGTTCTCACAGCTACATATTCGCAATGGAACTAAATTGAAAACCTCAGGATGTAATGGAATGAAAATTGATTATTAAGTTCAGGAATCTATCAGGTTGTTAGAATTTCAAATCAACATTTGATATTAGGAAAACTTAAACAGGGAAAACAATGGTATGGAAATGACTACAGGTGATATGCAGCACATAAGTTATCATGGTTGTATCAAAATCTCCTCTTCAATCAAAACAATAATCCATTAACAAACTCCATTCTATGGGAATTAGAGGAAATTGATAGGAGTGCTTTAAGCATTTATATAATGAAATCAGCCACAGTGATTTCCCAACTTGAGCATATATCTCTCTCTTTCCCTTGATGCATGGTTCCATTACAAATTTTATCAATAAAAATAAAAGAGAACTATCTTTAAAAAAATCACAAATATCAAAGTCTCATTTAAGAAAAAAATGATCGAATGGAACATTTCACAAGCCCAATGGAATTTTGTGAATGGAATGAGGTTTGTCCTTTCTCCTAAATGATGAGGCGTTTGCATTTTTAAATCACTTTTTAAAGAAAGAAATGTGTGGTCAAATCACATAGGAACTTACTGAACTGGTAACCAGGGTTGTGAGTCAGTTGTTAAGTTTTAGTCAGATACAAAGAAGTGACTGGTGCAAGTGAGGGGGCAGGTCATCTTATGTATAGGCATTTAACCGCTCTTTCGAACGGGTAGAATGGATGTCATGCAACTCCTGCTCCTCCTTTGATTTGATATCCTCATACTTTTGCATCCGACAAGCATCTTTCACGTAGGCCCAGTTGGCAGAGAGCACCATTAGGTAATGAACCTGCAGGATGAAACACAGTAAGAGGTTTCTTGAGTAATAAGCAAGTTTAATGATAGGCATGGGAGATTAATTATCTGTGGACGCAAATATTAATACATAAACACATTCACATAAGCACATACCTACTCTATCTGCACAGAAAAATAGAATGATCAAGGGAACTGACAAAACAATTGACTGGCTGTGTCATTTTCCTTTGAAAGACAGAATATTGAATATGTCTGTATGAGCTGCCAGAGAAAGTGGTGGAGGCTGGTACAATTGCAATATTTAAAAGGCATCTGGATGCGTATATGAATTGGAAAGGTTCAGAGATATATGGGCCTGCTGCTGGCAAATGGGATGAGATTAGATCAGGATATCTGGTCGGCATGGACAAGTTGGACTGAAGGGTCTGTTTCCGTGCTGTACATCTCTATGACTTGATGAGTACAGATTTTAAAATGAGGAATAATTTTGAATGAATGGATACAGAGAGAATATTTTCCCTTGTGGTGAAGAACATAATTAGCCAACATCAATATAAGATCATCACCAAGAATACGATTGGGAATTCAAAGAAACATCTTCACTCAAAGAGTAGTAAGAATGTGGAACTTTCTTCAAGCATTCCTATTGTAGTAATAGATACATTTACGGTGAAACTAAGGATGGTGAAGGGACAGCAATGTATTTCCAAGTCAGGATGGTGTGTGGCTTAGAAGGGAACTTGCAGGTTGTGATGTTCCCATGTAACTGCTGATCTTTCCTTCTAGATGACCTTTCATTTTATATAAAGACTAATTTTCCCAAGCTTTGGGCTATAAATTTAACATTACACTTATTGTCTCCAATCTCTTAATTCTGAGTGCTCTTCATGAACAATAAAAATGTTTTCCAATCTCTCTCTGCATTGGTCTCACATCAGTGTCTAGTAACTTGTGGACATGGTGATACTGAACCCTGATGTAATTGTCAGGAGTGACACTCAAGATGTAAACACCAATCAGACAAGGTATGAAGGATTTCAGTGCAGAGTCGAGTGAGATCAATAATCAGTACCATTGGAAGGAAATCTGCTTGCAATTGTCTGCTCTGCCTTGACTTTTGTCTTCTGCCTGACAGCCTTAGAGTAACATTTGACATTAATGAATGAGTCGTACTCATTAACAATGGTCACAACAATAAGCACCAATTTGTTTAACAAATTCACATACACATGAATTAGTAGCAAGTGAATGTGCTACTTGGCTGTAACGTCTGGAAAATGTTGGGAAATACTGTTATAAAACGAAGGTTGACCCCCCCCCGTCCCACCGTGAACTATAACCGAAAAATGCAAAGAGGAGCGCCTCACCCTACAATCTGTAAAGGGAGTGTGAAAAGTAGTGTAACCTATCTTTCAGCAACTTCTAGTGGTTAAATAAAATAAACCCCTGACATTCACAGTAAAATCATCAAGTAACAATTTATTTATCTAGTTCTAACAATGAACAAATTAACTAAACTATTAACAAACAGAATAAATCCCTTCCAACTACTAACTATTCCTGAATAATGCAAGATTCTAATGGTATGCTGTTCCAATAAATAGAAGTCCCACTTCTCCAATGATTCTTCTGCCAGGAATGCCTTCCCTGTCGAATCTTCAGTCAGGAATATGAACTCGTTGTGCCATTGGCACTATTGCTATTTCAATAGTGATTTCTCTAAGATAAAGAGGAGGCTGTGATACCCAACAATTCTCTCTCAAGAGCTGAGGGCCGTTCGCTCTGGTGGGTGACAGCTTGCTCTGAGGTCTTTGTCCAACTGCCTCTTCTTTTTATACCCTTCATGATGTATCAATATTTCTGCAGTATGGTTGGTCCTGTATTGTCAGTCAGACTTGAATTTAATAGGTTTTTGTTACCTAAGTACCTGGTTCAAATTATTTGGTTCAATTCAAAAGCCTATTGTCTTGGTTCAAAAAAGAGTTGCTTCTTGACTAGCTAACTGTATGGCCTTTCAATACAAATATTTCAGTTTGGTGTACTTGCAAACTTTCAAGCTGCTGATCACAGACATCCGTTTTAAATCCCTAAGCACAAAAAATGCACATAATCTTCTAAAGGGAGCACACAATGCTCTCCCCCCTAGCATTTCACAAACACCAAATTCTAACTTTCTGTCTCCCAGGCCAAAGTACTCTACCCAATGTCGCAACAATACCGTAAACACGGTATCAACTGGTATTCCCATTGATGACACTAACCTGGATCTGATGGAACATGTCTGATCTTGACTGCCATCACACACACTCTGACCATTGATATATGGGGGCTCCAGACAAAGGACGATCCCACAGGTGATTTCCCCTTCCATTCTCTGGAGGTTGGAAGCATCAGAAATGTTCCCCTAAGTCACTGCAGTGCTCATTTGAGCACTCCGTCACACCAACTCTCCTACTGTCAGTGAGGTTGTGACAAGGAAATGAACATCTTCCAGAGGGAAGCTGATATCTGTTTTCTCATTGTGGCTGGCTTGCCTGATACAAAAAAAGATTAATCTCTCAACACGGGCCTTCCCCTCCAGCTTTCTTCTGGGAGTGACTGCATCAGGAAGCTTGGACTGTAGGACTAGCGGAGAAGGGCTGAGATGGATTAGAGAGGGTTGGAAACTAACGTGAAGTCAGTAAGTGATATGTTTTATAATGTCTTGGGATGTAAGTTTCAGTGAAAAGGATCAATAGCAAAGGTTCAAGGCTCTTTGTAATTAAGGATCAGATGGCCTACATTTCCTTGAGACATTAGAAAATTCATCAGTGTGACAATTCCAAGTTTGTCATATTTTCTTTTTTGCTGAATTTAATCCAACCTTACCTTCTGTATGGGGTCCCCAATTTACAAATAGCTGGCTTATGTAAACTCATACTTATGACCGCGAGGTCTTGCAGTATGTGTAACTTCCTGATGAAGGGCTTATGCCTGAAACGTTGATTCTCCTGCTCCTGAGACGCTCCCTGACCTGCTGTGCTTTTCCAGCAACACACTCTCGACTCTGATCTCCAGCATCTGCAGTCCTCACTTTCTCCTAGGTGTGTGTAACTGCAAAGACCTAACATGCAATCATTTCTCTCAAAGTTACAAATAGCTGCTTTGCATTGTCTTGCACTGTGTTCTAACTTGTACACAAATCGACAAGCAGACTAACTCCAGAATAGGACCTGCTCACAACCCCGGGGGCTGCCTGTACTTGCCGTTTGAGCAGCAAACCATCTTTTGAAGTTGAATGCTGGTAACAGTGCTCAGCCTGTTCAGAGCATGTTTAGACAGTAACTGTGTATGGGACCTTAGTCATACCAGGCTGGACCAGGCAAAAGTGACAGGTTTCCTTCTCGGCAGGATGTCGGTGAATCACTTGCTATTTTTATGAAAACCCAGCAGTTTCATGGGCACATTTCCTGAGACCAGCTTTTGCCAATTATTTCCACATTCTTAACAATCAGATTTAAGTTCTCAGACCCATGAGGGACTTCAGCTCTGGTCTCTTGATTATTGTCTCCACTTTGGATTGCTGGTCCATAACATAAGAAGATACAGCAGAAGAAGTAGGCCATTCAGCCCATTGAGTCTGCTTCCATATACAGTGATCATGGCTGATCTGTTGATCCTTAGCATTTTCCTGCCTTTTCCCCATAAAGCTTGAATTATTTACTGATTAAAAATGTTTTTAAAAATAGCCACAGGTTTTTCTGCTGTAGCGAGTTTCATTAACGTGAATTTGCTTTAACCGGCATGATGAATTGGGGACACAGTTTCAAAAGCGATAACAGTTAAAACATGTGTTGGCTGTAACATGGTTACATTGCCAACACTTCAGGAGCTGTTTCTAAAGCGCAATTTTCCTACAATGCAGAGTTGCACTGGAGCGCAACCATTGCCTTATAGAAGAACTACCTGTATTACAGAAATCACGTACTTGATCTTTGGTATTCCTGATGGAAAACGTGTGGTCTTGAGTCTTTTAATCTTGCTCTAATCAGGTCAGAATTGCAAGAATACCACATTTCACTGTGATTCTATCTAGATGAGTGCAATTTAAAAAAAACTCAACCTCCCGACTCTTTTTCTCAACAATACTCAGGTTGTGTATTACCAAGAGGCGCCTTGTATAACCAAGGTGATGGTAAAATGATAATGCCATTGGAGCAGTATTCAAGAAGAATGAGAGGTGACCTTATAGAAACATACAAGATTCTTAGGAGACTTGACAGGATGGAGAAGGAAAGTATGTTTTCCCTTGTGGGAGAGTCTAGGATCATAATCTCAGAGTAAGGAGTCCCTGATATATGAAGGAAATGAAGAGGAATTTCTTCTTCTGGAGGGTAGCGAACCTGTGGGATTCTTTACTGCAGAGGGCTGTACAGGCTGGATTGCCAAGGACTGTACAATTGGTCAATAGAGGTGTTTTATGGAGTTTTTGCTAATCTCCCACAGACATTACAGTGGACAATCAGAGAAGTAGCTGCAGAAAACACTAAAGTTACTTCTGTTTTGCTTCAGCTAGGCCTTCCATGTCTCCATTTTGTCCACGCACACATTTATTTTCTTTCTTTGCATTTAATAAGCATTTTGTTTCACTCAGAAAGAGGACAAAAGCAGGTTTGATGTTCGGCAGTCTGTGTCAGCAACTGGCGCCATAGCAACCGACAGGCCACAATCACTTCCACTTCAATCGAGAAGAAGTGTTTTCTCTGAGAACTGGCCTGTGTAATTGATGATGCCAACCATTAGACATCTCAAATTATAGGCCATTCAGGAATTTAAACGTCAGTCCAGTCATTATCTCGAGACTGGGCTCATCTTTAAAAGGAGGTTCTTCAGAAGCTGTACTGAATAGTAGCAATGGCAACCACACTGCTGTGAGGTGAATAACTGCGGACATCCCTTGACTTCAGAACCCTCCATGCTTTTACATAAAAGAGGGGGAACATATCTAATTGTATTGACAGAAAATCAAGAGAGATCTGGAGGAGGTTCCAAACTGATAATAACTTGAACTCATGGTAACAATGCTGCCCTGGGCGATGTGTATTTTTTAAAAAAATGTATTCATACTTTAAGCACACCATTGGCTTGGCCAGCTTTCATTGCCTTTGGAAAGGTATCAGTGAGCTGCTTTCTTAAACAGCTCCAGCCACATGTTGCAGGTACTCCCTCTCTACTGGCATCGTTAGTCTAGAAATCAGCCCACCATCACCTTCTCAACAGCAATGAGACATGGGCAATAAATGCCAGGCAGATGCCCACTTTCTATAAGGGAATTTTTTTTAAAATGCCCAAAGGGCAGTGGGTTTTAATAGGCTCATTGCTGCCAAAATACTGAGGTAATGGTGCAGTTCATGAATCATTCAGTCGTCTGCACTTGGAATTCTGTGTCCAGGTTCAATCAACACAGTACAATGTTCTGTAACGTCTCAGATCAGGAAAATCAAAAATCTGGAAAGACCCAGTTGTCCAGAAAGTGTTTGAACAGACCCACGGGACCAAAACAAAATACCAAATAGCAAATGTCATGTCCTTTATAGACATTTCTACTGTTCCCACTTCTACAGAAGATAGGACTAACAGCTTTCAGCTGTTTCAGTGGGAAAACTGCAGGGGTGCATGAGAGAGAACAAGAGACAAGATGGATGATGGAAGAAAATAAGTTTATTAATTGGATGTGTATTGAAATTAACACTCACAGCTATTCATCCTGGTGGTAGGTCTCCAATCTTTCCGGGGAAAGGAAAATATTCCCCAAATTTTAGATTGAATGATTAACAAATAATCCCAGGTCAGGCCTGTTGATGTGCTAAATTTGGTCACAGGAAATTCAGCAACTTCCTCATTGTCATTGGTATTTTAACACATAGCAGGGCTTTGGAATTTTTAAAAAATCATGAATGCTTTACAATGTTTTGTGACTATGTTGTGGCTCAGGTGCAAAGCCGATTTACAAACTTGTGATTAAACATAATAACATTATTAAACAAATCTAGGAAAATCCAAAATTCAGAAATGCCTTCATCCCCAGAATTCCAGGATGGAGCTGAAATAGTATATTGCAGCGACTGAAAGTACAAAGAGAAGAGGAAACGAATAACTGTGGGGATGGAGGGATCAATTATGAGGAGCAATTCTGTAAATTGATACGAAAACAGAAATTGCTGAAAAAACTCACCAGATCTGGCAGAAACTGTAAAGAAAGGTGTGGCATGGTGGGTCAGTGGTTAGCACTGCTGCCTCACAATGCCAGGGACCCGGGTTTGATTCCTGCCTCAGGCGACTGTCAGTGTGGCATTTACTCATTCTCCTCGTGTCTGCGTGGGTTTCCTCCAGGTGCTCCAGTTTCCTCCCACAATCCAAAGATGTGCAGGTCAGGTGAATTGGCCATGCTAAATTGCCAAGTCAGGGGTAAATATAGGGTGGGGGAATGGGTCTGGGTGTATTACTCTTCGGAGGGTCAGTGTGGACTTGTTGGACTGAAGGGCCTGTTTCCATGCTGTAGGGAATCTAATCTAAATAGCAGAGTTAACGTTTCAGGTCCAATCACTTCTTCAGAACTGAAAATTGCGGATGTTCTTGCTGGGAAACAGGAGGTAACATGCTTGCTGATTTTATGATTCTAAGATTGTTAACAATGGCTGACATTTCACCTTGGGATGAACTGTAGAACATACTTCTGTATGTTCTGTCAGCCCTGACAGAAATAAACAGGAGTGTCAGAAGTTCTGCTGATTCTGAGAGGAAGCTGGATCAGTGTCAAATACCATGCACATATAAATAAATGGCTGAAAATGTGTTGCTGGAAAAGCGCAGCAGGTCAGGCAGCATCCAGGGAACAGGAGAATCGACGTTTCGGGCATAAGAAGGGCTTATGCCCGAAACATCGATTCTCCTGTTCCCTGGATGCTGCCTGACCTGCTGCACTTTTCCAGCAACACATTTTCAGCTCTGATCTCCAGCATCTGTAGACCTCACTTTCTCCACATATAAATAAAGGGTGACTTGGTGACAGGATACCAGCCACTGTGGAGTAATTTCAATCTGGTTGAACTGAAACATCAACAGATCATTCATGTTCTTACTGAATGTTGGATGACATTCAAGAGTCCACATAGCCTACTTCTGTTATTTGTTCACGTGTGCCTCAAGGTATCATCGCTACTGAAATGTAGCAGAGGTGAGAACACACTAACATAAACTTGTGCAAATAGCAATAAAATAATGACCTGGCACTATGTCTTTTGTGATGTTTGGTTAAGGGAAAGACACAAGGAAGAATCTCCGTGCTCTTGTCTGCAAAACTAAGTTCCAAATGTGAAAGTTACTATAGCTTTACAGGCAACTTACAGAGACCAAACCAACCCCACTGTCTCCCATCCCACCCTTACCCCAACCTTTAACCATGTACTAAAAATACTGAAAATGGCAGCAATGAGGGAAGCAGATGTTGATTGTCCAACGTTGGTCAATAGACTTTAGTGCAACAAAAGAACTGTAAAAGTTGGCATGGTCTGGTAAGACAAATTATTTGACATCAACATGCCTGATTGACAATTCATGACAGTTGCTGCTGACCTCTTTCTGTCTCTCTCACACGCAGATGGACAGATTGATCTTTTTTCACTCCCGATATGAAGTCAAACCAAGTTTTCAGCTTTACTAACAAGTATCACCACTGGTTCATACAAGTTGAGCAGTTGCATGTGGAGTTTTTGATATGTTTTCAGTTCTATTCACACCTAAAGCTGAGTTGCAGTGTAAACATGGTGACTAAAAAAATATTGTAATACGCTCCATGTGACATTCTGCTACATCTTGGAAGGTTAAGCAGAATCTAGAATGCCAAATTAGGTCTGTTTTCCCCAGAATTAGAAGGTGAACAAGTGATCTGATTGAAGTCTTCAAGATACCAGCAGGAAAAGACAGGGTAGAGTCATAGAGTCATATAGCACAGAAACAGACCCTTGGATCCAACCAGACTACATTGAACATAATCCCAAACTAAACTATCCCAAGTTAGCCTGCACTTGGCCCATATCCCTCCAAACATTTCTTATTCATGTACGTACCTAAATGTCTTTTAAATGTTGTAACTGTACCCACATTCACCACTTTCTCTGGAATTTCATTCCACATATAAACCAGTCTCTATGTAAAAACATTGTCCCCATATCCTTTTTAAATCTTTCTCCTTTCACCTTAAAAATATGCCTCCCCAATCTTTAAATCCCCCAACCTAGGTAAAAGACAGCTGCCAATCAGCTTATCTATACCCCTTATTATTTTATCAACCTCCATAAGGTCACCTCTCAATCTCCTCCACTTGAATGAGTAAAGTCCCAGCCTATCCAGCCTCTCCCTATAACTCAAACCCTCCATTCCCAGCAACATCCAGCTTAATAATATTCATCCTGTGACATGGAGACGAGAATTGGACACGGTACTCCAGAAGAGACTTCAATAACACCCTGTACAATCTCAACATAACATCCCAACTCCTATACTGCAAGGTCTGAGCAATGAAGGCAAGAGTGCTAAACTCCTCCTGAAACACTCTGTGTATATGTGACACAAACTTCAAAGAATTATGTGCCTGAACCCTTAGGTCTCTCTGTTGTACAATACTATCCAAGGCAAGGATAAATAAAGATTAGCACCACTAATCCAGAATCTGGTTTCCAGCATCTGCAGTCATTGTTTTTACCTCATTCAGGAGTGAGATTAGGAAATGTTTCTCAGCACAAAGGATGGCAAAGGTTTGGAACTCTCTTCCACAGTAGTAATTGGTGCTAGATCAATTGTTAATTTTAAAGCTGTGACAGATAAATTTTTGTTAAATTACGACTTAGTTATAAATCTTTCATTGCTTGGTTGATCACTTCTGATTTTTGTTTTGCTTCCTGGATGTGGTATTTTTCTGGAATCCCTGCTGGCACCATGTTTTGTTATGCTGCCTTTATCAAGATATGTTACTGGGTAATGTGTGTTTCAGGCACTGCGCTGTCATTAATCCCCTTGTTGTCTTTGCTTTATTTTGGGTTTATCTAATGATTAGCAGTAAACTATCCACAGAAGAGGCACAGTTCTTAGAAAACAAGAAGCTTATTGAAGGACAGCAAGATGTGTCACTAGATTTGGTCAGACATAATTACAAGGGCCTTAAGGAACTAACTCAGATACACCTGCTCAATCTAAAAGCTGGAGTAGAACCCCTTATCTCTCACATACTGTCTGTGACGTCAATAGAATGGGTGGAGTCAATGCAGTATGAACATTATGCCTATCAGGTCCATTATGTTATACAACACTGAATACTCCACCCAGTATTGCTCTCAAGTAGTTAATCCCTGCCGTTAGTATCTTTACCGATTGACTTTTCTCAAATTACAGCACTTAGTGTTATAGAATAATATGGGATTAACTATTGCTTTATAAACTCTTACTTTCATTTCATAAAAAAAGCTGTACATAGGAACTGGAGTAGGCCATTCAGCCCTTCAAACCTGTTCTGCCATTCAGTACAATCATGGCTGCTCTGTGGCTTAACTCTATATACTTGCTTTGGGACTATATTCCTTAATACCTTTGAAAAACATATCAGGTCTGTTACGCCATTCAATCGTGGCTAATATTTTTTGTGACACCATGCTTCTGCCTCCTCCCCATAACCTTTGATCCCCTTTCTAAATCAATAATCTGTCTACCTCTGTCCTAAAAGCACTCAATAACTTCACCCCCACAGCCTTCTGTGGAAAGGAGCTCTATGGATTCACTACCCAACAGCTGAAGAAATTCCTAAAGATCTCAGTTCTAAAGGGCCATCCCTTGACTCTGAGGTGTACAGGTAATTAAAATGGGCAGGCTAATTCAAAATTGACAATAAAGGGTCAAATTCTTTCAGCTAATTTTATTTTTTCATGCAATAAATGTGACTCTGGCAAGGTCAACCTTTGTTGCCCTTGAACCAATTGTCTTCATGAGTTGATTTCAGAGGTTAGTGAAGAACCAACCACATTGTTGTGGGTCTGGAATCATATGTAGGGTAGCTTATGCCTGAAACGTCGATTCTCCTGCTCCTCAGATGCTGCCTGACCTGCTGTGCTTTTCCAGCACCACACTTTTGACTCTGTAGGGTAGACCAGTTAAGGACAGTGGATTTCCTTCCCTAAAGGGGCATCAGAGAACCAGGTGATTTTTGACAAATTCTCGATAATGAACTTAGCTTTATATTTCAGATTTATTAACTGGCTGTTAGTTTCCAGCAATGTTTGAATACATGTCCACAGAACATTAATCTGGATTTCCAGGTTACTGAATCAGTACCACCGCCTCTTTCTCATGGGAATTTAGCATTATCAATCATGCTTAACAACCTGTTCTCACTTTCTGTGTAGTTGATAGTCTAGCAGGATATTTTCAGCCTGATGGCTTTGGTTATTCTGTGCGTGCTCCACAAAGCTTTAAGCAGATTGTGGAGCCCTACAGCTTGAAGCAGAAATGAAGCTCACCAAAGCATTTCTGGCACTTCACATTGTAGTGCTGGAACATTTGCATGCGTAGCCCTTGCTCTTTACTTACACTTTGTTGTTTTTTTTAAATTGTGAAGCTGTGTTGATGTACAGGTGACTTTATTCTGCTGTATGCAGCATTTAAAGGATTGTCTGCACACAGCTTTGTGATAACATTGCTACCTAAAATCTGTGTACCAAGGCACAATGATTCGAATGCATTATTGCGCAAACAGATGGAAATCAGCTGGGCAAAGAGCCAAGGGTATGCTATCTAATGTGACTTTTATTCTAACAACAGTAATAATTGCTACCTTTATTTATTGGGTAGATTCTTCTCATAGCCTTTGTTAAGGTGACAGATCCTGCTTTTACCTTAGTGAGTGTTATGGCATGTTTCATGTTTCTTTTAGTGTCCTATGTCGTTAAGGTGGCAAGGATGGCAGAGAATGTACCTGCATTTTTTGTCAAAACTTAGACTATTCAAAAGTTGAAAGACACCACAGACTGCTCTCTCATTAGAGAGAGAAAGCTGGTAAGGACACAGAGTCTTAGCGATGTACAGCACAGAAATACCCAGTCCAACACGTCCATGCCAACCAGATATTCTAAATTAATCTAGTTTCATTCACCAGCATTTAGTCCAAATCCATCTAAACCCTTCCTATTCATATAACCATCCAGTTGCCTTTTAAATGTTGTAATTAGATTAGATTTGATTCTCTACAGTGTGGAAAAAGGCCCCTCGACTCAACAAGTCCACACCACCCCTCTGAAGAGAAACCCACCCAAACACATTCCCCTATATTTACCCCGACTAACACACCGGGCAATTTAGCATGGCCAATTCACCCAACCTGCACATCTTTGGATTGTGGGAGAAAACTGGAGCACCCGGAGAAAACCCACCCAGACACAGGGAGAATGTGCAAACTCCACACAGACAGGCAGGAATTGGTGTCGTGAGGCAGCAGAGCCACTGCACCACCCATAAGTACCAGCCTCCACCATTTCCATATATATATCACACTCTGCGTGAAAAAGTTGCCTCTAGGTTCTTTTTAAATCTCTTCCCTGTCACCTTAAGCCTAGTTAAAAATCACACAACACCAGGTTATAATCGAACAGTAACCACCTGATGAAGGAGCAGCGCTCTGAAAGCTAGCGCTTCGAAATAAACCTGTTGGACTATAACCTGGTGTTGTGTGATTTTTAGCTTTGTATACCCCAGTCCAACAGCGGCACCTCCAAACTACCTTAAAACTATGGCCCTCTCGGTTTGGACTTCCCCACCCTGGGGAAAAGACCTTGGCTATTCACCCTATCCATGCCCGTCATGATTTTATAAACTTCCATAAAGTCACCAGGGAAACTCACCCTAGCTTACTCAGCCTCTCCCTATAGCTCAAACCCTCCAACATGCTTGTAAATCTTTTTTGAACCCTTTCAAGTTTAATAACATATTTCCCACAGCAGGGAGGGTCACAATATCTCAAGCAAGAGATAAGGTTGATGGTGGCCTCAATCAGGAACTGAACCAACACTGTATATCACAAACCAGTCATTCAGCCAACTGAGCCCACCAACCAGCTTATGTTTGAGCTATGTAAGACACGAGTTCGGCATCAGCAAGAATACTGTGCTTATTTTTGGTCACTCCACCAAAGGGAAGGAATACAAGAAGGAAGTTCACCATCATCTTCTCAAAGGCAATTAGAGACAGACAATAACTGCTGGCCAGCCAGTGATGTTGATGACTCATGAGTGAATAAATAATAAAAAAAATTAATGTTGCCAGGAATGGAGAATTTTAGCTATGAGGAAAGATTAGATTAGATTTTTTCTGGAACAGAGTAGGCTGATGGGAAATTTAACGGACAAGTATAAAATTGCCAGGGGTCTGGATAAAGTGGCTAATAAGGAACTATTTCTCTTAGCATCAAGGCATGAGCCAGGTAGCACAGATTTCAAACGTTAAGAGAAGAATTTGAGGAAGAATTAGAGGAAAATATTTTTCACACAGAGGGCTGTGGGGACCCGGAGCTCAGTGTCTTAAAGGATAGTAGAACCTGAAAACTCATGTCCATGTATGTGTTCAAGGCAATGTGATTGAAGTGCAGTCAACTACAGGGCTGTAGTGATTGGAGCGAGAGCATCAGATAGATCTCATTGACTATGAGTTCCCTGACTAGGATTGTTAACATGGGCCAATCAGGGTGTCCTGGCTGACAGATATAAACAGGAAGTTCAAATGTCATTGTTGAAGTCTTTTTAAATGTGGAACTGGAACTTGAGGTTTGTCCTCATCTCCCTGTAAACTGGTTGAACGGTAGGGTTTGGGGCCTGGCTTTGCTGTTCCTCTCCCTTGTAAAATTGCTGTTGTATACAGCTGTAAATGTTAACTGTTTTACTGTAAACTCTTTTGTAATTATTTAATAAAATAAAAAAAAACAGGAAAAAATAAACAGGAAATTAAGCATGGCTTCTGTACAGTGGTAGTGTGGAGGATTATTAAAAATAAATAAATAAATAAATAAGCAGGGGATTCGGAATCTTCTCACTTTAGAGGCAGAGTCTGAGCTGTCTGGTCACAGCCTGTAAACTGTGCACATGTAAATAAAGGGTGACTCAGTGACAGGATACCGGCCTCTCTGCAGTTAATTGAAAGGTTAAGGGCCGAAATCTGGCAATGGGATTAGGCTGGATGACTCTTCCTTGGCTACCAAATATTTAAGGGAAAAACCTGTGCCATACATTTTATACATTTCTCTGTCTCATCATTGTTGGTTACAGAGGAGGACTTTCAGCCCTGTTTTTCCCAGCCCTCCAAAGAAGCAATTCAACTTGTGCCATTCCCTGCCTTCTGACTGTCAGCCTCTACTTACTATTCCTTTACAGATAATGATCTAATTCCCTTTTGAACACTCCAATTGACCCTTGCCTCCTCTGCAACCCCAGGCAGTGTGTTCTAGATCCTAACCACTCACTTATGTACATTTCCAATAATTAGTAGCACCTCTATTAAATCTTCTCTTAATCTCCTCTGCTCTGAGGAGGACAATTCCAGCTCTCCCTGTCTTTCCACACAACTGAAGTCTGTCACACCTTGTGTCATTCTGGGAAATCTACACTTCATCTTCTTAACTATGATAGTCACCAGACCATAGTGACGAGAGGTTGTAAAGAGATACAAAGGGGAAGCTCTTAAATGGGGCATATGTCTGAATACCATAGTGTGAAAATTGCTCCAGAAAATATTACCAGGTGGACAGTTAACACATGACTATAACATTCTAAGCTGAAGATGGAAGTTCAAGGTTAGTATTGGAAGTCTCTACTATGCTTGTGGGCAAAGGGATGTTGTCTAAACACAAAATATGGCTGGAATAATTTCAACACCCATGCACAATTCTATCCTATTATACTTGCTAAAGCATAACACAATTAGCATTCATCCAAAATAATTTATTGCAAAGTAAAATTATTTCTGTGCACGTCACTGGGTCTTTTGCAAATGTGACTATGCTTTCTTGACAGCAAGGGTCTTTGTCCATGTGGCACCTTCCCAATCTCAGCCATTAAGTGAAGGGTGACACAGGGCAAGGGAACCAAAAATATTACCAGCCTGATAAAAGGGGTTGAAGCATTAAAAACCAAAATGACTTGGCAGGCTTGCGCACCTAGTGGAGCGGATCAAGTCCTTTGGCAGCTGGGATCAGGGTCAGCAACAGCCTGTTTGCACAGTGTGAATTATGATGCACAATCTAATCCCACTGTGAAAGTGTCATCTAGCAAGCAACTGGCAACAGACACGATTGCTGCATGGATACATCTTGAGAAAAATAAGCTGCAGCTATGTGTGAGCATCGTTAGTTATCAGTCGCAAATCTCCACTGCCAGAAAACCCATTGCATTATGAGATTGAAGGTATCAGAAATAAATAAATGGTCACCACTGAACTGCTCTTCAAAATGTGTGGTAGCAACACAATGGTGCTGTAGGTGACAACACTGAATATCGCAGAGTCTCCTGCTTGTGCAGTGTGATTATTATTGTTGCCCGCGCTCAAATCAACAATTCCTGCACCACTGGATGGGAGCATCATGGAGTCACTGAATTAAGCTGCACAGCAGTCAGTCTGTCGGCCTATTGTGCTGATGCCAGCTCTTTCAAAGACTAAATCTGCTCTCAACTCCCTATAAAGACTTGACATCCTTAACAGGACATTTAACCATTTTCTGTAAAGGTTCAGCTTTATTTACACTATTTTAAAAGTCATTCTCGGCACATGTGCATTGTAGAAAATGTCAGAATGTATTGCCCATTGTTAAGTGGCTTTGTGCAACCTAAAAGGGAGGTGATGGCCTAGTGGTATTATAGCTGGACTGTTAATCCAGAGACTGAGGTAGGCACCTGGGTTTGAATCTCACCACGGCAGATGGTGAAATTTTAATTGTATAAAAATCTGAAGTTAGGAGTCTGATGATGACCATAATAAAGTACATCTGGTTCACTCATGTCCTTTACGGAAGGATACTGCCATCCTTACCTGGTCTGCCCTACAATGTGACTCCAGACCCACTGCAATGCGGTTGACTCTTAACTGCCCTCTGGCTAATTAGGGATGGGCAAGAAATGGTGGCCTAGCCAGTGACACCCTCATCCTGTGAATGAATTAAAAAAAGGCTTGTGGGCCTACTTCAGATGTTATTCCAGAGTCAGTCATCTTGATCTGGGATAAAAGTCACTCCTTTTCTTTATATTTATTAATAAGATGTTAGCTGGAACAGCATTTATTGCCCAGAGAGCAGCTAAGCACTAACTACGATGCTGTGAGTCTGGAGTTACAGGTAGGGCAGATTTCCCTCCCTCAAGAACGTTGGTTGCCAGAGAAAGGGTCAGATTTCCTCCAGCAAGTAAATTACTGAATCAGTGGGGGTTTTTGTTTTTAACAGCAAACCTCAGCTCCATGGCCACTTCAACTGAAAGCCACATACTTCTGGAAATTGAAAAAGAACGCAAGTTTGAATTCTCAAATGTCCATGGCAGGATTAGAACTTGTGTTCTGTGGATTAGCAGCCCTGTTACCAGTGCTAAACCTAGCACCTTTGGAGGAGGGAAGAGGTGGGATGGGGAGCGTGACGTAAGGGGCAAAGGAAATAGATCAGCTACAGGGTACACAAACAGTATGCTGTTAAAATCATGACTCGGAGATGCTGGTGTTGGACTGGGGTGTACAAAGTTCAAAATCACACAACACCAGGTTATAGTCCAACAGGTTTAATTGGAAGCACTAGCTTTCGGAGCGACGCTCCTTCATCAGGTGATTGTGGAGGGCTCGATCGTAACACAGAATTTATAGCAAAAATTTGCAGTGTGATGTAACTGAAATTATACATTGAAGAATTGATTGTCTGTTAAGCCTTTCATCTGTTAGAATACAGTGATAGTTTCACTTCTTTCATGTGTAAATCACAAAACCCTTTTTTTAACAGCTAACCCGAGCGTGCAATTTAAAAAAAAGGGTTTTGTGATTTTTGACTTTTTTCTCAACAACTTTGGTTTTTTTTGCTGTGCCTGTATGTCAAACATGAGGAGATCTCTCCAAGCAAGCAAGTTGGAGAAGACTTGCTGTGTCATAGTCATAGGTGTCTAAAACACAGAAAGAAACCCTTTGGACTGTCAAGTCAGCAATGGTTAAAAGACAAGCATCTAACTATTCGAATGCTCTTCTCCAATACTTGGCCCATAGCCTTGTATGTCTTGGCATTGCAATTAAAGGAGCTGAATATAAGTTGCCATTTTCTACAACATGTGCAGAACTTAATACCAGTTTTTACTGTGCAACAATAGATCTAAATCATAGTTAAACATATAACCCACTTATGGCCAAGATTCCTCAACAATTCAAGTCATCTAAATGGTTGCCATCCAGATTATGTACAAACACAGGGAAAACTCCAAGTTGCATTTCTCCTCAACAATGCAATGTAGTTTTGCCTAGAAATGTCCTCCTTTAATTCTGAGGTGGTTCAGGTAAAATTTAATGTATATACAATACTGCTGCTTTGAGCATTGCTAGTAAATAAACAGATTGAATGGAGCTCCAGCTGCTTCTCCGGAGATTGTCTTCTGTGACAGAGAATCAATTATCATATTGTTGAAGTCAATAAGTTTATCCCACAGTCAAAAAAAGCCATCCAGCATCACTTTTCACTGCAGTTGTAAATCCAGTTAACGGGGATTTATATCTGTCTCCATTGGAAAATAAATAGCTATTCAGACATTTCCTATCGATTTGACTTCATTCACATTGGAGTTTATGTAGATATTCATGGGCTAAAGCAACACTAATGAGGTGAACTAAGATCTTCATTGTACCGTCAATGAGTCGGTCACGCCATATCTAAAGGCTGACAATGGTCATAGTTTTGTACTCACCATAGCAATGACGGCTGCTCCCGCTCCAGCCAGGGCCACAATGAACAAATGGAATGTCATGTTCAACTAGGAAAAAATAACGAGATGGTATGAGACACTCATTCTGCAGATAGTCAGGAAAGTGAAAATCTAGTGAAAACATAACTGAGCCTGCGCCACTTCTGGCTCATTGAGCAATCTCATCAAATATATTTGGCAATATAATCAGCCAATTTAATGAAAGACCCCTCCCATCCTGGCTATACCTCTTTCCCTTCTTATGAGAAAGACTATAATGTTTATCTTTTTAGCTTTATTTCTTATTTTCCTCACTTGTATTGATACAATGTATATCTGTTACATAGTGTAACTTTCTTATCTTTATTTTCTCTGTTTTTGTGCCTAAGGTATGAACCTAGGTACTTTGTACCTAAGATGGCATTAAGTGCTGACCACATTGTACACTTTTCACAGTGCTCCTGTTCTTTGTAACTTCAGTGCACATGACAATGCATCCAATTCTAATTTTAATTCTTCCATCACGCAGAAGAAACAAAAGTGTGAAAACATGTACCTACAGACTCAAGACCAGTTGCTTCCCCATTAACATCAGACCTCTCAAAGGTGAAAGTTGATCTCTCTCTGCACCTTCTCAGTGACTCGAACATTATATTCTGCATTTTGTTCTAAAAACCCAATGCACTGATGTATGGTATGACCTGCTTGAACAGCATGCAAAACAATGTTTTCATTATATTTCAAAACACGTGACAATAATAAATCTAATCGCATCAAATCAAAATTGGCCCGATTTGCTTCATTAAAGGAATCAATGTAGCAGCAACTTAACAATAGGGATGCTATAGAACCATTGTGAGCCAAATCACTTTGTAGAATTTCAATACCCACTTAGCTTTCAAACCCAGACTTATTCTCAACCATTCAAAATATATTTGGTATAGTCTTGACTGTCCTGCTCTTTTGCTGCTAAGCCAGGGTTGATGCCCAGGACGAGGGTTAACTCAGCTGGCTGGACAGTTGGTGAATAACAGAATGAGCTCAATTTCCACACTGGCTGAGTTCACCATAGAAGTCCTGCCCTTGTCCCTCATTCGAGGCAAGGTATTCCTTAGGTTATACTCACCACCAGTCAGCTCTGTCTATTGAGAGAGAGCAGCCCTATGGTTACTTTATTCTTTTGAAATTAAATCTGACAGGGTCATCAAGAAACTTGCACTGGCTCAGACTGAACAGTAACGCTAACTTCCCATCCCTCTCTCTCATTAACCTCCCCTAACCTTTGGTCATGTGACTCCAGTGAAATGGAACAAAAGTGACATTCCAACAGGTAGGTGCATAATTGCAGGCTCATGTTCATGAGAGACTGGAAGGAAAGAGTGTGTGTGTGTGTGTGAGAAAGTATTTTCAAATGTTTTCTCATCTTACTCACGGAGGTTGTATTTAGAAAAAAAGATGAAAAGCTACTTTTCAGCAGGTATCTTTGATATAAATCAATTTGATAGCAGCCATACAGAAATGTCATGCTGACTTTCATCAAGAATAGATTGCGTGTAGTAGACTCTTTTGAATGGCTTTGACTGGGAAACATTAATGCTTTAGATTTCACTCTACTCATGGACTTGCTCAGTTCACAATTCTTAGTCGATATGTCTATTTACAACTTGCAGAGTGTAAGAAAAGGAATAGGATATTCAGCCCCTTCAAGGCTGTTATGTTAATCAATAAGCTCATGGTTGACTTGCAACCTAACTCCACAACCAACGCTGTCCCAGTATCCACTAAAACCAAAGCTAACAAAACTATCAAGCACAGTTTTACAATTACCAATTGATTTCTATTAACTGCCACTTGCAGAAGAGAGTTCTGAACATCTATTACAGTTTATTGCATAGAAATAATTCTTATCTTTCTTCCTGTAAGACTGGACTCTAATGTTTATACTTTGCACCTCCTCCCTCGGTCATAGTCCTAAAACCCATTACCTAATGGAAATAGGTATTCTCTGTCTTAGCTGTTCCCTTCCATATCTTGAAAATTAATCAAATTGATTTCTGACATTCTGAAATACACAATTATAAAGCAGTAGTTTGTATAATATTGCCTGTAACTTATCCATTGGATTCCAGGTATCATTCCAGCAAATCTACACTGCACCCCCTATATTGCTAATATATCTTTCCTAATGTGTAGTTCACAAAACCACACACATGTATTGTCTAATCAGAACTCTATGCAGCTGAGTCATGACTTTTAGCCTCTTCTGATCTAATCCTCTCGATATAAAGGTCAGCATTCCATTTGTTTCTATGATTACTTTCTGAATCTTTTCATTACATTGTAATGAACTATGCACACGGACACCCAAATTGCTTTGGTCCCTCTATTACTTTTAGCATTTCATCATTTAGGATATATTCTATCATGTTGAAGTTTAAAGTGGATTATTTTGCTATATTGAAATCCATTTGCCACAATTTTGATCACTTTCCTGAATCTAGCACTTTCTTCATTTTGCTTTGCTTCCAACTGTAATGTGAAGCTAACTAACCTATCTATATGCCATCAGCAAAACTGGATATGTGACTTTCAATCCCGTAATCTAAATTGATAGTAAGTGTGGTGACTACTGAGGTCCCTGCTGATCACCAGTGATTGTGTCACTATCAGTTAAGGTAACTTCCCATGATCTCCACTCCCTGCCACTTAACCAATTTCTTTATCATATACCCAAAGGCTGAGTCAAAGAATTAGGTCTTAAAGGACATAATTTGGAGAGTGTCCTTGAAGGGAGCAAAAACTGCCCAGCAACGTTCTTCTGATATTTGCTACTCCCACCCATTTGGCTATTGTATCTGCACTGGCTCTCCATATGGGCTTAATTGTGAGTGCCATTCTCACGTTTTTTCCTCATAATTCTATATGTTGTTGCTACTCAAATAATCATCTAATATTCTCTTGAATGCTTCAGCTAGAACTTGATTCTACTGCACTTCTAGGCAATGCATTTCAGAACCTAACTAGATTACATTTGTTTCTTTTGCAAATTACTTTAAATCTGTGTCCTATTGTTCTTGACCCTTCCATGAGTACAGTTGCTCTCTAGTTGCTCCATCTAGATGCCTCATGACTTTTGAAACTTCTTTTAAATCTCCTTTCCAAGGAAAACATTCAAACTTTACAATCTTTCTTCATAACTGAAGTTTCTTGCTCCTGGAATCATTCTCATCTACTTCTTCTGTACTGTTTCCAAAGTGTCCACGTCCATCCTGAAGTGTGGTGTCCAAAAACTGTACACAATACTTTGGCTGAGATCTAATTCATGTCTTATGTAAGTTCATCAAATACCTCTGCTTTTTATTTTACACTTTAATTAATAAAGTTATGGAGGTGATGATGTTGGATTGGGGTGGACAAGGTCAGAAGTCACACAACACCAGGTTATAGTTCAAGAGGTTTATTTTAAGATGAAGGGGCAGCGCTCCAAAAGCTTGTGACTTCAAATGAACCTGGTGAACGTGTGACCTTTGACCTTAATTAATAAAACCAAGGACACTGTGTGCTGTATTAATTAATCTCTCCACCTGCTATGCCATCTTTAATGAATTATGGACCTTTACTGCTATGTCTGTCTGCTGTCACACACTCTTTAGTGTAATAACCTTTATTTTGTACTCTCCATGTTATTTGGACCAACCTATGTCATTTTGCACTTCTCCACATTGAAAGTCACCCATTTGACCAACCTGTCTTCTCCACCAACTTGCCAATGCCCTATGAAGTTCTACGCATCCCCCTCAAAGTTAACAATGTTCCCAACTTTTGTATCATCCACAAATTTTGTAGTTATTTTCTTTACACCAAGATCTAGGTCAGTGATATGTATCAGGGGAAAAAAAATTGACCCCTGGGAATTCCACTGCAGACTATTATTCTGTTTCTTATCACTCCTATAGCCAATTTTGTATCCTTGTTGCTATTGACACTCTAAAAGATTGAGTACTAACTTTGCTAATCCATCTGTACATTACACTGTATCAAATACCATCTGGAAATCCATATACAAAACCTAAACAGCACTGGGGTCATCAAACCTCTCTCTTACCTCTAGCAAGTTAATTAAACACGATTTTCCCTTAGGAAATTCCTGCTGGTTCTCTCTAAGTAATTTGCATTTGTCAATATGACTATTAATTCCATCCAAAATTATTGATTGTAGAAGTTTCCCTACCATCAAAGTTGAACTTATTAACAATAATTGCCTTACCAACTCTTGTGAAAAATGTGCGATGTTTGTAGATCTCTAGGCTTTGACGCCATTTCTGAAACTAAAGAAGTCTGAAAAATTATGACCAATACCTCTGCAATTCCCACATTCACTTACTTCAGTATCCTGGAATGCATCTCATCTGCCCAGGTGCCTTGGTAACTTTTCATACTATCCATTACCCTTTTGTTACCAATTCTGAACATTTTTAGTGACAGATGTTCCTCCTCTATATAACATTTGCTTCTTTGATAAAGACAGATGCAATCTATTCAATTAATACCTCAGCCATGCCTCTTGTTTCTATGTTTCAGTCTCCTTTTTGGTCTCTCATTGGTATTATGGACCAGGCCAGATTCCGTTAAACCATTTCAAGATAGCCCACCCTAACTTTGCAAGTTGTTTTAAGCAGGTGTTAGGTGGATTTTCCAGGAGCGATGCAGTTGGCCAAACCACTTAGTTTTAAACAAAACAGGATTTAATTACAAGATTACCGAAAGCAACACAAACAAAAGAGAACAAAATACCAAATTAGATTAGGTTACTTTACAGTGTGGAAACAGGCCCTTCGGCCCAACAAGTCCACACCGACCCGCAAACCACCCATACCCCTACATTTACCCCTTACCTAACACTACGGACAATTTAGCATGGCCAATTCACCTGACCTGCACATCTTTGGACTGTGGGAGGAAACCCACTCAGACATAGGGAGAATGTGCAAACTCCACACAGTCAGTTGCCTGAGGCGGGAATTGAACCCGGGTCTCTGGCGCTGTGAGGCAGCAGTGCTAACCACTGTGCCACCGTGCCGCCCAAATAACTTAACCTATCTGAAAACCCAACAGATTATACCAATTTGAGGATGCTGTTCCTAATACTTGCAACAATCCATATAAACACTCCTTGGCACAAAAGGTAGAATCAAACACAGGGTCTTACAGAAGAGAAGTCAGAGAGAGGGAGTGTCAGCATGGACCTGCTTCTTTGGGTCCAGCAGCTTCATAATTGTCCAACTGCATTCATTGAATGGCCAGACCAAACCAAACCGGAGAAAATCTGAGCTGGAAGAACTGACCACTCCCCTTTCATTGTACAAATATTTTTTTTTAAACTTGAAAGCCTTTTTTCTGGAGGCAGTATCTGTTGGCTATAATCAAATTGGCCCTAAAACCCTTCAAACTTATACTTTTTCAAGTCTCTGTCTTTTATGACATCTCTGAAAGAAAAAGCCAAGGACACCATGACCTTGTTAAAGGAGCATCATCATTACAATGGCCTTATTCCTCCTTTACCAAATGTTTCCAAACTATGTGCTTCTACAATCATTTTGGATTCCCTTTTATTTTAATTGCCGGTTTCTTCTCATAATTCCTCTTTGCGTTTGCTATTTGTTCTTTATCTCCCTTGCAAAGGCGGGTGGCATGGTAGCACAGTGGTTAGCACTGCTGCCTCACAGCGCCAGAGCTCCGGGTTCAATTCCCGCCTCAGGCGACTGACTGTGGGGAGTTTGCACATTCTCCCCGTGTCTGCGTGGGTTTTCTCCCACAGTCCAAAGATGTGCAGGTTAGGTGAATTGGCCATGTTAAATTGCCCGTAGTGTTAGGTGAAGGAGTAAATGTAGGGGAATGGGGCTGGGTGGGTTGTGGGTCGGTGTGGACTTGTTGGGCTGAAGGGCCTGTTTCCACACTGTAAGTAATCTAAAGAATATACTGTATTCTTTAACCTGTCATTAACATCTTTCTTCTCCCTTTTCTTAATTTCGATCTCCTTTTACATCCAAGGAGCTCTATATTTATTTGCCCTAAAGTTCTCTTTTAAAGGAATTTACCTTGGCTGTGCCCAAAACATCTCCTATTTGAGCGCAACTTTTCCCACCAATCTTTGGGTTCTGTCTATCCAGTCCAACTGGTTTTGCCCCATGGAAGTCAATTCTCCTATAGTTAATTATTCTTCCTCTGGATTGTTTATTGTTGTTTTCCATTGTCTTCTGAAAGCTTACGATATATTCATCAGTATCCCCAAAATGTTCTCCCACTGACATGTTCTACTTGTCCACTCCATTGCAAAAAAAAAACAGGTTGAGCAGTGCCGCTTTCCAGATAGGCTTGGTCACATTTCCACCATGGAAAATTCTCCAGAGTACAACCTCAGAATACTTACCCCTCTTTGTCCTTTAAACTATCACCTACCATACCTACACTAATTTTGGAAAATTAAAGTGCCTCATTCTAATTAATCTCTAATGTTTGTGCTTCTCTAAGTAGTTCCTTGCAATTTGTTACTCTACATCCCTCTCAGTGGCTGGTCATCGATAGAGTACAACATACAATTTAATTGCACCTGTTTTGTTCCTAGGCTCTATCCAAATCAATTCTGTATTTGACCCTCTGAAACATTCGCATTTTTCAGCAGCAAGATCCTCTCCTTAGACATTATTGTCACCTCTTTCATTTTCTTTCTTCTCTGCTTACACTGTGACCAAGAATGACCACAAATTTCTGCTCTCATGTCATTGTTATATCCATAACATCATAATTCCATTTAGCAATCTGCACCTGTAACTTTCCCAGTTTTATTTATTATATTCTATAAATTCATATCGACGCATTGCGAATATGATTTATAATGTTTAATTTCTCCCTTATTCCAGTTTCACCTGTTAACTTACCATTCTCTATTCAAGTTTCTCACAGAATCTGAAGTGGCTTAAATTCCCAATCATTTCAAGTTAAAGAAAGGTCTGCAGCTTTCATTAAAGGTAAAAGGAAATACTAGCTGCTGAAGTTAATTGAATAGCAGTGTTGCTTCAAGAGAAGATATTAATCATCTATCTGTACATTTGCAAAAGGCTCCATTGCTTAGATGTCCCAAGGTCTGACTGCTGAGCATGTTATGAATGCTTTGACTGAGTTTCTCAACATACAGAACCACTTGTCTCAACAGAGATTGATCTTCATAATTTGGTTTATTGTTTAAAAGATCACTTGAATGGTTATCTGCCTTTCAGGTGGTCAGTAAAACAGATTTGTCATTGTTATTACAAGAAATTGAACAATTCATTGATGATTAATTGATTGATTGTCACGTGTACTGAAGTACAGTGAAAGGCTTTGTTTATGAGCAGTACAAGCAGATCATAGTAAGTGAGGGTATACAGATCAAAAAGACTTGACAGAGGCACACAGATTACATTGCAGAAAGCATGCGCTAGGCGCAATCGGCATTAGCATGATCAGCATTATTTGAGGCTAGAGAGTCCATTCATCAGTCTAATAACGGCCGGGAAGGAGCTGTTCCTGAACCTGCTGGTGCATGCATTCAGGCTTCAGTATTATCTGCCTAACAGAAGAGTTCATGGGAATTATACTTCTATGAATTGACTTTATGGAGGAGTTTTTCATTATGAAGCACATTTGAGTGAGAGCTCCATTAGGTTATGAGACATTTTTGAATCTGCACTTGTGTGGCTCCTGATATCTGTCTATATTGTGTCAATATTATATAATAGAGAATATATGGAGAATGTACAATGACATAGATGTAACATGAGGGAAGTCAGGGACAATGGAGGGGGAATAGGAATTAAGTGGGACTAGGGAGGAATGAGGGGTGGAATGGAAGGGGCATTGGCACATGGAGTGTCAGGTATTATGGGTGATGAAGACAAGAAAGCCTACCAGCTTTTAATTCAACTGCATTAAAGTCTCAAAGAAGTGAGATGGGCCTATTAACTTGTCCATTTTGGCTCTCGCATGTTTCTGTTGTTGCTCTCAAACTACCTCCATAAGAGACAGGTCTGACTCTATCCTTCCTTGGTCTTTCCAGGACAAAAATGGCATACTGTGGATATTTTAAAGGAGGGGAGTGGACTAAGTCAAGACATTCCTGCCCTAAACATCCCAGTGCTTTGACAAAAATCCCAGCTTAGCCCAGAGCTATCTCTCAAAATTGGACATGGAGCAACCTTGACAGATATGTAATCCAGAGTAAAATGCCTTACACTTGGTTTAGGCCATGCTAGTAATGTAAACATCCAAGCCCATGTAACAGAGTCGAAATGTGAACATTGCTGCCTGGTGGCCAGAGCACACAACTGCATTGATGGCTAATTTCAGTGGAAAACAAAAGTGTGATGAACAATCAGAACAGGAAATGAACTTTCTGGAAGCTTGCAAAGCCAAAGTCCCATGATTTTTTAAAATTTTTTATCTGCAGTAATATGAAATGGTACAGCCAAAATCCCTAAATATACATCAATGATCAAGCAGTTCATGCATACGGAATTTTCAGCAGAATTCAATTCTGCAAGTCAGTACCCCAGTCTACAAACTCAGAACTTGACTTACATCATTAGATTGACAAAGTTTGCTGAAGTTCTCATTCAAAGTGCAGACCATCTTCTGCTCATGAATAGGCACAATACCTGAAACAGAAAGCTCTGTTAATCAACCATGGTTAAGAATCCACAGCCATCCTACAGATTTTCAGCAACTTCTGATCTGTGTCACTGATTCCAATTGCTCTGGTAAGCCTTCTAGCTATCAATTATTGATCTGTGCCCACAGGGAATTCACAAACAATTGTCTGATTACCTCAAACCTTCGGACATTAGGGGAGAAAAAGAAAAACGAATAAAGACAGAGTCTTTCACAAACTTCCCCTGAAGCACTTTATAGCAAACCTCGAGTGTAATCACCTTTGTAATACAGGAAAGAGAATTCATGGACAGAGAATTCTCACCTACAGCTATGCCAGAATAACCAGATAACCTGTTTCTCTGATGTCAATTAAGGGTCAAATATTATCCAGATGACCAGGAATAAATCCTTCACTCTTTCTCAACAATTCATTTTTTGCAATATCTTTTCCATCATCTCATTTGAATGCCTCATTCTAAGGATGGCAGCAATAGTTTGCTACTACAACAGAGGGGCAATCTTAAAGTTTTGTGCTCAAGACATAGAATTAGGTGTTGAACCCACAGTCAGAGGTTAAACCAGGTTTACTAAATAAGACACAGTTGACCAAGGAAAGGAAAAAATACTTGCAGTTATATTGTACTCTTTTTAGGCCTCCAGACATCCTAACGAGCTTTGCTTTTGTAGCATTGTCCCTGCTGTGTGATGTGGAAAATACAGCACTTACCACACAGCAAGTTCACACAAAATAAAGTGAGATAATGGCTATTAGATTAGATTTCCTACATTGTGTGGAAACAGGCTATTTGGCCTAACAGGTCCACACCGACCCACCAAACAATAACCCATTCAAATGCATTTCCTGACATTTTTGCTCCTGACTAATGCACCTAACACTATGGGCAATTTAGCTTGGCCAATTCACCTAACCTGCATACCTTTGGACTGTGGGAGGAAACCAGAGCACCCGGAGGAAGCCCACGCAGACACGGGGAGAATGTGCAAACTCTACACAGACAGTCCCCCAAGGCTAGAGTCAAATCTGGGTCCCTGACAATGTGAGGAAGCAGTGCTAACCACTGGGCCACTGTGCCGCCCTTTATGGCTGGAAGATCTGTATTAATAATGTTGATTGCTTGATATATATTGACCAGGACGGGCAGAGAACTGCCTTGCACTTCTTTGAAATATTATCACATGGTTTTTTACATCCACCTGAGAAGGCAAATCAAATCACAACTCAATGAGTTGTCAGAAGGTTGGCATTGCTAACTGAGCACTTCTACCCCAGGAAGTGTCAGAATGAGTTTTATGTTCAAGGCTCTGGATTGAGATCTGCTGACTCAGAGGCTCCAGACAAATGGAGCCCCAGGAAGTGATCACTGAAAGCCGAGTGAAGAGAAAAGAAAAATGACCCATCACATTGAACAGTAAAGCTGCTTCCATCTTCTTATTCTATCACTCCGCACAAGCAGTGACGTACCAAACTGACGGAGGTCAAAGCAGAGATCAGTGGACTCCATGATGGTGACATTCTGGCAGAGTGTCCAGATGTTGAAGTACATGAAGACAGGCAGTGAGGTGAAGGCTGTCACTCCCAACCAAGCCAGCATGAAGATGTAAGTCAGCATGATAAACTGAAACAGAAAATAGTCACTTTTAGGACTACTGAGCAACTGACTTTGCAGGGATCTAGCAATAGAGGGTGAAATAGGTAGGCCTTGTCTTTTTCATTGTTTAGTGATTCCTATGTTCCAAACACCTCCACTGGAACCAACAAGTTCTCAGAAGGTGAATGCTTCTACCTGCTCTGCAGGAATTGACCCTTCTAACACTGTTTTGCTTTTTTCAGTTTGGTGCAAGCATGGCACAGAAATTTGCACCTATACATAAATATCCCAAGGATTAATTTCCTAAATTACAAATACAGATTACATGTTTTAATAACTTGCTCTGATTAATCTTTCTCATTGAATTGTCCTTTCCTTTGCAAATGAAACAACAATCAGTCAGTTGGATTATGAAGTGGAATTATGAACATACTCCATGACTGAATTTAGTTCTCACATCTGTGAAATTCTGAAAGTAATGACTTGTGCAGCTATCCACATGGGAGGCCATAATACTGAAGGAGACTAAATGATCATTGACAATGTGTTTCCTCAATTACAGAAAGGGGAGGTGATGGCCCAGTGGTACTATTACTAAAACTTAGGTAATGTTCTGGGGGCTCAGGCTCAAATCCCAGCATGGCAGATGGTGGAGTCTGAATTCAATAAAAATCTAGAATTACGAATCTAATGATGACCATGAATTCATTGTCAATTTTCGGAAAAACCCATATGGTTCACTAATGTTCTTTAGGGAAGGAAACTGCTGTCCTTCCCCGGACTGGCCTAGATGTGACTCCAGATCCACAGAAATGTGGTTGACTCCTAATTGCCAACGGGCAATAAATACTGGCCTGGCCAGTGATGCCCTCATTCCATGAATGAATGAATAAAAAAGAAAATCACAGCTAGGAAGGAGATTCATTGTGCCTGTGCTGCACTTTAAGTGGCACTAGCTACATATATCTGATTTCCCACACCTCTCTGGCCATCATTCTTTAATATTCTTCTTTCTATAACAGTTATCCAATTTCCTTTTCAATTAATTGAGTAATTTCATAGTATTTCATTAGGGTAATGAAACCAGTCAACTGTTTGATATCAATCAATGATTGAAAATCTATTAATGTCAGCCTTGAATGACCCAGCCCTCTGTGGTAATCAATTCCATAGATTCATAACCTACAGAGAGAAGAAATTCCATTTTAACTCTATATTAAGTGGGTGACCTTTTATTCTGAGATTATGCCCTGTGGTCCTGAACTGTCCTACTCTCCACATCTACCCTGTCAAACCCCCTCACCATCCTGTGTGTCTCATTTCTAATTCTTCTAAATTCCGACAGATACAGGCCCAATTTACTCAACCTCTCCTCCGTCTAATTGGTGTTAGGAATTTAGTGGTGGAGGCAGAAACATCCACCTCTTTTAAAAGTTAGCATGATCTGCAGCTGAAATGCTGTAACCTGTGGGACTATGCAGCAAGTGCAGGAGGTTGAGATTAGAATGGGTGGCTTGTGGTTCACTCTTTTACTGACTGCAACAGACACAATGGTTTGAATAGCCCCTTTTTTGTGCTGCAATTGTCTGTGGTTCCACAGTTGCTCACATTTTGAAGGACAAGCTGGTAAATTTAAGAGATAAACATTTCACAATTCAATTAGCATAAATCGCTATTTTATGTTATATTCACAGTTACATATTGTATTCCTCTTCCTAATGCATTGCAGTCTGTGAAGCTCTGCCTCCAGCTTAACAGCCCTGTGTGGAAGTTCCTCAAGATGCAGGAACTTACTACAAATGTCTTAGGTCATATTAATGTCCATGAGCTCCCACTTATCGCAGTCTGCAACATATCACCAGTTGTATGAAGTTTGTTTCCAAGCTCTTAAAATGTATAACCATCTCAATTTTATCCAATAGAATTTATTATATTCCTACCTCAACATTCTTTCTGTTGTATTGTTTATTTTTAATTCAAATATTTTATCCAGAATTTCACCACTTAGCAAATGGGCTTTTTTTTTTGGCTCAGCTAGTCTTTATGCTCAAAATTAACTACTTCCCTCCTCTCTTCATCTTATCCTATCAGCACATCCTTCCATTCCTTTACCTTTTATGTGCATGTCTCATTTCCTCTTAAGGGCAACGAAGCAATTTTACTCAACTGCTCCGTATGCTAGCCACTCTCTGAAGCAAACTAAAAGTTTCTCCAGAACTTTAATGAATTTGATTCCTGTTTCCTACACAGGATGCTTCTCATCCTGAGGAGGAATATTTGTGCAGGTACTATAATCTCTAGAGCATTACTCTAAATCATTCTGCCAGGTTGCTTCTCACAACATAATTACTGTTCAGACTCCATCCTTAAAGACTCATATTTTTAGAATCTGTGTTGTTTCGAAACATTTCTTTCATGCTTATACCATCAAGCACCTTCATAATTTTAAACATGTCTACTCATATACCCATCAGCTTTTCATTTTTATAGCAAACAGCTCAAGGCTGTTCAGCCTTTCCTGATAGTTATAACCTCGCAGCTCCCTAACATTGCATGTCACAGGCTGTACATAATCATTTGTTGAAACGTTCACTATAAACATCAGTTTAAGAAGTCAGAGAAACAGAATCATAATAAAAATCCAGTTCACATCTGCTCTTAGCTAATGAAGAAGAAACTGATTTCTCACCTTAAACCAATCCCTATTCCCTTTCGTTTGGAATGTAAGTAGTCATGTACCAAATGGGTTTTTTTTTTGACCATTGCTAATAGGGTAATCTGGCAGAGGAAATTGTCCAATCATTCAAAAACTTCCTGGAAGGAATTGAAAACTGGTTCTGTCTTGCTCCACCAGAGTACCATCCATAAAAAGACTCAGCTGAATGGAGCAATACTACCTGCCACTTTGATGCAATTTTGCAGAAGAGGACATTGCAACAATGGAGAAAGGGCAGAAAAGACTTAGAAGAATGTAACAATCATTGTGAGAATGCAAATACCTGGCATTTTGACACAACATAACTAACTGCTTCCATTCCCTTGATTCCACTGCCTAACAAAAACTTTATCAGTCTCAGATTTTACATTTACAATTGGCCTAATCTCTAAAATATATTTTGGGGGAGAAAGTTCCAGATTGCCGTTACTATGTGTTGTCCCAGTGAAAGATCCAGCCTTTTTTTGGTGTTGTTTCTCCCTGTCCTGAACACTCTGAACAGAGGAAATTTCTTTCCATCACTTTTAACCACTGTCAGCATTCCAATTGGTTCATTCTTCTATAGATTGTAGAGATACCATTACACATTTCTTGAGCAGGTGAGACTCAAATCTGGGCCTCCTGATCCAGAGTTAGTGACACTACCACAGCACCAAGAAAGCTGTGCACACATTTTCATTGACCCCTTTAGAGTTGCTATTTCACACCTCTGGAGCAAGTGCAGCTTAAACCCTGGTCTCCTGGCTCAGAGGTACTGGCACTACCACTGTGGCATGTGACCCCCTACTTTAATTGTTTATACACAATGGAAGATTAGCTGACCTTAATGGAACCCATCTTCACAATTTGATTCACTGTACACACTTCTGAACTCAACATTGGTTTCAACAATTTCAAAGCATAACAACCACTTGCTCCTTTCCAGATTGCAACCATTGGCAATTCTTTTGTTGGTGCTATTTAAACCTCCCCAAGACTCATCTCTTACTTTTTGATTCAATCTGTAGAAGAGTCGTACCAGACTTGAAATATTAACCCTGTTGTGGTGCTGGAAAAACACAGCCGGTCAGGCAGCATTCGAGGAGCAACAGAGACGACATTTCGAGCATACACTCTTGATCAGAAATCTCCAGAGGTCAGGATCTCCAGCATCTGCAGTCCTCACTTTCTCCACATTAACTCTGCTGTCTAATGTTGCCAGACCTTCTGAGCTTTTTCCAGGATTTTCTTTGTTAGTTTCATATTTTCAGCATCTTACAGTATTTTGCCTGGATTCATCTCTAATAACTTGTCCCTTTCTGAGTGAGCCTAGAATATAGGTCACAGTTTAAAATACAAACATCTGAGTCTGGAATAAGAGTAGGCCTCTTTGAAACTGCTTCATTATTCAATAGGATAATGGCTAATCTGTTTGTGCTGTGAAATCCTCATTTCCATCTACTCCCAATATGACAGCCAATAACAAATCAAATACAGAATTTAATGGAAGCCCCTTTGGACAATGAAATGTTAAAATATTAATCTAATTTCCATGTGCTTATGGTTGTATTTAAGGAGGCTTGATGCATACATAATGAAAAAGTGAGTAAAAACACTTGGGGACACAGAATAAGATAACATAGTGTGTGGGGGACGTAATTACCAACAGAGATCAGTTGAGATGACTGTCTTACTACTCTGCTGTGAATTCAGTGACGAAGGTTAGTTGAGCTACTGCGCTGGTACTGGCACAAACCTTTCAGCTGGGAAGTTGAAACTTTATTGCTGGAACAGCACAGCAGGTCAGGCAGCATCCAGGGAACAGGAGATTCGACGTTTCGGGCACAGGCCCTTCTTCAGGAATGAGCAGAGAGTGTTCAGCAGGAGAAGATAAAAGGTAGGGAGGAGGGACTTGGAGGAGGGGCGTTGGAAATGTGATAGGTGGAAAGAGGTCAAGGTGAGGGTGATAGGTCAGAGTAGGATGGAGGCGGAGAGGTCAAGAAGAAGACTGCAGGTCAGGAAGGCGGTGCCGGGCTGGAGGGATTCGGCTGAGACAAGGTGGGGGGAGGGGGGATGAAGAAACTGGTGAAGTCCAAGTTCATCCCCTGTGGTTGGAGGGTTCCCAGTTGGAAGATAAGACGCTCCTCCTCCGACCGTCGCGTTGTTGTGGTTTGGCGGTGGATGAGTCCAATGACCTGCATATCCTCGGTGGAGTGGGAGGGGGAGTTGAAATGCTGTGCTACAGGGTGGTTGGGTTGGTTCGTCCGGGTGGCCCAGAGATGCTCTCTGAATCGCTCCGCAAGTAGGCGGCCTGTCTCCCCAATATAGAGGAGGCCACACCGGCTGCAGCGGATGCAGTAGATGATGTGGGTGGAGGTGCAGGTGAATCTGTGGCGGATATGGAAGTTTCCTTTGGGGCCTTGGAGAGAAGTGAGGGGGGAGGTGTGGGCGCAAGTGTTGCACCTCCTGCGGTTGCAAGGGAAGGTGCCGGGAGTGGAGGTTGGGTCAGTGGGGGGTGTGGATCTGACAAGGGAGTCGCGGAGGGAGTGGTCTCTACGGAAAGCTGATAGGGGAGGGGAGGGAAATATATCCTTGGTGCTGGGGTCTGTTTGGAGGTGGCGGAAGTGACGGCGGATGATGCGCTGTACATGGAGATTGGTGGGGTGGTAGGTGAGGACCAGTGGGGTTCTGTCCTGGTGGCGGTTGGAGGGGCGGGGCTCAAGGGCGGAGGAGCGGGAAGTGGAGGAGATGCGGTGGAGGGCACCATCGACCACGTCGGGGGGGAAATTGCGGTCCTTGAAGAAGGAGGCCATCTGTGTTGTACGTATTTTGAACTGGTCCTCCTGGGAGCAGATGCGGCGGAGACGAAGGAATTGGGAGAATGGGATGGCGTTTTTACAGGGGGCAGGATGGGAGGAGGTGTAGTCCAGGTAGCTGTGGGAGTCGTTTGGTTTGTAGTAGATGTCCGTGTTGATTCGGTCGCCTGAGATAGAAACAGAAAGGTCTAGGAAGGGGAGGGAGGAGTCCGAGACTGTCCAGGTGAATTTGAGGTCGGGGTGGAAGGTGTTAGTGTAGTGGATGAACTGTTCAACCTCCTCGTGGGAGCACGAGGTAGCGCCGATACAGTCATCAATGTAGCGAAGGAAAAGATGGGGGGTGGGGCCAGTGTAGTTGCGGAAGATGGATTGTTCCACATACCCTACGAAGAGGCAGGCATTGCTGGGGCCCATGCGGGTCCTCACCTACCACCCCACCAATCTCCATGTGCAGCGCATCATCCGCCGTCACTTTCGCCACCTCCAAACAGACCCCAGCACCAAGGATATATTTCCCTCCCCTCCCCTATCAGCTTTCCGTAGAGACCACTCCCTCCGCGACTCCCTTGTCAGATCCACACCCCCCACCGACCCAACCTCCACTCCCGGCACCTTCCCTTGCAACCGCAGGAGGTGCAACACTTGCGCCCACACCTCCCCCCTCACTTCTCTCCAAGGCCCCAAAGGAAACTTCCATATCCGCCACAGATTCACCTGCACCTCCACCCACATCATCTACTGCATCCGCTGCAGCCGGTGTGGCCTCCTCTATATTGGGGAGACAGGCCGCCTACTTGCGGAGCGATTCAGAGAGTACCTCTGGGCCACCCGGACGAACCAACCCAACCACCCTGTAGCACAGCATTTCAACTCCCCCTCCCACTCCACCGAGGATATGCAGGTCATTGGACTCATCCACCGCCAAACCACAACAACGCGACGGTCGGAGGAGGAGCGTCTTATCTTCCAACTGGGAACCCTCCAACCACAGGGGATGAACTTGGACTTCACCAGTTTCTTCATCCCCCCTCCCCCCACCTTGTCTCAGCCGAATCCCTCCAGCCCGGCACCGCCTTCCTGACCTGCAGTCTTCTTCTTGACCTCTCCGCCTCCATCCTACTCTGACCTATCACCCTCACCTTGACCTCTTTCCACCTATCACATTTCCAACGCCCCTCCTCCAAGTCCCTCCTCCCTACCTTTTATCTTCTCCTGCTGAACACTCTCTGCTCATTCCTGAAGAAGGGCCTGTGCCCGAAACGTCGAATCTCCTGTTCCCTGGATGCTGCCTGACCTGCTGTGCTGTTCCAGCAATAAAGTTTCAACTTTGATCTCCAGCATCTGCTGACCTCACTTTCTCCTCCTTTCAGCTGGGAAGTCAATCTTTTGCTACTGTCCTGGTCTTACTTTGTGAATGCAACGGGTAAAGCACAATCATCACCTGCCTTTCTAAGATTTGAATTGTGTAGTATATGAGTATGTCCCCTGTATGTGGAATAGGCTTTAAATAGGAAGAGTTATACCCTAGCCAAGTGTTGGAATGAGGCCATCATTCTTACATGCCCAAGTTCCCAGTATTAACCGTGCTCTTGGACAGGTGTTGAATGGTTGAGGGAGGAACAGATAACTAAAGAGCCATCAGTGCCTGCTGCTGCTGATATCCGCAGAGCAAGCTGCATATGGTACATTGGGCATTGAACTGAAAGCAGGTCACACTCCCACTTAATATGCTGTGCACTGCATCACAATATGAAAAAGAGAGAGCTCTCTTCCAAAATTACTTTCTCAAAAAGGGAGCAGTGGAAAACCTTACAGTGTAAAATAGAATTGTAAATGTCCAAACCCTTAAGGCGCAGATATGCTTCCTTAGATTTGACATAATACTCTGCAGTTACAGGGTAATGAATAAAATCCAATTGCAGCAATCCAAAGTTCACTGGACCATAGCCTAGAGGGATAAACAATAGAGAATATGATTTGTGAAAGAGTAGCTTCATTTGATGAATAATGAAAACTAGAGAGAGCTTCATTTTTATTAACACTATTTCATTTTTATTAACACCTGAAAGAGTACATTTGTATTCTTATTGGCCAGTCTCTCAGCTTTAAGGAAGATTTGTTTTCCCTCTTCATCAGTGGGTTCTGTGACAGTTTGTAGGTCCAACATTTGATCAGTAGATACAGTAACCTGGGGATGAAATGGTGCTTGAAGGGTTGAGCAGATGAAGTGTTTTGAGGTCTGTGTTGTTCCCTACAAAGCCTTAACTTTGCCTCTACATGCTCAAGATCAAGGATTTCAATGTGTTATTTGGCTTCCCAAAGGGAACTGCTTCATTTTGCTCAGTGCAGGTCCTGCCATGTCATAGTGAGGATGTTTGATCCCTCCAGCACTGATTTGAGAACATCCCCAAAATGTTTCTGCAGTCATTTTGGAAGTCTCCTGCTGCAATCCAATTTAAAGTTAAATATCTGCTTTGGTAGTCTGGTGCCTGGCCTATCAGCAACATGTTTGCCCAGCAGAGTTTGTTTTGAATTATGAGCAACTCAATGCAGGGCATTTTAACTTAAAAGAGCACATGCTAGTTCTGAAATTCTTCTGTAGTTGTTTTTACCGTACAGCTGCAGTGCATCTGCTGTTCAGTAAATGGTTGTGAATGATAACTGCCTGAAATTTATTGTGGCAGCTGTTCAAGATATCGGAAAGATGAGTAAAAATTTTCTAACTCTTCATATTGAGGAATAAGCAAGAATTATTCTTTATTGGCTTGATCTTTCCATTGATTCTGGGAAGAGATTTAAATACTGCTGAAAATGTGTTGCTGGAAAAGCGCAGCAGGTCAGGCAGCATCCAAGGAGCAGGAGAATCGACGTTTTGGGCATGAGCCCTTCTTCAGGAAACTGATTCCTGAAGAAGGGCTCATGCCCGAAACATTGATTCTCCTGTTCCTTGGATGCTGCCTGACCTGCTGCGCTTTTCCAGCAACACATTTTCAGCTCTGATCTCCAGCATCTGCAGCCCTCAGTTTTTCCTAGAAGAGATTTAAGTATATGGGTTGGCTGCTTTTGAGCCAGTCAAGGTAAACATTGATGTTCTCCTCTTGAAATATATAAATTACTGGTGGTGGGAAACTGAAATGAACATGGTGCAACATTTTTTGTTTAATAATCAACTGTTCTCTTTGCAAGGAAAAAGAAATTGTTCAAATCTTGCAACTTTTTGAATTGCCCAGGAGTTTTAACATCTTTCAGTCCCTATTAGCTTTCTCGTGGCAACTTTTCAGCCAATCAGAGTTAACTTGCAAACCGATCAGCATCCTGCTCTCCTGAAATATCATAGAATCCCTATAGTTTGGAAACAGGGTACTTGGCTCAACAAGTCCAACTAACCCTCCAAAGAGTATTCCACTATCACTTCACATTTCCATTGATTAATGCACCTAACCTCCACATCCCTGAACACTATGGGCATTCACCTAACCTGCACATCCTTAGTCTGTGGGAGGAAACTGGAGCAGCTAGGGGAAACACATGACACGTGGGGAGAATGTGCAAACTCTACACAGATAGTCGCCCTAGGCTGGAATTGAACCCAGATCCTCGGTGCTGTGAGGCAGCAGTGCTAACCAATGAGTAACCATGTCGCCCTAACCAATGAGACACCATGTCACCCTAACCACTGAGACACCATGCCGCCCTCAAATTTGGCACACTTGTGTTTATCTTGATGATCACAAGATGTAAAATATAAGATGTGCGTGTCAAGGAAGCTGCATCAAAGCAAATGTGAAGGCACCAAGAAATAGAGATGACTCAATCAGTGCAGTGTTGACTTTAAGAGTCGTGAGAGAACCAGATCCTGTAAGAAACAGCTCAGAATAGTTAGAAATGTATCTGCGACTTTTCGAAAAGTGTCCAGTAAGGTACAGCATGTACCTTATATGCTGTACTTAATAAGACAAGAGCCAATGTGTTCAGATAAAGCATTAGAAAGGACAGAGCTCTGGACAGAGAGTTAGGATAAAGGGGTCGGCTTCAGGATGGCAACCTGTTGTTAGTGGAATGCCACAAGGATTAGTGCTGGGGCCACAATTAATTAGAATAGATATCAATGACTTGAATGACAGAAGTAAATTTACTGTCACAAGTTAGTGGATGATACTAAAATAGGTGGGATGGCAAGTGGTGAGGATGGTGTAATAAGTCAATGGAAGGATATGGATATATTAACTGAGTGGGCAAAAACATGTCAGATGGAATGCGCTGTGGAGCATGTGTAGTCCTCACTTTCTCCTCATTAAAAACCTACCTAACTCCTCCTTAAGTTTTCTCAATGTCTTGGCATTCTCTTGTGTAGTGAATTCCACAGATTCATGGCCATTTGAAAGAAGAGATTTCTGTTGCTCTTAAAATGTATTGCACTTCCATGCTGCCAGTGAGGCATAGAGTTACACAGCATGGAAACAGACTCTTCAGCCTGACTTGTCCACACCCTCAGATTTCCAAAACTGAATTAGTCCCATTTGCCAGTATTTGGCCCATAGCCTTCTAAACCCTTCCTATTCATGTACCCATCCAGTTGCCTTTTAAATGTTGTGACTGTACAAGCTTGCATCACTCTCTCTGGCAGCTCATTCCATACACGCACCACCCTCTGCATGAAAATGTTGCCCTTAGGTCCCTTTTAAATCTTTCTCTATCATCTTAAACCTATGCCCTCTAGTTTACGACTCCCTTCTCCTCGGAATAAAAAACCTTGGCTATTCTCTGTATCTATGCCCCTCATGATTTTATAAACCTCTGTAAGGTTTAAGCTCAATCTCCAGTTTCTCCTTATAATTCAAACCTCCAGTCTCAGGAACATCCAAGGTTCCCCATGGGAGACTGGTTAGCAAGGTTAGATCTCTTGGAATACAGGGAGAACTAGCCACTTGGATACAGAATTGGCTCAAAGGTTGAAGACAGAGGGTGGCGGCGGAGGGTTGTTTTTCAGACTGAAGGCCTATGGCCAGTGGAGTGCCACAAGGATCAGTGCTGGGTCCACTACTTTTTGTTATTTACATAAATGATTTGTATGTGAGCATGAGAGGTATAGTTAGTAAGTTTGCAGATGACACCAAAATTGGAGGCATAGTGGACAGTGAAGAAAGTTACCTCAGATTACAACAGGATCTTGATCAGATGAGTCAATGGGCTGAGGAGTGGCAGATGGAGTTTAATTTAAATTAAACAGAGGTTCTGAATTTTGGGAAAGCAAATCTTAGCAAGATTTATGCACTTAATGGTAAGGTCCTAGGGAGTGCTGCTGAACAGAGAGACCTTGGAGTGCAGGTTCATAGCTCTTTGAAAGTAGAGTCACAGGTAGATAGGATAGTGAAGAAGGCATTTGGTATGCTTTCCTTTATTGGTCAGAGTATTGAGTACAAGAGTTGGGAGGTCATGTTGCGGCTGTACAGTACTTTGGTTAAGCCCCTTTTGGAATATTGCATGCAATTCTGGTCTCCTTCCTATTGGAATGATATTGTGAAGTTTGGAAAGGTTCAGAAAAAATTTACAACAATGTTGTCAGGGTTGGAGGATTTGAGCTATAGGGAGAGATTGAAGAGACAAGGGCTCTTTTCCCTGACGCGTTGGAGGCTGATGGGTGACCTTATAGAGGTTTATAAGATCATGAGTGGCACGGATTGGGTAAATAGACAAAGTCTTTTCCCTGGTGTGGGGAGTCCAGAACTAGAAGGCATCGATTTAGGGTGAGAGGGGAAAGATATAAAAGAGACATAAGGGGCAACCTTTTCATGCAGAGGTTGGTGCATGTGTGGAATGGGTTGCCAGAGGAAGTGGTGGAGGCTGGTACAATTGCAACATCTAAAATGCATCTGGATGGGTATATGAATAGAAAGGGCTTGGAGCGATATAGACTTGGTGCTGGCAGGTGGGACTAGCTTGGGTTGGGATATCTGGTCGGCATGAAGGGTCTGTTTCCGTGTTGTACATCTCTATGATTCTCCGACTCTTAATCAATTTTTGCACCGTTTCCAATTTAATAACATCCTTCCTATAACACGTTGATCAGAATTATACACAATACTCCAAATGTGGTCTTGCCAATATCTTGTACAGCTGTAACATGGTGTCCTAACTCCTGTACTCAAAGGTCTGGCTGTTGTGGGAGCAATTCAGTACTTATCAGGTATTGCAGGCATGTTGCACTGTTACATATTCTGCAAAATCTTTTGCTTTCTTTGTCTCATTGGTGACCTTACTCTTGTGTTTAATTTCAGCACAATGCTTTTGCTGAAGGGCCCCTTACTCAGTTTCCTTCTATTGATTTCAATCAATAGTATGTATTGATGAACTGGGAATTGCCAGAAAAAAAGCAATGCAGCTTAAATGTTGTACCCCCAGAGACTAGCTGATAGGTTCTACAACTGGTCAAACAAACAGGAATGGAATATTATGAGGCATGCAGTGAAAGAGGGTGTGAATAATAGAAGAATAGACAGAGAATAGAAGGATGTCAGTTGAAGTACTGTGCCTTTGCCAAGATTGAATAATGGCAATGATTTTCTCTTTGGCAGGTGATGACACTGTGTACTACTGGCAATACTAGTGGACAATCTGTCACGTATCAAATGGTTGTTACTTTAGATTTTCACCATACCCTTACAAAGATGTGATCAAAACAGGTTATGCCTTGCAGCAATAATCTTTAGAGGCTACATGACTGAAATGAGTAGTCTTCTGGGATTCTGTTTTTGTTTTGCTTTGTTAAATCTGTTACAAGGCAGGATAGCTTGAGTCCCTTTTCACAAAAGACAGAGCAGTGTTGAAACAAATGGAATGACACATTGAATGAGGAACGAGGAATCGGCGCAGGTTGGAGGGCCAAAGGGCCTATTGCTGTGTTGTATTGTTCCTTGTCTTTTGTTCTCTATGAGTAATGAGCAGTTTTTCTGAAGCAGGATTTTAATGGCAGCTTCATGTTATGTTCTATCAATAAAAACAGAAGCAGCTAGAGGAGTACAATGAAACAAAGAACTGCAGATGCTGGAGATCTGAAACAAATGGAAAGAGAAATTGCTGGAGAAACTCAGTGCGTTTGGCAGCAGCTGTTGAGAGTTGGTCCTGACGAAGGGTCACTGAGCTTGAAACTTTGTTTTCTCACCATCGATGCTGCCAGACCCACTGAGTTCCTCCAGTAATTTCTGATAGATGACCAAGTTCAATGTTTGCATTGCTAATTCCCCAACTACTTTATCATTGATGGTGTTAGGGTTTGGAAGAGTTTCTGAGTGTTTATTATTTGATCAGAATTATCGCACAATTGCACCCCCCCCCCCACTTTGCCCTTTTCAAGTGTTGACACTCCAATGCTCCTGCTGTACTTGGTCGGATTGCAAATTCTGAGGAGAGTGGGAAAAGATGAGGCAAGAGGCTGGAAGGAACAGATATGTGGAAGATGAAGTTGAAAGCAGTGTGTGAAGTGATACATTTTGGCAGGAAGACGAAGGAATATGTTTTGAAGGATTTAATTCTAAGTGGGAGCAGTGGGACCTTGGTTTGGGTTGTTGAACTGGCAACGCAGGTTGAGATAGTGGTTAATAAAACGTATGTGGAGCTGAGCTTTGTAAACAGTAGAACATACCACTGATATAAGGAACTTATGACGAAGTTATAAAATACTGATTCAATCTCCAAAGGAATAATGATAACATTTTGAACACAGCACTTTAGGATGGATGTAAAGGCATTGGAGAAGAGGCAGAAAATATTCATGGAAATAGTTCCATTGATGAGAGATTCTGTCAGATGGAGACGAACATAGGAACAGGAGTAGACCATTCAGCCCATCGGGTCTGTTCCAAAATTCGATGAGATCAAAATAAGGGGGAGCAGATTTAGGATTGAGTTGAGGAACAATTTCTTCACCCAAAGGTTTGTGAATCTGGAATTCCCTGCCCCATGAATCAGTTGAGGCAACTTTGTTGAATGTTTTTAAGGTGAAAATGGATTGATTTTTGAACAATAAAGGAATTCTGGTTTGTGTTGAGCAGGGGCGGGTAAGTGGAGCTGAGTCCATGAAAAGATTGGCCATGATCTTATTGAATGGTGGAGCAGGCTCGAGGGACCAGATGGCCTACTCCTGGTCATATTTCTGAGGAAGGTCCGAGGAAGGGTCACTCAACCTGAAATGTTAACTCTGATTTCTATTCACAGATGCTGACAGACCTGCTGAGCTTTTCCAGCAATTCCTGTGTTTGCTTCAGATTTACAGTATCCACAGTTCCTTTGGTTTTAATCCTGCTCCTATTTCTTAAGTTTTGATGTTATCATGGCTGATCTGGCCCCTAACTCCATTTAACAGTCTTTGGCGCATATCCCTTCATACTTCTGCTTAATAAAAATTATCCCTCTGAGATTAAAATTAATAGCTGATCCAGCATCCACTGCCATTTGTGGAAGACAGTTCCAAACATCTACCACCCACTGTGTGCAGAAATGCTTCTTAACATCTCACCTGAATGATCTGGCCCTAATTCTCAGACTATGCCCCTTGGTTCTAAAATCCTCAAGCTGTGAAAATCATTTTTTTTTTCTATCCTGTTTATTCCTGTTATTATCTTGATGTTATTATCTTCAATCAGATCACCCCTTAACTTTCTAAATTCTAGAGAAAACAGGTTTAAATTGTATTATCGCTCCTCATAACTTAACCCTTGCGGTCCAGGTATCATTCTTGTCCATCTATATTGTACTCCTTAAAGTGTGAATAAAGCTCACAGTACTTCTTATAGGGTCTGACCAGAGTTTTGTATAACTACAGCATACGTTCTGCATCCTTGTTCTCCGGTCCTATAGATCTCAAGGCTAGCTTTCTTAAGGTGGAACTATTCATCGATGGAACTATTCTCCTGCAGCTTTTCTTAAGAGGTTGATGAAGTGGTGACTGCAGAGAAGACAAGGTTGAGAGGAGATTTAATCAAGGTGTTCAAAACCATTAGGGGTTTGAATAGAGTAGATGGGGTGAAATTGTAACTGTTATTTTGGCGGAAGGACTGCGAACCATTGGATAGTGATTGTTGATTGGTAAGAAAAACCAGAGGTGTCATGAGGAAAATCCTTTTCATGCCCAGGGTGGCTAGGATCCGGAACATGATGCCTGAGGGAGCAGTCAAAGCAGAATCTGCTGTGTCTTTCAAAAGAGATTCAGAAAACAGACAAAGAGAAAAGGTTTGAAGAGTCACAGAAAAATGGTAGAGCAGTGAGACTAGTTCAGTTCATTTTGCAGAAAGACAGCTCAGACTTGATGAGCTAAATAGCCTTCTTCTCTGCTATAAGTATTTTATGATCTATGTATCTAGGTTTGGAACTCTATTGACGTAACCCTTGATTAATTGTTAAAGGCAACTTGAAGGATGGTTAGGAAGTGAATGCTCAGGGCAGTAATTAGAATTCTGATCAAGTGGACTTTGTTCTGAATGATTTTTAACTTCTTGAGTGTTGTTGGAGCTGTACTCATCCAGGTAAGTGGGGAGCAATCTATCATACTCCTAACTAATGCCTTGTAGGTGGTGGACAAGTATTGTGGACAGAAGCAAGCCTAATAGTTTAGTAGAATCCTTTGAGGAGGTAATACATTGTGTAGATAAAGGGGGAAGAGTAATGTATTTGGATTTTCAGAACATGCGTGATAAGGTACCAGCGATCATGGTTACCAAGTAAGAGTACATGGCGTTGAAGGTAGTACATTCACATGGAAAGAAGATTGATTAATTAAAAGATGACAGAGACTTGCACTAAGGGGGCAATGTGAAACTAATGGAGTGTCACTGAGACCAATGTTGGGTCTACAATTATTTACAATATATATTAATTACAGTGTACTGTAGCTGCATTTGCAGATGACACAACAACAGGTGGAAAGGCAAAATGTGAGGATGAGACAAAGAGTCAACCGAGGGATATGGACAGGTTAAGCGATTAGCAAAGACTCAACAAATGGAATTTAAGGTGGGAAAATGCGATTTTATGCACTTGGCTTGGAATAATAAAATAGCTGAATATTCATTCAATAAATGCAGAAAAATTGTAGAAAGCTACAGTACAGAGTGCTTGGGAACCCTTATGCACAAATAACAAATAAAAACAGCACACAAGTTCAGCAGGAAATTAGGAAGGAATGACATGTTAGCCTAGCCTCTATTTCAAAGGGAATGGAGCAGAAAACAGGAATGTTGAGCTAAAACTGTATAAGATTCTCATCAGCCATATAGCTGGAATACTGTAAACAGTTTGAGGCCCCTTATCTAAGGAAATAAATACTGACTTTGGAGGCAATCCAGAGAAAGTTCACAAGATTGCTCCTACATGTGGGGTTACTATCTAATGAGGAGAGGTTGAGGTAGTTGGGTCTGTAATCAATGGTGTTTAGAAGAGTGAGAGATGGGCTCATTAGAATGTACAAGTTTTTTTTAGGGGCTTCACAGAACAAATCGCAGGGAGGTTGTTTCCCTTTCTGAGAGAGTGTGGGATCAGAGGACATGTCTCAGAATAAGGGGTTGCACATTTAAGACAGAGATAAGGAGGAACTTCTTCACTTGAATCTGTGTAATTCTTTACCATAGAGGGTTATTGAGGCTCAGTCATTAAGTATATTCAAGGCTGAGATCGACAGATTTTTAAAAGGTTATGGCAAAAAGGCAAGAATGTGGAGTTGAGAATTTCCACTTCAGCCATCATCCCAAAAAATAGCAGCTAAGACTCAATGGGCTGAATGGCCCACTTCTGCTCCCACATCTTATAGTCATAGGAGGTGAGATATTCCACACAGAATTCCCAACCTCTGATCTATTTTTGTTGTCCCTGTAATTATGTGCCTGGTCCAGTATTTTGTCTGGGTCTTTCTTCCTTGTCTGAGGAATTGTTAACTGAACTGAATGTTGTACATTTGTCAGCAAACAGCCACACAACTGGCCATATGATAGAGGGAACAACATTGATGCTGGTTGGGTCATTGGATTTTTGATACAGAGTCAAAGATTCTTAGGGATAGCTGAGAACGTGAAGTTGGGTGTATGATCATATCAGCCACGGTCATATGAATAGTAGAGCAGGCTTGAGCTGCGATGTGCTCTATTTCTACTCCTAATTTAGATGCTTGTATGTTCTAAAGGCACGCCCAAGGTACTGTTGCAAGGAATTCCTGCACTCATGTCTGGTACTGAGATGCTTGGCCTCAAACAAGCACATTCCTTCACAATGGCTTGATTACAATAATGGGTGAGGTCTATACAAAGCATCAACTGCCCTTCTCCAGCCCTCACACCTTTTCCTTCCCCCTCTTTCCCCCTTTCATCACCTCAATTTCCAATGGCTGTAGTTTTCCTTGACCTCCTTGGTGCTGCGATCTGTGCTTAGTGCTACTTTCAAGGACAGTCACTCTCACTTGACTTTTAGTGCTCAGACTCTGGCCCAAGGCTCTAATGAGGTCTGGAGCCAAGTGGCAATTCAGAAGTGGACTAGGATACATACCATTTTTCCTCAAGATTTGTTGCAACTACAGGGAATGTCAAATTCCAATGTTTTGTTTTTATTTTGAGATGCAAAGACTGTACTACTTTAGGCACCTGTGAATGTAGATAAAGATTTCTAATGAATAAAGTATATTTTTGCAATAAAAAGCAATTCTTCAGGGTCACTGTTTTAAGATTGTGAAACTCCCTATCTGACTGTACTGGAAGAGGACCCACAGCACATGGACTTCTGTACTTTAACTGGTTTATTGCTGACAACCACCTTTCTCAAGGGTATCTAGTGATAGACAATAAACATTGGCCTTAGTAGCACTCACTGTATCCTTAGAGTGAGCTAAAAATGCTAGTGGCATTTGACAATTAGCCCATGATACCAAGGAAAGAATTTTAACCAATGCCTTTGCCAAACATCATGTATAGGTGACATGCAAACAGCTTTCAAATGTGTTCAGTATGGATCAAAATTCAGATTTTTACTAAAACAATACATACCCAGCCACTAACGCATCGACCACAGGTAGTGATCTTGAAGTCTCCATAAAGATCCTTAATTGCACCAGTTGTGAAAAATCCTTCAACCATCAGCAGAATGCCATAGACAAAGAAGGCAGCAGCCACACCATAGATGACATACTTGAAGATATCAATCCTACAGATACAAGTGTACGAATGTTATTTCACAGAGGTTATAGTACTTGTACTGGCATCACCAACATGCTCTATCACATTCAGTTCTCACTGATCAATCACAGTTTCTTACCTAAAGGAAGAGAGAGAAAGGAATTAATTTATTTTTGTAATTATTATTCATTTGTGTGATCTGGGTGTAGCTGGCTGGCCAGCATTTATTGCCCGTCCCTAGTTGCCCTTGAGAAAGTGGTGGTGAGCTGCCTTCTTGAAAGGCTGCAATCCACCTGGTCTGGGTTGATCTACAATGCTATTAGGGAGGGAATTTCAGGATTTTGACCCAGCGACAGTGAAGGAACAGTGATGTATTTCCAAGTCAGGATAGTGAGTGGCTTGGAGGGGAACTTGAAGTTGGTGGTATTCCCATCTATCTGCTGCCCATGTTCTTCTAGATAGAAGCAGTCATGGATTTGGAAGATGCTGTTTCAGGATCTTTGGCAAATTTCCGCAGTGCATCTTGTGGATAGTACTGAGCTCAGAAATGGAGGGAGTGGATGCTTATGAATGTGGTGCCAATCAAGTGGACTGCTTTGTCCTGGATGGTATCAAGCCTCTGAGGTGTTGTTGGAACTGCATTAATCCCAGGTAAGTGGGAAGTCTTCCATCACACTCCTGACTTGTGCTTTGTTGATGGTGGACAGGCTTTGGGGAGTCAAGGTGAGTACATCAAATGATTTAGAACCCATCCTATCCCTCTGCCTTTGGAAATACTTTTCCCCAAGCCAAAAAGTTATTTTTAATGAGCACGGAAGATAGGAAGCTAACATTTAAACAAGGGAGTATGTTTCCTTCCATTTAAGATGGAGGTTGAATCTGTAGTCAAGGGAAATAGAAGCAAACTTTCTTTCAAAGCCATAATAACTTGGGACTCATTCATCATTTCCTCTTCAGATGAAAGTTAGATCTGCTTTCTCGTTCAGATTTTGCTAATTTAGTCAAGTGGTCTGGAGGAAGAAGCAAACAACCTTCATTTTCTCTCATGATCGGGCTGGCAAAACAATATTGCTCTTCAAAGGTTTCTTCACATCCATCAAAAACATTACCAGACCTGTTAGCCTGCTGTTACACTGCATCAGTGGCATGATAGATTTTAGAATAATTTAACCGTGTCTTCAACAGAAGACCAGAGCTCATTCACTACCCTCTGAATCAGCCTTTCCCTCATATGCAGTAAAATATTTACGTTCATGCATAACGAGTTCATGAGCTATAAATTTCCACTATGGGAAACACTCAATCATAAAATTATAAAATAATGGCTCTGTGGGTATTTCACAATGCAAACTGTAGTGGTTGAAGAAAGTGCCTCAAGCACAAGGCAAAAAGGGATGAGAATTAAATAGTAACACCCAATTCTGATAAATAAATAAATAAAGCATATTTAGTTTTACTTTGTTGATAAACCAGGCTCTTTCGAGCCCACACATCAACATACAGACAGTTCGGAACCTGGTTCTTTCAAAAAACACATAAAAGCATTCAGTCATTTGTGAAAATTGAAATGCCAACTCGAAAATACAACCGCAAAAGAGGCTGAGAGGAAGAAACATATGCATCGAATACGGGATGTTTCGCCTGCTCGGATAGTGCTTCAGGATGTCAGGCAGCTTGACAAATTAAGCAAGACCATCACCAGGAATATGACTAGTCATTTAGTATAACAGGACTTGAGTATTGCCAACAATGTCCTTGTTCAGCATAGTTAAGAGCATTATCAGAGTTTATTAGGGCAGGCATGAAAAAGCTTTCATTAACAGAATTAACTTTAATGTATTTTTGAGCCATCCATCTTGCAAGATCATGCGTAATACATTAGAATGATATCACCATCCATAAACAAAGATAGGCAATTCAGGTGGTCTAATCTGAAAATTGCACTATTTCCTTTCATATAAAGACCACAGGCTACTGGTTCATCAAGAATTAAAGTTTCAAACTGATGACCTTTGTAACAGTACTGATAATAAATGATTTGGATGTGAACACAGGAGATATAGTTAGTTAGTAAGTAAGATGATACCAAAATTGAAAGTGTGATGGACAGGCAAGAAGGTTGCTGCAGAGTACAACAGGATCTTGACTGGATGGGCCAATGGGCTGAGGAGTGGCAGATGGAGTTGAATTTAGATAAATATTAGATGCTGCATCTTGGAAAGGCAAATCAGGGTAGGACTTATACACTTCATGGTAAGATCCTGGAGAGTGTTGCTGAACAAAGAGACCTTGGAGTGCAGGTTCATAGCTCCTTGAAAGTGAAGTCGTAGGTAGATAGGATAGTGAAGAAGGTGTTTGGTATGCTTTCCTTTATTGGTCAGAGTATTGAGTACAGGAGTTGGGAAGTCACGTTGTAGCTTTACAGGACATTGGTTAGGCCACTTTTGGAATATTGTGTGCAATTCTGATCTCCTTCTGATAGGAATGATGTTGTGAAACTTGAAAGGGTTCAGAAAAGATTTACAAGGATGTTGTCAGGGTTGGAGGTTTTAAGCTATAGGGAAAGGCTGAATAATCTGAGGCTGTTTTTCCTGGAGCATCAGAGGTTGCCTTATAGAGGTTTACAAAATCATGAGGGGCATGGATAGGGTAAATAGACACGGGCTTTTCTCTGGGGTGGGTGAGTCCAGAACTAGAGGGCTTAGGTTTAGGGTGAGAGGGGAAAATTTTAAAAGGGGCCGAAGGGGCAGCTTTTTCATGGAGAGGGTGAAATGAATTGCCAGAGGAAGTAGTGCAGGCTGGTATAGTTACAACATTTAAAGGCATCAGGATGGGTACATGAATAGGAAGGGTTTAGAGGGATATGGGCCAACTGCTGATAAGCGGGACTAGATTAATTTAGGATATCTGGCTGGCATGGATGTCGTGGACTGAAGGGACTGTTTCCTTGCTGTACAGCTCAATGCCTGTAAGTGCACTTCTCGGGTCAATAGATGGCCTGTCTCCATTTGCCTCCCTTGGGTCTAAAGAAATCTTCAAGCTTAAAAAGTCTTAAATTTTCCTTTTCAAAATTTTCAATTGACTTTGTCCTTTCTGTATTGATTATAACAAGGTCAGCCAGATGGACTGCACAGAATGTGAGTTCCCTGATTGGGGCTGTTAATTTGGTCCATTCAGGGAGCCATGGCTGACAGATACAAACAGGTGGGTCAGAGGTTCTGTTCATTCTGAGTGCTGGCTCTGAGGAAGCTGATTCAGTGTCACATATTATGCATATGTAAATAAAGGATGACTTGATATGGGATACCGGCCCCTGTGGAGTTATTTCACTGTTCTGCTTCAAATAATGTGGCCATTATTTGAAACACCAGAAAGGGCATCAATTTCTCATGTGGACAGCACCATCTTTCTGGAACTACCAGAATCCTTCAGCAATGCACAGAATTATATTCTCATGTTCTAGCATGAAGTTTTGAACCCACGATTTTCTGGTAAACCGGATGTTGAAAGGAAACAAAGTATTATTGAGTACCTATGTTCTTAATCAGCACTCCAACCTACACAACTGGATCCCCTGTTATTACCTTTGTTAAACAGATTTAAAAAGTATTCAAAAATGTTCAGATTGCGTCAGCAAATTGCAAAGATCAAAATCAAATGATTAAACTGTTCAATCAATGAGCACAAAATGCTATTATTCAGACCACAATGTTCTTCCATTGCCTTGATCCAGCTTCTTCCAGCCTAGAACTTCCTCCCTAAAGACATTGACAATGTTCCTACACCAAATGAACACCGCAGTTCAAGAAGACAGCTTGCCAATACCCTCTCAAGGGAATACTGAGATGGACAATAAACGCTGGCCCCTGTCACTGAGTCCACAACCCATGAATGAAAGAAAATAATACCCTCACTGTGTCGATTGATTGTTTGAATTCCTGTGGATGGGGAAACAGAATCCAAGAGTTTATCTCATTGAATCGATTTAACTGAATTAAATGAACAGCATTCACAAAGTAAGTGATACACAATGGATCAAGAGTGTTCAATTTAGTTCCACTTGGTATTCACAGATAAGACTTGCTATTATGTTACACATATATCAAGTCCCTCAGGGTGGTTAGCTCAGTTGGAAAGACAGTATTGCGAAATGACGCTAATGGTGCAGGTTCAATTCCTGCACAAGAGAGGAAAAGGCAGAAATTCTGGAAATGAATGTATCAGAGAGATAGGGCCGGTTTGAAAGTACAGGATGAGTCTTTCCAATATGTCTCACTTGCCAGTTCTTACTGGCTTTATCTTCTGAGGAACCAGTTGCTGTACTTTATGGAGGTCACGTGTGTTAATGATACCCTACAAGTGTGGAGAGTTACCCTCCAACTATTGGGAACCAAATTGTTTCTCTCTTTCTCCTCATGGTGACAGATGTCTGTGTTCCTTTGAAGTTGTAGATTGGAGATGATGGGTGTGTCCCTATTTACAGCATGATATTCAGTTCTAGACATAACATCTCAGAAAGAATATATTCACTTCAGGGCAGGATGTGACATGAGTTCAGTACAACGATGCCTTGCTTAACATTGTGGGGAGAAGTGTACATTCCTTTGAGCATAGAAGGATGACTGAAATCGAGACGTTTGAGGAAATTTCAGGGATTGAAGGGGTATAATAGATAGAAACTATTTCTTCAGACAGGAAAGTCTCAAACAAAAGGGAACAACCCTAAAAATTGAGCTAAATCATTCCGGGCTGTAACCAGGAAGCATTGCTCCACACAACGGTGAGTGCAAATCTGAAAATCCCTGCCTCCACCAAAAGACTTTTCAGGCTTGTGGGTAGAGTGAGTCACTTAAAAATTCCAAATTGACAGCGATAGAGTTTTATGCAAAAATAGTAAGATATAGAGCCAAAGGCAGGCAGATGGATTTAAGATAGAGATCTGTTGTGATCTAACTGATTGGTAAAAAAGATATGAGGATATGATTGGTTCATTTCTGTCCTGGCTTTAGCATATCTAACATCAATACAGAAAACAATATAATTTCAGTGCACATAGAGGATGAAAGCAAAAAGCTGTTTGTTATTCTGGATTTTATCTTCTAATGCCGACACTGACATTACTCTAAAACAAGTGGGAAGTCATATTTTTTCCATCACATATGTGTGTATGGAGATTTGTGCTCTCACTCTGGTTCTCTCACAGTAGGAGAAAGTGAGGACTGCAGATGCCAGAGATCAGAGTCAAAAAGTGTGATGCTGGAAAGGTAGTATCCTTATGCCTGAAACATCAACTCTCCTGCTCTTCGGATGCTGTTGTGCTTTTTTCAGCGCAACCCTTCTCTCACAGTAGGTAAAGGACAGAAAACTTGTTCTAAAATGTATTGATTTGTTTTTAAGGTATCAAGTAAGTTTTTAAGTAAATTGCTTATCAATCTAGGATTTTTATACTGTGCTACATCTTCAGCTACAAATTCCAAGTTGAAAGCCCAAGTCCGTATTGCAGAGGAGGAAAAAAGTGGATAAATCCCCAGGACCTGATCAGGTGTACCCTGGAACTCTGTGGGAAGCTGGGCCCCTTGCTGAGATATTTGTATCATCGATAGTCACAGGTGAGGTGCCAGAAGACTAGAGGTTGGCTAACGTGGTGCCACTGTTTAAGAAGGGTAGTAAGGACAAGCCAGGGAATTATAGACCAGTGAGCCTACATCAGTGGTGGGCAAGTTGTTGGAGGGAATCCTGAGGGACAAGATGTACATATATTTGGAAAGGCAAGGACTGATTAGGGATAGTCAACATGGCTTTATGCATGGGAATCATGTCTCATAAACTTGATTGAGTTTTTTGAGGAAGTAACAAAGAGGATTGATGAGGGTAGAGCAGTGGATATGATCTATATGGACTTTAGTAAGGTGTTTGACAAGGCTCCCCATGGGAGACTGGTGAACAAGGTTGGATCTCATGGAATACAGGGAGAACTAGCCATTTGGATGCAGAACTGGCTCAAAAGGTAGAAGGCAGAGGGTGGTGGTGGAGGGTTGATTTTCAGACTGGAGTCCTGTGACCAGTGGAATGCCGTAAGGATCGGTTCTGGGTCCACTAATTTTCGTCATTTATATGAATGATTTGTATGTGAGCATAAGAGGTATAGTTGGTAAGTTTGCAGATGACACCAAAATTAGTGGACAGCAAAGAAGGTTACCTCAGATTACAATGGGATCTTGAACAGATGGGCCAATGGTTGAGAAGTGGCAGATGGAGTTTAATTTAGATAAATGTGAGGTGCTGCATTTTGGGAAAGCAAATCTTAGCAGGACTTATACACTTAATGGTAAGATCCTAGGGAGCATTGCTGAACAAAGAGACCTTGGAGTGCAGGTTCATAGCTCCTTGAAAGTGGAGTCACAAGTGGATAGGATAGTGGAGAAGGCATTTGATATGCTTTTCTTTGTTGGTCAGAGCATTGAATATAGGAGTTGGGAGGTCATGTTGCGGCTGTACAGGACATTGGTTAGGCCACTTTTGGAATATTGCATGTGAAACTTGAAAGGGTTCAGAAAAGATTTACAAGGATGTTGCCAGGTTTGGAGGATTTGAGCTATAGGGAGAGGATGAATAGGCTAGGGCTGTTTTCCCTGGAGCGTCAGAAGGATGAACATAGAACATAGAATGTAGAACATTACAGCGCAATACAGGCCCTTCGGCCCTCAATGTTGCGCCGACCTGTCATACCAATCTGAAGCCCATCTAACCTACACTATTCCATGTACGTCCATATGCTTGTCCAATGATGACTTAAATGTACTTAAAGTTGGTGAATCTACATCCGTTGCAGGCAAAGCATTCCAAACTCTTACTACTCTCTGAGTAAAGGAACTACCTCTGACATCGATCCTATATCCATCACCCCTCAATTTAAAGCTATGCCTCCTTGTGCTCGCTGTCACCATATTTGGAAAAAGGCTCTCCCCTGTCCATCCTATCTAACCCTCTGTTAATTTTATATGTCTCTATTAAGTCACCTCTCAACCTTCTTCTCTCTAACGAAAACAACCTCAAGTCACTCAGCCTTTCCTCATAAGACCTTCCCTCCATAACAGGCAACATCCCAGTAAATTTCCTCTGCCCCCTTTCCAAAGCTTCCACATCCTTCTGATAATGCAATGACCAGAACTGTACACAATACTCCAAGTGCGGCCGCACCAGAGTTTTGTACAGCTGTAGCATAACCTCATGGTTCCCGAACTCGATCCCTCTATTAAAAGTGACCTTATAGAGGTTTATAAAATCATGAAAGGCATGGATAGAATAAATGGACAAAGTCTCTTCCCTGGGTTGGGGGGGGCCAGAACTAGAGGGCATAGGTTTAGGTTGAGAGGGGAAAGATATAAAAGAGACCCAAGGGCCAACTTTTTCACGCAGAGGGTGGTACATGCATGGAATGACCTATCAGAGGAAGTGGTGGAGGCTAGTACAATTGCAACATTTAAGAGGCATTTGGATGGGTATATGAATAGGAAGGGTTTGGAGGGATATGGGCCAGGTGCTGGCAGATGGGACTAGATTTGATTGGGATATGTGGTCGGCATGGACGAGCTGGACCGAAGGTTCTGTTTCCGTGCTGTACATCTCTATGGCTCTATGACTCTTCACAGGTGTCCATTAACATAATGGCCTTGTATCTATCTTCTCAGAGATGTAGGTGGTCTTCAGAAATTGCACTTTGCTGTTAGTTTGAGAGAAGATCTTGTTTAATAATTCGGCAAATCAATTGTTCACATTCAGCTTATTTATAAGACTGTTTTATTCCTCTTCTTCTCAAAATGATATAGACTATCGCTGAGGAGATAATTCCCCAGGAACCAGTTGCCTTCTGCCATCTCACGTGTCAGAACAACAGTTTGATATTTAAACAGTGATTATCAGAGAGGCATAGAAGCATGTCATAACATCAATCCCTATTCTGACTCCAATAGATCTTAGGAACTGTGGTCACATGAAGTAACCTTGATTGATTTCCCATCTCCAGGACTCTGAGACATCAGTCTTATCATTGTGCCCAAAACTCCCTTGGAAGGTATCAACTAAACCTGTAAACCTAAGACCTATTGGGCTGTATGTTGAGAGCAGCTTTCAGCTCGTGCGGTAACAATATGGTTTGTGTTGTAATCTTTTCCTGAACTGAATACCTGAAAGAAATGAAACAGCTCAAAGCGCAAACTACTGTTAAGACAGTATTAACTGACTTTTCGTCAAGCAGTTTTGTATAAAACTGAAATCCATTAGAGCAATAGTGAGATTTATCATTAGATAGCTTCTTTCATGGCTTTAGTGTATGTGCTTAAAAATTAATTCATAGGCTGTCGGCATTGATGGCTAGGTCAGGACTTTCTTCCCAATCTGTCTAATTCCGTGATAAGGAGGTGCTATGGTTTTGGATTGGGGTGGACAAAGCCAAAAGTTGTGTGGCACCCAGTTATGGTCCAACAGGTTTATTTGAAATCACAAGCTTTCAAAGTACTGCTCCTTCATTAGGTCATTTCACCTGACGAAGAGCAGTGCTCCAAAAGTTTGTGATTTCAAGTAAACCTGTTGGACAATAACCTGGTATTGTGTGACTGCTGACTTTATGTAATTCCTAATCATCTATAGGCCAGTTAAGAGTCAACCACTTTGATGTTGGTCTCGAGCTACATGAAGGCCAGACCAGGTAAAGATGGCAGATTTCATCCCCTAAAGGACATTAATGAACCAGATGGGTTTTAAACAACAATTGAGAATGGTCACCATTACGTTAGTTTTTTCTGCCAGAATGCTATTGCATTCAGATTTCACCATCTACCATGGTGGAGTTTAAACCCTTGCCTTCAGAACATTAATTTGGGGTTCAGGATTACTGGCACAGTGGCATTATCACAACACCCCACCAACTCCCTATCTTTTCAGAAGTTAAGCATGTTTGAACTACTGTTGGACTGATCTGATAATCTAGGCAAAAGTGAGGACTACAGATGCTGGAAACCAGAGTTTAGATCAGAGTGGTTCTGAAAAAGCACAGCAGGTCAGGCAGCATCTGAGGAGCAGGAAAATCGATATTTCGGGCAAAAGCCCTTCAACAGGAATAGAGGCAGGAAGCCTCCAGTGTGGAGAGATCTGGAGGCTTCCTGCCTCTATTCCTGATGAAGGGCTTTTGCCCGAAACGTCAATTTTCCAGCTCCTCGGATGCTGCCTGACCTTCTGTGCTTTTCCAGCACCACTCTGATCTGGTCTGATAATCTGTCCTGATGATGTTGACTTAGGGATGAGTACTAGGCCAACAGTGAATAATTAGCCATTCTTCTTTGAATTAATGCAGACAGACCCTCATTTAACATATCCAGGGTTTTGTACCTCTGGTCAGTGCTGCTTTATGAGTCAGAATGATATGCTCAAATCCCCGAAGAAAAGAAATCTTGAACCCACATCCTTGTTTTTTTTTCTTTAAAATAGAAACATGTACATTGCTCATGAGGCCAGAATTTAATGCCCATCCCTAACCACCCAGAGGGCAGTTAAGAGTCAACCACATTGTTGTGGGCCTGGAGTCACATATAGGCCAGAACAGGTCAAGATGGCAACATGAGTGAACTAGCTGGGTTTGTATGGCAATTGGCAGTGGTTGCCATAGTCACCACTATGCTCACTTACAAATTCCAGACTTTTACTGAATTCGGATGTCACCACATGCCATTGGTGGAACTTGAACCAATGCTCTCAGAATAGATAGTTTGGAGTTCTGGATTACTAGACCAATGGCATTAATATTGCACAAGCTCTCCTCACTCAGAGCCAAGAAAGAGCTGCCATTGACCTGATGAATCTGAGGCCTTTGCAGCACCAAGACCATAGAATAGATAAGAAACAAGATTACTTACATAGTGAAAACATCTAAGGCATCTCCAGCACCTTTTACCACCTCAAAGTTATTCTGCAGGATTGTGACTGTCCCAGAGAGGGCTTCATGGCCGCAGCCACAGAACAGTGCCACCCCAGCATACAGTAGGATTGTGGCAATCAGCGATGCGTACGGAATACCACCCAGGCACTTGATGCAACACTCGAAGCATCCTGAAAAAAGAAAATAATTTAACCTTTAATATGGTATGATCACAATATCTAAACAAAAATCAAGCATAGCTAACTACTTTAGGAGTAAGAAGGCAGCTTGGGAAAGGGTAGTCTACTCCACGGCAAAGGAGCTGGAGAAAGTGAGTAAGTACTTCACATTAGTATTCACCAGTGAGAAGGATATGGATGATGAGGAGATTAGGAAAAGGTATGTTGAAGGGCCAGTTGATTTTAAGAAGATGGACATGTTGAGCGTCTTGAAACTCTTTAAAGTAGTTAAGTCCCCAGGGCCTGATGGGATCTATCCCAGGATACTGAAGGAGGCAAGGGGTTGATGGCTGGGGCTTTGACAGAGATCTTTGTATCCTCTTAAGCCACAGGGGAGGTCCCAGAAGACTGGAGAATAACTACTGTTGCTTCTTTGTTTAAGGAGGGAAATAGGGATAATCCATGAAATTATAGACCACTGAGCCTTACATCCTTGAAGGTAAATTATTGAAGAAGATTTGTAGGGACAGGATTTACACATATTTGGAAAAGAATGGACCTATTAGGGATGGTCAGCATGGCTTCATGCAGGGGAGGTCTTGTCTCACAAATTTGATGGAGTTTTTGGAGGAAGTGATGGGTAAGGTAGTGGATGTTGTCTACATGGCCTTTACTAAAGCCTTTGACAAGGTCCAGCATGGCTTGTCCAGCAGATTAAGTCACATGGGATCTATGTTAAATTGGTAAGTTGGATAATAAAATTGGCTTGATTAGAGTAGTGCTGGGGAAACATAGCAGGTCAGGCAGAATTTGAGGAGCAGGAAAATCAATGTTTCAGCAAAAGCCCTTCATCAGTGGAAGGTGCCAATCCTGCACCTCCACCCTCAGACCCCACCCCTCCAACTGCAACAAGGACAGAACCCCCCTGGTCCTCACTTTCAACCCCACTAAGCTCTGCATAAGTCGCATCATCCTCCGCCATTTCCACCACCTCCAAACGGACCCCACAACCAGGGATATATTTCCCTCCCTACCCCTATCTGCTTTCCACAAAGATTGTTCCCTCCATGACTTCCTGGTGAGGTCCAGGCCCCCCAACAACACATCCTCCCCTCCTGGCACCTTCATCTGCCACCACAGGAATTGCAAAACCTGCGCCCACAACTCCCCCCTCACCTCCATCTAAGGCCCCAAAAGTCCCTTCCACATCCATCAAAGTTTTACCTGCACATCCACAAATGTCATTTATTGTATCCATTGCTCCCATTGCGGTCTCCTCTATACTGGGGAGACTGGACACCTTCTTGCAGAATGCTTTAGGGAACACCTCCAGGACACCCGCACCAAAGAACCCCACCACCCCATGGCTGAACATTTCAACTCCCCCTCCCAGTCTGCCGAGGACATGCAGATCCTGGGCCTCCTCCACCACCGCTCCCTCACCACCTGATGCCTGGAGGAAGAACGCCTCATCTTCCGCCTCAGAACACTTCAACCCCAGGGCATCAATGTAGACTTCATCAGTTTCCTCATTTCCCCCCCCCCCCCACCTTACCCCAGTTCCAAGCTTCCAGCTCAGCACCATCCTCAGGACCTGTCCTACTTGCCAATCTTCCTTCCCACCTCTCCGACCCATCATCTTCATCCCTACCTTCATCCACCTATTGCACTCTTAGCCACCTTCACCCCAGCCCCACCCTCCTCCCATTTATCTCTCCACCCCGGAGGCTCCCAGCCTCATTCCCGATGAAGGGCTTTTTCCCGAAACATCAATTTTCCTGCTCCTCGGATGCTGCCTGTCCTGCTGTGCTTTTCTAGCACCAATCTAATCTTGACTCTGATCTCCAGCATCTGCAGTCCTCACTTTTGCCCTGTCTAAAATTTTAGTTAGGCCACATTTGGAGTATTTTGTGCAGTTCTGGTCATTACACTATACAAATGGTGTGGAGGCTTTGGACAGGGTGCAAAAGAGGTTTACCAGAATGCTGCCTACACTGGAGTGTATTTGCTATAAGGAAAGGTTTGACAAACTTGGATTGGTTTTGCTAGAGCATTGGAGGCTGAGGGAAATCTAATAAAAGAATATAAAATTATGAGAGGGATCGGGATAGGGCGGATAGTCAGAGTCTAGGGAGCATGGGTTTAAGGTGAGAGTGGAAAATGTAAAGGAGATGTGCAAGGCAAGATTTTTACTCAGATGGTGGCAGGTACTTGGAATACACTGCAAAGGGAGGTCATTGAAACAGAAATGATAGCAGTGTTTAACAGGCATTTGGACAGGTTCATAGACAGGTAGGATATAAAGGAATAAGGACTATGTACAGGCAGAGGGATTAGTTTGGAATGGCATCATAGTGAGCACAGACATGGCAAGCCAAAGGGTCTGTTCATGTGCTGTATGGTTCTATGTTTTATGTTCTGCGCTCCAGTAGACATGTTAAGCCAAATTGCCTCAAGTTTATATTTTGTGCACAATAGAGATGTGGAGAATCTTGGGACCAATCATCTTCAGCTGCTTCTTCAATTACCTTCTCTTCATCATAACTTCAGAAGTTAAAGATTTTCATTGATAACTGAATAATGTTCAGCATCATTCATAACTGAAGTAGTCCATGTTCAAATGCAGCAAAACATGGACAACATCCAAGTTTGAGCTGAAAAATGGCAAATAACAAACACATGACACTAAGTCAAGCAATGAACATTTCTAACAGTTGAGAATCTAACCATCATTCCTTGATATACAATGGTATACAACTGCTTCCCTCCCATCAGGATCTCATGGCTACCATCGACCCGAGAAGCTGATTTGGTTGAGCCATATAAATACAATGGCTACAAGACCAAGTCAGATGCTAGGAATATTGCTGTAAGTAACACACTTACTGAGTTCCTAAAGCCTGATGGAATACACCGCACTTGCTTGGTTGAGTGTAGTTCAAACAAAACTCAAGAAGCTTTGACCCCATCCAGCAGTCCACTTGATTGTCACCACATCCACAAGCATTCATTCTGTCCACCACTGATGCTCAGTAGCAGCAGTGTGTGCCAGCACCAAAATATATTGCAGGAATTCACAAGGCTCCTTAGATAGTACTTTCCAAATCCGTGACTACTTCCACCTGGAAGGACAAAAATCTGCAACTCCCTCCTTAATGATGCTGTTGGTCTACCTACACTGAGTGTACTGGAGTGGTTCCAAAAAGCAACTCTTCACTATCTTTTCGATAGCACTTAAGGATGGGCATTAAATACTGGCTGAGCTGGCAAAGCACATATCCCCTAAATGGCAAGAAATAAGATTAATTCATGATACAGATTGGGACAGTCTGAATGAATTTAATGGTCTTATTCTGTGCTGTGATTCTGTGAATTAAATACGCTGCAGCAGTGTAAGCTGAAGACACTAACGTAAGCAGTTACAAGCCCTTTACAGACATTTAGACCAATGCTGGACTCAAAATTGTTTATTTGTGAAGGTAGCATGATACAACTGCAAGAACAGAGGAGATTTTCTGTCTGCTTTGAAGTTGAAAGATAAATGAACTTGGGACTGATTTCCAACCGTATCATCAATTATCTAAAAGAAATCTATTAGGATAAAAGATCAGTGTGGGAAAGAAGGTCAGTACTGAGACAAGGACAACAAAAACAGTTATCCTCAATTTAAAACGATGTGGAAGTGAAATGACACAAATGAACATGATAATGTGGTTAGGGAGGCCAGGAAAAATAGGCACAAAGATTGGTATTGCTGGGAAGACAAATAATTGAGTTAAATGATTTTGCATTTGAAAATGGGACAATGAAAAGGAAGTCTATTTTTAACTGCTTCAGATACATGGAGTGTGAACATCCAGAGTCAGGGTTCAATGGCATCATTATCAGCATAAGAAGGAAGTCAACTTGCCAACACATGGAGAAAAAGTAACATGGAGAAAAAGCTGGTGGAAGGAAACAACAGTCACTGCAGATGCTTGTCGACCTGCAGTAGGTGAATGAGGGATCAGTTGAAGCCCATGCAATAAATGGACAAGTATGTCCAAAGGAAACACATAAGCCGATTCCCGAGATGTCGATTTTCCTGCTCCTCGGATGCTGCCTGACCTGCTGTGCTTTTTCAGCACCACACTCTCAACTCTGATCTCCAGCATCTGCAGTCCTCACGTTCTCCTAATGGAAATACATAGGGCATCGCTTTCAAGCAACATTGGAGGAAAACCCAGCAGACATGGAAGTTAACATAGGGCTATTGGTCTATTTTAGACTATATTTTAGAATATGAGTTCCCTGACTGGGGCTGTTAATCCTGTCCAATCAGGGAGCCCTAGTTGACAGATATGAACAGGGGTGACAGGGATTCAGCCATGAATGCAGAAACAAGTATGACTTGGTGACAAGATATGAAAATTCTTATAATGGACAGGTGATAGCTCTAGTCCTTGTTCAATGGGCAAGGCAAATTCCCCAATTGGGTAATGAATGGTCAGAAGCAAACATTGTTTGGAAAGAACTGTTTAAAAGCATTAAATTTAAATTGAAACAAGATTTTTCTCAAAGAAGTGAAACCCACAACATAAGGCAATGTGATCACCAAGTATCCTTGGGTATTTAGTGATTCTGGTCACATTGTTAATGAATATAAAACCATGGATGAGGGGTCTTGTGGTGCAGTGGCAGTCATAGAATCATACAGTGTAGAAACAGTTCCGTTGGCCTACCATGTCTATGCTGAAAATGTGTTGCTGGAAAAGCGCAGCAGGTCAGGCAGCATCCAAGGAGCAGGAGAATCGACGTTTCAGGCATAAGCCCTTCTTCAGGAAGGCCTATGCCCGAAACATCGATTCTCCTGCTCCTTTGATGCTGCCTGACCTGCTGCGCTTTTCCAGCAACACATTTTCAGCTCTGATCTCCAGCATCTGCAGTCCTCACTTTTTCCCTACCATGTCTATGCTGACTAACAAGCACCAACTACACCTGCACTTGGTCTACAGCCTATCTGGTGTCCATATCTCCAGGTCAGGAGTATTGAGTTCAAGTCCCACCTGCTCCAGATGTGTGTAATAAAATCAGAACAGGTTAATTAGAATAAAATAAATCTATAAGACCAAGGTGAAGGTTCCGCACATTCTGAGTCAGGGAGTTCCAAAGTTACACAACCTCAGAGATAAAAGCTTTCCCTCAAATTTCTCCTAAAAGTGTGATCCTGATTTTTAAACTGTGTCCCCAGGTCCAGACGCATCCGTAAGACTAACCATCTTTTCCACATTCACTTTATTAAGACCATTCAGGATCTTACAAGCTTCAATTAAATCATCCTTCACAATTCTATTTACTACCATAGTGGTGCCACAAAAAGCAAACGGTAGTATAAAATTATGAGATCAATGATAAAGTAATTGTAAATCAGCTGCTACAATATACTCTGTCCAATAATTTACCAAATGTTGAGTCAGAGTGTCCAATTGTTTTCAAAATTAGATTATTCAAGGCAGGTAGGGATGGGTAATAAATGCTGGCCCAGATACAAACTCACAATCTTTGAACGAATAAAAATAAAATCAAAGAGTGCTGACCTAACCAGTGATACCCACATCCTGTGAAAGAGAAATAAAAACAACATGACCTTTCGAAGATATTCCGACTGAACAGATTTGTAATACTCGCTAACAGACTGCTATTATTAACAGCGTCTCTTCCTCAGCCAGAATCTGCAACAGAATCTCTGACACCGGCTCGTGATTGTGGGTGAAAGTGCTGTACAGTGCAATGGAACGAGTTAGACCCAGTGAGCCCCTTCCCATAGTGGTGGCATTTACAAGTGAAAGGACAGAGCCAAATGCAATGAGGAAAGAACAATATAGAAACTAACAGGAGCCCGTTATTGTATTTGGGTCTGAAAGGGTTAAAACCAAGGAGTGTCATAAGTATCACCCTGCATTTCAAATGGACTTATGAGGATCTCAAAGGAGTGACACCTTACATCAAGTCCTCCTCAATGTCTCTGTCACAGTATTGATCATACCAATGTATCATATGAGTAGTTTTTAACATATAAGACACTCTTCCAGTTATCCCAGATGTGCTTTTCTTTGACACAAGCAAGCCCTGTTGATTCCTACACTTAAAGAGAATAGTTGCAGTAACCTTCATGAGCAGTGGCTTTCACACAGCAAAATGCTAAAAATCAAAACAAAAACAGGAAGTACCTGGAGAAACTCTGCAGATCAGGCAGCATCTGTGGAGAGAGAAAAAATGAGCATTTCAAGTCCAGTGTGACTCACCTTCATGCTGGGCTTGAAATCTAAACTGTTTTTCCCTCCATAAATGCTGCCTGACCTGCCTTGTTTCTCTAGCAATGCTGTTGGAGTTTAGATAGCCCTGCAATGACCCTGTAAATTATTCAGCGGCCTTCAAATGGATAGCACACCATGAACTTCTCACGATGATTAGGGATTAGTTCATGAATGCTAGCCATTACCATTGATTCTGTGCAAGAATAAACAAAACCAGAAAGCAAATCAAAAACAAATTTTTGTTTAACTTCTGTTGGGTTACCGAATCTAAAAATCAGCATGAAGTGATTGTAATTCCTTAAAATCTCTTTCATTTTCTGTTTTTCACAATGTAGTGTGCAGAGGCATCCAGGAAGTGAATGGGAGAAATGAGTTTGAAATGTACTGTGATGACTGATAAGACTATGCTTAGGGAAGAGGAAGCATGTGCACAGTTTATTTATCAGTAGTCATGTTTCCACAGTATCTGAAACCTGCAGAGAAGAGCATTCATAACAAGGTGTATAGGGTTTCACACAACTGTGACAGCAATTCCAGTGACACTGAGAATGTTTGTCGTTAAGTCATTAACAAAGAGCATTTCAAGTGGCTTGACAAATGATAACATCTTGACAAACCATCAAGGCTTAGTTTGGAAGAGAATCCTTACATCTCCTACCACCTTGAACAGTCCAGAGATGATTGACCCCAACATGGATTGACTGCTTATTGGTTGAAGCTGGGACAAGAAGCACTTTGAGAGGGCTTCAGAGGAAAAATAACATTCAATATTGTGGATGGGGAGAAACTTTTTCAAAGGCAGGAGGGACAGTAACCAGCAGAAACAGGTTAAAAATAATTGGCCAGGGGAATGAGATGAGGAGATTTATTTTTTTTAAATTACGCCAATGATTTGTTGGGGTCTGAAATGCACTGCCTGAAAGGGTGGTCAAAAGCAGATTAAATTTTCAAAAGGAATTTGGGGGATTTGACTTTCTGAAGTTAGTTGATTATTTACTTGCAAGGCAATGGGAATAGACTGTTTGCATAACTGTTTCAAAGAGATGATAGACTGAACTGTCCTCACTGATGTTGGTAAGATTGTGTGCTTCTATGACTCAGGTATATATAGTGGCCAGGATGCCAGAGAGAAGCCATCTACTCTTTAAATTGCCTCGTGAGATCTATTGCATTCACCTGAGAGGGAGGATGGTACACCAGTTTAATACCTCAGTATTGATAATGTTCCATGTGTCTATGCTGGACAATGTGCTGAATTCTCTGCATGCATATAATATGTGTTCAGCAGGCAAAAACATTAACAATGTTGGATTATAGTGCAGGCAACTTAGCCACTTATAAGGAATAGAAAGGAATGGTGGCTCAATGGTTAGCACTGCAGCCTCACAGTACCAGGGACCTGGGTTCGATACCAGCCTCTAGGCTACTGTGTGGAGTTTGCACATTCCCCCTGTGTCTGTGTGGAGTTTTCTCCTGGTGCTCTGGTTTCCCCCTATCATCCAAAAATGTGCAGGTTAGGTGAATTTGCCAAGCTAAATTGCCCATTGTGTTCAGGGATATGTAAGTTAGGTTCATTTGTCAGGGCTGAAAATGTGTTGCTGGAAAAGCGCAGCAGGTCAGGCAGCATCCAAGGAGCAGGAGAATCGATGTTTCGGGCATGAGCCCTTCTTCAGGAATGAAGAAAGTGTGTCCAGCAGGCTAAGATAAAAGGTAGAGAGGAGGGACTTGGGGGAGGGGCTTTGGAAGTGCAATACATGGAAGGAGGTTAAGGTGAGGGTGATAGGCCAGAGTGGGTGTGGGGGCAGAGAGGTCAGGAAGAAGATTGCAGGTTAGGAAGGTGGTGCTGAGTTTGAGGGTTGGGACTGAGACAAGGTGGGGGGAGGGGAAATGAGGAAACTGGAGAAATCTGAGTTCATCCCTTGTGGTTGGAGGGTTCCTAGGCGGAAGATGAGGCGCTCTTCCTCCAGCCATCGTGTTGCTATGGTCTGGCAATGGAGGAGTAAATGGAAGAGTAAATTTGTCAGGGGTAAATGTAGGGGAATGGGTCAGGGTAGGTTACTCTTCAGAGGGTTGGTGTGGACTTGATGGGCCAAAGGGCCTGTTTCCACACTGTAGGGATTCTAATTCTAAAAACTGGAGTGTGATTACAGATGTATGTATGTGGTGTGACCATACTAAAACATTGCTTCATGCACTTCAGGTCTACTTTCCTTTATTATAGCGTGGCAATGGTGACATTTATTGCCCAATCTCTCACTACCCTTGAGACGGAAGTGGTGGTGAGCATCACTAGCAACACTGTCACAACAGTATTCACCATGACAAGTGACCCAGCCATTCCATAGATGTTTCCAGTCGTGCAAGCACACAACAGAGATTGAGCACTTTCACATGAGTGAGAGAATACCTAAACTGCTCCTGATAGTGAAATATCACATTCACTCTCCTAGCTGTGCTTTGTAATGCCTGACTTTCACATTGTAGTGAGTTTATTGATTATAATAAAATATTTAATGACTGTTGATGACCAGGACCTTTGGCTTCAGAATGTAAATTTGCACTCAAAGTATGATAATTGATTAATGACAGCTGGTGTAGACAATAAAATCTGTTGTATCAATAATGAGACATGAGAAAGCGGTTAGGCGAGGTCTTGTTTTGCAATAATGGGGAGTGTCCCTGGTGCTGAGCCAAAAGCTTTCAGCTTCAAAACCCAGTCCAGGGCCATGGGTGGTACCTTCACCACGTTACCAAACAGTCTGATTATCAACTTGCAAATCCTTCTAATGCAAGCAGTAGGAGCAGGTCAGTCTTGTGGTAGCTGCAATGTAACAACCTCCCCATATTGCAAGCTTTATATCTCCCTTTGATGGGCTTTCAGAAGAAGAACGATGGCTGGTGATCCAGTCCATCCACACGTCATTTTATCAGAACACTATGCATTGGAAACTCGAGATAGCAAAAAGATTCTTTCCTAAAATATCAAAATATTTTTCCATTTGAAATCCTCCACAAAACAGACTTATTAAAATAATTCCACAGAGGTTGGAATCTTGTCACCAAGTCACCCTATATTTACAGACAAACAGTCTCTAGTATTGCCTCTTTCGAGCCAGCTCCCAGAATCTCTGACACTCCTCTTTTAATTTATCAGCCAGAGCTCCCTGATTGAACCAGATTAACAGCCCCAATCAGGGAACTCACATTGTATGAAGTCCAGCTGGCTGATTTTGTTGCAATCACTGAAAGCATATTTGGTAGAACAAAGAAAAGCTTGAATTCATGTACGCCCATTACCAACTCAGGGCGTCCCAGAGCACTTCACAACAAATGCAGTGTAATCACTGATGTAACGTAGGAAATGAAGCATTCAAATTGAACAGGGAGAAAGTGAGGACTGCAGATGCTGGAGATGAGATTCAAAAAGTATGGTGCTGGAAAAGCACAGTTGGTCAGGCAGCATCTGAGGAGACTCCTGACGAAGTGCTTATGCTCGAACCTTTGATTGTCCTGCTCCTTGGATGCTGCCCGACTGGATTGCTTTTCCAGCATCATACTTTTTGATTCAAATTGAATAGCGAACACTCACAGATAGCGAAAAAGAAATAATCAAGCAGTCTGTTTGATTTTTGCTGTTTCACAGACAAACGTTAATAAGGTCACCAAGAAAATATGTCTACTCTTCTTCAAAACATGAAAACTTTGATGTCTGTAGGATAGCAGACAAGAATCGTTTCTAACATTTGATCAGAAAACTAGCAACCATGACAACTCTGCATTCTCTCAGCAAAAAACATCAAGGCGTAGTTCTTCTACAACAATTAGAAATAATAATCTGAATGTTGATATCTGTCAACAGTGATCAAATTAATTTACCTCTCCTTCATTCTTCAGTCCTTCGTCCAATTGTAATATTGGGACAGAGAATTATAAAGTCGCAAATATTGGCATTCAATCCCTTCTTGTATTGAAATTCATATGTCACATTACTAGTCTGTGTGATAGCAGAACGTAGTCAAAGTCATTTACTGCCTTTGTTAAAGATTTCATGTAATCATTGTCATGACTTAATATTTAAGGCCATCTGTTCACCACTTACAAATTCTCCATCCTCAGTTTGGTTTATGAGATTGTTGCATTTCTATTCAAAATGTTTCAAAGCTTCAGACCTCTCAGTTGTCATTTCTTCCCTTTCTGTGACTTTCTCTCCCAACCTCAAGATGACACTTTGGTCAATCAGAGTCAACTTACTTGGATTATGTTTAAACCAAGCTTGGCAGTTAACTGTCAGTCATGCTTTAACTGATTTATTCTCCCTGGTAGTGCCTCCACCAATCACAATCGATTTACCAACCAATGAGCAACCTCAACTCTTATGTCAGAAGATATTGTTCTGCTTTACACTGGCATTCTTGTGAATGACCTGACGAGTGCAATCCAGAAAGCTTGGATAAAATGTGCCTTTTCGGCAATACTCAAATGTAAAGCTGGGAAGGAAATCTAATCTGAATTTGACAAAAAACAGAAAAACAAAGTTTAAATTGTAGCTGAGACTTTGCCAAATTTCTCAAATTGTCTTTATTTTGTTAACAAGTCTCAAAGTTCCTTACACAGGAAGTACAACCTCGATTTAATTTAGTTAACTAATATCTGCCGAGGACCAAATCTAGAACAGAGCTTCATCATTTATTGACAGCAGGTAAATAAAGGGTCAGTTCCTTTGGCAACTGATTCATATCAAATGCTGTATTCCTCAAAATTAATTTTAACTACTGATTCTACCATTTACTATTAGACTTACACCCAATAATGAAACTGAATCAAATAACTGATAACAATTCTATTGCTGCCTGATGGTGTCTTGGAAAAGAAATTTCTTTAAGATCCATAGTTGCTTCCAACAAGTTGCAATCTCTTACTTTCCCTCCAAATATTTTCTTTTCTTAACACCCAAAACAAAATTTTCTGACAATGTGTTTTCAATAGATTAGATTATTTACAGTGTGAAAACAGACCCTTCAGCCCAACAAGTCAACACCAATCCTCCAAAGAGTAACCCACCCAGACCAATACACCTAGCACTATGGGAAATTTAATATGGCCAATTCACCTGACCTGCAGGAGGAAACTGGAGCACCCGGAGGAAACCCACGCAGAGTTTGGGTGCAAACTCCACACAGACAGTCACCCAAGGTGGGAATTGAACCTGGGTCGCTGGCGCTGTGAGGCAGCAGTGCTAACCACAAAGCCACCATGATGCGCCTAAAAGCAAATGGATGATGAGGGCACTGGAATCTATCAAATGATATATATGATGGTAACATTATTATTTCGAAATGCAGAAGTGGTGCCACATGAAGAAAATGGCAACCTTACCAGGAGTAACAGTTATTAGAACACTGGATGAGAGCAATTCAATTCTGCCTTCACGAAACTTGAATAAGATTTGTTCTTTCATGGTTAATATGCCACTGTGCTTTTAAGAGAGAGAGTCATGCTTATGCTATCATCATTGTAAAGATCTCATACTGCATCTTACATCAGCTCACTTGACGCATGGTATTTTACTGGATGTAGATGTCACTGGCCAGTATTTATTGCCCATCCTAAATTGCCCAAAGGGCAGTTAATAGTCATTAGTGTTAGCAAGTGGCATGGTGGCTCAGTGGTTAGCACGACTGCCTCACAGCACCAGGGACTCAGGATTGATCCCAGCCTTGGGTGACTGTCTATTTTGATTTTGTACATTCTCCCCGAATCTGCGCGGTTACCTCCGGGTGCTTCAGTTTCCTCCCAAAATCCAAAGATGTGCAGGTTAGGTGAATTGGCTGTGCTAAATTGCCCATAGTGTTCAGGGATGTGTAGGTTAGGTGCATTAGTCTGGAATAAATGTAGAGTAGTAAAGGAATGGCTCTGAGTGGGTTACTCTTCGAAGGGTCGGTGTGGACTTGTTGGACTTGTTTCCAGACTGTAGGGATTCTTTGATTCTAATATTGTTGTGGATCTCGAGTCACATGTAGGCCAAACTAGATAAGGATGGCAAATTTCCTCGCCTAAGAGTCATGAATGAACCAGATTGGATTTCCTGACAATCCGCAATGGTTTAATGGTCATTAGCCATTTAATCTCAGATTTGTTTTTTATTGAATACAAATTCCACCATTTGCCTTGGTGGAACTCTTAGGTTCTTATACTCAGTGAGATAAGCATTGCAGTATTCAGTAATGATCTGGAGGTACCAATGTTGGACAGGGGTGGACAACATTAAAAATCACACAACACTAGGTTATAGTCCAACAGGTTTATTTGGAATCACTGACTTTTGAAGCACTGCTTCTTCACGAAGTGGTTGTGGAGCAGAATCATAAGACACAGACTTCGTAGCAACAGGAACCGAAACTAACATGATTGTTCGAAAAGGTGAAAGACTTAAGCTAAATTTATTTAGTATTCCATTCCATGACACTGCAATCCCGTTGCTTTTAAGTCTGTGTCTTATGATTTTGCTCCACAACCACATGATGAAGAAGCAGCGCTCCGAAAGCTAGTGCTTCCAAATAAACCTATTGGACTATAACCTGGTGATGTGTGATTTTTGACAGTCTCCTTGGATGCTGTCTGAACTGCTGTGCTCTTCCAGCACCACTAATCCAGAATCCAAGAAAATAGCCTACTGGAGGCAATTCCTCATTAAGAATGGCCTTCGATATTCTGTAGCTTTTTCTTTCCTTTAGATTTTGCATTCTGTATTTCTGTAACTTACCAAGGACTTTTCTGAACTTCTCAGAAACTCAGCTGCAGGAGAAGAGTTCCAAACTGATTCAAGCGAAAGATCATGACTTTGGAGGTCTGAGTTACTGAGGGTGTGCTTGCATGAAGTGGAAAGACAAAATTAAATTGTTCTGACGTGACTGCTTTTAGAAGGCATCGTAAAAATAAACAGGCGTGGGCTCTTTCATTCAAAGTTCGGAAACAAAGTTGTGATTTATCACGGTAATATCCTTTGTTAAGAAACTAACTCATACTAAATCTCTTTGATTGTACTGAGTTCTGTATGTACTAGACAGCAATTATCCAATAAACTTAGCAGATTGCACAGCCTCCTAAGGGTTTTTGAGTTAATTCATGACAGAGAGACCTTCTGGTGGTTTAGTAGCTGTACTTATTAATGCTGCAACAGGAAAGGACAGAGTCCTGTTGGTGGCAGCTATACGGTCAGTTCAGATCCTGACCAAAGGGCAGTTGGATCCAGGACACAGTGATTGCAAGGGGCAGCTGGCTATTGAGCTCAGTCGCTATACTGAAACCAGATGAGGGAGATAATTGGAAAAGGGCTTCCACAGACCCCCTTATCCGAAACCCCCTCAACTCACCTCACCATTGAGTCAGTGCTAGCAATTTCCCTGTAGAGCTAACGGCCGTGCTCTAGCACTACAGCTGCAAGTTCTCTGTCTCAGTAGTCACTAGTAATCTAATCAATAGCCCCAAAGAGACTTGGGACTTGGAGATGTGGTTGAGTAGATCTTTAAAATGTCATGAACAGGTGCAGGAAATAATCCACGAAGCCCTCATGGAATGCTGGCCTTTATATCTAGAGGACTGGAGTATAAGGGTGCTGAAATTATGCTATAGTTATACAAAACCGTAGTTTGACACAAGTGGGAGTACTTTGAGCAGATCTGAGCACTGCCACTCAGGAAGGATATATTGACTTTGGAGGGAGTACTACATAGGTGTCATGGACTGATAACTGGACTTCAGGATTTAAGTTATGAGGAGATTATTCAAATTAAGTCTGTTTTCTTTCGAATTTAGATAGTTAAGGGGTGATCCATTAGAAGTCTTCAAGATTTTAACAGAAAAATAAAGGGTAGATAAAGATATACTGGTTGGAGATTCTAGAACTACAGGGTTACACTCTGGGAATTAGCATCAGATTGTTCAGGTGAGATGTTTGGAAGCACTTCTGCACACAAAGAGTGGTAGATATTTTGACCTCTCTTCCACAAATGGCAATGGCTACTGCATCAGTCATTGGTGAATTTTTGTTAAGCAAAGATACTAAGGGATTTTTAAAATTCATTCGTGGGACATGGGCATCGTTGGTTAGCAGCATTTATTGCCCATCCTTAGTTGCCCTTCAGAAGGTGGTGGTGAGCTGCCATCTTGAACTGCTACAGTCCACATGCTATGAGTTCAGCCGTAATGCCCTTAGTGAGAGAATTCCAGGATATTAACCGAATGGCAGAGAAGGAATGACAGTATATTTCCAAATCAGGATGGTGAGTGGCTTAGAGGTGCTGCTGTTCCAATTTATCTGCTTCCCTTGTCCTTCTAGACTGAAATGGGTTTGGAAGGTGCTACGTAAGAATCTTTGGTGAATTTCTGTAATGCTCCTAGATGGTACACATTGCTGCTACTGAGCATTTGTTGTGATTATGATGCCAAGGCTGCTTCATCCTGGGAGTCAAGCTTCTTGAATGTTGTTGGAGCTGCGCCCATCCAGGCAAGTAGGGAGTATTCGATCACAGTCCTGTACCTTGTAGTTATTGAACAGGCTTTGGGGAGTCACAAGGTGAGTTGCACACCACAGTATTCCTAGCCTCCGATGTGTTCTTGTAGCCACTATATTTATGTGGTGAGTCCAGTTGAATTTCTGGTCAATAGTAACCTTAAGAATGTTGATAGTGGGTGGGTGCACAGGAAGTTCAGTGATGGTAACAGCATTGACTATCAAGAGCCAGTGGTTAGGGGTCTCTTATTGGAGATGGCCATTACCTGGTATTTGTGCAGTGTGAATGATACTTGCCACTTGTCAGCAGAAGCCTGGATATTATCTTGATCTTGTTGCATTTGAACACGGACTGCTTCAGTATATGAAGGGCCATGAATGGCGTTGGACATTTGGCAATCACTGGCAAACATCTCCACTTTTGATCTTACAATGGAGGGAAGGCCATTGTTGAAGTAGCTGCAGGTGGTTGGGCCTAGGACACTACCCTGAGGAACTCCTGCAAGGGGCAGCTGGATGTTGAGAGAGGACTTAAGGAGAATTTGTTCTAAATAGAGTGTGGTGGGTGTCTGAAACTCACCATCTGAAAGGGTGTTAGTGGTGAGAACTGTTACAACTTTTAAGACATCTTTAGATGATCACTTAGTGTCATAGAGTCATAGAGAAACAGACCGGTACCCCAACCCAATCTAGTTCCACCTGCCAGCACCAGGCCCAGATCCCTCCAAACCCTTCCTATTCATATACCCATCCAAATGCCTCTTAAATGTTGCAATTGTACCAGCCTCCACCACATCCTCTGGCAGCTCATTCCATACACGTACCACCTTCTGCGTGAAAAAGTTGAAATGCCATAGGATACAGGCTAAGGACTAAGTGCTGGAAAATGGGGCAAAAGTAGATAGCTGACCAGCATGGAAAGAATGGGCGAAGGGCCTCTTTCTGTGCAGTAATATTCTATTTCTCTATGGCTCCTCACTTGAAACTCCCATGTACACACCAGGAAAAATTACGTGGCCATCATAAAACCCAAACCATTATTGTGTAAGATTTGCCTAGCTGGCAGATAATATTAAATTCACAATCTTTCTATTCACTCAATTTTAATTACTTCACTGCTGCAGTTTAAGTACTCCATCTGTCTTAAATGTAGAAAGTTAATTTGCTGGTTTGCAGATTTTCCATTTTACCTAAATTATTAGTTTGCAAGTGATTGCGTATTAAATATTGATCATTATGTAATGACATATATTTCAAGCAACAGCCGTATGCATGATTTATATTCATTGTTACTGAAAAATAATAGTTATTCTTCTCTGGTCAATCCTGGCGAATTTTATTGTTTGCTGTCCCTAAAATGCAGGAATATTCCCAGGGGCCAACTAACCGTTGTAATTTGCTAAAGGAAAGAAAAGCTGTCAGCGCAAGGTGAACGTTGGTTATTTCTTAGTAGCAACTGAAATAACTTGCTTGTCAAAAGGACAGGAAAACTTTGGCAAAGCTAAAATACTTGCTGATGCTGAAATTCTGCAATAAGAGCAAAAAGAAAACACTCAATGTTCAAGAGGTCCGAGGAATCAAGTTATTGTCTACATTGATATTTCACAACAAGATCAATGATATTTACTCTCTTCGGGATAACTTACTGTTCTCCCCCTGCCAAACTGGACTACAATTTACCAGCATGAGAAAAGCCCAAGTATTACTATCGCCTTTGGATTAAGTTCTCATTTATTTTCTTTTTCCAATTTATCTCATAGCTGTACAAAGATTCTAGACCAAAATGCAAGCAGTAGGCATAGGCAGTCAAGTACATTTATAAAGATCAGTGAATAGACTACCGTAATCAAATATAGATCATTTACAAGTAGGCACTACAAGAACTAAGCCAGAAATTGAAGAGTGAGAGGTTATTTAGGGAGCACAAATGCTAGTACTGACAGGTTACCCAAATTGTTTACTTCTGTGCAATAAGTTCGATGTGAAAATTGCCCTGTTTAGATATATTTCAGTGAAATTCACTCATACAAAGTTCAAACAGAAACGTAATCATTAGAAAACTTAACATACTGATTTCTGTGGCCTAATGACATCTGAAAGACCCACATCCCAGTAAATAGGGCTCAATCAGAGGGAAGAAGTAGTGGGAAGTTGACACAGGACCATGTGAAAACAAAAAAAGTAACACAAAATCAATTGTATTTCTACATCTTTAAACATTTTGTGCATAGGTACATATTTTACAATAGACATTAAATCAGGGACTCAGAGTCAATCTAATATGTCAGCAAGTTTAAAAGTATTTTTTTAAAAATTCATTTGCAGATTTGGGCATCACTAGCTACCCAGAAAGCAGTTAAGAGTCAACAACGTTGCTGTGGGTCTGGAGTTACATGTAGACCAGACCAGGTAAAGAGAATAGATATCCTTCCCTGAAGTACATTAGTGAACAAGATTGTTTTGATATATGTTAATAGCAGGAGTTCCAAACACATCATTAGGTTATCTTTTTAATTCTAGATTTTTATTGAATTGAAATTTCATCATCTTTTACGATGGGGCTCAACCAATGTCCTCAGAACATTAACCTGGAGTTCTGGATTATTAGCCGAGTAGCATGACAACTTTATCACTGCACCACCACCTCCCCATCATATGTGGTAACAAGTCTTAGATCAACCCTGCTCAGTTTCAATTAATTCTTTTTATGCTGACGTTAAATTATTAATGTTATAAAATCAAAGGTTAAAAGTGAGGATTTCACTTTAATCTTACAAAAAACTCTGGACAAAAACAAGGGGATGGTTAAATGCTGTGATAGAAGGAATGTGTATCTGTGAATTCATGAGCAAGGAGGACTGTGTAGCTTTCCTCATCTGCACTGAATGTTGCAAATTTACACTAAACACAAGAAAAAATCTACTTTCACTGGAAGCTGTCACAAGCAGTCATACCACACAATATGGAAACACTAAAAATTGCTTTAATAAAGACTGTAATAGGACTGTCAGCCAAAGCCACTTACAGTCATTGTTTAAGGTTTCACACAACCATAATGACTTAATATCTGTTCACCACTTAAAAATTCTCCATCCTCAATTTGAATTATTAGCTTGTTGTGGTTCTATGTAAAATGTTCCAAAGCTTCATACGTCTCAAAAACTTTCACTTCCCTTTTTATACCATGGCACCTGCATTTATGTAGCACCATGCACAACTACAGCAAGGACCACAAAATGTGCTCCAACCAGTTGCTCATCCTTCGACCACTCCACCATTTTGGGAGTGCATTGATCAATGTCGACCATGTTGAATGTGAACTTCTTATGGCAAGCAATTGGTGCATTACATTTGTCTCTAAATAAATCCAACTGTCTTTCCACATCCCTTTTCAGATAACATCTTTTCAAGATCCCTGCAGCTGGATCTGTTTTCCAGTGCTGATGGTGGACATTTTGTCAGTAAAGCAACCACATCTGGAAGACAATGATATCTCACCTAAATGGCAACAAATTTCTTTAAAGTAGGTTGTGAAGCTAAAATAGAGGGCTGTTTAGAAAATGGCAAGGTGTACAGAATATCAGAACATAAGAACTAGGAGCAGGAATAGACAATTCAGCCCCTCGAGGCTGATCCACCATTGAAAATGATCATGGCTAATCTCATCTCATCCTCAACTTCATTTTCTTTCCCATTCTCCTTAACCCTTCACATTACTAACTAAAAATCTATCATCTTCTTAAGTTTACTCAATGTCCCAGCATCCACAGTATTCTGGGATAGTGAATTCCACAGATTCACGACAGAAGTAATTTCTCCTCACCTCTGTTTTAAACTGGCCAATCCTCATCTTAAGACTATGACCTCTCATTCTAGCATGCCCACATGAAGAAACATGTCTGCATCTATTTTCTTAATCCCTGTTAGTACCTTACATACCTCAAATGTCATAGTATGCTGATCAACATACTGACTTGAAAAATCATGTCAAAATTCTGCATATACCACCCATATATTGAAAATAACCAAACTGACAAATTTAGGCTGTGCTTTTGAACACACGCACTTGTATACAATATACGTCCTTTTAAGGATTCCTATCGTCCATGTGCTTTAGGAAGATCTTTTATTCAACAGCTATTACTGAAAAGTATGAAATCTGCTTGATAATTTCCTATTTAATAGGGTTTCAATCTATATTTTAAATCATTTTACAATGTATTATTAGAACATCAAATATAGGATTGAATATAACGAGAGATGTTAATATTTAATTCTATCCTCTTCAACCTGTGAATATAACACTGAAATACATTAATACATATTGGTTTGAGCTAACACTCTGTGCTCAGAATCCAAGATCAAGTAGCCACATTGGCTGTCACCATTATGTTGGATTAAAATGGATTTTGCCTCCTTTCATTTCTTTGTGTCTCCTGCAATGCAGCAGGGAATTAAAACTATGATTAGGCTGAGCAAGAGAATCAGCCCCTGACACATCTAAGATTTACTTTGTTTTCTTGAGTTAGATGCTGAGGGTTAATGGTGGGCCCTGTCATTACCAGAAATATGTAGGATAGACTAATTGTTGGGCGGAATTGATTTGTTCAGTTCTTTCTCAAAGCATTTATCTACAATTAATCAAATCATTTGGTTAGGCAGCCTGGTGGTGAATTGACATGATAATTTGGGGTTGTCAAAGTGCTGAGAATATGTAACTTTTGAGTGTCCAAAACCAAGGTCCTGAAAATACTTTTCGTAAAATAGAATCATTCACCCGTGAACCAAATCAAAATTTGTGCCAAGCTCTTTGCAGGGTCTGGAGCTAGTTCAGTGAGAAATAATGTTTAAAAGAACAAATGCAGAAAATGCTGAAGAAACTCAGCAGGTCTGGTGATATCTATGAAGAGAGAAACAAAGTTAATATTTAAACACTAGTCTGACATTCCTTCAGAATTGAACTTCCCAATGGACTCAAAACATTAACTCTGTTTCTGTCTCCAAGATGCTGCCAGGCCTGCTGAGTTTCTCCAGTATTTTTTGTGCTTGTTGTAGATTTTAATGAAAAGGCTGTATTTCGCTTTGATTTGAATGCTTAAAAGAAAACTCCATTGAGTTAATTTATGCCATTTATAGTTGCAATGCTTCACTCAGATCCCTTACTCTGCTGACGTGTAAACAAGAGTCAAAATGTGTTGTGTTAGAAAAGCACAGCTGGTCAGGCAGCATCTGAGGAGCAGGAGAGTCGACATTTTGACCATAAGCTCTTTATCATTCCTGAAGAGCTTATGCTCGAAACATCACTTTTTGACTTTGATCTCCAGCATCTGCAGTCCCAACTTTCACCTGATGTGTAAACAAACCATAATATAATACAGAACCAAAAAGACAGTTTCCTGGTTTTATGTCACACTGAGTAGTCTGGATACATGTATTTATTGTATTGTCTTGAAAGTGATAGTCAAAGTTACAGCTGATTGTTCATCGAATCACTACAATGTGGAAGCTGGCTATTTGGCCCATCGAGTCCACACCGCCCCTCTAAAGACGATCCCACCCAGTAACTGAGTGTAGCACCATAGTAACATAGCATTCTGCATGTACATTCACTTATTGGTTAGTTTCCAACTCCTGGGAGGTAATATAGCAAATGTGAGGCTTTTGACATCTGACAGGATTTTTGAGGGAGCTTGGGCTAATGCATTTAAACTAAACATTCTTATTTAACTCCAAGGCACACTGGAAAGAATCCTGGAAAATTGGTGATCTTCCAGATTGCCAAATGTGTGCCCTCTCTTTAAACTTTCTATATCCCTCTGCTGACGCTTGGTGCCATCCTCATAGCTTACCTTCCCATCTATTTTTATGTCATCCACAAACTTGGATGTGGCACAAACAGTTCCATCAACCAAGTCATTAATACAAATAGTGGCTCAGCGGTCAGCACAGCTGCTTCACAGCAACAGGGACATGATTCAACTTCACCCTTGGGTGACTGTCTGTGTAGAGTTTGCATGCTGTCCCTGTGCATGTATGGGTTTTCTCCGGGTACTCTGGCTTCCTCCCACAGTCTGAAGATGTACAGGTTAGGTGGATTGGCGACACTAAATTGCCCATAGTGTCTACGGATATGCAGGCAAGGTGAATTAGCCGTGGAAAATGCAGGGTTACAGGGGTAGGGTAGGGGGTGTGTTTGGGTGGGATGCTCTTGGAGTATCAGTGTGAACTCAATGAACTGAATGGCCTGTTTCCACACTGTAGTGATTCTTCTAGACTGTAACTAATTGTCACCCAGCACTGATCCCTAACGCCTACCCTAATTCAACTAGTTACATAAACTCAGCAGGTCTGGCAGCATCTGTGGAGTGAAATCAGAATTAATGTTTTGGGTCCATAAGCCTCCCTCAGAACTGATTGCTGCTCAAAATATATCAGTTTGTGTGCAGAAGATAGGGTAGTGGGGAGGGGATAAGGAGCAAACAATTGATAGGGATAGAGCCCAGAGAAAGAGAGAGAGAGAGAGGGGGGGGGAGGAGAACAGCTTAACAGTAAAAGGAAAGGATAACAATCTGGTTAGAAAGGGGAATAGCTATTAATGGGCACTGTTAGTGGCTAACAATAGGTCTTGTTTAACAGCCAACTATGTGTTCATGATATCTGATGTGTGGGGATTGGGATAAGGACATGGGAGAGCTCAAGCCCTAAAGTTATTAAACTCAATATTGAGTCCAGAGGGGTGTCAGGTCCCCAAGTAGAAAGTGAGGTGTTGTCCTTCCAGCTTACGCTGAGCTTCACTGGAGCACTGCAGCAAGCCTGAGACAGGGATGTTGGCCAGGGAACAGCTTGGTGCATTGAAGTGGCTAGCAATTGGAAGCTCAGGGTCTTTTTTGCAGGCAGAATGCAGATGTCGTGCGAAGTGGTCACCCAGTCTACATTGTGAGCAGTGAATGCAGTAGACTAGATTGTGAGAAGTGCAGGTAAAGTGCTGCTTCACCTGGAAGGTATGTTTGGGACCTTGGATACTGAGGAGGGAGGAAGTAAAAGGATAGGCATTACACTTTCTGTGATTCCAACGGAAAATTCTGTGGGGCTGGAGGGATGTGCTCGGAGTAAAGGAAGAGTACACCAGGTGTCCCGGAAGGAATGATCCCTGCAGAAGGCCGACAAGGGAGGAGAGGGGAATATGTGTTCTGGTGGTACACCTTACTGGAGGTGGCAGAAATGGCAGCTAATGATCCTTTGGATGTGGATAGTGGGATAGTAGGTGAGGATGAGGGGTCCACAAAGACCCTCCAAGAGCAAAAGGGTAAGGGCCAAAGTGCAGGGTATAGGCTGGATCTAGCCAAAGGCCCTGTTAACTAGAGTGCTGGGAAATCCTCGGTTGAGGAAGAAGTTGGGCATTTCAGAGGATCCCTTGTTGAAGTTGGCCTCATCAGAACAGATGCTATGGTGATGGAGGAACTGGGAGAATGGAACAGTCTTTCCAGGAAGCAGAATGTGAGGATATATAGTCGAAATAACTGAGTGAGTTAGTAGGTTTGTAGTGGATATCGGTGGCCTGTCTATTCCCAGAAATGAAAACAGAGATGTCGAGGAAGGGAAACGAGGAGTCAGGGATGGACCAAGTGAAGATGAGAGCGGTGTAGAAATTGGAAGTAAATCTATAAAGCTTTCCAGTTCCAGATGAGAGAGGGAAGCAGCTCTGATGATATCATTGATATACTGAAGAAAGAGTTGTGGGTGGGGGCCGGAATAGGACTGGAACAATAAATGTTCTATGTACCCTATAAAGAGACAGGCTTAACTGGGTACCCATGGCCACCCCTCTGACCTGACGGAAATGAGAGGAGCTAGGTGAGGGTGAGGGTGAGGGTGAGCTCAGACAGGTGGAAGAGCCTGGTAGTGAATGGGGCAGTTCAGGTCTTTGTTCCAGGAAGAAGCAGAGAGCCCTGAGGCCATCCTGGTGTGGGATGGAGATGGAAAGGGAAGTCTGCAAATGGGAAATTCCAAAAGTGGCGTAAAGCGTCAGTGGAATTGTAGATGTAAGTGGCCAGGGACTGGACCAGGGAGAAAAGACTGAGACAAGGTAGGAAAGGATGTGTTATGTGGGACAGGAGCAGGCTGAAACAATGGGTGCACCCGGGCTATTCTGTTTGTGGATTTTCGGAAGGAGGGAGAAGCGAGCTGTTGTAGGGCTTGAAGAGTATTAGCTTAGAGGCATCGGAGGGGGGAGGTCTCCAGATGAAATGAGGTTGGTGACTGTTGTTGACACCTAATGTACCATGGTGAGGTCATGGTGCAGGGGCAGATAGGAGGAGGTATCTGAGAGTTGGTGCTCAGCCTCTGCAGTGTAGAGGTCAGTCCGTCAGCCAAAAACAGCATCACCTTTAACAGCGGGATTAATAGAGTCAGGGTTGAATCTGAGAACATGGACTGCAGTCAGTTCCAGGGAGGATAAGTTGGAATGGATGAAGGGAGTGCAGAGAAATTGAGGTCACCTCTGTCTCAGATATATATCCTATATCTCTTACCCACTCCTTTGTCTGGCAGCTGTTCTCCTCTCTCTCTGGGCTCTATCACCACTGATCTTTTTACCCTATACCCCCTCCTTCCACTCTAACTTCTGTGTATAAACTGATATTTTCCTAGCTGCAAACAGTTCTGAGGAAATGTCACCGGACCCAAAAGGTTAACTCTCATTTCTCTCCACAGAAGCTGCTAGACCTGCTGAGCTTTTCCAGCAACTTCTGCTTTTGTTTCTGATTTACAGCATCCGCATTTTGTTCGGTTTCGACCAATTACATGTTGCGAGCCTGAAAATGGCCTGTTATCTCAACTCTCTGTCTTTTGTTAGGGAGTCAATCTATCCATTCTTAATATACAAGCTCCAACACCATGGGCCCTTATTTCATTGAGTATCCCAAATATATTCTGAAAATCCAAATATATTTAACGTTACAGAATAGGTTACCTGTACAAGATTGTTATGTTTGAAACTTAAAAGTTGGTTTAGCTGAGACACTTTTTATATGATTAGAGTAATTGATAGGACAGGTAGAAAGAAAATCTTCCCGCCTATAAAGTAATCTGGAACAGGGCTATTTTACGTTAAAAGTACAACAAGGTCTTTGAAAGTGATTTGACTTCTCTACAGAAAAGGAAATCTGAAACTCACGCTGTTAAAAGCTACTGGTGCTGGAGGGTCAGTCACGAATTTAAAAACTGCGAGTGGTCATTTTCTTTTTAATGGAGGGATATTAAGGGATAAGTTGTTCAATGCTCACAAAGCTTCGATGCTTTCTCAGCCTTGCCAGCACTTTTGTAGCGTCGAGCATTCAATATCATCCAAATTGAAGATAACAAGAAAGGATATTGTTCTCTCTGCTGGATGCTGTTTCTTGCTAGGAAGGAGCAAGATTTGCTTTCTGACAGGATGGCTTAAACATCCTCGATGCTTTTGTGAACTGAGTGCACAGCACTGCTGCCTCACAACACCAAGGACCAGGGTTTGATTTCACCCTTGTGTGAGTGTCTGTATGGAGTTTACACATTCTCTCTGTGTCTGTGTGGGTTTCCTCCAGGTGCTCCAGTTTCCTCCCATAATCCAAAGATGTGCAGGTCAGGTGGATTGGTTATGCTAAATTGCCCGTTGTGTGCAGGATGCATAGGCTAGATGAGTTAGCTATAGGTAATCTAGGTTTATAGGGGTGGGGTGGTGAGGATTGGGTCTGGATGTGATTCTTTTCAAGGGTTGCTATGGATTCAATGGGCCAAATGGCCTACTTTCATACTGTAGGAACTCCATGTGTCAATGTATCAAATGATTAAATAATTCCATAGCAACAGTGAGGGTCAGCCACTTTAAAGGATCACATCTTTTGTTCCTCTCAATGTATTATCAGGAACAGTGGACTATACCAGCAGAGGGTTAGACCATAAGACATAGGAGTGGAAGTAAGGCCATTCGGCCCATCGAGTCCACTCCGCCATTCAATTATGGCTGATGGGCATTTCAACTCCACTTACCCACATTCTCCCCATAGCCCTTAATTCATTGTGACATCAAGAATTTATCAATCTCTGCCTTGAAGACATTTAGCATCCCAGCCTCCACTGCACTCTGCGGCAATGAACTCCACAGGCCCACCACTCTCTGGCTGAAGAAATGTCTCCGCATTTCTGTTCTGAATTTACCCCCTCTAATTCTAAGGCTGTGTCCACGGGTCCTAGTCTCCTCACCTAACGGAAACAGTTTCCTAGCATCCACCCTTTCCAAGCCATGTATTATCTTGTAAGTTTCTATTAGATCTCCCCTTAATCTTCTAAACTCCAATGAATACAATCCCAGGATCCTCAGCCATTCCTCGTATGTTAGACCTACAAGTCCAGGGATCATCCGTGTGAATCTCCGCTGGACACGCTCCAGTGCCAGTATGTCCTTCCTGAGGTGTGGGGACCAAAACTGGACACATTACTCCAAATGGGGCTTAACCAGCACTTTATAAAGTCTCAGTAGCACAATGGTGCTTTTATATTCCAACCCTCTTTTGTGGGTTGTGGTTCTCAAATGGACATCTGCAGATACGTTCAAGGACATTGGAGGTTGGTGGCCACCCATGCTATACCCAGGCCCTGCAGCTCCCCTGGCTTTCTAAGTACACCAGCATTTTCCATATTCCTGCTCCCATTGTGTCTTCCTTCTTGCTCTCCCTCTCCCTCTCTGTGCTCCTGTTCTCTCCCCGTGTTCCCGCGTTCTTCCCATGTTGTCGCACTCTCCCCATGCTCCTGCTCTCTCTCCCAGTGTTCCTGCTCTCTCTCCCCAGGCTGCTGTTCTCTCTATCCATGCTTCTTCACTCTCTCCCCATTCTCCTGCTGTCTCTCCATTCTTCTGTTTCCTCTCCCCCTCTGCTCCTGCTCTCTCCCCATGTCCCTGCTCTCTCCCCCATATTCCTGCTCTCTCCCTATGTTGCTGCCCTCTCCCCTTGTCCCTGTACTCTCCCAATGTTCCTGTTGTCTCTGTGCTCCACAGATCCATGGCAATATGGTTATCCATCAATAACTGAGCCAGCCAATTTGTATCAAGGGACAGTTATGATGGACTTCAAATGCTTGTCTTGCCAGTGAAACCCACATTCTAGGACAAATTAAACCATCATTTTGATCAGTTTATCTCACAACCAGGCTTGTCCAATTGTTAGCCCACCGACCACACAGGATTCTGAAGCTGGAGGTGATGCTCATTCACTGGGAAGTTTGAATGTAGAAATGGATCTGAATGTCCTTGCACACCAGTTAAGGAAATTAAACAGGCAGATTCACCAAACAATTAGCAAGGCAAATGATAAACTGGTCTTCATTGAATTCAGAAGTCAGAATGCTTTATTGAAGATGTACAGGGAATTGCTTAAACTATACCTGAATTACTGCATACAGTTTTGGTCTCCCGACCTCTGAAAGAATATACTAGCTGTAGAGGAGTCTGTGGTTTTACAAGAGGAGTGTGAGGATGCATGAGTGAGAGAGAGGGCCTGTGTGTTGGGAGTCAGCTGGATAGATTGCTAATCTTCCCACCCTCCTCCTGGGTGGGTCTGGGTAGGTTACCTTTTGGAGGGTCAGTGTAGACTTGTTGGGCCGAAGGGCCTGTTTCCATACTGTAGGGAACCTAATCTAATATAATTTTCAATCTTTCCTACAGCAGAGAGACCAGAATTGAATGCAGTATTCTAAAAGTGGCCTAACCAATATCCTGTACAGTTGCAACATGTCTTCCCAACTCTGACACTCAACGTGACTTTCACAGAGGCCAGTTTGGAGTGTGCTCCACTTGGAGTGAAAATAAAGTTAGTGTTGGTTGAACTGAACTCTATTGTGTTTCCATGGTGACTAGGGCTTGAGGACTATTCTTTCTCTCTCCAGCTTTGGCTCCTTAACTGAATATGGCAGGAAGATTGTTTAGTTAGTTCTGCTACTTTGCACTTTTTAAAGGCAACTTTTATCATTATTTATCAATTTGTTGCATTAGTTTTTTTTAATTTTCTTCATGCTTTCTGCAGTGTTAAATCTCATCATCCTGAAATTAGCTTACTGGTCCTTTAAGTGAGAGAAAAATTGAAATGTGGGCTACCATGCAAAATTGTTGGCCAAGCCTGATTTTTTTAAGTGTTTTATTCCGAGATATCGGGTCAGCATGGACAAATTGGACTGAAGGGTCTGTTTCTGTGCTGTACATCTCTATGACTCTATGATAATGCCATTGTGGATGTACCTACAGTACATGGACTGCAATGATTCAAGAAGGCACCTCACCACCACCTTCTCAAAGGCAACTAGGCATGGGCAATAAATGCTGGCCAGCCAGTGGTATCCACGTCTCATGAGAGAATAAAAATAAATCTTGAACTTATGACCACTATAAGCAGTATTCCTATCCTTGTTTGACTCTTGAAGTTTGAAAAGAACAAACATTTACAAGTAAAAATGGATCAGGATTTCTGAAACAGGCTCCTTGGAATAACATCAACGATTGCACTACATCATGGACTCCTGTAGAGCAATCTTGGTGGCCATCATTAATGCTAGCAGCTACTTACCCTGGAACAGTGAGACGCAGAGAATGAACAACACCAGATGGTATATTTATAGTGGTAGTCGAGAGTGTGGTGTTTGAAAAACACAGCAGGTCAGGCAGCATCCGAAGAGCAGGAGAATAGCTGAAAATGTGTTGCTGGAAAAGCACAGCAGGTCAGGCAGCATCCAAGGAACAGGAGAATCGATGTTTCGGGCATAAGCCCTGAAGAAGGGCTTATGCCTGAAACGTTGATTCTCCTGTTCCTTGGATGCTGCCTGACCTGCTGTGCTTTTCCAGCAACACATTTTCAGCTCTGATCTCCAGCATCTGCAGCCCTCACTTTCTCCTCTCATTAAGAACAGATTTACTATTCATTTGACCAATATTGCTCAGCAATGGGTTTAACAATTGCTTGTCAGCATTTTTTAAAAAATCCCTGAACTCCTAACTATATGTTTCTAAGCATTTGTAAAGCCACAATCTTACACCAAAAATTGCATTTAAGTAACATTGAGAAATGGTGCAAGGCACTTCAGCAATGATGGAAAAAATAGCTAGATGCAGTAGACAAATGTGAAGTCAAAGAGAGGTTTTGAAAAGCCTTTGCGATAAAGGGAGAGAGAGAGAGAGAGAGAGCAAGATCAAGTGACCACTCAGGAACACGGAGTCATGGCAACTCATTGCTATTGCTTAAAGTTGGAGGAAATGGTGGTTGCAATTTGTTTGCTGTGCTTCAGGTAGGCAATGTTTTCACCACTGGATTGGATGTTAGTGGACTCATGTCCCCTTGTGGATTTGAACAGAAAAATTAAGGTGCAGTCTTTCAGATGAGAAAACCATGTCTAACCTCACAGGTGAATGTAAACGTTCCTATGGTACTATTTTGAGGATGAATAGGGAAGCTATCTCTGGCGTCAGGTCCATTATCTATCAATGTCTCAGGATCCCAAAAGCAAATGATCAGATTGCTGTCACGTTCGAGGTTGCTGTTCTCAAATTTGAGGGTTGCATTTTCCTATAATAGCGACATATAAAATCTACTTAATTGAATATGAACACTTCAGTCTGTCTGGTGATTATGAGAGATGTTATGCAAATGCAAATTTTTCCTTTTTAAAGGAGGGAATTGTTGGAGGATCACAGGACACGTCAAGCTGGAGGAGTTTGTAAAAGAGAGGAAAAAGTGGCTTTGAGTTTGAGTAAGAAATAACTGAGTTTATTTCTTACTGAATGAAGGTCTTCAGACCATATCAAGAAACAGGCATCAGTCTTTGATACTCATGATTGGCTTATAGGAACGTCTCCTTTCACCTCACCTAAATCTGATGATCATCACATGTTCTCCGACAAAGTTTACCTCACTATGTGAAAGTGATAACTAAATTCTGCCACATAATCTTTGGTTTAATTTGATTTATTGTTGTCACATGTACTGAGATACAGCACTGTTGTTTTGTGTACTAACCAAATAAATCATACCTTGCATAAATAATCTTTTGTCAAAATTACTCAATAACCTTGAGAATGCACACTTAATAGTGAATGTAATTAATATCCTCTGAACAAATAAATGACCCTGATACCAAATGATTAGCAGTTTCTTTTTAACAAGACATTCCCTCAGAATGTTTCCTTTCTGGAGTGTAGGGATGGTTGTTTAATAATTGGAAAGAAATGTTTTTTTTAATATTAGTTCTTGGGATTTGAATGTCACTCTATTTGTTGTCCATCCAAAAATCTCTTGAGAAGGCGTTTTTATGATTTTTCTTTAACCAGACGACACCTCCTGATACCCTGTGGCACTTCGCACCTTCACCAGAATATGGTACTAGGTAAAGGCAGTTTACCACCAATCTTCATTTCACTTTTCATCTTGGGTCTATGTCGTGATTCATGGTACAGGATACGCCACCATGCAGTGTCTACAGAAGGGGCTCTGTTGTTAGATACCAAGAAGGTTTATGAATGGTAAGAAGATGTACATCTACATTTGGTCAGACATAAGACTAGAAAGTTACAGAGCTCCTTTCAAAAGCTGGAACTCCCTGTCTACATCCACAGGATGGGTGTGACCTGAATGAAATGTAGCATGAACATTAACCCATTCAAGACCATCACAATATGCATGATGGATGGCGGACCTTCTTGAACTCCTACAGTCCATAACTATTGGTAGTCCAGTACTAATAGAGAGGGAGTTCCACGACTTTGACTTGCAGACAGTAGAGGAAGACTGACATATTTCCAAGTTAGAATGGTGGTGTGACATTGAGGGCGGCTTTCAGATGTTGCCATGCATGTGCTGCCATTGCCCTCCCAGATGGCAAACACCATAGGTTTGAAAGCTCCTGCAGAGGAGCCTTGAGTTGCTGAGGGCACTTTGTAGATGTCACTGTGTTCTGGTGGTGGAGGGAGAGTAATCTTAAGATGGTGGAGAGATGCTAATCATGTAGGTTTGTGTTTTGTGCTAGATGATATAAGACGACTTCTGTTAGGCAAAATGAGGTAAAGGTGCCCTTCACAATCAGTGAGCATCACTATCCAGTTTGTGCCTTTTATTATACTAAACCTGATCATATAACTATATCAACTACAGTCCTTCATCATTATTGGGCATAAACATGAAAAGCTTCATTAAATTTAATGTTATTCACATATAATTGATGTCTAAAAACATCTTAAATTTCAGCTTAACATAATTATTGAATATGCATTCCATCTATAGTTGAATCACAGCATATTGTTATCATGACAGGACTTCAATGCATCATTAAGTTGATGATTAATTGTGACCCTTGGTAGCACACTCCTAAGTATTCACAAAATGATCATAATACTTAGGCCTCTGCTCTACTTGTAATTCAGAAAATATATCATTACTTCATAGATTTCAGCATCTCTTGTGAAGTATATTGCAACAGTGGAAGCATTCATCTTAACTGTCCACACAAACATAGAGGTATCACTAACTTCAGAATCAATCACAATTACTTCAGGTGCAATGTAAACTCTGGGTGGCCACTGTCTTACATTTCAGATCATAAAGTAGGAACTGCCTAGTTTGGTGAATGAGAGACTGATAACTAATGGTACCAATTGCTTCTGTAAACCTTAGAAATTGCCATTGGACAGTCATCTGTCCTGGAATTGTCCAAGTTCTACTTCCTATTCAGCTAATTGGTTCAGATAGCTTTTGTAAGAGCTCTTCCAGGTTTAGCTGATAATGCATCCAAATGACAGCTGGCTTGGCTGTTACCTGTATCAGGGAAATGGTAGCAACATGGTAATGTCACTGGCATGATTGGAACCAGGTGGATCTTATTGACTATGAGATCCTTAATTGAGGCTGTTAACCTGGGCCAGTCAGGGACCCCTAGCTGACAGATACAAACTGGACTGTTTGAGTGTTAGAGATCATGTTCACTCTGAGAGCTGGCTCTTGAGGGAGCTGGATCAGTGTGCGCGTGTTCAAGGACTCTAAAGAAAGAAAAGAAAAAAAAAACAAACAGGACTGTTAGGGAGCTGGATCAGTGTGTGTGCAAGGACTCTCCTCCTTGACCGTGTCTGAGAGGAAGGGGACTGTCCCTGGACCAGAAAAAAAAAAGAAAACAAACAGGACCGTTAATCACACAGCATTACCCTTTTGTGAAGGGCAGTGCTTGTCACTGGCCACTCGTGTGTGTTCCTATCTTCCTGGTGGTGGAAATTGAATAAAGATTCGTACACTTTGTGTCTCTCACTGTGTCTCACACCTGCACACACACACCATGGGTGCTGGGGAAAAAATAAGCACTACCGCACTTAGGTGGTAGTGGGGGGGTAAATAAAAAAAAGAAGAAAAAAAAAGGACTGTTGTCATTGGCCACTTGGGTGTTTCTTTTCTTCCTGGTGGTGGAACCTGAATAAAGATTCGTGCACCTTGTGTCTCTCACTGTGTCTTACACCTGCGCGCACACAACATGGGTGTTGGAGAAAAAAATATATAAACAGGAGTGTCAGAGGTTCCGTTCACTCTGAGAGTTGGCTCTGAGGAAACCGGACCAGTGTCAAATACTATGCATATGTAACTAAAGAGTGGCTTAATGATGGGATACTGGCCTCTGTGGTGTTATTTCACCAACATCCTGGCCAAGGTCAGTTAATTCAATTTAGATCAGGATAAACCACCTTCATTTGTTTAATGAAATGCCTCATATGACAAGTTGCATCATCACGTTTTTCCTACAGCAGGAGTTGCAATGTACGTATGTTCAGTACATTCTAGAGATGCTTAGGAATAAATCATAGATAATAGGGATGGTATTAATTAGTAACTTCTTGGGTACAGCAAAAAATAAAAACAAACAGGACTGTTGTCATTGGCCACTTGGGTGTTTCTTTTCTTCCTGGTGGTGGAACCTGAATAAAGATTCGTACACCTTGTGTCTCTCACTGTGTCTTACACCTGCACACACACAACATGCCTGCAGGGGGAAAAATAAGCACTACCGCAGTTAGGCGATAGTGTGGGGGGAATGGGGAAAGAGTTTTAAGGAAGATTTTTATTTAAGAGGCTGGTGGGTTACTAGAACACACTGCCTGAAAGAGTGTCAGAGGCAGAAACCATCACAACAGTTAAGAAGTGTTTAAATGATCACTTGAAGTGCCAGACATATGCAATAATAATCCAAGTACTGAAGACTGGGAGTAGGGTGTCTGATGACTGGAGCAGTCTCTTTCCATGCTATGAACTCTATGACACTAAACCACTCAGTTCAAGAAAATTAGGGATGGGCAACATATTCCATGAAAATAAGGGAAATGTTTTAAAAATCAATCCAATTATCCAGATTAGTACCAATTTGTAAGCAATTATTTCTGACAGGATATTTGTATTTGAGGTTAGGTAACGAGGCCGTCTATCAACTGCTTGATATGTGGCTCTTTATCATTGTCACTTGTCAGAGGCAATGTAGACAAAAGCACTTTGGGACTAATGCTTTCATTAGACAAACTGCTCATGTCACCAAGGAAAATAATGTGTTCACTTGAGTCTCCTTGTTGATAATCCTATCATTTTCTGAAATACCGAGGAGAAACCATTTAACCCACTTGAATGAATCAAATCTCTGTGCAAATCCTGATATTCATATAGTTTTTCAAGGTTCCGGATTGTTGAAGCAATTTGGACATGTGATTCATGACATAATCATGATGCTTATTATATTTGACTAAGAATCTCAAACCCAAGACAATTTTCCGTTTTCTTCTAATGCCGAAAAACCAAACATCTTAGGGCTTATGTGTGCCTTGAAACGTAACATCAGGGAGCCTGCAAACTGCTCTCAATCAGCAGTTTTTGTAAACTTACTGCCTGGATGCAAGAAGTGCTTTTGCTTCTGTAATTAATGATTTTATAGTCTGCTTGGTGTACATCCAACTGACTCAATAAACTGTTCAGTTTAATGGCTCCCTTTTTAAATCAATTTTCAAAACCTTAAGAAATAAATAAAAAAAAATCTGAAAGCAAACATCGGGCTTATCTGAAGTACCCAAAGTATTATTCTTTTCCACAGGATCATGCAATCTCCCAGCAAAGCATGGCGCCATTTGGCTCTTAATCCTTGGGGGTTGGTTTAGCTCAGTTGGTTGAACAGTTGACTTGCAAAGCCTACAATGTGCTTTCAATCTCCACACTGGGTAAGGTTACCATGAAGGACTCTCCTTCTCAATCTCTTCCCTCAGCTGAGGTATAGTGGCCTTCAAATTAAATCATTTCTCTGTCATGAGAGAGAAGCTCTATGGTGACATGAATCCTTGGGGAACAAATTTATGGCAGACACATTAAATACATAGATTGGTTTTATCTTCACAAAAGAAGACACAGGTAATATACCAAAAATGTTGGCGAGTACAGGGTCTAGTGTAAGTGAGGACCTGGAAGACATAGAGAAATGGTGTTAAGGAAAGTCATGGATTCAAGGTCAATAACTCACCAATAATTTACATACCACAGCATTTAAGGAATCATCTGGCACTGTGGTAGTCTCCCTGATCTTTAGCCAGGAGGACAAGATTCAAGTCCCATCTGCTCCAGAGGTGTTCAGTAACATTGCTCTGAACAGGCTGACTGGAAATTTATTTTCAAGATTCTATTAACTCTGGAACAGCTCCTATAGATTAGAGGATAGCTAACATAATCTTAAACAAGGAGAAAGAAAGCAGGGAATTATCGACTGGTTGGCCTGACATTGATAGTAGGGAAAATACTGGAATCCATTGAAAAAGATTTAATTGGGTCTGGTTTTATTGAAATAGCAAAGTACTTGAAAAACTGGGAGGATTGGATAGAGTCACCATGGATTTACAAAAGGAGAATCATGCTTGACCAGTCTATTAGAATTTCTCAAGGTTGCAACTAGTAGAGTTGATAAAGGGGAGCCAGAGGATGTGGTTAACTGGATTTTAGAACATCTGTAAAAAGATTAGTACGTAAAATTAAAGCACATGAGATTGTGAGTTGTGTACTGACAGGGACAGAAAACTGGTTGGCAAAAAGGAAAGAAAAGTAGGAATAAATGTGTCAATTCCTGAATGTCAGGCCGTGACTAGCGTGATATGACAGGGATGAAAATGTGTTGCTGGAAAAGTGCAGCAGGTCAGGCAGCATCCAAGGAACAGGAGAATCGACGTTTCGGGCATAAGCCCTTCTTCAGGAATCAATGCTTGGATCCCCGCTATTCACAATATGTTAATGATTTAGATGAGAGAACTAAAGGTGATATCTCTAAGTTTGATCAGTTAAGACGATATTCGCTGGAGTTTAGATGAATGATGGGAGAATCTCATAGTAACATATAAAATTCTAACTGAACCAGACAGGGTAAATGCAAGAAAGATGTTCCCAGTGACCAGGGTAACCAGAATCAGAGGTCATACCTAATGATACAGGGGAAGTCAGTGAGGACTGAGATGAAGAGAAATTTCTTCAAACAGAAAGTGTTGAGCCTTTGGAATTCTCTGCCTCAGGAAGCGGTTGAGGCCAAAACATTGAATGTTTTCAAGAAGGAGTTAGATGTAGTTGTTAAAGGGATCAAAGGGTATGGAAAAAAAAGCTGGAACAGGATACGGTCAGTTCTGGTATAACGCGATAGTTTCATTCTCGTGCAATGCCGTGTTACAAGAAGATCGCATAATTACAGCACCATTTAAACTAATGGGGCTGGAATCGCGTTATAATCAATACACACTTTAAAAGTTTGCATCTGAGAAACAATGTCCCCAATTCGTGAATCATGTTACGCTGAATTTGTGTTAACGAAACGTGCACTACAGCAGATCAATCTGTATTGAGATGAATGATCAGCCATGATCATATTGAATGGCAGGCTAAATGGTCTATTCTGCTCCTGTTTTCTCTGTTTCTATGTTAATGCCACAACCTGCGCTGGAGCTTTATAAGAGTTATTTAACTGGTCCATCTCCCCTGGGCTTTCCCCACATCCCTGCAAATTATTTTGCATATTGTGTATGGAATATTGTGTTTCATTGTAAGCTCCTTATTTTAGAAATGACAGAATTATATTAGAAGGACTGGGGACAAAGTGCTTTGCATTGATTTCTGAGATGATGGAGCTATCTGATCAAGAAAGGTGAGATAGGTTGAGCCTAAACTGGAGTTTAGAAGATTGAGAGATGAAATTATTAAAGCACAAAAGGGTCTTGCCAGGGTGGATGCTGAAAGAATAATTCATCTTGTGGGAGAGACTAGAATTAGGTGGGATTGCTTTGAAAATAAAGTACCCCCATTTAAGACGAATGGGGATTCTCTTCCCCAGTGAGCAGTGGGAAATTGCATATGCTTAAGGCAGTGTCGGACACAATGCTTCAATCACCTCAAGCATTTGATTGACAGGAACTGACCCTCTTCATTGCTCTTGACGCCTGGAAGGTCCTCTGACTCTCAGGCAAAAGATACCTGCTAAAAGGAACAGTGATGAGAAATATCAGGTAGATTACACTGTGATATTGTAACCCCCACCCTGCCTGAGCTTTCCACTTTCCACCCACCTAATGATTTACCCCATTCACTGAAAAGGAACATCTGCCTCTTTGTATCAGAAACATCAGCAAGGTGAATTCAAATTTAGAAAACATGGGGGCAGATTTAATGAGATAACAAGTAATAAAGGCACCAATGGCATATTATCTCTGTGCTTAAAGTACACTTGACATGTTTTAAACAGCACCACAGCTAGCTTTCCATTAAACTGTGCTTTTATTACATAAACTGCAGAAACAGATCCTTGTGCAGCTTCACGCCAAGCATTTAGCAATGCATGTATTTCAGTTTGCAAAAGTGAAACAAGAGATGAGGGTTTTGGTTTTGATTGTCTATCCAATCCATATGAAATGATTATCAATGCAGTTAATCAAGTGTTGGACACATGACATTGACAAACACTAAAAAGGGTCAAAGGAGGGAAAACTGTAAAAGGGCAAACCTAATGGGTTTTTTTCTTGAATGTGTACATTATTCATTAAAATAAAATGAATTAATGGCATAAATACAGGTTAACAGGTATAACTTCATAAACATTATTAAAGCATGGTTACAAAGAAATCAAAACTGGGAACTCAATATGAAAGAGCAAACCACTTTTCAAAACGACAAGCAAGAAGGAATGGGTAGTGGGGTAGCATTGCAAGTATGAGATGGAATAAAATATGGTATCAAGAAATGATTGTGAATTCTAAAAAAATGGAATCCATATGGGGGTGGACATAAGAAAGAAAAATGGAAAGAAAAGACCGGGAAGAATAAATTATATGTCCTCTAACTATAGCGATGTGGTGGGACAAAAAATAAATCAGAACATAATGAGGCATGTCACAAAGGAAGGACAATAGACCGGTGAGCCTGACCTTGGTAGGGGGCAAGTTGTTGGAGGGAATCCTAAGGGACAGGATGTACATGTATTTGGAAAGGCAAGGACTGATTTGGAATAGTCAACATGGCTTTGTGCATGGGAAATCATGTCTCACAAATTTGATTAAGTTTTTTGAAGAAGTAACAAAGAGGATTGATGAGGGCAGAGCAGTAGATGTGATCTATATGGACTTTAGTAAGGCATTCGACAAGGTTCCCCATGAGAGACTGATTAGCAAGGTTAGATCTCATGGAATACAGGGAGAACTAGCTATTTGAATATAGAACTGGCTCTAGGAAGAAGACAGAGGGTGGCGGTGGAGGGTTTTTTTTCAGACTGGAGGCCTGTGACCAATGGAGTGCCACAAGGATCGGTGCTGGGCCCTCTACTTTTTGTCATTTACATAAATGATTTGGATGCGAGCATAAGAGGTACAGTTAGTAAGTTTGCAGATGACACCAAAATTGGAGGTGTAGTGGACAGCGAAGAGGGTTACCTCAGATTACAACAGGATCTGGACCAGATGGGCCAATGGGCAGAGAAGTGGCAGATGGAGTTTAATTCAGATAAATGCGAGGTGCTGCATTTTGGGAAAGCAAATCTTCACAAGACATACACACTTAATGGTAAGGTCCTAGGGAATGTTGCTGAACAAAGAGACCTTGGAGTGCAGGTTCATAGCTCCTTGAAAGTGGAGTCGCAGGTAGATAGGATAGTGAAGAAGGTGTTTGGTATGCTTTCCTTTATTGGTCAGAGTATTGAGTACAGGAGTTGGGAGGTCATGTTGCAGCTGTACAGGACATTAGTTAGGCCACTGTTGGAATATTGCGTGCAATTCTGGTCTCCTTCCTATCGGAAAGATGTTGTGAAACTTGAAAGGGTTCAGAAAGGATTTACAAGGATGTTGCCAGAGTTGGAGGATCTGAGCTACAGGGAGAGGCTGAACAGGCTGGGGCTGTTTTCCCTTGAGCGTTGGAGGCTGAGGGGTGACCTTCTAGAGTTTTACAAAATTATGAGGGGCATGGATAGGATAAATAGACAAAGCCTCTTCCCTGGGGTGGGGGAATCCAGAACTAGAGAGCATAGGTTAGAGTGAGAGGGGAAAGATGTAAAAGAGAGCTAAGGGGCAACGTTTGCATGCAGAGGGTGGTACGTGTATGGAATGAGCTGCCAGAGGATGTGGTGGAGGCTGGTACAATTGCAACATTTAAGAGGCATTTGGATGGGTACATGAATAGGAAGGGTTTGGAGGAATATGGGCCGGGTACTGGCAGGTAGGACTAGATTGTGTTGGGATATCTGGTTGGCATGGACAGGTTGGACTGAAGGGTCAGTTTCCGTGCTGTACATCTCGATGACTCTATGTAGATTGGAACAGTCATATTGACAGAGGAAGCCATGGAAAATAATTCATAGTGTATTTGTGACAGATTCCTGGAGCAGTATGTATAGATCCAACCTGAGATCATGCTATTTTTGATCTAGTGACGTGTAATGAGGCAGTTTAGTTAATGTTGTCAGAGTGAAAGATCCCCTAAGCAATAGTGTTCATAATATGTAGATTTTAGTATTCAATTTGAAAGGGAGGAACTTGGGTCAGAAACAACTACACTAATCTTCACCAAAGGTAATACAAAGTAATGAGGGCAGAAGTGGCTGGAGTGGACTCAGAAAGGAGTTCAGCAACAAAGGCAGTTGAAGAACAAAGGCAGACATTTAAGAAAATAGTTTGCAGCTCATGGAAAGGATATATCCAGGTGAGGAAGGAGAATTCTAAGAAGGGAATAAGGTAGAGCTGGAAAAAAACATTCAATATGGCAAAGATTTCAGGCAAATCAGACGATTGGGAAAATTTTTAAAAACCAGCAAAAGATGACCAAAGAAATAATAAAAAGGGAGAAAATAAACTTTGAGGATAAACCTGCAAATAAGGTCAAAAAGGACAGCGAGAGCTTCTTCAAATCTATAAAAAAGGAACAAACCCCAAGTGAACATAAGTCCCTTAGAGAATGAGGCTGGGGGAAAATATAATGGGGAACCAGGAATAACAGGGGAGTTGAATAAATAATTTGTATCAGTCTTCACAGTAGAAGAGTAGACATTCTGAGGCAGGACTTGAAAAGTCACCTCTGCTTTTTCTTGATAGATGCTGCCAGATCTGCTGAGTTTCTCCAGCAATTTCTGCTTTTGTTTCAGATGTCCAGCATCAGCAGTTATAGTCATAGAGATGCACAGCACGGAAAAAGACCCTTCAGTCTAACTCATCCATGCCAACCAGATTTGTTTTATTATATTCACAAAAGAAGACACTTATTGTATTCCAAAATTACTGAATAATCAAATGATAAAAGGAAGAAGGGGAGAAAAGTGCAATAACTATCAGAAGAGAAAGTTACAAGGGAAATTAATGGGCCTAAATCATGGCTGACCTAATAATCCTTAATTCTATTTTCCTGCCCTTTCTCTATTAACCTTAACTCCCTTGCTAATTAAAAATCAGCCTTGAATATACTTAGTGACTCAGGCTCAATGCTCTTTTCTGGTAAAGAACTCCACAAATTCACTGAAAGGGTAGGGAATTTCTCCTCATCTCTACCTTAAATAAGTGACCATTTTATTTTGAGATTATGGACATAGATTCTGGTCCATGCAAAGGCTGAATTCTCTGTGAGTTCCAATGTCTAGATGACATCCACGATGTCCTGCATGCTCCCCTTTGTAAATCCCAAGGAATTCCATCCCCCTAATGAGCAGCTAGTTTTGTCTCTATCTGTGCAGGATCACATAGTTTATTCTTCACATCTCCAGCATTTTATATGAGGCTCTTTTCAGACAGTAAATCTTCACTGTTGTTCAGCATTGACTTATTAGTGACCATAGTCCCTGCGTCTCACTCAGAAGTTCCAGTGCCTCATTGTTTCTCCTCGTGCCTCAGGAATGGTGTATTATTTATTCCTATGACATGCCATTTAGGTCCTTCACTTGCATATCCCGCTCTGTAAATGGAAAAACACCATTTCCAGGCTTTACCTGAAGCAGCAGCTTAGTTGGGTTGTTCCACTCAGAAAGTTGCTAAGTCTGCAAAACCCAGATCCCACTGATTCAAGCTCACTGCGCTGAACTTGCAATGAGGATATTATTTTGATATCATAATGGCAAGTGCTGATGAACAGACACTTAAACATGGCCAGTGAATTGTTGAGTTAGCACAACAATTCTTTTCCATGTTATAAAAATGGGAGAGTCACTTTATCTCAAAGAATATTGATATTATGAAGTGCTTAGGGACTTTTTAAAATGAAGGCATTATTTAAATGTAGATACATTAAAAAGCCCTGACTGAACAACAAATCAATACAGTGCAGTTGGCAGTAGTTAATTATACGCATTGAGACTCTAAACCTTAGAGGTTTGCGTGGGCTCAGAGTTGGTATTGAAAAGGCAACCTGAACAAACAGGATTGACAGAAATTTTCCACCGTAACCTCATCTCAATTGTACAGTTCAGCTTCTGGTGTTGTCATCAACCTCCACAGTCAGTTCACTCAAGGAATAACTTCAACTTAGAATCAGCTGGCTCAATGGTAATCACCCTTAGTTAAGATCTAGACTGAGGTTTGCACTGGGGTACAGGGAGGAAAGAGGAATGATTCCAACACTGCTACAGTCAATGAGAGCATTCCTGGCTCAATAGGCGAGCGTTTGCTTGAAAAAAACTGAAACATTGAAGAAGCTGCTAGCCCTAGACATAGCTGAACAAGTAGCAGGATATTTGATGATAGCATGTGCTATTTAAATGCCAGTGTGGAAACTCTGTTTTGAAATTAAAAGCTCCTTGAAACCTCTGTCTTTGAGTTTTTGTCACCAGCCTGACAATCTCCTCCCGTGACTCAGTGTCATTTTCTATTTGATATCATATTGAAGGTGAAAATCAAATTGTGAAGAAACATTGACGTAGTGACAATATCACTGGACTAGCAATCCAGGACACCTGGGACATAGATTCAAATTTCCAATGGTTGACTTTAAATTCAACTACTAAGTCTGGAATTATGAACTAATGTCATTAATGGTGATTATGAAACAAGTGTTGGCTGTTGTAAAAACCCATTGGTCCAACTACCCTTGAACACCACCACCTCCAATTTCTCCTCCAAGCTGTGCACCATCCTGATGCGAAAACACATCACTGTTCCCTGAGTGCTGTTGGGTCAAAATCCTGATACTCACTCCAAAGCAGCATCGTGGTTATCCCTACACCAACTGGACAGCAATGGTTTAAGAAGGCAATTCTGTATTACCTACTCAAGGGAAATTAGGAGTGAGCAAAAAAATGTATGTGATACCCACATCCTGTGAATAAATTAAAGACAACATTTCGCACCCTTTCTCATCATTAATCTATCTAGAACTTTCTTAAATATGTTAAAAGAGTGCTTCCAAAATCTTTAGGGAAGAGTATTTCAAAAATTCATGATCTCTGTGAGGAGTAGGTTAGGAATGTGAGGGAATGCCCCTACTTTCCTGAATGAACATTTCCAACCATCAAGGAACTCAACCATATCATGACAAAGCAGGCAACTTGACTGACACCCTGTCCCTCTCCTTGTCGGTTCATGTCCTGCACCACTGATGTATCATAGTGGCAGTGCACACGACAAGGCATATCTAGAAGATGCATCACAGATATTTACCAAGGCTCCTGTCACAGCATCTTCCAAAACCATGACCTTCATCCCCTCAAAACACAAAGGCAGCAGATAGAAGGAAACATCAACAACAAGATCACCTCTAAGTCAATCACAATCCTGATTTGGAATTATATTACTGTTCCTTCATGGGTCAAAATCCTGGCACTTCTTTCTTAACTACACTATGGCTGTCATGGACTGCAAAGGTTCAAAATGTAGGTCTACTACCACCATCTCAGGGACAATTAGGAATGCTAGCTTAGCCAGTGATACTTGTATTCCATGAATGAATAAAAATAAGAAATGCAATTTGTCATTATAATACATTCAAGAAAAAATGTCCAAAAGTTTTCATTTCCCTCATATCATGCAGTGGGTAACTCATGATTTCAGATTGAATATAAAACAGGCAAAAGCAAGTTTGTGGTCGGTTTTAAGTCCCCTGACTTCTATTCCCAACACCCTCAAAATCTACCCCACAAACATTGATATAAATCATTGAATAATTGGATTTCTGTTTCAAAATGCCAACTTCATTTCAATAGGTATTCCTAGTTGAACATCTGATCTACCATCTTGATTGATAAGGCTTCCTAAATCACCCCACACTTTCCAAAGCCAAGAATGAAAAGATTGAACTCATCCCTGGATTTCTAGATGAGGTTATCACTGGGTGTTTGTGAGCTCCAAGAATTTGCAAGTGTAAGCAAATTTCTTCCCTTTGCACTAGCTTGATTGACTTCTCTCCAGGTGGAGTTCTGTTCTTCAATGGAGAAGTGGTTCCTGTCCTGTTGGACTTAGACTGACTTGCTGACTTTCCCTATGGAATAATAACATCCCTTATCTTCAGCCAGTTAAGACTATGTTGTAGGATCAAATTACTGCAGATGCTGAAATCTGTACTCAAAACAATAAATGCTGGAGATCACAATGGGTCAGACAAGTGTCCATGGAGAGAACGCAAGCTAGCGTTAATAGTCATCTAGCTAAGATCACATTGTGACAGGTTTCAGTACCTCCCATAGTCCTAATAATATGTTGAGTCCAACATCATTGAAACACAATGGGAGGTGGTCAATAACACATCAACATACCAGTTACAATTAGCTCCCTGGAGACAATTATTTCATATTCCAATCTCAGCACATTATTGGTTAAATCTTCTCCCCTGTGCTGACAATTTTCATCAATTAACACCTCTGAACTGTTTGCACTTGAGAACTTTCCAGAAGCTGGGTCAAATATAAATGAGCTCTTTGTGCACAAAATACGAATAGAAGTCATTGGCTCTTAGCAGTTATCTTCAACAATACTTTGATCACTTTTTAATGTCAAATTTCAAAATTTCAGAATGACTGTAGACTATTTGTGCAAGTTAGGAGTATGATATCTTTATGTGGCTTGATAGCTTGTCATATTTATCATAGATTTCTTTTTAGAAGTTATTTCAGCTTTCCACAGAAAATTAAGATCTCTCCCTTTCACATAAATGTATTGTTTTCAATCATTCAAAAGTTGTGGGCATCACAGCCAAGGCCAAAAATTGTTCTTCATCACAGATACCATTTGTGGTTTTATTATATTTGAGCTTTTGTAATATATATCATGAGGCGTTCAGTTCTTGTTTGATAGAGGTCTTGAAATTTAGTTACAAGACTATGATATTACTGACTTGCACACATAGTCTTGTTTGTGTACATTGTGTGCACAGATCTGACTGAAGGCACTGCACCGACTCCACGGCAGGCAGCTTTTGACTGAACATGAGGTAGGTAACTGTTACATGTTGTGATGACATATATCTGTCTTAAAGCTACAACGTATATGGGGTCTGGGATCAATACCATACATAACAATCACTGAACTGAGTAGTTTGCTAGACCATTTCAGAATATCATTAACAGTCAACTTCATAACTATGGGTCCAGAGTCACATGCAGAGTAGATTGAATAAGGAGAACAGATTACCTCTCATTGTAAATTCGCAATTTTGATTTTTGCAACAGTCCAGTAGTTTCATGGTTCTTATTATTAGTTATCTGAATTTTAATTCCGAATTTATGTAACTAATTTTTCAACATCAAATTTCCCAACTTCCATGATTCAGCCTCCATCTGAATCATTAGTCTAGTCTTTTGGTTTAGTAGTTCAATAGCATAGCCACTTTGACATTTCTCCCTCAATTATACTGAAGCATATCTTTCTCTGTCTGAGTCTGTATCATTTGTAAGCTACAGCTATCTCAGATCTCCATCTACTTATCATGAAGAGTGATACAGTCATCTTTGATCAAGATACTGCAAATTCCCAAAAAAGCTACTTTCCTCAAAAAATGTAAGGGTTGAGAAAGGAATATTCTAAGGATGAATGAGTCTCATATATTGTAAAATACTGGAAGATATTTATGCGTGAAAATAGAATTGCAATTTATTCACATTTCATTCATCTGCTCCAAATCACCCCCAAAATGACCAGCACTACTGTGATTTTGCTCACTAATTATATTAATTGAAAGAAAGAGAGCAGAAAAGGGAGAGAAATACATGGCACACAGCACACAGATTTAGTGGAGTTGACAAGCACCATTGCTGCAGCTTGTGGCTACATGAGCTGAATAACAATCATCCATAGATAAACTCATTCAAAATCTGCTTTTGTTGAATGCTCGCAAACTTGTTTAACTCCTTCACAGTTCTTTTTTTTAAAATGCAACACATGTTTGGCATTTTAAAAGTCAGATGACCATTGATGTTTTACAGGATCTGCCCAAGGTATTGTTGGCCTCTAATAGCTAAAGAATTATAATGATGAAAAAGTATGCAGAAGAGCAATATTAATCATTGCTGGCATACTCACAAGCCAGTCATTACCAAATCCTGAAAATGGGGAAAAGCATTAAAAAGTGGAACTATAGGTACCACAGGAAGTACTGAAGGCAAACCATTTAAGATTAATTCTAAATAGAAACTGGATAAATACATGAGAAACCAATTAATGGAAAGATACACCAAAACAATTTTTGTCATCTTTACCAGACCATCAATTTTATGTTATCATCCCAAATAAGTTCACCAAATTATGCTAGAGTCTGGTTAGGGACCAATGACTTTCTATATTTAAGTACACAAAAGGTAATAGCAAGGGAAATTAGTAAGAGACACAAGATTCCATGGTTTTGAGAAAACAATAATAAAGTTTACTACACAACATTAAAATAGATTGTAGCAAACATGGGTAAATATATTGCCATTGAACACCTCACTTCACACATCAAATAGCAATACAATCAAAAGAGATCTCAAGGATTCCTTAGTTAGTCCACCATACTAATGGTACAGTCAGTCATCGAGTCTCATTAATCTTTATAAAGGATTGTAATTCTTCACTCTTGCTGATCCAGTGAAATTCCCTCTCAAGAGCTGCTCAATGATGGACCAGTTCAATGAATGTTCCTGTTCTAGTCAGTCAATCATTTTCATATCATGGCTTGATTTTCCCCTTCACTCTGTTAAATTGCACTCCAGTACTCATTCATACATGCAATTTAATCTTTTGAACAATACAATTCAACAACTATAGACCGGTGAGCCTGACCTTGATGGTGGTCAAGTTTTAGATTAGATTAGATTACATTACAGTGTGGAAACAGGCCCTTCGGCCCAACAAGTCCACACCGACCCGCCGAAGCGAAACCCACCCATACTCCTACATTTACCCCTTACCTAACACTACGGGCAATTTAGTATGGCCAATTCACCTGACCCTGCACATATTTGGACTGTGGGAGGAAACCGGAGCACCCTGAGGAAACCCACGCAGACACGGGGAGAACGTGCAAACTCCACACAGTCAGTCGTCTGAGGCAGGAATTGAACCCGGGTCTCTAGCGCTGTAAGGCAGCAGTGCTAACCACTGTGCCACCGTGCTGCCCACGTTGTTGCAGGGAATCCTGAGGGACAGGATGTACATGTATTTGGAAAGGCAAGGACTGATTAGGGATAGTCAACATGGCTTTGTGCGTGGGAAATCATATCTCACAAACTTGATTGAGTTTTTTGAAGGAGTAACAAAGAAGATTGATGAGGGCAGAGCAATAGATGTGATCTATATAGACTTCAGTAAGGCATTCGACAAGGTTCCCCATGGGAGATTGATTAGCAGGGTTAGATCTCATGGAATACAGGGAGAACTAGCTATTTGGATATAGAACTGGCTCAAAGGTAGGAGGCAGAGGGTGGTGGTGGAGGGTTGTTTTTCAGACTGGTGGCCTGTGACCAGTGGAGTGCCACAAGGATCTACTTTTTGTCATTTATATAAATGATTTGGATGTTAGCATAAGATTACAGTTAGTAAATTTGCAGATGACACCAAAATTGGAGGTGTAGTGGACAACAAAGAGGGTTACCTCAGAGTACAACAGGATCTGGACCAGATGGGCCAATGGGCTGTGAAGTGGCAGGACTAATACACTTAATGGTAAGGTCCTAGGGAGTGCTGCTGAACAAAGAGACCTTGGAGTGCAGGTTCATAGCTCCTTGAAAGTGGAGTCGCAGGTAGATAGGAGAGTGAAGAAGGCGTTTGGTGTGTTTTCTTTTATTGGTCAGAATATTGAGTACAGGAGTTGGGAGGTCATGTTGCGGCTGAAAAGGACATTGGTTAGGCCACTGTTGGAATTCTGCTCTCCTTCTATCGGAAAGATGTTGTGAAACATGAAAGGGTTCAGAAAAGATTTACAAGGATGTTGCCAGGATTGGAGGATCTGAGCTACAGGGAGAGGCTGAACAGACTGGGGCTGTTTTCCTTGGAGCATCGGAGGCTGAGGGGTGACCTTATAGAGGTTTACAAAATTATGAGGGGCATGGATAGGATAAATAGACAAAGTCTTTTCCCTGGGTCGGGGAGTCCAGAACTAGAGGGCATAGGTTTAGGGTGAGTGGGGAAAGATACAAAAGAGACCTAAGGGGCAACCTTTTCACGCAGAGGGTGGCACGTGTATGGAATGAGCTGCCAGAGGATGTGGTGGAGGCTGGTACAATTGCAACATTTAAGAGGCATTTGGATGGGTATATGAATAGGAAGGGTTTGGAGGGATATGGGCCGGGTGCTGGCAGGTGGGACTAGATTGGGTTGGGATATCTGGTCGGCCTAGATGGGTTGGACCAAAGGGTCTGTTTCCATGCTGTACATCTCTATGACTCTATGACTAACTTATTTCTCTTGCTTCTCTTCCTCCAAGGCCTTCCCTGAGTCTCAGCAACAGGGAGCTATTAAACTGCCCTTGACCTCTCACTGGGTCTTCAACCTACCAGACTCAGTGTGGTTCAGTTGGTTTTCCAGCATTATAGTGAAATATCAGCAGTTCTAGTAAGGCTAATACATCTGTCATTGTCTCACCATTCATTCTCATTTACTCCCTGGCTGTAGTCTTTGAATTACTCTTCTCTGATCCACAGACTTAAAGGTTTTGCAATAGACTCCTCCCTGTGACAGGGCAGAATTGTACATTCTCATCTTGCAACTTTTCAAGCCCACCTGTTCCCTGAACGGGTCACAAATGTTTGGTGCTCAGTGCAAAGACAAAGGATAGAATTATAGGATTTCGTCAGAGGATAAATTAGCCTTGTGGAAAAGGAGGAGACCTGCGAGTAAGTTAAATACTGCTACAGACTAATTTGTCCAATGTCTTGTTTGTGTGTGGTATTTTTAGCGTAACCCCTCAAATGGCTACAGCATGTACATTGACCCAAGTTTGGAGACAGGTATAGAAATACCTGAAATTCACACAATTGCGTTATCGGTGATGTATTGCTACCCAATCTTCTGAATGATGAAGTTAAAGCGCAATTTCATTGCCAAGTGCTGTAGCAAGCAAAAGCAAATCAGTAAGTTTAATGGCTAAAGTGAAAAACCATCGCAATTTGGAGTTGTTTAAAATTAAGCTTTGAAGTTAGAACCTGCTATATAGGGTTGTAGGTGACCAGGCACTTGCAGCTTGTGGTTGCTGATATAGAGATGTTAGCAGACTTCCTTTTCATGCTCAGTTTGAGAACCTGTCTAATAGAATTGGTGTGGTAAGGGTGTGTTCACTTGTTGCTGAGTCCAGTTCCAAAAGCAAGGGAACATGATTGTAAGACTGCTACTTCACAGATCAAATAATGGGCTGAAAGTGGACTTGCTTTGTAGAGCTTTGCAGCCATAGCAAGGGCATCATGTGTTAATTCAAGGAATGTGGTCTTCACTGACAGGGTCAGCTTTGGAAAGAGTGGTGGTTAGCTGCCTCCTTGCACTGCTGCAATCCACACTTTGTGCAAATGCCCACAGCGCTGTAAGGGAGAGAGGTCCAGGATCTTCACCTGGCAACGGTGAAGAGGTGATCACACAGATGTTGGTGCTCTGATAAACCTGCTGCTGCTTGCTGAGACCTTGTATTCATCTACCCAATACTCCATCCAAGGGACCATGTGACATCATCAGATTGAATAGAGTTTAGTACAACTTTAGTACAAAAACTTTCAGAACCACACCTTGTACTACAGAACCAATGGGCAGGAGCGAGCACAGATTTAAATTACCGATTTATTGTTTAGGATTGCTTTTATAATGCTTTGGCTGCTCCATTCAGCGAAATAATGGCCTATCCCCTCAAAAATCCTCCAAGGAAGTTATCCAAACAATACAAAAACCAGAGGCTTATCATTTTCCTTTGCTCAAGTACTTCGCAATCCCTGCGCTGCTTCTAATTTCCTGCTTGATTTTTAATAGTTGTGAATAGACACATAATTCTAACTGACAGTCACATTCACAATGCATGGGATTAGAAAACCAAGTTATAATTAAAAATAGTTAAATTGCAATGGCAAATTAAGACATCTGCTCCAGTCAAGTGTACATATAAATTTCAGTGGTTATGCAATTTAAACAAGTGATACTGTCAATTGACTAATAATTTTTCTAAAAAACACTTAATAAGAACAATAAAACGACTACTTAATTTAAACAGTACGTTACTATTTCTGTGATTGTACCAAACATATTGAGTCCTCAAGCACCATTCTTAAATATCCTCCCTAAGTTCCATCCACCACCTCAAGCATTCATATGATAATACTGACCAAATTGGCATTAATTTAGACAATCCAATATTGTCCTATGCTTTATTTATTTTCACATTTATTCATTTATCGGATGTGTGCGTCGCTAACCTATCTGGCATTTACTCCCCACACTTACTGCCCTCAAGAAAATGGTGGTGAGTTGCTTTCGTAAGTCACTGTGTCTGTTTGGTGTTGTTATTTTAACTATGAAGAGTGGAAGAGAGTTCTAGAAACTTGACCCATTTATAATGAAGGAGTGATGATCTAGTTGCAAATTTGAATGGTTTGGAGGGGAACTTAGAGGTGGTGCTTGTATGTATCTGCTGCATGATGTTGCCTGGTTTGGAAGGAATTAGCTATGAGAACAGTTTGGACAAACTTGGTTTGTTTTCACTTGAATGTCGAAGGATGAGGTGCAACCTGATGCAAGTTTACAAAATTTTGATAGGCAAAAATTGAATGGATAGTCAGAGATTTTTTTCAGGGTAGAAAAGGCCAATTACTAGGGGACATAGATTTATGAAAAGGGGGGTAAATTTAAAGGAAATGTGAGATGCAGGTTTTTTTACACAGAGGCTGTTAAGTGGCTGGAATGTGCTGTTAGAAGAAGTAGTGGAGGTGGACACAAGGGTAACATTTAAGAGGCATCTTGACATATATGTGAATAGGCAGGGAATAAAGGGATATAGACTGTATAGAGACAAAAGGTTTTTAGTTTAGATAGATGTTGTGCCTTCGTGCAGTTTTGGTGGGCTGAAGGGACAATTCTTTTGTTGTACTGTTCTTTGTGCTGGGTTTTATAGGTGCAGGCTTAGAGGGTGCTATCTAAGAAGCCTTGATGAATTGATACAGTGCACATTGTAGATGGTATGCACTGGCACTGAGCATCAATGGTGGAGGGAGTGAACACTCGAGATGTAGTGCCAATCGAATGGTTGCTTTGTCGTGAATGGTGCTGAGCTATCTGAGTGTTATTGGAACTGCGCTCATCCAGGCAAATAGGAAGCATTTGATGTCCTTCTGACTTGTGATTTTTAGATGATGGACACATTCTGTGGAGTCAGGAGGTGCTAATCACTGCAAAGTGCCCACCCTCTGAGCTGTTTTCAAAGCCACTGTATTTAAATGGCAGGCTAGTCCAGTTCAGCTTCTGGTTAATGATTAGTGCCCAGCATGTTGCCAGTGTTAATGCTCCAGTAACACTCTAGAAGCTCAATGCAGAGGACAAAGCAGCCCACTTTTAATTGATTGTCAACACATCCCCAGGGTAAACAGTCACTCCTTCAACAACTGATGAACAACGGTAGCAGTGTCTACCACTGACAAGATGCATGCAGCGAGTCACCTTTGATAGCATCTTCCAAATCCGTGACTTCAGGCACCTCGAAGAACAGTAAGCAGCAGCAGCTCATCAGAACACCACCATCGGCGTGATCGCCTCTTCACCGTTGCCAGGTGAAGATCCTGGAGCTCTCTCCCTAACAGCGCTGTGGGCATTTGCACAAAGTGTGGATTGCAACAGTGCAAGGAGGCAGCTAACCACCACTCTTTCAAAAGCTGACCCTGTCAGTGAAGACTATATTCCTTGAATTAACGCATGATGCCCTTGCTATGGCTGCAAAGCTCTACAAAGCAAGTCCACTTTCAGTCCATTATTTGATCTGTTACAATCATGTAACAGTTTTACAATCATGTTCACTTGCTTCTGCAACTGGACTCAGCAACAAGTGGGTATAGCAAAAGTGAGGACTACAGATGCTGGAAACCAGAGTTGAGATTAGAGTGGTGCTGGAAAAGCACAGCTCCTCGGATGCTGCCTGACCTGTTGTGCTTTTCCAGCACCACTCTAATCTAAACAAGTGGATATGTCCTCTCCACACCAATCCCATGGTTCCCCTTAATAAATAAATGAATTCAACTGTCAGCTCTCATCTTTAGTAGTCTAAGTTTCTGAGATAACATCCTGCTGACAATCTCACCAAATACGTGCATCTTCCTGAATGCTGGAAATATCTTTGTAAATGTTGGTGATGTAACGGTCAACTCGACTGTTCCTTATTTCCTGATAATAAGGGTTCATTATCGGATTTTCCATTAGCTTATTCCCCACAGCTTCAGGGTGATATAAAACAATATAACTCCATTCCCTTGGCAACTGTTACTGCCTGTTTGCAGTGTGAGAAAATGATGCAGCTCGTCCAAAACAAATGTAAATCCCTTAATTTCTCGAGGCAATTTGTAGTTTGCAGGTCAAGAAGTCAGTCAATGTCACTGAAAATTGCATTCCAGCACAAACAGTGCATTTTTTTTTTGTCTTGAGAACTTATTAAAATAATGAGCTTCAAAGCCGCTAAAGATCTGTCAGAACCACTCAAGAGCTTGTTGCATCCGAACACAAATAAAACAGGAATCTTTTTACTCAGCAGGGAGAATCTCACCAGGCAGCCTATTATCTAGCACAATGGTACAGTCAAAGGTTTCTGATGACAATAGAACTGATTTACATTTATAGAAAAATGTTAAAAAATGGGAGCAGGCATAGTCCACTAGACCCTTTCAGCCTACTCTGCCTTTCCACACGATCATCAAGTTCAATACAGTACAACCTTGATTATCTGAATGAGACTGGTTAGGAGTATTTTGTTCAGATAACTGATTGTTCAGATAACTGATCTGATCATAAACAAGTGGTAATCTGAGCGCCGGTTATCGAACATGTTTTGGTTATCCAGCAATACACGCTGTAATGCCGTTTAACAGATGACTGAATGCTGAGTTGCCGAATGCCGTTTTTATGGGACCTTGAGATCTTGTTTGGATAATCTAAAATTCAGATAATTGATGTTCAGATAATCGACGTTGTACTGTGGAGGGTCTTCAGAGAGTCAGTGCAGACTCGATGGGCTAAATCATCTCTTTCTGCACATTAAGTGCTTCTATGATTCAATGAGCCATTTTCTTGTTTGCAAGCAGTCTAAATTTTGGCATGAAACTGTATTTGCTTTCCAATATACACCACCACGCTCTGTCTGCTCCCAAACAGTTCTTTTGTTTGATATCACATTGTAAGATACACAGGTGTTAAAAAACAGGTCCTGCCATACACTGTCCAGCAGTTTTCATCGTTTTCTATCCTCACTGAAAATAACCTCCTATTAGTTCAGTGTTGAGTAGTTGAGCAATAGTTTGATGCCTGATCCAGCATATCAGAAAAGTTTACCACCAACATGAAAGGACAGGATAGATAAAGATAAGCCATTTCCATTGGTTGGGGATTCTGGAACATAGTCTAAGATTTAGGGCCACACTATTCAGGACAGATAAAATAAAGCACTTTTAAATTAAAGGGCTGATAGCATTTCGGAACCCTCTTGCACATACAGCAGCAGATGTTGGATCAGTTGTTCATTTTAGGTAAATTTCTATTGAGCAAAGGTATTTTGGATATGGACCAAAGGCAGATGTTTAGAGTTAGATTACAGATCAGCCATGATCTCACTGAATGGTGGAAAGGTCTTGAGGGGCTGAATGGCCTACTCCTGTTCCAAAGTCCATCTGTTTTATGTCCTTATTTGCAACTTGACATGAAATAGACAATGTGACAAGCGACTAAGTCACCTCCAAGGAAGGAGCTGCACTATCACAAACTCTCTTAGTAGTAAAGCAGCACAAGACAATGATTACATTTTAGTTTAAAAGAAAACAAACATTTGCATGTAGCAGAGAGTGTGGATGATGCATCTAGGAAGAATCACTGATTGTTTCTGTGTGAACAATTGGCATCACCATTATCATTAACTCAGCTTGGTTCAGCGGCTCAACGTGGTTAACTCCTAACTGCACCTGAAGTGGCCTTGCAGGTTCTTAAAATTGTGCTGCCGCAACTCAACAGAGTGCCCCAGCATATCTTTTCACAAGGCGACGAGGGATGAACAATAAACGCCAGCTTTTATTGAAAGCTGAAACAGAGCAGTCATCCCTTCCAATCCTGCACTCAAATCTTGCTTCAAATTGTGGGCAAATCTGATAATTAGATGGTAAAATAAACAAGTTAACAACTCAGCAAATAGCTTTATTCATTTCAAAATTTACATTTGAAATTTTCATTGCACAAAAGAATGTTAGTTAACAATCATATTTTTTGGAAAAGCAGCACCAATGCAGAATGTAAGCACCAAAGGCAGTTAACTGTTTGCAATGAATTAAACTGATTTAAAACCTCTATGACAGTCTGCATGAGGGACTAAACATAAGTGGATTGATTCAAACAAGTTGAGGATAAATGGGCTACTTCGCTCAGAATAAAAGGCTCACTCAGAGCTTAAATCTGTTTGTGCAAGTCAACCCGCTGTTTTCTTTTATGGCTTGCTATCTGTACATGAGCCTGGCTATTTCGCTTTCCATTGTCTCCGACAGCTGTGAATTAATGCGATCTAGGACTGTTGGTTTTTATTCATTCCCGGGATGTGGCTTTTACTGGCTGGGTCAGCATTTTCTGCCTGTCCCTGATTTCCCTTGAAAAGGTAGTGGTGAGCTGCCTATGTACATCCAGGTTTCTGTTAGGGAGGAATCTCCAGGACTTTTACCCAGTGACTCCTACGGAATGGTAAAATATTTCCAAGTCGGGATGTAACCAGCATGAAAGAGTGATTTTCCCAGGTATCTGTTGCACTTGTCTTTCCAGGTGGCAGTGGTGCTGGGTTTGGACAGGGGCTGACAAAGGAACTTGGTAAATTTCTTCAAAATTCCTTGCCTCTGTCATGTTCTTCCAGCCATGGTGATTATACAATGAGTACCGTTCAGCTTTTGCTCAATGATAACCACCATGTCCCCCACTCAACCATTACCATCAAGCCAAGGGATCAACCCTGGTTCTCAATGGAGAGTTCAGGAGGCATGCTGGAGCAGCACCAGGCATACCTAAAAATGAGGTGTCAACTTGGTGAAGCTACAAAACAGGACTATTTACATGCTAAACAGCAAGTGATGACTAGAAGGAAGTGATTCTACAACCAATGAATCAGATCTAAAGTCTGCAGTCCTGCCACATCCAGTCATGAATGGTGGTGGTCAATTAAACAACTCACTGGAGGAAAGAAGCTCCACAAATATCCACATCCTCAATGATGGAAGAGCCCAATACAAAAGATAAGACTGAAGCTTTCACAGCCACCTCAACCAGAGTGCTGAGTGGATGATCCATCTCGGCCTCCTCCAGTGATCTCCAGCATTACAGATGCCAGTCTTCAGCCAATTCAATTCACTCCATACAATATCAAGAAATGATTGTGGGCACTAGATACTGCAAGAGTTACAGGCCCTGACAACATTCCAGCAATAGCACTAAACACTTGTGCTCCAGAACTTGCCCCTGTCCGAGCCAAGTTGTTCCAGTACAGTTACAACACTGACATCTACCTAACAATGCAGAAAGTTAGCCAGGTAAGTTCTGTCCACAAATGAAAGGACAAATCCAACCTGGTCAATTACTGCCCCATCATTCTACTTTAGATCATCAAAGTAAAGTGATGGAAGGGGCCATCAACAGTGCTATCAAGTAGCACCTGCTCAGCAATAACCTGCTCAGTGATACTCAGTTTGAGGCCACTCAGCTCCTGTCCTCATTACAGCCTTGGTTCAAACATGGACAAAAGAGCTGAATTCCAGAGGTCAGGTGAGTGTGACAGCCCTTGACGTCAAGACTGCATTTGACTGAGTGTGGCATCAAGGAGCCCTAGCAACACTGCAATCAATGGGTATCGGGAGAAAACTCTCTGCTGGTTGGAGTCATGCCTGGCACATTGGAAAATGGTCGTGGTTGTTGGAGGTCAGTCATCTCAGCTTCAGGGCATCTTTGCAGGAGTTCCTCAGGGCAGTGTGCTAGCCGCAACTATCTTCATCTGTTTCATCAATGACAGTCTCTCCATCCTAAGGCCAGAAGTGGGGATGTTCCCTGATGATTGCTCAATATTCAGCATCATTTGGAACTTACAGTCATAGAGTCATAGAGATGTACAGCATGGAAACAGACCCTTCGGTCCAACCCATCTATGCCAACCAGATATCCCAACACAATCTAGTCCCACCTGCCAGCACCCGGCCCATATCCCTCCAAGCCCTTCCTATTCATATACCCATCCAAATGCATCTTAAACGTTGCAATTGTACCAGCCTCCACCACATCCTCTGGCAGCTCATTCCACATACGTGCCACCCTCTGCGTGAAAATGTTGCCCCCTTAGGTCTCTTTCCCCTCTCACCCTAAACCTATGCTCTCTAGTTCTGGACTCCCCAACCCCAGGGAAAAGACTTTGCCTATTTATCCTATCCATGCCCCTCATAATTTTGTAAACCTCTATAAGGTCACCCCTCAGCCTCCGATGCTCCAAGGAAAACAGCCCCAGCCTGTTCAGCCTCTCCCTGTAGCTCAGATCCTCCAACCCTGGCAACATCCTTGTAACTCTTTTCTGAACCCTGAATCAATTCATTGTCAAATACAACAAGCTTTGGATAATATCCAGACTTGGGCTGACAAGTGGCAAGTAACATTTGCGCCGCACGAATGTCAAGCAATGACCTACTCCAAGAAGAGATGATCTAACGACTACCCCAATCTAACCCTAAACCTAACCTTAAGCCCAGCAGCATTACCAACACTGAATCCCCCACTATCAACTACCTGGGGGAGACCATTGACCAGAAACTCAACTGGATTCACCATATAAATACAATGGCTACAAGAGCAGGTCAGAGACTAGGAATACTGAGCTGAGTAACTCAACTCCTGCCTCCCTAAAGCCCGTCCACCATCAACAAGGCAGAAGTCAGGAGTATGATGGAATACTCTCCACTCTGCCTGGATGACTGCCGTTCCAATACACTCAAGAAGATTGACAAAGCAGCCCATTTGATTTGTAGCCCTCCTTCACTGTAGTGTGTATTATCTACGAGAGGTACTGCAGAAAGTCACCAAGGATCCTTAGACAACTCCTTCCAAACTCATGACCATTTCCATGTAGAAGGACAAAGGGCAGCAGATACAAGAGAACACCCACCACCTGCAAGTTCCCCTCTGAACCACTCATCATCCTGACTTGGAATTATATCTTTATCGCCATGCCTTCATTTCCCTGGGATTTCCTCCCTAATGGAATTCTACTTGCTGATCACGGACTGCATTGAGAGGTGACCTTGTGGAGATTTATAAAATCATGAGGGGTGTAGATGTGGTGAACGGCAGGTGTCTTTTCCCTAGGCTGGAAGATGTGACTAGCAGGGGGCACATTTTTAAGGTGACAGGAGAAAGATTTTAAAAAAGACATGAGGGGTGATTTTTCTACACAGAGAGTGGTTCATGTCTGAAATAAACTTCCAGAGGAAGTGTTGGATGTGGGTACAGGTACAACATTTAAAAGACATTTGAGTAAGTACATGAATAAAATAAAATTTGGAGGCATATGGGTCAAGCATAGGCAGGTGGGACTAGTTTAGTTTGAGATGATTCTTGGCATGGACTGGTTGAACCGAATGGTCTGTTTCCATGGTGTCTATCTCTCTGACTGAATAACTGGAGAAGATGGCAGGTCACCACCATCACCTTCTCAAGGGAAGCTAGGGATGGGTGAGAAATGCTGACCCAGCCAACAATGTCCACAACCCAGAAGGGAATTAAAAAATAACCTGTGGCTCTCCCCATCACACAGACTTCTCTCCCCATATCAGGGAACTGGCATTATGAAATCAGAGTATAAAGAAACACTGGCCCATGACTGTCCAAAATAAAACTATTTGGCATTAATTTGTTACAATAATTAAAGAAACTGATTTTTTTTTAAAGAGATGTGCATTTCCCATTGACTGGTTTCATATCTTGACATTCTAACTGTAACATTTAAACTAACATCAAGACAGATTAAACAATATTGAATAGGCAACAAATACAGTGTACAGGTAAGATGTCTTCCTGTCAACTAATTAACATTGCCAAAAATACTTGATAACCACTTTGTACGTTCTGATATGACTTCTGTGGATATATCGCCTTCCTAACCTGCAATCTTCTTCTTGACCTCTCCGCCCCCACCCCACTCCGGCCTATCACCCTCCACCTATCGCAATTCCAAATGCCCCTCCCCCAAGTCCCTCCTCGCTACCTTTTATCTTAGCCTGCTGGACACACTTTCCTCATTCATGAAGAAGGGCTTATGCCCGAAACGTTGATTCTCCTGTTCCTTGGATGCTGCCTGACCTGCTGCGCTTTTCCAGCAACACATTTTCAGCTCTGTGGATATATAGCCTTGTAGACTCAACTCTAAACTCCTCTTGACTTTCCAGGTGTCTCCCTTTCCCTTGACACATCAGGACAGAATTCCGTGTTCATTTAGAAAGTTCCTTCACTCAGTCTTCTGAGTATTCTCAAACTGATGTCCAGCCACAATGCCCACTCCAGAGACTTCCTTATTGCTAAAGATCACCTGTCCCTTCAAACAGAAGAACAGTTATCCTAGATAGCTGTCCTTTCCTCTGATTGTACAGAAGAAAGAGCAGCAGTAGGTTGAAAGAGACATTTAAAAAAACATAATCTCCTTTTAAATTCTAACCACTGTAAGAAACTGCCCAAAAATAAGACAGATTTATTGGATCAATTTGAATTGCCATCAGTCATACTGATAGGCAAAGGGTAGGAGGTGGCCTAGTGCTATTATCACTGACCTGTTACTCGAGAGTCCCAGATAATGTTCTGGGGACCTGAGTTCAAAGCCTGCTATGGCAGATTGTGGGGCTTGAATTTAATTGTTAAAAAATCTTGAATTAAGAATCTAATGATGACCATTGCTGATTGGTGGGAAAATGCTTCTGGTTCACTAATGTCCTTTAGGGAAGGAAACTGCCATCCTTACCTAGTCTGGTCTACATGTGACTCCAAACTCACAGGATTGCGGTTGACTCTTTTAACTGCCCTCTGGCTAATTAGGGATGGGCAATAAATGAAGGAGTGGTGCTCCAAAGGTTCCAAATAAACCAATTGACTATAACTGGTGTTGTGTGAATTTTAACGTTGTCCACCCCAGTCCAACATCAGTACCTCCGAGTCATGGCTACCAACAGTAAAAAGGCATTTGGACAAAGACATGGATAGGAAAGGTTTAGAAGGATATGGGACAAGTGCAGAGAAATGGGGCTAACATGGATGGACAATTTGGTCAGCATGGACCAGTTTGGGCTGAAGGGCCCATCTCCATGCTGTAGGACTCTCTGACTCTCTATGATTGTTAATCCTGTCTCGACGTTTCTGTGGTGTATAGGTACCATTGTAACAGAACAGACAGATTCTGAATGTTACATTTCTGAACATGGGTTTTAAAAGAGAAACTGTCAAGCGATTGAGTTGTACCTGGTCAGGTCAGATATTTCCATTGCTCTGTATTATTCATGTCCAAGTCCTAAGGGAAGTATTTTGACATAGCGCAGCAGCTGAAAAGCCATCAAGCTGCTGGTAAAAAACATGCAGCATAGCAATTTCAAACGACCAAGAGCACAGCAGTTGGTGAGTGCAGAGCTTTTCCACATCCAGAAGATGTTGGCAAACCCGCAACAATTCTAATTCAGAAATTCGCCTACCTTACTCTTCAGAAGCTCAAGCTCTGTGTTAGAGCAGCCAACTTTAATATCATTACCATATAACTGATGATCCCTCAGGGATACTCTCAAAGAGAATGCCCCTGCTATGAAAATACCACAGCATTTGTTTTCAATCGTCGTCTGACTTCACTAGCACCAAAGAGACATTGCAAAGAAAATATTCCCAAGATTGTCTTGCTCATTGTGTCACCAAATCGGATTGGATATATCCCTGGAGACAGCATCTTGGCCCCACCCAATCAAAAAACCTTTTCAGGAGGAAAACAAAGAACACAATTCTCTTGTTTAGCACCTCTTCATAGCAGCGCTCAGGAGATTTATCTTCTATTCTTGTCCTTGCCAGGGTTGAAGCAGAGGCTGGTAAACATTCGCCACAGGCCCCATAATGCTCTGTGTAATTCCTTAAGACTGGCAGAGTAAAACTACACCATTGTTTATGACCACTAAAGTGACTGATTTTAACACACCTGTCGAGCAGTCAAGGGTGGCTATCGTATCCCTCCGAATAAGGGATATAACCTTTCTATTCTAAATCTTCAGCTCATATGTTCGGCTGACATGTGACCATGCGGTAATACACCAGATAGCACTAGTGTGGCTTGCAGCTTGCAGTCATAAAATCACAGTCAATACCAGCTACGGATCAGGGGTTCTCCACCAAAGATAATACAGCTCAACAGCATTAATAAAAGTCAAATATTGCTGATGCTAGAAAATGTAAGAGATAAAAGGAAAGTGCAAGGGAAACTCAGTAGATCTGGCAGCCTTTGTGGAGAGAGAGAGAGACACAGAGTTAACACTTCCAGTCCAACGTTTAGATCAGAGTGGTGCTGGAAAAGCACAGCAGGTCAGGCAGCATCTGTGGAGCAGGAAAATCGATGTTTCGGGCAAAAGCCCTTCATCAGGAATAGAGGCAGGGAGCCGTCAGGGTGGAGAGATAAATGGGAGGGGGGTGGGAATGGGGGGGAAGGTAGCACAGAGTACAATAGATGGATGAGGGTGGGGATGGAGGTGATAGGTCAGAGAGGAGGGTGGAGCGGGTAGCTGGAAAGGGAGATTGGCAGGTGGGACAGGTCATGGGGACAATGCTGAGCTGGAAGGTTGGAACTGGGGTAAGGTGGGGGGGGGGGAGGGGAAATGAGGAAACTGGTGAAGTTCACATTGATGTCCTGGGGTTGAAGTGTTCCAAGGTGGAAGATGAGGTGTTCTTCCTCCAGGTGTCGGGTGGTGAGGGAGCGGCGGTGGAGAAGGCCCAGGACCTGTATGTCTTCAGTCCAATATTGAGGGTAACATTGTTGATATGGTATACATCGATTTCCATAAGGAATTCTCTACTGTGCCAGATACACACTTGTGAGGAAAGTTATGGTAATATTATAAAATGGAAAGCATCTACACTCTTTATTCGTTCACAGGATGATGGCATTGCTAATCAGGCAGTATTTATTGCCCAGGGGCAGTTAATAGTCAACCACATTGTTGTGTTGGTCAGACCAGGTAAGGGTGGCAGGAGAAAGTGAGGACTGCAGATGCTGGAGATCAAAGTCGAGATTGTGTTGCTGGAATATTAGTGAATCAGATGGGTTTTCCTGACTATCAACAATGGATTCAAGGTCATCATTAGATTCTTAATTTGAGATATTTATTGAATTCAAATTCCACCATGGATACAAAATTGGCCACGTAATAGGAAAGAGACCATGTAATGGTCAGTGGATATTTCTTGGGTTTGAGGAAGATTTGTAGGTGGGTTCACCAGGGATCAACACTGGGACCCTTGTTTTCTCTGATATGTATTAATGATCTGAATCTTAATGTGCAGGCAGCAATTTCAAAATTTGCAGGTGAGACTAAACTTGAAAGAATTGTAAACTGTAAGGTGGACAGTGTGGAACTCCGAAAGGGCATTGATAAGTTGGTGGAGCAGAATAGCTGGCATATCGAGGTTTAATGCAGAGAAATGTGAGGTGAAGTGCTTTGGTTAGAAGAATATTAAAAGGCAATATAAATTGGGGTTTAAATTCCAGATGGGGTGCAGGAACAGAGGGACCTGGGTGCATTTGTGCACAGATCACTAAAGGTGGCAAGACAAAAGGAGGGAACTGTTAATAAAGCATATAATTTTCTTGGCTTAAATAATAGGGGGAAAGAGTACAAGAGCAAGGAGGTGACACTTGTAAGACCTCAGCTGGAGTACTGTGTACCTTTGTGAGTGTCACATTATGATTAAAAAGTGAATGTATTGGAGAGAACTTGGAAGCGATTTACTATTATGTTCCAGGATTGGGAAGTTTCTGTTATGAGGACAGACTGAATAACTTGGGACTGTTCTCCATGGTGAGCTGAATGCTGAGGGAAAGCTTGACACAAGTTTTCATGATCATGAGCAAGCTGGACAAAGCGGAAAGGGAAAAGCTGTTCGTACAGATGAAATAGAAAAATACCGAGACGGGTGGATTTAAAGTGATGTGCAAATGAAGTAAGGATGATGAGAAAAGACACAATTGTCCATCGAGCGAGTAGTTAGGCTGCTGGAAAAGCAGAATCGATTAGCCAGTATCCAAGGAGCAGGAGAGCTGACGTTTTGAGCAGAAGTCCTTCGTCAGGAATGATGAAGAGCTTATGCTCAAAATGACGACTCTCCTGCTCCTCGGATCCTGCCTGACCGACTGTGCTTTTCCAGCACCACACTTTTTGACTGAAATTCTCCAGCATCTACAGTCCTCACTTTCTCTTACAGAGTATGCTGCCTGGATGTGTGATGGAGGCAAGTTTGATTGAGGCATTCAAGAGGGAATAAGATGATCACTTGGTTAGAAATGGTGGACAGAGAAATGGGGAAATGACAGGAGTTCAGTGAAGCTATATATTAGTGAAGAGTTAGAACTATTCCGGTGAATGAGTTCTGAACTCTAGTTTCAGAGTCTAGGCAAATGTAGAACCAGAAAAAGAGTGTAATTGAACAGAAGCAGCTGTTTGGATATAGAAGCCATACAGTGTGGAAGCAGGCCATTCGACCCATCAAGTCCATTCCAATCCTCCAAAGTGAATTGCATCCAATGCTTGTAAACCTGGCTGGCCTACAATCCACATTTAGCAAATCCAATCCACTCTCACATTTTTGGACTGTGGGAGCAAATCCACACAGACACAGGATGAACATGCAAACCCCATGCAAACAGTTGCCCAAGCTTGAACTGAGGTCCCTGGTACTGTGAGGCAGCAGTGTTAACCACTGAGCCACCATGCTATCCATTGAGGCTAGCCCTATCAGAACAGCTGTTAAAAGGAAGTTTAAAGGCCAGAACAGTAAAAAAAAAATGAAAAATTGTAATGCCGTGGAGGGGTATGAATTTCTATTGTATCATTAACATCAGAAGGGATTTGTGAGAAATGTGCAGGATCTGTCTTGATCGCATTTGTTATTTGGTGAGCACAGTACACAGTTTGATTACAGTCCAGAGTCCCTAACGTATGAAAGTCTGACTTACAAATGCTCATATTTATGAATGCAATCCCACATAGGGGTGTAATATCCAATAAACGAACATATCCTGAACTTACAAGACAGCTTATTATATCGTGCTGCATTGTGTTCTTATTTACATAAAAAAAGGACTTGCAAATGGACTTAAGAGTTGAAACTGTTTGCAACCCAGTATATCACCCTTGTTTATCACATTAATTCTGGGTGTCAGAAATACATTGCCCGTATTGTAATGCTTCCTAATTTGTAATTGTAAGGTTTATTGTTGTTTGTTTGCAATCAAGGAATCTTGTGGTTTTGAGTCCCTTCAAACTCATTTGTATTTTCAGTTTAAAGAATACATGTGTGGGACGCTAACCATTTGGTCTTTAATTTGGTGGCTTCATCTGGGATCAAAGGTTGGCAATCTAGCTTCAGATTCAGTGTTTTGAGGAGACGAGAAACCTAACAACTGCAAGAGAGCATTGCATGACCATCAGAAATGTTGTGTCACATTTCTCTGTCGTAAGAGTCATTTGTAGGTCACCTTTACTATCCAAATGTTTTGATAGTAGAAACCAAATTAGCATGGAGAGAGCTAATTTGAGAAACAAGCCACTAAAATAAGTACTGGTAGGTCACCAATTGTGGACACAGCATTCATGTGAAGTCTGCCAGCGACAGAAGATTGCAGTGACAGTGGCAATCTTGGGTCGTCAGAAAGCAAGCAGGATTCCATTTAACAGGGATCTTCTAACTGATCAGTGCCGTAATTCAAGAAAACGTGAAACACAAGTTTTACTTCAATTTCACTGATCAAGCATGAAGCAAAATACTCCACCTGACCATGGAAAGACACAGCCTCAGAAAGCCAGTGAGAGACAAGATTAAGTGAACAGTCAATTCCCTTTATTAAATTCAAAGTGGGCTACTGTCAAACTTCAATTGTTCAAAATATATACTAAGGCCTACCTGAAGATCAAATCTTCTTTTTACTTTGATCAAACGAAGGAAGCGTTCCTGAGCAGTGGTGTTGCACTTCATTTGATCTTCTCATAAGATTAAATTATGTTGGCAATGGAACTCATTCAATGATTGGCATTTATTTAACATTGTTGTAAAGGTACGAGATTCAGTTACGCTGCAGAGACAGATGGAATTTAATCCTGAGTACTCAGTGAATAGCCAGATACTAGAAAGCTCAAAACAACAGAAGGATCTTGGGGTGTTGTCCACAAATCCCTGAAGGTAGCAGGGCAAGTTAATAAAGTAGTTAGGATGACATACAGAACACTTGCCTTCAACAGTTGAGACATAGATTATAAGGGAGGTTATGTTGGAGCTTTATAGGATTTTGGACAGGCCATACTTGGTGTACTGAATGCAGTTCTGGCCTCCACCCTGTAGAATCATAGAATCCCTAAAGCATGGAAGCTGGTTATTTGGCCCATCGAGTCCACATCGAACCTCCGAAGAGCATCCCATTCCAATCCATTCCCCTACCCTATCCCTGTAACCCTGCATTTCCCATTGCTAACCCACCAGGCTTGCATATCCCTTGACACTGTGTGCAAGTTAGCATGACCAATCCACCTAAGCTGCACATCTTTGGACTGATGGGCTTGATGGACTACTGAACTTTGGACAAGATGGATGTGATTGCACCCGGATGTCGCCTGAGATGGAGCACTTCAGCTATGAAGAGAGGCTGGGTAAGCTCAGGTTGTTTTCTTTCACACAGAGAAGGCTGAGGGGGTGACCTGATTGAGGTGGTTATGATTATGAGGGGCATGAGGGTGAATAGAATGACATTGTTTTAAAAGGGAAATATGATTTTAAGATGAGGTTTAGAGGGGAATTGAGGAGAGAAATTTTCTTGTTGGGTATCTGGAATGCACTACCCAGGAGGGTAGCTGAGGTGGGTAATCTCACAATGTTTAAAAAGTACTGGGATGAGCACTTGAAAAGTCAGAACTTTCAAGCACTATAGGCCTAGTGCTGGAAGATGGGACTGGTGTAGATTTAATGTAGTTTTAATGATACAGATGTAAAGGGCCAAAGCACCTCTTCAGTACTATATGACCCTACAGTTTTCTATGATTCCATTGTCTGTTGTGCTTCATCATGAGTGTTAAACAAACAATTTTCACAGTGCCATCTGTTTGCCTGAAAGATCTCAAACCCAGTCCACCACATTAAGTCAGAAAGAGCAGGAATCCTGAGATACCACTGACCTCTACTCATAGCCCTGCCAGAGCACCTCAGGGGTCAGAGGTCAGGCAGGGTTCAGCTTTTTGGGCAGAGGGTGACCTAAATGGGCTGTTCCATGTTGTCAATGGGAGACTTAATGAAGGCAATCTTCCCAAGGAAAGGAGTCAAGCAGCTGCCAATCCAGGCAACTGTTCATCAGCAAGTCATTAGCCATCAGCTGACCCAACAATCTACTCACTAAGGTCACTCCTTGACAGGGACTAAGTGCCTCAGTGATGGTGTTGATGGTACAGGCCAACTGTCTAAGCAATGAAGCGCTCTAACAATCTCTTAAATTCTTCGTCTATCTGTGAGTATTGATGCTATTTGTCTTCTCATATATATATATATATATGGTAGCCCATGTAACATGCACCAGACATAATTGGGTTCTTCCTGAGTCAGATGTCTGAAACTTATTTACAGCACTACTTACCATAGGCGATATGAAATCGGGGGCCTAATTCTAAAGGGGGTGCAGCATCAAAGGGACCAGGGTATGTATGTACATGGGTCATTGAAGGTGGGCAGGACAAGTGGAGAGAGCTTTGCAGTGAAGTGTATAGTATTCCCAGCTTTAATTAACAGGGGCATTGAGTACAAGACCAAGGAAGTCATGTTGAACTTGTATAACATACTTGTTAGACCTCTGCTGGAGTATTGTGTGCATTTCTGGGTGTCACAGTGGCATAGGGATGGCAATGGTAGCTCAGTGGGTGGCACTGTTGCCTGACAGTGCCAGGGACCTGGGTTCGATTCCAGCCTTGAGCAACTGTGTGGAGTTTGCACATTCTCCCCGTGTCTGCGTGGGTTTCCTCCGGGTGCTCCAGTTTCCTCCCACAATCCAAAGATGTGCAGTTTAGATGAATTGGCCATGCTAAGTTACCCATAGTGTTCAGGGATGTGTAGGTTAAGTGCATTAGTCTGGGGTACATTACAGTATTAGGATAGGGGAATGAGTCTGGGTGGGTTACTATTCAGAGGGTTCATGTGGACTTGTTGGGCTGAAGGGCCTGTTTCCACACTGTAGGGATTCTACAGTTCTATGCAAACACATTGGAGAGCGCGCAGAAACAATTACAAAAATAGTTCCAGGAATGAGAAGCTTCATTTGTGAGGATAGATAGAGGAAATCGGGACTGTTCTCCCTGGAGAGAAGAAGGCTAAGAGGAGATCTGATAGAGGTTTGCAAAATCACAAGCAGGCTGTGGGTGAGGAAAGATTGTTCTAGTTCATAGAAGGAACAAGAATGAGGGGGGTTAGATCTAAAATGATTTTCCAAAGGGACAAATTTTGTGGAAGAAAAGCCTTTCCACTCAGTGAGTGGTTAGAGTATGGAATGCACTGCCAGGAAGTGTGGTCAATACAGGCTCAACTGAAACATTCAGGAGGGCATTAGGATTATTTGGATAGACATAGCTATTTTTATTCATTCATTGGATGGAGGCATCACTTGCCAGGCCAGCATTTATTGCCTATCCCTAATTGCCCTGAGGGCAGTTCAAGAGTCAATCACGTTGTCATAGGTCTGGAGTCACATGTAGGCCAGGCCAGGTAAGGATGGCAGTTTCCTTCCCAAAAGGACATTAGTGAATCAGGTGGGATTTTCTGACAATTGGCAATGGATTCATGATGATCATGAGACTTCTAATTCCAGATGTGTGCAAGAATACGGGAACATGTAGGAAATTAGCACTCTTTTGAAGAGCTGAGGTAGGCACGTTGTAATGAATGGTCTCCTTCGGTGGTTCTGTGATACAAGCTTATTCTATTACAGATTTAATCATGTAATCGCAGTTCTATGTTTACTGATGTTACATCACACACATGACTGACTAGACTGACATCATTCCACAGAGAATGCTGGAAGGCGAGGCTAGTATCTTTTTACTGGAATGTTACAGGTTGTGACACTGTGCAGCTGTCTTAAAGGTACAGAGTCGAAAAGTGTGGAAACAGGCCCTTCAGCCGAACAAATCCACACCGACCCGCCGAAGCACAACGCACCCAGACACATTCCCTACATTTACCCCTTAACCTAACACTACAGGCAATTTAGCATGGCCAATTCACCTACCCTGCACATTTTTGGATAGTGGGAGGAAACTGGAGCACACCCACGCAGACATGGGGAGAATGTGCAAACTCCACACACAGAGTCGCCTGAGGCGGGAATTGAACCCGGGTCTCTGGTGCTGTGAGGCAGCAGTGCTAACCACTGTGCCACCGTGCCACCCACAAACAGAGCCTCCATGGTAAAAGAGTAAACTACTGCAGGTAGCATCAGAGAAGAAGGAGAATCTACGTTTCAAGCATAAGCTAATTCCTGATAAAGAGCCTATGCTCGAAATGTCGACTCTCCTGCTTCTCGGATGCTGCTTGACCTACTGTGCTTTTCCAGCACCACACTTTCAACTCTGACTCTCCAGCATCTGCAGTCTTCACTTTCACCCTGTCTTAAAAGTACAGGCCTGCCTTGTATGGGATCTGTATCACAATACAACAAACTCTCCCATGGAAGGTCTGTAATATAAACAGAAAATGCTGGAGAAACTCACCTGGTCTGGCAGCATCTGTGGTGAGAGGAAAACATGAGTTAATGTTTTGAGTTCTGAAGAAGAGTTATATCAAACCCAAAACCTTAAGGCTGTTTCTCTTTCCAGACACTGGGGTCAGATCTGTTGAGTTTCTGTAGCATTTCCCGTTCTTATTTCAGATTTGCAGCATATGCAATAATTTACTATTATTACCATGGAGGCTCTGTTGACTCAATCTCAATGGACAATACCTCCTGGCGATTGGAGATGGTGGCAGTAGCAAGGACATCCTGCCAGTGTTCAGGGCCAGTGGCAGTGGTGGCAAAGTTCCTCCAGTGATTAGAGGTGGCAGCATGGAGTCTTCAAGATGGCAGCGCTGGCAAGGCAATAACCTGGAGGAGGGTGGCTGGAGCGGGACTCTCAATGAGATGGCGGTGGCCTGGCCTGGCAGTGCAGTCATGGACCGCTGGTTCTAGTAGGCCTGGAGTGGGGACTACTGGCATTGGTGGAGTGGCAGCTGGAGCGGCGTGGGCGTGGTTTGCATACAATTGGCACTCTTGGCATCACTAAATCAGCAGTAGAGTCAGGGACTCTTGGTTATGATTGCAGTAGGTCCCTGGAGCGGGGACTCCCTGGTTATCAGCGAGGTGGGGTGGCAGCAGAGTCAGGTACCTTGGTTGCTGGGCAAGTGTGAGCTCAGCATAGCACATGGCAGCAGTGTCAGGCAAGGTGGGCCCAGTGACAATGAGATGGCACTGAAGATTGGTGACTCTGACATTGCTGGTCTGGCACAGATGGTAGCAGGGTGGTGGAGGAGGGTTGGCAGCATGGGTATCGCTGGTGGTCAGGACTCATGGAGGTGGTGGTGGAATGAAGATAGACTCGCTTTCAGTGACATCCTTGTACTCTTTTTATTTTAAACCATTCAAGATGGTGCCTAGGTTGTGGTTGAAGCTTCTCACTGTATTTTACTGTATTATTCACTGTAAAATGCAATTGACAATAAACCATTCAACAAATGCACTGGAAGTTTGAGTCTCGAGTCCCTGCAGCTCCTTGCTTTGGCTTTATACACACTTCACACCAAAAATCAAATAAAAGATGTCAGAGTGGAAAACATTTTGAATGGACACAGTTCTGGACAACTGTTTCTTCCTCTCCTGACGTCCCCAACAGTACCCTTCCATTGACACTCTCATTCATTTGGCTGAACTGGTCCTCACTCTCAATAACTTCTCCGTCGAATCCTCACACTTCTTCCACACCAAAGGGATAGCCATGGGCACCTGTATGGGCCCTAGCTATGCCTGTCTCTTTGTAGGCTACGTAGAATGGTTCATCTTCCGTAGTTACACCAGCACTACTCCCCACCTCTTCCTCCACTACATTGATGACTGCATTGGCGCCACCTCACTCTCCCGTGAGGAGGTTGAGCAGTTCATAAACTTCATCAACACATTCCACCCTGACCTTAAATTTACCTGGACCATCTCTGACATCTCCCTCCCCTTCCTGGACCTCTGCAGCTCCATCAATGACGACCAACTTGACACTGACATTTTTTACAAGCCCAACGACTCCCACAGCTACCTGGATCACACCTCTTCTCACCCTACCTCCTGCAAAAATTCCATCCCGTATTCCCAATTCCTCAGCTTTCACCATACCTGCTCCCAGGAGGACCAGTTCCACCACAGAACACACTAAATGGCCTCCTTCTTTAGAGATCGCAATTTCCCTTCCCACATGGTTGAAGATGCCCTCCAAGGCATCTCATCCACGTCCCACACCTCCGCCCTCAAACCCTACCCTTTCAACCGTAACAAGGACAGAACCGTCCTGCTCCCCACCTTCCACCGTACCAATCTTCACATAAACCGCACCATCTGCCGATATTTCCGCCACCTCCAAACGGACCCGACCACCATTTCCCAAAGACCGTTCCATCCGTGACTATCTGGTCAGGTCCACACACCCCTACAGCCCAACCTCCCATCCTGGCACCTTCCCCTGCCACCGCTGGAATTGCAAAACCTGCATCCACACCACCCCCCTCACCTCCATCCAAGGCCCCAAAGGAGACTTCCACATCCATCAAAGTATCACCTGCACATCCACTAATGTCATTTATTGTATCTGTTGCTCCCGATGCGGTCTCCTCTACATTGGGAGTGGAATGTAAAGGAGCACTGCAGAGCACTTCAGGGAACATCTCCGGGACAACCGCAACAATCAACCCCATCGCCCCCGTGGCCCAACATTTCAACTCCCCCTCCCACTCTACCGGTCCCGGGCCTCCTCCACCATCACTCCCTCAAGATTTGACGCCTGGAGGAAGAACGCCTCATCTTCCGCCTCAGAACAGTTCAACCCCACGGCATCAATGTGGACTTCACCAGTTTCCTCATTTCCCCTCCCCCCATCTTAGCTGAAACTTTATTGCTGGAACAGCACAGCAGGTCAGGCAGCATCTAGGGAACAGAAGATTCGACGTTTCGGATGTGCCCGAAACGTCGAATCTTCTGTTCCCTAGATGCTGCCTGACCTGCTGTGCTGTTCCAGCAATAAAGTTTCAGCTTTGATCTCCAGCGTCTGCAGACCTCACTTTCTCCTCCCCCCATCTTACCCCAGTTCCAACCTCCCAGCTCACGACCACCCTCATGACCTGTCCTATCTGCCAATCTCCCTTCCCACCTATCCGCTCCACCTTCCTCTCTGACCTATCACCTTCATCCCCACCCCCATTCATCTATTGTACTCTGTGCTACCTTCTCCCCATCCCCAATGCCCTCCCATTTATCTCTCCACCCTGGAGGCTCTCTGCCTTCAGTCCTGATGAAGGGCTTTTGCCTGAAACGTCGATTTTCCTGCTCCTTGGATGCTACCTGACCTGCTGTGCTTTTCCAGCACCACTCTGATTTAAACTCTGATTTCCAGCATCTGCAGTCCTCACTTTTGCCTAGTTCTGAACAAATTGTGAGTTATGCCTTTTGTCTAGGCTATTCCTCACTCACAGTTTGAATATAAAGATACCAATTAGGAGTAGGCCATTCAGCCCCTTTAGCCTGTTCCACCTTTCTGTACGATCATGGCTGATCTCATTGTGACCTCAAATTCCCACCTATCCCCGAAAATCATTCGATACCTTTAGTTAACAAGAATCTATTCACCTCCACTTTAAAAAATATTCATGCACTTTACTTCCGCACCTTCTCAAGGAAAGAGTTCCAAAGACTCATGACCCGAGAAAAATAAATTGCTCCGTCTATGTTTTAAATAGGTGACCATTGAGTTTTAAACATTGAACCCTAATTCCACATTCTCCCACAAGAGGAAACATAATCTGTCTTTCACTTCTCTGGGTTTGTAGTGACTGTTCTGAGCAGGATATAAAGGTGCCAGTGTTGGACTGGGGTGGACAGAGTCAGAAGTCACACAACACCAGGTTATAATCCAAGAGGTTTATTTGAAATAAGAAGTTTTCAGAGTATTGCTCCTTTGTCAGGTCTAAATAGCACAGGAGCAGAAGACTGACTCTATTCTTGAAACATTCCTCATTTTAATGCAACAGAGTTATTAATCAATTCAGTGAGTGTTTAACTATTATAAACTTGACTATAAAAGATACAAACAGCCATGTTTCCTGAAAGGCTTTTTAAAAAGGTAAGGGTACAGCAACCCTAATTAACCATCACTCTTAATAAACCGGCAAGTATTATTTATCTCAAAATACCAAAAGCTTACTGTCATTTTGCAATCTACAGTGATGTCTGAGTAGTCAATTGAGGGTGTGAGTGAGAAAGCTCTCTGCCACTAAGTATTATTTAAGACAAAGTTGCATTATTATTGAAGTGATTTATGTTGTAAATAAAGTACATCAGTGAGGTGTATATCCCCTGCATTACATTTCTATTATTTAAGCTGTGTTTTTCCGTTGATTATATGGAACCTCTTGATCAACTGGAATCAACCTGATCACTCCCAAGCCCCAAAAGTGCCAGTTAAGAAAAAGGTTTGCTGTGGGATTTATCACAGTCAACAATTGTTCAAAATAAATAATAAAAACAGTCCAACATACATATACACACACACACACACACACACACACAAACGCACACAAGTTAAAAGTGGCAGGACAGATGAAGTGGTTTTAAAACTCGAATAAAATTCAGTGGTATATGGATGTTGTAGATTAACGACTTTAATAGTTTCAGAATGGGCTCGGTGACCTCTATATTGAACAGAGAGATGACCTGGTGATATTGACAGATAATTTATCTTGTATTCTGGAGTCGCAGCTGCTGGGTTGGTTGTAAACTCTGGCTGTGATGTGTGAATGGTCAAACAGCAGACAGTGCTAGAAAGAGAGAGAGAGAGAGAGAGAGAGAGAGATAGGAGACAGTACCCCTGACTGGTCCTGGTCCTTTGACACCCCACCTCCTTTTGCTCTGTGGCCTGCAGGAAACCAGTCTCTTCAACAAAGTATAGGGCTCATCACATGATCCATTCTCACCAACTGACCCAACATGGTTAGAGTAAGGTGATTCCAAGTCCATAGTATAGCCATGATTTAGATTGTGGATGGATGAATTCCCTTTCAGCATGAGTTCAATGTACAAAGTGACTACATCTAACACTGGTTCCCCATCCAGTTGAATGTACAAATGATTACCTGAAAGTTTTGTAAATACATTAGGGGGTGGTCAATTCACATTCTGCCCTTTCAGTCTCCTGTGCTGTTTTCTAGACAGCTTGAACCCAGTTTAGTGCCTTCATAGTTTGTAAGTTAGAATCAAACAAGTGCTCAGCTATCTCAGCCACTGTTGGGTTGGGTCCCTGGAATACTGTTTCAATCTTTTAATGTTCATCCATTGGTTTTGAACTCAATAATTGCAAGGACATGGTTTTCCAGGAAAACATGACTTTATCAAATAAATTCAAATGACATCCTTGCACTGGCAAAGCTGTTGACTCGTAAGTTATTTATTTGTATACTTCAGGCTCATAGAAAGATAGCAACTTTCAGTCTATTTAGTTCACCCATGCCAGACCAGTTTTTGCAAGTACTCTTTAGCTCATCCTACTTGAGACGTTGCTATGGTTTTAAGATGTTGTTTCATCCTGTTTTTTTTTAAGGCAGGTTTGAAGACAGGGATGCCAAGCTGTCTGCTTGAAAAATCTTGATAAAGTAAATAGCTTGAGCGCCCTTGGGATTTTGTTAAAATTTAGAACAATAGAAGCAGCCTGAATGGGTGTGGCCAGCTCTCATAGAACAGGATTTCTAGATTTTTTTTAGTTTTTACATTTAGCTTTAAGCAGTTGCTTGTTGTGGGCTTGAAGAAGTGGAAGCTAGTTTTCCTTCTCTCGATTACAGTCAAAAGTTGGGGTTTCTCTTCCTCGGATGTTAGATTACATTGAGACTAAACCTGTTTTTTGAATTTGTCTTTTTGCCAAGGGGTGTGTTTATATGAGGTTGTTTTATTGAAACAGTTAACTAGTAATAGGTACTGTTTATATTATTCTGTTCAGTTTTCCAATGGAGTTGTTATTCTAAATTCCTCTTTCTTTGGTTGTATTTTCACTATAGTATTTAGATAAATTGTGTTTTGCTTATCGTCGAGTTGTTTGACCAATTGCATTGCATCAGGAACAGAGTGCTTTACATTTGCTTTAAAAAATTTTAAAAATTAATATTTAGGCTACCTTCTTAGACTATTTTGAGGGGCTGTGGTCTCTTTCATAACAAACTCTATTTTGCTTCATGTAATCCTTCCTTTTTTTCCTTTAAATCCCTTTCGAAAGCTATGATTGAGATTTGCCCCAATCAAGTTCTGAGGCAGTAGAGTACAGATCCAAAATGGTCACTGAATGAAAGGGTTTATCCACCTGTTCTCGTTGCTTCTTTTCTAAATCGTTTTCTAAATTGAGGTTCTTGACCCTTTCAAAAGTGGGAACAATGTCTCCCTTTCTGCTCTATTCAGACCTCACACTGTGGGCAGTTCTGGTCTCCCTTCTATCGGAAGAATGTTGTGAAACTTGAAAGGGTTCAGAAAAGATTTACAAGGATGTTGCCAGGGTTGGAAGGTTTGAGACATAAGGAGAGGCTGAATAGACTGGACCTGTTTTCCCTGATGCATCAGAGGCTGAGGGGTGAGCTTATAGAGGTTATAACATCATGAGGGGCATGGATAGGTAAATAGACAAAGTCATTTCCCTGAGGTTTAGGGTGCAGGGGAAAGATTTAAAAGGGACCAAAGGGGCAACTTGTCCATGCAGAACAGAAACAGTGTGGAAACAGGCCTTCCAGCCCAACAAGTCCACAATGTCCCTCCAAGCAATATCCCACCCAAACCCATTTCCCATTACTCTACATTTACCCTGACTAATGTGCCTAATCTACACATCCCTGAGCACTGTGGGAAATTTAGCATGGCCAATTCACCTAACCTGCACATCTTTGGACAGTGTGAGGAAAATGGAGCACCCGGAGGAAACCCACACAGACACTGAGAGAAAGTGCAAACTCTACGCAGACAATCGCCCGAGCCTGGAATCGAACTTGGGTCCCTGACGCTGAGAGGTAGCAGTGCTGGTGCATGTATGGAATGAGCTACCAGAGGAAGTGGAGGAGGCTGGTACAATTACAACATTTAAAACGCATCTGAATGGTACATGAATAGGAAGGATTTAGAGGGATATGGGCCAAGTGCTGGCAAATGGGACTAGATTAATTTAGGAAATCTGGTCGGCATGGATGAGTTGGACCAAAGGGTCTGTTTCTGTACTATACAACTCTGCAACTTTTGATTCTATGACCTCCTGTCAACCTTCTCTTCCCTAAGGAGAACAAGTTCAGCCTCTTGAGTTTATGCACATGTCCTTTATTACTGGAACAATTCTTGTAATTTCTTTCCACATTCATTCTAATGCCTTCCTAAAGCATGCTGCTCAGAACTGGGTATTACAATCTAGTTAAAGTCCAAACAACAAGTCAGGGGTTAACTGTGGGGAACAATCATTTTCAAAGACAATATGATCTAAATAAAGTGTGTGAAGTGTTTCATCTGGTAGGCCAGAACACAGAAACACAGAAATCAGAGGGAGGATTAGGCCATTTGGCCCTTTCAGCCTGGTCTGCCATTCAACATGGCATTGTCTATCTTGACGCCATATTAGCACTATCTCCTTATGCTCCCTTGATGATTTTAACATCCAAAAATGTAGCCAATTCTCTCTGGAATCTAATCAGTGACTGATTCCACAGCTCTCTTTTGTAGAAAATTCCACATGTTTACTTTACTTTGAGTGAAGAAACGCTTTCACTGGAGCACAGGAGGTTGATAGGTGACCTTATAAAGGTTAATAAAATCATGATGGGTATAGATAAGATGCCTTTTCCCTGGGGAGTGGGTGGATTTCAAGACTAGGAGACATTTTTAAGGTAAGAGGAGAAAGATTTACAACAGACACGAGGGTCAATTTCTTTTTAAATAGAGAGTGGTCCGTGTGTGGAATGAAGTTCCAGAGGGACTGGTGGATGGAGGTACAGCTATGTTTAAAAGATATTTTGATCAGTATGTGAATAAGAAATGTTTGGAGGGATATAGGCCAAGAGCAGGCAGTGGGATTAGTTTACTGTGGGGTCGTGGTTGGCATGGACAGGTTGGACCGAAGGACTGATGAAGGGCTTTTGCCTGAAACGTCGATTTTCCTGTTCCTCGGATGCTGCCTGACCTGCTGTGCTTTTCCAGCACCACTCTAATCTTGACTCTAATTTCCAGTATCTGCAGTACCCACTTTCACCTGGTTGGACCGAAGGGCCTGTTTCCAGGCAGTATGACTTTATGATTCTACATGTGGTCTCATCTCAGTCCTACATGGCCCACCCCATATCGTGAGGCTATATCCTATGATTCGAGACTCCCCAGTCAGGGAAAACATCCTCCCTGCATCTAGTCTGTCCAACTCTTTGGAATTTTATATTTTCCAATCAGATTTACTTTCATTCCTCTAAATTCTAGCGCACAGAAATCCAGTCAAACTAATCTCTCCTCCTAAGAGAAGAAGAGAGCAGAATGCTAAAATTAGAACAAGGCTTGTCAGGGGTATTGTCGCAAAAGGGGCAGTCCGAATTTGAAAATCTCTTCAACACCCAAAACTATTGATCTTGGAGGTCACTTTCCAAACTGGGGTTGATCAAACCTCTTTCATGCTCACCATCCAAGACCCCAGACATCCATTTCAGATTAAGCAGCGTTTCACTTGTACCTCTTTCAATATGGTGTATTGCATTCATTGCTCCCAATGTGATCGCCTCTATATCGGAGAGACAAAACGCAGACCGGGTGATCGCTTTGCTGAGCACCTTCGGTCTGTACGCAATCAGGTCCCGGACCTTCCCGTGGCTTGCCACTTTAACACCCAATCCTGCTCCCATGCCCACATGTCTGTCCTTGGCCTGCTGCAATGTTCCAGTGAAGCTCAACGCAAACTGGAGGAACAGCATCTCATCTTCCGACTCGGCACGTTACAGCCTGCCGGTCTCAACATTGAATTCAACAACTTCAGATAATTTTATTTCATTTATTTTATTTATTTTTTTAATTTTTTTTTCACAGTTCTGTACCTCTTATTTCTTGATTGCCTCTCTTTCTCTCGCTCCCCACTCTCTCATCACCTTTTTTCTCTCCTCTCCCCCCCTTTGCTACCCTTCTCCTCTGTTTTCCATTTTGCCTCTGCTTCACCCATCCTCCCCATCCCCCACATATTTTGTCACATAGCACTTGGTCATTCACAGCTCCTAATCTCCCTATAATCTCTCTATGCACTGTCATTATCATCTCTTTATTGCTACCTTTGCTTCTGGAGCCATGACTTACCTTCTCTCAGCCTCGTGTAAACACCTCCCTATTTCTCCCCTTTTTTTGGCTTTGACAAAAGGTCAGATAGACTCGAAACGTCAGCTCTTTTCTCTCCTTACAGATGCTGCCAGACCTGCTGAGATTTTCCAGCATTTTTCTTTTGGTATTTTATATGGGGTGGATAGATTTTTGGTTGGGAAGTGTATTTCATATTGAGAAATCAAGACTGAAAAATGGAGCTGAATCTGTGCTGGAACCAAGTTCAATCGAGGTACTTAAGAAGGAATTGGGTAATTTTCCGAAAAAGAAGCATGTATAGAGTGACAGTGAGAAGGCAGTGGAGTGGCTTTTGCAAAAGGGCTAGCACAGACGTGAGAGGCTAAGTGACTTCCTCCCATGCTGTAACCTGGCTGCGATTCGGTGACATCACTTTTATTGCTAGCCAACCTGAAATAATATACCAGGTCAGAGGTCATTCAGAGGATCCCAAACATCCTCACTGTTCCCATGAAACGTTCCTCGGACCAATGGTTACAGTTCTCAAAGTAATTGTTTAACAATCGTGCAAACAATTAATATCCACACAACAACCATGTAAAAGCATGTCAACAACTGGATTATTTCATGAAGGCTATAAATAACATGTTTACAATGAACAGCAACACCTAGTATGTTCCACAGACATATAGAGCAAAACCATCGTTTACAGACCTACCCACTGTCATAAACATTCACTCCCTCCTCCACTGACCACAGGGTGGCAGCAGTGTGCATCATGCACACAATACAATGCAGCAATTTGTTCAGCCTCCTTTGACAGCACCTTCCAAACCCATGACCTCCAGAGGGACAAGGGCAGAAGCTGCATGGGAACGTCACCACCCACAGGATCGCCTCCAAGACAGTACGTCAGCTTGACTTGGTATTACATCGCTACTGTTTGACTGAGGATGGGCAAAGATCCTGATGCTCCCTTCATAACAAACAATAGGTGGGCCGAGACCACATGGACTACAACGGTCTGAGAAGATAGTTTACCACCACTTTCTCAAGGGCAAACAATGGCTCATCTTTTCTCTCCTCAGGCATTCATTTATCTGCTTTACATTCATACCAGTTTTTATTCAGTTTTGACACCTTTGATCAGTTCTGAGCATAGGAGAACTTTACTCGAAGTTATCATAGAACACAGCCAATGGCCTCCTTCTTTCCAGCATCTGCAATTTCCCCTCCCACATGGTTGATGATGCCCTCCAGCGCATCTCATCCACGTCCCACACCTCCACCCTCGAAGCCAACCGCAACAAGGGCAGAAACCCCCTGGTCCTCACTTTCCACCTCAACCTCCATATACACTGCATCATCCTCTGCCAATTTTGCCACCTACAAATGGACACCACCACCAGAGATGTATTTCCCTCCCCACCCCTATCCACTTTTCATAAAGACCATTCCCTCCGTGACTACCTGGTCAGGTCCACGCCTCCTAACAAACCCGCCTCCCCTCCTGGCACCTTCCCTACCACCACAGGAATTGCAAAACCTGTGCCCACACCTGCCCCCTTGCCTCCATCCAAGGCCCCAAAGGAGCCTTCCACATCCATCAACATTTCACCTGCACTTCCACACGTCATTTACTGTATCCTTTGCTCCCGATTCAGTCTCCTCTACATTGGGGAGACTGGACACCTACTTGCAGAGCGCTTCAGAGAACATCTCCAGGACACCCGCACCAATCAACTCCACTGCCCCGTGGCTGAACACTTCAACTCCCCCTCCTGCTCTGTCAAGGACTTGCAGGTCCTGGGCCTCCTCCATCGCCACTCCCTCACCACTCGACGCCTGGAGGAAGAACGCCATCTTCCACCTCAGAATCCTCCAACCCCAGGGCATCAGTGTGGACTTCGCCAGTTTCCTCATTTCCCCTCCCCCCACCTTACCCCAGTTCCAACCTTCCAGCTCAGCACTGACCTCATGACCTGTCCTACCTGTCAAACCCCCTTCCCACCTATCCACTCCACCCTCCTCTCTGACCTATCACCTTTACTGCCACCTCCATCACCTATTGCATTCTCAGCTACCTTCTCCCCAACCCCACCCCCTCTCCACCCCCGAGGCTCCCAGCCTCATTCCTGATGAAGGGCTTTTGCCCGAAACATCGATTTTCCTGTTCCTCGGATTCTACCTAACTGACTGTGCTTTTCCAGCATCACACTCTTAGCTCTAATCTTTAAAGTTTTTTGTTCAGAGTTTCATTACAAGAATTTAACTGCATTTAACAGTTAGGAACAACAGTTAAAATAACAGAACTGAAAACATCAAATATTGGAGATCACAGCGGGTCAGACAGTATCCATGGAGACAGAGCAAGGTAATGCTTCGAGTCTAGATGACTCTTTTGACTTGCGACATTAGCTTGCTCTCCGTGGATGCTAACTGACCCACTGTGATCTCCAGCATTTGTTGTTTTCAGTACAGATTCCAGCTTCTGCAGTAATTTGCTTCTCCATAGCATTAAAATAACAGTTTGTTTTTACAGCCAACACATTTATTGTCAATGTTTGGGAATTCTTACACAACTTCGTTTTTTTCAAACAAGGTTAACAAAAATATCATCACTGAGGTGCATATTGGAATATTTAAAACCACACATAATGGTAAACATTTGCAATGCAATATCTCTACCTCACCATTTTGACCATGTAAATTCACTTGCTCATTTGTTAGAAGCTGCAGTGAATGAGAGTTAGTTCACATCTGCTCTAATATGGTCCATGGGGAAGAATATCAAAGTTTATAGATGATACACAATTTTGCATTGTACTAAACAATGGGGAAGATTTTCTGATAGCTAAGTCATCTTTTTTCCAGGCTAAATGGGAATTGAGCACAGAGACCCCGAAGATAAAGGATAACTACATCAGGTTCCTACTTATTGACTACAATTCTGCCTTTAACACCATCATTCCAAAAAACTCATCTCTAAACTCTGAGACCAGGTCTCAGCTCCCCCCACTGCAACTGGATCCTTGATGTCCTGACCCATAGACCTCAATCAGTAAGAATAGGCGACAACATATCCTTCACCCTAATCCTCAACACCAGTGCTCTGGAAGGCTGTGTATCTACTATATCCCTTATACCCTTTTTGGCTATATTTTTACCAAGTTTTTACCTTGGCTATATTCCACCCCAACTTCAATTGTAAGTTCATTAATGACACCACTGTTGTAAGTTGAATCTCAAACAAAGATGTGACAGAGTATAGGAAAGAGCTTGAGTGCTTAGCAGCATGGTGTAAAGACAACAATCTCACCATGAATGTCAGCAAAATGAAAGAGCTGGTCAATGACTTCAGGAAGTGGAGGGCATGCCTCAATTTGCATCAATTGTGCTGAGGTGGAGAACATCAAATTCCTGGGAATGATGATCACCAATCTGTCCTGGTCTTCGTACGGCGACGTGATGCTCAACAAAGCACAATAACATCTCTATCTCCTCAGGAGGTGAAGGAAATTTGGCATGTCCACAAGCACTCTTAACAATTTTTATTGATGCACCATGGAAAACATCCTATCTAGATGCATCACAGTGTGGTATGGCAACTACTCTTCCCAAGACCGCAAGAAATGACAGTGAGTCATGAATACACCCCACTCCATTACACAACCAGCTTTCCGTCCAATGACTCCATCTATATGTCCCTCTGCCTCAGGAAAGCAACCACTGTAATCAAAGACCCCTCCTATCCTGGTTATGCACTCTTCCACCCGCTTCTGTCAGGCAGAAGATATAAAAGTTTGAATACAAATAGTACTTACAAATAGATTCTTCCCCACTGTTATCAGACCTTTAAAGGGGCACCTCAAATGTTAATTCTGATCTCTCTCCCTCTACTTCCTGTGTGGCTGTGACACGATATTCAGTACTCTGTTCTGCTAGCCTCAGCACTTTATATGGTACAGTCTGCTTGTGGAGCTCACTTTTCACTGAATCTTGTTACATGTGACAACAGTAAATCCATCAATCAATCTGAATGGCAATTCCATTGCACTCCAAAAGAATTGGACCTTGGGAAACATCAAGGATCACAGGTACCTTGAAGTGCATGTACACCAGTTCCTTAAGGTATCAAGAGAGTGGATATAATGATTAAGGCAGCAGTGATTTGGTTACTGCTGGAGTACTGTGCTCAATAATAGGCATCAGACTTTGGATGAATTGCAAGAAAGAATGTGGAAAAGTTTTGATCAATTGGTATCAGAGGTGAGGGATGTCATTAGATGGAGAGACTGTAGAATCTGATGTTGATCTCCTTCAACAAAAATAGGAATGGTATAGAGGGGGATATTCAGAGGTGTTGAAAATCGTTGTGGATTTTCATGATGTACATAAAGAGAAATTGTCCTCAGAGGCAGAAACCAGTGGGTAACCAAGAGACACAAATTTAAGATGATTGGCAAAAGAAGCAAAGGCAGCAACAGGAAAATCTTTCTCTTTTGCAAAGTGAGATCTGCAACGCACTGCCAGAACGGGACGAATATTCAAAAGCAACTTTAAAGAAAATGGATTTGGATAAATATCTGAAAGTTGGAGGATTATAGAGAAAGAGCAGAAAAGTGAGACTTGGTAAGAAGCTTGACAGAAGACTTGGCACAGGCAAGGTGGATTAAATAGCTTTATCTATGTTGTATGATTCCCAGATTCTACAAATTCCCAAGCAGGTATTCCTGACAAAATGTAACTACCAGACCTAATATCCTCATCTATAAGACACCAAATGCTAAATCAATTAATACACGATACATTTTGACACATATCGGTCGAATAAACACAAACATTAAAATGTTGAATAAGGTGACCCTTTGAAAGGTGTACGAGGGTGGTGGCTTGCTATTTTCAATTTTGGCAGCCGATTCTGACCGGTGGCAGTGAACTCTTCAGATGGAACTCTGTAAGCCACTGAGGACAAAATGATCATAAGACATCATTGTCACTTGGTAAAGTGTTAGTTGCCTAAACATATACCCGATGCCCCTTAATGCATCTGCAACATTCCTGGCTCTCTCCAAACTGTTGAGGATTCAGCCATTTTGCTGAACAGAATAGAATAGCAAACTATTGTCAGATGTATTTTTACAATAAAGAACACAGTGAAACGTTTTATGAGTTGACATACCATGATGCCTGTATTAATGACCTAAGTCATAGACAAGGAGAAAAAAATGTAAAAATTAAGACAAATTTCATCTCAGATCAATTTCAGTTAGTGCAAAGATGATTAAATGACAAACATTGGAATAAACAAATACTGTTGCCAAAGAAGACCTCCTCTTAAAATCAGTAATGTATACAGGAGAACTGGACTGTCTGTCAATGAATTGTCATCAGTACACTTATGTCCTTAAAATTCAGAGCATTCCGAAACAAACATCTTGTATCAAGAGTCTGAGTTTGAGTTTGATTTATTGTTGTACTGAAATACAATGAACAGTGTTATTTTGCATGTTACACAGGTAGATTGTTCCCTACAGAGTGTGTCAGGGTAGCAGAACAGAGTGTAGAATACGACATCACAGCTGCAGATAAGGTGCAGAGAGAGAGAGACCAGAATTAACATTTCAGCGATCTATTCAAAAGTTTAATAACAGCAGGGAAGAAGCTGTTGAATCACCATAATTGCAAAAAGAAAATCCAGACATAAGCTAGAAAAAACCTTTTCAGGGTCAATTACATGTAGAGTACATGTTCAACCTGGTACTTATCCCGCAACATGGCTACCCTTCCCCCACCTGCCTGTCTAGCAACCCATTCCCATCTGCTTGCCTCACTCCCAGACCATCTGTCAAGCTTGATTTATAACAGGTACCAATATGGTTCACTTTTCCATTTATCTAAGGAGGGTCATGGGTCATGACCACATAATGGTTGCCTTTTCAAGAAGGAATAAAGCCATGACCTTTAACTGGTGGGCTCTGGGAAATCTTTTGATAGACTAAAACATGAAACAGGCTCAAACATGGGGTTGTATTTTTAAATGAGTTGTATCAACTGAATGATGCAATACCTTGTTGTTATTCCAAAACAATAGCTTAGTTAGCAACAAATGTCGTATAGATATCCTTTGAATCCCAAAGGTTGAATGATCTTAAAGCTGTTCTCGCATCTGAAATATTTTAACATGTAGTTTACTTAAATCAGTGATCACTTCTGGCTTTCCTTATTTGGGGCAAATTAAGAATTTATGAGATTTTGTTGCTGGCATCAGTGAGCCCAGTGAAGACCTTCACTGCTATATTGGACACAACAAGAACTAAAACACAAACTCAAACTCAGGTAAGATTACTGTAATAAATTCATTTACAGTGTTAAATTGGAAAAGGTTCAGAAAAGATTTACAAGGATGTGACCAGCACTGGCAGGTGTATGTTACAAGGAGAGGCTGAATAGGCTGGGATGTTTTCCACTGGAACGTATGAAGCTGAGAGGTAAACGTACAGAGATTCACAAAATCATGAGGGGCATAGACCTTTTCCCTCGGGTTGGGGAGTTCAGAACGAGAGGACATACTTTTAAAGTGAGAGGAGAAAGATTTAAAAGGGACCTGAGGGGCAAAGTTTTCACACAGAGGGTGATTCATATGTTAAATGAACAGTCAGATGTAGGTACAGTTACAAAATCTAAAAGACATTTGGACAGATACATGAATTGGAAGGTTTTATAGAGATATAGGTCAAATGCAGGCAAATGATACTAGATTAATTTGGTTGGCCGAAGGGTCTGTTTCTGTGCTGTACAATTCTATGACTCTTGATCCATTTCAAACTATCTCGTCATTAAAAACACTGAAAAACTCTCAAAATTGAGTACAAACCAATATAATGTCAGTTAATTTTCATGAGGGAACTTAATTTTGTACAGTGATAAAATGTTTAATATTTTTAGCAATCTGGAGGGTCACTATCATTCCAAAGGGCTGTTTTCTCATGAGAGAGAGAGAGAGACAACTTTTGGTGGTTTAATCTGAGGGTCATCACATCTCAGGCAAGGGGAGAGTTTAAGAAGGAGAGTCCTTCATAACAACCTCAGTCAGTGCAGGAGTTGAAATCACCCTGTTGGCATCATTGTATATCTCAAACCAGCCATCCATCCAACTGAGCTAATGTACCAGTCAGTTAGTGTGCTGAACAGCTTTGAACAATTCTCATGGGGAACCCACACAAATATAAAGCATTTTCATTCTTTCTCTCTTACTGTGTCTGAAATGTTACACCTTAATTACTTCAGTATAAACACAGTATAACCTTGATGCAGTGGAGCCAAACGCAAAACTGTTCTCCGAAGATTAGAAGTTAATGTTTCCCAAAATTATAGAAACATTACAATGCAGAAGGTTGACTATTCAGCCCATCGGAACTGCACCAATGAACATCACTACCCGATGCCAATCCCCTGCCTTATCCTTGAAACCTTGTATATTATTTCTATCCAAATAATTACCCAGACCCCGTTTTGAATGCCTTCATTGAACCGGCCTGCCTTGTATTTCCAGACAGTGCATTCCATACCCCAGTTATACGTAGAGAGAAAAAGTTAATCCTCACATCACCATCACTTTAAATCTATGCTCTCTTCTTCCTTTAATGAGTGGTTTTGAACTTATTATCTTGCCCCCTTATCAAATGAGACAGCAGTGGATCTCCACTCTTGAATTATTGATATCCCTTTCCTGAATATTGCTGGGAACAGTTCTGGAACAGACAGGATGTCGTTAAGTTGGGTAGTTTTTTTCCCTCACAAAATTCCACGTGGTCGATGGAGACGGACCGTTCAACCATTCCTAACTGAAGTGGCAGGTGAAAAATATAGGTGGGGAGAAATAAAGGATTCACCGCCAGTTTCCCTGCACCATGTGCACTACGCAAAGCATTCTGCCCAGATGCATCATGACTTGGTACTGCTCTATTCAGGACTGTAAGAAACTACCGAGAGTTGTGGAAACAGTCCAGTCCAGTCCATCACACAAGCCAACCTCCATCCATTGACTCCATCAAAATTTCTCAACATCATCAAGGACCCCTCCCATCTCGGTTATAATCTCTTCCATCAGACAAAGATAGATTAGATTACTTACAGTGTGGAAACAGACCCTTCAGCCCAACAAGTCCACACCGATCCGCCGAAGCGCAACCCACCCATACCCACTCCCCTATATTTACCCCTTCGCCTAACACTACGGGCAATTTAGCATGGCCAATTCACCTAACCTGCACATTTTTGGACTATGGGAGGAAACCGGAGCACCCAGAGGAAACCCTTGCAGGCACAGGGAGAATGTGCAAACTCCCCTGCTACAGAAGCTTAAACACACATGCCAACAGGATTAGGAACAGCTTCTTCCCGCGGTTATCAGACTTCTGAATGGACCTAACAAATTTTAATTTAAACATTGATCTTGCTCATTGTGCACTTTCTCTACAGCCATAACAATGTATTCCTCAATCTGTTCTATACCTAAAGGCACTATGTATGGTATGACCTGCCTGCCTGCACTGCACACTAAACAAAACTTTTCACTGTACCTAGGTACATGTGACTGTAATATGTACCTATCAAATCAAACTAAATCAAATCCAATCAACTTAGGCCATTGACCTTAACAAGACCACATGCTGATCCAATGCTACAATTGACAGGCATGATATTATCTGCGGCTGGTTGGCTGGTTGGTTGGTTGGTTGGTTGGTGAGGATGGATACAAATAGATTGTTTCCTTGTGCTTTATCTCTTACTCGTTCACATCCAGATGTGTCAGTCAGCTATCAACTCAAAACTTGAACAATTTTCTTAGTAAATGTTCCACAGAGCCATTCTTGGTAAGTGATATTGAAGTCTTCTACCTGCTGATAGACTTCTGTAGAGTTTTGCTAAACATGCATTTAGTATTTAGGAAGCATTTCTACACACAAAGGATAGAAGCTTCTCTTCCAGAAATGGCAGTTGACACTAGATCAGTTATTAATCGGAGATAGATTTTTTTTGTTAAGCAAAGGTATTAAGGGCATGGGCCACAGGCAGGTATATGCAGTTAGGCCACAGATCAACCATGATCTCATTCAGTGCCAGAACAAGGTGAAGGGGCTGAATGGCCTACTCCTGTTCCTTTGGTAGTTCATTTTTGTTGGTTTAGGCACCTCTGGATCAGTATCTAAACTGCCTTCTGAAGTGCCAAGATATACAGAAGTGGTTTGGAGGAATTTTTCAAACCATCTACAAGGTCATCCAGCTAATACCTCCAGGAATCGGTAGAAATGCGAAGCCATGAATTGTAGGAAACAGATGATTGAGCAAAATTTCCAAAGTAGATACAAGATTACCCTTGATTATAATTAGAGAGGTCTAGAAACACATCCATCCAATTCTGAACTTTTATGCAACCATGATTTCCGCCTTACTAACACTCACCCTATGGGAATCATGTTCCTTCCACTGCCCATAAGCTCTTAAGTTCTCTTCCTAAATCTCTCCACCACTTTATCTCACCCACTTTCTTTAAGATGCACCTCATAACTTCTTTGACCAAAGCTAGTGTGCTTCCAATTAAACCTGTTGGACTATAACCTGGTGTTGTGTGATTTTTAACTTCTTTGACCAAGCATTTGATCATCTACTCTACTGTCTTACTGAGCCAGGGAATTTACCTCTGACTTGCTGATATGGACTTTTTCGACATTTTACAAATTTAAAGCATTATATAAATGTGACTGTGTGTTTTGTTGCAGTTTTCCCTTACTTTATCTTAGACTTTGAGAAGCCATTTTGATATTATCACTACAGAACTGCAGGCTGACATGATTTATGGAAAGGGGTGCCCAGGAGAATTGCAAGCAGAACCGAGAGAAATATCATTGTCTTGCTTGTAGTATTTCCTCTTCAAAATCTGCTGTGTGAATTTTTGAATATGTTAAACAAATTGTGAATATGATTAAATATAATATATATCCTAACTAAGTTCCAATGTATAAATGTGTAGATGGTGTGCCAAACACTCAAGCTAAGAGAACTTTATATGCTTCATGCAAATCCCATGGACTTAACAGGCAGTTAACAAATGCACAAACCTAGATAACTGTGAATATAAACCTATCTTTTCAGTTTCTGGAGAAATTCTTTACAAACAATCCAATTAAAGAACCAAGATAAGGTAGGATAAGCAACTGATAATTTATTTTTGTTTCAGAGCTAAAGTACAGTAAGGGCAAATTATCTACCCTGATTTCTATGCTTATGTCAATGATTCCTGAGAGATTATTGATATGCAAGAGAGATTCAATACACAGATAATAAAGGCCTCCATTATAATTGAACCATTTCTTGCAAGTTGTAATTTGTACATGTACATACATTCATTAATATCCTTCCTATGTATCATTTTACCTTCGTGATTTAACTAAGCCTGATATTTTTTGTATGTAAAGCTATATACTGTAAATATGTTTCCCTGTCAGATCCAATAAAAATGAACAATTACACAATACGATCATAGAGAACCATTCGGCCCATCAAATCCACACCAACCTTCTGTTTGTCTCTTAATCCAATTTGTAAAGTCTATAAATGTTTTATTTTTCGACACCAAGTATACCTTGTAGTTGATGAGCTATTACAATTTAAAGAACAATTTGAATGCATTTCATAGATCATAGATTATTTGTAGAGATTTTCGTCACCTCAGGACATCTCAAAGAGTGAATTTAGGAAACACCTCTACACATAAAAGTGTAGGAAATGTTTCGAACTCTTCCTCAAATGATAATTAATGCCAGATAAATAGTTAATTTTAGAACTGGCATCAATATGCTTCACAAAAATATATGTACTCATGGAAATGAGACAATGGTAGATCTGTAGAGTTACATTTCAGATAGCTCAGGTCCCATTGAAAGTCAAGCCTTCTTCCTTTCCTAAATTCCTCTTTTCAAATGTGTTTCACCATGCAATGACCAAGTGAGGTGGGTAGTATGGCTTCCCCTTATTCCACTCCTTTGTTGACTTCAACAGATTTTTCTTTATACCCTGTGACTGCAAACGATACCCAGAGGCAGGATTCCTTAAGATTTAAAAACGGAAAAAAAGAGCAACACCCCAGTTTAACTAAAATATTGGAAATGACACACAGACACCCACAATGTTAAAAGGGATAATTGGGTCTTGAAGTTTTGTTGCTTAGCTGGCCTCATTGGTCTTTCTGGGTTCAACAGTAAAGATGTTTCTTTATTTTTTTCGTGGGATGTGGCTCAGTAGTGAGGCCAGCTCATCTGTGATTGGTTCTCATTTGTAATTGTCCCTGAACTGACTGGCTTGATGCACTAAGAGCTAATGCATTCAGGGTCTTGCTTGTGTACTTGTCCAGAGAGAAAATATTTGAGGAGACAATGGTCTAGTGGTATTCTCATTGGACTATTGATTGAGTGATCTAAGGAACTTGGGTTTGAATCCAGCTGCAGCAGATGATCAAATTTGAATTCAATAAACATCTGGAATTAAGAGCTCAATGATGACCTTGAAATCCTTGCCATTTGTTTGTTAGTGAACCTTGCCATCTGGTTCACTAATGTCCTTTAGGGAAGAAAACTGCAGTTTTTACCAAGTCTGACCTCCCTGTGACTCCAGACCCACAGCAATGTGGTTGACTCTTAACTGCCCTCGAGACGATTAAGGATGGGCAATAAAAACTAGTCTTACCAGTGAGGCCCTCATCCCATGAGTGAATTTTTAAAAAGTAAATAAATACAAAAGGGATTCACTGGCTTCTGACATGACAACCTCTCTTCAGCTATTCAATGAAGCAAATAAGGTCAAAGCTAGTGGATTCCAGTTGCTTGCTTTACATTGTTGGACTAGATCTGGACATATTTCTTTCATAGTCAGAGTCCATTGTCCAAGTGATTACATCTAGTTATTTTGTTGAATGAATATCCAGGTGAGTATTAGGGCACAATGTTAATCAGTAGAAGACTCATGTTCATGTTGAATGTACATAATTGTTCCTGGTGAACCTTTGCTGAGAGGTTATCTACATGTTAATGACTTTGGAATGCAAACAGTTCAGTGATGCAAATATCCACGCAGCTTTAAGATTGCAATTTAACTGCACTGTCTTTTTTTTCCAATAAGCAATTTGCAGTTAGTAAATTCATAAAGTAATTTTTAAAATCCTGAAACAAGACTTTGTAGAAATGTTCAACAAATTTAGCCACTGCTATGGGAGTGTGATAGTCCATTTGCCCACAGCAAGACCCATAAAATGTTTTCATATGAACTTAAGAACATGAGCAGGCCATTCAACCCATCAAGCCTTCACCACCATTCAGTGATCAAGTCCCTCAATGCCTTTTACTCACCTCATCTCCATAACCCTGTACACCACTGGTAAACCAAAAATGATCAATCTCTACCTTAAACAGAATCAAAGGCTGAATTTACTTTGTGCCTCTTGGTTCTAGACTCCCCAACAAGGAGATACATCTTAACTGCATCTACCCTGTCTATCCTTTGAAGTATTTTGTAAATTTCAATGAAATCGCATTTCATTCTTCAAAGCTTTAGAGAATTAAAGTCCAGTTTGCTCAATCTCTCTTCATAGCACAACCCACTATTGTGGGAACAGGTCTGGTGAACTTTTATTGCATTATCTTTATGACAATAATACCTTTCCCAAAATAAACTTCACATGGTACTCCAAGTGCAGTCTAACCTACTAGTTTTACAGATGAAGCAAGATTTCACTACTCCTGTATTCAAAGTTTCTTATAATATAAGTGAACAATCCATTAGTTTTTCTAATAGCCTGCTGCACATGAATGTTAACTTTCAGTGATTTATCAACATAAACACCGAGGTCATTTTTTACACCTACATTTTTCAAACTTACCGTTTAAGATGTACATCTGTTTTTCTCTACCAAAGTGGATGACCTCCCATGTTTCTACATTATGTTCCATCTGCCATGTTCTTGCTCATTCTCTACGCTTGTTCAAATCTTCCTGAAACCACTTTCCATCTTTCTCATAATTCACTTAGCTTTGCGTCATTGCAAATTTAGAAACACCAACAATATTTGCTTTAACCAACCCCATAATCATCTGGCACTCTTGATAAACCAGCAAAAAAATATATTTACCACAGTGTTCAAGTATTTTTGCGGTGAAAAATACTCACCACAATATACATAATATATACATGCACTACATTTCTATTACTTACTGTGTGTTTTACATTGTTTCTCAGAGGTGTGCTGATGTTTTTACATCACTTTTTTTTGAGGGATGTTGATGTCTTAAACCTTTGCTTGGTCAGGGTTTACTGCGGTTAAGCTTACCTTTTGATCACCGGGAATATTTTATCAACCGGCACGCTCCTAGCCCCATAGGTGTCGGTTAGTAAAAAGTTGTTGCATTTGATCCCCATGTCCAAATCGCTGGTTATATATTATAAATAGCAGGGGCCCAAGTACTGGTCCTGACAATTCAGTACTAATCACAGCCAGCCAATGTGAGAATGAACTTTTTCTTTAATTTCCAAAAATATACTTCATTCATTAAAAAGAATATACATTGATCCAAAATCAGTTCTGCACAGTTGCATATCAAGTAAACACACAAAACTTTGGAGTTTGACTATACACAACAACAAAGACATCTCTTACACATGCAATACTAATATTTACAAATTGTTGACGGTAGGAGAGTCCGATAGCTGAACGAACCTGTATTTACCTTCAGCAGGAAGACCCCAGACTGTGGTCTTTCCCCACTATGCCTTGGCAGCAGCTGCCCCAAGCTATAGTATGTCCCTTTGGACCTTTGAAAGGTGTCAGTCTGCAACACTCAGTTTGAAGACCAACAAGGTTCGGGTAAACCAGATAGCATCTTTCACCAAGTTCATGGTCCTCCAGGCGCACCTGATGTCTGTCTCAGAGTGCATCACAGGGAACAGAGCACAGAGTCCCATGTCACTTAGAACATAGAAAAATACAGCACGGTACAGGCCCTTTGGACCACAATGTGGTGCAAAGCATTTATCTTAATTAATGGTCAACCTAAGCTACACACCCCTCACTTTGCTGCCGCGCATGTACTTGTCCAGCAGCAGCTGCTCGGAACAAACCTCGACAAGGACCATGACATCTTCTTCCACACTTCCTCTGCAAAGGCACATTCCAGACCTTTTTATTCCCAGTCACTGTTAACTCCCTGATAGTCAATCATTAATGCTGCCAGTACATTAACTCCAATCCCATGTGCTTTCACCTTTCTAACCAGCTGCTTGTGGGAGATCTTATCAAAACCCTTTTAAGTATCTAAATACACTGTGCCCATCAGCTCTAATTTATCAATTGTGTTAGTAACATCTTTTAAAAAATCAAACAATTTTGTCAAACACAATTTACAATTAGCATATGCTGACTATGCCCAATCAGATCATGATCAACCATGAGTAATTTATCTCAATCTTTATTTTAGTTTTGGACATTATCCATATTGCTGATGCAAAGCAAACACATCTGCTGCTCCCAATTTTCTCTCTTGCTTCCTTCCTAAGTTGTGACATTTGCTATCTTCCAACCTGCAGGAATCATTCTAGAATCTATAGAATTTTGGATGATAATCACCAATGTGTGGACTATCTCTTTAGTCATCCCCTTCAGCAGTCTGGGATGAAGGCTATCAGACCTGGGGATTTCTCCAATACAATCTTCTTCATGTTCATTTCCTTTTACTCCTTAGTCTCTCAAATTACTTGGCTCTTTACTTCTGGGAGGTTGCTGGCATTCTTCTCACTGAAAACAGGGACAAAATCATGATTTACCTTCATGCCATTATTTTTCCAGTATTATAAGTTTTCCTGATTCTGCCTTTAGTTTGTTTTAACTGGATGTTTTCATTTTTTTTATACCTAACAGAGCTTTTACAATCCGTTTTTATTACCTGTGTAAAGTTGGTGGAGGAATTAATATTTTCTAGGACAGCAGGGAGAACTTCTCTGCACCTCTTCCCCATCCTTTCCCAGAGACAGCCAGTTGTCTTGCCTTTATTAGCTGAAATGTAAGGTTTGAGAGCAGGAAGCTCCCACTGGAACTATATGTAATGTTGGGGAGGCCAGAGTTTGCTTGTAGTTCAAGAATCAATGTTATAGGAGAGATGTGACTGTACAGGAGAGGGTTCAGAGGAGATTTACCATGAGAGTTTTATTTATGAAGAGAGAGATTACCTAGATTGGGTTTGTTTTCTTTGGAGCAGAGAAGACCGAGAGGAAAATGATTGAGAAACACAAAATTATCATCAGGAGGAATCACTGACCTGATAGCATAGGTTTAAGATGAGGAGCAGGAAATTGAGAGATGTGAGGAAAAACCTCTTTTCATCTGGCGATTGGTAGGAATCTGGAACTTCGTACTGGTAAGGGTGATGGAGGCAGAAACTCTCATAACATTTAAGAAGATGTATACTTGCCAAGGCCTGCAAGGCTACAGGATAAGTGCTGGAAAATGGGATGAGAATATTTAAGTACAAAGACAGTCCATTCAGCCCAATCTATCTCTGCTGCTCTTTATGCTGCATTTTATTCCTCTCATTTCAGCCTTTCATTCTCTTCCTACTGTCCTTTCTCTCATGCATTGTCTCACTTGGAATCCTTTTGAAAGCATTTTACCTCAAACACCTCATGCAGGGCTATCCCCTACACTCCGAATTCCCTTGGAATGAAGAAATTCTCCTCATTTCTGTCTGGAATTACTGGAAACTAGCTCGAGTTTATTGTTGCTGGCTTTTCACTGTGTATTTACTCTGTCCAACTTCAGCATAAACAAACTTCATTCTACCCCACAGAAACAGGCTATTTAACACAAATGGTCTGGACAAGCCTTTATTCTTCACATGAGAATATTTTTCTCATCCTATCAACATGTTTATCATATGGCACATTTATTCCAATTGCCCTGGAGATGCACTGTCAAATATTTATTCTTTTCTTGTATACCAAATGAGGTGATGGCCTAATGGTATTATCACCAGACTGTTAATCTAGATAATGTTCTAGAGACCTGGGTTCAAATCCCATGACAGCAGATGGTGGAATTTCCATTCAATAAATATCTGAAAATAAGATAATGACCATGAGTCCAGTAACACTTGCTGGGGGGAAAAGCCCATCTGGTTCACAAAAGTCCTTTAGGGAAGGACACTGCTGGCCTACATGTGACTCCAAACCCACAGCAATGTGGTTGACTCTTAACTGCCCCATGGGTAATTAGGGACAGGCAATAAATGCTGGTTTGGCCAATGATACCCTCATTCTGTGAATGAATGCGTTTCTCTTCAGCCAATGCAGACTTATTTTGAAATTATAATACTGCAGTGACTACTTTAATGGTTTCTGAGGTAAATTTTCCAATTTATGTTGTGTAAACCCCATAAGCAGAGAAGGATTTTCTCCATTCATCTACCAGCCCATGGGTATTTCCACTCCTCCTGTTAGTCAGCATATGGCACAGACTGCAATCTCAAGGAAAATGTATTTCCAAGCATCAAATACTGTGTATTCTAATGATCCCTGTAACCAAAAGAATCCTGAGTTGATGGTGCATTTTGATTTTGTTGGGATTATGTGGTAAAATGGTGCATTATACATCACGAATTAAGAATAGAAACGGTGATGGAAGAGACAACATTTTTAAAAAGCTGGAAACTGTAAATAATCAGATAATCATCGACCGATTACAGGATTAGTCTTTTCACTTGGCTTCATGCCCTATGCACTGCCTAAAAACCGCAGGCTCCCAAGTCATTCTTATGCATTTTTAATCGAACAGTGTGGTTGCCATGCCAACCATTGCTGCTAGATTTGAGCATAGATCGTGGGCTTTTTGCAGTCACCCAATTACTGTCTGTCAACAGATTTGCCGGGACAATAGCAAACTTGACATCTTACCCAGATTGAGCCCCAGCTATCACAACTAAAGATGAGACAAGGCGGCAATTACATTGCCTGAAGGCCAAAAACAGCCTGAAATAAAAATCTTTGCTATATTATTAAGTAGAACACTGGATGTGCTAACTGTGCATTCAGGAGTGCCAATTCTTCACTAAGTCAACACAATCAAATCATAGCCCTATATAGTACAAAACGAGGGCCATTTGGCCTATTGTGCCTTTGCTGGCTCCTGTGCTTAGTCCCACAGCTAAGCCTTTTATCCATGTGGCTCTGTCAGTTCCTCAGATTCAGGTAACTGTCCAACTTGCTCCTAAAATTAGACAGGGAATCATCCTCCACTTACCCCTTCTGCTCTTGCATTTGTGATCCCAACAACTATCTGAGTGGGAAAAAAAAATCTCCTCCCTTCTCTTCTTTGTTTCTCACACGTATTTTTATAAAATGTCATTCAGGAAATACTTATCACCCAGACTCAGGTGGTTTTACACAGCTTACTGGCTTGGTGGACTACTTACTGACAGTTAAGAATCAACCACAAGGGACTGGAGTCATTTGTAGACCAAGACTAGTATGGACAGTAGATTTCCTTCTTTTAAAGCGATGTAGCTGTAGGGGTTAGGAAACAGGACATATAACAAATCTTAATTAGACATTTGTGGTGATCCCATTGTTTCATAGGGTGTGGGCATCTCTGGATGTGTTTGTATTTATTCTGATTCCTATTATTCTTGAAGAGGTGATGCTCAGCTGCCGTCTTAAACTTCTGGAGAGTCACAGACTCAGAGACGTACAGCACTGAAACAGACCCCTCGGTCCAACTCGTCATGCCAACCAGATATCTGAAATTAATCTAGTCCCATTTGCCAACATTTGGCCCTTATTCCTCTAAACCTTTCCTGTTCATATACTCATCCAGATGCCTTTTAAATGCTGTAACCAGCTTCCACCGCTTCCCCCCGGTAGCTCATTCCTTACACGAATCACTTTCTAGATGAAAATATTGCCCTTTAGGTTCCTTTTAAAACTTTCCCCTCTCACCTTAAACCTATGCTCTCTAGTTTTGGACTCTCCTACCCTGGGGAAAAGGCCTATACTATTCAACCTATCCATGCCCCTCATGATTTTATAAACTCTCCGACGCTTCAGGGAAAATAGTCCCAATCTATTCAGCTTCTCCTTCTAGCTAGAACCCTCCAACACTGGCAACATTTTTGTAAATCTTTTCTGAACCCATTCAAGGTTAACAACATGGAGAAAGTGAGGACTGCAGATCAGAGCTGAAAAATGTGTTGCTGGAAAAGCGCAGCAGGTCAAGCAGCATCCAAGGAGCAGGAGAATCAACGTTTTGGGCATAAGCCCTTCTTCAGGAATCTCTTGCTCCTTGGATGCTGCGCTTTTCCAACAACACATTTTTCAGCGAGGTTAACAACATGTTTTCTATAGTAGAATGCTTGGTGAGTAGGGACACTCAAAATAATGTTCAAGAGAATTCCAGGATTTTTCTCCAGTGACAATGAAAGAGTGGTGTTAGAGCAGGATCGAGATGTCCACATGGAATAGGATGTGCAGACTGAAATAGGAGAATTGACAGTGGAGAACAAGGAATTGGCAGAGCAATTAAACAACTATGTTTGCTCTCTTCACAGAAGAAGATACAACATCCTGGAAGTGCTCAGAACGCAAAGATATTTTGGGAAAGAGAAATTGAAGGAAATCAGTATTTGCAAAAGAAAATGTGGATATGGTGCTACAAAATTCTGGAACAGTCCTGGCAGATGGGAGCGTGGTGAAAGTAACCCCACTATTTTCAAAAAAAACAAAGAAAATCAGCAATTATTGATCAGTCAGCCTGACAACAGGAAGAGGGAATATGTTGGAGTCTATTTAAAAGGATGTTATAACAGAACACTTAAAAATACTATGTTGTACTACAAAAAGTCAACATGAATTTATGAAAGGGAATTGTGCTTGACACAGCTCACTGGAGTCTTTTTAGGACAGACCTAGTAGAATAGATGAGGGGGAACCAGTGAATGTAGCATATCGAGATTTTTACAAAGCTTTTGATGAAATCAAAATGAGGTCACAATGTGTTGATCAATGAGTTAATATGAGGTCAATATGAGGTGATTGTGCAAAATCAAAACACATGAGATTGATATTAATATGCTGGCATGGACTGAGAATTGGTCATCGCGCAGGAAACAAAAAGGAGTAATAAGTGGGTAGTTTATTTGAGGAGAGTGACCAGCAGTTATCACAGTGAGTGCTTGGGCCCCAGCTATTCACAGTAAATGTCAATTATTTGGATATCAGAACTGAGTGTGATATTTTTCAGTTTACCAATAGCACAACTTGGTTGGAGTTTCATAGTCGAAAAATGTGGCACTGGAAAAGCACAGCAGGTCAGGAAGCATCCAAGGAGCAGGGGAGCCAATGTTTCGGGCATAAGCCCTTCATCAAGATATTTCCCTTGGCTTGGAAGTGGTAGAAGGTGGTATGTGTCTCATGGTATACAGTAGGCCCACTGATATTATTGCTGGGCTATTAATCCAGTGACCTAGGTAATGTTCTGTGGACCTGCGTTCAAATCCTGCCATGGCAGATGGTGGAAGTTGAATACAATTCTTTTTTTTGAAATGTGGAATTAAGAGTCTAATGGTGACCATGAATTCATTACTGTTTGTTGGAAGAACTCATCTAGTTCACCAATGCTCTTCAGGGAAGGAACTGTCATCCTTACCTGATCTGGCCTACATGTGACTCCAGACCGACAGCAATGTGGTAACTCAACTGTCTTCAAGCACTGAAGCAATCCATGTCCAAATACAACAAGATCTGAACAATGTCCAGGCTTGGTCTGCAAGTAGCAAGTAACATTTGCAGCACACAAATGCCAGGCAAGGACCATCCCCACCAACAGTCAGTCTAACCACTGCCCCTTGACATTCAGTGGTGAGACTATTACTGAATCCTCCACTATCAACACCCTGAGGGTTGCCATTGACCAGAAACCCAAGTAGACTTGCAGAGACCAGGTCAGAGGCTAGGAATACTGCAATGAGTGATTCACCTCTTGACCCACAAAAGCCTATCCACCATTGAAAAGGCAAAGGGCAGGAGTCTGATAGATTACTTTCCACTTGACTGGATGAGTGTAACTCCAACAACACTTGACAACATTCAGGACAAAGCAACCCACTGGACTGGCAACACATCCACAAATATTCACTCCTTCTGCCACTGCCACTCAGTAATAGAAGTATGCACCATCTATAAGATGCACTGCAGAAATTCACCAATGCTCCTTCAACAATGACTTCCAAAGACACAACCATTTCCACACAGAAGGACATGGGCAGCAGATAAATGGGAGCACTGCCACCACAGGTCCTCCTCCAAGCATCCTGGTACAGAAACCTTTTACTGTTCCTTCAATATCATTGGGTCAAAATGCTGGAATTCCCTCTGCATTGTGGATCTACACAGAATACATGGGCTGCAGCAGCTTAAGAAGACAGCTTACTATCAGCCTCTCAAGTACAACTAGCAATTGACAATAAATGTTGACCCAGCCAGTGATGGCCACATCCCATGAGTGCATAAAAAGTCAGCAAGATGTGGGCCTTGGAGGGCAATTTGTAAGTATTGGTGTTCCCATGCATCTGCTGCCCTTGTCCTTGTGAGTTGAAAAGGTCCCGGGTTTGGAGGTGCTGTCAGAGCAGTGCTGACTGTAGTGCACCTGTATGTCAGGGAGGAAGGGTATGAAGCTGAAGCTGGTGGATGGGTGTCAAACAAATTGATTTGGCCTGGGTGGTGCCAAGCTTCTTGAGTGTTGTTGGAGCACAGATGGAGATGGTCATTGCCTGGCACATGTGTGGCATGAATGCTAATTGCTTTTTATCAGCCAAAATGTGAATGTTGCCCAGGTCTTGTTGCATTTTGGACTGTTTCAGTATCTGAGAAGCCGTGAGTCAACATTGTGTTACCCTCAGCCAACTTCCCCATTCTAAACTCATGGTGAAGAAATTATTGTTGTTGAAGTAGCTGAAGATAGTTGGTGTTTGGACACTATCTTGAGGAACTCCTTCAGTGATGTCTTGGGGCTGAGAAGATTGATGTCCACAAACACAACCGCCTTCTAGATATGACTCCAACCATTGAAGAGATTTCCCTCTGATATCCATTTTGTCCAGTTTTGCCAGGGCTTCTTGATGCCACACTTGATCAAGTGTTGATTTGGAGATGCCGGTGTTGGACTGGGTGGAAAAAGTTATGAATCACACAACACCAAGTTATAGTCCAACAGGTTTATTTGGAAGCACTAGCTTTCAAAGCACTGCTTCTTCATCAAGTGATTCATCAGGATGATGAAGGTCCTGATGAAGAAGCAGCACTTTAAAAGCTAGTGATTCCAAGTAAACCTGGTGTTGCGTGATTTTTAACCTTGATATAGTGTAACTTTGATGTCAAGGGCATTCTCACCTCACATCACTTCTGGAGTTTAGCTTTTTTTGTCCATGTTTGTTTGTAGGTTTTAATTAGGTTTTCTCATGTACTGAAACACAAGGTGCTCAGTGTTGGAGGGGTTAATTGTTTTCCAGCAAAGATAGAACTAAAATGTCTAAGAAACTGTTGAACCTTGTTCACATCACTAGACCAACTGTGTTCGATTCACAGACTCACAGCCATTAAGATCCTGTCCAATAATTCGCTTATCTTCTATTTCAGAAGAAATTAATACATGGTGGCACTATCAGTGCAAGAAAAGACCAGTAGCATCTCCTCACAGGCATTCAACACTGCCCTTTACAACACTAGCCACAGCTGAAGAATAAATAAACAGCAATTTGCATTTTATAGAAGAATTTCTTCTAACATTAATTAGTATATATGTATGTTCAATGCTAAAGGTGAGAGGGCACCCTGATGAAATAATTTGTGTAGATTAGATTCCCTAAAGTGTGGAAATAGGCCCTTCGGCCCAACAAGTCCACACCGGCCCTCTGAAGAGTAATCCACCAAACCCATTTCCCTCTGACTAATGCACCTAACGCTATGGGCAACTTAGCACAGCCAATTCACCTGGCCTGCACACCTTTAGATGTGGGAGGAAACCCACACAGACAGGGAGAATGTGCACACTCCACACAGACAGTTGCCCAAGGCACTGTACCCTGGTGCTATGAGGCAGCAGTGCTAACCACTGAGCCACCATGCTGTCCCAAGGTAGATGCAAATCAAATATGAAATTGAATAGCATCATGGCAAAACAATTGATTGATATTAGATCGAGGTATTTGCTTGCACTTGTTTTAATAGAACCATTTTAGTGAAGCTTTGGTGAAATTTTGCATAGAAACCATATTTCATTTGTTCAGGCTACACACTTATAGCTCTCACATCCTTCCAGAATGGCAGTTCTACTGTTTTCCAATTACAATATGCAACTACTGCTTAAATGAATGATTGTCTTAGCTTAAACTGTTGATCATCCTTTGAGCAGAGCAATACCTCCTGAAGCCTATTCTGTCACCTACCCTTAAACAGAGTTATCCAAGCAGATTATTTTTTGTTGATTTGCAAAATGATGTTGAATCATTTCTAAAGATCAGAAAGCTGACTTCCTCAAAACATTAACTGTTGAGAAATTGTTGTGAAATCAATTTTCTCCGCCTTATTCCCACCTGATAGAGCTCTGAGTGTATCGCATTTGAATATCCATGTTTTGTTTGTCTGCATTTTCAAACTGTGGAGAGAGTTTGTATCAAATGGAAACAATTTTGCGATTGTTCAATCCAACCTCTTAACATCACATGGCAGGAGTTTGGCTTTTCATACCCCATCAGCTTTTCTACTTTCTTTTTCATTGACAACACCCGATCCAGAATACCTGCACAATTGCATGAATCCCCACCACACTCTCAGGCAGTACATTCCAGATCCAACCAATCACTTCATAAAAAAATAATTTATCCTCCTGTTGCTATTGCCTATTTTGTCAAACATTTCAAATTGGTGGCTTTTGGTCCCTAATCAGGCTGCCAACAGAGACAAGTTCTGCCCAACCCATTTGTCCAAACCCATCATGGTATTGAATACCTCTATCAAATATCCTTACAACCAGTTCTTCTTGAAGATGAGTTCTAGCTTCTCTCACCTCCTATGGAACTGAAGTCCCCCATCCCCCAAAATATTTCGTGAACCTTTTCTGCACCATCTCTAATGTCTTCACGTCTTTACTAATTTTGTGGTGCAAATATCAACTGCTAGTCTCAATATTAACTACAATCTAATTTGAAAATCTGTCACTTCAATCACCGTTCTAACAAAATTAAGCTGTTCTCAATCTCTCCAACCAGATTAGATTACATTACCTACAGTGTGGAAACAGGCCCGTCTGCCCAACAAGTCTACACCAACCCTCCGAAGAGTAACTCATTTCCCTCTGACTAATGCACCTAACACTGTGGGGCAATTCACCTGACCTGCACATCTTTGGATTGTGGGAGGAAAACAGAGCATGCGAAGGAAACCCACACAGACACGGGGAGAATGTACACACTCCACGCAGACAGTCACCCGAGGCTGGGATCAAATCTGGGTCCCTGGCGCTGTGAGGCAACAAATTCTTCCACATGGAAGGACAAGGGCAGTAGGTGTGTTGTACCACCATTACCTGTAACCTCCCCTACAAGCCACACATCATCCAGATTTCTTCATTGTTACTGGGTCAAAATCCTGTAACTCCCTTCCTAATGAAACTGTGACTGTATCTGGAGCCCAAGGACTTTAGCAGCTGTTCAAGAAGGTAGATTGCCAGCACCTTCTCAAGGTTAACGAAAGATGGACAATAAATGTTGATGCAGTCAGCACTGCTATGTCCTGTGAACATTTTCTTTTAAAATTCTACCTTCGTGTAACTCAGCCCTGTCATTAAAGTTTGACAAAGCAAATTTTATATTTTGATAATACCAAGGCTTTATGAGGGGTATTTTGTCCTTTTTTTAAATGAAGAGATGTAGAGACAGAGGTGACAAGTGGCCTGTTCTGAGTCAATAAACAATTTGTGAGGCTTTGGGTTTTTTTTTAAAGTGGACAACAGAAGCAGTGTGAATGGGTGGAGTCAAACTCCCACAGAATTAGGGTTTTTGTTTAGTTTTCAGTGTTTGTTAGGGTTTTGAAGCTGCCATACATATGTCTGCTATAGAAAAATGCTTCATTTTTCTCTGTCAGAATTTTCTCTTGATGTTCTTTCCTCCTGGGCTGGAGAAACATTGCATGTGAGACAATCTACTGTCATGAATCTGCCTTTGCCAAGATTGTGCTTTAGGGATTAATTTGGAACAGTTGCTGTTTAGTAGTTATATGATCTATAATTCTGTCAAGTTTTCCAACATAGTTTGAGCTAGACAAATTCTTCTTTTGTTTGTATTTTAATAGTTTTGCTTAAAGCAGAGTAGTGTAACCAATCAAATTACATCTTGAACACGGCACCTTGCACTTGCCTTTAAATAAGATAAAAATGAAGGTCCAGGCTATCTCTTTCATGTATTTGCAGAGGGTCAAGTCTGGTCCATATCAATACATACTTCCAGCCTTGGTCAGTCAAATATTCAACCTCCTGTATATGTTGAAGAAGATATTCTAGTATTTTCTGAAATATTAACACTTCTTGATGGAAATTGGGCAGCATGGTGGCTCAGTAGTTAGCAGAGCTGTCTTACAGTGCTGGAGATCCACGTTCAATTCCAGCCTTGAGTGACTGTTTGTTTGTGTAGAGTTTACACAATCTTTCGGTTTCTGTGTGGGTTTCCTCTGGGTGCTTTGGTTTCCTCGTACAATCTAATGATGTGCAGGTTAGGTGAATTATTCATGGCAAATCTAGGGTTATAGTGATTGGGTGGGAGTGTGTGTCTGGGTGGGATGCTCTTCAGAGAGTCAGTACAGACTCCATAAGCTAAATGGCCTCTTTCTTCACTGCAGGGATTGTGATTCCCATATCTTGACAGCTGCCTCTCTCAAAAGGCCACCGTTGACGATGGGATTCAACATGGGATCAACTGAGCCACCTTGGCCTTCCACAAGCTATGGCAGTGACAGTTTGACAACAAAGACCTTGGCAAGTCAACAAAGGTAGTATGCTGAGCAAAGGTCTTCAAAACTCTCATGTACACCTGTGAGGCTTGGACTGTGTCACATAGAGAAATTCAATCTGCAATGTAGAGTATAGAATGAGTGGCAGTGGAGGGGGACCTAAAAACAATTAGGAGAGCAAAGGGGGTGTGCGAAGAAACACTGGTGGGAAATGTTAGGGAGAATCGCAAGGTATTCTGTAAGTAAATTATAGAGGATAACCAGGGAACGAGTACGGGTCATTCATGACCAAGGCAGTAATCTGTGCATCTAGCCAGAGGACATTGGTACTTCATTTCTCTCTTCACTCAGGAGGAGAAGGATATAGATACAGAATTTTGGGGGCAGGGCTGGGATGTTCTTAAACAATCTGATATAGGGAGTGAGGAAATATTGGAGGTTTTGGCATGTTTACGAGAGTGCTTTATCCCTAGGGCCAGAGTTATATCCCAGGCTGCTGGGGGAGGCAAGAGAGGAAAGTACCAGACTCAAACGTCTAATTCCTCTCTGGCACAAGTGTCAAGAACGGGAAGATAGCTTTTCAAGGAGGATGGTAGGGATAAACCAGGGAATTACCGGCCAGTGAGTCTGACATCAGTAGTAGGGAAACTACTGAAGGAGAGAATTAAATTCCACTTGGACAGACAAGGTTTGACCAGGAATAGTCAGCATGGCTTTGACAGAGGGAGGTTATGTCTAATAAACTTGGTTGAATCTTTGAGAAGGTGATCGTTGTGTAGATGAGCATAGTGCATTGATGTTGTTCATATGGATTTCAGTAAAGCCTTTGACACTGATTTTTTTTTAAAATGTAAAAGTATATGGTAACTTGGCAAGATGGATCCAAAATTGGTTTAGTGATAGGAGACAGAGGACGGTTGTAGAAAACTATTTATGTGACTACAGGCTGCTGTTCAGTTGTTTACCATAGTAATCAGGGCTGGGTCCCTTCTTGTTGGTAATATAAACAAACATTATAATCTTCATGTCAAACTTATTATCATAAGTTTGACATGAAGATTGGCCAAATGGTTGACAGAGTGGAAAGTCTTCAATTATAGAAAGGGATGGACCTAGCTGGTCAGATGGCAGATCAGTAGTAGATTGAAATAAACCCTGAAAAGTGTGAAGCATTGCACTTTTGAATACAACATTAGGCAAGTGAGTTTTCAATAAATCGGGGGACACCAGGAAGCTCAGAGGAACAGATAGATCTTGTGGTGTTGTCTACAAAGCCCTGAAGACTCATAGGGTAAATCAGAATTCATTCAGATATTTACCTTCATCAGTCACGGCACAGATTAGAAGAGCAAGGAGATTGTGAGTCTGTACATGACTTTGGTTAGGCCATAGTACTGTAAGCAGTTCTCTGCACTGCACTGTACTCTGGGAATGATGAGGTTGCACTGGCAGTGGTGAGAGGAGAATCCTCAGGACGTGGCTGAGGATGGAAGACATCAGCTATGCAGAGAGGCTGGATAAGCTCAGGTGGTTTTCTTCAGAATGGAGAAGGCTGACAGGGGACCTGATCGAGGTGTATAGGATAATGAGGGGTGTAGATAAGGTGGTTATGAAGTAACTGTTCCCTTTAGTTGAAAGGGCAAAAACTAGGGGGCATAATTTTAAGGTGAAGGACAGGAGGTTGAAAGGGGATTTGGGGAAAACCTTTTTAACTCAGAGGGTGGTGGGAATCTGGAATGCACTGCCTGGGAAGGCAGCAGAGGTAGGAAACATCACGATCTTGAAAGGTTACATGGATGACCTCTTGAAATGTCATAGCATTCAGACCAAGTGGGTCAACTGATGAAATGTAGGAATAGTGTACATAGGTTGACATAGACTTAATGGGCTGAAGGGCCTCTTTTGTGTTGTCAGACTGTGTGATTCTGTTACTCTGTCTCTCTACTGCATCCTCTCGATTGAACCGCTAGTGTCCCTCTTGCAGTCAACCCCACAAGCATTCAGGCAAAACTCCTGTAAAATCACCTTCGATATGCTGAACCTTGTATCTAGGTAGCCATAAATTATCTCCCCTTAATTTTTTTCAGACTCAAATGTTGAATCTTTAGGGGGAGAAGACAAAGAAACTCTATAAAGACACTCTGGAGCTCTCCTTGAAGCATTGACAATAATAATTAGGAGGAGCCTGTTCATGATTGGTCAGAATGTTGACAGCATCTATTTGTGTGGCCTTTATCAATGCTAGCTAGGCCAACATTTATTGCTCATTGCTAACTAACGTTGAAAAGGTAATGGTAGTCTGTCTTTAATAGCTGCCACATTCTTTGGTATTAAATCACTCTGCCTCCCTTCAGGGGAAGGACAATATAGGTCCTGAATTTGGGGAGCAAGACTGTGAGGTTCTTGAACAGATTCACATGGGGAGTGAGGAGATATTGGAGTTTTTGGCAGACTTACAATTACGCATATCTCCAGGTCCAGATGAGTTGTATCCCAGGTTGTGTGGGAAGTGAGGGAGGAAATTACGAGACACAAATGTTTAATTCCACTCTGGGTACACCCCACAATGCTATTAATTCCCATGTTTTTGCCTCAATAGCACTGAAGAAATTGTGATATATTTCTAAGTCTGGATGGTATGTGGTCTTGGAGGGAGGTTGCAGAGAATGGCGGTCCAATGCATCTGCTGCTCTTGTCATTCATTCTGAACAAAGGTTTGCCTGACTCAAAACATTAACTCTGTTTTTCTCTTTCAAGATGCAGCCAGACCGGCTGTGTTTCTCCAGCATTTTCTGTTTTGATAAGTTAGCCACCTTTGAGTCACACCACCTTAATGATGAGACAGAGTAGTGGCTAAGAAAGAATGAACAGGAAGCAAATTCTGCTGTAGGGATCCCATTGTCCATCTTGCCCCACAAGCTCAAACATCTAAGCATCAAAAATCAGTCATGTGAAGAGCCAAGGCAGAAACTCATAACCTTGAGTAGACTTTGAATTGACAATTCAAGCTCCTTGAATTAATGGCCACCAGCCAACACAAGTGCGACACCCAGAACTGAATGGAATATTATTGATTCCACCCAATTCCTGATCATAACTGAAGGTTGCAAGCAAGATCAATGCTCCTTGTTGTGATTCTCCAGAATGTGCGATTGAGCTATGAGCTCACAAGCAATTCATTCACACTGATCCATAAAACTGTACTTCGATTTTAACATTGTATTAAAGGCTGGGTGAAAGAACAAAGTGCTTTATTGTTCTAAACCAGGGGATCAAAGCTCTAGTTTTATATCCCTACAGCTTGCTGAAGGGAAAAAATGACTCAGATTCCTAACATAAACCTGGTTGCTGGGAACAGCATGGGTAGATGTGTGCATACATAATGACTAGTGAAACTGTTGACCCAATCGTTCTTGGTTCAGTTAAATATGCACATGAGGCTAATAAATACGGAAAGCAGTTTTCTACTAATTGAGCTGCAGGAAGGCATATTCTTTCTTGTAAAAATATTTTTCAAAGAGTATGATCAGACCAGCAACCTGAACATTTCATGAGTCGATGCACACAGCATGTCTTCTCCAACTCACTCAGTGGTGGCTGAAGTTCGTAAGCCCCCATTATGCCAGCCATTAGGCTTGAGGGGTCACACAATCTCCTGACCCTTTTGCTGTTTACCACTTAATGCATTCAGTTGAGCTTAATTCTAGTCATAAAGGTATCTTCAGAAGGGGTCGTAATCTTTGGCCCAGATTTTAGTACCAATGGCCTGTTGCTGTGTTATGCTCGCACCATTTTCTATTAGACTAATCAGCTTAAAAAAAAATGAACAGTATCTTCATGAATTCACACTGCCTTACAGGTAATGAAGTGATTTTTGAAGCACAGTTAATATTGCATTTTCTTTAAATTCACTCATAGCGTATGGGCATTGCTAGCTGGCCAGCATTTCTTCTCCATGCCTAACTGTTCTTGAGCTGAGTGGCTTGCTAGGCCATTTCAGAGGACAGTTAAAAGTCAACCACATTGCTGTGGGTTTGGAGTCACATATAGGCCTGGTGAGGATGGCAGATGCTGATTTCCTTCCCTTCCCTTTGTTGGGTATTACTGCAGGATGTTATACAATGAACTTGTACATTCACCTGGAAGGGTGGGTAGGAACTCTTATTCAAATGATAAAACCACAATTCTCCCAGAATGCTAACCTAGTTTTTGAAGAATGTGAACTCAGGATCTGCTAGCTATTGGCAAGTGTGCACTTCACTGAGCCATTTTTAGCACAGGACAAATAATACAAAGATTATTTTTCCTGCCTCTCATTCTAATACTGCAGGTCTTCCACTTTACTGCAATGATAATAGAGATAAGGAAGTTTCAGTTAATAATGCACCACATTAATTGCTGGCATTTATAACTTTCTATTTGCTCCAATGTTATCAAAACATTATCAGCAAAATTATAAAAATCAAAATTGCAGCAGAGTGGTTGATCATTAAATAAGGAGATTGAAACTCAGAAATGTTTCTTGATAAGGATTTTGATACCAATGCTTTTTATACTTTTGACTATTAATCATTTTCTTAGTGGATACTTGAAACATGCTCAACTACTTCTGTCGAGTCCTATCCTCCCTTTCACTATGAAGCACTGTAGCATCACAAGGGTGTGCCTTACTTTAACCAATTCATAATAGGAGTTGCTACGAGGGGGGCAGGGTAAAAATCCAAATTAAGATTTGTTCCTTGTCTAACAGTTTGTCACTCAAACATGTCATCACTATCGCAGTGATCACTGCAACAATACTAAGTAATGCTAAGCAGCTATCACTTGATGCACATGCTTCAGTTCATCAGCTCTGTAAAAATATTCGTCTGTTCTGAGCTCAACTTCTTGGGGTGGGAGAGGAAAAGTTGTGTATCAACACATACATCAGGAGCTTGCATTCCTACTCCTGTGGTGACTGTTCAAAGTGAGCAGATGAAGATCAAAGGCAGTTAGGACTCAGTCACAAGGCCTTGTGACTATGCCGAATTGCTGCAAATATTATTTCCAATTAAATAACCATTCACTGCCTTCTAGAATGCCTCAGTTGAACCTACCTCCAGCAGACTACAAGTTAGTATATTCCAAACTGAAAGGTTTTTCAATAACTAACTCACAGATCGGCAGACAAACAATGTAAATGACCATTAATGATGTTTCTCCTGCTGGTTACCCACTAGTGATAGCTCAGTGGTTAGCGCTGCTGCCTCACAGTACTGGGGACCTGGGTTCGATTCCCGCCTCAGGCGAATGTCTGTGTGGAGTTTGCACATTCTCCCCGTGTCTGCATGGGTTTCCTCCCACAATCCAAAGATGTGCTGGCCAGGTGAATTGGCCATGCTAAATTGTCCATAGTGTTAGTATAGGATAAATGCAGAGAAATGGGTCAGTGTGGACTTGTTGGGTCGAAGGGTCCGATTCCATAGAGTAGGGAATATAATCTAGTTACTGTGGAATGCAGCCATGAAACTATTAATCTCCCAATCCCAAGTCATTCATTAGGCCAGGCTCTACTTCCCGTCTGGTAACATAAAGTTAGGGAAAGTTATTGTTATTCCTGTGTTCACTAATCTACATTCACTCTTGATCAGATAGCACCTTGACATTATTCCCTGAAATCTCATCCCTTGTGTTCAAATCTCTTTGTGATCTCACCCTTCCTCACTTTCTCAAGTCGTATAACTCTCCAACACCGGTACGTTCCTAAATCAGTGGCCAGTTTTCTATCAATCACTGCAAAGATATCACTCAGTCAATTGGTCCAAATTAAATCCAGTTGTAGACACTCTGAGTTCTGGAATTTCTTTCCAAAGACTGTCGACCTCTCTCTTATTGAATTATTTGCTACGTTTTCAACCACACAAGGTATCACCTGCCTCCTTATGTGGCATTTTGTTTGAAAAAAATTCATGTAGGGACCTACGCTAGAGGTGCAACCTAAGTGCAAGTTGTCATTGATTGTCATTTGCATTACATTGGAATTGAGAGTGGCGAATGTTGTGCCCCTGTTCAAAACAGGGAATAGGGATAACCCCAGGAATAACAGGCCCGTTAGTCTTACTTCGGTGGTAGGCAAAGTAATGGAAAGGGTACTGAGGGATAGGATTTATGAGTATCTGGAAAGACACTGCTTGATTAGGGACAGCCAGCACGGATTTGTGAAGGGTAGGTCTTGCCTTACAAGTCTTATTGAATTCTTTGAGGAGGTGACCAAGCATGTGGATGAGGGTAGAGCAGTGGATGTAGTGTACATGGATATTAGTAAGGCATTTGATAAGGTTCCCCATGGTAGGCTTATGCGGAAAGTCAGGAGGCATGGGATAGAGGGAAATTTGGCCAGTTGGATAGAAAACTGGCTAACCGGTCGAAGTTAGAGAGTGGTGGTAGATGGTAAATATTCAGCCTGGAGCCCAGTTACAAGTGGAGTTCCGCAGGGATCCGTTCTGGGTCCTCTGCTGTTTGTAATTTTTATTAATGACTTGGAAGAGGGAGTCAAAGGGTGGGTCAGTAAATTTGCAGATGATACGAAGATTGATGGAGTTGTGGATAGTGAGGAGGGCTGTTGTCGGCTGCAAAGAGACTTAGATATGATGCAGAGCTGGGCTGAGGAGTGGCAGATGGAGTTCAACCCTGTCAAGTGTGAGGTTGTCCATTTTGGAAGGACAAATAAGAATGCGGAATACAGGGTTAACGGTAGGGTTCTTAGTAAGGTGGAGGAGCAGAGGGATCTTGGGGTCTATGTTCATAGATCTTTGAAAGTTGCCACTCAGGTGGATAGAGCTTGTAAGAAAGCCTATGGTGTATTAGCGTTCATTAGCAGAGGGATTGAATTCAAGAGTCATAAAGTGATGTTGCAGCTGTACAGGACCTTGGTTAGGCCACATTTGGAGTACTGCGTGCAGTTCTGGTCGCCTCACTTTAGGAAAGATGTGGAAGCTTTAGAGAGGGTGCAGAGAAGATTTACCAGGATGTTGCCTGGAATGGAGAATAGGTCGTACGAGGATAGGTTGAGCGTGCTAGGTTTTTTCTCATTGGAACGGTGAAGGATGAGGGGTGACTTGATAGAGGTTTATAAGATGATCAGAGGAATAGATAGAGTAGACAGTCAGAAACTTTTTCCCCGGGTACAACAGAGTGTTACAAGAGGACATAAATTTAAGGTGAAGGGTGGAAGGTATGGGGGGTAGGTTCTTTATCCAGAGAGTGGTGGGGGCATGGAATGCGCTGCTTGTGGGAGTGGCAGAGTCAGAATCATTGGTGACCTTTAAGCGGCAATTGGATAGGTACATGGATGGGTGCTTAAGCCAGGACAAATGTTCAGCACAACGTCGTGAGCCGAAAGGCCTGTTCTATGCTGTATTGTTCTATGTTCTATGAAGCTAATCAATGTTATACGTTTCCGGCAGGAAATGGAAGTGGCTGCAATACAATCAGTTACTGCTCTCATCCATAAGAAACTCCTTTACTTTGGTGGCAAATTCCCATGAGTTGGGTGAATTGATGCCAGTATGAACCACTGTGCCTGCAGCTGGTTAACAGTAACAGAGAAAAGCTGAGCAGCAGCAGGAAAGGTCTCTGGTTATTACAGTGATAGCAGGAAGATGTAGCCCATCTGTTGAGCCAGCAGGATTTAATTGTATTACCACAGAAAGAGCTACAGAAAACAGGACATTTGCATTTCCTACGGCACAACAAAATAGCCTTAAATAACTTCAGAAAAAAAGTACTCAGTACTAATTAAAGCAAATGTGCCACTGCCGGTCCCTATTAATCCATAGACCAATACGATATAACGAACATGCAATTGAAAAGGCCTGAGACCAATACTTAGCAAATGCTATTTTTTTAAAATGTGGTTCCTATACCAGCTCTTATTTTTGCTTTGACCTATAAACACATAGATCCAAAAATCAACAAGTTCAGATTATTTAGTAGTTGAAAATATAGGAAATAATTCAATAACAGAGAGGTTGACAGTCAAAGAGGTATCGAGAAGAAATTTCAGAACTTAGAGTCTCTGCAACTGGATTTAATTTGGACTAATTAACTGAGCAATAACTTTGCAGTGATTAATAGAAAAGGGTTTCAGGAGCATACCGGTGTTGGAGAGTTATGGGGCTAAAGGAAGTGAGGAAGGGTGAGATCATGGAGAGTTTTGACACCAGCCAACATCAGTTCTGAAGAAGGGTCACTGAACTTGAAATATTAACTCTGTTTTTTCTCTCCACAGATGCTGCCTGATCTGTTGAGTTTCCGCAGCAATTTCTGCTTTTGTTTGAGCCAAGATCAATGATCGGGAATAGAACAAACATAGGGCCATTTCCAAAAGAAAGAGATGATCCATCAGTCTATTGTTTCTCAAATCAACAATATTAATTTCATCTGAAGATTACAACAGCTTTGAAAGTAGGTACAGTAGGGACAGCAAAAGATAAAAATGCAGGCTGCCTTCAAAATGAAAGAATGAACAATCAGAGAGAATTTCCCTTCTCAATTTTTCTCATCTTTACCTCAAAACTACTGATATTCACATCTCTGTTGCTTGTACAGATATTACAACAGCTACACTGAATTAGCAACAGCCTGCTTAGCTCGGTCATGGGGATTAATTTATTCTGCATTTTGCTGGTACAGAAACCAAATGAGTCATATGTTTTTTTTTTATTGTAGGAAATTCAGGCAGGAGCTGTTTGCACTAATTTTCCACACGCAAGAATTGCGTCTGAAACCCAAATTCCATTCCTGATCTTGTGGTTCTTCCATCAATATTGCAACTGAATCCCAAACATCCTCATCCCCAGTGATTCCTGGGACAGTCTTAGACTAAGAGCTACAAGTACAGCAAAATCACCAATCAATTCAATAAAACGTTCAAGACAATCATCTGTATTTAGAGATTGGTTAGAAATGCAGAATGGAAAGCTGATGGAATTCCCAATTAAGGCCTGAGCCACCACTAAATTCCATGAGGTTCAAAGTAATTGGTGTTAATTGGCCCATCAATTAGCCTCACTGATCTCCCACTCCAAACATCCAATTTAATCCTCGGAGGGCTTCCCGACACCAGGAGGCTGCTCGGCAACCTCTCTCATGATTGAGTTGACCTGAATGCTATGTTTCACTCTGCTCATAGAACCTGACCCCTCACAAATGAATAGTCAAGGGATAGGACTTAGATAAGGAATGGGAGAGGGATAACTGTGCTAGCATGGGAAATTGCTGAGACTAGTGTACAAGGGCAGAAAGAAAAGCCTTCTCTGAAGGTGTGCTGGCTGCAGTACGACAGAGAGAAATGAAAACAGAAGATTGATTGATGAAGATGCACATTACAAAAGAGACACTGGAGTGATGTGATCTAGCCAACTCTATTGATTGTCATAATGACAGTAAGAAGGATAAGACAGATGAGCACACTATGTTCACAGTCACAAACTGCTGATGTTGATCAAGGTCACTTTGGTACTCCATGTAGATCAAGAACCTATGAGAAGGATTCAAACATGAGTCAACAAGACATGTGAGAGTGTAAATGGGTGATGATGACCAATTCTATAACTGTAGACAGGAGAAAGAGATTCAAGTAGATTCGTAATTCAAGAGGATGGAGGGAAGGGAGCAAAGAAGACTCAATAGGCATTTATGGAGGATGAAGCCAATTCACTTTCTCCTCCCTTATATATTATTGAGGTTTATAAAATTATGAGAGGCTTGGATAAAAGTGAATGACAAGAGTCTTTTCCCTGGGGTAGGGGGAGTTCAAAACTAGTGGGCATATTTTTTAAATGAGAGGAAACATATTTAAAAAGGATATGACGGGCAACTCTTTTACAGAGAGTGGTTAGTATGTGGAATGAACTGCCAGACAAAATGGTGGATGCTGGTACAGTTACAATGTTTAAAAGACATTTGGTAAAGTTCATGGATAGGAAAGGTTTGGAGGGATATGGGCTAAATGCAGGAAGTATACTAGCTTAGTTTGGGAACATAATTGGTGTGGAATGGTTGGACCAGAGGATCTGTTTCTGTGCTGTATGCCTCTATGACTCTATAAACAGATGGCTTAGGGTAATTTGATAACCTTACTGATAGTTAAAAGATTGTACAGAAGGGCAAAGAGGGCTGCCCATATTCTGCTCTCCACGGAAAACGATCACTGCACACATCTTTTCTCAGTCTGATTAATTCCAGGGAGTCAGTGCTGGTAATCTCTGAATCACCAATTTACACTATAGGGATGTGTTCTTCAGTTTTGAATTTAACAGGTAACTGTAGAAAGGATGTGATTAAATTGGGTTCAGAAAAGATTTAACAGGATTTTGCTGGGACTGGAGCAATTGAGTTAAACAGAAAGGTTGGGTAGTTTGGAGCGTGGAAGGCTGAGAGTGACCTCATAGAGGTTTATAAAATCATGAGGGGCATAGATAAGGTGTATAGCAAAAGTCTTTTCCTTAGGCAGTGGGAGTTCAGGTACAGTTGAAACATTTAAAAGATATTCAGATAGGGAAATGAAAAGGAAAGGTTGAGACAGATATGGACCAAAGGTAGGCAAATGGGACTAGTTTAGTTTGGGAAACTTGGTCAGCGTGGACAAGTTGGACCAAAGAGACTGTTTCTATAGAATCTATGGCCACCCAATTGTTGCTTTTTTAACTCCCATCTGCTCAGCCATAAAACAAACAAAAGGTTTCCATTCTCTCATTGAAATTGTCAAATACAGAGATCTGAGGTGAAGGTACATAGTTCCTTGATAGTAGTGTCAGACGTGGACAGGTTAGTGAAGAAGACCTTCATCAGTCACAGCACTGAATACAAGAGCTGGTCCATCATGTTACAATTGGTAACATGTTAAGGCCATATGGCACAATAGTAAGGCCATATTTGGAGTACTGCATACAGTCTAATTGCCCTGGCACAGGAAGGATGGTGTTAAACTGGAAAGGGTGCAAAAAGGAATTACAATGATTTATGAAGTTTGGAAGAGTTGCGCTATAAGGAGATGCTGGTTAGGCTGGGATTTTTTTCCCCTGGACTGTCGGAGGCTGTAGGGTGACCTTAAGAGGTTTATAAAATCACGAGTGGTATACACATAAAATGAATAGTCCAGGGTAGGGGAATCTAAAACTAAAGGGCATAGACTTAAGATGAGAGGAGAAAGATTTAAAAATGACTTGCGCATAACAAAGCATAAATCTTTGGTTGACCCAAATGGCCTGTTTCTGCCAGATGTTTTACTAACATCACTGTGTCAGCTAGTGGGGTGGGTTTTGGGCAGAACTTAGTGCAGGATGCAGAGCAAATGATCCACATCACAGCAAACAGAATAGATTTCAGCAGTGCACTTCAGCAAACAGCCTGGAATCTAATTTTAACAGAAAGACTCTCCATGCAAACTATAAAGAACAGAGCTCTCATGACTTCAACTACAGACTCCTGATAAAGCACAAATTCCAGAGAATTAGTCTGGAGGATAATAGTGTACTTTATCAGTAAAATTCCATCACAGACATTTAGAACAGTACGATCTCACTGTGAGATTATTATTTCACTGGAGGCGTCAGAGGAGGTTCACTCGGGTAATTCTCGGAATGGGGGGGGGTAATTATCTTAATAACTAAGGTTAAACAGCATGTGACTCTCCTCACTAAAGTTTAGAAGAATGAGAGGTGACTTAATTGAAACAGATAGAATTCTTAAGGGACTTGACAAGGAAAATCCTATTTCCCCTCATGGGAGAGTCTAGGAGCAGAGAGCATAGTTTTAGAATAAAGGGATGCCAGTTTAACACTGAGATAAGAAGGAAGTTCTTCTCTCAGAGGGTTTTATGTCTTTTGGATTCCTTGCCACAGAGAGCTTGATCAGTAGGGGAATCGAGGGTTATGGAGAATACCAAGGTCAGTGGATATGAGGAATGTTAGATCATATGAGGAGTTGAATGGCGTAGTCCTGTTTCTATTTCTTATGGATTATGGTTATCTTCATTCTGGCTGTTCTCGACCTGCTGCTCTAGTAGGTTTCCTAAAGCTATGTTATTTAGGGTGAAAAAGCATGTGAGACAGCATCCTGAATGTTTTATAGACCGAGACGATACATGTTAGTGAGTACACCTTCAGCTACTACTAACATTAATGAGTATCATTTCTTTGCAGCCCATACAACATAATTGCCTCATATCTGAATTCATTGAAATAATTCAAACCATTTTGTGATGGACAATCAGTATAATTTCATTGCTGACGTGGGTTTGGTTAGATGCAGGAAAAAATATGACTGAGCATTTCCGCTGCTGTTTACATAACAATTAATTATTCAATAATGTCACATGATGCAAAGCTGGGAAACCTTTTTAAACTTCCAATCCCCCTATAAAATTGCCTTAATTACTTTGTCGAACGGGCGTATTGAAACTTCTCTACTGAATTTATGATCTTTGATATTCATGAACTTCTCAGGTTTTCATGAATGTATCATATCTGAGATATTTAATGGAAACAGTGTTCTGTTTCTCTGCCTTCCCTCAGAATGACTTGTTCTCTCTCCTCGGTGTCTCTGACACACATGACTACACAACTTCCTTTTTCCTATAATTATTTTAATCAATCTGTTTGGACTTATTATCTCACACCTCGAGGGCAGGTGGGACTTGATCCTGGACCTTCTAACCCCATAGCTCCCATTGCGGTCCATGCCCATTCTGATCACCACACGCTCCTTAATGCTATAATTATTCCGATCCTTTGGGGTCAGCCGGGTTTCTGGTATCCATACTACACCAAAGGCTGGAAGTTTCTGTAGAATTTCATGAAGTGTTCTCCGCATCTACACAGCTCTGAAAGAAGTTGAGAAAATTTGAAAGCAAATATATGAGGAGAACTTTGAAGATCCAATGAAAATGATTGATTGGAGAAGAAGTTAAAACATTGAACAACTTTTTGCAACAAATTGCCGAATATTCCATCAGAGATTACTTAATGTCAAGCATCAAGAATTGAATGGACAGAAAACACAAACATGTGAATTCAGAGCAAGAGCAGGCCATTCAGCCCCTTGACCTGTCTCTGCCAGTCAATATGATCATGGCTGATCTGATTCCTCCACATTCTGGCCGATCTCTGATCACCTTACACACCCTTGTTGATCAAGAATCTACTTCAAAAATATTCCAGGGGTCTGCTTCCACCACCTTTGAGAAAAAGAGTTCCAAAGACTCATTGTGAGAGAAACAATTAACGTCTATCAAGCCATAGAAAGTCAGCAGGGAATCTACTTTGTGAGAGAGATAAATGTATTTACCATCTCAGTTGAAGTGAAGTGTTAAGACCAGTTGATAAAAATTAAAAACTTAAATGATACTATTTTACTCTTAATGGATAGATAATTTCAAATCCAGGTAGGATTAATGTAGGCCAATTAAGGATTAGTTGTTGCTGTCTTGACACAGAAAGCCTGTGGCCTGAAACCTTGTTATTCATGTTGGAATCTTGTAAGAGTTAAAAGGAACAGTGGAAGAGCATTTCTTAATGGGACCAGTGAGTCCCTATACTCAAGTACATCTTGGATGCCACTGACCTTATAAAGCCAGAGATTCCAGCACTGGGGAATAGTGGCCCAATAAGTGCCCATACCCAAAGGACAGCACCAAATGTGTCTAACATGGCCAGATTTGCTCACTTTGAATCATCTCAACCTGCAACATCTCGTCTCCCTCAGTTTGGTATCATCCATCTCTTGCATTGAGTCTTGCCTGGAATGGGGATGCAGGAGCACTGAGTATATGGAATCGCTAACATCTGCTTCCAGTCACTGATCCTGACCTTCACAAAACCCTGGGAAACAATTGGGACCACGAGAAATGAATAAGCTAATCCCACGAGTTATGTTAACTAGCAGTTGATGATTTAACAAGTTAATCAGTGATTAATCATAGAATAAAAGAGTCCAGAACAATCTATTTACGCCCATGTCAGCTCTTTCAAAGCACTGTCATTTTTTTAAGTTTATTTGTGGGATGGTGATAGTGTTTATTGCCCATCCTTAACTGTCCAAAAGGTAGATAAGAGTCACCCACATTGCACTGAGTCTGGTGTCACATGGATGTAAGGTTAGCAGATCTGCTGCCCTGATGAACATGAGTCAACCAGATGTTTTTTTTTACCAACCATGAACAGTAGTTATATGAATACCATTAGGCTAACATCTCTATTCTAAAATTTTGTTTCTACTCTACCATGGTGGGTTTCAAACCCAAGTCCATTTGGGTTATGACTTTCATGAAGTTACCTGTCAACCTCCCCTTTAACCCCTCCAGCCTACTCTTTCTGCATAGTATTGCATTTCTATTCATTTTAAATTTTTGAAAGTTATTGTGGTGAATGGAACCAGGTGGAACGCATTGACTATGAGATCCTTGATTGAGGTTGTTAACCTGATCAAAGTTTGTGAGAAGATTTGTAACTCGGGTGCTCGTTGCTGTGGTTCTGTTCGCCGAGCTGGAAGTTTTTGTTGCAAACGTTTCATCCCCTGTCTAGGTGACATCCTCAGTGCTTGGGAGCCTCCTGTGAAGCGCTTCTGTGGTGTTTCCTCCGGCATTTATAGTGGCCTGTCCCTGCCGCTTCCGGTTGTCAGTTTCAGCTGTCCGCTGTAGTGGCTGGTATATTGGTTGTTAACCTGAGCCAATCAGGGTCCCCTGAGCCTCAGTTAGGAACAGGAGATTCAGAATGTCATCTTTTCAGGGATTGACTCTGACTGGCTAGCCACAGCCAGTGTACTGTGCATATGTAAATAAAGGGTAACTTGTCAGCACAGAGGCTATGGCGAATCTCCACTTTTCAGGAGCTGGCAATCCAAAGCCTCCGTGCTGACAAGTTACCCTTCATTTATGTGTGCACAGTACACTTCTGAATCCCCTGTTTATATCTAAGGCCCAGGATTTCGTGACCCAGGTTAACAACCCCGATCAAGAATCTCAGTCAATGAGATCCACCTGTTTCTAATCACACAATTACTAAGACCTCTTCTACTATCCTTTCAAAAATCACACAACACTGCATTCCAGATAACAACAAATCATGTATTTCAGGAAAACACGCTAATGCTTCAAATAACAGGATGCTCTGTTTGCCCATTCAATGAGATTCAACAGTTACGTCAGAATTTTTTTTTCCCTGACTCTTCAAACAGCACTGATTTTCAAATACTGCAAGGCTCAACACCCTCAATCTCAAATCCCTCAGGATTAATACAGCCCAAATTAAACGTCAAGCATGATTTAGGTTTATACGAGCATCAAAGATCATTAGGGATTAGGAGTTTAACACATAGTCAAACCAATTTAAGCTTCAAATAACCATTAAGAAATAAGGAAAGACATTAGTATTGGCACTGATATGTGGAAAATGCAACATATTTGGCAATTTCATTACCTACCTGAAGAAGGGATCTTTGAAAGCTGGTGGCCTGCAACTTATAATCAACATTCCTCATAAAACTATTGAATAAATTACCTATCATGAATGGAATACAGGATATAGTTCCTTTAATCTTTGAAACAAAGAAAAGCACTATAATATAATATCCACGAAGTGCATAACCAATATTCCCAAAGGACAACTGTAGTTCATCATCTTGATGCTGTGGGTTGTTTACTCATAAACCACTGCTCATAACTTACCCAGGCTACGTTTCAGTTGAGTTAATTTAAGCAGTGCACGTGAGATAAATCATTCCCTTGCTTTATTACACTGGAAGGGAAATTCAACAACAGATGGGCATTTTTGAAAAATCATTGTTATTGTTTTTCTAGCAGTCAACTCTATTTAATCAGAATCTCCATTTTCTTGCCTCACCAACTGATTTTCTGTTCCACCTAGGAATATCACAAATGCACAGAAGTTGCACAATGAGTCATTTTTGCTGTGCAGTTTCGTAAACAAGCATATCCTATCATTAGAAATGTTTATCTGTTCATTGCTCACATTTTAGATGACTCTGAAGAGCATAAAGACATGAACAGGAGACCCTCACCCTGGTTTTCAGCAGCAATTTGCTTATATAATTTACAGCACACAATGAAATTTGAAAAACATAAGGTAGCATATTCCGACAAAAAATATCACACAGCTAATAAAATGAATATAGATTGAGGTGATAAGTTTTAAGAGGCATCTTAAAGGGGAAGTTGGAGAGGTGGAGAGGCAAAGATATCTATACAAAAGGAATTAGGAAGCTAAGGGAGCAGATAGCTGACAGCACTGTCATCAATCTTAGAGAAAGGGAATAAGCGATGCACACCAGTTGGAGAATATAATTCTTCAAGAGCTGAAAATGTGTTGCTGGAAAAGCGCAGCAGGTCAGGCAGCATCCAGGGAAAAGGAGAATCGATGTTTCGGGCATAAGCCCTTCTTCAGGAATGAGGAAAGTTTGTCCAGCAGGCTAAGATAAAAGGTAGGGAGGGGGGACTTGGGGGAGGGGCGTCGGAAATGTGATAGGTGGAAAGAGGTCAAGGTGAGGGTGATAGGTCAGACTGGGGTGGGGGCGGAGAGGTCGGGAAGAAGATTGCAGGTTAGGAAGGCGGTGCTGAATTCGATGGATTAGACTGAGACAAGGTGGGGGGAGGGGAAATGTGGAAACTGGTGAAATCCGAGTTCATCCCTTGTGGTTGGAGGGTTCCTAGGCGGAAGATGAGGCGCTCTTCCTCCAACCGTTGTTTTGTTGTGGTCTGGCGATGGAGGAGTCCAAAGACCTGCATATCCTTGGTGGAGTGGGAGGGGGAATTGAAATGTTGAGCTACAGGGTGGTTGGGTTGGTTGGTTGGTCCGGGTGTCCCAGAGGTGTTCTCTAAAACGCTCAGCAAGTAGCCGGCCTGTCTCCCCAATATAGAGGAGGCCACATCGGGTGCAGAGGATGCAATAGATGATGTGTGTGGAGGTGCAGGTGAATCTGTGGCGGATATGGAAGTTTCCTTTGGGGCCTTGGAGGGAGGTGAGGGGGGAGGTGTGGGCGCAAGTCTTGCACCTCCTGCGGTTGCAGGGGAAGGTGCCAGGAGTGGAGGTTGGGTTGGTGGGGGGTGTGGACCTGACGAGGGAGTCACGGAGGGAGTGGTCTTTACGGAATGCTAATAGGGGAGGGGAGGGAAATATATCCCTGGTGGTGGGGTCCGTTTGGAGGTGGCGGAAATGACGGCGGATGATGCGCTGAACATGGAGATTGGTGGGGTGGTAGGTGAGGACCAGTGGGGTTCTGTCCTGGTGGCGGTTGGAGGGGCGGGGCTCAAGGGCGGGGGAGCGGGAAGTGGAAGAGATGCGGTGGAGGGCATCGTCGACCACGTTGGGGGGGAAATTGCGGTCCTTGAAGAAGGAGGCCATCTGGGTTGTGCGTTTTTGGAACTGGTCCTCCTGGGAGCAGATGCGGCGGAGTCGAAGGAATTGGGAGAATGGGATGGCGTTTTTACAGGGGGCAGGATGGGAGCAACACATTTTCAGCTCTGATCTCCAGCATCTGCAGACCTCACTTTCTCCTCAATAATTCTTCAAGAGTTGTGCAACTGGGAATTATGGAGATAGGAAAGGGGACCTTTGAATATAGGAACACAGGAGCAAGAATGGTCTATTCAGCCCATGACTCTTTAATGCGATCGTGGCTGACTGAACACTTCAATATCTCTTACTCAACTTATTCCCTTATGCCACTGATAATCAGGACTTTCACAGAATTCTTTAGTGGAGAATTGCCAAAGTTCACAAACCTTTTGAGCAAAATAATTTCTTGTCATTGCCCCAAACAGGAGAAACATCTTACCTGCATTCCACTCTGTTCATTTCTTTAAGTATTTTGAAGATTGCTATGAGATTGCCTCTCATTCTTTGAAACTTTAGAGAATGTAGGCCCGGTTGTACCTATAGAAGCTTTCAGTCAGTCAGTTTTTATATTATCACCAGATTGCATTCATAATCTATTGTCCCTTTGCTAAGCAGATTCTCCAGCCTCCTTTGTTATATTCTATAGCCTCCCAATCCTCAGAATTACCATTATTTCAATAAGTTTATGTCTTTTAATCAAGGTAACCCAGAACATCCTTTGATGGCCATAGTTGATTGACCGTTATTCGGTTTTTGAGGGATAATAACATGAGAAAGAAAATTTTACAAATAGATTATTGCTAAAATGGAAGCTAATGCAGATTGACAAGTATCATGTCGATGTATAGACAGGATTGGTGCAAGCCAAAATGCGAAGTGCTGGGTTTAGAATGAACTTAAATTTATGAAGAGTAGAAAGGAAGCCAAAAGGACAGCATTGGAATAATCACATGAACAGAACCAAGCATGTGGATTTCAGATAATGCGAGGCATTGATAAACATATGGATGAAAATGGAATAGTGTAGGTTAGATGGGCTTCAGATTGGATCCACAGGTTGGTGCAACATTGAGGGCCGAAGGGCCTGCTCTACGCTGTAACGTTCTATGCTCTCTGCCCAAAGGGAGGAGAAATGGAAGTGATTTGATTGCCCATCCCTAGTTGCTCTTTGATGGTGTTGATGGTGAACTGCCTCTGCCTATTTAGTATTGCAAGTCCACCCACAATCCTTTCTTTATCCAGTGGCATCTTTAGATACAAGTGAGTATCTTTAAAGGTTTGTTAAGGATCAATCACAATACTGTGATCTGAAGTCACATATAGTCCAGACCAGATAAGAATCACAGATTTCCTCCCCTAAAGGAGGTTGTTTTTAGGTGGGTTCAATCCTGTTTCATAATCATTAGCATCAAGATTAGTATTTTATTCCAGATTGATTAATTGTATTGATATTGCCCCATGGTGGGATTTGAATTCATGTCTCTTGCACATTAAAGCTGACTCTCTGGATTACTAATCCAGTCATATTACCATGGTTTATCACCATCCATGGAGTAGGACAGAGATGGTCCTATTTTTTTGGTGAGGATATTTTTGCATCTAACTGAATGTTGATGTTGCAACTGATTTATCATGGCCATGGAAGGGAATGGAAATCATGGCTGTACTTGTTGTCCTCCCTCAGGTTGACAGCATTCATACTCCCACTGTCATTCTCTCAGTGTCCTTACTATTAACGGTTAGTCAGCCAAGATTGCTGCAAGGCCATCTGTGGTCTCCCCCAAACAAGGTCAGCTCCTCCTCCCAGTCATACTGCAGCACTTGTGTAGAACTGTGAAGTAACACTAAAGGTGAAGGAACTAATCAGTTACACTAAAGTGAATAATTCAATTGCTCAAGTACAAATGCTATTGGTTGTTGGATCATGTTTAGATGAAATTCTGTTGATAGGTTCTTTTAGGAGTTGAGCTAATAGAACACAGTGATGCCACTGTGCTAAATGAATGGGTGCTAAATGGTTCCTCCATTTCTCATTCTTCCTTCCTTCTATTCTATCTTTTGAGTTGATCTTTTTGTTGGGGTGGTTTTAAAGGCTGGGAGTTTGCATTTAAGCCAGATTGATTGACGAGATGGCAAAGTCAAGAACTATCTTCAAACTTAGGCTTCCGTAGAACCTTGTTTATGACATATTAATATTACCTACAGCTATACATAGTAATCGGAGGGATACCAGGTTCTATTCTTAATATGGCCCTACATTGTTAAGAAGCTGCTCTCTCAACTGTATTTGTCTTCCATCTTCAACTCGTATAACTAACTCTACCTACACTGTGCTATTTATGCCCTGCGGGAAGCAACAGTATGACATCATTGTAAGGTTACACCAGGATCTTTACAACAAACCTTCTCAAATTTCTGTCTCTGATAGCCCCTCTCTGCTGTCTGATTCCAAATCCCAACCATACTGTAACTCAAGAGGAACTGCAGAAATAACCCTTTACGAACAATGCAGGCATTCCCCTCCATTTCCAACAGCTCTGACCTGCCAGTGAAGATCCACCCTTTAAAATCCAAACAGTTCAAACTAAAGCCCTCCAATAACAATCAACACAGTTCCTCCACTCAGTCGCACCAACAATGCAGACAGAAGCACCTGATATAAGTAACACTCATTGATTGGGATGGGCAGCTATCTTCAGCCAGGAAGGAGAAAGAATGGGCAGGAACTGGACAAGGGCAGATCAAAGAACATCCCAATTACCCTGCTCAAGCACATTGATTGCCCTACCTGAGGTGAAATCATGAATGACATTTCACAGGATGAGTATCACATGCTAATACAAAACCGTAGATGTTTGAAGCATCATGAGAAGTCTCTTGGTGACTTTAAATTAGATTTGCACTGTAAAGGTTTGGTTGCTACAGTCTCATCATACGATAGGTCTTCTCCTTTATTAGAAAGGGGCGACTGGTAGTGGTTTAAGTTGAGGATCACTGCTCCACAAGCAAGACTAGAGATTAAGATGAAGAATCCTTCATGGTAACCTTAGCCAGTGCATGAATTGAATCCACACTGTTGATCTCATTCTGCTTTGCAAACCAGCTGTCTAGCCAACTGAGCTAGCCGGCCCCCAAGTTAACACTGTGAACAGGAGTAAGGGAAACAAAGACTCAGGAAATAAGAGAGAACAGCCATTGCACTGCCTTCTGAACACATTATAAAGAGGAATAATTATAAAGGCTTCAACAAATTTTGTATGTTTTGAAGAATTGAATTTTCATTTCAATTTCTCAAATATTCAGTGTGCACCTGTCAGTGCTGTTTATTGAATGAAAACTCAGGGAGGCTTTTGGTTTCAGACAGTAGCAGATTCTTGCTGTTGTTTCAGTAGCACTGCAGTGATGGCAGACCTGGCACCACCTTGACTGCAAATTTTCATGAAAGTGGTTGCGCCGACCCTCTTGATTTCCTGATCTCCTATGGTGGCACAGTCTGTGACAGGCTTAGCCACATTCCACACCTCCCCAGCAGCCTCCCAGTGCAACATATGCCATTAAAGAAGAGGACCTGTGCCAGTGATGTCAACGTACTCCTTGGAATTGGCAAAGGGTTGGCAACCCCATGAGGACAGGTGGTATCCAGCTGAGCTATTGTCAATGTCGCTGCCACCTGCCCTGAGTTTGCACATGTCAAGTGGCTCACTCGCCCTCTGATATATAGAATTTAGATGGACTTACACTTTATGTACTGCATCGAAATCAGGTAATCACTCCAAATGGTTTGCTCTTCTGATTTGCTTCTATCATATGTTGCTATGGGTCCTGTGATATTTCAATAAACTCACTTTAAAAATCAATAATGAGGTGATCATCTAGTGGTATTATTGCTCGACTATTAATCCAAAGATCTGAGTTCAAATCCCACCATGGCAGGTGGTATAATTTGAATTCAATAAGTATCTGAATCTAAGAGTCTAATTTTGGTGATGAAATCATTTTTGATTGTCAGGGAAAACCTATCTTGTTCTCCAATGCCTTTTAGGGAAGGAAATCTGCCATCCTTACATGGTTTAGCCTAAATGTAGCTCCAGAAGCACAGTGATGAGCCCCGTACTAATCAAGAGATACCTATCTGTATCTCTGCCTTAAATACATTCAATGACTCCACAGCCCTCTGCATCATCGAGTCGTAATGACTCTTAACTGCCCTCTGAGCAATTACAGAGGGGCAACAAATGCTGGCCTGGTTATTGTCCTCAATATCACCTGGATAAACTTAACAAAAACTCATTTCCAGGCTTTTTGTTCAGGTATGAAAAATGTGGCACAGGGAAAGCACAGCAGGTCAGGTAGCATCCGAGGAGCCGGAGGGATGACACTTCAGGCATAAACCCTTCATCAGGAATGTGGGGGTGTGGGTAAGGAGGCTGAGAGATAAATAGGAGGGTAGGGATGGGGGTGGAGGTAGTTGGGAAGGTGATAGGTGAATGCGAGCGGGGGGTAATGAGGATAGGTCAATGGGGAGGGTAGAGTGATAAAGTGGGAAGGAAAATGGACAGTTAGGACATGTCAAGAGGACAGTGCTGAATTGGAGGGTTGGATTTGGGATGAGGTGGGGGAGGGGAGATTTGGAAGGAAGGTGGGGGAGGGGAGATTTGGAAGCAAGTGAAGTCGACGTTAATGCTGTGTGGTTGAAGGATCCTGAGGTGGAAGATGAGGCGCTCTTCCTCCAGTTGTCTGGCAGCTTGGATTTCCTTGGCAGAGTAGGAGTGGGAGTTGAAATGGTTGGCCACAGCACAGTGGGGTTTGATGCGTGTCCCAGAGATGGGCAACCATGTCCTGAAATACAAGTCCTGGACCTCCCCCACCACCAAATCCAAGCCACTCAACAACTGGATGAAGAATGCCTCATCTTCCACCTTGGGACACTCAACCACACAGCACTAACATCGACTTCACTTGCTTCCAAATCTCCCCTTCCCCCACCTCATCCCAGATCCAACCCTCCACTTCCCACCTATCCGCGCCACACTCCCCTCCGACCTACTGCCATCAGCCCCCACCTGCATCACCTATCACTTTCCCAGCTACCTTCCCACTACCCCTACTCCTATCCTCCTACTTATCTTCAGCTCCCTTCCCCCTCCACATTCCTGATGAAGGGCTTATGCCTAACACATCAACTCTACTGCTCCTCGGTTGATGCCTGACCTAATGTGCTCTTCCAGTTTTTGGCTCTGACTCTCCAGCATCTGCATTAACCTCTTTCTCCTACTTGTTCCATGACACTCCGGGTGTGAACATTCCTTACTAAAACACTTATGCATCGCTCTAAAATTTTACAATAATACAACAACATTTGCACATGTCTCTACCAATTCTTGTTCTCCCTCATGTATTTATCCAGCTTCTGTTTAAAGGCATCTATGGTATTCACCAATCCTGCCTGGCAATAGCAAGTCTCAAATTTTAACCACTCTCAGAAGTTTCTCCTGAATTTCCTATCAGAGTTGTAAAAGTCTTTCTTTTATTTATCACTCCTAGTTCTGACTGTTTCACGAGTGGAAATATCTTTCCCATGTCTCCTCTATCATACACCATCAGATCAGCCCCTCAACCAGCTCTGATGCAATGGAAAAATCTCAGCCTGTTCAATCGTCGCTGATTGGTATAACTTTTCAGTTTTGGTGTCATCTTTGTAGGTCTTCTTTATACTTTCTCCCAAGCCTCTATAATCCTGCATATGATCTGGAGATCAGGCTGTGCACAGTACTTCAAGTGTGATTGAAGCAATGTTCTAATACAAGCTGAAAATAATTATTCTGGTTTTTGAACCAGTGATAAAGATGGAAGGCACCAGAGCAAAAAGGAAACTTAAGAAGCTGCACAACTCCTCATCAACTATGGACTGACCAACCAAATGACGAATGATTAACTGCCAATGTAGCTTCTGAATTAACTATTCTCCATTAAATTTTGTTCCTCCCTTAGCCTTCCATTTTGCCTGTTCCACTTTAATTTATTATTCACTGACTTCACCCAATTCTTTTACAGCTTCTACACTCTTTCTTTTACTCTTTCTATCTCTTTTCCACTCTGTGTCTTCTTCTACACTCTCTCGGATTTTGTGACAAGAATGCTGTTGCTCTAAAAGACCACCATTGGCTGTCTACCACTATATGGTTCTGAATGCTGCATTTCCAACAATGTAACCACCACCTCACTTTCTCCACAATTCTACATCCAGTAGAGTGCCAAAGTCCTAAAACCATAATCAACATCACTAAAGTGCTTGAACTAGAAATTGAGTCGGCATGAGCAATATCATTGAAGTCTGTCTCGCCCAGAATAGTGGATAGGATGTACACTGAATGGTATTGATAAAATTGATCAATGGAATGCAGAGGTGAATTCATTCCTTTTGTAGTCAAAACTTTTGTTAAAGGATTTGTATGACAGCGAATTTCATACACTTCACAGCATAGACGGACTACACCCAAGTTTATCCTTCGTATAAGATTACTTCCAAATCCTATCTGCACATCCACTCATTCCTTTCACTGTCATGTACTTACCTCTCTTCCCCATAAAACTCGATAGACTATTCAGCTCAAACTATTCTATGTGATAGCAAATGGAATATTCAGTTTTATCTTTCAAAAATGATTCAGAAATACTTCAAGCGAGAGGAGAATTGTAAAAACTAACTTTGACTGTGACTATACTGGAAATTTGATTTTTTAAAAATTGATAATCCCTTTAAAGTTCTGTAGGAACAATATTCCTTATTCACTGGAAACTGGCAGTGTCTGACTGAAATCAATAGTGCTTTGTGGGCAGTTTGCTTGCATCAGTAATGACTCAACTGGAAGTCAAAAATGTGCTAGAACAATACTGCTTCCAAAACGGGGAGATTTGGTGTCGGGTTAAGTACAATGGGTGGTGTGTAGGCCTGGCCTCACGTCAACCCTTCACTGCTGCTTGTTTACATCCTCAAAGAAAGCCCCAAGTATCTGATTCACTGGAATTACACCAGAGTAATTGCGGTAAAGGGAAGGGACAAGGAACATTCAACGATCTATTTTGCAATTACTCAGTGGCTGGGACTACTGGAAAAAGAAAGACTGAGTTCTTTATGGGGTCTTTCATGATGTCACAGGGCACTTTAAAATCACACAGATTTTATACTTTAGTAGTTGTACTAAAGAAAATCGAGAAGCTAAATTCGACATAGAATTACATCGTTTTACAGTGTAGAAGCAGGCCATTCAATCCAACTGGTCTACATTGGATGTTTATACTCTGCACAAGCCTACCCTTCTATTCCATTCTCTCACAGTTAATCAACATTACTTGAAAAGCATTTATGCTATTTGCTTCCAATACTCCCTGTAGGAGCAGATGTGCAGGTCAGGTGAATTGGCCATGCGAAATTGCCCATGGTGTTAGGTGCATTAGTCAGAGGGAAATGGGTCTGGGTGGGTTACTCTTCAGAGGGTCGGTGTGGACTAGTTGGGCTGAAGGGCCTGTTTCCACACTGTAGGGAATCTAAACTAATCTAAAAAATTTGGCATGCAAGCCATTATCTGGGTAAGGAAGATTCTCCTGAATTTGAATTAACGACCTAAAAAAAATTATATTAATTGTTAGCTAACTGGTTTATTAGTAATGTTGGTTGAGGGATATATATTTGCCAAGATTCTCCTGCTATTCTTCGAAATTGTGGTGGGTGAACTTGAACTTTCTTCTCAGAGTCTCAGTTTAATCATTACATCTGAAAGCCAGTATTTCTGACAGTGCAACACTGGGAGCATCAGCCTCAGTTATGCACTAATGTAGTGAACCATCCACAGGCAAATCCTTAAAAGAAGACAGCAAACTCCTCATGGTGGGCAGTGTAATGCCAACGTACCTGTCCAACTGAAACAAACATTTTTAACATTTGCCATGCCGTTTTGTGAAGATGTTTAAAGAAGAAAACAATGGAACTTGCTAAGACCCAAAGACATAGGTACAAAATTTGCCATTCAGCCCATCAAGTTCACCATTCAATCATGGCTGATATGTTTCTCAACCCCCTTCTCCATATAATCCTTGATCTCCTTACTAATCAAACCTATCTATCTCTATCTTAAATATACTGAATGACTTGGCCTCCACAGCCCTCTGCAACAATGAGTTCCACAGGTAAACAACTTCTGGTTGAAGAAATTCCTCCTCATCTCAGTTCTGAAGGGTTGTCCCTTCACTCAGACTGTAACCTCATGTCCTAGACTCTCCTACTAGGGGAAACATCTTCCCCATGTCCAGTCTATGCAGGTTTCTCAGTATTCTATAAGTTAAAGAACATAAAGACAATACTGTTTATAGTATTTACATTTAACATTTATTTTTGGAATATAATTCAATGCTGAAGAATATCATTAACACATTTAGCCCCTTGAGTCTGCTCCACTGTTGCATTAAATGATAACTGATCAACTGCACTGTTTTCCCTTTGCCCTACATCCCGTAATCTCGAAATCTCACAAAAACATGCTGAATTAAATGTTAGAAAACTATGTAAATGGACAGACATGTTGGCTGCAATCTAATAATTAGTTTCTTTCTAAAATGCATCATAGATTCTTACTAACACGAGTGGAAGATGGGAAATCAATCTCTCTATCCATCAATCACTGCATCTATTTATTTCACTATTTCCCATTTCATCCATTTACATTAATCTGATTTGTTTTGTTCATGGGATTTGTTTCCAATCTCCAGTTGGCTAGAGGGTAATTAAGAGTCAACTATACTCTGTGGTTCTGACACACCCTTTCTTCATTCTTATAGTAAGGAAAAAGATTTCCATTATTCGATCATTACCACAACTTTTTTGAAAAAAAATTATCTTTAATATTTAGCTCACAATATCAAGTGTGTGTTTAAATCAGCCACGCATATCTTTTGCCAGTATTTTTGTTGGAGCTGTTTCCATCCGTTACAAAGTTTGATCTTTTAGTCAGGTTAGCTTCAGCTGAAAATGCACAATAAAATATCCAATGTGTCTGACACTGGTATGAGAGAAGCCAAACACTTGAATAACTTTCTGTTCAAGTAATAATCTAATCTATTGACATCAGTCTTCATCAGCACTTTCCCATTTCATTAAAACAGTCAACATTACTTGATAAATGCTTACTTTCACTTTCAGACCTGGATGTTCTGAGAGCAGATCACTGTAGTTTATGCAAGATACTTATCAAGAGTCGTTTTACTGAACTATAAATACGAAGATATATCATGCGTCACTGTATCTTACAGAATTGGAAATATGTTACAACATTAAAGATGTCCAGTCTCATCTGTATTGGTCTTGTCATAAGATGAATGAAATAGTCCCACTGCCCTGCAAATATTTAACCTTTCAAGAAGAAACCCACTTTCCTTTTGAAAGTTGCCATTGCATGTTCTTCCTCCAGTCTTTCAGACATTACATTCCAGAAAACAAAGCCTTGCTGAGCCAAAACGATTTTCTCCATTTCTCTTCTGGCTGTTTTGCTAATTATTTAAAATTTCTAATCTGGGGTCACTGATCCTTATGCACCTGGAAACAATTTCTCCCTAATCCATTAAAAACTTCTCTTAATTTTGAACACACCTATTAAGTTTTCTCATAACCTTTTCTGCTATAATAGACTCAGTCCTGGTTTTTCCAGTCTCCAGCGAACTGAAGTCCACCCTCACCCCCTCAAACTATTTTGATAATCTATTCTGCTCCTTCACCAAATGACTTGATATCCTTGAAAGTGTGCTGAAATAAAAATGTCACTGAAGTGCCAATTTGCAGTTTTGAGTCTGCCCACAGTGTAAAGGAACTGCAGTAACAGGTTTGGGATTTTGTAAAGCATGTGTGCTCCTGGAGCAGTGAGGAAAGGTGGCAGTAACAGTAGGTGAGATGCTGGGTGCATTGAAAGCACAGATGGTACAGACCCAGTTCGCAGTGTTTGAAAAACAAAATAAGCAAAAACACTTCCATCGATTCCCATCTCTGAGTCTGGCTTTTCAATATTTAATGAGGAGAAGCAGATGGAAAACATCTTTTATGACCGATTACACACATGACCTAATTGTTCCATACAGCATAAACTCGCATGTTATGGAATAATGGAGTTAATAAATGTGGCAATTACTCATACATTTTTTTTAAGAAATGCCAGACTTTATCGAAATATTTATTGTACTATTACAAGCATGCACACAAATTATTTGTGATTTTAGAAAAAAGGATGGTTCCTCTTCTCATTCATTATCAAAGTGGTTCCCAGCTGATTTTTGTTTTGCCCCTTCATTATGGCATTGATTTCTCTTGTGGCTCTCCCGATTCTGCCCTCAGGAAAGAAAGCAGGCAATCTGTTCCCAGGCAACTGCCAATTCTAATGTTGAAACCTGCTGTCTATAAAGAGATGAAAAGAGCTTGCTGCTGAACCTGCCTCCATTACTTCTCCTGCCTTGTTCAGGGTCAACTATAACATCCCTCTGCAATGGCACTTTAGAGATGATTATGCAGGAAATCTTAAGCATTGACCCATATACCACCCATTCGTGGTACTGCAGGTTGTCTTCCATTACAACACCCATTACAATGCCCATTCCCTGCATCACCAACACGTAGCAGGAGCAATATGTATCATTTATATGTATCAACTCACCGAGACTCCATCAACTGCACTTTCCAAGCCTGCAACTTCTACCCCTGAGAAGGACAAGAGTTGCAGATGTTTGGGAACACCACTATCTACATATTCCTCTCCGGGTCACACACCATCCTGACTTGGATAACTGGCTTGGAACACCCTCACCATATCTCAGTCAAAATCCTGGAAATCTCTCACTTTAACAACGGAACTCGATAAGGGTGTAAATTCATCTTGGGTGACAGCTGACGAACAGATAATATTCAATGGGTTACCCATTCTGAAAATTGTCCAATTGCCTTTTAAAATGAAGCTAGTGAAGTAAATAGTTGAACAGAATGCAACTTTGGATTACTGGAGCTTTTGTGGCACAGTGGTAGCATCCCTACCTTTGGGCCAGGAGGCCCGGATTCAGTTTCCACCTGTTACCAAGGTGTACAAAAGCAGCTTTAAACAGGCTCATTATCTAAAGATAGCTCATCATCTCCTCAGATAAAACTATGTCCTTCAATTTTATCTGTGACTGAGAAGCTACTATTTTATTTTTGACTCAAAATGACATTGTAATGCCCAATAATTATTCAAAAAAATGAAAAGTTCTCTTAGCTTCACAAGCTGTTCAGATAGATCAAGCATGATTTGTGATCAAACTCCATTTTACCATTCTCCCATAAACTCTAATCTGAGTGCAAATTTCAATGCAGCCTGGGATGATACAGAATACCATTTAGCTGAATACAACAACAAACAAAAAAAATTAGTTTTTTTCATAGAACAGGAAGATTTCAATTATTTTAACTAACCTGTTCAGTCTTATTATGTCACACCTTTGAAGCAGATGAGACTGGAACACAGGCTTCCCAGAGGTAGGGACAAAAACACCACACCACAAGTGTCCTTTGATTTCCACTCATGTAGTGTATCAAGACAGTCCAAAGAGATTTACAACTAATGCCATGCATTTGAAGCCAAGTTATTATTGTCATCAGTAATCTAAGAAAGTGGCTTAACAGCCTAAATAAATTAGAAGGGGCTTCACTCGTGGTCTTGAGAATGACATATCCTTGATTTGATTGCTAAGTAGTAAAGGATAGTCACAGCTACCTGGAACTCAGTGCTTGTATTGGTCACAGAGGCAGAAACTCTCATAGCCTTTAAGAAATAATTAGATATGCTCTTGCGATGCCAATACATATACAGCTCCTGGATAAGTGCTGGAAAATGGGATTAGAAGAGTTTGGTGATTGTTCTTAACAGGTGCAGACACATTTGGGCTGAGAGCCTTTTTTTATTGCTGTAGATCTCTCTGACTCTGCGACTCCTTTATCATAATATCCTCGTTTGCTGGAAAATAAATATATCAGAATATTTCTCTTTTTTTCTGGCAAGATGACTGAAAGATACAACAGCACCACATCATCCTTCACCTTCTCCAAATCGCAACCCAGACAGACAATGGGTTCTTTGGCCTTTTTGACACAACCAAACCTCAGGACCCTTCCAAGTGGCAGATGGGAGTTCTTCCACTTGACAGGATGTCAGAAGTCTCGATCTCCCAACTTTGGCTGGTCATCTCCTCTCCTTACAGATGCAAAGGAAGATTACTGCTGTGACGTCCCCCTCCAATCCACATACTATCAAGAATCGGAACAACATCGTTACTCCTTCACTGTCACTGGATCAAAATCCTCGATCCCTCCCCATGACAAGTGTAGGTGTGCTTGCACCCAAGGACGGCAGTGGTTCAATAGGTCTCTCACCACCACCTTCCTCAGGGCAATAATGGAGGAGCAATATGCGCTGATGTCAGTAATGAAACCCACATTCTGTGACAGCATGTTTAAAACTTGGCTGCGCAACCGACCCCCGAGCTGGGAACTTTACCTCATCATTCCAGAAAAATAATGACAGCCCTTTCCCTAAATGAATGCTTGTTTCACTCAGAGATAAACAGAGTACAACAAATGATAGGCACAACAAAACACATAGTTATGGTTTCAAATAGTCAGGGGAAGGTAATGTAAATGTACAAATTGATTTGCAGCAAGGAAGTGAACAAGGACAATAAAACCAAGGAATTGATGGGAACCAATGTTTTCTGTGTACAAGTGTCCAGCTTGCTAGGAATTAAACTGGAATCGATGCCATGATATCAGGGTCACCATACAAACTCGGATAAATCCTGGATGAGATTGAGGAGCAAACTTACAAGGATATACATCTCTACTCTATGATTAAAATGATAAACTGTGCATCATGTGGAAGGGGAATGGATAGTTAAAACATGAAGATGTAGAGAAAAAATATGGCCAACAAATTTTGTCCATGATTTGTCAGGTATCTTATTGTACTCAAGAAACCATACCCAAGGAGTGGGTAAGGGAAGATGTCATAGAGAGGTACAGCATGGAAACAGACTTTTCAGTCCAAAACAATGATGCCGACCAGATTCTCTAACCTAATCTAGTCCCATTTGCCAGCACTTGGCCTATATCCCTCTGAACCCTTTCTATTCATATACCAGCCAGATACATTTTAAATGTTGCAATTGTACTAGCCTCCACCACTTCCTCTGTCAGCTCATTCCATACATGCACTAGCCTCTGTGTGAAAAAGTTGCCCCTTAGGTCCCTTTTATATCTTTTCCCTCTCACCCTAAACCTATGCCATCTACTTCTGGACTCCCCCAACCCAGTGAAAAGACCTTGTCTATTTATCCTATCCATGCCCCTAATGATTGTATAAACCTCTGTAAGGTCACCCCTCAGCCTCTGATGCTCCAGGGAAAACAACCCCAGCTTATTTAGCCTCTCCCTACCTAGCAATTTACAAAGAAAGGAGCAGAAATTTAATGGTGGAACCGAAGGCTGGGAGAGAGATATCTGTAGCTTGTAAAACATCACAGTGTCCACACCAGAAGAGAGATGAATGAAACACCTAGCAACATTGAATAAGGGAGAGTCACAATAGCAAAGGGAAAAGAGATCATGCTTGAGAAATGTATTAGAGTCCTCAGTGAATGTAGTGGATGTACATAATTACTTCAAATTTCTACACAGAAATAGAGCATTAGATTCAAAAGGTTCTATGCTGGTGTTCATGTTCCACACAAGCTCCCACCCACCTTGATTCACTGCATTCTGTCAAAATGATTTCCCAATCTGATGTCTATTAAGTAATTACTTTATGTTTCTTGTTTGCTGTTTCTGTGCTTTTGTTCAGTAGTAAAAACACAGCAGTGGAACCGTTCAGGTCAAAGGAGCCAAAAAGGTCATAGTCAAAACAAAACTAGAGACTGAAATCAAGAAACATTTCTTCATATAATAGATGGTGAGAAGTTTGTTATAATGACTCCCCCCAAAAATGGCAAATGATGCTAGATCAATTGTTCATATCAAAACAGAGGTCAGTTGACTTTTGTTATCCTTTTAGTCCAAGTGTAGAAATGTATATCCTTGTAAATCTGCCCCTCAATATAGTCCAGGATTTATTTGCTACGTAGAGCAGTTGATCTTCCGTAATTACACCGGCACCACTCCCCACCTCTTCCTCCGCTACATTGATGACTGCATTGGCGCCACCTCGTGCTCCCGCGAGGAGGTGGAGCAATTCATCAACTTCACCAACACATTCCACCCTGACCTTAAATTTACCTGGACCATCTCTGACACCTCCCTCCCCTTCCTGGACCTCTCCATCTCCATCAGTGACGACCGACTTGACACTGACATTTTCTACAAACCCACCGACTCCCACAGCTACCTCGATTACTCCTCTTCCCACCCTATCTCTTGCAAAAATGCCATCCCGTATTCCCAATTCCTCCGCCTCCTCCGTATCTGCTCCCAGGAGGACCAGTTCCACCATAGAACACACTAGATGGCCTCCTTCTTTAGAGACCGCAATTTCCCTTCCCACGTGGTTAAAGATGCCCTCAAACGCATCTTGTCCACATCCCGCACCTCCGCCCTCAGACCCAACCCCTCCAATCGCAACAAGGACAGAATGCCCCTGGTGCTCACCTTCTACCCTACCAACCTTCGCATAAACCAAATCATCCGCCGACATTTCCGCCACCTCCAAACAGACCCTACCACCAGGGATATATTTCCCTCCCCAGCCCTCTCCGCCTTCCACAAAGACCGTTCCCTCCGTGACTACCTGGTCAGGTCCACGCCCCCCCCTACGACCCACCCTCCCATCCTGGCACTTTCCCCTGCCACCACAGGAACTGTAAAACCTGTGCCCACACCTCCTCCCTCACCTCCATCCAAGGCCCTAAAGGAGCCTTCCACATCCATCAAAGTTTTACCTGCACATCTACTAATATCATTTATTGTATCTGTTGCTCCCGATGTGGTCTCCTCTACATTGGGGAGACTGGGCGCCTCCTAGCAGAGCGCTTTAGGGAACATCTCTGAGACACCCGCACCAATCAACCAAACCGCCCCGTGGCCCAACATTTCAACTCCCCCCTCCCACTCTGCCGAGGATATGGAGGTGCTGGGCCTCCTCCACCGCCGCTCCCTCACCACCAGACGCATGGAAGAAGAACGCCTCATCTTCCGCCTTGGAACACTTCAACCCCAGGGCATCAATGTGGACTTCAACAGCTTCCTCATTTCCCCTTTCCCCACCTCATCCTAGTTTCTAACCTCCAGTTCAACACTGTCCCCTTGACTTGTCCCACTTGTCCGACCTGCCCAGCTCCTTTTCCACCTATCCACTCCACCCTCTCCTCCCTGACCTATCACCTTCATCTCCTCCCCCACTGATCTATTGTACTCTATGCTACTCTATCCCCACCCCCACCCTCCTCTAGCTTATCTCTCCACGCTTCAGGCTCTCTGCCTTTATTCCTGATGAAGGGCTTTTGCCCGAAACGTCGATTTTGCCTGTCCTCGGATGCTGCCTGAATTGCTGTGCTCTTCCAGCACCACTGATCCAGAATTCAGGATTTAGCCTAGTTTGTATGGTGCCCCTGATATCAAGGCATTCATTCCAGTTTAATTCCTAGCAAGCTTGTACACAGAATTTTAAAGCATCAGTTATTGATCAAGTCCCTAGTTTTACTGGCTTGTTCACTTCCTTGTTACACATAAGGAGCAAAGATAAATACATGGAGCTGAGTCATAAATTACCCATGGCCTCTAGGATGGACAGGCTCAAGGGAGGAAATAAACTCAACCTTTTATCCTATATCCTATATTTCATGACAGTGTTTATGCTCACATCAGTGTCATTCCATTCTTGTTTATCTAATCCCATTGCAATAGCCTTTTACCCCTTCTTCCTCAATAATTATCTAGCTTTCTATTAAGTGTATTTATGTCTCCTTAACCAATACATGCAGCAATGCTTTTCACGTTTTAATCAGTCTCTTGAGTTAAGACATATGTTCCAACATCCTTCCTGGGTTCAGTAAATCCATGAACTCCAATTCTAGACCTGTTTATGAGGGGACACGTTTTTTTCATCACTGTCCTACCACAACTCTTCATAACTTTAAAGATCTCAAGTGAGGTGATTTATATTTTAATCCTGGAAAAAGTTGTTAAGATCAGATCAGCATATTTGGATCACTCAGAAGGGAAAAAAGGGAGAAATTGGTGTACATGGGACAATATCAGTATGGAAACTGGTAACTAATGAAGATTTTCATGGGTCTCTTCTTATTAGGCTTTACTATATTCCTGGCTTGTGAGTGGGGAATCAATTACCTTCAGTGAAGTGGAAGAACAGAGAAATTTTATATATAAGGCAATGTCAGTATGGAAACTGCTAACAGATGGAGTTTTTCAGGAATCAGGTATAGGATTTTTCTGCCTAAGAAAAAGAATAAAAGAAGCCTTGATTCACACAATGCCTTTCACAATTACTGGATGTCTTAATGCACTCACAGATAATATAAGAACATAAGAACCAGGAGCAGGAGAAGGTAATTCAGCTCCTTGAGCCTACTCTAAAGTTTTGGCTTATCTCATCTCAGCCTCAACTCCAGTTTCTCACCCACTCTCCATAACCCTGTTACTCATTAAAAATCTGTCTGTACCTTCCTTAAATTTACTCAAAGTCCCAGCATCCACTGTACTCTCGTGTAGTGAATTCCACAGATCTATCACTCTTTGAGGGAAGAGATTTCTCCTTAAGTCTAATTTACAAATGCTACTCCTTACCCTAAAACAATGACCTCTCGTTCAAGATTGTCCAATACGAGGAAACATCCTTTCTGCATCCACTTTGTCAATCCCTCGGGCATTAATTAAACCGCTGAAATACTTTCAAACTGCAATTACTCTTGTAAAGAAGGAAATGAAGCAGCCAATTGATGTAAGGTATATGAATGGTTTAGAATGGACTACAGCTAAAATGAGAAAGAGAAGTAACAGTTTATAGAATCCCGACAGTGTGGGAGCAGGCCATTTGGCCCTTCACGTCCATGCTGGTCCTCCAAAGAGCATTACACTCAGACCCACTCAATACCTGTAACTCTGCATTTCCCATGGCTAATCCACCTAGTGCCTTGCACATCCATGGACACTGGGGAATTTAGCATGGCTACTCCACTTAACCTGCACATCTTTCGACTGTGGGAGGGAACTGGAGCACGCAGAGGAAACCCATGCAGACACGAGGAGAATTTGCAAACCCCACACAGTTACCCAAAGTTGGAATCAAATCCTGATCCTTTAGAGGCAGCAGCGCTAACTACTGAGCCAATGATGCCACCCTCAGAAACATAATCAGCAAGATTTAATGCAGGTAATAGGAAGGAACTATCCCAAGCGTAGAGAGTTGCCTCTAAAGATCAGGAAACTAGGCTGGGCAGCAACAAATTTTATTTCTCGGTATATAAATATAAAGCATTAAGACCGTGAAAGAGGTTTAATTCATGAAAATATAAACCTATCAGAGCAGTCCACAAGGTTTAACATGGGAATACTCTGTGGATAGGTTGATTATATAACTAATAACACATTATATGGCAAAATGTTATGCCTCTCTTCTGCTCATGATTATTTGCAAATGTGGTCATTACCAGACCATTTTTCTTCTAGTAGATGGCTTGCATTTTGAGGACTTTTTTAAAAAAGAGGTGACAATATGTCTTGAGAGTCCTCCAAAATAAAACAAAGTCTTTCATTGTAATTCACCTCTTCCTGGGTGTCTCCGTTAGACCTGCACTGTAACATCCACTCGAAGCGCAGGAGGATGGGTTGACAGTGCACCTTCAATTCAAGCAAGGACCGAGAGCAAATGGAGGAAATCAAATTGAACAAAACTTGTAAAAGAAATGTGGTGGTGGTGGAAGTTGTGAGGGATGGAGGGAGGTTTTGGAGGGTGCAGGATAGTTCCATCTGGAATATACAAGGGTTTGAACAAAACAGGAAAAAGTAAATTCAGCGAAAAGGTTAATCTATTTATAGGAGGAGTTTTTTACACTATTAAGGGCATGTGAATGTGGAAAATAAATTTGTCAGAGATCTTTGCAAGGACAATTGGTGGGGTAGCTGAACCCTTTATATAAGCATCAATATGAATATTAATTTTATGCAATCCTCCAGTGTTTCAATTCACCTGGATTCTGGTTGAATAAATTTGTTGATTTGTTGATAAATAATGGTATTTTGTATTTCCAGTATCAGATGAAAGATTTGAAAAACTGTCAAGTTTACATTAATGTCCATTACTTCCTATTTCAGCATATTGTTGTAGAGAGTCTTGATCAATAGACAAAGAGAACCTTAGCATTTTCAGGCTGGTCGATAGCTGGAAGAGCACTGTTTTAAGATCAGTTGTAAATTCAGTCAGAGGGACGATGAGAAGAATTTTTCTTAATGCTGTGAATGTCCTAATCTGGAATGCACAGCCCAAAAAGGTGGTGGGAGCACTTCAAGACCATCTTTCAAAAGGGATTTGGATATGAAGCAAAGATGCACAGATAAAGTCAGGTCACAAATTAACCATGGTCTCGTTGAATGATGGAAGAGGTGCCGGGGAAAAAAATTGACTTAACCTTTTTCTATATTCTTATATTTCATTCCAGTACTTATGCTCCACATTAGCATCATTTCACCCTTGTTATCTAATCCCGTAGCCTTTTATTCTTTCTTCCTCAATAATTATCCAGTTTTCCATAAAGGGCGCTTGTTATTCTCAACCAACACATGCTTTTCACATTTCAATCAGCCTCTAAGTTAAGCAATTTCTTATTGATTCTATGGACTTATGAGCTTTAATCCTGACATGTTCCCAAATGGAAATATATTTTCCATTTCTGTTTTACCAAACCTCTTCATAACTTTAAAACCTTGAGCAAGATGATTTATGTTTAAATTCTGGAAAATGTTGTTAAGATCAAATCAGCACCAAACCACCTGATCTTCCACGGCATTAGGAAGGAACCTCAGTCCTGATGAAGGGCTCTTGCCTGAAATGTCGATTCTCCTGCTCCTCTGGTGCTGTGTGACCTGCGGTGTTTTTCCAGCACCACATTTTCAACAAATTAGAAAGGATCATGTTGATTTGGTGGGTGAGGGAATCAGTTGGCTTAATCAAAGTGGAAATTAGATCACTCCAAAGGGAACCATGGAGAAATTGGTCTACATGGGACAAGATCAATATGGAAGCTAATGGAGCTTTTCCAGGATCACTAAGGGATTGCTGTTTGCCTGAAATTTTTTTAAAAATTGCAGGTTAAGAACTAGGCAGTGCAAAAATCAGATAGCTCGTCATCGAGCTGACTCAAGTACAATGAGATATTGGCCTTCTTCTGTGCTGTGTGGTTCTAGGAGGTATCAGTGAGGCTCAACACAAAGAAATATGCAGCAAGAAACTCTGAGAAAAAGTGACAATTGGTTGAAATCCTACCACGTCCTTGGGTGCACTGACTTTGTGAAATTGAATTTAGTTTCCCTGGAAATGGCTAAGTAGGTTAGGTTCCAGGAGAGAAAAGACTTTAAAATTTCAAAAGAACTGCAGATGCTGTAAATCAGAAACAAGAACAGAAATTGCTGGAAAAGCTCAGCAGATCTGGCAGCATCTGTGAGAAAAGACTTTAGTCGCTTTTCAAAAGTTATTGTTTCCATCATCCTTCTAGACAATGTATTCCTGATAATAACCCTATTAGTCTTTTACAAGTTGCCTAACGTCTGTGCCTTTTAATTACTGAATGTCCAGTCAATGAGTACAGCAGGTCAATTCCACACCCTCCCCCCAACCCTGCCAAATCAGAAGCTGCCTCTCAGTGTCCAATGCCTGGTTCAAAGAAACAGAACCCAATGCATGTACAGAGCAATCCTGTCTCTCTACACTCCAGTGGAGTCGAAGATATCAAATGTCCACATCTGTCCTCTACATTTTCACTGACAGGAAAGTCAAGTGGAGGACATAGCCCGACCAGCCATGATTTGACTGAACTGGAAAACAGGCACAAGAGGATGAATGGCCTATTCTTGTTCCTATTTCTTATGTTATTCATCTTCAGTCAGCAAATGAATATAATGGCAAAAGTCTAGATTAGAGTGGTGCTGGAAAAGCACAGCAGGTCAGGCAGCAGAAGAGCAAGAAAATCGACGTTTCAGGCAAAAGCTCTTCATCTGGACTGAAGTCAGGGAGCCTCCAGGGTGAGGATGGACATTTGATCATAACAGAAACCACTCAGCAATTTATTGACAATGAGACAGTCTTTAATAGAAATAAAAACAATATTTTCTAATCTCCTCAATACATCAAACAAGATGGATCTTTTGTGCAAACCATCAACTTTTAAGCTGAGCCTCCAAATGTAGTTCTTTATTTCATATGCAATTAATGCCGCTGATCATACCACCACTATCCCACCAATGCTGACAACCAGCACCCCCCAATCTGCCACATGAAACCATTATCTCTGGTGGCTTCAGCCATATTTTGAAGAAAGCTATCAAAACATGGTTCCAGATTCCTTTGAATAAATCCCAACATCAAAGAAATGAAGTTCAGCATTTCTGTTAGAAGATTTAGTGCTTTGAATAGATTGATTTGACACATTGCTGAGAGGGCCACTGCTTTATTGAAAATGACCTGTGAGATGGGGCTCCCTCAGTCATCAAAAGCAACAGTTACTCTCTGGATATCAATGCTTTTGGCAAACCAGGCTTTAAACACATCAATGAACAATGCCAGAGAGCAAAGATAAAGACAAATAGAGGGAAAAGAATCTTGCATTCACAAGACCATTATTTCTGATTCAGCCAATATGAGGTGAAAAGGTAAACCCATTATTTGTGATGGATGAAGGAAAGATTTGAAATAACCTGGATTGTGTTCTGCAGCTATTCACCATGGAGTATGGTAAGGGCCTCAATGATATATTTTACCGATAACAATACTGAGAAAACAATCCAACTTTGGGGCCAAAAGAGAAAGTGCTGGAAAATCTCAGCAGGTCTGGCAGCAACTGTAAGGAGAGAAAAGAGCTGACGTTTCGAGTCTAACTGACCCTTTGTCAAAGCTTTTATACAACTTTGAGGGATGGGTTTGGGTAGACTGCTCCTTCAGAGGATGGACTCAATGGGCTGAATGGCCTGCTTCCACACTTTAGGGATTGTATGATTTTATGAACTGAAACATTGTTGTTTCTCTTCGTCCTTTTCTTCTTTCCTTAACTGAATGGGGCATAGTGGCAGATACGGAATCAGTTATCTCACCCTGGTTAGAGACAAACGTACTGCAGATCATGGAATCCAAAGTAGACAGGCAGGAGGCTGAAAGAACACAGCAAACCAGACAACATCAGAAGGTGGAGAAGTCAATGTTTCCAGTGCAACCCTTCTTCAGGACTGGGGATGGGTGTGGAGAGAGGAGCTGCATAAAAAGAGGGTGGTGGGGGCAGGGTGATGAAGTGGGGATAGGATGACAGATAGAGGGTACGACCTGGTTGGTCAATGAGAGGAATGAATCCCGTTGGTGGCAGGGAGGAGTGGAAGGCAGAGGGGCTGGGAAGGGAATTGGGAATGGGGAAGGGAATTGGGAATGGGAAAGGAGGTTATTTGAAATTGGAAAAATCAGTGTTGAGTTCTCTGGGCTGTAGGCTGCCCCAGGCGGAAAATGAGGTGTTGTTCCTCCAATTTGCGGTTTGGTTCATTGTGGCAATGGAGGAGGCCAGGGATGGTCATGTTGGAAAGGGAGTGGGAAGAGGAAATAAAATGGGCGGTGACAGGGAGGTCAGGTCAGCCCCTATGAGCCCGGCTTCGATGCTCAGCGAAGCAATCCCTAAGTTTACGTTTAGTCTCCTAGATGAAGAGAAGACCGCATCGGGAGCACCTGATGCAGTAAACTAGGTTGAAAGAAAGGCAGGTAAATCTCTGTATCATCTGGAAGGACTGTTTGGGGTCTTGAATGGAGGTGAGGGGGGTGGGTGGTATACTGGAAGGTTTTGAATCTTTTCTAATTGCAGGGGAAGGTACCCGAAGGTTCAGGGGTGTCAGTGGGGAGAGGTAGTGCAAACCAAGGACTGTCAAAGGGAACAGTCCTTGCGGAAGGCAGAGAGGGACAGGGAGGGGAAGATGTTCTTGGTGGTGTGGTCTAGTTGAAATTGGTGGAAGTATTTAAGGATGATGCGCCAGATGTGGAGACTGGTGGGGTGGTAGTGAGGACAAGGGGTCTCTGTCTTTATTGCGTTGGAAGGGGGGAGTTTAGAGCAGTGGAATGGGGAATGGAGGTGGTGTGCTGGAGGGCTGTCTGGATGACAGAGAGAGGAAAAGCACATTGTTCAAAATAGGTGGACATCTGGGATGCTTGGGAGTGAAATGTCTCCTAGTCTGAGCAGAGGCAGCAGAGGCGGAGGAATTGGGAGAATGGGATGGAGTTCTTGCAGGATACTGGGTGAGGAGGTGTAGTCCAGGTAGTTATGGGAGTCTGTGGGTTTATAATAAATGTCCGCCTGGAGACTGTCACCGGAGATGGAAATGGAGAGGTCAAGAAAGGGGAGGGAGGTGTCCGAAATGGACCAAGTGAATTTGAGGGCAGGGTGGAATTTGTGGGCGAATTCGATGAAGTGCTCCAGTTCAGCCTGGGTGCGGGACGCTGCATCGATGCAGTCATTGGTGTAACAATGGAAGAGTTGGGCCAACAAAGAGGTAGGCATAGGTTGGGCCCATTGGGAAGCCCATGGCCATCCTCTGGTAGCTGAGCTTCATTTGTTAGCCCGTGTAGCAGGAGTGCTCAATCACAAGGGATCATCAGAAGCAAGTTGGATCATATCGCACTCAATAGTTACACACACCAACAGTTCCAGCAACTGTCATGTTGCACTGATCCTATTTAACTCCCAGCTGAGGTTAATGGCAGCATTTCTTGCCGATGTCTGGCTGGCGGGGGTGAGGGTGTGTGGGTAGCTAAACAAGTTAGATGGTGCCAATTCTCTGTGCTTCACATTGGGACTTTACCGTATTGGAAGCTGTGCCACTGTGTCCATAACTCACATTGGCAAGGTGCTTGCTGCCCCTGAGTTGTGTCATGGGGAGTGGTTGTGAGATTGGGAATCCCCAGCCACAGTTCATCAGAGAGTAAAGGAGCTCCCTCATAAAATAGAACAACTTGCTTTGAAACCGCTGTTCACAATCCCTATGTCAAGTTTATGAACAATTCTGTTAATGGCAGAATAATAACACGTCAGAATCAGCCAATGACCCAAAATATCTCTACATTTCTTTCTTCACATGAGCTTCTTTTCACACCTCTTTGTCTAAAAACAACATGCCCTTCCATTCCATTATCCCTCATGTACTTAACGAGTTGACTTATTCCATCAATGCATCTTCGCTATTGATTCAACTACTTAAGGTGACAAAGTTCCACAGTCTAACCTTTCGTTGGATAAGGTTCCCTGTGACTTCAAATGAAGTCCTTATGGCATTCATCCAGCACTTCAAGTTGTTAACGTACAGACTTTCAGCTCTTCACTCAGGTTATCTGGACAAGCATATGTGTCAGGTTAAAATGCAGAAGTTGCCTTGGGACTGTCTGGATCATAATTTATTCAGACAATCTCTGCAGGGAATCAGCCCTGATGGTGTTGTGTACTTCCTAAATATGGTATCTTTAAGGCTTTGATGCTACTTCTGGATGTACATTTGCACAGACAGTACCCTAAATGCTTACTTCAGTTGTTCGCTACTATTGTGCAAGGAACTGCCCCAGAATGAGATGACCATAAAAATCTTTTTTTCTTCAAATGGAAATAAATAACTCTTTCTTTCTCATGTTTCCATAAAATTGGAGCAGAAGGTTAATGTGCTGAACGCCAGTTAAACCCCATGTCCATATTCATGTTGAAGAGAGTGAGTTCGAGGAGTGGCTTAGTGGCCCTAACTAGTCAGGGGAGACCCTGACAATTCACTAGTGTTAGGAATAAGCTGCTGCTTAGGTCATGCTGCTAGGAAGGAATACGGTTTCAAAAATACAGCAGCACATCAAACCTTAATGCGCTTTGCAATCAATTAATTACTTTTGAAGTGCAGGCATTCTTATTGTGTGGACAAATACAATTATTAATGTGAACCTCAGAATAGCTAACAAATTGATCTGGAATTTTCATGAACATTCTCTTAGAGCCTGCCTTATTGCAAATATAAAATGCATTGACACTATTTCTCTTGTGTATCTGTTGAGTTCTCATTCAGGCTATGGAGAAGCATCGTGAGAATGCATCAGGGCAATATGTTTTTGATTGGTATGCCTGATCCCTGCGGAGAAGGAGTGATTTGTATCTTACTCTAATAATAGCTCCAATATGTCAAAGCTGTTTTAGTTTTAGTAATATCAATTCAATATTAATTTATTCAGTATTTTACTGTTCATACTATTTATTCTGTAATTTATTCTGGAATCCAAGATCGAAGCAACATTATCCATTTTTCATTGTACATGGGATCAAGCGACAATACATGAAATAAATAAATGAGGATGTACTCAAGGAGATATGCCATGATGACATTAGATTGTGTGGAACTGGGACCTGAGTGTGTGACGTTACAGAAATGCCCTCTCTTAACCTCTTAACAACAGTGGTTGATGTTCACTGAGATAGGTATCTAGCAACATCTCAATTACTCTAATATTATTTGACGAGAACACAGAGATCTTAACAGGAAGTCAGATTTTTAAATGAATGATTTTACTGAATTATTCCTCTGAAAAATGGAGTACTTAGGCAAACAGCACTTTATTCATATCTTCACTGATGGGGTGTAGGCATTACTAGTTAAGCATTTATTGTCCATTTCAACTGCTCCTTAAAAAGGTGGTGGAAGCTGCCTTCTTGAGCTGCTGCAGTGCTCGATGTGTAGGTACACCCACAGTGATGTAAAGGATAGAATTACATTATCTTGAAACAGCAACAGTGGAAGAACAGCAAAATAGTCTCAAGTTAAGGTGATGTGGGGCTTACAGGGAAACGTGCAGGTAATGGAGATACATGCAACTGGGTTCAGAGAAGATTGATTAAACTGGGATGAGTTTGCATTCATTACCATAATTGGAAATTTGTATTGATAAAGGAAATACCACACTCCTGTTTATTTGGGATGCAGCGTAAAACAATTCTCAAAACTGCTAACTGAACTACAATTTTGGATCACAGAGATATCTGCACAACTTTGTGTCTGGTGAGCAGATTCACTTCCAGATCAATCCTTAATTCTGCTTCTGACCCCAGCCTGATTATACTTCAGTTCTCGGGTTTGGAATTATATCTTCGGCTAGGGCTATGGGACCTTGTAATCGTGAACGGAAGAGAAATGTCTCAGTCTAAATCAAGTGGGGAGGAAGAGAGGGGCACCATATGAGTTAGGGAAACAGGAAAAGAATAACAAGATCAACCAAGCGAGAAAGTAGCAAGTTCTGCCATGATCCACAGATGGAGCGAGTGTGTTAGCATGAAGGGAGAGTTGAAATATTCCTCTGTGACAGTCATATAAAGAATTTACAAGTTACACTTAGCACCATTGGCTTTCCAATAATATCCCACAATTTCTACTAATACAGTGGAAAATCTCACAATTTTAACAGAATTATGACTGAATGCAAAACAGAAGGGGACCACTTGGCCCATCGAGTCGGTATGCTTTGTCATTGTTCAATGCAGTCAGTCCCATTTACCCTCTTTCACTTCTTTTACTTTTTTTCCCCTTGTATTTTACAAATAATCAGGATATATTTAGATCAAGTCTCCACAAACCATGGCTAATAAATCCTCCGACTGAAATAACAGCAGATGATTTCTCCAACAAAAAAGTATGGGATAGTTACATTCCATAAATGATGTATGAAAGAACAGGACAGTATCTATTACAGTAGTGACTAATAGAGGTGACTGGAAGAAGAATTGGCCATTTTCTCCACTTGCATTTCATTATAAGCCACCATCCTGAAATGGAACTGTTCCTGCACTGTCAATGGTTCAAAGTCCTGGAATACCTCATGGCATTGTGAGTGCACCTTCCCCCTAAGGAGCACAGTAGTTCAAGCAGCCAACTCACTACCACTTTCTCTATGGCAGTAGGGGTAAGCACTAAATGTTGGCATTTCCAGCAACACTCATATTCTATGAATGAATAATCAAAGAGTCTCCCATTTTGGTCAGGCCTATTTCCAGTCATAAGCGTTCAGAGGAGAAGGCAATATAGACTGTAATGCCAATTGTATCACCCAAAGGATCATGGCTCTGTTATCTCAGGTAACTTGACTATGACATTATTGATTGATTCAATCTCCTTGCAGAATACCAGGTCAACTATAGTCTTCTCTCTGGGTGGCACTAAAACAGGGTCCTCCAAGAAACTATCAGTAAAACATTCCATGAATTCTTTATCAAGGCTACCTTTGCCCATCTTACTGCCCAGGCTATATGTAGATGTTACAATACTTTACTAGTAAGCTCTTAATATTTCTTCCTATATGTTTGGCATTAGGAGGCTGGTATACCATTCCCTGAAGTTACTTCTTACTTTCTCATCTCAACCCAAACTATTTCCACATCCTGAACTTAGATCATCATTCTCTATTGTGCTCGTACAATTACTAACAAAAAGAACCACTCCCACTTCGTTTTTTACTTTACTGTCTTTTTCAAATGTCCTGTACTCTTCAAGATTCTGGTGCCAGTGTGCGTCATTTTGAAGCCATGTCTGTGTAATCATAGAATCGCTACAGTTTGGAAGGAGGCCACTCAGCCCATTGAGTTCATACCAACCCTCTGTAGAGCACTCCACCCAGACCCCCACCCTATCCCTGCAACCCTGCATTTCCCATGGCTAACCCACCTAACCTGCACATCCCCAGATGCTATCGGCAATTTAGCACAACGAATGCACCTAACCTGCACATTCTTGGACTATAGGAGGAAACCGGAGCACCCAGAGGAAACGCACACAGACACGGGGAGAATGTGCAAACTCTACACAGACGGTCGTCCAAGGATGGAATCAAACCCGGGTCCCTGGCACAGTGAGGCAGCAGTGCTAACCACTGAGCCACCACGCTGTAACGACTACCAAATCTTTCTTATTCATTTCCATTTGCACTTTCAAATGAAATGTTTTGTCTTGAATGCAAGTTTTGGATGCAGTTTCTCAAAATTAGGCTTATGGTGTTGAGCGTAACATTGATAGCAAGTATGCTTAATCGACAAAATACAAAGTAGGAATAGATGGACCATATTCAAGTTGGTAGGCTGTAACTAGGAAGATCCTACAAGGATCAGAGCTTGAGACTCAGCTATTAACAATCTGCATTCACAGTTAGGTGAGTGGATTGAGTGCAGCACATCAAGATTTACTGAGGATCCAAGTTGTAGGGTAAAACAAGCTATGGCCAGGACGCTAAGAGTTTGCAGAAATATGTAGAGGTATTTCATGAAGTATGTGGTAGGTATGTAAAGGGCAAATGTTCTACAATTGTTTGAGAAATAAAAAGAAACAGTATATTTTTGAATGGTGAGAGGTTGGGAAATGTCTGCATTCAGATGGATCCAGGGTATCCTTGTTCATAGGTCACCATGCAGAAACAACAAACACTCAACAAGGTGTGTCATCTCATGTAAAGCACCCCATGTGCCAGGAATGCAGGTGTCTTTCTTGGTGAGCTCACAATGTGGATTGAGGATTTATTGTCTATGAAACTTCATTGATGAAGTTTACTCCTAGATGCATTAGTAATGAGTAAATAATTAGCGATCATGCCCAAGTGACCATTTTTCTCTCCATTGGAGAGACAGTTGATCGTACATAACTTGAGGGGAATGACTCAGCAAGGGTTGGACAAGGTGAGGAAGCAGGGCTTTCATGAACGCTACATATACATAATTCAACCAATAATCTGAGTCTGAGGATCTCTACTGCTTTATTGTGTGTGTGTAGGAGGGATGATCAGATGGAGGAGATGAATTTATTGATTTAATCAAGTGAAAGGTATACACAATGCAGCAGGTAATAAGATCTGCTTTTGTTCCTAATTCACGGGTGGGAAATAACATTGGCAGGGACTGTGAAAATAAGGGTTTGTACTAATATTTTAGATGTTTTCTATACTTGATAATTCAGTGTGAGAAATTAAATCATCCAGGAATAAGTGGATAGGTGGAGAGGAAGGAAGATGGACAGGTAGGACTGGTCAAGGGGGCTGTGCTGGGTTGGAGGCTTGGGACTAGGAAAACGTGGGGAGGCGCTTTACCTTCCGCCTCGGGAGCTTGCAACCACATGGGCTCAATGTGGATTTCACCAGTTTGCTCACTTCCCCTCCCCCCAATTTATCCAGCTCCCAAGCCTCCAACTTGGCACCACCCCCTTGACCAGTCCTACTTGTCCACCTTCCTTCCTTCCCACCCATCTGCTCCACCCTCCCCTTTGACCTATCACTTCCACCTGCATCTTCATCCACCCATCACATTCCCAGCTACCTTCCCCCCAGCCCCACCCTTTCTTGTTTATCTCACAGTGCCCACCGGCCCACAAGCCTCATTCCTGATGAAGAGACTTAGATGGCATGGTTGCCTGTTGCGGACTAAGGGAGGACATATGGTGATGCAAGTGATGGATGTTCGACTGTTCGGAAGAAGGGGAAGTAGAATACTGGAGATTAGCTGGAAAGAGGCAATGATGACAAACATATACGTATCCAGACTGAGAGGAATTAATGGCTGACATGAAGAGATGGAGGGAGTTGATCAAGCAGCATAGTGGTGACCCTAAAAAAGCTAAGGTAATGAGAAGAAGAAGAAAAATACAGATACGTAAGGACTAAATCCTTCTGCTATGCTGCATCTGTTTTCTTCCAAAAGCTTTGTTCACATTTTAAAGCATGGGGAGAGAACATTTCTTGTCATGTAGCAGAAAATTGAAAAGTCCAGCTTGAGATCTCAATGGGGGTCAGGCACGCCATCCCTATCTTCTGATTAGCTAGTTAGCTTTAAATCCTAAGACGATGTAGCTTACACCCATTTCTATCACACAATGAACTAGGTGTTGTTGTTAAGATACGTTCTTCTCCTTGTTAAGACGGACTAACGGTTCATCATCTATCACACTACAATAAGCCATCAGGTTGAGTGTAGAAAGAAGGATTGGTGGCTGTACTCTACCTCAACTATTGGATGGTTGATGATGATCCATAACACAAAAGGCAAGTCCACCATGACAGGCCTAACTAGCCCCCTCTTTGGATTTTATCATGCCAGTAACCCAGAAATCTCTAAAATGCAGTCCAGAAAAGAAGTCCATTTTATCTGCTTACTAAAATAGGATAAGGCAAGCGGAGCACAGGCCTGAAGCCCAGTTTCTGCCCAACCTCATTGCAAGTTTCATTGAATCCTGACTTGACAAAGTGTGATAGCCTGAGACTACTGATATGCTCAGCAAGTTTCAAAGTAACAACTGATTGCAGCATCCCATCCACCCTAGGTTTATGATGGAGCACAACATTGTTAACATGTTATGGCACCAGAGACGGGAAGGCAATAATGGTTGTTTCCAATTGAGGTGACAAAAAGTAGACATTGGATTTACAAAATGTAAGTTATTTAAATCAGAAAATTGCTAATTAATTATTCTTGCGCCAGGAACAGTCTGGAATGAGCTCTGGAGGACTTCCTCTATCGATTATTACATGGCCGCAGCTTGGGAGATGACATATTTTAATGTGCTTATAAATATTTTATAACCATCTCCTGTAAGCAGCAAGCAGACGGGATTCTTTTTGCAGTATAATTCACTTTGTGTTCTGCCATTCTTTATACTGTTTCCGTTCACCTCTTTCCAAAAAAAAACTGCATCACTAAAATATACTTTGTCACTGAAACCATCCCAACTTGGGCTGCACTGACTGGTGTTTCCAAAGCTTTGAGAAAGCTCCAATTTTAAAAATGAAGACCACTTAAATACATGTGATGGCAAGACTGAATATTAACTTCTTGGGCGATGAGAAGCAACTCTCACTCTATTTCTGTGCGACAATGGTTTCTGATTAGTGTGGTGAATCTTCAAACAGCTGAGCACAGGGAACATTATTGAAAATTGCATTTCTTTAGGTTTTCATTGTTGAGGAGATCTAAAAACTGTCAAATTTAAAGTTAAAATATTTCTTTAAAATCACTGACTTCGCTTTCTCGCAATCCATTTTGTCTCTCATTTTTCTTCGAATAGCTGATCCAACACTATGATGTACATTTGCATCTCAATCACTGCGCTGTTAAGATCTACAGTCCTTCCCACCTGGTTAAAAAGGCATAAGGTTGTTTGCCATGTTCATTCAGACGTCAGTTGCTGTGTAGAGTGCACTGCAACATTATCAGCTTTAATGTCCAGCAATTTGGCACATAAATATCATGGAGATCAAACAGGGTAAATCAAAGTCTAAGTAATGGCAAATGCAATTTGTTGACCAGTTGCAGCAAATATTAAACATTTATCTACAGATTGAATTGAATTTGACGGATTGTCCTGGATATCACATCAGTGCAAATATTGATATTCAGTGGCAGAGTCTCATATTGTAGGTGCATTAGGAGGGAAGGGAATAATTTGTCAAACGATTTCTTGGATGAATTGCAATGTGGGGCAATGGCTGTTTCTGGTTTTCTTTCTCTTTCTTTTCCTCACGAATTTCTTGCTGTCTTAGTGATGCCAAAGATCAGTCTCCCATCATTGCAATGGAGTGCAGTACACAGCAAAAGACAGCGAATCTAACATGGACATATATTGCAAAACTGAACCTGGAAACTGCAGAAAGGAAGTATCAGTGTGTTAATGGTTGATGATGCTTCTGAAGCCATGATAGAACATATAATAGTACAGCACAGTACAGGCCCTTCGACCCTCGATGTTGTGCCGGCCTTTTATCCTACTCTATGTTCATACTAACCTACATACCATTCATTGTATCAACTTCCATGTGCCGATCCAAGAGTCATTTAAATGTCCCTAATGTACCTGACTCTACTACCACAGCTGGCAGTGCATTCTATGCACCTACCACTCACTAAGTGAAGAACCTACCTCTGATACCTCCCTTAAACTTTCCTCTAATTACCATAAAATTATGCGTCCTCATGATAGCATTTCTGCCATGGGAAAAAGTCTTTGGCTATCCATTCTATCTATGCCTCTCAACATCTTGTACCCCTCTACCAAGTTGCCTCTCGTCCTTCTTCATTCCAATGAGAAAAGCTCTAGCTCCCTAAACTTTTCTTCATATGACATGCTCTCTAGTCCAGGCAGCATCCTGGTAAATCTCCTCTGCACACTCTCTGAAGCTTTCCTATAATGAGGCAATCAGAACTGAACACAATATTCCAGGTATGGTCTAACCAGGATTCTATAGACCTGCAGCATAACCTCACGGCTCTCAAATTCAATCCCCCTTCTAATGAAAGCCAACACACTAAGCCTTCTGAACAATCCTATCAACCCGGGTGGCAAATTTGAAGGATCTGTGGACATGTATCCCAAGATGCGTCTGTTCCTCTACACTGCTAAGAATCCTACCTCTAACCCTGTATCCTGCATTCAAATTCAACTTTCCAAAGTGAATGACTTCATACTTTTCCAGGTTGAACTCCATCTACTACTTATCAGCCCAGTTCTGCAACCTGTCAATGTCTTGTTGCAACCTACAACACAATCCACAACTCCACCAATCTTCAGGTCATCAGCAAACTTACTCACCCACCCATCCACTTCTTCATCCAAGTCATTTATAAAAATCACAAAGCACAGAGGTCCCAGAACCAATCCCTGCGGAACACCACAGGTCACCAATCTCCAGGCTGAATATTTTCCATCTACCACCATCCTCTGTGTTCTATGGCCCAGCCAATTCTGTATCCAAACAGGTTTCTCTGTATCCCATGCCTCCTTACTTTCTGAAAGAGCCTACCATGGGGAACCTTATCAAAGGCCTTGCTAAAATGCATGTCCACCACATCCACTGCTCATGTTTTACCACATCCTCAAAGAATTCAATAAGGCTTGTGAGGAATGACCTGCCCCCTCACAAAGCTGTGCTGACTATCTCTAATCAAAATATGGTTTTCCAAGTAATCATAAATCCTGTCTTTCAGAATCCTCTCCAATACTTTGCCCACCACAGTCATAAGACTGACTGGTTTGTAATTCCCAGGATCTGCATCTGTGTCTGTGATGGAAGCAATGCACCTTTTCACTCTGTTCCTTGTGACCTGATTTTGAAGAATCCCTGTTCCCACACTCCCCAGCCCCACCCACAACCTTCTTTATTGTTCGTTGGATTTTCTGAATTAATTGGAGGCATTTAAGTCCTCACACAGTATGGTATGAAATGCCAACTTTACACTCGTAGCCTGTGTTGAGCATGTTAAAAGTGTTAAAAGTCAATGTTGAGCAACTAAATGCTGTATGAGAAACAGATAACTGTTTTCTCCCCTCAATAGACAGTTCCCTAATGGATATATTCAAGCACCCTGACTCCTAATATTTCCCACTTTGCCTTAAACCTTTCCCCAAGAAAATTGGAAATGGCCAATATTATCCAGTTTAGATTAGGTTACTTACAGTGTGGAAACAGGCCCTTCGGCCCAACAAGTCGACCCGATGAAGCACAACCCACCCAGACCCATTCCCCTACATTTACCCCTGCCCCTAACACTACAGGCAATTTAGCATGGCCAATTTACCTAACCTGCACATTTTTGGTCTGTGGGAGGAAACTGGAGCACCCAGAGGAAACCCACGCAGACACAGGGAGAATGTGCAAACTCCACACTGTCAGTCGCCTGAGCTGGGAATTGAACCTGGGTCTCTGGCGCTGTGAGGCAGCAGTGCTAACCACTGTGCCACCGTGCCACCTCCAGGTTGTTCCTCAAAGTCTACACACAAGGTCCTGGTGCAGAAGAGATCAAAGTAATATCAAGTACTGAACACATCTTAGGCTTCAGGACATTTAAGTGGGAATCTTGCTACTACCTGTTTGGCTCGGAGTACTCTTTCAGCCATTAATGTAGAATGCGTTACCCTGAAGTAATTGATACTTTGATGAAAATCTGGCCACATATTTGCCTGAACTTCCATTTGTCCTTTATATGGTTCAATATGACATTCCCTTGGAATCTGGATCTCTGTTAAATGTCAATTTAGACAGCACTGGAAGAAGAATATAGAACATAGAACAATACAGTGCAGAACAGGCCCTTCAGCCCTCGATGTTGTATCAAGCTGTGAACTAATCTAAGCCCATCTCCCTACACTATCCCATCATCATCCATGTGCTTATCTAAGGATTATTTAAATCTCCCTAATGTGGCTGAGTTAACCACATTGCCAGGCAGGGCATTCCAAACCTTTACCACTCTCTGAGTAAAAACACTGCCTCTGATATCTGTCTTAAATCTGTCACCCCTCAATTTATAGCTATACCTTCTTGTACAAGTTGACATTATCATCCTAGGAAAAAGACTTTCACTGTCTACCCGATCTAATCTTCTGCTTATCTTGTATGTCTCTATCAAATCCCCTCTTAGTCTTGTTCTCTCCAATGAGAACAGACCCAAGTCTCTCAGCCTTTCCATATAAGACCTTGTCTCCAGACAAGGCAACATCCTGGTAAATCTCCTCTGCACCTTTTCCAATGCTTCCACATCCTTCCTGTAATGGGGCGACCAGGACTGTACACAATATTTCAAGTACGGCCATACTAGCATTTTGTACAGTTGCAGCATGTCAGTATGGCACCGAAACTCAATCCCTCTAGCAATAAAACCTAACATAGAACATAGAACATAGAACAATACAGCACAGAACAGGCCCTTCAGCCCATGATGTTGTGCCGAACATTTGTCCTTGCTTTAGCACCTATCCATGTACCTATCCAATTGCCACTTAAAGTTCGCCAATGATTCTGACTCTGCCACTCCCACAGGCAACGCATTCCATGCCCCCACCACTCTCTGGGTAAAGAACCTACCCCTGACATCTCCCTTATACCTTCCATCCTTCACCTAAATTTATGTCCCCTTGTAACACTCTGTTGTACCCGGGGAAAAAGTTTCTGACTGTCTACTCTATCTATTCCCCTGATCATCTTATACACCCTTATCAAGTCACCCCTCATCCTTCGCCGTTCCAATGAGAAAAGGCCTAGCACTCTCAACCTATCCTCGTACGACATATTCTCCATTCCAGGCAACATCCTGGTAAATCTTCTCTGCACCCTCTCCAAAGCTTCCACATCTTTCCTAAAGTGAGGCGACCAGAACTGCACACAGTACTCCAAATGTGGCCTAACCAAAGTCCTGTACAGCTGTAACATCACTTCACGACTCTTGAATTCAATCCCTCTGCTAATGAACGATAATACTCCATAGGCCTTCTTACAAGCTCTATCCACCTGAGTGGCAACTTTCAAAGATCTATGAACATAGACCCCAAGATCCCTCTGCTCCTCCATCTTACTAAGAACCCTAAACCCTAACATACCGCATGCCTTCTTAACAGCACTATTCACCTGGGTGGCAACTTTCAGGGATCAATGTACATGGACTCCAAGATCCCTCTGCACATCCACATTACCAAGAATCTTTCCATTGATCCAGAATTCTGCCTTTCTGTTATTCTTCCCAAAGTGAATCACTTCACATTTATCTGCATTGAACTCCATTTGCCACCTCTCAGCCCAATTCTGCAGTTTATCCAAGTCCCCCTGCAACCTACAACATTGTTCTACACTGTCCATTACTCATCTGCAAACTTACTAACCCGTCCACCTATACCTGCATCCAAGTCATTTATAAAAATGACAAACAGCAGTGGTCCCAAAACAGATCCTTGTGGCACACCACTAGTAAGTGAACTCCAGGCTGAATATTTTCCATCGAACACCGTGCGCTGCCTTCTTAACAAAAACCAGTTTCTAATCCAAACTGCTCAATTACTCTCAATCCTATGCTTCTGCATTTTCTCCAACAGCCTACCATGTGGAACCTTATCAAAGGCTTTACTGAAGGTCATGTACACCATGTCAACTGCTCTACCCTCATCCACATACTTGGTCACCTTCTCAAAAACTCAATGAGGTTTGTGAGACATGATCTGCCCTTGACGAAACCATGTTGACTATCTGCAATCAAAATGTTGCTTGCTAGATGATTATAAATCCTATCACTTATAAGATTTAAGAGATTAAATTGTCAAATAAGATTTGAACCAGACATCTTCAGGCAGCTAAGATTGTAACACATATGTAGCATTTCTCAAAGTTTTCGAGGGATTGAGAAATTGATTAAAAGTTAGAAAGTAGGAACATTGAATTGTGAAATAGTCAGAACTTCCCAGAAGCTGAACAAAGACGAAAGAACAGTACAGCACAGGAACAGGCCCTTCAGTCCTGCAAGTCTGTGCTGACACATTTTGCCTTCCGTACTAAAACTGTCTTCTTATTCATGTATTCATCCACGTGTTTCTGGAATGATGCTATTGTGTCTGCTTCCACCACCTTCTCTGGCAGTGCATTCCAGGCACTCACCACCCTTAGTGAAAAACTTGCCCCAAACATCTCTTTTAAACTTCCCCCTCTTGCACCTTGAATTTGTGGCCCCTAGTAATTGACCCTTCCACCCTGGAAAAGTTCTCATGGTTTCCACTCTATCCATGCTATTAACAATCTTATAAACTTCTACTGGGTCACCTCCCAACCTCCTGCATTCCAGTGAAATCAAATCTACTCCATCAAACCATTTTTGTAGCGAAAATCTCATATACCAGGCAACATCCTGTTAAATCTTTTCTGTACCCTCTCCAAAGCATTCACATTCTTCTGGTAGTGTGGTTACCAGAACTGTACGCAATATTCCTGATGAAGGGCTTTTGCCCGAAACGTCGATTTTGCCTGTCCTCGGATGCTGCCTGAATTGCTGTGCTCTTCCAGCACCACTGATCCAGAATCTGGTTTCCAGCATCTGCAGTCATTGTTTTTACCTCGCAATATTCCAAGTCTGGCCTAACTCAAGTTCTATAAAGCTGCAGCATAACTTGTCTATTCTTATACTCAATGCCCCTTCCAATGAAGTCAAGCATGATTGACTACCTTATCGACCTGCACTACCACCTTCAGTGATCTGTGGACCTGCAGACCCAGATCCCTCTGTAGATCAATACTCCAAAGGGTTCCACCATTTACTGTATAATTTCCACCTGTATTTGACCTTCCAGTATAACAACAGGAACATATGTATGATCATTAAAATTTCTCCAGTATTGAAATTGTAAAATGTATATTTTGTTTTATTTTTATATCTATGCATCAAAATCTAAGCAGCATATGGTTAGTTATCTGATGATGTGTCTGTCATGAACTATTATCCATCTTCAACACTTTTACTTGATTCTTTGCAGAGGATACAAAAGAGATTTATTAGGATAGTACAAGGGTTGAGCAATTTCACTTATGTCGAGACACTAGAGAAACTGTTGTTTCTTAAAGCACAGATATTTTAAGGAGCCTTTAATAGGTATCATTTAAATCATAAGCCATTCTGATAAACTAGACAGGATTGCTTCAATTGGATGAAGGGTTAGGAACCAATGGAACACAGCATCTGATGGTGAGAGCAATTTTAACAATAATTCTGAACAGAGGATTGGATGCAGTTTCACGAAAAAAAAACGTCAACTGATGAGAAAGGAACAGAGGAGTGAGACTAAGCAGCAATTCTTTCAGAGAGCTAACACTAATGTGCAAGCTAACGTGTATTTATTGAATCAGTCTCCATCCTCTAATTTCTTATGTTCATTTGCTTGTACTCCTGATTATGCAAACTTTTGATTACCAGAAATCAGCTTGCATGGACAAAAATACAAAAATCATTTGTAATGTGTCAAAATGAATATTATTTTGCTGCTGAGACTGTCCTTTGTGTCAGGTAGTGATTATAAGGGGTTATAAAGGTATTTAATGGTTGCACTTAGGAAAGGCCACAGTCATTTATTAGGAATACAGCTACATTATGCTTGGTCATTCTGGACAGCCGCTTAATAGAGACAGAGGGTAATTGAAACTGACAGTTAATCATAAACAATAATTCACAACTAATTTCTCCAATGGTACCACACAATGCGAGAGCATGCCTCACATGGTTCGAGATCTGCAGTACCGGAGACTGAATTCCCTCAGGGAGTAATGGGATTTAAATGTAATCTTTCTTCATAGTCGACGTGGAGGCTCCTTTTAAAAGGCTTCCAGATGTAATATGTGGGTTCTAATGCTTTTGCGTGTGCAGGATGAATTTAAATTACACAGGATGCAGTTCCGCACTTGAAGGAATTATTTAATCCACCTTGACAGACAAGGAGCATTAGAATAGATAAACTGTTGGTGGAATTTCAGCTTCAAGGAACAAAGTGGAAAAAATAATGGGCAATCGTTTTATCCATCAAATCGCACGTGCATTGTCATCAACAGCCATGGACTTGATAATATGATTCTTCACACTCCCCAGGCATTTATCACACTAAAGTGTTTCCACTTTAAAAATAAGCGAAAAAAGCAAACCAAATTCCACAAAATTACAAAAGTAAGCATTGATTAACTTAATATGTAATGCATGGGGATGAATTCTGACAGAGCAGCAGAGGCCAGAAGCCCAGACTATACTTCTGGAAACAGGAGACAATCCTCCCTTGGCTGTTTTGGGAATCTCCAGCCATATTTTAGACCCATGGTAAAACTAATGAGCTGCTGTCAGGACTCCAGTCATATTAAGGCGTGTCAACCTACCTCTGGCTCTTCTGTGCCAATGGCGCCACAAGGAGAAGTGGCCACTGTTGGGACTGCAGCTGCTGACGAATATTGATACTATTGGGAACACTGTGCGGCCACCAAGTGCTCACTTAGAGACAATCCACCTCCTCAAGTATGCGGGAATGTGTCAGGATTCACTGGTTGCACTCATCAAGCTGTGGAGTAGTCATGTTTCACTGGAAAAATGCCAGCAGAGAAACTATGCTGCAACTTTTATAGTGTCATACAGCATGAAAACAGACCCTCAGTCCAACACGTCCGCAGCAACCAGACATCCCAATCTGACCTAGTCCCATTTTCCAGTATTTGGCCTATATGACTCTAAACCCTTCCTATTCATATACCCATCCAGATGCCTATTAAATGTTCTGATTGTACTAACCTCCACCACTTCCTCTGCCAGCTCATTCTATACACGCACCACCCTCTGCATAAAAAGGTTACCCCTCTGGTCCCTTTTAACTCTTTTCTCTCTCACCTTAAACCTCTAGTTCTGGACTCCCCCACCCTGGGGTAGAAGACTTAGATTAGATTAGATTACTTACAGTGTGGAAACAGGCCCTTCGGCCCGACAAGTCCACACTGACTCACCAAAGTGCTACCCACCCAGGCCCATTCCCCTACATTTACCCGTTCACATAACACTACGGGCAATTTAGCATGGCTAATTCATCTAAATAGACCTTATCTATTTATCCTATTCATGTCTCTCATGATTTTATAAACCTCTATAAGGTGAGCCCTCAGCCTCTGACGGTCCAGGGAAAACAGCTCTAGCCAATTCAACCTCTCTCCATAACTCAAATCTTCCAGTCCGTGCAACACCCTTGTAAATCTTTAGAACATAGAACATAGAACAATACAGCACAGAACAGGCCCTTCGGCCCACGATATTGTGCCGAACATTTGTCCTAGCTTAAGCACCCATCCATGTACCTATCCAATTGCCGCTTAAAGGTCACCAAAGATTCTGACTCTACCACTCCCACAGGCAGCGCATTCCATGCCCCCACCACTCACTGGGTAAAGAACCCACCCCTGACATCTCCCCTCTACCTTCCACCCTTCACCTTAAATTTATGTCCCCTTGTAACACTCTGTTGTACCCGGGGAAAAAGTTTCTGACTGTCTATTCTATCTATTCCTCTGATCATCTTATACACCTCTATCAAGTCGCCCCTCATCCTTCGCCGTTCCAATGAGAAAAGGCCTAGCACTCTCAACCTATCCTCGTATGACCTATTCTCCATTCCAGGCAACATCCTGGTAAATCTTCTCTGCACCCTCTCCAAAGCTTCCAATCTTTCCTAAAGTGAGGAGACCAGAACTGCACACAGTACTCCAAATGTGGCCTAACCAAAGTCCTGTACAATTGCAACATCACTTCACGACTCTTGAATTCAATCCCTCTGCTAATGAACGCTAATACACCATAGGCCTTCTTACAAGCTCTATCCAACTGAGTGGCAACTTTCAAAGATCTATGAACATAGACCCCAAGATCCCTGTGCTCCTCCACCTTACTAAGAACCCTACTGTTAACCCTGTATTCCGCATTCTTATTTGTCCTTCCAAAATGGACAACCTCACACTTGGCAGGGTTGAACTCCATCTGCCACTCCTCAGCCCAGCTCTGCATCATATCTAAGTCCCTTTGCAGCCGACAACAGCCCTCCTCACTATCCACAACTCCACCAATCTTCGTATCATCTGCAAATTTACTGACCCACACTTCGACTCCCTCATTCAAGTCATTAATAAAAATTACGAACAGCAGAGGACCCAGAACTGATCCCTGCGGAACTCCACTTGTAACTGGGCTGAATATTTACCATCTACCACCACTCTCTGACTTCGACCGGTTAGCCAGTTTTCTATCTAATTGGCCAAATTTCCCTCTATCCCATGCCTCCTGACTTTCCGCATAAGCCTACCATGAGGAACCTTATCAAATGCCTTACTAAAATCCATGTATACTACATCCACTGCTCTACCCTCATCCACATGCTTGGTCACCTCCTCAAAGAATTCAATAAGACTTGTAAGGCAAGACCTACCCTTCACAAATCCGTGCTGGCTGTCCCTAATCAAGCAGTGCCTTTCCAGATACTCATAAATCCTATCCCTCAGTACCCTTTCCATTACTTTACCTACCACTGAAGCAAGACTAACTGGCCTGTAATTCCCAGGGTTATCCCTATCCCTATCCCTATTTCTTGCAGCCTCTCAAGTTTGACAATATCCTTCCTATAGAAGGGCAAACAGAATTGTAGATATATTCTAAAATGACCTTTTCATTGATGTAGTTGGTCCACTACATAACTACTCTGATGAATTCAGTTCAAACATTTCAAAACCAGCAATATCCAAAATGCCGAGGAGAATAGCTCTGAACCATTTTGCCCAACACAAAGCTTTGTTGATGCAGTGAATGACCCGATGAAAGAGACATTCATGAGCAACTTTTGCTCAAGCTGATTGACCACTAAAGTGGTACAGTTGATCTTTTGGATTGGACAGTCAACCTCCACCTTCCCTAGCACAGGCAGGTTGCCAATGGTGGGCAAGTGAAGATGAAGAGCTCTCTTCGCCCCATGTCTTCCCTTGCCAATTTAGCACCTCCCAGCCAAACCCCATTGTCTTTTACTCCATCCCTGGGGGACTGAGAAAATCCAGCATTGAGTGAGCTTAAGTTAAAAGGCAATGGTCTAATAAACAGTGCAAAGATGGTTCCAACCACGATAAAAGGTCTGACTGCAGCTCAAATTGTATAAAATCCTTCAGACAGCCTTTTTATTTCCCCTGCTGTTAACAAGGAAGAGCTTGCCAAAATCTGAAATTAATAGCCCACCAGCTCTAGCAGTATAACACAGGAACATATTTAAGGATGTAACACCTCCACAGTCTCTGGTCACATTGCTATTCCCCCGTGCATTACATTTATCATTTTCACAATTTTCTAAACTCCTCAGTAGATCCACCTATTGTAAAACAGTGATATCCATGTCAGTATCCGCAAATTTGATTCCATTGGTCAAGTTTATTTGCAGGAGGCATTTTAACTGTCTGATGTAACATGACATGCACAGCTTAATGATATGAAGGAACAATACAGGAGGGAAAATCTCCAAATTCACCATACATGTAGTAGTATTGTCAATGGATTCTACAGACAGGCACTCACAATTCAGGTATAAAAGGAAATCACTACCATACAGTCATAGAAACATAAAATCCTTACTGTGCAGAAAGTGGCCATTCAACCCATTGAGTCTGCTCCAGCCCTCCAAAGAGCATTCAACCTAGACCCAGTCCCCCTCCCTATCCCTATAACCCAGCATTAACCACGGTTAACTCACATAGTCTGCACATCCCTGGATATACTACAATTTAGCCTGGTTTGGATCAGAGTGGTGCTGGAAAAGCATAGCAGGTCAGGCAGCATCTGAGGAGCAGGAAAAATCGACGTTTCTGGCAAAAGCCCTTCATCAGGAATGATTCCTGATAAAGGGCCTTTGCCCAAAACGTCGATTTTCCTGCTCCTCGGATGCTGCCTGACCTGCTGTGCTTTTCCAGCACCACTCTGATCTAAACTCTGGTTTCCAGCATCTGCAGTCCTCACTTTTGCCTACAATTTAGCTTGGCCAATCCACCTAACCTGCACACCTTTGGACTATCCTTATTGAGTTTTCTTTTAAACTCACAATAAGAATAAATAATAAAGCACAGTCAAACACACAGTTAGATGTAGACAAGCACTGTATCACATTCGTAAAGTTCGCAAGGCCATTCTGGCACTGAAATTGTATACCTTGCAATGGAAACATGTCAAAGTCATTTCTCCAGATACATAAAAAGCCAGACTGCCACAGCTGACATGGGCCTGCATTGAAAATATTTGAATCCAGCTAATTTACCGACCCACAACCCCAAGCCACATATAGCGATCAGTCATTTCCATCTTGCCTCCACGTGAGGCAATGGAGAGGAGACGTCACGTTTGTTTACACATGACATGAATGTACTAATGCAAGTGAGAACTGAACTCATACCAAGTATCTTGAGTTGGAAAATCACAACAGAAAACCTTTACGGACAATCCCTCAGGGAGTGCAGGCAATAAAATATGTACGGAAATAAGAAGAATGGGAAGCGTCCACCCATGCCCAGAAGATTTAGTGCCTGAGTCCCTGTCCATTGTGGGAGTTATCTCTATGGGAGCTGCATCATATGGATATCCCTACATTTAAAGTGGATAGTTTTATAAAAAATATGAACTAGTGTGTTCAGATAAATGACCACAGAATACCTTGAGGCTGCTAAGCATCACTGGCTGTGTTCCACACTTGAGAAAGCAACCATAATTGATGAAGCTTCTCTTTATGAAGTGTAGATCAAAGCTCATTGCTCACCTGACTTGCCACCTCTTCCCATTCTTAGGTTGATAGAATGATTTAGCTCAATCATTCTATCAACATTTTTCATGTTTTTAACACCTCATTTAATTGCCCCCTTAAATTTGAGAGAGCAATGCCACATTCTCACGTTCTCTGGTGTGCTGAAGACCTGCATTCCCAGTACCATTCTGGTAAATCTTCCGCTGACTGTTCAATTAGATGAAGTTTGAAGATGATACATTTCCAAAACAATCACTGAGAGATTAGGGACATTTACATTAACCTGCATCATTGTATTAATCACCCCCTTTATAAAACAGACACTAAGAAACACACGCTAATGATGCAGATAATGTTTAGCTTCAGCAGACAGCACTCTGCAGTCCATGCAAGAGGAATAGCATTCATTTAACAGCTCCTGGCATAGCAAGTCAAAGCTAATAGAATCATAGAGATGTACAACATGGAAACAGACCCTTCGGTTCAATTCATCCATACCAACCACATATCCTAAATTTATCAATCCCATTTGCCAGCACTTGGGCCATATCCCTCTAAACTCTTCCTTTTCATATATCTGTCCAGATGCCTTTTAAATGTTATAATTGTACCAGGCTCCACCACTTCCTCTGGCAGCTCATTCCATACACACATGGTGGCTCAGTGGTTAGCACTGCTGCCTCACAGTGCTAGAGTCCTAGGTGCAATTCCAGCTGAGGGTGACTGTCTGTGTGGAGTTTGTACATTCTCCCCATAACTGTATGGGTTTCCTCCCACAGTCCAAAGATGTGCAGGTCAGGTGTATTGCCCATAGTGTTAGATACAATAGTCAGAGGGGGGTGGGTTGCTCTTCAGAGGGTCGGTGTGGACTTGTTGGGCCGAAGGGCCTGCTTCCACTGCAGGGAATCTAATCACCACCCTCTGCATGAAGTTGCTCCTTAGGTCACTTTTTTATCTTTTCCCCCCTCACCCTAAACCTATTTCCCTCTAGTTCTGGAGTCCCACTCCCTAGGCAAAAGACTTGTCTATTTACCCTATCTATGCCCCTCATGATTTTATAAGTGTCTGTAAGGTGACCTCTCATCCTCCAACCTCCCAGGAAAACAGCCCCAGCCAATCACCCTCTCCCTATAGCTCAAAGCCTCCAACCCTGGAAACATCCTAATAAATCTTCTCTGAACCCTTTAAAGTTTCATAATATCCTTCCTATATGAGGGAGATCAGAACTACACACGATATTCCAAAAGTGGCCTGACTAATGTCCTGTACAGCTGCAACATGGCCTCCCAACTCTACTCAATGCTCTAACCAATTTTAAAGGTGGCGCTGGTGACAGGACTACTGCTCAGTCCCAGGATCTCTGGTGAGTGGCCAGTTGCTCTGGGAATAGCCTGTGGAAAGCTGGGGTGTATATCAGACATGATGCTTGCCATAATAGATAGAATCACTCCATCAAACTCAGTGTGATTTGTACTTCAGTAGATTAAACACAGATTCAGCCCTTTATCTCCTTGTGGGCACACCGAGTTATCACTTAACTTTCCGTGTACTTGAACTCTTGACTGACAAATGGATTCATACATGGATGCATCTTGATCAACTGTGTACTGCAATCTCTTCTGTTCTCAGCGAGAACTAAATGAGATTGTGGGCTCTTCCTTTGCCGATGATATCAGTGCAGACGTTGGTTTATTTTTAAATCAAAGAAACACAGCACTCAGCACATCAGGCGGTATCCATGGAGATAGAAATCGAGTTAATATTACAGGCCAATTACCGGAATCTCCATTGGTATCATTATTAAAATGGTGACTATAACATCAAGGGCCAGGTCATGCGGTGGTTCGTTAACATGGGAATAATTATAAAGCTAAGTCTGCAACAACCTGCATTGGTATAGTGTTTTTGCAGAGGTGTAGTTAGACAAAGTTGGAGGGTTAGTAATGTAAAGATGTACTCAGCCAGGGGAATTCCGATAGCACAGTCAGTAGGTTTTAAGGGCTTTTGGCGAACAGATGTAATCCTCTCACTCCCACTGAGCTAGAAGGTCTGAGTTCAATTCCAACATGCAACAGATATGTGCTATAACACGTACAAACAGATTGATAGAAAGTTTTTATTTGTATTCAGAGAGGAGCTTGCTCACAGACGTGGGCTGTTGGGAGAGGTGAAGAGATATAGAGTGGAAATTCAGAGTTTAGGGCGGAGGCAACTGAACACATGGCCACCAATATTGCAGTAATTAAAACTGGGGATGCACAAGAGGTGAGAATTGGTGGAACATAAATATCTGAGAGAGTTACTGGGCCAGAGGAATGCTACAGCAATAGGGAGAGGTCCATCAAGGGAATGACAGGTTTACAATTTAAAAAAAAACAAACACAGCGATTGCTGGAGAAACTCAGCAGGTCTGGCAGCATCTGTGGAGAGAGAAAAGCAGAGTTAACATTTCAAGTCTGATATGACTCCTCTTCTGAACATATAATCCTTCTATGGGGGCTTTTACAAAAGAGTCATACCAAACTTGAAACATTGACACTATTTCTGTCTCTCTCTCCCAACAGATGCTGCCAGACTTGTTGAGTTTCACCAGCACCCCTCTGTGTTTGTTTTAAATTTCCAACATCTGCAGTACTTTGCTTTTATGTAATTTAAGTGCTGGTTTTGCATGGCATGATTTGCCAAAATTTAGCTTACTTCTTGTGGTGTAGCGTGAGAATCTCCACCCAATCACTTTAGCTGGCGCAAAATTGGGCTTGCAGTGTACTGAGAAAATGGTCCTGCATGCCTCAGTTGACACATTCATTGTGAGAGTGTGTGATGTTTCATGATGGAAGGGTAGAAGCAGAGGATACACCATTCGGGTAAATATTAAAATTGAGGGAGATAGATTGCTCAAGCTGAAAATCTATTCCATTGAGCATCATTATTGTCAGAACTGATTTGTTGAGAAATCGTCAATTATGAAGAGATGCACTTCGGTTGAATTACCTTGCTACCCAGCACGACTAAATTTCAGACATAAGCATTTATTTTATACGGAGTAAGATTTATTTTTAAGATTAATATTTGGGGAGAAGGAGTTTCATGCATTAAAATGGACTGAAAGGCAAATCTTAATATTGAGCCATTGGCAACAGTCACACTAAAGAAAGGGCTTTTGATCATGAAACAGGTTGTTACCATAGCAACAGTGCACATCAAATGTTGTGAAACCTCATCCTGCTGGGTTATTTTTGAATGCATTCGCTGGAACACACTCTTTGAAACAAAGGTTTCAAACACTTAATAGCTGACATTACCAAACAGATCAAAATGCCACGATTTCAATACAATTCTTTTTATCTGAACAATGCAGCAGCAACCCATTTAGCATTTTAAATCAATCTATTAAACAGTTGCTCAAATTGAATGGAACTATTCCATAAAGACAGCATTTTCCACAAATCACCCTTGTAGAGCCCAATAAAGATGCTGGACCATTGAAACCAGGGATTGAAACCTCAGTGAAATTTTGATTCCCAATGTTTTAACTGACTTATACAGAGAACAATAAGATAATGGGATGTGTTGGCAAATGAACTTGTAATAGTGTTGAAGACCAAGGAAATGAAAGTCAAGTAAAGGGTTTAACACGAAAAGATTGTGGCAAAATTCAGCTGGGAGATAATAGATCACGTCTGAGTCGACAATTTTGAAGATCATCAGGTGTCCCACCCACTTTCACTCTTCCCTGACTAAAATGGAAGAGACAATGGTTGGGGCATATGGTCTATAACTTCCCTGTTTGAGCTCAACTGCTGCTGATCCTGTCATCCATGCTCTTGTATATACTAGTGGTGAAAGGTATACGAGTGAGCCAAGTTGCTGGTATGTGCCATTGGGTGGAATACCTAGCCTTGGTCCAAGCATGAGTGTCCTGTTAAGATCACAGTTGAAGAACCACCCACTAGTCACCCCTATTTTGTAGGTAAAGGTTTCTCTTGCTCTGAGTGTGAGAAAGTAGCAAACTGTCCAATAGGAAACAGAACAAGAGAAAGACTTTCTCGATCTAAGTGCTGTCAATTAACCACAGTCAAAAATAACCAGGACAAAAGGATTTTGATCAACCTGCAAGACCAAGAATTTCAAAACTGATGGCTCAATTAACAACTCCATACAGAAAGGCACCTGAGAGTGGAATTGAATCCAGTTTCCTGACTCAGTGAGGCAGCAATGTTAACCACTGAGCCAGCATGCCAGCCTAGAATTGGGATATTTCGTTATGATAATAACAGAATATAAATAAAAGTTGTTCCAGTTATACATCTCCAACTAAAATGTAATTTTAATCTCGCATAGTTGGAGGACACAAGACTGCAACGTTACCGTAAACAAGAGCTCAGTGATATAGTTACTGCATGAAATATCAGCGGTGCATTCAACATTGCAAACAGACCAAGGCAGTTCACAGAGCCAACTGAATATCAGACACAATTTGGTGCTGAACAACGCACCCAGAATACTGTGCGCAGTTTTAGTCTCCTTGCTTGAGAAAGGATGTGCTGGCACTGGAGGGAGTGCAGAGAAGTTGATTTCGGAGTTGAGAGTGTTGGCTTATGGAGGAGAGATTGAGTGGACTGGGTCTATACTCATTGGAATTTAGATGAATCGGGGGGGTCTTATAGAAGCATATACAATTATGAAGGAAGTAGATAAGATAGAAGCAGGGAGGTTGTTTCCTCTGGTTGATGAAACTAGACCTAGGGGGGTAATCAACTAGGTAAAAACAATGACTGCAGATGCAGGAAACCAGAGTCTAGATTAGAGTGGTGCTGGAAAAGCACAGCAGTTCAGGCAGCATCCGAGGAGCAGTAAAATCGACGTTTCGGGCAAAAGCTCTTCATCAGGAATCCTTTCGAAGGGCTTTTGCCTGAAACATTGATTTTACTGCTCCTTGGATGCTGCCTGAACTGCTGTGCTTTTCCAGCACCACTCTAATCTAGGGTGGGAATCTTCTAAGGGAGCAGATTTAGGGCTGAGTTGAGGAGGAACTTCTTCAGCAAAAAGATTGCAAATCTGTGGAACTCCCTGCTCAGTGAAGGAGTTGAGGCTGCCTTGTTGACTGTTTTAAGGCAACAATGGAATGACTTTTTGCACAGTAAAGGACTTAAGGGAAAACCCTTAAGGTGAGCGGGTTGGGAAGTGGAGTTGAGTCCATGAAAACTGAATGGCGGAACAGGCTCGACAGATTAGATGGCCTAATTCCTGCTCCTATTTCTTCTGCTCTGATGTCCTTAGAAGGAGGCTTTATAGTACATGAACAAATACATAGTCAAAGAGATGTGTTTTAGAGGCTATTTTTAAGGAGACAGAGAGAGAGAAAGAAAGAAGCAGACAAATTAAGAAGTAAAGAGGCTTTGGAAGAGAATTCCAGACTGTAGGCATGTTAGACTTTGGTCAACTTGGACAACTCCACTTCTCACTTCCTTCCCATATCCCTCTGATTCCAGAGAGACCAAAGATCCACCTGACTCATCCTTCAGTGTGTTTGATGAGGAAGCATCAATAACCCCCGGTGCAGAAATTTCTCCTCTCCTTAATCCCTAATGATCACTCTGTATCCTAATTCTGGGCCCCATGAGTCTTACCACCTTTTGAAGTTGAGAGTCCTGCCTCATGGATTAGAATCCATGTTAGTCTGAAACAACATTGACACTGTAGAAATAACTATGATATTTCCTCTTCAACCTGTGAATATAGTTTGATGCTTGGGTATCTTAAATCTCTGAAGAGATTTCACCAAATAATGATTGTCTTCATCCTCATTCAATTTCTCTTGCGATGTAACAGTGAAATAGACTCTGAATCACACCAATATTATACCTCTGGCAGCAAAATAACTATGTACCTTAAATTCTGCTTGTTTTAAAGTTCTGCAAAACCACTTTACAAAGTGTGTCCAACAGAGAAAATCATCATATCAGCTAATGTGCTAACAACGTGGTAGGATCTTAACAGCAGATTGTGATACTACATAGAATTACACAGAAGTTTCCAGCACAGACACGGGCCATTCTGCCCAAAAGGACTGTGCTGGTATTTATGCTTCATATAAGATTTCTCTTATTGTGTTACACTATTAATTTACCTCTCGATTCCTTTTTCCCCAATGTAGTTATTTAGCTGCCTCTTAAATGCTATTCATTTTAATGACTCATACAATTAAACACAACAAATAATTAACTGTAATTTGGCAGCATTGACCATATAAGCACCAATACTGTATCACAAGAAGTTTGGAAGTTTGTGTTTCAAGGGTTATCAAATATTCCCTGCCCATTTCCATCACAAATACTTTAAGAAACTTACCACTTGTTATTTTTATTGCATATAAAGCAACAGAAATCTGAACTCTGACATTGGTAACTTAGTATTAACTGAACTATAAAAATTGAACTAGATGCTAATGTTTCAAATCCAAACCAGGACCATAAAGTGGCTGGATATTCTTCCATTCCATCACCTAAATAGGATAGAAAATCAGGCAGACAGAACTATCACAATGTCCACAGCCTGACCTGGATTTGCTGTTATTTTATCCCAACAGAGAGAAGGCCACAAGAGGACCTTTTCACCAGTCTGCCTGGCAACCAAGCTGATTTCCTTGCCTTCTGCTGCTGTTCATAGGGAAACCAGTGAGAAGGATGGTGGGTTTCTCTGGGAGGACCCTGACACTAACACTTGGTGTTAGGGCCCCAGTTCAATCAAAACCAAAAATCCACAGGAGCTTAACTACCACGTGAGGAGGTCTTTCCTATACAGATCAACACAATACTGCACTTTCCTTCTCCAACACAGCCTTGAAGCTTATAGCATTGTAAATTATCTTGTTGAATGAAGGTATAGAAACCTAGTGTTATAATATATAGCACTGGACTGATAATACTTGGATTAGCACCGAATGGCAGTAGGAACTATGAATTTTAATTTTCTATTGAAACCAAAAGTAACATAAACCCTGGTCAGATGCAAGACTTCCACTAGTCCATAAATATTATCAAAGCTGTTTCATAATTTCCGCAATAAATTATGTGTTGAGTACTTTTATTTTACAATAACAGAAAGGGACAGTTCTAAAAGTCACATTTCATAATGATCATCTGTCTCTGTGTTACCAAAAATCCACAGGTCAATCATTCACCTTTCTCGCTAAGTGTTAATTGCCTGAGAGGATGAAGAACTACAGCTTGAGCTGGATCCTTCTGACCTCAAAAAACTCAGAAATGGGTGTGGGAATTGGCAATAGCTGAATCCACAGGACTAGAAAATTTGAATGATGTGTCAAAAACAGTCCCACACAAACCTCCCACAGGAGTGAGGAGGTTAGCATTGGGTTTGCATTGTGATCCTGCATGCACTGTATGTGTGACGCCACAGACACCATTGACAGACCTAAGTGTGAAATTTGCATATCGTTCATATCCCATGGTAGTTTGTCGGGTGAGTTTTGGAACTCACTGGTTCAGGCAGTCCAGGAATTATGTTCGAAATATTTTGAGGAGTCAGGAACATTTTGACTGGTAAATGTTAATTTTTTTTATCAACTTCTCCCATGTTTTCCTAATCCTATTTCTCACATTCTTTATTTCAAATATCATTATTAGATGCTGTATTATCAGATGGGTTTTTACTGCAGTAATTTGTTGCTGGGTTCTGTTCTGAAAATGCAAATTAACTATTGCATTGAACAGCATTCAGCAAGTATTGAGATGCACTTTAGTATGTTTCTAACTGAAAAAGTTACTACAGTAACACTGAATCTTAGTTACAGTGACCATAGCTTTCGTCAAATGCTGTAAAAACCCATTTAGTTCACTTTAATCTGGAAATCAGTCATTCTTACCTGGTCTCATCTAAATGTGACCAGAGACTCACAACAACACGATTGACTCTTAACTGTCCTCTGAAATGGACCAGCAAGCCATTTAGTTCAAGGGCAATTCAGGATGAGAACAAAGGCAGAAATTGCTGATGGAAGCTTACATTCCAAGAGTGGTTTAAAAAAAAGTGCTACTGTATATTCAAAACTGTGGAAAAGACAGTTTGAGGATTGGCATATTATGATTGGACATGATTCAAATGTCCAAGGTGCTACAGCATAGATCCAAAATTGGCCTGCTGCTTTATCTTAGGAAAAATGCAGCCACCTGCTTCTGGAATTATTTGAGTGTCAGACCTTCTGGTGTAAGTTGAAATAAACTGAACCAGCTGTTCTTTCAGTTTCAATAGAGCTACAGATTTAGATCTAGGTTTATTTAATATTGTCTCTTGCACCTAGGGACAGTGAAAAGTGGATAACATCGCCCCGTTCCAAAACCATCTTTGATTGTAGAATGCATTACTGAATAAACTGTACGTATCGTAAAATACTGAATAAATTAACATTAAATTAATATTACTATAACTGAAACAGCTTCAAAAGTTCATGTTTCCCTCCCAGTAGACTTCACCTTCTCTGTTCCTCCAGTTGCTGTCAACTGACATCAAGAGGGTCAAGTCTTGTGCTTTTTTCCTGCCGTCACCAGTGCTGTCGCTTCCACCTCCACCACGTTCCAGTTGGAGACAGTCACATTGCACAAGACCTACAAGTCCTCCAATGCTGGAAATCAACTGACAGGTCCTCGCTTCAAGTTGACCAACAGGACCCTGGTTTGGAGTTGACCAACGAGGTCCTGATTTGGAGTTGACCGACTGGCTCCGAGTTGACGGACAGAGTCCTGGCTCACCTTCTGATGCTGCCACCCTGGATGGAGCCAGGATGGAGATACATAGGACCCTGGCCTCCCACAGGAGGACATCAGGAGGAGGCCCAAAGGTACGCGAAACAAAATAAAGCATGACTGAGCTACCAAGCTGGAAATACGACAATAAAGCCCAACCCGCCGCCTGAGTCCATGAGCAGCCAAGCTCAGGAGCCAAACACCTGTTGTCCCTGCCACCATAATTGTTGGTTTTTACAGCTGAGTCAATTAGGGTGATACGGTGGCTCAGCAGTTAGGACTGCTACCTCACCATGCCAAGGACCCAGGTTTAATTTCACCCTTGGGCGACTGTCTGTGTGGAGTTTGTACATTTTCCCTGTGTCTGTGTGGGTTTCTTCCCATAGTCCAAAGATGTTAGGTGGATAGGCCATGCGAAGTGCAGGATTACAGGGTCTAGGTGAGATGCTCTTCCAAGTATCAATGTGGACTTGATGGGTTGGTCTGATTCCACACTGTAGAGATTACGATTGTGAATACCTAGCTGAGTTTCAGAGCTTATGAATGACTGAGGCCATTGGATCGTTGGATAAGGGGAGATGGTAAAGTAGTAGCAAGCTCACTCAACTAGTGATCCAGAGGGCTACATTAATGTATTAGGGACATGAGTTCAAATCTCACTCTGGTAGCTGGTGGAATTTAAATTCAGTTAACCAAATCTGGAATGGTGACCCAAGAAACTATCATTACTTATTGGTTTTGTCTCTTTAGGAAATGAAATCTGCAATGTTTACTGCTATGTAACCCATGTTACTCCAGACTCACAGTAAAATGGTTGATACTTAACTGCCCTTTGAAATGACCTAGCAAGTCATTCAGGTAAAGGGCAATTAGGATGGACAGAAAATCCATGATTGGTATGGTAAATGTTTGATTGGCAAGTTTCTGGGGTTATTGAAGGATTATCTTCAGTATGGTTTCTAAATGGATGTTTGATGGCCCCATCACTATTGCATTCTTTCTGAGGTCTGTTGACTGGGTGCATCACTATGCAAATACATAGGAGTCATAGAGTCACAGAGTCATAGAGATGTACCGCACGGAAACAGACCCTTTGGTCTAACTTATCCATGCCAGCTAGATATCCTAACCTAATCTAGTCCCATTTGCCAGCACTTGACCCATAATCCCTCAAAAGGCGAAAGTGAGAACTGCAGATGCTGGAGATCAGAGTCAAGATTAGAGTGGTGCTGGAAAAGCACAGCGGGTCAGGCCGCATCTGAGGAGCAGGAAAATCAACGTTTCGGGCAAAAGCACTTCATCGAAAATGAGCATTCCCGATTAAGGGCGTTTGCCTATTCCTACTCCTCGGATACTGCCTGACCTGCTGTGCTTTTCCAGCACCACTCTAATCTTGACCCATATCCCTCTAAACCCTTCCTATTCATATACCCATCCAAATGCCTTTTAAATGCTGTAATTGTACCAGCCTCCACCACTTCCTCTGGCAGCTCATTCCACATACGCACCACCCTCTGCATGAAAAAGCTTCCCCTTAGATCCCTTTTAAATCTTTCCCCTCTTACCCTAAACCTATGCCCTCCAGCTGTGGGACTGACTAACCCAAGACAAAGACCTTCTCTATTTACCCTATCCATGCCCCTCATGATTTTATAAATCTCTATCAGGTCACCCGAGGGCCCATGTGCGATTTGATAAGGCCCAGGGACAAGAGGGGGAAATGAAAAGAGGGTGGAGTTAGGAAAGGTCTTGGCAAATGTAAAGCAGTCATAGTGGGTTATGTGTTCTATGTCAGAACATGGACTGGTTATAGGGTTGAGGAGGTGATGGTGTAGAGAGTTGGAACAATCTCTAGAAAACAGTACCAAGCTTTGGATGCTCTGGCATCTGCCAGCGCTGACAGTGGCTCAGACCTGGTATGAAGTGAGCAGATCTGGTGCATTCCAGATCAGATTTGGTTGGAATGAAAATCTGACAGTTTTGAGAAGAGGTGACCAGTCCAGTCTGCAGAAGTCAATTCTGCAGTTGCAATTCTTGAACACACATCAAATCTCTAGCCCTTTGATTCCAATCAGTCCAACTGATTGGTTCAAAAACAGTGCTCTGACAGTAGCAAATAAGCAACATGAGTATAGGAGAATGATATCCTTTCCCTTTCTGTGAGAGGCATCTAATAGCACTCTGGATATCCACCTCTTGCTAAAATTGATAGCTCAGTGATTTGAGAGAGCATAGCCACAAACTTATATCCTACCATATAATGCTATGATCTGGACACATCAAATATTTTCTTTAGCGCCCTGACAGGGGAGGTGATGGCCTCGGGGCAGTATCACTGAACTGTTAATCCAGAGACCCAGGTAAAGTTCTGGAGACCCAGGTTCGAATCCCACCACAGCAGATGATGGAATTTGAATTCATTAAAAACCTGGAAGGAAAAAGTCCATTGATGACCATGAAGCCATTGTCAGGGATAAAACCGAGAGTCAACACATTTTTGTAGGTCTGCCGTTACATGTAGGCCTGACCAGGTAAGGATGGCAGATTTCATTCTCCAAAGGATCTTAGTGAAGAAATTACCATTCATGCTCACTGGCTACATTGTCTTCTGATTCTAAGTTGAACATCTTTGTTTTCAAATTCTGGAATGACCTAATGCCTTCTTCATTCTGTGACCTCCTCCAGCCTCACAAATGTGAAAGCTATCTGCATTTCTCTAATTATGACCTCTCTGCTGTCCATTATTTTCATTGCTCCATCTTTGGCCAAAGTCCTAAGTCAGGGAAAGCATTCCCATGGTCTCGATACCAAATTCTCTGCATCTCTCCCTCCTTCGGCCCAACAAGTCCACACCGACCCGCCGAAGTGAGCGCAACCCACCCAGACCCATTCCCCTACATTTACCCGTTCACCTAACACTACGGGCAATTTAGCATGGACAATTCACCTAACCGGCACATTTTTGGACTGTGGGAGGAAACCGGAGCATCCGGAGGAAACCCACACACACACGGGGAGAATGTGCAAACTCCACACAGTCAGTCGCCTGAAGCGGGAATTGAACCCAGGTCTCTGGCGCTGTGAGGCAGCAGTGCTAACCACTGTGCCAGCGTGCCACCCACATTGTAGTCGTCAATTGTAAGATTTCCTTATGTGGCCGAGTAACAAATGGTGTTTGATAATGCTCCTATAAAGTGCCCTGAGACAGTTGTTCTATGTTAAATCACTATGTAATTGCAAGTTGTTGTTTATGGAGACTATCTTATTTTCATTTATTGTGAATCGGCTCAGTACAGTTTAACTTCCAGTTAAGAGCAAAGTTATCCATGCCCAGATTCGTGATTGATGTCTACAATCTGCATAGCAGATATGGCACAGCATCTGACATTCACTTCCTCCTGTTGGCAACTGCCTGCCCTGTGCTTGACACCTTCTCCTCGTGACATACAGCACTGAGCTAGCACTTCAGATTCTGAGAATTCTTGGTGTGAACTCCTACTTTACCACATTATAGTGCAGTGGTTTCAAGCACCAACATGTTCTCCTGTTCAGTTCTAATTTTTTTTTAACTATAGCATATAGGGATTCTTTGAATACTACACAAGTTACTTATAATTTAGTGAAGGATCATATGAACTCAGAATATTACTCTTGTATAATAAATATTCACCATAATAGAGGCCAAAACATGTCCCAATAAAAATGAATGGATGAGTATGAGTTCTCATGCATTCACTAGGCAGACTGGTCTCCCTCAGTGCCAGATTGACTTTACTTTTCATATCAATTCTTTGAAGTGAATGAAGGGAAGTACAATTCTAATGGAAAGGAAGAATGTCTGGGCTTGAATTTCAAAGGGAAAAACACCCATAAACATCCCACAATCATTATGGTTGCATCACGCTGTATTTTCAAGAGGTTTCCTTGTAATGACTGGAACTAATTGATTCATGCAAGGGTAAAGATTTCAAGGGGTGTGGCCAAAAGCTGAGATCCCCTACTCTGGGATTTGCTGTCTGTTTGATTCAGTCAGAAACAGTTGAAGCTGATTATGAGCTGAGGTGTGCTTCTAAAAGGGCAAAAGTGGATCCCAGCAGAAGAAGCAAGGATAAAGTCCTTTCGGGACTCATGCAGACAGTGTGTAGGCTGGAGCAAAGACAAAAAGACAGTTAGAGGCAACCTTTCTTTCCCGACTCACGGTTAGATTGGCTTGGAAGTTTCCAACTATCAAGAGCATCATGGGCACTGGACTTGCAGCTAAATTAGTATTTGCATCTCCCTATCTTGAAATATCCCCTTTCTGACCCTGAGAATTGCAGTCAACATCATAAGTTTTTTTAATCGATCCATTGCAATTTATTCACCAAGAAAAGGAATTGAGCGTGCAATGAATTCATGAAAAGCAATATATAAATGAATTGGAGATGCCGGTGTTGGACTGGGGTGTACAAAATTAAAAATCACACAACACCAGGTTATAAAGCTAGTGTGCTTCCAATTAAACCTGTTGGACTATAACCTGGTGTTGTGTGATTTTGAACTTTATATAAATGAAAGTATTTTCACCCTTTGGTTTTCCCTTGTCTGGTCGAAGCCATCTTTCCTTTCTCACTTTGTGTTTGTATCTCTATCTTTGTTTTCAACAGAAGTCCCATTATGTTATGTTGGCTGTTAAATAGTTCTCCTTGCTCTTTCCCCATTATCTCTGCAATTCCTTTCTCCTTCAGGTATCTCTGTGTATCACTTTCATACTCACTGTTACTTACTGTTGAATCTGTTTCCATCTCCCTTCAGCTGGAGCATTCAGTTCTAGAATAGGGCTTCTTTTCTTAGCACATTATTCTCCTCATTCATTATACCAAAATGAATTCATCCTCAGTAAACTTAATTTGGTAAAATTCTTCCACTCTTGCACTCATACTTACCCAATACGTAACGTGCTTCCTCTGATTCAGAGGCTAGAAGCTTCCATCAGTGTCACCCAGCAACTAGAAGGTATAATGGGCTCAGTCCAGTGACGGCTCCCTTCCCCCTGCACTGAGACTCCTTGCGTCTGTCCTGTTCTTCTCCCAAGACAACATAGTTGTAGGATCCTTCAGTCCAACTCATCCATGCCAACACATTTGGCATTAATCGCATTTGCCAACATTTGGTCCATATTCCTCTAAACTCATCCTATTCATATACCCACCCAGGTGCTTTTTAAGTGTTGCAATTGTACCAGCCTCCACCACTTCTTCTTACAGCTCATTCCATACACGCACCACCCTCTGCATGACACATTTGCCCCTTTGGCCCCCTTTTATATCTTTTCCCTCTCACCTAAACCTATGCCCACTAGTTCTGGACTCCCCTATCTTGGGGAAAAGACCTTGGCTATTCACCCTATCCATGTACCTAATGGTTTTTTAAACCTCAAAAGGATCACCCCTCAGCCAATGAAATTCCAGGGAAAACAGCCCCACCTGATTCAACCTCTCACTGTAGCTCAAACCCTCCAACCCTGGCAACATGCTTGTAGACTTCTTGAAAAAAGTGTAATAGGGTAGGAAGGCGCAGGGTTCAAATCTCTGTTCCCCATTATTGTACTTTTCTGAATGAAAACTTTCATGTTGAGATTTGGTGAAAATTGCTGCTCGTTTGAGGAAAAAAAAACACACCTGCTAAGTTCAGCAGCATAATGTTTAGAGAATACTCAAATCGCTCTCTAGGATTGCAGTAGATGAGACTATAATATCCAGTTAAGTCCACCAAACATTTGAGCAGCTGTTATAATGGACTTAAAGCAGAGTGATCTGAAGACAACATTATTGAGAATGACCCAATAATACAAACAGCTGCTCTGCTTGTGTACCTATGATTCAGGATGATCGACTATAGAAAATTATTTTTCAATATCTAAAGCCTTTTTCCTTTTTGACTTCTAAAGTGAAAAAAAAAACTTTGCACAGAACATCCCCGAACGTTGATGGATTGAAACTCTTTTGTGGGAGCGCCTTATTGCAAATGGGTCTCGGGTTCGAAATTCAGTTTGGTGACTGTCATCCCTCAGCTCTTGTAATGTTCTTCCTTTTTACCCTAGGTTTTGTTTTAAAAGTTGAATATAAGCAATAAAGCAGAATATTTCTGCCTGTTAAGTCACACAATGTATGGTATGAACTCACTTGGGGCATGCATGGTAAGATGACAGCTGCTTTTTCTTAAATTTACTGTTGATAAAGAACAGTAACATAAGTCAAGATAATAAATGTGTTTCCATCAAGCCTATTTCCTTTTCCCCATGGTTCACTTCTAATGAGTGAGCACAGCAGTTCATGGAGGCACTAGCCTAAATGATTTATGAAAAGATTCAATTGCATCATAAAATTCAACATCACATTAAGCAAAACATGGGTATATACATTTTAAGTAGAGTGATTCCAACATTTATTATCCCATATTATTAGCTATCATGAGTCAAAATGGCAGCTATGTATTTGTTGCTATGATATTCTTCCCTCGTGTAATTCTCCTCTTATGCATCAAAAAAGACCTTACACTGAACACAGGACAGAGTACAGCCAGTCTTTCACCCCAAGGCAAGTGAGCAATTAGGAAGACAGAAGTTGGATGCCAAATTTAGACTAAAGACCTCATATCTGGAGCACAGAGCAAGAGAGAAAGAAACAACAGCCAGACCGTTAATTGACGGCCAGCATTCACTAGTATAAAGGGGCTGGTGACGGTAACCCAGAATAAAGCTCCTGTGCTGTACATTCATTAAACAACAAACATTCCTTTGCCAAATGCTTTTGTATCTTCTCAAGAGCACCAGCATTTTCACATTTTTTTCTTTTTCTAAACAAATCACAATTTCTAAACAAATTGGAGACAGAAATCTGTACAGAAAAATGTAATCACTGGAGGAAAATAAAAGATATGGAAAAGGTGATGTACAGATTTAGAGAAAATGTTTTTCTAACAGGATAAATTGAAATATGTATACAGGTATATGACTATTAATGTCTACAATGTATCACTTTGTAAATTCACTTTACTGCTCTAAAAATAGGAAAATATAAATTCTTTTTCATTTGAATTTAGACACTCATGATGTGCTAAGATAGTCATAAGAAAACATGAATTAGATTACAGCTACAAAGACAGTTCAAATACAATCCACCCAGCGCAAATATTTCAAGCATTTTAAAATCAGAATTTTTACAACCATAAATCTGCATAATAAAGAGACACAAACATACACACACATGTACATACACATATGTAGGAACATACATGCATGCACACACATACACATCCGCACATGTGATACAAATGCACACAATTCACAGACATTTAAGCAGTTTGTGAAAGAAACAGAGAACAGACCAACTCACAGCTTCCAACTAATAACACATTTAACTTACAAATTTACCATGCATCTTAGCCAGATAAGAGCAGGGGAAAACAATAATCATGCTTTTTGAAGTGTTTCCTTTAATCAATACCTTTCTGTGTTTGCCCTTCTTCCATATTCTCTTCCATTGCTGTCTGCTGTCAGTCCGAGATGCTGCACAGAATTAAACAAAAGCTTCAATTAGGAGCTTAGGAAGCGAGAGAGAGAAAAAAATTTCCTCTGGATCTTCCTTGTATCTGTGGCTTGGGCAAGTCCTCAGAGCTTGGCTCCTACTCTCTCTCACTCCCCTCCTTTGCCTCGAGATTGCTTGTCAAGTGTAATTTCATTCAAATTACTCTTCCGTGAAGATTATCAATTTTTCTCCTGAATACTGCCCATTGTGTACCACTGTAAGCATATATTGAGATGACTGAGCTTGCTGAATGCAGACACAACTTTGAATTCTGCTTTCCTCTTCAGAATGATTTCAACAAATTGTGTTTTGTGCAGAATTTTGGTGACTTAGACGATGAGGAGGCTTTTTAGCATGGAGCATTTCTGGAAGGGGTGTGCCATTAACATGAGAAAAGACCACCAACCCATCTCCCCCTCTTTCCACAGTGGGAAAGCCCGATTGCCTGTGGGCTTTTGTGCTGATCATTCTCACCCAGAGAAATATAGGGATTGTGTGCGTGTGTATGTTTATGTATGTGTGTGTGCCTGTTTTTCTACAAAAAGAAAGGAACGCAACTTGTGAAAGAAAAGTGTTTAGCTTGATCTGTTTGAAATTTGATGGCCATTGCTGGTGTCAAGTAATCCAGATCTCCATTGACAAGCTTATAAACCTCTCTAAATTGAACATCATTAGTCTGTCGACATCATTACTGAATTTGAATAACTATTGCCTATTGCCAGTCAGGTTGCAGAGATAACTCCATGTGCTTGGAGCATCTGTTAAAAATGCACAGAAACTGCTTTTCCTTGCTGATTAGAACATTCTAATGGTACCTTGTAACACCAAAACTGGGTACATACATTACACCTCGATTAAATAACCACCTGCATATAGGTAGCATTTTACCCCACAACAGCAAATGAATTCTGCTACATATCTGCGGGTTGTTTTGGAAAAATATAATGCAAATTTCACCACAGGGTGCCCAGTCATTTGGGGAGCATTCTGTGGTGTGCATTCAAATGCAAATGACAGGGTATAATCTGGAAATAGATTCGCAATTTTACACTTTCGCCCAGAGTAATGGTGAGATGATAGATTGCGAATAAAATCAGTACTTTTGAGTCGAAAGAATGATCATTTTGTTTCTGTGCAATGACGTCAATGCTGCAGAGGGTGTGGGTTTCAAACACTCCTTATATAATCCGTATTACAAGGTTAAAAATAATACATGCAAAGGGTGGCCATTTGAAGAATTTTTTTTGGTAGTAAGGGAGAGCCACAGTTAATTATTTCAAATGTTTTCATGGTGGCATCCCTTTACAAATATTGATACCCATAGTAGCACATATCCTTATCCCGATTACATTCTCAAAAATTTTTAATGTCGGCCACATGTAACTGAAGTTTGTGCTGTAGGAAATACAGCTTTGTGTGTGTGCAGTATCTAAACCTAAATGGTAACCCATCAACAGTCATGTGATACCATAACAACCTAATGGTAGAAGGTCTGAGGATTGCAGATGCTGGAGATCAGAGTCAAAAAGTGTGGCTCTGGAAAAGCATAGCAGGTCAGGCAGCATCCGAGGAGAACGAGAATCAACATTGATGTCAATATGTTGATTCTCCTGCTCCTCAGATGCTGCCTGACCCGCTGTGCTTTTCCAGCACCACAGCTTTCAGTCTGATGGTTGTGACTGCATTCCAGTTCATGTCCCGAGTAGAATCCTCCCCCAACCCTAGGCTTTTTGCCAAACCATATTGGAAGTCTAAGGTCAGATGAATGCAAACTTCAAAACAATAATGCATGAGTGATACATGATCAAACTGACTGATCTGGATAAAGTACTCAGATTAGTATTTTCACAGTTTTACACAGAAATAAAGCCTAATTCTGTCAGTAATACGGCACAGCACTCAAAGGAACAAGAAATGATTTCCAGACTACTCAGACCCCTTGGCATCATGGTAGCCCACAAACCTACCAACACACGTAAACAGTGACTGATGAACCTAAAGGATCCATGAGGTACCACCAGCAAAATTAACATCATTTACAAGATACCATGCAAGAACTGTAAAAAACACTACATCGGACAAACTAGCAGGAAACTTGCCACCAGGCTACATGAACACCAACTGGCCACCAAAAGACATGACCCACTCTCACTAGTTTTTATACATACAGACAAAGAAGGGCACCACTTTGGGACAACACACACATCCAAGGACAGGTGAAACAAAACACGCACAATAATTCTTAGAGGCATGGCATTCTAACCAGAACTCCATCAAAAAACACATCGATTTAGACCCTATCTACCTTCCCTTGAAAAAAAGAACTGGAAATGACATCACCCACCTTAAGAAACCAAGACCTATAAATAAAGAGGCAGGACATATCACTAGCACTTCACCAGAGACTCTCATTGATGATGTTACTGATTATGGTGATGAAAATCTGAAAATAAACCATCAAGCTCAGCAAGCTAATTTACATACTTACCATCAACCTCAGCTTTAAATCTTCTCAAAAATCATTAACGATCAGCAAGTCTCAGTTCGTCCAAATTATTGTAACATTAAATAATTGAGAATGGGCAGGCAATGGCTTAGTAGTCTTGTCACTAGGTTGTTAATCCAATGTCCCAGGAAATGTTCTGGGTTTGAATTCTGCCACAGCAGATGGTGGAATTTGAATTCACTAAAAATCTGGAATTAAGAGTCTAATGATTCCATTGCCGATCATCAGGAAAAACATCCAACTCATTCACTAATATGCTTCAGGGAGAGAAACTACCATCCTTACCTAGTCTGGTCTACATGTAACTCCAGATCCACAACAGTATGGTTGAGTCTTAACTGTCCTGTGAGCAATAAGTATTGGCCCAGCCAGTGACCCTCATCCCAATAACCATAACTCAAGAAGACCCTCTTCAGTAATTGAATAGTTGATAAATTTGGGCTATTGTTAATCTGACATTGAAATACTTTTGGATTTAATTTAAAGCACTTAAACTAAATCAGAAATTTAAAAACTGTATTATATAGTGTCTCTCAGCAGATGTGCATTTTACCTTTAAGTTAGAATCATTGCCACACTTTGGAAGAATCTAATACCATAAAACTCTTAGTCTCCATTTTCCTGAGCTCTGCTCTCCTGCACCTTGACATACTGAGGGAAGCATGCTGCAGTCTATCTGACCTGCTTAGTTTGAGCCCAGAGATGCAAATACCTGTGAAAGTAATGGACATATGTAGATACCAGGAACTGTCATAAAAAGTATATTGCATTCTTTATTACCACATGGCCCGAATCTTCTCCTTATGGGAGCTAAAGTAAGTAACACAGAGCAATAATGGGAGGCCATCAGTATATTTCACCACATCAAGTCCTGAAGAAGGGCTTATGCCTGAAACATTGATTCTCCTGCTCCTCGGATGCTGCCTGTCCTGCTGTGTTTTTCCAGCACCACATTTTTCAACTCTGGTCTCCAGCATCTGTAGTCCTCACTTTCTCCTACCACATCAAGTCTTTCTACCACCTTGCATTATGAACTTTACCAGGTATTTTCAGTGTGTGCAGTCTATGCTGCACAATCTATCAAAATTTTCATTGTTTTTTTTTCATTATATATGCTGTAACCATTAAATTTGACACCATAGGGTTTACGCCTTATGGGAGATAGCAGATGAGAAAGAGCAATGGGGGCAATGGTCCCAATTACTTCCAGCAGAGCATGGTCCTTGTTCAAACAGTCAGGAAAGTGAGCTGTCAGCAGAATGGGTAGTTCATGATGTTAATCAGTGTCAAACCTTTTCTTTTAAGTACACAACCTGCCATTTTAGACTTTAAGCGTCTGTCCATACTTTATGTGAACTACTCCCAACTGAACATATATTCAACAGCTCAAGGGAACCTCCACCAGTGACTTCCACTCAAATTTCAATTGCAATCATTTTGATTTTCTTTTGTTGCTGCAGATTTAGTGGCAGAAATGAGAGATATGGCATTGTGGTCGTATCACTGAATTAGTGTCCAGAGGCCTAAGGTAATGCTCAAGTGACAGAAGTTCAAATCCCCTTTCAGGAATATGATGAATTATAATGCTCAACTCAGTAATTGTGACCATGATGGCTATTAATGATGGTTGTAAAAATCCAACTGATTCACTGATGACTTTCAGATGAAGAACTCCACCAGCCTTGACCAGTCTGGTAGACAGTGCTGTAGCTGGTAATTTACTACCCTTTGAAATATGCCCAATGGTGCTGGGTACCATCAGCACATTGCTCTGCTGCTGCCCATCACACTGAAGTCCACACCTGTGCATGCTAAGAAAGGATAAACTTGCAGATTGACGGACTGTTCTATGAGGAGAGATTGATTTGTAAGGCCTGTATTCACTCGAGTTTAGAGGAATAAAAGAGGATCTGATTGAAATGTATAAAATTCTAAGACGGCTGAACAGACTGGACGCAAGGATGATGTTTTCCTTGTCAGGGAGTCTAGAACCAGGGGACACAGTCTCAGGATAGAAGGCTGTCCATTTCAGACTGAGAGTTTCTTCACTCAAAGGGTACTGAGCATTTGGAATTCTCTACCACAGAAAGTTATGGAGACCAGGTCACTGAATAGATTCAAGAAAGAGAGGAAGCAGGAATGAGACATTGAGATCAAGGATCAGCCATGATCATTCGAATGGCGGAGCAAGCTCCTCGGGCTAAATGACCTACTTCCTACCCCTTCATCCAATGTTTCTTTTTAAGAATTGTCTTTTGGGCTAAGGAAATACCCAAAGCTTAGAAGAAAACATTTTTAGTTTCAGCTTGGGACAGTTTCAGAAGCTTTAATCGAAGATTGATGTGTAAACTGGCTGTTGATGAAAAAGGGTTGCAGTTATGACTGTTTATAAGATGATTATTTTAAACCTTCTGGGCTGGAACTGCCTGGTTAAAAACCTGAAGGGGTTATTTGAAGCTGTGAAAGATTAAGTTCAGTTGTATGAATCCTCCAGAAAGAGGCTATCAGATTTTCTGACCAGGAATTGAAATAGAAGAAAGTGGGGACTGTAGATGCTGGATATCAGTATCAAAAAATGTTGTACTAGAAAAGCACAGCACGTCAGGCAGCACCGGAGGAGCAGGAGAATCAGCATTTAAGGCTTATGCCTGAAACATCGATTCTCCTACTCCTCGGATGCTACCTGACCTGCAGTGCTTTTCCAGCACCACACGTTTTTGCTCCAGGAATTGAAATCACACCTAAATGAAACCATATATGGGATAGGGAAGAGAACTGTCTCTGTTATTTGAGTACGGTAATGGGCTGCTGTTGGGGCGAATATGATTATACTTTATCCTGTGTTTCTAAATATTTAAATTTACACGTATATGCAAATAGTTTCATTTATTATATTTTATCTTCATTTCTTTTGTATAATAAACTTCAGTTTTATTATTAAACAAAAGTCTGAAGCACTGAATGTTTATGTTTCAGTAAAAGATCATTTCATTAAAACCAAAATTACAAAAGCTGATCAATCAATCCAGATTTTATACTGGGATCTGCCTGCACTTTGTACTTTATACATTTAGCCTGGTATGAAATTGACAGCTGAAATGAACTTTCTTTTCAATATTCCTGATTCCACATTTAAAATTAAGAAATAAATGCCTTTGAGAACTTACCTAAGATACTGATAACAATAACGCTATTAAAATAGTTGACATCAGAAAAATCAAAGGATCGCCTTTCAAACCAAAGACTGTGTCCATTGATAATTCATCTCCTTTGCACCACCAGTCTCACTTGCAACCTCCAGTAAGTGCTTGCAATTATGTCATCAACACTTGCACTTGGCCAATTTCCCATTTATTGGCTAAGTTCAAATGTAGGCCTTGGCTCAATCTTATGTTAATTTTGACTTAACACTTGCTGCTTCAATTGGGTTTTATTACTGGTTTGGAAATCCTTAGCTGTGACTAAGGTATTCATCGTTAGCTATGGGCCCTTTCTTGTATTTGTAATAGAATCATAGAATCATAATAGGCCATTTAGAAAGAGGCCATTTAGCCCAACATGTTCATACTTGCTGTCTGCAAGAGTGATGAACTACCTTCTATATATCGATCAGAACAACTTGTTTTCTGTGGTACCATTAATATGATAGAACATCCTAAATTTGATACTGTAGGGGACGTTAAGGCAGGTAACTTCCAGCTTGAATATAGTGGTAAAGGGATGGAATCAGTTTTAGTTAATTAAGGGTTAAATTTTCAGAGAAATTGTGAAAGTAAATTAGAACTACAGATATACGAAGGGAGGGAGAAGTGTAGGAGTGGCACGATTAGAAATACAGACAATGTCTGTTAAAACTGTGGGAAGACAATGGATAATGTAATATGTATGATGTAATGTTTTGTATAAAGCTTGGTGGTGTTTGTTGGTTTCACACTTCATGCGATAAGCTTTCCCTGTGTTTGCATGATATTAAATGATAACAGACCTGATGCCTGACTTCTCATCAATTTGTTGAGTTGTCTGATAACAGTGGTACATTTTAAAGAGTGTATCACAGGTCAAAGCGAGGTAAAAAGGCGACAAGGTTTTAGTAGGGAAACTTTGCAGCTGAAGATATAAATGTCAATGACAAAAATAGGAATTTGCAGAAAAGCTCAGCAGGTCTGGCAGCATCTGTGGAGAGAAATTAGACTTAAGGTATTGGGTCGAGTGACCCTTCCTCAGAGTTCTGAGGAATCAATTTATATTTTTATCTCTGATTTATAGCGCCTGCAGTTCTTTCAGTTTTTATTTAACATGAATGTCAATAATATTCTGATTGAATCAGACATACAGAAGATGAGGACTGGAGGAGTACAAATATCTCAGAGGGGTGGAATACTTCACAGAGATAAGAATGGGTGAGGTGTGAATCAAATATTAATATTTAGACTTCTTGCCTCACCTGACATTCATTAACTTTGATTGTCAAGACTACACCCACATCATTTGAACTGTATTAAAGCATGCATGTTGCCTCCCATAGCAGATGAGTTTCTGTTTTGGCACGGCCAAACCTGTCATATCAGGTCTAAATATAACTAAATTCTTAATCATCTTAATGGATTAATTCTTCGGACTTGAGGTGCAGAGTTATTTCTGATAAACAGAAAATTTCATTGAAATGGCAATCTCGAAGGCATGACAACAGATGCTTTAAGACTTCCAGTGCTTGAAGTGATAAAAATAGCATCAGTTAGTATGCTGCATATTAACGTGATTATACGATGTGTTTTGAATGCATTATATTTACAAAGGATGAAGCAGAGGGTTTTTTAAAACAGGAATTTGGCACTAGATGTAGAAACTTACAGTACAGAAGACCATTCAGCTTATTATCCTCATGTCAGCCCTGTGAATGAGCTATTCAGACTCCCATCTCTGACCTTTCCACATGCCCCTTAAAAAAATATTCTTTATGAAGCATGTAACTGTGATCCCATGCCCTTATGCATTTTGGAAGCTGTTTCCTCTACTGTTTGTGATGGAATATTTCATGTCCTATCATCCTCATGCAAAAATATTCCCTTTGGTGGTGATTATGTAATTGTACATAAATGCATAAAATATAAAGTGCAGAAATGGGCCATCATGTTAAAGTAGTCTGTGTTGGTGTTTATACTCTACACAAGTCACCTCCCATTCCATTGCTCTAATCTCAGCATTTCAGCACATCTTTCCGTTCACTATTCGCTCATGAACCCACCCAGATTCCCTGTGAAAGTGTTGACGAGTCTCAATCACAGATCCTTTCATTCAACTCGTCCGTGCCAACCATAATCCAAAACTGAACTAGCCCCACTTGCCTGTGCTTAGTCTATACAAGTCCAAACATTTCTTATTCATATATTTAACTAAACGTCTTTTAAATTTTGTAACTGTGCCTGCATCTATCACTTCCACACATGAACCACTCTCCGTGTAAAAATATGTCTTTTTTAAATCTTTTTCCTCTCACCTTAAAAATATTCCCCAGTCTTGAAATCCCCCACCCTCAGGATAGACACCTGCCTTATCTATACCCCTCATTACTTTATAAACCTCGATAAAGTCATCTTATGTTCTCAAAGTTTTCTGAATAAAGGCATTTCTCCTTTTATCTAATGGTTTGATGTAGGGTTGAGTTCAAGATAGACTAGCTAAGGAGAAAGAACAGTCAAAATCTGCCTTTAGGCTTAGACTTCAAGGTAACATTATTTAATTTACATTGATACCGCATTACGTGGTAATTATAGATATACCACATGCTGATCTTTTTTAGATAAGGAATTATTTGTTTTCTTCATGCATTCATGTACATGTTCTCTCATGTCTCTCTCAGTCTGGAATCTAGTGTTTTTTAGTTGGTCCAGTTTACCCTGCTGCAGTCCAGAGCAATTCCAACACTTATATTCCATGATGTGCTGTTCTACAGTATCATCACAAGGACTTGAAACTGCTACATGACACCTTCCCCGAAAGCCTTTCTCCCCTTACGCAAACACTGTTTAACAGTTATATACATTCTCAAATGGCTTACCTGGAAAAGTTCTTCTTAGAACTTTACTGGACATTTTTTTTCCCATATCTGTTCTCCTGCCTCCCCCAATCTTTAACATCATTCATTTGTTTCAAGAGATACATCAGTAAAGTCTATGATCAGATATACAAACACTTGTGATAAAGTTGGAAACCTTGAATTTTCTCTGCTGGCTCCTGTTAGATCAGAGATTTCATCTACCTGATAAAGAAAGTTGAGTTGATGTAACTGCAGATGCAGGAGATCAGAGTCGAGAGTGTGTTGCTGGAAATGCCAGAAATGTCGGTTCTCCTGCTCCTTGGATGCTGCCTGACCTAGATGGGAAATTAAACCACAGTGAGGATTCAAAGAGGATGCAAGCATTTGAGAAAGAAGGTGACAGATGCCAGGTGGGAAGTGAACATTATTTACTCTGTTGGGAGAATTGGAAAGATTGTACATGTTGAGAATCAATGGGCTTTGCAGGTTCTTGTGCAAGAATCACAAAATACTAATGTGCAGGGACAAATAATCAGGAAAAGGCAAGTAGTATGATAATCAGTAATTCTGAATACAAGAGTAATTTTGCTTTGCTGGAATTATGTGGCTCAGCTAAGAGCACACTGAGAATATTGTGCAGTGTTAGCCTCATTAAAGGAAGGAGAGGGTTACTCTGAATCTTCACCAGATCAATTACTCACAAGACTGTCTTACTAAGACAGATAGAGTACATCGGGCCTATGATCTGCAAAGATAAAAAAAAAATCACAATAAAATGTATAATATTTTTCGACAGCTTGACAGGGTTTATGCCAAGATTCTCAAAGTAGAGTGTCTAATCAGAGGATAAAGTGAAAAGTGTGCCAAGAAGAAATTTATTGCCTCAGCAGATAGCAAATCTTTGGAACTTTTTACTCCCAATGGTCTGAATGTTCTTTCTGAAAGAGCGTATTAAAAACAAAAATCAACAGGTTTGGGCAGAAAGGGAGTAAGATTTGTGGGAGCACAGCTAAACCGCTTGAAGACTAACCATCCAGAATTATCACTCCCTTAGCCAAGCTGTTCAAGGAGAGCGACAACACTTGCATTTAACCAACAACGTGGAAAGCTGCCCAAGTACGTCCAGTGGACAAAACTCAGGATGAAGGACAAGACTCTGGGAAGCTCAGAGGAACAGACAGATCCTGCAGTGCTTGTCGACAGGTCCCTGAAGGTGCCAGGGCAGATTAATAGGGCAGTTAAGAAGGCATACAGAATGCTTGCTTTTGTCGGTCACGGCATGGATTATAAGAGCAACAAAGTCATGTTGGGGCTGTGCAAAAATTGTAGTTAGGCCATGGCTGGAGTTCTGTGTGTAGTTCTGGTCACCACACTATGGGAAGGATGTGATTGCACAAGAAGTGGGGTGGGGGGGGGGGGGGGGGGACGAGAGGAGGAGGGAGGGGGGGAGAGTTGGGATTGGAAGGGATGGGGGGAGGGTGCAGAGGACATTAACCAGGGTGGTGCCCGGGATGGAGGGTTTCAGTGATGAAAAGAGGCTGGCTAAATTTGGGTTGTTTTCTTTGGAACAGAAAAGTTTGTGTGGGGATGGAATGGTCTAACCGAGGTGTACGTAATTATGAGTGAATAGAAAACAGCTGTTCCCCTTAAGGGTCAATACAAGGGGGCATAACTTAAAAAGGAAAGGCAGAAGGTTTGGAGGGAATCTGAGGAAATTTTCTTCCACCCAGAGGGGTCTGGAATACACGGCCTGCGAGGTAGTTGAGGTGGGAAACCTTGCAACCTGTAAAAGGTTCATGGATGGGCATGTGAAGTGTCAGAACATTCAAATCTACAGACAGGTGATGGAGAATGAGACTCATGTAAGATCCGTGAGGTTATGCTGCAGCTCTATAAAGCGCTGGTTAGACCACACTTCGAATATTGTGCTCAGGTCTGATCGCCTTATTATAGGAAAGATTTAGAGACAGTGCAAAAGGGACTCACCAGGCTACTGCCTGGACTGGAGGACATGTTTGATGAAGAAAGGTTGAGGGAGTGAGGGCTTTTTCAATTGGAACAAAGGATGTGACTTGATAAAGGTGTACAAGATATTGAGAGGCAGAGATAGAGTGGATAGCCAGAGACCTTTTCCCATGGCAGAAATGTCTATCATGAGGGGGGATAATTTTAAGGTAATTGGACGAAGTTTAGGGGAGATGTCAGAGATAGGTTCTTTATTCAGAGAGTGGTGGGTGTGTAGAACACATTGTCAGCGGTGGTAGTAGAGTCAGATACATTGGGGACATTTAAGCAACTCTTAGATAAGCACATGGAAGACAGTACAATGAAGGGTATATTGGTTAGTCTGATCTTAGAGTAGGATAAAAGGTCTGCACAATATCAAGGGCTGAAGGGCCTGTGCTGTGCTGTGCTGTGCTGTTCTATGTTCCATGTTCATGTATGTAGTAGCATGTTTTTAACAGCACAGAATTAATGGGCCAAAGTGCCTCTTCTGTACAGTATGATTCTATGGTTCTTAATCAAATGCAGCCAATCACCACTTCTTCAGTCTACTCCCAATCATCAAGGAGATGATGGCAGTCAGTGTTATCACCAAGAAACTACTTACACTCAGTTTGGATTTTACCAGGAGCATCCAATTCCAGACCTCAGCTCAGCTTTCTTTCAGACCTGGGCAAAAGAGTCAAACTAAAGAGGTGGAAGTGATTGCTCTCAAGATTAAGGCAGCAACTGATCCAGGCTGACATCAAGAAGATCTCATTAAATGACAAGCAATGGAAATCAAGAAGGAGGTTCTCTACTGGCTGCGGATATGCTTGGCATAAAGAAAAATGGCACATGTTATTGGAAGCTAATTATCTCAGGCCCTGTGCACTGCTCATGCGAGAAAATAGCACACTCAATATCACCTGTTCAGTCTGAAATTCTTAATACATTTAGCTTAGGGAGTGACTTTCTCTCGCTCCAAATGCATAAACAATTCTGAACAGAAAGACGCCAGGGCAGAATAGAGAATACTGATTACAAAAATTGCACTCTCAATATGAAAGTCACTACTTAGAGTAAAAGAAAGATTTTTTAGAATGGAGATAAGGTGAAACTTCTTCAACCAGAGAGTGGTGAATCTATGGAATTCATTGCCACAGAACTGTGGAGGCCAGGTCATCGAGTATGTTTACAACGGAGATGGATAGATCCTTGATTGTAAAAGGGATCGAGAGTTAAGGGAAGAAAGCAGGAGAATGGGGTTGAGAAACTTATCAGCCATTATTGAAAGGCGAAGCAGATTCGCTGGGCCAAATGGCCTAATTTCTGCTCCTATGTCTGCTGGTCTTATGGTTTTATTTCCCTGAACCGATACTAGGGAATCATCTGATGTGACCCCTCATCAATGCAAGAGTTTAGACAGAACCAATGAATGACCCTTAGAGAGGCATGAACAGAGAAGGAGATCTATCTTGCGTACCTGATGAAGGACATTTGCCCGAAATGTTGATTCTCCTGCTCCTCGGATGCTGCCTGACCTGCTGTGATTTTCTAGCGCCACACTCCCGACTCTCATCTCCAGCATCTGCAGTCTTCACTTTCGCCTGTCTTATGTTCCTGTCCTATATTCATTGGACAAAGGGATCAAGCAGGTGATTTCATGGTTCCCATAAATTAGATATATTTGTACTGCAGGTACAGCAGGCAATGAAGAAAGCTAAGGACATGCTGGCCTTCATAACAAGAGGAATTGAGTATAGGAGCAGAAATCCTTCTGCAGCTGTACCGGGCCCTGGTGAGACCCCACCTGGAGTATTGTGTACAGTTTTGGTCTCCAAATTTGAGGAAGGGCATTCTGGCTATTGAGGAACTGCAGCGTAGGTTCACAAGATCAATTCCTGGAATTGGAGCAACTGGGCTTGTATACACTTGAGTTTAGAAGGATCTGATTGAGGGGATCTGATTGAGATGTAAAAGATTATTAAAGCATTGGACATTCTGGAGGCAGGAAACATGTTTCCGCTAATGGGTGAGTCCATAGCCAAAGGACACAATTTAAAAAGAAGAGGTAGGCCATTTAGAACAGAGTTTTTCAACAGCAGCAGCAACTCGAAGGGCGGGAGCTTGGATCAGGGACCGGCCGAGAGCGGTGAGTCACTAATTTGAACCTTTAAAAACTTACAACGAGCGCGGGTTTCTGTTTTTCAGCAGCAGCAGCAACTCGAAGGGCGGGAGCTTGGACCAGGGGCCTGTTGGGAGTGGTGAGTCACTGATTTGTGCTTTTAAATTTGAAGTCAGAGAGCAGAGGTTTCTGGGAAAGGAGGGACTTCTTCTTTTTATTTCCATCCAGCTATATAAGTCAGTGTTTTCTAAACTCGAGACCCTACCTTTGTAGGGCCTCCCACCCAACCACCTCCTCTAACCTTAAAGACCAGGTACATATCAGGTAAACGCCTCTTTTTTTTACTTTGTGATAAGGGGACGAGCAGGGATGGCAGTGCAGGGAAAGCAGTTTTCCCCCTGCATGATGTTTGAGGTGAGGGATGCTATTAATGTCCCATCCAAGTACAACTGCAGGAAGTGCACCCAACTCTTGCTCCTCCAAAACCGTGTTAGGGAACTGGAGCAGGAACTGGATGAACTTCGGATCATTCAGGAGGCAGACGCTGTGATAGGTAAGAGTTACAAGGAAGTAATTACTCCTCAGCATGAAGAAAGCTGGGTAACTGTTCGAAGGGGGGAAAGAAACAGTCAGTGGAGGGATCCCCTTTGGTCATTCCCCTGAAAAACATATATACAGTTTTGGATACTGTTGAGGGGTATAACTTACCAGGGGTATGCAGTGGGGCCCAGGTCTCTGGCACAGAGCCTGTCCCTGTTGCACAGAAGGGAAGGGGGGAAAGGAGGAGAGTGTTAGTCATTGGGGACTCAATAGTTAGAGGGTCAGGTAGAAGGTTTGTTGGGAACGAACGAGACTCGCGGTTGGTGTGTTGCCTCCCAGGTGCCAGGGTCTGTGATGTCTCGGATCGTATCTTTGGAGTCCTGAAGGGAGAGGGTGACCAGCCTAAAGTCGTTGTCCATGTAGGTACAAATGACACAGGTAAAAAGAGAAATAGGGATGTGAGGCAGGATTTCAAAAGCTAGGGTGGATGCTGAGAGCTTGAACAAACAGAGTTGTCATCTCTGGTTTGTTACCCATGCCACGAGATAACGAGGCAAGGAATAGGGAGAGATATCAGCTGAACATGTGGCTGCAAGGATGGTGCAGGAGGGAGGGTTTCAGGTCCTTGGATAATTGGCGCTCATTTTGGGGAAGGTGGGACTTGTACAAACAGGACGATCTTCACTTGAACCAGAGGAGAACTAATATCCTGGGTGGGAAATTTGCTGGTGCTATTCGGGTGGGTTTAAACTAGCTCTGCAGGGGGATGGGAACCGGAGGTGTAGTTGCAGTGCACAGGAGAATGAGAATAGGAAGGACAGGGACAGGATTTCAGGGTCACAGGAATGTGCTGGCAGACAGCAAACAAGTTTGAAATGTGTCAACTTCAACGCCATAAGTAACCGAAATAAGGTAGGTGAGCTTGCAGCATGGATAGGTACCTGGGACATCGATGTTGTTCCCATTTCAGAGACATGGATAGAGCAGGGTGAGGAATGGATGTTGCAGGTTCCAGGGTTTAGATCTTTCATTAAGAACAGGCAAGGCGGTAAAAGGGGGGAGGCGTAGCCTTGTTAGTCAAGGGAGGTATAACGGTGGCTGTGAGAACTTTTGATGAGGACTCATCTACTGAGGGGGGGTGGGCTGAGGTTAGAAACAGGAGAGGAGAGGTCACACAGCTTGGAGTTTTTTATAGGCTTCCGCAGTATTCCAGGGAGGTGGAAGAGAGGATTAGCAAAATTATTCTGGGTAGGGGTGAAAGGATGGTCATTATGGGGGACTTTAACTTCCCCAACATTGACTGGAAATGCTATAACTCTAGTATGTCGGATGGATCAGTTTTGTCCAATGTGTACAGGAGGGTTTCCTGACACAGTATGTCAAAGGGCCGAAAAGAAAGGAGGCCACACTGGATCTGGTGCTTGGTAATGAACCAGGCCAGGTGTTTGATTTAGTTGTAGGTGAGCACTTTGGAGAGAGTGACCATAATTCAGTTACATTTAGTTTAACAATGGAAAGGGATAGGTACATGCCACAGGTCAAGAGTTATCGATGGGGCAAGGATAATTATAATGTGATTAGGCAAGAATTAGGATGCATAGAATGGGGTAGCAAAATGCAGGGGATGCAGACAATGGAAATGTGGAGCTTGTTTAAGGAACAGATATTGCATGTCCTTGATAGGTATGTCCCTGTCAGGCAGGGAGGAAGTGATAAGGTAAGGGAACCATGGTTTATTACAGAAATTGCATCTCTTGTAACAAAGAAGAAGGAGGCTTATGTGTTGATGAGGCAAGATGGTTCAGATGAGGTGATGGAGAGTTACGGATCAGCTAGGAAGGATTTAAAGAGAGAGTTAAGAAGAGCAAAGACAGGACACAAACAACCTTTAACAAATAGAATAAAGAGAACCCTAAAGCTTTCTATATATATGTGAGGAATAAAAGGATGATTACGGTAGGAATGGGGCCAGTCGAAGACAGAGGTGGGAAGTTGAGTGTGGACCTGTGGAGATCAGAGAGGTGCTAAATGAACATTTCTCCTCGATTTTCACTCAGGCAAAGGAGAATATTATAGAGAAGAAGAATGAGGTACGAGATATTAAACGAGAAAGGATCGAGGTTAGTTACGAACAGGTGTTATCAATTCGAGAAGGAGTGAAAGTAGACAAGTCCCCTGGGCTGGATGGGATTTATCCGAGGATTCTCTGGGAAGCTCGGGAGGTGATAGCAGAGCCTTTGGCTTTGATATTTGAGTCATCATTGTCTAAAGGTTTAGTACCAGAGGACTGGAGGATTGCAAATGTTGTGCCCTTGTTCAAGAAGGGCAGTAGAGATGACCCAGGTAACTATAGACCAGTGAGCCTTACTTTTGTTGTAGGAAAGGTTTTGGAAAGGATTATAAGAGATAAGATTTATAATCATCTTACAAGCAACAATTTGATTTCAGATAGTCAACATGGTTTCGTCAAGAACGGGTCATGTCTCACAAACCTCATTGAGATTTTTGAGAAGGTGACCAAGCATGTAGATGAGGGTAGGGCAGTTGACATGGTATACATGGACTTCAGTAAAGCCTTTGATAAGGTTCCACATGGTAGGCTGTTGTAGAAAATGCAGATGCATGGGATTGAGGGTGACTTAGCAGTTTGGATTAGAAACTGGCTTTCTGAAAGAAGGCAGCAAGTGGTGGTTGATGGAAAATATTCAGCCTGGAGTCCGGTTACTAGTGGTGTGCCACAAGGATCTGTTTTGGGACCACTGCTGTTTGTCATTCTTATAAATGACTTAGAAACAGGCATAGGTGGATCGATTAGTAAGTTTGCAGATGACACTAAGTAGTGGAGTAGTAGACAGTTTGGAAAAATGTTACAGGTTGCAGGGGGACTTGGATAAACTGCAGAATTGGGCTGAGAGGTGGCAAATGGAGTTCAATGCAGCTAAATGTGAGGTGATGCACTTTGTGAAAAATAAAAGGAAGGCAGAATACTGGGTCAATGGAAAGATTCTTGGTAGTGTTGATGTCATAGAGTCATAGAGATGTACAGCATGGAAACACACTCTTCGGTCCAACCCGTCCATGCCGACCAGATATCCCAACCCAATCTAGTCCCACCTGCCAGCACCCGGCCCATATTCCTCCAAACCGTTCCTATTCATATACCTCTTAAATGTTGCAATTGTACCAGCCTCCACCATTTCCTCTGGCAGCTCATTCTATACACATATCACTCTCTGTGTTAGAAGGTTGCCCCGTAGGTCTCTTTTATATCTTCAGAGGGATCTTGGAGTCCATGTACATAGATCCCTGAAAGATACCACTCAGGTTGATAGTGCTGTTAAGAAGGCATACGGTGTGTTAGTTTTCATTCGTAGAGGAGTTGAATTCCAGAGCCGCAATATCATGCTGCAATGGATGGGTAGTCAATAAAGAGAGTGTAAGTGTTCGAAAAGGCAGGTCACAAGCACTTTCTCAATAACAATTAATAAATGCTGGCCTTGCTTAAAACACTCACATTCTTTACTCAGCGAGTCGTGAGTTCATGGAATGCCCTGCCAGTAGCAGTGGTGGACTCTCCCTCATTATGGGCATTTAAGCGGGCATTGGATAGGCATATGGAGGATAGTGGGCTAGTGTAGGTTAGGTGGGCTTGGATCGGCGCAATATCGAGGGCCGAAGGGCCTGTACTGCGCTGTATTCTTCTATGTTCTATGTTCTATATGTTCTATTCCCGTTAACAAATTAAAAAATGCGATGGATGCTCAAATTGCTAATGCTGTATCATATGAATGTGTACATGTGTACGTTCTAGTTGTGATTAAGAAAACTAATACTAATTAGGGCCTACATATTATGTATACATAGAACCAGATTCAGAAAATTTCATGGTGCTGTGATATTGTCCATACCTCTGAGCAAGAAATTCCAGGTACTTGTCCCACCTGAGGTTGGGATGGTGATGGAAATTTATCATAAGATGTTTATAAAGGTTAAGTCTAAAACAAAGGGCCGATCTCATATCTGGTACCATACTTGAGTCAGATGGATGAAATAGCCATGACCACACCAATGGCATTTATATTTCTTGATCTGTGTTCAGGATAAGATGAGTACTGCAGCTGCGGAAGAGTCAGAGCTGAAAAGGGTGGCTTATGCCTGAAACATCAACTCTCCTGCTCCTTGGATGCTGCCCGATCTGCTGTGGTTTCTGCAGCGCCACACATCTCAACTCTTGATCGATATTCATTCAAGTCAACTGCACAAATATCAGATTGCATTAATAATGATGCTGGAACAACTATTACATAATTTTATATACGTTATATATATAAGCTATATATCTTCATCAATCTTGAGGTTGGGGAAAGGGAGAAGTTAACCTGTGCACCTTGATGACAATTGGTGTGCAGGCGCGAGTGTATCAGCGATAAGGAGAGGCTAGAAAAACCCGGGTTGTTTTCTCAAGAGTGGCGAAGACTGAGGGGAGGCTTGATAGAAGTCTATAAAATTATGAGGTGTATAGATACGGTTGGCAGTCAGAATGTTTCTCCCAGATTTGAAACTAGGGGGCATGCATTTAAGGTTAGAGGAGGAAAGTTCAAGGGAGGCATGAGGGTCAGGTTTTTTACACACAGAGAAGTAGGAGTCTGGAACGCACTGTCAGGTGCGGTGGTGGAGGCAGATACAATAACGGCACTTAAGAGCCTTTTAGATAAGCACATGCGTATGCAAGGAATGGAGGGATATGGATTAAGGGCAGGCAGAAGGGGTTTAGTTTCATTTCGCGTCTTGTTTCGCACAATGATGTGGGCCGAAGGGCCTGTTCCTGTGTTGTACTTTTCTATGTTCTATATTCTAATGCTCAGTGTTGGAAAGAGCATGCAGAAATTTTGATCAGTCGAAAGATACTGATCCAAACCAGACAAGAAACTCTTGGCAGGTGCAGGTTTTACATGACATCCCATTTCTCATGAATATATGAAACACAGATTATAAAGTGTCACAAAGCTGGTCCTGTTTTTTCTAAAACGCTGTTCCTTTTCTCAAGGATACTGTGTCCTTGGTTTTTTTTCAGAGGATTCATAAAATCCTCCCGGCTTTGAGGTGGCTAGTTTGCTACAGAGATGAAAAAGGAGTTTGAGAGGCCTTTTGTTTATATGTAAATAGCTGAGACTTCAGGCCATGTTTTAGAAGTGACCTGTATAATGAAAGGGGAGCGGTCGGCTCTCTAGCTGTGCAGTTCAGTCCAGAACTAATTAGGAGTTCAGCTGTGTATAAACAGGCTGTTAGGCTCTCTCTCCTTCTGCCCTCCTAACTTCAACCTGTAAGCATTTGATTCATTTTTACTGTGGTTCAGGGGGTTTGCCTATTGGGACTATTCAGAACAACATAATTAAGTCTAGTTTGGTTAGACTGAGTTCTGTGGGGGTTCTTTATTCTGTTCTTTGTGTTTCATTGTGTAATTTTGTGAATAAGTTTTTGTCTGTTTCAAAATGTGGTGGTCAACCTCTGTAACTTACTCCGGGTAATTTTCACTGTACACTTACTGAAACAAATTACAAAGTTATGGTCTGGATTGCCTGATTAAGAATGTTTTGAAAGGTCTGGCCTAGTCCATAACAGATTGGGGGCTCTTTGCGGGATTTTAAACAGCGAGTGGTAGGTATGAGTGTTTTTATTTTGGGTGTTGGTTTGATTGGGTAGACAAAGCTTGGGATGGTAATAGCTCTTTCAGTTGCCAGACGTTTTCTGGAAGTGGATGCGTTGACTTTGAAAGTTTTGCAAAAGGTAAATAAGACCAAGCTGCAGGAATTAGCAGAGAAGTTGGATTGGACCTGCCTGCTTCTGTGAGGAAAGGAGAGATAATTACAGCAGTAGCTGAGCATTTAAACTTGCTGGAGAAACCCTCAAAATCTATAGAGATGGCAAGAATTCAATTGCAAATGAAGCAGCTTGAGTTAGAGGCAAGAGATAAGGAAAGGGCAGCAGAAATGGAACAGATTGAATTACGATTAGAAGCAGAAGAGAGGGAAAAAGAGAGAGTGCAGAAGAAAAAGAAGAAGTAGTTCAAAAACTGACACTTAAAAAGGAAAGTCAGCTTAAAAGGCTGGAGGTAAAGGCTGAAGGTAACCTTAGCGAGGAAGAGAGTAAGGATGAACAAATCCATGGTAGTCAGAGATAAAATCACACAACACAAAATTATAGTCCAACAGGTTTAATTGGAAGCACTAGCTGTCGGAGTGCTGCTCCTTCATCAGGTGGTTGTGTAGAAGTGCTCCGAAAGCTAGTGCTTCCAATTGAACCGGTTGGACTATAAACTGGTATTGTGTGATTTTTAATTTTGCCCACCGTCATCTCCAAATCATGGTAGTCAGAAGCCGAGTGAGAAACTGTTTATGTATGTTCAGGCATTGCCTAAATTTGGAAGCCTTTTTCATCTCATTTGAAAAAGTGGCTAAATAGATGCAGCAGCCAGTGGCAATGTGGGTTTTGTTGATCCAAACGAAACTGGTAGTCAGGGCTGGTGAGGTATTCACATCAGTATCAGAGCAGGTATCTGGGGAGTATGAGGAGGTGAAAAAAGGCCATTTTAAGTGCATATGAGCTTGTACCAGAAGCAATAGACAATGTTTCAGGAATCTAAGGAGAGACCCTGGTCAAATCTATATTGAGTTTGAAAGGATCAGAGTAATTTCAATAGATGGATAAGAACTCCACTCACTGAATTGTTAAACAAGAGTAAGATGTTTCAGTGGACAACGGAATGCCAAAACGCATTTGACAGCTTAGAAACTGTGTTAACCACTACCCCAGTATTAGCCACACTGGATTACGTAAAACCTTTCGATGTGGCTATCGGTGTCAGTGATGTGGGTGTCAGTGTGGTGCTCCTGCAGGAGGAAGACGAGGGAATAGAAAGACCCATTGGGTATTTTTCCAGGAAGTTGAACATTCACCAACAGAAACATTCAATGGTGGAGAAAGAGACTTTGAGCTTGGCTTTGGCATTAGAACATTTCCGTGTTTATATTACCAGCAATGCATCTGAGACAATCCTATACACTGATCATAACCCATTGACATTTGTGGAAACATTTAAGGACAAAATTGCCAGATTGTTTAGATGGAGCTTGTTGTTGTAGCCATTCAGTTTGACAATTGTGCATGTGGCAGGTCACGAAAACTTGATTGCTGATGCGTTATCGAGACTCGAACGAGATACGGAGGTATTCGGTGAGGGGTATGCCACGGCTTGAATTCGCATGTGATTGTGCATGTTTTCATGTAGTTAGTACAGTATATATGTGTGTTTTGGGCTACGAACCAATTTGGTTTTGATGGGTTTTAAAAACAAAGCCATCTTTTGGTATTGATGGTTCACTTTTTTTTAAGGGGAGAGGTGTCACAAAGCTGGTTCCTTTTTTTCTAAAAACTGTTCCTTTTCTCAAAAATACTGTGTTCTTGTTTCTTTTTCAGAGGGGTCATAAAACCCTCCTGGCTCTGAGGTGGCTAGTTTGGTACAGAGATCAAAAAGGATTTTGAGAGGCCTTTTGTTCATATGTAAACAGATGAGACTTCAGGCCAAAGTGGTCATGGTTTAGAAGTGACCTGTATAATGAAAGGGGAGTGGTCAGCTCTCTAGCTAAGCAGTTCAGTCCAGAACTAGTTAGGAGTTCAGCTGTGAGGAAACAGGCTGCGAGGCTCTCTCTCCTTCTGCCCTTCTAACTTACATCTGTAAGCATTTGTTTCATTTTTACTGTGTTTCAGGGGGATTTGCTTATTGGGACTGTTGTGTATATTCAGAACAATGTAATTAAGTCTAGTTTGGATAGACTGAGTTCTGGGGGGGTTCTTTATTCTATTCTTTGTGTTTCATTGTGTAATTTTCTGAATACATTTTTGTCTGTTTTAAAATGTGGTAAAATGTTGATTCCTGAAGAAGGGCTTATGCCCGAAATGTCGATTCTCCTGTTCCTTGGATGCTGCCTGACCTGCTGCGCTTTTCCAGCAACACATTTTCAGCAGTTAAAATGTGGTAGTCAACCTTGCTACCTTACTCCGGGTAATTTTCACCGTACACTTACCAAAACAAACTGCAAAGTTATGGTCTGGGCTGCCAGCTTAAGAATGTTTTGAGTGGTCTGGCCTAGTCCATAATAAAAGTATCAAAAAAAGTCTTGAAAACCTCTAAAGGAAAACATGCAGACATGAATCAAGGCTGCGTAAGTAGAAATGTGTGCCATGAACATAATTCCACTGTTTTTAACTCTGTATTCCATCCAATAACTCAACAAGTGTCATTGGTTTAGATAGCTTCAGTTTGGCAGAATTCCTGTTGATGAGTCTGAACATTGTGAATTCAAGTCCTATACTGAAGACCTAAGAGCAATATCTGGCCTGACACTTCAGGACAGTGCTGCGATGATATTGTGCATGCTTCATGCAACATGCTCAATGATTTTAACATCTGAAGTGAAAGCATGTAATAGCAGGGAACAAAGAACAAAGAAAATTACAGCACAGGAACAAGCCCTTCAGGCCTCTAAATCTGCGCTGATCCAGATCCTCTACCTAAACTTGTCCCTATTTTCCAAGAATCTGTATCCCTCTAATCTCTGTCCATTCATGTCTCTGTCTAGATCCATCTTAAATGACGCTATCACACCCGCCTCTACCACCTCCGCTGGCAATGCATTCCAAGCACCCACCAGTCTCTGCCTAAAGAACTTTCCACACTTACCTTCCTTAAAATTTTCCCCTCTCACCTTGAAATCGTGACCCCCAGTAATCGAGTCCCCAACCTTGGGGAAAAGCTTCTTGCTATCCACCCTGGTAGAACTTGACCCAGGTTCAAGTTCTACCAGCTCCAGTGATGTGCAATAGCATCCCTGAACATTGGAACATTATTTCAATGAGCCACCATATACTGCAGCACAGAGCAGGAGAAAAAACACCTTACAACATGTTCAAAAAGAATGGATACCCAATGAACACAGTCCACCGATTTCTCAGCAATAAACCCAAACAAGCAGACAAAACACATCCAGAAACCTTAATCACTCTCCCCTACATAAAAGATATCTCGGAAATGACTGCCAGATTACTCAGATCTCTTGGCATCATGATAGCCCACAAACTCACCAACACACTAAAACAGCAGCTAATGAACTTGAAAGACCCCATACAGGCAACAAGCAAAACTAATGTCATTTACAAAATAACTTACAAGAACTGTAACAAACGCTATATTGGATAAACAGGCAGAAAACTAGTCACCAGGATACATGAACATCAACTAGTCACAAAAAGACATGACCCATTCTCTCTAGTATCCTTACACACAGATGAGGAAAGACGCCACTTCGACTGGGACAATGCATCTATCCGAGGACAAGCCAAACAGAGACATGCATGAGTATTCCTAGAAGCATGGCATTCCAATCCGTACTCTATCAACAAGCATCTAAATTAATCTAATCTAATTGACTTTGACCCCATTTGCCACCTTGTGAGAAAAAGAACCAGAAATGACATCACCACAGGAAATGACATCACCACATGAATGACATCACCAACCCAAGAAAGTCTAAACACATAACTGGAAAGCGGGCCACTAATACCAGTACTTCCCCAAGGCTCACTGATGATGTTACTAGTGTGGCGACAAAACATCTGAAAATGAACCTTCCAGCTCATATCCAATTCTGAACAGGTTGATTTAAAAAGGCCTTTGGATAAACAGTACTAGCCTGGCTGTTACTACATTTGATGTGTCTTATCAAGCACAAGGGCACCCAGAATTGTAATGTCATTCAGCATAGAAACAGACCCTTCACTCCAAATTGTCAAAGCCGACTAAGTTTCCCAAACTAAATTAGTCCCATTTGCCTGAGTTTGCTCCATATCCTATAAATCTTTACTATCCATGTACCTGTCTGCATTTTTTTTATATGTTGTAACTGTACCTGCATCTGTTACTTCCTCTGGCAGTTCATTCCACATAAAAGCCACCCTCTGTGTGAAAAGGTTGACCTTCAGCTTCCTTTTTACCCAGACATTTAGTATATCAACAAATTTGGGGCAGTGTTTGTGACAGATGATTCAGCACACATTGTATTCATCTTTTAAATCTTCAAAGACAGAAGAAAACACTGAGCATCTCCATCAGCTATATTAGCAAAGTATGGGTTATATATTCGGGCAAGAAACAAACTAACATTTGAAAGAGTAAGAATTTAAAAAAAAACAGACAATAAATAATACACCAAATATCTTCTGCAATTGGTTGCTATTAATATATAAACTCTCTTTTGTCTGTGTGCAATACAACTGACCAAAATATTTTATGACCCTAAGCCAATCACAGTGCAGAATTCTAAGATCAACTGTGCAATGAACCAGTACAATGGTCATATTTTCCCATTTGATAACCCCTGGCATCTTGTAGCATTTGCCAACCTTTACCAATATGTGACACTGGATGAGGCTTGCTTGAGATAATTTTCTGACCCCATTCCTCCTTTGTCTTTGTTTTGTCTTGGGTCTATCGAGTGACTAATGGTAGAGGATACATCACTATTGTGTTTGTACAGAAGAGGCAGTGTTTCTAGACAACAAGAAGGTGTATTGCATGATAACAATAAGTACAAATGCATTGGATCAAGCAGAATTGCAAGGAGTTCAGGGAATTGGTACCATTTGCTTTACAGTGACTCAGTGGTGAGCACTGCTGCCTAACAGCGCCAAGGACCCAAGGTCGATTCCAGCCTTGGGTGACTGTCTGTGTGGAGCTTGCACATTCTCCCTGTGTCTGCATGGGTTTCAGACCAACAGATCCACATCAGATGCCATATCACTTGACCTTCACTCGCCCCTAGAACATCTTGACACCAAGAACAGCTACATAAGAATCCTATTCATTAACTACAGTCCAGCTTTCAACATCATTATCCCCTCGAGACTGATTATTAAGCTTAGTGATCTCGGACTAAGCCCCACTCTCTGCAACTGGATCCTCAGTTTCCTGACCACAGGCCACAATCAGTGAAGATTGGGGACAATATTTCATCGTCACTAACACTCAACACTGGAGCCACCAGGGGTGTGTACTCAGCCCCCTACTGTACTCACTGTATATCCAGACTGCATCGCCAAATACCAGCAGGACCATTTACAAGTTCACTGATGACACCACCATTGTCAGTCGAATCTCAGATGGCAACGAAACAGACTACAGACGGGAGGTGCAAGACCTGGAAAAATGGTGCACTGACAACAACCTAATTCTCAATGCCGGCAAAACCAAGGAACTCATTATTGACTTTCAGCAGGATGTTACTCATGCCCCCACACATTAACAGCACAGAGGTGGAACGAGTGGAGAGTGTCAAGCTCCTAGTAGTGGTCATCAACAACAAGCTTTCTTGGACTCTTCATGTGGATGCACTGGTTACAAAGACCCAAAAACATCTTTTCTTCCTCAGGCAACTGAGGAAATTTGGCATGGCGGTGAATACCCTTGCCAACTTTTATAGGTGTGCCATTGAGAGCATTCTAACTGGATGTATCACTACCTGGTATGGCAACTGTACCATTCAAGATCAGAATCAACACAGAGAGTGTTGAACTCGGCCTGGACAAATACAAAGGCCAACCTCCCATCTATAGAATCCATCTACCAGGCCGGCTCTCAAGGAAAGGCAGCCAGCATTCTCAAAGATCCATCCCACCCTGGAAATGTTTTTCTATAACCTCTACCATCGGGGAGAAGGTACAGAAACCTGCACACACGCATCAGCCGGTTTCACAACAGTTTCTACCTTACAATTGTTAGAATACTGAACGGACTCACAAACACTTAGCATTCGCCTGTACCTGTGTATTTGTTTTTTTCTGCTGTTTACCGATTTTATACTTATCTCTGCTACTTAACTATGTGATCTGCTCGCAAGACAAAGATTTTCACTGTGCCTCAGTACACGTGACAATAAATTCATTTCAATTCAATTCAATTCCTCTGGGTACTCCGGTTTCCTCCCACAGTCCAAAGATGTACAGACTAGGTGGATTGCCCCTGGGAAATGTTGGGTTACAGAGACACGATAGGGATGTGAGTCTGGGTGGGATGCTTATCAGAGGGTTGGTGTGGATTTGATGAGTTGAATTTTCTGCTTCCATACTGTAGGGATTTTATGATTCTATGATTGTCTGAAAATTAGAGTAGAACTGCTTGTCTGCACCCACAGAGTGTGTGAGATCTCAGTAGAATGAGTGAAGCCAGTATAGCATGAACATTCAGTTTTGAAGGGCCACCAGACTTGAAATAATAACTCTGCTCTTTCTCCACGGATGCTGAGTTTCTCCAACAATTTCTGTTTTTTCTGTTTCTGATTTCCAGCATCTTCAGTTCATTGTTTTATATTAGCATGAATATCAACCCCTTCAGAACCAATGTTATATTCAACAAAAAATGAATTACAATAATTCTCGACAAAACATTGCTTAAACATCATGCCAATACTCGACCCACAGAGTGTGTGAGATTTCAGTAGAATGAGTGAAGCCAATATAGCATGAACATTCAGTTCTGAAACTATAATTGAGGAAGGATCTCAAGGACTTAGAGAAAGTGCAGCAGGGATTAATTGGAATTGCAATGGTGATTTTAATAAAGTTCACTTGGGTAGAGGATGTAGACAATCAGGGATCATTCAATGTAAAGCAGGGAAGATTCAGCAGAGATTTGTTACATGTTCAAAATCGTGAAGATTGTTGGCCTGGTTTTTAGGGAGAAATTGATTCCAAATTTTATGGATGCATAATAGAAATCATCCTATTTGGAGGCATCATGGCTTGGTACAGCAACTGCTCTGCCCAGGACCATAAGAAACTACAGAGAGTTGTGAACATAGCCCAGTCCCATCACGCAAACCAATCTTCTATCCATTGACTCCATCTATACTTCTCACTGACTTGAGAAGGCAGGCAACATCATCAATGCCCATTCTCATCCCAGTTATAATCTCTTCTGACCTCTTTCACCGGGAAGAAGATACAAAACTTAAAGACACATGCCAACAGATTCAAGAACAGCTTCTTCCCTGCTAGGATCAAACTTCAGAATGGTCAAATTTTAACTCGATCTCGCTCTTTGTGCACCTTCTCTGCAACCATAACATTGTATTCCTCACTCTGTTCCATTATCCAAATGCACTTTGTATGGTAGGATCTGCCTGTACTGCACAGAAAACAACACTTTTCACTGTGTTTAGATACATTTGACAATGATAAATCAATTTTAAAAAATTGAAAAGAACTAAAGGACACAAATTGAAGCAAACTAGTCTAAGAATCACAGCAATTTTTTTTTAACACATTGAGTTATTACTGAAATGTATCCTGACCATGGATCATGGCCCTGGATTACAATTGGATTTATCCAAACTTAACTTTTAATTATGCTTTTTTTACAAAGAGAAGTCAAATGTGCCAAAATGAGCACAGCTATAAATTCAATGGATGCGTGTACTGAGAGAGTGAGAAAGAGAGAGAAAGAGTGAGAGAGAGAGAGAGCCTACAACGTCATACCTGACAATGGAAGCATCAAAGATATGGACTTAATGGTTAGATATTTATTACGAAGTCATGACTGTCTTAGAGTTTCTACAGAAGGAAAAGACAGCCTCTGAGTGATTTATATATTTTTGTATTTTGTGGGTTTGTAGCAAACATCCTTCTGGAGACTGTTGCCAGAGATGGAAATGGAGAGGTCAAGAAAGGGGAGGGAGGTGCCCAAGATGGACCAAGTGAATTTGACTGCAGGGGTGGAAGTTGTGGGTGAAGTTGATGAACTGCTACAGTTCAGCCTGGTTGCAGGACGCGGCATTACTTCAGTCATAGAGTCATAGAGTCATAGAAATGTACAGCATGGAAACAGACCCTTTGGTCCAACCCATCCATGCCGACCAGATATCCCAACCCAATCTAGTCCCACCTGCCAGCACCCAGCCCATAAGCCTCCAAACCCTTCCTATTCATATACCCATCCAAATGCCTTTTGAATGTTGCAATTGTACCAGCCTCCACCCTGTCCTCTGGTAGCTCATTCCATACACATACTACCCTCTGCTTGAAAAAGTTTCCCCTTAGGTGTCTTTTATATCTTTCCCCTCTCACCCTAAACCTATGCCCTCTAGTTCTGGACTCCCCGACCCCAGGGAAAAGACTATCTCTTTATATCCTATCCATGCCCCTCATAATTTTGTAAACTTCTATAAGGTCACCCTCAGCCTCCGACGCTCAAGGGAAAACAGCCCTAGCCTGTTCAGCATCTCCCTGTAGCTCAAATCCTCCAAACCTGGCAACACCCTTGTAAATCTTTTCTGAACCCTTTCAAGTTTCACAACACCTTTCCAATAGAAAGGAGACCAGAATTGCACACAATATTCCAACAGTGGCCTAACCAATGTCCTGCACAGCCGCAACATGACCTCCCAACTCCTGTACTCAATACTCTGACCAATAAAGGAAAGCATACCAAACGCCTTCTTCACTATCCTATCTACCTGTGACTCCACTTTCAAGGAGCTATGAACCTGCACTCCAAGGTCTCTTTGTTCAGCAACTCTCCCTAGGACCTTACCATTAAGTGTATAAATCCTGATAAGATTTGCTTTCCCAAAATGCAGCACCTCGCATTTATCTGAATTAAACTCCATCTACCACTTCTCAGCCCATTGGCCCATCTGGTCCAGATCCTGTTGTAATCTGAGGTAACCCTCTTCGCTGTCCACTACACCTCCAATTTTGGTGTCATCTGCAAACTTACTAACTGTACCTCTAATGCTCGCATTCAAATAATTTATGTAAATGACAAAAAGTAGAGGACTCAGCACTGATCCTTGTGGCACTCCACTGGTCACAGGCCTCCAGATGAAAAACAACCCTCCACCACTACCCTCTGTCTTCTACCTTTGAGCCAGTTCTGTATCCTAATGGCTAGTTGTCTAGATCTAGCCTTGCTAATCAGTCTCCCATGGGGAACCCTGTTGAACGCCTTACTGTAGTCATCGATGTAATGGCAGTAGAGGTGGTTTACAGTGCCTGTGTAGGTAGTGAAGATGGTCTGTTTGATAAGGCAACAATGAGGCAGATGTAGCTGGGGCCCATCAGGATGCCCATAGCTACCCCCTGGATTTGGTGGAAATGGAAAGAGCTAAAGGAAAAGTTATTGAGTTTGGTGAGGCAGAGGAGGGTATGGGTGGACAGGACTGGATAGGTCTTTTGGAAAGGAATAAATGGAGGGCCTGGAGGCCATCCTTGTGGGGTTTGGACATGTATAAGGACTGCACATTCATAGTGAAGATAAAGCTCCGGGGGCTGATCCACAGACTCCCATAACTACCTGGACTACACCTCCTTCCACCCTGTATCCTGCAAGAACTCCATCCCATTCTCCCACTTCCTCCACATTTGCCGCTCTGCTCAGACTAGGAGACATTTCACTCCCAAGCATCCAGATGTCCACTTATTTTGAGCAACATGCTTTTCCTCCCTCTGTCATCCAGACAGCCCTCCACCACACCACTTCCATTCTCCATTCCACTGCTCTAAACCACCCTCCCAATGCAATAAAGAGAGTGTCCCCCTTGTCCTCCCATACTATTCCACCAGTGTCTGCATCCAACGCATCATCCTTAACCACTTCCACCAACTCCAACTAGACCCCACCATCAAGGACATCTTCCCCTTCCCACCCCTCTCTGTCTTCCGCAAGGATCATTCCCTTCGATAGTCTTTGGTTTGCACTATGCTCCCCACCAACAGCCCCCAAACCCCCAAAACCTTATCCTGCAACCAGAAAAGATGCAACACCTGCTGGTACACCACCCCCTCACCTCCATCCAGGGCCCCAAACAGTCCTTCCAAGTGAGACAGCGATTCACCTGCCTCTCTTTTCCAACCTAGTTTACTGCATCAGGTGCTCCCGATGTGGTCTTCTCAACACTGAGGAGACCAAATGTAAATTTGGGGAACGCTTCGTTGAGCATCTAGGCTGGGCCCATAGGGGCCGACCTGACCTCCCAGTCACCGCTCATTTTAATTTCCCTTCCCACTCCCTTTCCAACATGACCATCCTTGGCCTCCTCCATTGCCACATGAACCAAACCGCTAGTTGGAGAAGCGCACCTCATTTTCCGCCTGGGCAGCTCACAGCTCAGAGGACTCAACATTGAGTTCTCCAATTTCAAATAACCTCACTTCCCAACCCCCGACTCTCTTCCCAGCCCCTCTCCTCCCTTTCACTTCTCCCAGCCACCAACCAGGTTCATTCCTCCCATTGACCAACCACACTGTACTCTCCAACTGTCTTCACTTGTCCCAACCTCACCACCCTGTCCCCGCCACCCCCTTTATCTGCAGCTCCCCCCACACCAACCCCCATTCCTGAAGAAGGGTTACACCAGAAACATTGACTTCACCACATCCTGAAGCTGCCTGGCTTGCTATGTTCTTCCAGCCTCCTGCCTATCTACTTTGGATTCCAGCATCTTCAGTTTTTTTTGTCTCGAAAAATGTACATCTTAAAGCATTGTAATTTAAGCTTTACATAAACTGGCTTAAGAATGAAAGGATTGTGCATTATATTCCATCAAACTTGTGACAGATGACAGCTCTAGCTGATGGACCTTACTATTGTCTGCCTAAGTATAACACTACAAATGTCATCGTAACCACTGTGAAAGACAATCAAACCCATGGTGAAGCAGCTCCTTTCGTAACAGATATTCTCATCTCTCTGCTCCTTCCTATTAGTGGAGCTTGAACCCTCTGTGGCCGATTATTAATGTTACTTGGGTTATGAAAATGTTGCATGTTACAGGGATAGGGTGGAGGGGTGTCCAGGTGGGATGTTCTTTGTAAAGTCAGTGAAGACTCATTGGGCTGAATGGTGAGCTTCCACACTGTAGGGTTTCTTTGAACTGTTTTACATTAGCATGTAAATAAAACAGTTTGAGAACTTCTGAGAGTGAGACAATAAGTAATCTTGAAGGAGGTAGAGACAGAGATGTAGCGAGATCAGAGTAGGGCAGTCCAGTAACATGAAGACACATGGTTATGCAGAATTGAGGAGGGCTGAACCACATACTGTCGAATCCATTGAAACATGGCAATCAATGAAAACAGCTCAAAGAATTTGCATTGTATTCTGAAGACAAGTCATGTTGAACTCAAAACATTGACTCTCTGTTTCTATCTCCACAGATGCTGCCAGACCTGCTGAGTTTCTCCTGCATTCTCTGTGTTTTTTTTTGTTCAGATCTTTAATATACAGAGTATTTTGCTTTCATCAAAAATCATGTCCAATTAATTAGCTTGGGCCACCAATTCCTCAGTTTATAAAGATAACTTAGCAAGTGGACACAGAGTTTGATGTTTAGAAGGTTGCCAGATTGAGACACATTTGTACTCAGAGACATGTGCAAGTGAGACACAAAGCTAATATGCAACGTAGGAAATACAGCAAACCTGGATGACACAATAATTAGAAATATGCAGAAATGCATAAAATTTCCTCATGCTGGGGATCATTCTTGATCTGACCACCTGGATGTATCTTGGTTCCTGACAATATTTTGTTTTTATTCATTCACAGGATAAGGGTGTCACTGACTAGGCCAACATTACTAGGTGAACATGAGTACTGCAGATGCTGGTGGTTAGAGTCAAAATTAGAGTGGTGCTGGAAAAGCACAGCAGTTCAGGCAGCATCCGAGGAGCAGGAAAATCGACATTTTGGGCAAAAGTTCTTCATCAGGAATGAGGCCAGCATTACTGCTCATCCCTAATTACCGAGATGGCAGTTAAGAGTCAACCACATTGCTGTGGGTCTGGAGTCACAGGTAAAGGAGGCAGATTCCTTCCCTAAAATGCATTAGTGAACTAGATGGGTTTCTTCCTGACAAGTGACAATGGATTCCTGGTCATCATAGACTCTTAATTCCAGATATTTATTGAATGCAAATTTTGCCATCTGCCACGGCGGGATTTGAATCCAAGTCCCCAGAACATTACCTGGATCGCTGGGTTAGAAGTCCGGTGATAATAACACTAGGCAACTGCCTCCCCTTATTACTTTAATATCAATATTTTGATTAACTGTGCACACAAATGATCTCCAATTCCTCCATTGTAAAGGTGTGTAAAATTAAGTTCAGAGTTTTTGCAAAAAAAGATATCAAAGTCAGTTTCTGAAACTTTATTGGAATTTTGCAATGATTTTTATTCTTTTTATTCCTCACCATGAGCCGTTTTGTTGAACGGCTTTTTATGGCATCAGTATAAGTCAAATTAAAAATTGAAAAGTTTTCACAATTGTATGTTTTTAAGTGTGCTGTGCTTAATGTGCATGAATAATAATTTGTTGAAGCTTTTATGTTCATGCTTAAAGAGGAAATATATGATATACATTCTGTGCTTTCCTAGGGCCATCATTGTGGATTTTCTTTTGCTTATGTTCATTTTTAAGTTCCGATATCTGCTGAAGATGTTAGCATGGCACTTGGGTATAATTACAGTTCAGGAAAATGGGTACAAGGATGAGCCTTACTTTGGGTGTAACTTCCTGATTACAGTCCCCAATTGCCCTTGCACTGAGTGCTTTGCAAGTCCATTTCCAAGGTGCAGTCAGCCACATTGCTGTGGTCTGGAGATCCATTATAGGCCAGAAGCAATACATACTGATGGAAGCATGCTACTGTTTGTGATTGAATTGTTTAAGGTTAGACCAGACACTAAAGTGTGTGTGACTTTACCTGCCCTCTGAAATGGTGCTGCAAGTAACTTAGTTATTTAAATCTCAAAATAAGGAATTAACCTGGACAGACCACCAGTCATGAATCTAGGTACCGGGAGCAACAAAGGAAAACTCAGCCCTGATGGCTTACCAAGATCCTCCTTATCAAAAGCTGGGACCTGTGCCAAATTTGGGAGAGAGGTCTCACAGATGTGTCAAGCCTGTCTTAGTTATACTCATGGAACTCTACCTGACAACTCCATCATCTTCCCAGCAGACGTGCAGCACACTGGATGGGAATTGCCAGTGTTGTGTTCAACATTGACCCTCGGCCCATCAAGTCATCATGACATTAGGTCAACATTGAAGAAATCACCCGCTGATGATCACATACTGCCTGCCTCGCACCTCCCCACCACCACCGCCATCACCCCACATATATTCCCCACATCATCTCTCCTAACTTACTGCATCTCCCCTCAGCTGATGAATCAGGGCTTCTCCATGTTGACCACTTGGGGTGGTAAGGATGCAGAAGATACACTGCCTATTGACTATCATTAGCATTTAGTGGCATCACGATTGCTGAATCCCTAAATACCAACATCCCGGGAATTTGGCCAGAAACCAAACTAGACCAGCATTTAAGTACTGTGTCTCCAAGTGTAGGTCAAAGGCTAAGAATTAGACTATAATCTGGTGTCATGTGACTTCTAACTTTGTCCACCCCAGTCCAACATTGGCACCTCTACATCATGGCTTTTTAGTACAGAAAGGAGATCAATTCTTTTCTCTCTAAATTTTATCTAAATTAAACTCCCTCTGCCCATTGGCCCATCAGATCAAGATCCCATTCTAACCTGAGGTAACCTTCTTCGCTGTCCATTCCACCTCCAATTTAGGTGTCATCTGCAAACTTACTAACTACACCTCTTATGCTCACATCCAAATCATTTATATAAATGATGAAAAGCAGTGGACCCAGAACTGATCCGAGTGGCACTCCACTGGTCACAGGCCCCCAGTCTGAAAAACAACCTTCCACCACCACCCTCTGTCTTCTACCTTTGAGCCAGTTCTGTATCCAAATAGTTACTTCTCCCTGTATTCCATGAGATCTAACCTTGCTAATCAGTCTCCCAGGGGAACCTTGGAAAATTGGAGGTACAGTGGATAGTGAAGAAGGTTACTTCAGACTACAACGGGATCTTGATCAGATGGGCTTATTGACTGAGAAATGGCAGATGGAGTTTAATTTAGATAAATGCGAGGTGCTGCATTTTGGGCAAGCAAATCTTAGCAGGACTTAGCAGGACTTATACACTTAATGGTAAGGTCCTAGGGAGTGTTGCTGAACAAAGAGACCTTGAAGTGCAGGTTCATAGCTCCTTGAAAGTGGAGTCGCAGGTAAATAGGATCGTGAAGAAGGCATTTGGTATGCTTTCCTTTATTGGTCAGAGTATTGAGTACAGGGATTGGGAGGTCATGTTGCAGCTGGACAGGGCATTGGTTAGGCCACTAACCAATTCTGGTCTCCTTCCCATCAGAAGGACATTGTGAAACCTGAAAGGTTTCAGAAAAAAAAATGTTGCCAGGGTTGGAGGATTTGAGCTATAGGGAGAGGTTGAATAGGCTGGGGTTGTTTTCCCTGGAGCATCGGAGGCTGAGGGGTGACCTTATAGAGGTTTATAAAATTGTGAGGGACATGAATAGGATAAATAGGATCTGTTTCTGTGCTGTACCTCTCTATGACTCTATGACTCAACGACTCTCGTAGGTCGCATTTCAGGTGACTTTGGAATTCTCCGCTTTAGAAGGTGGTGCAGGTGGGGGTTATTGAATATTTTAAGGTAAAGGTAGATAGATTCTTTTTGGGCAAACGAATCAAAGGATATCAGAAATACTTTGGAATGTGGAATCCAAATACAATCAGATCAACCACGAATACAATCATCAATCAGATCAATTGAATGTTGAAGCAGTCATTAAGGGATAAATGGCCTATTTTTGCTCTTAATTCCTCTGTTCATATATTCATTACCCAGGTCTAGTTTGTATTTTACAGGAGCTAATATAAATATTGCTGATTCAGGCACAAAGACCCTACTACAGGGCTAGCCCATACCACAATGGCAAATCACCACCCAACTCCTCTTCTTCATCTAGAAGTGATGGGTGGAGGTACACTTAGAACATTTAAAAGACATTTCACCAGGTTATAGTCCAACAGGTTTATTTGGAATCACTAGCTTTCTGAGCACTGCTCCTTCATCAGATGGTTGTGGAGCACATTCATAAGACACAGACTTTTTAGCAACAGGATGCACTGTCATGGAATGTAATATTAAACAAATTCTGTTTAAGTCTTTCATTTTTAGAATGGCCATATTAGTAGGGAACCCAAACTTTGTCCACCCCAGTGCAACACTGGCACCTCCAAATCATAATTGGGTAAATACATGAATAGGAAAAGTTTGGAAGGATATGAGGAAATGCAAGCACGTGGGACCAACTTAGATTGGGATCATGGTTGGCTCGTGCTGGTTGGACCAAAGGGTCTATTTCATCCTGTATGACTCTATGACCCCATCTCTCCATCCATGTCAGCATGATCTATTATTCTTTTCCCATTCACAAATTTGTCTAGCAGCTACCTAAATACACCAGAAAAAAATCGTAATCATGACTCTGAACAACAATCCCCACTTTCCAACCGCAAACCCAAGACACATCCCATAAACAGGAAATAGTCACGTCATTTGGCTACTTCCTCCTGAGCAGACAAGGCCATAGATTGGCCTTCAATTCTCCATGCTCGCAATGTTACCATAGCTGTATCAAATGCAGCTCTCACTAGCAGCAAAAAATCAAATTGTAAAATGGGCTCACAAAATAGGTGTGAGTGCTGAACAGAAACAATTTAGAAGAATTTCTCTGGAGTAGTAAAATAGCTTCTAAATGCAATCGGGTAGCTGAACTGCCTTTGTGCCCAGCAGCCATTCAGCACTCAAACTGCGAATAAATAGAAGATCAATCCACCCTGCAGATTATTACCTGGTGAAATGTTCGATTATTCCCCAGAATAACAACACCATTTCCACTTCAGTCGAGGCATTCAAGAGGACATTCAATGATTATGTAAATCAAAACAATGCACTGGGTTATGAAGGAAAGGCAGGACGGAGATTGCCACTTAGTTAGAATGCTCAGGCAGTCAGTGCAGCCACAATGGGCTGAATAGCCCCTTTCCGCACCGTTACAGTTTCCCAATTCTGTAACCTCAGCCCCAGCTCTCTCATATCTCTGTGCATTTTACACATTTCCATGCATTCTGTTTGTGTTTGTGTTTGTGGCCTTCATTTACCTAATATTCTTATTAAATAATGTCCCTGCCAAGAGATTGAACAAGTGCAATGGAGGATTGTGAAAGCCTTCTGTCTCCTTAGCTCTCCACCAATGTTGCTTTTGCCTGGGTTTCAGATTTTAACAAAACATGTTTTCTAACGCAGGTGCAACTTCTGATGATCCATATATATGCATGTACTTAGAAGGAATATTAAACAGACATCTCTTGAATACAAATGAAACGTCTTAACAGAACCATTTTTTTGTTAACAATTGAGATTAATCTCAAAAGCCAAATTGCTTCGGAGGTGCTGAAGTCACACATACGTCCAAGTGACTCGAGGTGTTGAGTTCCTTTTTCGATAATAAGCTGCCTTTGACACTTCCCGTGCCAAACAGGCATCTCAATCTGCTACAGCAGCATACTCGCAAACGAATTGTCAACCCCCAGGGTCAACTGCAGCAAAACTTGCCTGAGACGCAAATTAAAAAGGGAATCCTTTATTACAATAATCTCATTAACCAAGTAGCGTGAATGAAAAATGTTATTTCCTGCCAAGCAATAGTTCATTAAATGGCTACTTTGGATCTTCCACTCCATATTTAAACAAATACATCCATCTGGGGGGGGGGGGGGGGGGGGGGGGGGGGGAAATAACTGAACAGATACAAATCAACACTCAGGGATTAAGTTACTGCAATGAAATAAAGGACTATGTGTGATATTATGTGTTGTTTTCCCAAGAATTCATTAGCTTTCAACATTGGGATTGCTGTAAAAAAAATAGAAATGCGATAAAATCTTTCTAAACCCTTTGAACTGCTACCATAGCAACACCAGAAGTCATTATCCATCAGAAATCAGTGCTGCTTTGACAACTACTTTCATTTGCACTGTATTTTAATTGAATTCACAGGCTGCTTTGGAAATCTGTACCTATTATTTCACTGCTGTAGAATGGGGGGAGGGGGGCTGCCAGGGGAAGAAGACAGTGATTGGAAGCATAACATCGCACTGATCCTATTGAAGTTCTTCCCATAGTCAGCTGCAGTGGGTCCAAACTGAGAACACTAGGAGTCAGCATTAAATTTTCCACCGAATCAGCAGCTGCAGTGATGGATTCCTCTTAAATTGTCAAGGCTTTGCCAGCCTTCCTTAAACTTCTAACTAATCATGTATAACCCCCATATTTTGAAGCCACTGTCTGTGATCTCTCCAACTATCTCTGCTCTCTAGTCACTGTGCCCATTCCTCTCACTGACACATGCTTGAGGTCAGCCAGACTGTTTCATACCCTCATTGTCATATCAGGTAAGTATCTGTATCATCTGTCTTTCGACCTCCTTTGTCGACACTGCACTCCCTTAACTCAGCTACTACAGAAACACTCATTCACGCCTTGGGACCTTATTGTTCCAAAGCTTTCTGTGTTCTCCCCTTCATAAGCCAACACCATTTAATGCACTGTCTGCATTTTAACTTGTATTAAGACCTGTTTGTTGCATTCATTGACTTTTCATTTATTTTATGTCTCACAACATTGCAGAGGAGATATGATTCCCTACAGTGTGGAAACAGGCCCTTTGGCCCACACTGACCCTCCAAAGAGTAACCCACCCAGACCCATTCGCTTATCCTATATTTACTTCTGACTAATGCACCTCGCACTATGGGCAATTTAGCACAGTCACCTCACCTGACCTGCACCTCTTGTGGGAGGAAACCAGAGCACCCGGAGGAAACCCATGGAGAACGTGCAAACTCCACACAGACAGTTGCCCGAGGCTGGAATTGAATCTGGGTCCCTGGCACTGTGAGGCAGCAGTGCTAACCACTGAGCCACCGTGCTGCCCAGATGCTCACCAAGTCATATTTGTGCAGAAGATTTATTTACAGGATATGCCTGCAGTCATAGCACAGTCCATCACACAAGCCAACCTCTCCTCCATTGACTCCATGTACACTTCTCACTGCCTCAGAAAGGCAGCCAATATCATCAAAGACCTCTCCCACCACAGTTATAATCTCTTCTAATCTCTTCTGTCAAACAGGTGATGCAAAAGCTTAAACACACCGAACAATAGGTTCATGAATAGCTTTTTTCCCGCTGTTATTAGACTTATGAATGGACCTCACAAATTTGAAATTTAATGTTGACCACGCTGCTTGTGCAATTTCTCTGCAGCTGTAACATTGTATTCCTCACTCTGTTCTATTACCCTAATGCACTTTGTATGGTATGATTTGTCTGTACTGCATTCAAAACAAATTTTTCATTGTACCTAGTTACGTGTGACAATAATCAAATCAAATCAAACCAAATCAAAAATATTTGTGATCATATTGCAGCTTGACTTTCCAGTACCTTCTCCAGTTTGTTTATTGCTCCCTGTGTCCACCCAAGGATTAACTGTTCAAACACAGTGAGCATCATTAGTTAGCAGAATGACACTGTCAAAGACAGAACAATTGAACATTGCACCATTCACCCATTATCTCTGATGTGTAACTGGCTCAGTACACTGGACCAACCTTGCAGTTGTATCATAGAGCTGCACATTACCGAGCATAAGTAACACAGTGTGGGTGGAGTTGGAATGCACAGCACTATACCACGTGAGACCACACTCTAATCTGAGAGTGAGTCCTCAGACACATGGATGTGGATACACAATGAAGGTAGATTAATCCTTACGTAATGTAAATTTTATAATCAGAAGCTAATATATTTATGACTACCAATATTTAGTATTTAGCATAAATATTGTTACTTTGAAGGTTAAGGCTGAAGTCAGTTTCATATGGGGACAGGATCCAGGTGATAGTTGTGAGGATAGTGACTATTTCTGTTCATGCTAAAGTCTCCATTTCCAGGCAATCAACTAAGGATTGAGGCTGAAAATGTGTTGCTGGAAAAGCGCAGCAGGTCAGGCAGCATCCAAGGAGCAGGAGAATTGGCGTTTTGGGCATGAGCCCTTCTAAGAAGGGCTCATGCCCCAAACGTCAATTCACCTGCTCCTTGGATGCTGCCTGACCTGCTGCGCTTATCCAGCAACACATTTTCAGCTCTGATCTCCAGCATCTGCAGTCCTCACTTTCTCCTAGAAGAATCAACTGAGGATTATTGTCCATTGCTGTGCTGCTCTCCCATGACTCCCACTGTGAATGTCCTTTTAAAATCCTTTGCCCCTTGCTCACCACGCATGATTTCCTTTTGCCGCCTGCAGGCAACAAAAGCATCTGCTTTGTCCAAGCAGCCAGTAATTCTCGTCCTCCACCGATGAGGGAGAAGTCATAGATTCCTGAGAGGACACACTGGCAAGGTTCCTGCTTCACCAGCTCAGGTGCGGACACCTTGGTGGGGATTTTTGCTAGGTTAGAGTTGGGGACACATGCTGGTGAGCTTGTCTCTGCCACCTCTCTGTAACTGGTTGGGGGAGAGATGTCCCGGGTCTCAGGAATTCGGGGGAGACTAAGCACCTGGTCAGTCCCGGACCCTGGTTCAATTCCAGCCACGGGTGACTGTCTGCATGTAGTTTGTATGTTCTCTCCATATTTGCATGGGTTTCCTCCAGATGCTCCGACTTCCTCCAACAGTCTAAAGATGTGCAAGTTAAGGAGATTTCTGTGCTAAATTGTCCCATAATGTTCAGGGGTATGCAGGCTAGGTTGATTGGTTGTAGTAAATGTGGGGTTATGGAGATAGGGTGGGAAGATCAGAGGGGGGTGCTGTTTGGAGGATTGGTGCAGGATCGATGGTCTAGGCATTCTGTGAAAGAATAGTGGTCATGTTTCAAGCAGTGAATCTTAGGTTCAGCCTTTTACTGTGAGCAAACCCCTCCAAACAAAAACCCATTGCCTTTTTCGTGGTCTTCCACACTAACCCTCTTGATTTTGGTCTTCCCCAAGTTCCCTTCTGTTAGTCATGTTGCTGCACAGAGAGGGTCAGGGGGACCAGTAAGAGACATACTCCTGAAAATGAGATGTCAGCCAGGAGGCTGCAGAGACACAGAGGTACCAGTTGCTGACAGGCGCTAGGAATGCTCAGTACAAAAAAAACTGCTGACACGCAAGCTTGTGAACTGGAAATGACCACAGTCCAGGTCCTGCTTAGCACCAATCATATTCAGCAGAAAAAAAGTAAGAAAGTTGAGGTAATGCAGACGCCTTATTTGAATGAGGGGTAATGAGGTAATGCTACCCAGCGACTTGGCCCAGAGCCAATAAGACAAAGACATGCAAAGAATGAATGAGCCTGAGCCAACGGGGGAAAGACACCACGGCTCGAGAGAGATAAAGGGAAAGGATAAAGGAAGAGCCCAGAGGCAGACAGGCAGTGACATCTCCAGAGACCCCACCATCGCAGACGTAAACCCTCTGTCACAAACATCGAGAGAGCAATGTGTGGCCAACTTCAGCTCTCTTCAGCAGCAGCAGAATAGTTATCCAGATTGGTTATGATCTTTAATATTCTGTGACTACTCAGGGAGTGTCAGGGGACTTGAGGGGGTTTATAAATTGGTTGTTAATTCAGTTTGTGGGAAAATATAGAAGTTCTAATTTGTAATAAAACACATTAAAAAATAGGTGCATGGTTTAATACATTAAAAAAGTAACTTGTGAAGGTATAAGAATTCTCCGCTCTGCACACGCCAGCAGCTCAGCCACCAACTGCTGGACTCAAATAGCAGCTGATGGTTGCCGGACTCAATCAGACACCAACATTTCCAACACCTCTATCTAACTGTTCCTCTGCTTACTTTACCCCCTCAGCTCCAGACATATCATATCATCATGACAGATATAGTTATATGCTCTCACTCACTCCCCATTGAAACCAGGGTGGTGCTGACTGTTCACAGGTCCACTCCCACATTACCCCCTTCCTTTGCATGCTCTATCATCTCCCCTCCTTAAATGTTGAGTTTGCTCCCCTCGCAATTCATCCAAGTGGGCATAATATTATTGAGCACTAAGTGTGTATCCCTGAGATGCAGTCTGTTTTAATTCATGAGATGTTAACTTACCCTGTGTGTAAAGTGTCCTCACAGCAGGAGCCTTCCATTGAGCAGTGTCAGTGCAGTATGGAAGTGTCAGACCATGTGTATATATGTGTGTGTGGTCGCTGCCCATGGAACATGTCCTCCAAATGGAGGTCCAGTGGAGCAAAAGTGAGCTGGAGATGCCAGGTAACCACTCTCACTTTGTCAGGAATTTTCACCACCAAGTGTCTATCCAGTAGGTAGGAGAATGGGAAACTGCAAATCCATGAGGTGAGATTAATACTCAAAGATATCAATTCATGCTAATCCATGGAAACAGGCCTCTTGCCAATCCCTAGCAAGAGTCTCATCTCACCATTCAACACTTGGCTGGAAAATGGAACTCAGTTCTTTCAACATTTAGAAGCTCTTTGCTATCAATCTCACACAATATTCCCAAATTTCTGACCAATGCCCCAGTTGCTCAGTGACTGGGAAGATTCCACCTGTAGTTGGCATCAAACCACATGGTAATGGAACTCCGATTCTTCCTAACTATATATTAACTTCCTAATCACAGTTCATGAGGTTCTGATCACATCCTGGATGGTGTCAATTTTCTTGAGTGTTGTTCATCCACACAAGCGAAGAATTTTCAATTGCATCTCCTGAAGCATGCCTTGTGGATAGGCTTTTGGAACTGAGAAGGGATCTTGCCAAAGAGTTCTGTACCTCTCACTGAATCTTATAGCCACAGCTTATACATAGATAGTGTACTATATAAAGGCAAGTTAACAGCAAGTTGGCCTTGTCCATGTTGTTGCGTCCTGCTCAGGATATATCTGTGTTGCAGTCTGACTCTCCAATAGGGCTATGGAGACCTTAAAGTCCATGCTGGAGAGACCAATAAAACAGAATGCTAATGTCAGAAGTGGAGAGTAATTGGGAATGAGTTGCTTTAAGCCTTGAAAAGAAACTTCTCAGAGGCAATTTATAGAGGTATCTATGGAAAAGAGGAAATACTCTTGCAGCAAAATTCAGAATTTTGCAGATTGGGTTTAGTAGAAGCATCAAGAGTATGCTTGTCAACACAAAAGTGTCTAGACAACTTACACAGAGGTGGTAACCTTGCTCTCTGCTGAAACACTAGTGACGACCTGCCTCCATAGGATCAGGAAAAGGCAATATCATTTAATGATGTTAACTGTGGCTTCCACCTCTGATGTGATTTTGTTTTGTCTCCAGTAGTGTATTTCATCCAAATGCAGCAATACTTTATACAAAGATAAAGAAAAACTCCTCATATAGATTTACATGGTTGCCCATAGGTGGCCACAGCCTCATTCCTGAAGAAGGGCTCGTGCCTGAAACATCGATTCTTCTGCTCCTTGGATGCTGACCTGACCTGCTGTGCTTTTCCAGCACCACACTCTCAATATACTGAAAATAACACTTATCGTGACAGCAATATTGTAAACTCAATATTTATACACACAGGTAAAACAAAATTTGCAAGATTACAGTTCAAACTTCAATGCAATAATTTGTAAGTTTGAACTTCCTGAGAAAGTGGTGGATATGGGTACAGTTACAAAAGACATTTACAGTTTAAAAGACATTTAGATAAATGCATGAAGAGGAAAGATTTGGAGGGATATGGGTCAGGGGCAGGCAGGTGTGAGTGGTTTAGTTGGGATTATGGTTAGCATGAACTTGTTGGACCAAAGGTTTTTTTCTGTGCTGTATGGCTCTATGACTCTATATCTTCCTGGTCTCTTGGTCATATCGTCATGTGGAGAGGTACATGTTTTTTTTGGTGCACGTGTTTGACAGTTTGGTTGTCTTGCTAAGGTTGTTCTCCCTCAACATCAATGTATATTATCAGAGCTTTCTTCCTCAATCTTTTCAATAATGACTGGCATTCAATAATGACTGGCATTCATTTCCTGCCAATGTTACTTGGGATGCAATAGGTTGGTTGCATAACCTGGAAACACTTACTGGAATCCAAGTATTTGTATTTGTATTCGTATTCCTAACTCAAACTCCCAGAATTCTGAATAAACTGAAAATAACACTTATCGTGTCAGCAATGGTCATGTTTACTGTGCTGCTAGGTTAGTGAATAATGGGGAGTTTAGTGAAATAGTCTGTCACAAGGATGTAATCAGCACCATGCTTTATGAATGAATCTGTTGCTGCTTTCATCCAAGGAGGGAGCTGGATTAGTGTCAAGAACTTTGCACATGTAAATAAAGGGTGACTTGATAATATGGTACCAGCCTTTGTGGAGTTATGTCATCCATGAAGTTGGGAATGTAAGGCAAGACAGAATTAAATTATCCAGGGCACTGTGTCCTTTAGCCAGTGGGATCATATTTGTTTAATATCCTTGATCTCATGTGGATTGAGACAGACTCCATGGTTGGGGTGAATAGACCCAAAGAAGTCTATCTGACTGACATTGACTCAAGTTTTCATGCAGTTAAATAATAACCAGGTGAAATAACTGCACAGAGGCCGGTAACCAGTCACCAAGTCACCTTTTATTCACTTGTGCACAGTACACTGGCTGTGACCAGCCAGCTCGGAGTCAGTCCCCTGAGATGAGGAGATTCTAAATCCTCTGTTTGTATCAACTTTTTTTCTTTTTACCAGCAGTTAACAATAAGCAGCAGTTCAATATAAACCACAATTTGCAGGGGTTCCCCTGCTTATATTGATCAGCCAGGGCTCCCTGATTGATCCAGGTTAATAACCCCATTCAAGGATCTCATAGTCAATGATATCCACCTGGTTCCACTCACTACACCAAGGTATTCCATTCTGGATTAAAAAGTTACATACTTATCTTTCAAAGTTAACTGTGCTGGAGATTTCTGGACAAGGGCTTCATGTTATGAACTGTCCATAAACCTGCTAATCCAGCAGTGAAGAAAGTATTCATTCAAACCACCTCCCTTTTTGCAGCAGTTTCATATGATGTACTGACCTTTAGGCCTGCCAGAGACTCAGATGTCCAGTGCCACCCCAGTTTGACCCTTTCAGAGTTCCAGTGGAGGCAGATGGATGGTGGGCATGGAAATCCCTCATTGTGGTACCCAACTTTAACTCTCCCTTACCTGCCAGCCCCCCGCCCTGTGTAAGGGGTTGCTGACAGTGTCAGCAGTCAGGCAACACTCCTGGAACACCACATTTTATTAAAACCTCCAGTTATCAGAATTATTACATTCAATAATCAAAACTGAGATGTTGCCAACCATATACAAACTTTATGTAGCACTTCTCATGACCACGATATGTCTCAACTTGCTTTACAAACAAATAATTTGAAGTGTCGTCTCTGTGATAATGTATGAAACAAAGCGGCCAACATGTAATCTGCAAATTTCCACAATCAGCAAAATGAGAATGGCTAGATAAATGTTTCTAATTACTTCATTGAGGGATAAATATTGGCCAGGTCATCAAGGATGACTCCCCTGCCCTTTATTTCAATTTTACCATGGGATCCTTTACATCCAGCCAAAAAAGCAAGAAAAGGCCTGGCTTTAACATCTTAATGTTAAAAGGCAGTGTCTCCAACAGAGTGACACTCTCTCAGTTTGCCACTGAAGTGTCAGCTCAAATGTTTGTTCTCAGGGTGAAGTGTCGGACCTGAAGCTAAACTGCTGTGATTCAGAGATGGGAGTGCTCCCAACCGAGCTACAGCAGACACCCAAAATGACTTTATTTGAAAATTAGGGATCAATTATTTCAAATATAAACTAAACACATTGCTGAGATAGCAATCCTTGTATGATTTTCTCAGTGATAATCTTTATAGTACTGAATAGTTAATACTTTCAAAATGAGCTGTGCTTCACACAAGTAAGATTTCTGAATTAATGAAAACCTAAACACTACTACACCATTTTCCCAGACTAAATTGTGTAAAAGACCTGGTTTCCTACCTTCCCTGCAGCAAATTGTTCATTATTGACATTTTGTTTGCATTCCAAAGCTGAACATAACTTGAATAATCTATCTGCCACGTTAAGTGCATTACCAGAGATGGGTTTTGTAAGGTTTAAAATAGCTGAAAATGTGTTGCTGGAAAAGCGCAGCAGGTCAGGCAGCATCCAGGGAACAGGAGAATCGACATTTCGGGCATAAGCCCTTCTTCAGGAATGAATCCAACAACACATTTTCAGCTCTGATCTCCAGCATCTGCAGACCTCACTTTCTCCTCTAAGGTTTAAAGTAGCTTGTTAGTAATAATCTCTGATTATTTACTAGTGAATTTGATAGTTTAGGGAGTTAAAAATCACACAACAGGTTATAGTCCAACAGGTTTAATTGGAAGCACACTAGCTCCGAAAGCTAGTGTGCTTCCAATTAAACCTGTTGGACTATAACCTGGTGTTGTGTGATTTTTAACTTTGTACACCCCAGTCCAACGCCGGCATCTCCAAATCATAGTTTAGGGAGTGCTCCTACTGAACCACAAGTATTCACCCAGCCTGCCTATTTACCTGCTTCTGTGTATATATAGAGACAAAGATCTTGCATTTTTCTAGCAAATTCCAGACATACCTTTGTGCTTTTCAACTAATAAGTACTTTACTTAAACATAGCCCAGTCCATCCTAGTGGGCGGCACGGTGGCACAGTGGTCAGCACTGCTGCCTCACAGCGCCAGAGACCCGGGTTCAATTCCCGCCTCAGGTGACCGACTGTGTGGAGTTTGCACATTCTCCCTGTGTCTGCGTGGGTTTCCTCCGGGTGCTCCGGTTTCCTCCCACAGTCCAAAAGATGTGCAGGTCAGGTGAGTGTTAGGTAGGGGTAAATGTAGGGGTATGGGTGGGTTGCGCCTCGGCAGGTCGGTGTGGACTTGTTGGGCCAAAGGCCTGTTTCCACACTGTAATGTAATGTAAAATGTAATGTAATCTAATCTCATTATGAAAGGATATTAGCAAACCATCAGTTTTAATGACAGTTGGCAATGGCTACATGGTCGTCTTTATTCCAGACTCCAGCAAACAATAAGGTTCAATAAGATGGCACACAAAAGGCTACTTAATAATGTCAGAGTCCATCATGTTGGGGGTAATATATTAACATCAATACCTAAAGAGAATTGACGAACTAATATAAAATATGATAAGTTGTAAGAGAAAGAACAAGTTATGGAAATTACAATTGCAAGAGAAATGGTACGAAGCAAACTGATCAAACTGTGGGCTGACCAATCTTTGGGCCCAAGTGGATCCATCTTCAGGTACTAAAAGACGTTACTAATGATGCAGGCGATGTATTGTTAGTGATAATTTTTTTAAAAATGCTGTACTCAGGAAAGCTTCCATCAGACTGAAACTTTATCCAAGAAGGTAGGAAGGTCGAAAAAAGGAAACTAATGGCCAGTGAGCTTGACATCTGTTGTGATTAAGTTGTTAGAATTAGTAAGTAAAGAGATTATAGCTGCATACTTGGAAAAACTCCGGCTACCTGAAAGTCAGCATAGTTTTGACAAAGGAAAATCATGTTTAACCAATTTCTTGAAGCTGTTCGGAGGAGTAACACACCTTGTGTACAAATGTCAGCCTCAAGACATGCTGTACTTTAAATGCCAGAAAGCATTTAATAACTGCCACACCAAAAGCTACTATGGAAAACAATCATGTAGAATGGGACATTTTAGCCTGCAAAGAAGATTGGCTGGTCAGCAGAAAACAGATAGCATGCATAAATAGGTCTTTGTCTAATTATAAGGATATGATAAATGAAGTCCTGCAGGGATCTCTGCTGGGACCTCAACATTTTCCATTTTATATCAATGATTTTGATGAGTGGAGCAAAGGCATGATTGCTAAATTTATAGATGACATCAACAAGGTAGAAACATACATTGTAAAGAAGGCATAGGAAAGCCTAGCTTATGGATAGGTTACATGAGTGGGCATAATCTGACTGATGGAGGATAAATTGAAAAATGTGAAGTTGCTCAATCCTGGCCAGAAGAATGAGAATGAAGAGTATTACTTTCACAGAGAACAACTGTAGCACTCCAAGGTGTAGAGAGATTTAGTTATCCTTGTGCATGAGTCACAAATGATGTTTATACAACATGCAATCAAGAAGTTAATGGGATGTCATCCTTTATCATTGAAGAAATTAACATAAAAGTAAGGATGCTATGGCTCAATTATACAGAGCATTGTTGAGACTCTATCTCGAAAGCTGTGAGCAATATAATCTCCTTATTTAAGGAAGAATGTAAATGCATTGGGTGGCACAGTGGTTAGCACTACTGCCTCACAGCACCAGGGTCCAAGGTTTGATTCCAGCCTCAGGTGACTGTGTGGAGTTTGCACATTCTCCCCATGTCTGTGTGGGTTTCCTCCAGGTGCTCTGGTTTCCTCCCACAGTCCAAAGATGTGCAGGCCAGGTGAATTGGCCATGCTAAATTGCCCATAGTTAGAGTGAAATGGGTCTGGGTGCATTACTCTTTGGAGGGTCGGTGTGGACTGGTTGGGCTGACGGGCCTGTTTCCACACTGTAGGGAGTCTAATCTAAAACAATTCATAGGAGGTTTACTAAATTAATATCTGGAATGATTGCCACTCTGAGCTCATTTCCACTGGGGTTTATGAGAGTGAGTAGTCAATTGTCGAATTGTACAAAGATCCTGACTGGCCTCGAGAAGGTTGATGGGAAAATGATGTTTCCTCTTGTAGATGATTCCAGAACGAGGGGACATTTTTTAAAAATTAGGGTTGACCCTTTCAGGATAGAGATGAGGAGGATTTTATTCCTCTCAGAGAGTTGTGTGACTTTGAAATTCAGAAGGCAATGGAGTCAAGGTCATTGAATATTTTTTAAGACAGAAGTGTAGAGAGTCTTGTCAGGCAGAGGAATCAGCGATGGATGAAAATGTGGAATTTGGAACATAAACTGATCAACCATGTTCCTGTTGAATGATAGAGCAGGGTCAGGGGGCCAAATTGTCTCCTCCTACACCTATTTCAAATGATCTTATGTCAGTTTGATCCCAAGGAGTTTATATGACTGAGGTTGGGAGGATTGATGTGCTCTTCAGGTGTACCATGTTAAGAAGGAACAAGTAGGTTAGAGGAGTCGGTTTGGTCTTTTCTCTCAGTGCACTGGACAAAATTCCACCCTTAATCAATGGGATCATGAACAGAGTAGCCAGTCATGCAGTAACTAACCAGCTGTTTAAAGTCCACACTATGTGTTAAACATCTGACAGTCTCCGTGACAAAAAAACAGTGGCTATAACAAACTAATCGAACATGAATCATTTTGGAAAATTTCAGAATGCAGTTGAAAGACATTGTTTAAATGCAGTTTCTTCTTTCTCTTTCTTTTTAGATCCAGAATCAGATCAAACTAACTTTCTGAAAATGGGGAAATGCAAATACAACCATAATCAGAAGAACTGGTCACCCCTGTAAGAATACACACCAGTCACAAAGAGAATAGTTAATGAGAAAATACGTTTTTTGGCTTCACAATATGGGATATAAATAATTTTGTTTTTTTACAACATCATTCTCATACTAGGCATGTTGCAGTACGTTAAAATAGCTAAGTATGCTCATAAACACTGTACAGCCAGTGTTACACATGCCACAAGAACAACTATAAGACTGAGTCTCAGGATATAAAACTGTAAGGAATTGCTCAGTCACGAGCGTTGTGTCTTTTTGCCATTTATGAATATTAATACTGAGCCACATAATGGTGAATTAAGTAACCAATTTAGTGGCTGATTAATAATTAGAGCATTATTGACAACATCTGGTGCTGGTTTGTTCAACTGTGTAATCACTATCTCCATCCTCTGGGCAAATATATAACCCAAGTACCACAGTGGTAATCAACTCCTCCAAGAAAGAAATGATGTGAGACCAGGTACTTTTCTGTGTAAACGATAAGCACAATATATTGGAACAAGTCTTGAATATCCTGCAAAAATGTCTGTAACAATTTAATACCAAGTCTAAGAAAGATTACTTGCTGAAGTACATAAGCCCAGAAGAAATAAGAATGGGAGTAGGTGCTTTGGCCCATCAAGCCTGCTCCACCATTCGAGAGGGTCATGGCTGATCTGACATTCCACATGACCATTTTTCTGCCCTGTCCCCATGACCCTTGATTCCCTTACGGATCAAAAATCTATCAATCTCAACCCTAAATATGTATAAAAATTCTGCCCATACAGCTCTTTATGATAAGAAGATCCAAAGAAACATGGCTCAGGGATGGGCAGGACTAGATTAGATTACTTACAGTATGGAAACAGGCCTTTCGGCCCAACAAGTCCACACCGACCCGCCGAAGCGTAACCCACCCAGACCCGTTCTCCTACATTTACCCCTTCACTTAATGCTACGGGCAATTTAGCATGGTCAATTCACCTGACCTGCACATTTTTTTTGGATTGTGGGAGGAAACCCACGCAGACACGGGGAGAATGTGCAAACTCCACACAGAGAGTCGCCTGAGGCGGGGATTGAACCCGGGTCTCTGTCACTGTGAGGCAGCAGTGCTAACCACTGTGCCACCGTGCCACCCACCAACTGGCAGCTTAATCCTGATGAAGGGCTTTTGTCCGAAATATCAATTTTCCTGCTCCTCGGATGCTGCCTGACCTGCTGTGCTTTTCCAGCACCACCCTAATCTAGACTCTGGCAGTGCTCCAGGATACAAATGCTACAGGAAGGATAGAAAGGGAGGCAAGAGAGGAGAGGGAGTGGCGTTTTTGATAAGGGATAGCATTACAGCTGTGCTAAGGGAGGATATTCCCGGAAATACATCCAGAGAAGTTATTTGGGTGGAACTGAGAAATAAGAAAGGGATGATCACCTTATTGGGATTGTATTATAGACCCCCTAATAGTCAGAGGGAAATTGAGATACAAACTTGTAAGGAGATCTCAGCTATCTGTAAGAATAATAGGGTGGTTACGGTAGGGGATTTTAACTTCCAAACATAGACTGGGACTGCCATAGTCTTAAAGGTTTAGATGGAGAGGAATTTATTAAGTGTGTATGTGACAATTTTCTGATTCAGTATGTGGATGTACCTACGAGAGAAGGTGCAAATCTTGGCCTACTCTTGGTAAATAAGGCAGGGCAGGTGACTGAGGTGTCAGTGGGGGAGCATTTTGGGGCCAGCAACCATAATTCTATTCATTTTAAAATAGTGATGGAAAAGGATAGACCAGATTTAAAAGTTGAAGTCCTAAATTGGAGAAAGGCCAATTTTGACGGTATTAGGCAAGAACTTTCAAAAGCTGATTGGAGGCAGATGTTCACAGGTAAAGGGACGGCTGGAAAATGGGAAGCCTTCAGAAATGAGATAACAAGAATCCAGAGAAAGTATATTCCTGTCAGGGTGAAAGGAAAGCCTGATAGGTATAGGGAATGCTGGATGACTAAAGAAGTTGAGGGTTTGATTAAGAAAAAGAAGGAAGCATATGTCAGGTATAGACAGGATAGATCAAATGAATCCTTAGAAGAGTATGAAGGAAGTAGGAATATACTTAAGAGGGAAATCAGAAAGACAAAAAGGGGACATGAGATAGCTTTGGCAAATAGAATTAAGGAGGATCCAAAGGGTTTTTACAAATGCATTAAGGATAAAAGGGTAATTAGGGAGAGAATAGGGCCCCTCAAAGATCAGCAAGGCGGCCTCTGTGTGGAGCCACAGAAAATGGGGGAGATACTAAATGAGTATTTTGCATCAGTATTTAATGTGGAAAATGATATGGAAGATATAGAATGTAGGGAAATAGGTGGTGACACCTTGAAAATTGTCCAGATTACAGAGGACGAAGTGCTGGATGTCTTGAAACGGTTAAAAGTGGATAAATCCCCAGGACCTGATCAGGTGTACCCGAGAACTCTGTGGGAAGCTAGAGAAGTGATTGCTGGGCCTCTTGCTGAGATTTGTATCTTCGATAGTCACAGGTGAGGTGCCGGAAGACTGGAGGTTGGCTAACATGGTGCCACTGTTTAAGAAGGGTGGTAAGGACAAGCCAGGGAACTATAGACCAGTGAGCATGAGGTTGGTGATGGGCAAGTTTTTGGAGGGAATCCTGAGGGAGAGGATGTACATGTATTTGGAGAGGCAAGGACTGATTAGGGATAGTCAACATGGCTTTGTACGAGGAAAATCATGTCTCACAAACTTGATTGAGCTTTTTGAAGAAGGATCAAAAAGGACTGATGAAGGCAGAGCGGTAGATGTGATCTATATGGACTTCAGCAAGGCGTTCAACAAGGTTCCTCATGGGAGACTGGTTAGCAAAGTTAGATCTTACAGAATACAGGGAGAACTAACCATTTGGATGCAGAACTGGCTCAAAGGTAGAAGACAGAGGGTGGTGGTGGAGGGTTGTTTTTCAAACTGGAGGCTTGTGACCAGTGGAGTGCCACAAGCATTGGTGCTGGGACCTCAACTTTTTGTCATTCATCTAAATGTGATGTGAGCACAAGAAGTATAGTTAGTAAGTTTGCAGATTACACCAAAATTGAGGTGTAGTGGACAGCGAAGAAAGTTACCTCAGATTACAACAGGGTCTTGAACAGTTGGTCCAATGGACTGAGAAGTGGCAGATGGAGTTTAATCAGATAAATGCAAGGTGCTGCATTTTGGGAAAGCAAGCCTTAGTAGGACATATATACTTAATGGTAAGGTCCAAGGGAATGTTGCTGAACAAAGAGACCTTGGAATGCAGGTTCATAGCTCCTTGAAAGTGGAGTCGCAGGTAGATAGGATAGTGAAGAAGACGTTTGGTATGCTTTCCTTTGTTGATCAGAGTATTGAGTACAGGGGTTGGGAGGTCATGTTGCGGCTATACAGGACATTGGTTAGGCAACTGTTGGAATATTGCGTGCAATTCTGCTCTCCCTCCTATCGGAAAGATGTTGTGAAACTTGAAAGGGTTCAGAAAAGATTTACAAGGATGTTGCCAGGGTTGGAGGATTTGAGCTGGAGGGAGAGGCTGAACAGGCTGGGGCTGTTTTCCCTGGAGCGCTGGAGGCTGAGGGATGACCTTATAGAGATTTATAAAAGCATGAGGGACATGGATAGGATAAATAGACAAAGTCTTTTCCCTGGGGTTGGGGAGTCCAGAACTAGAGGGCATAAGTTTAGAGTGAGAGATGAAAGATATAAAAGAGACTTAATGGGCAACGTTTTCACACTGAGGGTGGAATGAGCTGCCAGAGGAAGTGGTGGAGGCTGGTACAATTGCAACATTTAAAAGGCACCTGGATGGGTATATGAATAGGAAGGGTTTAGAGGGATATGGGCCGGATGCTGGCAGGTGGGACTAGATTGGGTTGGGATATCTGGTCGGCACGGATGGGTTGGACCGAAGGGTCTGTTTCCATGCTGGACATTTCTATGACTCTATGACTCCATGACTCAAAATCATCTGAGAGTAGAAATTCCTCATTATATCAGTCTTAATTAAGTACCACTTTATACTGAGACTCTGCCCTCTGGTCTGAGACTATCCCATGAGGGGAAACATTAACTCAGCATTTTCCCTGTCAAATCCCTTAAGAATCTGACATGTTTCAATGAGATCACCTCTCATTTCTTCTGAATTTCATAAGTACACTTCCAACTTTTTGACCTTTACTCATAAGACATCCCTCCATCCTTGTAAATCTTTTCTGAACCCTTTCAAGTTTCATGGTAGCGAACCCTCTCTGAATGCCTCCAATGAAATGCTATCTTTTCTTTAAAAAGGGGGACCAAAATGGCTCCAGATGTGATATCCCCAGCAATGTGTATAATTACATTTTTGAGCTGAGAGGTTTAAGTGGAGGCTCAGAGATCACGAAGGATTTTTTGACAGAGTAAGTATTGAACAGTTGCTTCCACTGGCAGAAGGGTTGGTGACCCGAGCACATGATTTAAATATCCTTAGTAAAAGAACTTGAGATGAGTTGAAGAGAGGTTTTTCTTCATAGCAGCTTGTTGTGGTCTGGAAGACGTTGCCTGTAATTATTGTGGAAGTAGATACGAAAAGCGTTTTCTAAAAGAGATTGGACAAATGTTTGAAGTGAACAAACACAGGGTTAATGGGAATGAGTGGGGATTTAAGATTAATTGGACAACCCCACTAAAAAAGCACAGTATTGGTAGACCAAATGTCCTCTGTCTGTTGTACTGAAGCACTGATTCTATGATTTTAAATTAAATTTAATAAATGTGTATGAGATTGAGGTTTTTTTTAATTTCCACATTTTATTTTCCATTAGTACATATCTCTTGGGATCTCGCTTACTAATTAGTTTTCCATTTTGGATGCATTTCTGAAGGAGTGTCACTGGACTCAAAATGTTAACTATTTCTTCTCTGCACAGATGCTGTCAGACCGACTGAGTTTCTCCAGCAATTCCTGCTTTTGCTTGTTTCAGATCTCCCGCATCTGTAATTTTTCATTTTATTCCATTTTGGATACTGGGGACAATGTGGGCTCCTCACCACCAAGAAGACAGAGCCCATATTTCTCAATAATTGACAACAGAAACAATGGAGAAATCAGAAGAAAACCTTTCATGCAGCAAGTGGTTCAGATCTAGAATCTGTCATCTGACAGCAGGTCCAACTTAGGCATTTAAGAAGGAACTAGAATATTATGCACCCAGGAAGATTGTGCAGGATCATGGGGTGTAAGCAAGGGAGCGACACGAGGAGAATTATCCATTCAGAGATCCGATAGGCATACGATGGGTGCTGTAACAAGTCTGCAATATAAACTGATTTGTCATGTTGCAAATGAAATGCAGTTCAGCAATCTGCAAGAGGTAAGAGTGTGGGTTTTACTTATTAACTGAAAATCAGGAAACTAAATGGGACTGAAACTTGTCAATCATTAGGAACAAATAAGGGGATCACAGAGAACTGATTCATGGGATGTGAATGCGTTTGTTGTTCATCTTTAATTGCTCTTGGAAAAGCATTGGTGAGCTGCCATCTTGAACCATTGCAGCCTATTTGGTGTTGGTAGAAAGTGCTGGTAGAAAGTGTTCCAGGTTTTTGGCACAGCAACGTTGAGTGGCAGCAATAACCTTCCAAGTCAGGATGCTGTGTCACCTGGGCTATAGGGCTGGGGAGGATCTCATTAGAGGTGGTGTTTCTATGCAACTGCCAACATACAGTCATAGAGTCATAGAGATGTACAGCATGGAAATAGACCCTTCATTTCAACTCATCCATGCTGACCAAATATCCTAAATTAATCTAGTCCCATTTGCCAGCACTTAGCCCATATCTCACTAAATCCTTGCTATTCATATACCCATCCAGAATACTGTAATTGTACCAATCTTCACCACCTCCTCGGGCAGCTCATTCCATCCACGCACCACCCTCTGCATGAACAAGCCGCCCTTTAGATCCCATTTAAATCTTTCCCCTCTCACCAATAAACCTCCAGTTTTGGACTCCCCTATTCCAGGAAAAATACCGTGCCTATTCACCCTATCCACACCTCTCATGATTTTATAAACCTCTATAATGTCACTTCTCAGCCTTCAATTCTCCAGGGAAAATAGCCCCAGCCTATTCAGCCTCTCCCTACAGCTCAAACCTTCCAAGTTTGGGTGAAGATTTGTAGCTCGGGTGCTCGTTGTTGTGGTTCTGTTCGCCGAGCTGGAAATTTTTGTTGCAAACGTTTCGTCCCCTGTCTAGGTGACATCCTCAGTGCTTGGGAGTCTCCTGTGAAGCACTTCTGTGGTGTTTCCTCTGGCATTTATGGTGGCCTGTCCCTGCCGCTTCCGGTTGTCAGTTTCAGCTGTCCGCTGTAGTGGCCGGTATATTGGGTCCATGAACATCAACTAGCTACGAAACGCCACGACCAGCTATCCTTAGTAGCCACACACACAGACGACAAGCAACATGAATTCGACTGGGACAACACTACCATTATAGGGCAAGCCAAACAAAGAACAGCCATGGAATTCCTAGAAGCATGGCACTCATCCACAAACTCCATCAACAAACACATCGACCTGGACCCAATATACCGGCCACTACAGCGGACAGCTGAAACTGACAACCGGAAGCGGCAGGGACAGGCCACTATAAATGCCAGAGGAAACACCACAGAAGCGCTTCACAGGAGGCTCCCAAGCACTGAGGATGTCACCTAGACAGGGGACGAAACGTTTGCAACAAAAGTTTCCAGCTCGGCGAACAGAACCACAACATCAAACCTTCCAACCCTGACAACATCCATGTAAATCTTTACCAACCCCTTTTAAGTCTTATTCTAGAGGGGACAGAATTCATCTGTGTGTAAAAAAGAGCCTCAAGAATGACGGTTTTTGTTTCAAAGGAAATGGAGTATAAAAATATTGAGGTTTTGCTATAACTGTACAAGGCACTAACCAGACCACAGCTGGCATGGTGGAATGAATAGATCTGGGCTCCTTGCCTAAAGAAAGATGTATTGCTATTGGAGGTGTAGAATATAGAACATAGAACAATACAGCACAGAACAGGCCCTTCGGCCCACGATGTTGTGCCGAACATTTGTCCTAGCTTAAGCACCCATCCATGTACCTATCCAATTGCCACTTAAAGTTCGCCAATGATTCTGACTCTGCCACTCCCACAGGCAGCGCATTCCATGCCCCCACCACTCTCTGGGTAAAGAACCTACCCCTGACATCTCCCCGATACCTTCCACCCTTCACCTTAAATTTATGTCCCCTTGTAACACTCTGTTGTACCCGGGGAAAAAGTTTCTGATTGTCTACTCTATCTATTCCCCTGATCATCTTATACACCTCTATCAAGTCACCCCTCATCCTTCTCCGTTCCAATGAGAAAAGGCCTAGCACGCTCAATCTATCCTCGTACGACCTATTCTCCATTCCAGAGGTAGTCCAGAGAAGATTCACTCGGCTAATACCTGTTATGGAGGGACTGCTTTTTCTCCATAGGTGCTGCTCGACCTGCTGACTTGCTCCAGAAATGTCTGTTTTTGTTCCAGACATGAATTGAATTGAATTTATTGTCACGTGTGCCGAGGCACAGTGAAAAGTTTTGTCTTGCGAGCAATACAGGCAGATCACAGAGTTAAATAGCATAGATAAATAAATAATAGGTAAACAGCTGCATAAACAAAAACGCAGGTACAGGCGAACATTAAGAGTTTGTGAGTCTATTCGGTATTCTAACAACAGTAAGATAGAAACTCTTACGAAATCAGCAGGTGCGTGTGTTCGGGTTTCTGTACCTTCTCCCCGATGGTAGAGGTTATAGAAAAACATTGCCAGGGTGGGATGGATCTTTGAGAATGCTGGCGGCCTCGTAGATGGATTCTATAAATGGGAGGTTGGCCTCTGTGATAGTCCGGGCCGAGTTCACCACTCTCTGGAACTGTCTCTGATATTGAATGGGACAGTTGGCATACCAGGTAGTGATACATCCAGACAGAATGCTCTCAATGGCACACCTATAAAAGTTGGCAAGGGTATTTGCCGTCATGCCAATTTTTTTCAGCTGCCTGAGGAAGAAGAGACATTGTTGGGCCTTTGTAACCAGTGCATCGACCTGAAGAGTCCAAGAAAGCTTGTTGTGGATGACCATTCCCAGGAGCTTGACACTCTCCACTCATTCCACCTCTGTGTTGTTAATATGTAGGGGGCATGAATAGCATCCCGCCAAAAGTCAATAATGAGTTCCTTGGTTTTGCTGGAATTGAGAGCTAGGTTGTTCTCAGTGCACCATTTTTCCAGGTCTTCCACCTCCTGTCTGTAGTCTATTTCATCGCCATCTGAGATATGATCGACTATGGTGGTGTCATCAGCGAACGTGTAAATGGCATTAGTCTGGTATTTGGTGACACAGTCATGGGTATACAGTGAGTGCAGTAGGGAGCTGAGTATGTACCTGTAGGAGACTCCAGTGTTGAGTATTAGTGAGGATGAAATATTGTCCCCAATCTTCACTGATTGTGGCCTGTAGGTCAGGAAACTGAGGATCCACTTGCAGAGAGTGGGGCTTATTGCGAGATTACTAAATTTAGTAATCAGTCTTGAGGAGATAATAGTGTTGGAGGCTGAACTGTAGAACTGAAGTGACTGCATAATGAAGAGATGTTGAGGAGGTTAGCCCTGTACTTGTATGAAATTAGGAAAATGGGAGATAACCTTATTGTAACATACACGATTGCCAGGAAACTTGACAGGATGGTTTCAAAGAGGGAATCCAGGGGGACAATCCTTGTGGGGCAATCCAGGCCTAAAGGCTATAATCTCAGAATAAGTGATCACATATTTAAGACAGAGATAAGGTGGAAGTTTCTCTGAGAACAGTAACTCTGTGAAACTCTTTACAACAGATGTCTGTCAAGGCTGGGTGAGTAAGTATACTCAAGGTTAAGAGAGAGAGAGATTTCTAATTAGTGAAGGAATCAAAGGTTTTGGGGAAAGGACAAGAAGTGGATTTGAAGATTATCATATCTGTCATGTTGTTGTTGAATGAGAATCAATGGGCTGAAGTGCCTACTTCTGTTCCTTAATCTTATGGTCTTCTGGTGATTTAACATGATGTATGGAGAAATTAAATGTGATGTGCATATTATGGAAAGTACAGACCGCTACCACGAAGTTTCAGTGGTGAAGGGATGGAACATTAAAGGTGCTGGATGGAGTGCCAATCAAATATGAAAACTTTGATCAGAAAGATTGATTTCATCTCAAACCTCAGACTTGCAACTATTACAAAACTGAAGCCAGAAGTGAAATTGTATTCTCAGGAATAGTCTTTGCGATGCTGTAAAATTAGCATTGCTATAGCTATATGGTCCAATGGTACAATTTAATACAGCGAGCAAAAGGCTGCCTGCAGACAATTCCAGGAATGCGAATGAGGGAGAAGGTTAATAAATATGTAGGGCAGGGTCAACAGAAAATTGAAGGCGAAAGCAAGCTAATTTAAAAACAAATTGCAAATACATCTCCAGCTGAATCATGGGTGTATAATGGATCAGAAGCGAGAAAAAAAGAAAACTGTTTATAAATACATTAAGGACGACTGGGTAACTTGGGAGAGGATAAGGCCCCTCAAAGATCAGCAAGGCATTCTATGTGTGGAGCCGCTGGAAATGGGGGAGATACTAAACGAGTATTTTGCATCAGTGTTTACTGTGGGAAAGGAGATTGAAGATAGAGAATGTGGGGAAATAGCTGGTGATGTCTTGAAAATGTCCATAATACAGAGGAGGAGAGCTGGATGTCTTGAAATGCATAAAGGTGGTTAAATCCCCAGGACATGATCAGGTGTACCCTAGAACTCTGTGGGAAGCTAGGAAGTGAATGCTGAGCCCCTTGCTGAGATATTTGTATCATTGATAGTCGCAGGTTAGGTGCCAGAAGACTGGAGATTGACTACCGCGGTACCATTACTTAAGAAAGGTTGTAAGGAAAAGCCAGGGAACTATAGAGCGGTGAGCCTCACATTGGTGGTGGCCAAGTTGTTGCAGGGAATGCTGAGGGACAGGATGTACATGTATTTGGAAAGGCAAGGACTGATTAGGGATAGTCAACATGGCTTTGTCCAAGGGAAATCATGTCTCACAAACTTGATTCAGTTTTTTGAATAATTAACAACAGGAATGATGAGGCCAGAGCAGTGGACATGATCGACATGAATTACAATAAAACATTCACCAAGGTTTCTAATAGTAGACTGGTTAACAAGATTAGATCTCATGGAATACAGAGATAGTTAGCCATTTGGATACAGAACTGACTCGAAGGTAGAAGACAGAGAGTGGTGGTGGAGGGTTGTTTTTCAGACTGGAGGCCTGTGACCAGTGGAGTGCCACAAGGATCGGTGCTGGGTCCACTGCTTTTCATCATTCATATAAATGATTTGGATGTGAACATAGGAGGTATAGTTAGTATGTTTGCAGATGATACCAAAATTGGAGGTTTAATGGACAATGAAGAAGGTTACCTCAGAGTACAACGGGAGCTTGACCAGATGGGCCAATGGGCTGAGGAATGGCAGATGAAGTTTAATTGAGATAAATGTGAGGTGCCGCATTTTGGAAAAGCAAATCAGAGCAGGACTTTTACACTTAATGGCAAGGTCCTAGGGAGTGTTGCTGAACAAAGAGACCTTGGAGTACAGGTTCAGAGTTCCTTGAAAGTGGAGTCACAGTTAGGTAGTGAATAAGGCATTTGGTATGCTTTGCTTTGCTGGTCAGAGCATTGGTATCGGTGTTTGGAGGTCATGTTGCAGCTCTACAATGACATTATTTAGGCCACTTTTGGAATATCACATTCAATTCTGATCTATTTCCCTTTGGAAGGATGCTATGAAACTTGAAAGTGTTCAGAAAAGATTTACAAGGATGTTGCCAGGATTGGAGGATTTGAGCTATAGGGAGAGGCTGAACAGGCTGGGGCTGTTTTCCCTGGAGTGTCAGAGGCTGATGGGTGACCTTATAGAGGTTTATAAAATCATGAGGGGCATGGATAGGATAAATAGTCAAGGTCTTTTCTTTGGGGTGGGGAAGTCTAAAACTACAGGGTATAGGTTTAGTGTGAGAGGAGAAAGATTTAAAAGGGGCGTTACAAGCAACCTTTTTCTCCTAGAGGGTGGTGTGTGTATGGAATGGGCTGCCAGAGGAAGTGGTGGAGGCTGGTACAATTATAGCATTTAAAAGGCATCTGGACGGGTATATGAATAGGAAGGGTTTGGAGGGGTATGGGCTGGGTGCTGGCAGGTGGGACTAGATTGGGTTGGGATATCTGGTCAGCATGAACGAGTTGGACTGAAGGGTCTGTTTCCATGCTGTACATCTCCCTGACTCTGATTCTATGGTTAACAAAATCTACTGCACAGGGTGAAACAGTGGCCTTTACATTAGCTTTATTTCAACTTTGATAAGGTTCTGCGTGGTAGACCAATTAGTAAGGTTTGATCACATGGGATTCAGGGTGAGCTTGTTAATTAGATACAAAATTGGCTTTATGTTAGGAGACAGAGGGTAGTGGTGTAGGATTGTTTTTCAAACTGGAGGCCTGTGCCCAGGGATCAGTATTAGGTCCACTTGTGTTTGTTGTTTATATAAATGATTTTGATGAGAATTTAGGAGGCATGGTTAGTAAGTTTGTGGACAATATCAAAATTGGTGGTGCAGTGGACAGTGAAGAAGGTTATCCAAAATTACAAAGAGATCTTGATCAATTGGGTCAATGGGCTAAGGAGTGGCACACGGAGTTTAATTTGGATAAATGTGAGGTATTGCATTTTGGTAAAACAAACAAGGGAAGGCCTTATGCAATTAATAGTAGTGTTGCAGACTAGAGAGGTACCTATGTGTTCAGGTTCATAATTGTTTGAACTTTGCTTGCAGATTGACAAAGTAGTTAAGAAAGTGTTCAACATGCTTGCTTTCATTGCTCATACCATTGAGTATAGAAACTGGGACATCATATTGAGGTTGTACAGGACATTGTTAAGGTTGTACAGGATGTTGTGGAGGCATCTTCTGGAATACTGTGAGCAGTTCTGGTCACCCTGATATATGAAGTATGTTATTAGACTGGAGATGGTTCAGAAAATCTTCATTAGGATGTTTCTGGAAATGGTGGGTTTCAGTTATAAAAATAAACTGGATAGGCTGGGACATTTTTCACTGGAGTGTAGGAGTTTGAGGGATGACCTTATAGACATTCATAAAATCATGAGGGACTTAGATAAGGTGAACAGCAAAGATATTTTCCCCACGGTGGGGGGAGTTCAATACTGGAGGGCATATTTTTAAGGTAAGTGGAGAAAGGAGTGATATGGGCCAAACGCAGGCAAGTGGGACTAGTTTAGTTGGGAGCATGGTCAGCATGAACTCATTGGACTGAAGATGCTGTCTGTTTCAACACTGTATGACTTTATGCCTCTGTGTATGGAACAATTCAACAGAATTACAGCTAGTTCATATCTAAGAAAATTCTGGATTACTGGTGCTGGAAGAGCACAGCAGTTCAGGCAGCATTCAAGGAGCAGAGTCTAATGCATAGTCTTTATTATTTAGCATAAAGAAAGCCGGGCAGAGTTTTGCACATTCGCAAGTACAGAATCAAAAGATCTTTTGATCTTCATATGAATTGCAATGAAGCTTGTTTCTTCACATGGATGCATTGATCAAATTTATTTCTGTGGATCAAAAGTGAGAGCTGATAAGCGGGAAAGATATCAGTTTAATAAGATAAGAGAGTCACAGTTGACTGCAAGTGAGTTCTGATGATGGTTTGTGCCAGAGTTTCACTGTGACATTCAGGTTGTCAAGCGAACTGTATGTGGAATGCCTAAAACATTCTCGGAGAATACCTTGAGCATTCTGAGAGAATACATTGTAGTTCAATAAGATTATCAAAATGAAACGAATAAGATGGGATCAATCATTATGCTGGTAATCCAATCCCAAGTCAGTTGGCGAAGTATGAAATGAGATGCAAACATCTTTCTTGAGCGTAAGTTTATTCATGAATTAAAACATTACATATGTCTGAAATTTAAAGCCATCGTTGATGTCACATAGTATCTCTCTATAGCCTATCAAAATTTAAATTAAACTAGTTAAACCAACCTAAAGGGATTCAAAAGCATCCATAGTATTCTCAATGTGGTTTGACTCATATCCTGTACAGTTCCAGCAAGACATCCATGTTTCTATACTCCATCCCCTTTGAAATAAAGGCAACATTCCATTTTCCTTCCTTATTACCTGCTGAACTTGGACCCCAGCATTTTGTAATTGATTGAGAAAATCCAGAGAATTGGAATACTGTCACTGTAACAGCTTTATTAATAACTGATAATTTTAGGATCAGTTAGCTTAACACCTGTTATTGAGAAAATGTTACAAAAGGATGTAATAGCATTCTAAAATACACAATATGATCAAGGAGAGTCAACAATGCATCATGAAGGAGAAATTGATTGATTTGAATTGATTTATTATTGTCACATGTACCTAGGTACAGTGAAATGTTTTGTTTTGCATACAGTACAGTACAATACAAATTGCATTAGGGCAATAGAACAGAACAAGAAATACAATGTTATGGCTGCAGAGAAGGTGCACAGGGAGCAAGATCAACATTAAATTTAAAATTTGAGAGGTCCATTCAGAAGCCTAATAACAACGGGGAAGAATATGGGCGGCACGGTTGCACAGTGGTTAGCACTGCTGCCTCACAGCACCAGGGTCCCAGATTCGATTCCAGCCTCGGGCAACTCTCAGTGTGGAGTTTGCACATTCTCCCCATGTCTTTGTGTGTTTCCTCTGGGTGCCAAGGTTTCCTCCCACAGTCCAAAGATGTGCAGGACAGGCGAATTGGCCATGCTAAATTGCCCGTAGTGTTAGGTGCATTAGTCAGAGGGAAATGTGTCTGGATGGGTTAATCTTCAGAGTGTCGGTGTGGACTTGTTGGTCCAAAGGGCCTGTTTCCACATTGTAGGGAATCTAATTTAAAAAAACTGTTATTGTATCCAGACATATGTGTTTCCAAATTTCTATATCTTCTGCCTAATAGAAGAGCTTGGAAAAGAGCATTACCATGGTGGAAGGAGTCTTTGATTACATTGCTTGGTTTCCCAAGGCGGCAGGAAATATAGATGGAGGCAATGGATGGAGGTTGGTTTGTGTGATGGACTGGGCTGTGTTCATGACTCTTAAATCACAGCTGACAAATGTGTTAGAATTCTTTGAGGTGGTACTAAACAGGATAAATAAGGGGTAACCAGTGTTGTAATATATTTGGATTTCAGGAAGATGTTTGATCTGGTACCAAACATTTAGGTACTTAATACGATAAGCATCCATGGTGACAAAGTAATACTTTAGCATGGTAGAAAATGGGTGATCTAGTAGAAGACAGAAAGTTATGATTAGGGGTCATTTTCTGGATAGTAACTGTAACTAGTGGATTGCCACAGGAATCAGTGCAGGATCCACAATTATTTACACTATATATTAATTCTTCCACATTTGTCAGCCATGATTTCCACTTTATGAAGCCTTGCCGACTCTGCTAAACAACAGGACCTCATTGCAAGGTATTGTCATGAATAGAGGAATGGCTGACTGGCAGAAGGCAAAGTTTAGGAATATAAGGGTCTTTATCAAGATGGTACCCAGTGACTAGTGGAATTCTGCAGGGGTCTGTTGTTTGGACCACAACTATTTAGGTTCTGCATTAATGATCTGTACAAAGGAACTTAGTGCATTGTTTCAAAGGTTGTAGAAGACATAAAGGTGGGTGGAGGGATAGGTAGTAACGAGGGAGCAAGGAGGCTGCAAAAGAACTTGGACAGGCTCAGAATCTTGACAAAGAAATGGAAGACGGAATACAATGTGGCAAGATGTGTGGTTATGTATTTTAGTCAGAAGAAATGTGGAGTGGCAGGTAGATAGGATAGTGAAGAAGACATTTGGTATGCTTTCCTTTATTGGTCAGAGTATTGAGTACAGCATTTGGGAGGTCCTGTTGCGGCTGTACAGGACATTGGTTAGGCCACTGTTGGAATATTGCGTGCAATTCTGGTCTCCTTCCTATCGGAAAGATGTTGTAAAACTTGAAAGGGTTCAGAAAAGATTTACAAGGATGTTGCCAGGGTTGGAGGATCTGAGCTATAGGGAGAGGCTGAACAGGCTGGGGCTGTTTTCCCTGAGCGTCGGAGGCTGAGGGGTGACCTTATAGAGGTTTACAAAATTATGAGGGGCATGGATAGGATAAATAGGCAAAGTCTTTTCCCTAGGGTCAGGGAGTCCAGAACTAGAGGGCATAGGTTTAGGTGAGAGGGGAAAGATATAAAAGAGACCTATGGGGCAACTTTTTCACGCAGAGGGTGGTACATGTATGGAATGAGCTGCCAGAGGATGTGGTGGAGGCTGGTACAATTACAACATTTAAGAGGCATTTGGATGGGTATATGAATAGGAGAGGTTTGGAGGGATATGGGCCGTGTGCTGGCAGGTGGGACTAGATTGGATTGGGATATCTGGTCGGCATGGACGGGTTGGACCGAAGGGTTGGTTTCCATGCTGTACATCTCTATGACTCTATAATTAAATGTGATATGTCAAGGTGTGGTAATATTTATGGCATTGATAACTTAAGTGCAATCAGATACAGTGAGCTAAATGATTTCTTCTGTCACAATCCCCTGTTGTACAATCATAACTGCCAATTATTATCAAGCAATTCTAACGCAGAGGTTAGTGGGAGAATGTGTCACATTCCTCATTCCTGTACTGATATCATCAGTGCTTTCCCATTTATTCTGACAGCAGGGTAGCACCTCATCAAGAGATAAAAATTTTCAATTGCAGATAGTGTTCAGTTAATGGAGCATGCAAGATGGTATACTAATTGTACTCCAGTACAGTGCAGCTATCAGCATCATGTCATGCAGCAGAGACAAGCAGAGGTTTCTGTGATAACAACACTGAGTTGCAAATCAATCTGCAAACCTGAAGACTATACCATCAATTATGGAGTTGAAAACAGAGACTGAAAACATTGTCTAACCCTGACATTTAAGAAGTCTGATCAGACACCTGACTACAGAACCTACAAGGGCAGCACGTGGATATGGATGAGAAAATTGGAGAAGGAACTAAACCTTGGAGTTGTTTCAGATTTCAGTTTGTGCAAATATATGGTGAAAGTCACTTCTTTTGGATTTTAAAGAAACATTCATGTTTCAGATGCTATTTTTAATATCAGCAACAACTGCACACATTTATGTAGCTCTTTCAATTGTGTTGAACATTTGTAACCTATTATTATTTGAGAAGTTGTTTTCCAAGTTAGAGATATATGGGTTTCAGTTTTAAGCTCTAGAATATTAACTTTTTTTCCAAGGCTCAGAAATTCATTCTTTTTAACAGTGAGTCAAAACCGTATTTCGAACAAATCACGTCACTTAAGATAAATGATGAGACAAACTATTTGATGGCATAGTGGTGAAAGTTCAAAATTCATGACATAAAAATGAGAAGCCAGAGGTCAGACGCAGGTTTAGCTCAGAAGGAAATGTCCCATATGAGCAGATGTGCTGTTTAGTGGCCTTAAAGAAGTGTAAGCATTGGAAAAAAGCTGTGAGTATTTTTTATATTTTTCTGAGAATAGGTCAAAGATTAGCCTGTGTCTGTGCACCTCAATGAGAAATAGTAATAGAAAGAATAAAATCAGAAATTTGCAAAAAGGAAATACTTGCAGCCTTATCATTTGGGTAAGACATTCAGTAGTGAAGATAGGAAAGATACTTCATTTGAGTGGATTGATTGTAAATTGATTGATTTGACCTGATTGTAAATATTGCTGGGGAAATAGGAGTGAATCTTTCATTTTTGCCATTTATAATAGGATCTAAAATTGTCTATAGAAAGAGAGAGAGTTCATAATTTTAGGATAAGGAGTAACAGATTTAAGACCGTGATGAGGAGAAATTTAAAACAAAAGAAGTGCTGATGTTGGAAATCAGAAACAAATGCAGAAATTGTTGGAAAAGATCAGCTGGTCTGGTAGCATCTGTGGAGAGAAATCAGAGATAATTTTTTGAGTCAGGTGAAAAGATTCTGAAGACGGGTTACCTGGCTTGAAATGTTAACTCTGATTTCCCTCCATGAGGAGAAATGACTTGTGAATCTTCGGAATTCACTATCCCTGGGTGCAGTGGATGCTGAGACATTGAGTAAATTTAAGGAGGAGATAAGTAGATTTTTAATTAGTAAGGGATTGTAGGATGATAGAGAATGAGCAGGAAAGTTGAGTTGAGGAGAGATGAGATCAGCCATGATCTTATTAAATGGCAGAGCAATCTAGAGGGGCTGAATTGCCAACTGCTCCTCCTAGTACACATGTTGTTATGTTCACAATTTTTCTTTTTCTGTTATATTGTGCCTCTGTTCATTTGTTAAAAGGATACTGGCAGCCTTGTGTGAATAAATTCAGTGACTGACCAGCGTGGTAACCAAATTACAAAAACTAAAATTCTGATCTATCCAAGACAGGTTTCACTCTGGAGTCTGACTTGCCCTATATTATCACCAGCTGGGAATATAACAGAATATCAACTGTATAGTAAAGTATCAGCACATAGAATACTGGATGACAAGTCAACGGATTGGATGTGAATTAGAAATGACCAAGAAACAGACATCACTTGTGATCACTTCTGTTCATCTAGCCCTGTCCATCTCAATGTGAAACAGGAGAGAAGCTTAACAACTCGATCAAAACAGTGATTTTTTTTAATAATAAAAGTGCAGATGCTGGGTTCTGATGGACTGTTGGATTTAGTGGTCAAACAACTCCATCATCCACCAAAAGTACGATGGTGGAGGGTGGGGGAACGGGGAGCTGGTGGTGAGAGAAGAAGACAATTATCATGTTATCAGCTTGCTTCTCACGCCAAAGCACTCTGTTGTAAATTGTACATTACCGTAGAACAATCAAGAACTGAACAACGTAAATTAATCAACTCATCTAATCTCTTTGTGTGGAAGCAAATGGTTCAATTATAGAAATTAACTTCATTCGTGAAGATGAATGGTAAGCACTTTCTATTAGATTGGTAAACGCAGCACCATGTTTCCCTTAACTAATGTCAAAAAGACTGGGTATTGGAAATCACCATTTTGACCTCCGCCTGTGGGCATCACTGGTGAAACTGCCCTATTTTGAACAGCTTGACAGATTGGCTGCTCTTAGTTGCCTTGAAGTGTTAGCTCAACTCAGTATTTGCTAATCTGTTTCAGAAAGATGTGCTAAAATCATCAGACTATTTATGAGTGGGTGCATCTGGGAAACTAGCAATCTGTATAATCATTCTTTTGTTTTCCAATTTGAGCTGCAAATGGCTTGATCCTGGGTATTTGAGGGAGGTTGAGGAGATTGAGCCTCGGAACTGGTACAATGGCTAAATGACCTCCTTCCACTCCTGTGCCTTATGGTCATATATCTTTTGAATTCAGTTTCAGAAGAAGGGTAACTGGACTCGAAACGTTGAGTCTGTTTTGCTCTCCACAGATGCTGCCAGACCTGCTGAGGTTTTCCAGCAATTTCAGATTTTTGTGCCAGTGGGGTTTGAGCTCTCAGTGTCTCGTTTGCTCATCTATCATGATTATTACAATTATGCTGCAGCCATCTTCTTTCTGAAAGCTATTTCAATGTCACCTAGAAATTGATGTGAGAAATCTCATGTAATACTCCTCTGACACTCTCTTAAAAGAGGTGCTAAAGCAGTCAAGAGAAAGAAAGCAATTTCATCCATAAAGTCACAGACAAAAAAATGTCATGCAAAGGTGGCACATCTTTTTGCTATCACTATCATTCACAGTGATTTCTACTTTATTCCGTTACACTTGTGTGTCAAAAGAATTATGTCTGCGTCATTGTGCATTTTGAGCCTGTCTCTCTTTTTCAGCCAATTTATCCCTTTGCGTAGTGAGCGACCTGGGGAAGGCCTGTAGCAGGCATTGCTGGAAAAGCTCAGCAGGTCTGTCAGCGTCTGTGAAAAGAAACCAGAGTTAATGTTTCAGGTCCGGTCATTCTTCCTCAGAAGGGGAAGGACTTCCTCTTCTGGCATGAAGATCCACATTCCATGGAAACCGATTTTTAAAAATAAATTCCTTAGAATTCTCGTTTCAGAATATTTCAGCTTCAAATTTCACCTTTTCTTTCATTCTTCACTGATTAGATTAGAATTTATTGCCGGTTACTAATTGCCTTTAGAGGTGAATTGTCTTCTTGAGCCATTATAGTTCGTAGAGTGTGTTTAGATCTACAATGCTGTTAGAAAGGGAGATCCAGCATTTTGCCCCAGGATAGTGAAGAAGTGATAATATAGTTTTCAAATCAGGATGGTGACTGACCTTGAAGAGTTATGACCGTACCGAAGGACAGGTTGTTGATGATCGTCACTCCTAGAAGCCTGACGGTCTCAACCATCACCACCTCAGCTCCGTTGATTTAGCCAGGGACGAGCCCTCCACCTTGCTTCCTGAAGCCAATTACCAGCTTTTTTGCTGATATTGAGGGAGAGATTGTTATCTTTACACCACGCCACCAAGCACTCTATCTCTTTCCTATATTCCATCTCATCATTGTTTGAGATCCAACCTACAATGGTAGTGTCATCAGTGAACTTGCAGTTGGAGTTAGGATGAAATTTGGCAAAATAGTCATAAGTGTACAGGTAGTACACTAAGGAACTGAGTGCATAGCATTGCAGGGCAATGCTGTGACAATCAAGAAAGCACAGTAACGTCTTTACTTCCACAGGAGGCTAAGGAAATTCAGTATGTCTGTGAAGACTCCTACCAAATTTTATAGATGAACTATAGGGGCGGCATGGTGGTTAGCCCTGCTGCCTCACAGTGCCAGGACCTGGGTTCGATTCCAGCCTCAGGTGACTCTCTGTGTGGAGTTTGCACATTCTCCCCATGTCTGTGTGGGTTTTCTCCCACAATACAAAGATGTGAAATGGCTGTACTAAATTGTCCATGGTGTTCAGGTATGTGTAAGTTGGGTGCATTAGTCAGGGGTTAAATTTAGGGGAATGGGTCTGGGTAGATTACTCTTTGGAGGGTCAGTGTGGATTTGTTGGGCCGGAGGGCCTGTTCCACACTACAGAGATTCTAATTCTAATTCTAATTCTAAAAAAAAAAGCATTCTATCCAGATGCACCACAGCTTGGAATGGCACCTGCTCTGCCCAGAGAGTTGTGAATATAGCCCAGTCCATCACATAATCCAGCCTCCCATGCATTGATTCCATCTCTATTTCCCGCTGCATCAGGAAAGCAACTAGCATTATCAAAGACCCTTCCCACCCCAGTTATATTCTCTTCCAATCTTAAAAAAGCTGAAACACATGGATCAAAGGATTCTGGAACAGCTTGTTCCCTGCTGTCTGAAAGGACCTCTCAAATTTCAAATTTAATGTTGACCTCATTCTTTGTGTACCTTATTTGCATCTGTAATATTGTATTCCTCGCTCTTGTTCCATTATCCTAATGTACTATGTATCATATGATCTACCTGTACTGCAAAACAAAAATTTTCACTGTACCTAGGTACATGTGATAATAATAAATCAAATCAAGATCAAATCAAATCAAAAGGAGGCCATTCAACCCATCGTGTCTGCTCCCATTCTATTACGTAGTACCAATCTCCTAACTTTTCCCATAATCCCTCTGGAACAATTCTGTCCAAACAATCATCCAATGTCCTCTTGAATGCCTCTGTTGAACCTGCCATTTTTCTATACCCTTACCACTCACTGAGTGAAAAACTTATTTTTCTCATATCACCCTTGTTTCATTTGCACACCATTTTAAAACTTGGAGAGAAATGTGCAAGTGGTGGTATTCCCATACTTTAGCTGCACTTCTCCTTCCAGGTTGTCAGAGGTCATGGTTTGGACAGTGCTGTTGATGAAGACCTGAGGAATTCTGGGATTGCATCTTTTAGCTGGCATGTGATGCTGCCACTGTGGTGGTGAAGCGAGGGAAACTGGAAGGTTGAGGATATGGTGCCAATCAAGTGGCTGCTTTGACCTGGATGATATAAAGCTTCAGGAGTGTTGTTGGAGCTGCACTCATCCAGGCAAGTGGGGGGAGTTATGGACCAGATCAAACCACCTCAAAATATATTAAGAAGATACCCTAAATTTTTCTTATTTTCAAGGCAAGTGTCAGGCACTGTGTTTCGGATGCATTCGACTGGCCAAGCTACCAGATTTCAAGTAAAACACACTTTACTCAAACACTATAGTTAAATAGAACAAAAGAAAAAAGAAATCTGAATAACTTAACTCTATTGGAAAACTTAACAGAATAATATGTTTTTAACGACTAAACAGTAACTGTTCCAATATAGTAGCATTTCATAAAGACATCCTTAACAAAAAGGCAAATTCAATGAAATAGATTGTCTCACAGGCAATTCTCCAATCCACAAAGAAAAATGTCAAGAGAAATCCCTGAGACAGACAGTAGCAGGGAGAGATGTACTGCAGCTTCCAAACCCAGCAACTGTTTCTACTGATAACTAAAACCAAAACTCCAGATTCTGTGAGAGCTTGGGCCTTCGATTCAGGCAGCTTCTATTGCTCCAACTTAAAACAAAACGCAAGGCCTCACAAGCTATTTACTTTATGGGCTTTCAATAGACAGCCCAGCTTCTCTGACTTACAACCTCTGTTCAAAACGAAACAGGGCAAAATATAGCTCTTCAAGGCATAGTATCATCAGAGGGAATATTCCATCGTACGCCTCCATTGAGCATTCTAGATTAAGTTCTGAAGAGTCAGGAGGTGAGTTACTCAGACCAGAATTCCCAGCATGTAATCTGCGCTTGGAGCTGTAGTATTTGCTTTGCTAGTTCCACTTGGTTTCTTATCAATAGTAATCTCGATGAAGTTGATGGTCAGGGATTCAGCATCAAACATCAATAAGAGATATTTTGATTTATTCTTGTTGGAGATGGTCAAAGCCTGCGATTTCAGCAGTGTGAATGCAACTTGCCACTAATCAGCTAAATCGTGGTTGTTGTCCAGGTCTTGCTGCATCTGGACAGCCTGCTTCAAGCATGATAAGAATCACATTGAGCAATTATCAGAAAACCTCACCACTTCTAAATTTATGATGCAGGGAAGGTCTTTGGTGAAACAGCTGAAGGTGGTTAGACATACGACACCATGCTAAGGAGCATCAGGGTAGCAGAACAGAGTGAATTCAGGGTTGCAGAACAGACTAGGAGAAAGTGAGGATTGCAGATGCTGGAGATTGGAGTCAAGAGTGGGGTTCTGGAAAAGCACAGCCGGTCAGGCAGCATCCGAGGAGCAGGAGAATCGACATTTCATTCCTGATGAAGGGCTTATGCCTGAAACATTGATTGTTCTGCTCCTCAGATGCTGCCTGACTAACAAAACAGACTGCAGAATATTGTGCTACAGCTGCAGAGAAGGTGTAGAGAGAGAGGTCGGCATTAACATTTGAGACGTCCGTTCAAATGTCCACCAGAGATCTGGTGGCACAATGATACCTTGGAGTCAGGAGGCAGCCCATGTTGAAGACCCACCTTTTCCATAAGTGGTTAGCATTGCTGCCTCAGAGTGCCAGGGACCCGGGTTCGATTCCGGCCTCAGGCAACTGTCTGTGTGAAGTCTGCACATTCTCCCGTGTCTGCATGGGTTTCCTTCAGGTGCTCCAGTTTCCTCCCACAGTCCAAAATGTGAAGGTTCATGTGAAATGGCCATGCTAAATTGCCCATCGTGTTTGGTGCATGAGTCAGAGGGAAATGGGTCTGGGTGGCTTACTCTTCGGAGGGTCAGTGTGGACCTGTTGGGCTGAAGAGCCTGTTTCCACACTGTAAGGAATCTAATCTAGAATTTCTGAATAGATCGATTTGGAAATATCTACTTGAGGAACTTCTGCAGAAATGTCTTTTCATTGAACTCCAATAATCACAGCGATCTTTCTTTGTGTATATTTCAATCTTTATTTTTCTCTTTCAATTATTATTTTCAAATATCGTGAATATGCACAATTGTCTAATTTGGCAGGTCCTACACATGTTTCTGACTAAGTGATTTGATTGTTTAAAAATTGGCCTAGTTGCCACATGCTAAAAAAAAGGCCTTTCTTCAATTTGACCAAATCATCTCAAAAATAAACATAGCAGCCTTCATATAGAACCAAAACATCACTGGAAGAGGTGATTGTGTCTACACTGGCTGAGAAAAAATTCTCGTCACCTATTCTCATCCCATTCCTTTAGCATGTGGTCTATCCCTTGTATCAGATACAGCTAACCTTTTAAATAAGTTGAGGTCTTCTGTCTCATTGACCACACCACTCTTGGAGTCCAACCTCTTGAACAAAGCACTTTTCCTCATGTCCCCTCTAATCCTGTAACCAACCATCTTAAGTCAATGCTCCTTGTTAATTCTCTCCACTTGAGCCTACAGGCCTTATCTGTCTAATTTATTGAGACTCATTATCAATTCTTACCCTTTCTATTTTCCGTTGGCTTCCTCTTTTTGAAGGAAAACAGCCTTAGTCTATCTAATACTTCCTCAAAAGCAACCAACATAATCAAAGACCCCCCCCCCCCCTTTTATTCTCATCAACACTCTTCCATCAGACAGAAGATCTAAAAGTTTGAATTCACATATAAACATATTCAAGAAGAGCTTCATCCCCGCTGTTATTAGACTTTTGAACGACCTCTCAAATGTTAGTGTTGATCTCTCTCTCTGCACCTTCTCTGCAGCTGTAACAATCTGTTCTGCACTCTGTTCTGTTACCCTGATGCATTTTGCATGGTACGGTTTGCCTGTAGTGCACACAAAACAACACTTTTCACTGTATGTCGTTATATGTGACAACAATAAATCCAATCAACTCAAATTCTCGTTAATCTCCGTCCAGACAATTATGTACTTCCTAAAATGTAGTGAACAGAACTGTACACAAAATTCCAACAATGGAATTTGTTAATGCACTTTTTCTGAATTTCTTCTTTCTTGGCTTTTCTGGGACATTTGTTTTAATTAAAAGTCTTTCAAGTCGAACTTCTTTCAAAACCTTTCTGATGGCTCAAGCCATTCTGAATAGCCTCTGTGGAGATTCTCCCAATAGTTTAACATCAAGAAACTGACAAAACCACAATAAATGTATAAATTAAACCCATATCACTGTCCAAAATTCAGTTAAACTGACTCAGAGAACACTGGATAAACTCAGCAAGTCTGATAGCATCTGTGGTAGAGAGTTAATATTTTGAGTCTTATATGATTCTTCTTCAAAACTAAAAGGTGGTAGAAATTTTCTTAATATACATTTGAAAGGGGAGGTGCTGTCAGTGCAAAAGACAACGAGGTCGCTAATGGTGGAGAAAATTAAAAATCAGACAACACTAGGTTATAGCCCCACTGGACTTCACCAGTTTCCTCATTTCCCCTCCCCCCACCTTACTCCAGTTCCAACCTTCCAGCTCAAAACCATCCCCATCACCTGTCCTACCTGCCAATCTTCCTTCCCACCTATCCGCTCCACCCTCGTCTCCGACCTATCACCTTCATCCTCACCTCATCTACCTACTGCACTCTTAGCTAACTTCTTCCCAGCCCCACCCCCTTTCCATTTATCTCTTCACCCCAGAGGTTCCCAGCCTTCAATTTTCCTGCTCCTTGGATGCTGTCTGACCTGCTGTGCTTTTCCAGCACCACTCTAATCTTGACTCTGATCTCCAGCATCTGCAGTACCCACTTTTGCCTCTGAACTATCAGATTTATTTGGAAGTACTATTTGGAAAGCTAGTGCTTCCAAATAAACTTGTTGGACTATAACCTGGTGTTGTGTGATTTTTAACTTTGTCCACCCCAATCCCACACTGACACCACTTCATAATGGGGCAGAAAGATGAGGAATTATGTAAAATGGATGTTAATTAAGGTGTGAATAGGAGAAAATGGGTCGTTGCTACCAAATGCAAAGTAATAAGATACACAAAAGATATGGATGAAGGGAGGGGGCTGTGCAGAGGGACTATGAGTCAGAGAATTTAAGAAAAATGGAAAACAAATATAATGCAGTCAGTACACAAGTAAAATAGCATTTTCCAACCCCTTTCAGTTTTGAAGAAGAGTCATACTAAACCAGCAATGTTGACTCTGCTTCTCTCTACACAGATGTCATAAAGTTGAAACTTTATTGCTGGAACAGCACAGCAGGTCAGGCAGCATCCAGGGAACAGGAGATTCGACGTTTCGGGCACAGGCCCTTCTTCACAGATGTCATAAAACCTGTTGAGCTTCCCCAGCAATCTCTGTGGCTGTTTCAGATTTCCAGCAATCGCATTATTTTGCTTTGAATTAAGTTAAGCAGCTTTGACACACCAGGATCATCACTTCTGCAAATTTATTGCTATTTGCTCTGCCTTCTAATCTATCCCCTCTCGTGCTGCAGTCAATGTTACCTGTTCATGATATCGTGCTGATGATCTGCAATTGTCCTTCAGTTAGTTGCCTTTTTCATTTTTTTTTAATTGGACAGAGGGGCTTAAAATTGCACTTTGCATTTTGTAAATGATGCTCAGGTTATAAAATTCCTCATCTTGGATTTATTATATAATTAATTATTAATTTCTGCTCAATCAACTCTACCGACGATGTTTTATTGAACATTCTGTGCACTTTCAAGTTATATTGTGTTAAGACATTTTAGCAATTTCAATTTATTAACTAGCAATATTACGGAAGATCAGTATATTGTTGCATCATTAATTTTTATGAAGAGAATCTTGGACAGACATCAAGCACATTTTAATTTCTCAAATGACCAGCTGTTCATTGCACTCTTTCAGACTCTCCTGATTTTCAAATCATCAGTGAAGACATACAATGCATGACTATGAGAATTCATGTTTATTTGCAGCCCAATGTGACAGCTGGTGGGTGTAATGTAGCAAAAAGAAAAAGATTGAATAATTCTAAATGCGATGTCTCATTTCAGATTTTACCTTGTCCCACTTGTCCCAACTCCTGAATAATGTAGTTTGCTCCTGGAATCTGCTGATGATATATTATGAATTAACATTAAGTGAAGAATAGATTGGTTTTATTCCAAAAGGTTTGAAGCAACATTGATAAAATGTTGAAAATGATGTTATGTCATAAGTTTTTGGAATGTTGAATAAGTAATTGGAACCCTCACTAGTATTCAGTACAATATGACTGATCTGATTATGGTGCCCTTAACTTTACGTATCGTCCTGCCCCATATAATTCTTGACACCGTTGCGGATCAAAAGTCTGTCTAACTCAGCCTTGAATAGATTGACACAGCCTCCATTACTCTCTGCGTTTGAGAGATTTCCTAAGATCAATGACTTGATGAGAGAAGCAAGTTGCCCCCCAACTCTATGTTAAATGTCAGACGCCTTAGTCTGAAACTCTGCCCCTAGTTCTAGATTACCCCCATTTAAAATTGAGATGAAGAGAAATTTCTGTGCTCAGAGTGGGGCTAGCCTGTGGAGTTCAAAACTGCAGAAAACGGTTAAGGTTAATTCAATGTTTTCTAGAAAGGAATTGGGTACAGTTCTTAGGGATTAAGGGTACAAAAGGTTGAGGAAGAAACGAGGAACTGGGCATGAATTTGGATGATCAGCATAATCATATTGAATGAGAGAGTAGGCTCGAAGGGCCAAATAGCCTTGTCTTATGTTCTAGTTGATGAGTGAAACCATCTTCTCCATACCAAACCCTATTCAGCATCTTTTTGTTTCAATATGATTAACTGTCATGCTTATATACGCCAATGAAAATGGATCAAAACTGCTCAAGTTTTCCTTGTCAAATAATACTTTCACCCCAGGAATCAAACTTTTTGAATCTGTTTCCAATGAAAGTAGTGGCATAAGTTAACTTGAGTGCATGGATGATTGGTAACACAGGACCTGTCTCTTAACCTCTCACCATGCACTGCATCAACAGTGTGCATGCTAATGTGTTGTTTCCAACAATATTTATCCAAATCAAGCAGCTTAGAATAAGTGCTGTGATATTGTTTGATTCTAATTAGTTGACATAATTTTAGACAGAGTATAGTAAATTGAAATCAGTTGCTTAGTTCAATGTTACAGAACAAAAGAGCATGTTGACAAAGTTATAATCTTGAATTCATCAGGATGATTGGAAGAATGCCAAATTTCAAATGATCATGATAATTTATGCAACAAAAGAAATGGCAATTTTGCTCCTTTTCTCCTGCCCCATAATTGATGTGATTGTTGAAATTTGGAATTCTTGCATTTGGCCTGATGAATTCAAGATTACAGCATAGTGTGGAACTCAGTAGATTAGATTAAGGGATGAGGTAATGGACTGATAAAAATGCAAGTCATGGAGTCATAGAGATGTACAACATGGAAACAGACCCATCGGTCCAACTCATCCATGCCGCCCAGATATCCTAAACTAATCTAGTCCCATTTGCCAGCATTTGGCCCATATCCCTCGAAACATTTCCTATTCATGTACCCATCCAGATACCTTTTAAATATTGTAATTGTACCAGCCTCCACCATTTCCTCTGGAAGCTCATTCCATATAATGTACTACCCTCTTTGTGAACAAGTTGCCCTTTAGGTCCCTTTTAAATGTTTCCCCACTCACCCTAAACCTATGATCTCTAGTTCTGGATTCCCCCATCCAGGGAAATGACCTTGTCTATTTATCCTATCTATGCCACTCATGATTTTATGAACCTCTATAAGGTTACCTCTCAGCCTCTGATGCTCCAGGGAAAACACCCCGATCTATTCAGCCTCTCCCTATAACTCAAATCCTCCAACCCTGGATGTCTTTTCTGAATTCTTTCAATTTTCACAACATCCTTTCGATAGGAAAAAGGGAGAGCTAGCCATTTGGATGCAGAACTGGCTCAAACGTAAAAGACAGAAGGTGATGTGGAGGGTTGTTTTTCAGACTGGAGGTCTGTGACCAGTGGAGTGACACAAGGATCGGTGCTGGGTCCACTTCTTTTAATCATTTATATAAATGACTTGGATGTGAACATAGGAGGTATAGTTAGTAAGTTTGCAGGTGACCCCAAACTTGGAGGTGTCGTGGACAGCAAAGAAGGTTACCTCAGACTACAACAGGATTTTGATCAGATGGGCCAATAGGCTGAGGAGGGGCAGATGGAGTTTAATTTAGATAAATGCGAGGTGCTGCATTTTTGAAAATCAAATCACAGCAGGACTTATACACTTAATGGCAAGGTCCTGAGGAGTGTTGATGAACAAAGAGACCTTGGAGTGCAGGTTCATAGCTCCTTAAAAGTAGAGTCACAGGTAGATAGGACAGCGAAGAAGGCATTTGGTATCTTTTCCTTTATTGGTCAGAGTATTGAGTATAGGAGTTGGGACGTCATGTTGCAGCTGTACAGGACATTGGTTAGGCCACTTATAGAGTATTGCATGCAATTCTGGTCTGTTTTGGATTAATAGTTTAGATCAAATGCTGATCAATAGCATTTCTTTCATCATTTGTTAAATAGAAGTTGGTCTAACTGAGGATAATGTCTGGAAGGCTGCAGACATTTCATTATTCAATTATTCGTCCACAAATCTTATATATCAAAATGAGTTAGAAGTGTGGTGGAATTTAACCGGACTTTTAGGGCTGTAACTTTGGGATTACTCCATATGCTATGGGGAATGCGCCATGTGCCAGTGAGATGAAGAATAGAAAGTACAGTTAAATATGTGGCTAAAGAGCTGGTGTAGGACAGAGGGCTTCAGGTATTCCAAATAACGCAATGTCTTCTGGGGGAGGTGGGACCTATAGGACACGGACGCGTTGCACCTAAACTGAAGGGGCTCCAGTATCCTGGAGGGTTTGTTAGTATCAGGCTATAGGGTTTAAACTGTGATATTCTCCCTCATCAGTAATGCAAATCCCCCATCTCTTTTACATTGCTCTCTGACACATCTAAACCCTGGAATTGTAAGCGACCTTTCTTGTTCCCCTCTCAACCAAGTCTCTGTCTTAGCTACAACATCATGGTTATATATCAATCTAAAAGATCTAAGTTCATCTGCTTTATCCATCATACAAATACACCTCTGACCGCCAGTCCCATTCCCTAATCCGTCCCTCTCTATTCATCTTCTTCATAGACTTATAAAATGTCGACAGTGTGGAAGCAGGCCACTTGACTCCACACCAACCCTCCGAGGAGCATCCCACCCAGACCTATCCCCCCTATGCAAGCCCTACATTTCCCATGGTTAATCCATCTCACTAGCACATCCCTGCACACTATGGGGCAATTTAGCGTGGACAATCCATTTAACCTGCACATCTTTGGGACTGTGGGAGGCAACCAGAGCACCTGGATGAAACACACACAGTCATGGGGAGAATGAGCAAACTCCACAGAGACAGTCACCCTGGCTCTGTGAGGCAGCAGTGCTAACCACTAAGTCACCTTGCCACCTCGTAACTTTACTGACCTTAGTTTCTAACTCCTCTTTGGTTATTTCACTTGCTGACTTACTGCTTTGATTTCGGGAACAGTGACCAAAACGCCATGCATTTTAAGTTACTTATGGATAAGGATAAGTGTAATTCTTGGATGAAAGTATCAAATTAGGGGAAGGCTAACTCCTACAATATTAAGCAGGAGCTTGCAAATGTAGACTGAGGGCTGCTGTTTGAGGATAAATCCACATTTTGTCATGTGGGAACCTTTTAAAGGCCAGTTATTAGAGTTCATGACAGCAAGTTCCTGAAAAAATAAAAGACAAGTATGGCAAGATTTTGGAATCTTGAATGATAAGTCAAATTATGAGCTTAATCAAAAAGAAAGGAGGCATTCCCAATGTTTAGGAAACTGAAGATAGACAGAGTCCTTGAAGAATGTAATGAAAAAGTGAAAGAACAAGGACTTAGGAGGGCTAAAAGAGCAAACATGGTTAAGGAGAATCCCTAGATGTTTTATATGTACATAAGGGGGAAGAGAGAAGATAGGGAAAGATTGGTCCACTCAAGGACAGAGGATGGAATTTATGTATGGAATTGGAGGATGTGGGTGAGATTTGTAATGAATGATATTTACAAAGGAGAAGAACATTGTGGATGGTGGGTCGAGAGAGGGGTATGTTGATATTCTAGGGCATATCAGTATAAAAAAGGAGGAGGTGTTGGGTGTGTTGAAAAGTATTATGGTAGACAGATCCCCAGAACCTGATGGGATCTATCTCAGAATACTTAGGGAATGAGGGAGGAAATTACTCAGGCCTACTACGAATTCTTTGTGCAAAACAGAAATTGCTGGAAAATGCTCAGCACTCTGGCAGCATCTGTGGAGAGAAATCAGAGTTAACATTTCAGGTTTAGTGGCCCTTTTTCAGAACCAGGGTAGTGCCTAGTTTGGAGGGTATTAGCTATGAAGAGAGATTGGATAAACTTGGTTTGTTTTCACTTGAACATCGGAGGCTGAGGGTGACCTGATAGAAGTTGACAAAATTATGAGAGGCGTGGAAAGAATGGATATTCAGAGTCTTTTTCCCAGGGGTAGAAATGTCACTCACACGGAGACATAAGTTTAAGGTAAAAAGAGACAAGTCAAAGCAAGTTTTTTTATATATAGAGGTTAGTAACTGCCAGAGCAGGTGGTAAAATCAGAAACAATGGCAAAGTTTAAGAGGTATCTTAACATGTATGAATGGGCAAGAAATAGTGGGATGTGGACCATGCCGAGGCAAAAGGCTTTTAAGTTAAAAAGGCGTCATGTGTTGGTGCAGGCTTGGTGGGCCGAAGGGCCTGTTCCGGTACTGCATTGTCCTTTGATTTTTGTTCTTTAACTTATTGGCAAAATCAGTGAAATGAACATTGCCAATAGTTCAATAGACAATTAAGTATACTTCAGAGAAGGAAGAGACAGTGCACATTTCTGAGAAGGAGGTTGTATAAGACTTCAGACATCCCAGAACAGGCATCGAACACAAACGTGATTTTCAAGTTGTTTATTCATTACCTTTTTTACCCTTCAATTTCATACTTCCCTAGTTAACAGTGGTTGGTTTAATCTCTTCCTAGAATACTTCTTCCTCTCTGGGATATCTCTTTGCTGTGAGTCACAAACCATTTCGGCAAATGTCTGCCATTTTGTCAATTGTTTTCTCACTAGACTCCTTTCCCAGTCTCCTTCCACAGATGATTGCACAAAGCAATCACCATTCACAAATACTCAAATACTGCATCCATCTGCAGTAAGACCTGGGCAATATCCAAATTTAGGCTGACAAGTGGCAAGTAATACAAATGCCAGGCAATGACAATTTCAAACAAAAGAAAACCTAACCATCATTCCTTAAAGTTAAATTGAATTGTCATTGTTAAATCCCTTACTATCAACATCTTGGGGGATACCATCAGCACGATGCAGAACTGGACTAGCTTTTTAATGCTGCAACAGCAAGTCAGAAATTAAGAATAATTATTTGCTTCCCCAAAGCCTGTCCACCACCTACAAGGCACAAGTCAGTTCTGTGATGGAGTACTCCTCACTTGTCTGGATGAGCTGAGCTCCAAAACATTCGAGAAGCTTGACATCTTCCAGGAGAAAAAAAATCTACTTGTTTGGCACCACATTCACAAGTATCCATTCCATCCACCACTGACGCTCAGTAACAGCAATGTTTCGTATGTACAAGGTGCACTGCAGAAATCCACCAAAGATCCTCAAAAAGTACCTTCCAAATGCATGACATATCCATCTAGAAGGACAAGTGCAGCAGATGTATCGAAACACCACCCGCAAGTTCCATTCCAAGTCAAACACAAACCTGACATGGAAATGCATCTCTGTTCCTTTCCTCCTCCTGAATTAAAACTTGGAACACTTTTCCTAAAAGCACTCTGGGTGACCCTGCATTCCCTGGGTGACCCTGCAGTTCTTCAAGAAGACGGCACCAACTTCTTCAGGACAATTAGTGGCAGCCTTTAAATGCCAACAATGCCCAAATCTCACATAGAAAGAAAAAAACAAAACCAGCTGTGGCAATTGGATTGGTATTGAGGGTGTAACTGGTTTTGCAGGTGAGGCCAGTTTCCAGCATGATGATCTTTTAACCTGTACAAATGATCACAGAAACTCAATCGGACCTACAGGTGTCATGCTTGAAATCTTTCAGTCCCGAGAGCAGGTAAAAAAGACTTGGTGTGAAATTCTCATGCAACCCAATGGAAATGCAGGCCTCTGCTGTCCAAACTCTGGAGTGAAACTCTAGAGATTAGGATATAAGCAGCAGTCCCAAGCCCTTAGATGCATTCTTCCAAGAGGTAATATTTAGATGTCAGACTTGAAAACAGCCCGAATGCTGTCAAGCACAAGGTACCAGTGACCTTTAGTAATCAAGTTCTTTGCAACACTTTTCTCGGTAGAGTGCATGTTCTATGCAGGCGTTAGCCCTAGGGAATTCTTCTAAAAAGGTTAGAAAAAAAAGCCATTTTGCTGCAATTATTGATTGAGGCAAGGAATAAGCACTAAAGGTCAAAGGTCCCCATAGCACTCAATATTAGGTCCATGCTTTCAAAAGCAAAACAAATGAAATTATGAGCGTCAACACAGAGATCATTACTGAAATTCTTAAAGCTAATATTGTGCTTTGCAATAAGCTGATTTATTTCTGGTTGCAAAGAGTTTCTAAAATTGACAGTTCACTAATTTTTTTTTGGCTAAGCTTTCAACCTCACAGTGCACCAGTGGAAGGATCAGATTATTGATGTTGTGGTTTTATACCACAATGATTAATGATAAGTGGAACGGCTAATCGATGGTCACTTGCAGGAAGAACTTTTTAAATTTTAAATAAATGCAAGTAATGAATTGTCCTGTAAAGTAGGTGCATTGGACGAGATGTTTTATTTAACAGTGAAGCGGCCGCATCCAATATTCATCATGATTACAGATGTCCTCAGACTTTTCATGGGTTTTGGAATAGCTTCCTAGAGCCCACGTTAGCGCAGCTCTTTCTCCACGAGATCTGTGAGCAAAGCAAACCACAGTACCAATAACAACAATAGAAATTGCTCAGCAGGTCAGGCAGCATCTGTGGAGAGAAGTCCGAGTTAACATTTTGGGTACCGGTGTGACTCTTGCTCAGAACCTCCTCAAACTACAGCGTTTATAGAATCCCAACAGTGTGGAAGCAGGGCCTTCAGCCCAACAAGTCCATACTCACCCTCCGAAGAGTATCCTACCCAGACCTATTCCCCTACCCTATTACTCTACATTTCCCATGACATATCCCTGAACATGATGGGCAATTTAGCATGGCCAATTCACCTAACCTGCACATCTTTGGATTGTGGGAGGAAACCAGAGCACCCGGAGGAAGCGCACGCAGACACGGGGAGAATGTGCAAACTCCATACACACAGTCGCCAAGGCTTGAATCGAACCCAGGTCCCTGGCACTGTGAGGCAACAGTGCTAACCACAGAGCCACTGTGCCACCCTCAGAGGTTTCTTCAGCCAGTCAGACTGAAAAAATCTTCAATGAGATACACAGAGTATAAATCAGGAAGTATACGTTGGAAAGCAACATTGTGCGGAGGCAGTGAGCAAGTTGATAGTTTGTGGCACTGAATGCCATGACTCTACCATGTGTAGTCCAAGCGTTTAGTTGCCTTAAGTCACAACGTATGCCCCTCTGCAGTACTGCACACTGCTGTAACTGAGGCAGTCTCTGGATTAATGGCCTCTGAACTGATCTGGAGTTCAGCTGAGATGACATGAGTGCAAAGAAACTGATCAAGCACAACACTTGTCTGTGTGAAAAAGCCAGTTACAGAAATAGCATCATAAAACACTACAGCAAAAAAAAGTCATTAAACTCGTCAATATCCTAGGAACCATCATTGATCAGAAGCTCAACTGGACCAGAAATATAAATGCCACCACTGATAGAGCAAGTCAAAGATGAGGAGCTCTATGGTAAATAACCCGCATCTTGAATTCCCAAAGCTCTTAAAAGGTGCAAGATCAGAATTTTGATGGAACAGTCTAGCTCCATTGCTAAGTGCAGTGGTAAAAGCAAACAGACAACCAGATGCTATCCCAACAAAGAAATCTATTGATTGACAACTCGTTGACCATAAACATAATTGAAGCACCATGGCTGCATATTGTTAGCACTATTGTAGTGCAATGGTATTGTCCCTACCTCTGAGCCTGGTAGGCCTATTTTTAACTCCCATCTACTGCAAAGGAGTCTAATGACATCTCTCAGCAGGTTGATTAGAAAATATCTAGGTTATAACATAGAAACTCAAAAAGGTTCATTCTGCAAAACCTCCCTAACATCTTAAAGAATGTGGACAGTAAGTGTATGGGAAAACAATCACTTTTATGCACAGTCACAGAGTTACACAGCACAGACACAGCCCCTTTGGTCCAACTCATTCATGCTAACCAGATATCTGAAGTTAATCTCGACCCATTTGCCAACATTTGGCCGATAGGTGTGCAAACGCTTCCTATTCACGCACCCATCTAGATGCCTTTTAAATGTTGTAATTGTACCAGCCTCCACTACGTCCTTTGGCAGTTCATTCCATACACACACCACCATCTGTGTGAAAAAGTTGTCCCTTAGGTCCCTTTTAAATCTTGCCCCTAACACTTAAATCTATGTGCTCTAGTTTTGTATTCCCCTACCTGCGGAAAAAACTTTGGCTATTCGCGCTATCCATGCCCTTCATGATATTACAAATCTTTGTAAGGTCACTCCTCAGCCTCTGATGCTCCAATGAAAATAGGTCCAGCCCATTCACCCTCTCACTATAGCTCAAACCTTCCAATCCTGGAAACATCCTTGTAATTTTTTTCTGAACCCTTTCAAATTTAAGAATATCTTTCCTATAGAAGGGAGAGCAAAATTGAAGGCAATATTCTAGGAGTAGTCTAACCAATGTCCTGTACAGCCACAACATGACATCTCAACTCCTATATGTAACACACTGACCTATAAAGGCAAGTGTACCAAATGCCTACTTCCCTATGCTGTTTACTTATGACTCAACCTTCAAAGAATTATGAACCTGCATTCCAAGATCTTCTTGTTTGGCAACACTCTTCCAAACCCGACCATTAAATATATACTCCCTGCCCTGATTTGCCCTACCAAAATGCAACACTTCACATTTATCTAAATTAAACTCTATCTGCCTCGCCATAGCACATCGGCCCATCTAATCAAGTAACCTTTGCACTGAGATAAACTTTGTCGCTGTCCACTACACCACCAATTTTGGTGTCATCTGCAAATTGATTAACCATTCTTCCCACAGTCACATCTCAATCATTTATATAAATGACAAAAAGCAGTGGACTCAGTACCAATCTTTGAGGCGCATCACTGGCCACAGGCTTCCAGTCTGACAAACAACCCTATACCTCCACCTTCTATCTCCTACCATCAAGGCAATTTTGTATCTAAGTGGCTAGCTCTCCCTGTATTCACGCGATCTAACCTTGCTAACCAGCTTACCATGTGGAACCCTGTCAAATGCCTTGTTGAGGTCGATATAGACAACATCCGACACTTTGCCTTCATCAACCTTCTTTGTCACTTCTTAAAAGAACTCAATCAAGTTAGTGGGACACAATTTTCCATTCACAAAGCCATAGTGACTATCCCTAATTATTCCTTGCCTATCTAAATGCACATTAATCCTGTCCCTCAGAAACTCCTTCAACAACGTACCCTGCACTAATGTCAGGCTCGCCAGTCTATAGTTCCCTGGCTTTTCCCCAACACTTTTCTTAAATAATAGCACCACCCTCCAGTCTTCTGACACTTCACCTGTGGCTATTAATGACACAAATACCTCAACAGTCCCAGCAATCACTTCCCTATCTTCCCACAAAGCTCTGGGATGCACCTGCTCAGGTCCTGGAGATATATCCACCTTTATGCATTTTAAAACATCCAGCACATCTCCTCTGTAAGCCCTTAAGTCAAATGCCATACCAATTTGTGCATACTCAGCAATTCCTACATTATTGCTGGGTCAAAATCATGGAACTTTCTACATAGCAGTATTGTGTGAGTACCACAGACTGGCGACATCCATCTCTTCTGGCCATTAAACATTATCTACAATGGTGATACACCTATCCTGATGATACTCTTTTACTTGCTAAATGATCCACATAGTCCTCTGTTGCTTGACTTTTCTGCATTACCTTTAAAATCCTTCTCTTTTCAAATATTCATCCACTTCCCTTTGCTTTTATCACTGACTTTTAGGTGACATCCTAACAATGCTCTTTGTCAAAAAAAAACCTTCCTTCATTCCTTTATTGTTGCTAAATTTATCCCCTCTGGTTTCTCATTCACTAACTGGTTTACCTCAGTAAAACATGTTGCCATTTGAAAGATTCTATCAGTGATTCAAATAAGGATGTCAACGTGGGCTATAAACACAGGAGACACAAAGGTGGCAGATGTGACAAATGACAGCGTTATGAGCATTTGCATATGTGTCATTGGACACGTAACCTTAAAATAAATTAAATGCAAAGTAGAATTAAAGAAAGAATTATGTAGACGTGTTACACAGTAATGACATGCTTTAAGGAATTTATTATAAAGTTTTTCAGGATGTAGATAATTAAACCTATTTATTATTGATTTAGAACTTCCTAGAAAATTCATAGGCACATTACAAGCACAGTGGCTCAATCGTTCGCACTGCTGCCTCACAACAGCAGCAACTTAGGTTTGATTCCACCCATGAACAACTGTGTGTAGTTTGCACACTCTCACCATATCTGCGTGGAGTTCCTCCGACAGTCCAAAGATGTGCAGGTTGGGTGGATCGGCAGTGGTAAATTGTCCATAGTATCGAGGGTTGTATTGGCTAGGTGGATTGGCTATGGGAAATGCATGCTGACAGGATAGTGGAATGGCTCTGGTTGGGATGCTATTTGAAGGGTCAATGTGGACTGGATGGGCTGAATAGCCTGTTTCTGCACTGTAGCATTCAATGATTATTTGTAGTGATTCCCACTTCACCCTCATTCCAGCATCAATTATTGATGTATGAGAAAGTAAAGCAGTTTGCAGACTACCTTATTTAGTTCTGGTGGCCTGCATGGAGTCAGCTCCACACTTCTGCCTGCCCACTTAGAAACCTGGTCCAGATACTCTTCCAGTGCCATTTCTAAGATCAACCTTCATGTTTCTAATAATTTTGAGTCACAAAAATCTAGGTTTTGTTCTCAAGATATTTAACTCAGCTGCTCCACAGTTAAATCATACAGGTTGAATACTGCAGAGGAATAATGATGGTCTCTTATTGTTAAAATAATAGCATGTACAGACAAATGGAGCATCTCCCATTTTGCAGGAGTGGGCGTAGGATTTTGGCTCAGCAGGAGCTTAGGCTGATCTATAAATTGTGTGCAGATCAAGTTATGATGTCAAAAGCACTGTCTAAAAGGATGGTGAGTGCATATTCCAGAGGAACTCTCAAAGGGCATTTGAACATATTTCTAAAGAGATCTAATTTGCATGGTTTAGAGAATAAGATGGAGGATTAAATTAGACAGTTATCAAAAAGGTTGATGTGGACTTGATGGGGGTGAAGTATCTTCTGCTGCGCAGCAAAAGACAATGATTCTGAGAGAAAATTAACAAAATAAAATTACTAGTTTCATGAAAGTTGGGCAAATTTAAATTCACCACCTGGAGACCAATGCCTCTGTACAGATCTTGGGTGTTAGTCCACTCGAGTGGACCCTGGGCATTAATGTGCTCGATTGGATCCTCAGTATTAATGTGCTCAAGTGGATCGTGAGTTTAATGTTTCTGAGTGGATGCTGTGAGTCAGTGTGTCCATGTAAATGCTGGATGTTGATGTGGTAGACAGATCCCATGAGATATAGTAATGTGATGGCCTTTGATTGTTAATGTGAGTAATGTGACTGTTTGTCCAATCCTTACTGAAAGCATTTCCAACTTTCATCTTGGTGATTATAATAATGATTGCTCATAAAATCCATTGTTTTCCAGACTTCTTTGTGGAAGCGTCATTAGATGTGAGATGTCAACTTTGTTTTAATTATCTGCAGATACTATCAGACCTGCTGAGTTAGAATCATAATATCCCTACAGTGTGCAAACAGGCTATTCAGCCCATTGAGTCCACACTGGCCCTCCAAAACACATCCCACCTAGATCCAACACCCCTATCCCATACCTGCAACCATGCATTTCATTTGGCTAACCCACTTATCCTGCACATCCCTGGACACAATGGGCAATTTATCATGGCCAATCCACCTAATCTGTACATATTTGGACTGTGGGAGGAAACTGGAGCACCTGGAGGAAACCCATACAGACATGAGAAGAACGTGCAAACTCTGCACAGTCATCTGAAGGTGGAATTGAACCCAAGTTCCTGGCGCTGTGAAGCAGCAGTGCTAACCACTGAGCCACTGTGCAACCCTATGAGCCCCTAACTTTTGCCAGCACTTTAAATTTTTGTTTGAGTTTGTTGATGGTGAACAGAATGACTGAACTGATGGCAATGGCTACAGGCCCCAAAAAGCATCAAAGGCTGATAGAAGTCACTAGGAAACCACCCTAGACTCAAAGGAAAAGTCAGAATAAGAGCTACACTCCGCATAACTGTGCAGATTGTTAGCTCAGGTTCATCCTTACCCCAGGATTTTGTCCAAGACCCTGACCCTCAGGGAATCCAGTTCATCACCTTGGAGAGTTCACACTTCATTCACTACAACAAGTGCAGCCACCTCTCAGCCGAGTAGAACTGATCAAATGCAACATCTCCAAACGCACTGTTAGGGTCACCAAATACACAAACTCCATGAGGGTTGCCCATGCCAAAAGAGCAAAAGAAAGACTGAGAACAACAAATGCTGGAGATCACAGCAGGTCAGACAACATTCATGGAGAGAGGGTAAGACTTCTGCCTACCCCTCCTTTGCCTCTCCAACACTCTAAAACCCCCCTCTGCTCCTTCCAACACCTCTGGAATTCAGTCAGGTGCAAAATTTCCATTGTTGAAAAGGGCGGCGCTGGAAAAGTACAGCAGGTCAGGCAGCAACCAAGTAGCAGGAGATTTGATGTTTTAGTCATGAGCCTTTCATCAGGGAAGGCCTCATGCCTGAAATATCAACTCTCCTGCTCCTCGGATGCTACCTGGCCTGCTGCACTTTTCCAAAGCCACCCTTTTTGACTCTGGTTCTCCAGCATCTACAGTCCTCATTTTCTCCAAAATTTTTCATCGGCCAAGACCAACTGAAAATGCCAGGTTTCCAATGCCACCTGCTTCAGAGGTGTGTAATAATATATTTAAGAAGGTATATAAGAAAAATACAAATTCTACAAAGGAATGAGAAAACAAAATTTCTTTTGAAAGATAGTTTGAATGATACGCTGCAGAGCAGGCTGGTTGGTTTCTCTCTGTGACGTAAGATGCTGGGATTCTGTCATAAAACATTTATAACCACATTGCTTGAACATCCATCTTGCATTTATATATTGGAGGCCTGTGACCAGTGGAGTGCCACAATGATTGGTGCTGGGTCCTCTACTTTTTGTCATTTACATAAATGGTTTGGATGTGAGCATAAGAGGTACAGTTAGTAAGTTTGCAGATGACACCAAAATTGGAGGTGTAGTGAATAGCGAAGAGGGTTACCTCAGATTACAACAGGATCTTAACCAGATGGGCCAATAGGCTGAGAAGTGGCAGACGGAGTTTAATTCAGATAAATGTGAGGTGCTGCATTTTGGGAAAGCAAATCTTAGCAGGACTTATACACTTATTGGTAAGGTCCTAGGGAGTGTTGCTGAACAAAGAGACCTTGGAGTGCAGGTTCATAGTTCCTTGAAAGTGGAGTCACAGGTAGATAGGATAGTGAAGAAGGCGTTTGGTATGCTTTTCTTTATTGGTCAGAGTATTGGGTACAGGAATTGGGAGGTCATGTTGCAGCTGTACAGGACATTGGTTAGGCCACTGTTGGAATATTGTGTGCAATTCTGATCTCCTTCCTATCGGAAAGATGTTGTGAAACTTGAAAAGGTTCAGAAAAGATTCACAAGGATGTTGCCAAGGTTGGAGGATTTGAGCTAGAGGGAGATGCTGAACAGGCTGGGGCTGTTTTCCCTGGAGGGTCAGAGGCTGAGGGTTGACCTTATAGAGGTTTACAAAATTATGAGGGGCATGGATAGGGTAAATTGGCAAAGTCTTTTCTCTGCGGTCAGGGAGTCCAGAACTAGAGAGCATAGGTTTAGGGTGAGAGGGGCAAGATATAAAAGAGACCAAGGGGCAACTTTTTCACACAGAGGGTGATACGGGTATGGAATGAGCTACCAGAGGAAGTGGTGGAGGCTGGTCCAATTGCAACATTTAAGAGGCATTTGGATGTTTATATGAATAGGAAGAATTTGGAGGGATATGGGCCAGGTGCTGGCAAGTGGGACTAGATTGGGTTGGGATATCTGGTTGGCACGGACGGGTTGGACCGAAGGGTCTGTTTCCGTGCTGTACATCTCTTTGATTCTATTACTTTAAATGACAACTAAACAAACAAGTTCCTGAAATGAGAGACCGTAGTAGTTAAAATGGAAATGGGAAAAATGATTTTCAACACAAAGAGGCTATTGAGGGGAAAGAAGCAGTGATTTTTGCCAGGCCCAGAAATTAATACATGAGTAAATAGGCAAGTGGTGTGAAAAATGCTCAAGGAGCAAGAACAACTAAAGCAATCAACTGCAATAATGAAGCATTCATTTCAATATCGTAACAGATAAAGATGATTTGGATAGAAATAGGACATTGAGGTAGGAGAGATGAAAACTGATTGGTTCTGATCTAAAGTTATCAACTGGAGGATAATGCAAATTTTTCACTGAGTGTTGGTGAATCACCACAGAACTGAAAATAGACAGATAGAAGACCAACCGATCTAGTTAAAAATAAATGAAGCATTCCAAGCAGCTACAAGCTGTTATCCTAACCTCCGTGTCAGGTCAAGTAATGGAAAACAGTCTGAGAAGTACAATAACCTGACACAAGATTATTAAAACTGGTTCAGATAAGGACCCATGTCTGGCAAGCTTCCAGCCTCCTTGAAATCAATGAAGCTGTTAGAAAAAAGACAGATCGCTGAATTTAATGCACCATTGTTTACTTGAATACCAAGAAATTATGTGGCAAGGATCCTCACATTTAACTTCTAACTAAGCTGAAGGACATGGACATCCTTACTTATGGACAGGATACAAATTCAACTAAAGAATAAGAATAAGAAGTAAGGTACTATTAAAGGTACTGGGTCAGGATCATTAGGGAGCTTTTGTATACCACAGAGACTGTATTGGGACCACAGTTATTTGCAAAGTTTATTAATGTCTTGGATGATGAAAGTGAATATACTACTGCTGTATTTACAGATGACACATAAATCAGTGGGAAGACAGGTAAGGAGGTTGACACGAAGACCCTGTAGAAGGATATGGACAGGTTAAGTGAATGGATCAAAACTTGGCAGATGGATTACAATGTGAAAAATTGTGAGCTATGTTTTTTGACAGGAAGAATAGAGGTGTTGAATATTGTTTAAATGGAGAGAGACTGCACAAAGCCATATCACAGAGGGATTTGGAGATCTTCATGCATAAATCACAGAAAATCTAATAAACAAGGGGTGGCATGATGGCTCAGTGGTTAGCAATGCTGCCTCACAGTGCCAGGGACCTGGCTTCGATTCCTGCCTCAGGCCACTGTGTGTATGGAGTTTGCACATTTTCTGTGTGTCTGTGTGGGCTTCCTTTGGGTGCTCCAGTTTCATCCCTCAATCCAAGGATGTGCAGGTTAGGTGGATTGGCCATGCTAAAATTGCTCATAGTGTTCAAAGATGTGTAGATTAGATACATAAGTCAGGGATAAATGGAGGATAATAGGGTAGGGGAATGGGTCTGGGTGGGTTACTCTTCGGAGGATTGGTGTGGATCTGTTGGGCTGAAGGGCCTGTTTCCATGCTGTAGGGATTTTATAATTCTAAGTTCAGCAGGTAATAATGAAATAATGGTGTTTGTTCCAAGGGGAATTTTGCTAAAGCCTTTCAAGGCATTAGTCAAACCTCAACTAAAATGCTATGAACAGTTTTGATTCCATTATTTGAGGAAGGATACATACAATGAGCCAATATATGTTGCAGATCTCTGAGTATGACTCGATAAAGTTCATGAGGTTGATTCCAAGTATGGCGGGATTTTCTTATGAGGAGAGATTGAGTATAAGGAGAGTCTGAATAGACTGGGACTTCTTTCCCTGGAGCATAGGAGATCTAGGGGTGACCTTATCGGGACTTATAAAATCATGAGAGGCATGGATAAGGTGAATAGCAAAGGTCTTTTCCCCAGGGTGGGAGAGTTCAGAACTAGTGTATTTTTAAGGCAACAGGGGAAAGATTGAAAAAGGACCTAAGCAGCAACTCATACTCATAAAAGATGGTTCGTATGTGGAATGAACTGCCAGAGGAAGTGGTGGATGCAGGTATAATTACAACATTTAAACGGCATTAGGACAGTTAGATGAATGGGAAAGGTTTTGAGGGATATGGGCCAAATAAGGGAAGTGAGACTAGTTCAGTTTGGAAAACCTGTCGGCATGGATGAGTTGGACTGACAGGTCTGTTTCCATTCTGTGTGACTCTATGGCTCTATAAGAATGAGAATCAACCTTACTGAACCATATCAGATTCTTAGAGGGCTTCTCAGGGTATTCTCCCTTGTGGGAGAGTCAAGGACAAGAGGGTATAATCTCAAAGTAAGAGGTCGGCTATTTAAGATAGAAGTGATAAGGAATTTCTTCTCTAAAAATATTATGAGGGGACAAACTGGAAGTTTAAGAAGGAAATTGAAAGGAGAGTTAGAACAAGAGAAGTCAAGAAAGACAATGGTATCAATGGAGCAGAAAACTCAAAAAGGGATCATGCTGTAAGGTTGAGTGAAATAGGGATTGATAGGAAGGTTGAGGGCAGTAACAAACTAAAAATATTATGTATGAATGCACGAAGCATTAGAAATAAGGTGGATGAGCTTGAGGCTCATTTGGAAATTGGCAGTTACGATGTTGTGGAGATAACGGAGACGTGGCTTCAAGTGGACAGGGCCTGGGAAGTGAATATTCAAGGCTATATGTGCTATCGTAAGGACAGACTGATGGGCAGAGGGGGTGGGGTGGCCCTGTTGGTAAGGAATGATATTCAGTCCCTTGCGCAGGAGGACCTAGAATCAGGGGATGTAGAGTCAGTATGGATAGAGCTGAGAAATCCTAAGGGTAGCGAGACCCTCATGGGAGTTATCTACAGATCCCCAAACAGTAATCTGGATGTAGGGTGTAAGTTGAATAAGAAGCTGAAATTGGCCTGTCGCAAAGATATTACTACAGTTGTTATGGGGGATTCTATCATGCAGGTAGACTGGAAGAATCAGGATGGTACTGGACCCCAAGAAAGGGAGTTTGTGGAGTGCCTCCGAGATAGATTCTTAGAACAGCTGGTGCTGGAGCCTACCAGAGAGAAGGCAATTCTGCATGTGGTGTTGTGCAACGAACCAAATTTGATCAGGGACTAGATTAGATTAGATTACTTACAGTGTGGAAACAGGCCCTTCGGCCCAACAAATCCACACCGCCCCGCCGAAGCGCAACCCACCCATACCCCTTACCTAACACTACAGGCAATTTAGCATCGCCAATTCACCTGACCTGCACATCTTTAGACTGTGGGAGGAAACTGGAGCACCCGGAGGAAACCCACACAGACACGGGGAGAATGTGCAAACTCCACACAGTCAGTCGCCTGAGGCGGGAATTGAACCCGGGTCTCTGGCGCTGTGAGGCAGCAGTGCTAACCACTGTGCTTGAAGTGAAGTAGCCATTAGGAGGTAGTGACCATAATACAATAAGCTTTAATCTGCAATTTGAAAGGGAGAGGGTACAATCTGAAGTGACAATATTTCAGTTGAATAAAGGGAGCTGTGGAGCTATGAGGGAGAAACTGGCCAAAGTTCAATGGTGCAATACCTTAGCAGGGATGGCAGTGGAGCAACAATGGCAGGTATTTCTGGGTATAATGCAGAAGATGTAGGTTCATTCCAAAAAGGAAGAAAGATCCTAAGAGGAGGCAGGGGTGGCCGTGGATGACGAGGGAAGTTAAGAAACATATAAAGTCAAAAGAGAAGAAGTATAACATAGCAAAGATGAGTGGGAAAATGGAGGACTGGGAAGCTTTTAAAGAACAACAGAGGATTACTAAGAAGGAAATACGCAGAGAAAAAATGAGATATGAATGTAAACTGGCCAAAAATATAAAGGAGGATAGTAAAAGCTTTTTTGGGTATGTGGAAGGAAATAAAAATGGTTAAGACTAAAATTGGGCCCTTGAAGACAAAAACAGGTGAATATATTGCGGGGAATAAAGAAAAGGCAGAAGTGTTGAATTGGTACTTCAGGTCTGTCTTCACTGGGGAAGACACAAGCAATCTCCCTGAGGTAACAATGGCTGAAGGACCTAAACTGATGGGAATTTATATTTGCCAGGAAATGGTGTTGGAGAGACTGTTAGGTCTGAAGGTTGATAAGTCCCCGGGACCTGATGGTCTACATCCCAGGGTACTGAAGGAGGTGGCTCGGGAAATCGTGAATGCATTGGTGATTATTTTCCTGCAGATTGGAGCATGGCTAATGTTGTCCCACTTTTTAAGAAAGGAGGGAGAGAGAAAGCAGGGAATTATAGGCCACTTAGTCTGACCTCAGTGGTGGGAAAGATGCTGGAGTCAATTATAAAGGATGAAATTACGACACATCTGGATAGCAGTAAAGGATAGTTCAGAGTCAGCATGGATTTATGAAGGGGAAATCATGCTTGACTAATCTTCTGGAATTTTTTGAGGATGTAACTCTGAAGATGGACATGGGAGATCCAGTGGATGTAGTGTTCCTGGACTTTCAGAAAGCCTTTGATAAAGTCCCACACAGGAGGTTAGTGAGCAAAATTAGGGCGCATGGTATTGGGGGCAAAATACTGACTTGGATTGAAAATTGGTTGGCTGACAGGAAACAAAGAGTAGTGATAAACAGCTCCCTTTTGGAATGGCAGGCGGTGACTAGTGGGGTACCGCAGGGATCAGTGCTGGGACCGCAGCTTTTTACAAAGTACGTTAATGATATAGATGATGGTATTAAAAGTAATATTAGCAAATTTGCTGATGATACAAAGCTGGGTGGCAGAGTGAAATGTGAGGAGGATGTTAGGTGATTACAGGGTGACCTGGACAGGCTAGGTGAGTGGACAGATGCATGGCAGATGCAGTTTAATGTGGATAAATGTGTGGTTATCCACTTTGGTGGTAAGAACAGGAAGGCAGATTACTACCTAAATGGAGTCAAGTTAGGTAAAGGGGCAGCACAACGAGATCTAGGTGTTCTTGTACATCAGTCAATGAAAGCAAGCATGCAGGTACAGCAGGCAGTGAAGAAAGCTAATAGCATGCTGGCCTTCATAACAAGAGGAATTGAGCATGGAAGCAAAGAGGTCCTTCTGCAGCTGTACAGGGCCCTGGTGAGACCGTACCTGGAATATTGTGTGCAGTTCTGGTCTCCAAATTTGAGGAAAGACATTCTGGCTATTGAGGGAGTGCAGCGTAGGTTCATGAGGTCAATTTTCGGAATGGTGGGACTATCTTATGCTGAAAGATTGGAGCGACTGGGCTTGTATACACTTGAGTTTAGAAGGCTGAGGGGGGATCTGATTGAGACGTATAAGATTATTAAAGGATTGGACACGCTAGAGGCAGCAAGCATGTTTCTGCTGATGGATGAGTGCCGAACCAGAGGGCACAGCTTAAAAATAAGGGGTAGACCATTTAGGACAGAGATGAGGAGAGACATTTTCACTCAGAGAGTGGTGGTGTGTGGAATGCTCTGCCCCTGAAGGCTGTAGAGGCCAAGTCTATGGATACTTTCAAGAAAGAGTTGAATAGAGCTCCTAAGGATAGTGGAATCAAGGGTTATGGGACTAAGGCAGGAACACGATATTGATTGAGGATGATCAGCCATGATTATAATGAATGGTGGTGCTGGTTCAAAGGGCAGAATGGCCTACTCCCTGCACCTATTGTCTATTGTGAATCTGTGGAATTATTTAACATAGAGGGCTTTGAGGCTGTGTTGTTAATTCGTCGAGTGACCCTTCCTCAGAACTGATGGCAGCTAGGACCTGCAGCCCTCTGGACTCAATATCACGGTCAACAATTTTCAGGCTTGAGTTCTTTTCCCAGACACCACCATCATACTCCCGGGATAGGCCCTTTCTCAAAGGCAGGAGAGACCCAGCAGAGGTGGCGGCACAGTGGTATACAGTCAGGAGGGTCTTACTCTGAGGGTCCTCAACATTGACTCCAGACCCCATAAGGTCACATGGCTTCAGGTTAAACACAGACAAGGACGCCACCTGATTACCCCATACCATCCTCCCTGAGTGTTCCTATGGGTTGGACCGAAGGGTCTGTTTCCATGCTGTACATCTCTCGGAATGGGGAGGTGATGGCCCTGTGATATTATTGTTCATCCAGAATCAAATCCTGCCATGGCAGATCGTGGTATTTAAATTCAATTTAAACCAAAAGTTGAAATTAAGAGTCTAATGACCATGAATGATTGTCACAAAAACCCCATCTGGAATCACTAATGCCCTTTGTGGAAGGAAACTGTCATCCTTATCTGATCTGGCCTACATATGACTCTAGACTCACAATAATGTGGTTGATTCTTAATTGTCCTAGTAAAGTTTTAAATGAGATATCTAAAATGTTTTGCTCAACTTGCTTTTTGTTCTAACATTGGTGACTCCATTGAACATAAAATATAAATGGCCACTGGAGGGTTTGAGCTATAGGGGGAGGATGAATAGCCTGGGGTTATTTTCTCTGGAGTCCGAGGGCCACCTTACAGAAGTTTCTAAAATCATGAACGGCATGGATAGGGTGAATGGACAAGGTACTTTCCCCAGAGTAATAGGGTCCAAAACTAGAGGCCATAGTTTAGGGTGAGAGGGGAAAGATTTTGAATGGGACCTTAAAGACAACCTTTTCATACAGAGGGTGGTATGTGTATGGACTGAGCTGCCAGAGGAAGAGGTGGAAGTTGGTACAATTACAACATTTAAAATACATCTGGATGGGTATATATCCAGCAAGGGTTTAGAGAGATATGGGTCAAGTGCTGGCAAATGGGACAAGATTGATTTAGGATGTCTATTGAGCATGGACGAGTTGGACTAAAGTTTCTGTATCTCTAGGACTCTACGACTCTATGGTAGTACAGAACTTGAATGTGCTGAAGATTTTCACTTAAATTGATCAGGACAAACGCAAGTACACCGAATTTCATGAGATGACAAAATTGTATACTAAGAGGAAAAGGGTATCATCAGTTAGCAAGTTGAGTCTGATTCACTGAGTTGATACCCATGAAGAAAGCATCTGGAAATTACAGGGTTCCAAGACTTTGGATAATTTAAAAAGGAGCAGGGATTGAACATATTTGTTTTGTTTGTAGAGAACAAATTCCTGCACAGGGATTTATGTTGCTTCTAGCAAGTATAATTGAGACATATTACAAGTTTGAAGGGCTAACTTAAATCTTAACATAGCTAGTGTTGGTCAAAAGCCTGGAGAGATGATGATCGAATAATCCAGAGCATCAGGCTAATGTTCTGGAGACAAGGGTTCAAGTTCACTATGGCAGATGGTGAAACTTGAATTAAATGCCAAATACAAAACATTGTTGATTGTTGTGATCACCCAGCTGGTTCACTAATGGCAGAGTATCTTTTTTGCACTGATGGCAGAATCTAATTCCAGAAAAAAGGAGGAGGTGTTGACTGTTTTGAAAAGCATTAAAGCATTAAGGTAGGCCAGTCCACAGGGATGGGATCTATCCCAGAATACAGGGAAGGGCGAGGGAGGGAATTGTTGGGCCTTGTACAAAATATTTATGTTCTCTTTAGTCACAGGAGGGGTCTTACAGGACTGGACAAAAGCCACTTCCTTTGTTTAAGAAGGGCAACAGGGATAATCTGAGAAATTACAGGTCAGTGAGCCTTACATCAGTGGTAAGGAATTTATTAGAGCAGCTTCTTAGGGACAGGATTTATGTACATTTGGAAAAATGTGAACTTATTAACAACAGGCAGTGTCAACATCGAGTTTAGCGAGACCTTTGACAAGGTCTCTCATGGTAGAGAAAGTTGAAATCACACGGGATCCATAGTGAGCTAGTAAAATGGATACAGAACTGGCTTAGTCGTTGAAGACAGAGAGTGTCAGTGGAAGGTGTTTCTTGAATGGAAATCTGTGACCAGTGATATTCCGCTGTGATCGGTGCTGGGAATGACAAATGATGTGAAGGAGAATGTGGATGGTCTGATTTGTAAGTCTGCGGATGACACAAAGGCTGGGGGGGTGCGTGGGGGCTGCAAACTGTGAGGAGGATTGCCTAACGTTACAGCAGGATATAGACAGGAGACTTGGAAGGAGAAATGATAGATAGAATTTAATTCAAACAAATGTGAGGTGATGCATTTTGAACGATCTAATGCAGGAGGGAAGAATGTATAAATTGCAGAATCCTTCAAAGTATTAACATCTGGAGGAATCTGTGTCCAGGTCCACATTTCTCTGAAAGTGGTGACACAAATGGGTAAGGTTGTTGAGAAGGCAGATGGCATGCTTGTCTTCATCAGTCAGCACATAGAGTATTGTTGTCTAATCAACTCCAACCAAAATGTTGTGAATGAAGTTGCCCAGGTCTCCCACAATACTGAAGTGGTCAAATAACCATAAAGACAGTACAAATGTGAAACAATCTTAACTTTATTAGGAATCTTTATTAATAAACTTTAATACTAAAGAATACTATCTCTAACCCTATTAAGCCCTTTAAACTTCCTGTGTCTCCTATAGATTTACACAATCTCTCACTGTCTCCGTGGGACTGTGAAGCTGCTTTCTCTCTTCCTCTTCCTCTCTCTCCTCACAGCCAGCCTTTTGCCATGCTGGTCTGTTCGAAAGATCTCCAGACAATCCAACAGATTGTTCTGCTGTTGAATCCTGTTTTTATACCATTTCGAATGGTTTGTTTTGGAACTTTCTATGATTCGGGCCAATCAGAGAGACTCTTTTAATGGCTTGAAATATTGTCAATCATTTGGTGGCACGTTAGTGTTTGTTTCTACCGTCAGGACCAGGTACCTTTCTGTCTGGGCCTTTCTTTGTTTGGTGAATACGTTGTTAGGGATATGTCTGCCTAGGATAACTGTTGTCTTTTACATTATGGTAATATCATTATCACCTGTGTTTTCACTATCTTCTGGATTAGTGGTGCTGGAAGAGCACAGCAGTTCAGGCAGCATCCAAGGAGCAGCGAAATCGATGTTTCGGGCAAAAGTCCTTCATCAGGAAGTGTTTTCACTATGTCTGATGTCTAGGTCTTGTGACTTGGCAAATGTACATAACATTCCTTGCTATTAGATCAAGTTAGCAATTTGTGATTGTTTTAGCAGCCAAGATGCTGCTGCAGTATTAAAAATTGGCAAGTCATGTTGCAGATGTGTAGAATTTTAGTTTGGCCACGTTTGGAGTATTGCGTATAGTGCTGGTTACCCCACTGCCAGAGGATATGAAGTGTTTGGAGAGGGTACAGAAAAGGTTTACCAGGCTTTTGCTTAGCTATGAGGAGAGATTGGATAAACTTAATTTGTTTTCACTTGAACTTTGGAGGTTGAGGAGTGACCTCATAGAAGTTTACAAAATTTTGAATGGATAGTCAGAGATTTTTTGTTCCACGGTAGAAATGCTAATTATTAGGGAACAGAAGGTAAAAGGAAGAAAGTTTAAAGAAGATGTGAGAGGCAAATTTTTCACACAGGAGGGTGGTAAGTGCCTGGAATGTGCTGCCAGAGGAGGTCATAGAGAAAGATACAATAGTAATATTTCAGGGGCAGATATATGAATGGGTCAGGAATAGAGAGATACAGACTGTGTGGAGACAAAAGGTTTCTCGTTTAGAAAGGCATGATGTGTCAGCACAGGCTTGGTGAGCTGAAGGGCCTGTTCCTGTGCTGTACCACTGTTTGGTCTTATATGTCACTGGAAGGAGGAACATTGTCCTTGACTTGGTGTTCATTTTTTGCAGATTGCAATGATCTGTTTTTCTCCAGAATAAACTGCTTGAAGATGTGGTGAAACCATGTCCAATCGCAAATTTCAGAAGAGACTTCGACATTTAGATTAAAATGAGAAATTTGCAGGGAATCTGCAATAGAATGAGACAACCCAGATATTTAAAATGCCTTCATGAGATGGGGGCATCACTGATTGGGCCAGCGTTTATTACTCACTTTTAGTTGCCCTTGAGAAGGCGGTAGTGAGCTGGCTTCTTGAACTGCTGCAATCCATGTGCTGTAGGTTCACCCACAAAGCCATTGGTGAGGGACACCCAGGATTTGCCCCAGCGACACTGAAATGAAATATGATAGTCAGCATGGTGAGTGGCATGGAGGGTAACTTGCGGGTGCTGGTGTTTCTATGTATCTGGTGCCCTTGTCCTTCTCGATGGTGGTGGTCATGGATTTGGAAGGTGCTGTTTCTAAAGCCTTGGATAACTCAAAGAGCCAGGACAGGGATGGTGGCTGGGAATGGCTCACTTACACAATGAGAAAACACCACTTCCTCGATTTTTCTATGTATCAATGATAGTTACATGTATTTTTTCTTTGCACCCCTAATGTGCATCGTAACCTTGTGTCAGGTTCTTTAACACAGATTTAGCATTTTTACACTGGATTTGTAAACAGTGTAGGTTCAATTTATTTGAAAATTTCAAACAAGTTTACTTAGCAGATTTACTGAAAACTTGCAGTTTCAAAACAACTTGCAACAAAATCCTTCATCTAACCTACTGCTGCTGCTACTGTTGGGAGTCCTCATGGCTACTGGTCATGCGCAGTCATCCCAGTCCTGCGTTTATTCTCATATTCATTTCTTCAAACAGTGACACAACCCAATCCAGAGGATCAAATAATGCCTGGTTTTGAAGATGATCAGTTCCAGGAATGAAAATCTTGTAAAGTGAATGAACAATCAAGAAAGATAAAGAGAGCTAAGAATAGCAGAGACGAGCCTCAAAAGACAGATTTACATGTTATAATGAAAGTAAAGCAGAACAGTGAGCAATGCAGCTCAGCAGCACACAGCTTGGAAAGCATAGAACATAACCCAGTGTGAATGACTGATGCAACCTCCAGATGCAAGGTGTAGAATAGAAGTAATCGTGTGTCAGTGAATGCACAGATTGTTGCATATCCTGTACTTGACACAATGTGCATGTAAAACAGGAATAGTGATTGAATAGAAAAAGATGTAAAAACCATGCTGTGCAGTCAAAGAGCACTTCAGCAGTTATTTGATTAACAATTAAGTGACTCACAAATAATGAGTGAGTGCTTTAAAGATGTAAAATTGTTTTGTTTTGGCTTGAGTTTCAGATTTATGGATGCAGCACGTATATGTGTGTTTCTATTCCTAAAGGGGATAATCCTGTAAAAAAGGAGCATTCAATAAAATATGATACTTGTGCCAATTTGTAAACTATGAACTCACTTCTTGGAATGATATTGCACAGAAGAGGGCCATTAATACAAAACTGGCTGGAAGGTTAGAGACAGAGAGTGGTGGTGCACAGTTTCTTTTCAGAATGGAAGGCTGTGACCAGCAGTGTGCTGCAAGGATCGGTGCTGGGTCCACTGTCTTATGTCATTTATATAAATGATTTGGATGTGAATATAAGACGAATGGTTAGTAAGTTTGCAAATGACACAAAAATTGGAGATGTAATGGACAGCGAAGAAAGTTATCTCAGAATACAATAGGACCCTTGATCAGAGGGTCAATGGGCTAGGAGTGGCAGATGGATTTTAACTTAAATAACTGTGAGGTGCTGCATTTTGGAAAGAGAAATCAGGGCAGGACTCACACACTTAATGGTAAGGTCCTGGAGCATGAGGCTGAACAAAGAGATATTCAGGTGCAAGATAATAGTTCCTTGAAAATGGATTTGTAGGTAGACAAGGTAGTGAAGAAAGTGTTTGGTACACTTGTCTTTATTGGTCATTACATTGAATATAGGAGTTGGGATGCCATGTTGCAGCTTATCAGACATTGCTTAAGTCATTTTTCAAATACTGCATACAATTCTGATATCCCTGCTAAAGGAAGGATGTTGTGAAACTTGAAAAGGTTCAGAAATGGTTTACAAAGATGTTGTCAGGGGTCAGGGTGGGGGGGGGGCTGGTGTTAACTTATAGCAAGAGGCTGAATAGTCGGGGCTATTTTCACTGGAGCATCGGAAGCTGAGGGATGTGACCTTATAGAAGTTTATAAAATCATGAGGGTCATAGATAAGGTGAATAGGCAAAGTCTTTTTCCCAAGGGAGGGGAGTCCAGAACTAGAGGGCATTGATTTAAGATGTTAGAGGAAATATTTAAAAGGGACCAAGGGGAAAAGGTTTTCATGCAGACGGTGGTGCATGTATTGAATGAACTGCCAGAGGAGATGGTGGAGGCTGGTGCAATTACAACATTGAAAAGGCATCTGGATGGGCATATGAATGGGAAGTGTTTAGAGGATATGGGCTAAATGCTGACAAATGGGACGAGATTAATTTAGAATATCTTGTTGGCATGGTCGAGTTGGACTGAAGGGTCTGTTTCCGTGCTGTACAGCATTATGACTCGAAGCCCATCATGATGACTTTGGCTTACTTGACAGGACTATCCAATTAGGTTTACTCCCTGGTCCAATCCACACCAACCCCCCCCACCCCCCTCCCACCTCCATCTGGTTCCATCATGCCCTGTAAGGAGGGTAACTGTCATCCTCACCTACGTGTGGTCTACGTGTGACTCCAGAGCCACAACAATATGGTTGACTGTAAACTGCCCTCTGAGACAACTGAGCAAGCCACGCAGTTGTATCAATCACTAGAAAGTCTTGTAGAATAAATAAAACTGGACGTGTCACCCAGAATAACAGGAAGCCCAGCCCTGTTGACGCTGCAGAATCCTCTTTACAAACACCTGGGGGCGAGTGCCAAAACTGGGAGAGTTATCTCACAGACTGCTCAAGCAACAGCTTGATATAGTCATACTCACCCATGTTATACCTCATAGATCATTTCCCAAACATTTCCAAAACCATCGCTGGACGTGTCCTGTCTTACCAGCAGGACCATTTACAAGTTCGCTGATGACACCACCATAGTCTATTGAATTTCAGATGGCAACGAAACAGACTACAGACAGGAGGCGGAAGACCAGTAAAAATGGTGCACTGAAAACAACCTAGCTCTCAATTCCAGCAAAATGAAGGAAATCATTATTGACTTTGTGTGGAAGGTTACTCATGCCCCACTACACATTAACAGAACAGAGGTGGAATGAGTGGAGAGTGTCAAGCTCCTGGGGGTGGTCATCTACAACAACCTTTCTGGGGCTCTTCATGTGGATGCACTGGTTACAAAGGCCCAACAACGTCTCTTCTTCCTCGGGCAGCTGAGGAAATTTGGCATGATGGCAAATATCCTTGCCAACTTTTATAGGTGTGCCATCGAGAGCATTCATCTGGATGTATCAATACCTGGTAGGACAACTGTACCATTCAAGATCGGAGCTGGTTACAGAGAATGGTGAGCTCAGCCCGGACAATCACAGAGGCCAACCTCCATCTATGGAATCCACCTACCAGGCCCGTTGTCAGAGAAAGGCTGCCAGCATTCTCAAAGATCCATCCCACCCTTGCAATGTTTTTCTATAACCTCTACCATCGGGGAGAAGGTACAGAAGCCTGAACACATGCACCAGCCGGTTTCAAAACAGTTTCTACCCAACTGTTGTTAGAATACAGAATGGACTCACAAACTCTTAACATTCGCCTGTGCCTGTGTTTTTGGTTTTGCTACTGTTTACCTATTATTTACAAATCTATGCTACTTACCTATGTGATCTGCCTGTATTGCTCGCAAGACAACGCTTCTCACTGTGCCTCGGTACATGTGACAATAAATTTAATTCAATTCGATTCAACCGAGCAGAAAAGGTGGCACAGTGATGTACAGTTGAGAGGGAGTTGCCTTATGTGTCCTCAAAATTGAGTCCAAATCCTACGGTTGCTTCGCATCAGGCTAAAACCCCTCACCAACAGCAGCCCCCCCACCCCATGCACAGGATGAGGGCATCACTGCCTAGGCCAGCATTTACTGCCCATCCCTAATAGCCCAGAGGATCATTAAGAGTCAACATAATGTTATTGTTCTGGAATCACATGTTGGCCAGATTGTAAGGACAGCAGTTTCCTTCCCTAAGCAAACCAGACGGATTTTTCCCACCCAAATCCTAACAGTTGGGATGGATTCATGGTAATCAATAGACACTCAATTCCAGATTTTGTTTTAAAATTGAATTCAAATCCAACATCTGCCATATTAGGATTTGTAGCAGGGTCCCAAGAACATTCTCTGAATTAACGTGATAATGCCACTAGGCCAACACCACTCCTACATACAAGAATGAAGAAGAGTTTTGTCATGATAAAGAATTGAAATCTCTTCACAGTTTTAGAGAAGGGTTAGGTTGGGTTACCAAGACACGGACAGGGAGGTCTATTTGAAGGATTTTTCTGAAACTGGCTGAAGAGCGCAAGGCAGGGGTGTTTAAGGCTGTGTGCATGGATCCATGGAAGCTGATTATTCTGTAATCAAAGGAAGTGTAGGTAGGGAAGGCAACGTAGTGAGAGACAGCACAGAGGGGTGGGGGTGGGGTGCAGGGAAGAACCAAAGAAAATTAAGATTTTCTCTTTTGTTTGGCCATGAGATGTACCATGTCAGTGACAATGGTGGCACAGTGGTTAGCACTGCTGCCTCACAGCACCACAGACCCAGGTTCAATTCCCGCCTCAGGTGACTCTCTGTGTGAAGTTTGCACATTCTCCCTGTGTCTGCATGGGTTTCCTCCCGCAATGTGCAGGTTAGGTGAATTAGATTAGATTAGATTACTTACAGTGTGGAAACAGGCCCTTCGGCCCAACAAACCCACACCGACCCTCCGAAGAGCAACCCACCCAGAACCATTCCCCTACATTTATTCCTTCACCTAACACTACGGGCAATTTAGCACGGCCAATTCATCTGACCTGCACATTTTTGGTCTGTGGGAGGAAACCGGAGCACTCGGAGGAAACCCACGCAGACACGGGGAGAACATGCAAACTCCACACAGTCAGTCGCCTGAGGCGGGAATTGAACCCAGGTCTCTGGTGCTGTGAGGCAGCAGTGCTAACCACTGTGCCACTGTGCCACCCTCAATTGGCCATGCTAAATTGCCCGTAGTGTTAGGTAAAGGGGTAAATGTAGGGGAATGGGTCGGTGTGGACTTGTTGGGCCAAAGGGTCTGTTTCCACGCTGTAAGTAATCTAATCTAATTTATTGTCCATCTGCTGGTGTCCATGAGAAGGTGATGGTGTTTTTTTTAACCACTGCAGTCTGTGTGAACTGTAACAGGATCAAAACAGCATTGCACATATGTTTTCCAGCAGATTTGAGAAATGTACAGATCCAGGCAGGGGGAAACAGCATGGAGCTGGCAATGAAACCTACAATTTTGAATTTGATGCTTTAAATAATAGGGTAGCAAAGGAGGCGAGCGAGGACAAATGCAATAAGTGAATCGGATTTCATGTTGGACAGAAAGTAGTAGATGTGTGGCTGTTGACATAGACTGGACCTGAGAAGACTAGTGAGGAGACATTCAGCCTTAAGGTGACAAAGTCAATTGATTTTGTAGTTCATTCATGTGATATGAGCATTGCCAGTAATGCCAGTTTCTATTATTCATCCCAAATTGATAAGTTAAGAGTTTCACCACCTCACTGGTAGGCAGCATGGTGGATCTGTGGTCAGCACTGTTGCTTCACAGCACCAGGGACTCAGGTTCGATTCCAAGTGACTGTCTGTGTGGCTTTCCTCTGGGTGCTCTAGTTCCCTCCGACAACCAAAGATGTGCCGACTTGGTGAATTGGCCATGCTAAATTGCCCATAGTGTTCAGGGATGTGTAGACTTGGTGAACTGGCCATGCTAAATTGCCCATAGTGTTCAGGGATGTGCAGACTTGGTGAATTGGCCATGCTAAATTGCCCATAGTGTTCAGGGATGTGCAGACTTGGCGAATTAGCCATGCTAAATTGCCCATAGTGTTCAGGGATGTGCAGACTTGGTGAATTGGCCATGCTAAATTGCCCATAGTGTTCAGGGATGTGTTGGTTAGGTGTATTAGTCAGGGGTAAATACAAGGTAGGCGAATGGATCTGGGTGGGATACCCTTTGGATGGTTGGTGTGGGCTGGTTGGGCATTACAGCCTGTTTCCACACAGTAGGGATTTTATGATTCACTGGATCTGGAATCGCATGTTGGCCAAGGACTCCTGGTTATCAACGAGGTGGCAGAGTTGGGACTCCTATTTTAAAGACTGAGACATATAAATGCTGAATAAATACTGCATAAATATTTAAATACTGAAACATGTTGCTGTAAAATGGGATTAGAATAGATTTGGTGGTTGTTTTTGACTGGCACAGACTCAGTGGGCTGAATGGCCTTTCTCGATGCTGTAGATCTCTAAATGTAGTCACTCTTACTTTGGAAGACGGAGCTGCCAATTTGCGTACAAGATCCCGCAATCATCAAAGAGGTGAATGACCATTTTTCTGCTGTATCAATTAAGAGATAAATATTGGTTAGGGCTTAAGGAAATCCTTTGCTCTTCCAGTGGAGGCATGGAATCACTCATATCCACCTGACAGATAGATGGGACTACAGTGCTCTGAATAGTCAGCTGCTCTGAAATTACAGCATTCAGTTAGTACTGTACTAAAAGTTTTCCTCAGTCATAGCCTTATTAAAGGCATTTGTGCTTTTTTTTAACTTTACCTTGAGCTTAAATAGTTTGCATCAGTTCAACTTCATCTAAGTTTTTCATTATCTTCGTGAGTACAAGCCTGTCTCCCTGAGCCGAATCCCTCAAATGAAAAGGTTGAAGTTTCAGATTCTTTTTCTCTCTAATTTTAATCTTCCAACCTTGATTTTAAAGCCTCTTCCTCTCCCCTAATCTATCACTTCAAGCTGTTCTGACTTTAGAGAATTACTTTCCTGGCAACAGATGCAGGTAACTTCACACCAGACCAGGAGCTATAAATCCTCTGTGACTCAAGGATTGGTGTGTTCTGACTGAGGGAAATTTGCATTTTTGTTCATATCGTGAAGGAGTTCAATATCTCTCCCTGCAAAGGTCCCATTTGCAAACCTTCTCTTCAGCCTCCCCAAAACCTTCACATTCAACTTAAGTTGTGGGATCAAGAATTTTCCAGCAGAGTCTGAATTCATGTTTTAAACATGATTAGTTTTACTTCTTTGTTTTTATTTTCTTCACTGTATCATGTCGAAACTGGAAAGCCCTTCAAACACATGAGGACGATGATGCATGATTCGACATGGTGAAGGCATCAAGTTATCTTCATCGTGCCTGTTCATTATTGTGACTACACTGCAAATATCCAGCACTCACTGTGCAGTTGATTTGTTGTATACATCAGCAGGGGGCCCAATGTCAGCACTTTCTGACACCAGTTCAAGCTAGTCTGCATTCCCGAAGATAGCCTGTACTATTTAAAGCTAATCTGCACTGCTGAATTTAGCCTGCACTGCTTAAAGCCAGCCCTCACTACTTAAAACAAGACTGCACCATTTAAAACTGGACAATCCTACTTAAAGGCAGACAGCACCATATCAGGCTTTCTTGTTAAGACTTTAATGAACTGTTATATTGTACTCAAAACATTAACTGTTTCTCTCCCCAAAAGTCAAATTGTGCTTAACAACCATTCCTGTGAAGCCCCTTAGGATGTTGTACAATGTTAAGGTCGTCATATAAATGTAGGGTGTTCCAATTTGTTGAATAGGGCTTCGAGGATGTGATGAGCTGAGTTGAGAAGAGGGTGTTATCAGCTGCTGTTGGGGAACATGGAGACAGGATGAGTAGTTAATTGGACAGTGTGTTATCATGGCTAAGCTTCACCAACATTCTACTCCACCTGATAAAACTCTGAGCAGGACAGTCCATGGTCACATTTCATGTTCCATCACCACCTCAGCCTCGGAAGTGGCCAGTTACTGATCACTGACTGGCCTCAGGCTGCCTCTGATGGGTTTGATCCAGTTATAAGTGGCCTACTGCTCTACAGTGCTCCAGGTAGCTGTTACTCCATCAATAGTTGTCCCCTAGATTGGGGGGGCAAGTGGGGGATATGCAGAGTAAGTTCCCTCAATCACAGATTCTCATCAAGGGACTGGGCCAGGGACATACCTGCTGAGGATCTCCAGCAATTCCTGGTCTAGGTTTGGATTTCCAGCACTTACAATTCTTTTTTGTTTAACCCAAAAATCCCTTCCTCCTTACATCATTTAACTTTTGCCATTGGCCTTCTATGATTCTGGACTCTAGGGAGAGATCTTCTGCCAGCAGCCAACAGTTGCCTCTGATTGATTTGTACTCACTGGACTGGACCATAGTCATCAGGTTTGATTTGGAGAGGCTTGGAATCCAGAGGTCATCTTGCAAGCGGCACTGAAGTTTAAGACTGTAAGAATATAAGATATAACAACAATATTAGGCCATTTGTCCCACTAAATCTCCTCCACCATTCAATCATGGCTGATATGTTTCCCAACCCAATTCTCCTGACTTCTCCCATAACTTTTGTTCCTCTTATGAATCGTGAACCTATCTATCTCTATCAAACGCACTCAATGGCTTAGCGACCACAGCTCTCTGTGGCAATGAGCTCCACAGATTAACTATCCCCTGACTGAAGAAATTCTTCCTTATCTCAGTTCTAAAGGGTCGTCCCTTCATTTTGAAGTGTTCAGAAGAGATTTAAAAGCGAATCATGAATCCAAACAGGAGAAGTTATTTCCAGCGGCAGGAAGACTCAGAATCAGTGGGCACACATTTTAAGATAATTAACAAGTGAACTAAAGGTGTGGAGAAATGTTTTTACACAGTGAGTGGTGTGATTGAAAATGGACTGACTTAAGCTGCAGGGAAATGAAACTAAATAGTAACCTTAAAAAGGTAATTGGATCATTATTTGAGGAGAATAATTAACAGGGCTCTGGGGAAAGAGCAGTGTGACTTATTCCAAAGCTCCTTTGCAGAAATGACACAGGCATAATGGACTGAATAGCCTCAGACCTTTGCTGCGTCATTTTAAGATGGATGGAATTGTAGACTGGAGAATAACATTGCACTGAGCAATTAAATGAGTGGAGAAACCAAAGACAAATATCTTCTTTTAAACGGTGGGAAGTTAGGAACAGTGGAGAATCGAAGGGATGCAGAGCTCCCTGCACACAATAAGCTTAATCTTACATGTTATTTGACTAAGTGTCAGTTTTCTTAACTCTCATAGAGGGTTTCACATCTCAAGCCGAGGGAAACTTCTTGCCAGACCTGAGCAGACTTCCCTCAATAACTAACAACACCTTCCTAGGAGTCCCTTCTTGCCCAAATCCAGCCCCATCCTCACATTTGTGTTTCTTGAATCAACTTGCCACTCACTGGATATCTGCTCAATACCCAACATTCCTGGCATGCATGCCATCTTTGGAAGGCCATCGTACAGTAGGGTAAGCACTGACATTCCAAAGCTGTCCTGCGCAGTGACGGATAGTTATTGCAAAGATATTGGACAATGAGAAAAATGGTGTGATGATCCTTACACCTAACAGTTTCTACCCACAACTGCCTGATTTGTACTTTTGGCTATTGTGGATCCAAACTCACACTTTAGCGGAGCCTATATGATCCACATCATTGAACCTGCTGTGGACTTAAAATATTTTCACAGATATAATTCAAACTGTAGAAGTGAACTTTCAGAAGGTACCCAAGCACATGTGACAATAAAAAGCCAGTTTTTTGCCTGTGTCTCAAACTTCTACAATATTGAAATCCAAAGATTCATTTGTTGTAGGTGTTAACAGATATGTCCTTCAGAAGAACCTTTCCCTTCAATATCAAAGAGATATGAGAAAATTCTCATAATATTCTGTGATCCTTGAGAATGAACATTTTCCTAGCACTGTGAACCACAGCAACGAGAAACTGAAGAGCTTTCTGATTTTCCTGAACACACTCCCACTGTAACTCAGTTGGCCCTGTGCTAAGCTTCTAGTTTTTCATCCCACTCCAATGTTTGGGAATGAAAATAAAGGCTGACACGCCAATGGAGTGCTTAACTGTCGGAGGCGCTGGTTTTCACTTAGTTGTGAAAGTGAGTGCATTAGAATGCTGTAAAAGAAAAACAGTGGGGGATTTATATTGGATGTCCTAGTCAATCTATGTCCCTCAATCACAGCAACAACAAATTCGCTTGCCATTGTCGATTTGCTGTTTATACGGGTTTGCTGTGCACAAATTGGTTGCCACATTTTCTATATAACAACAGTAGCTGCACTTGTTTGATTGCAGCTTATGATACTATTGAACAATTCAGCTCCCAGAATGAAACCTGACATGCTGGACCACAAGTTTCCTTTCTTTAATGGAGTTGACATGGTGGTTAATCACTGAAATGTATTCACACAAGGCTGCCGATTTTCTTTAGCAGCAGAAAAGAAGCTAATTACATGACAGAAAACATTTTTAAAAACCCACCCTATTTAAATATAGTGTACGGTAATAGTGATCTTAAAGTGGACAGCAAAACAAAGTTTCAACCTGATCCCTGATACTGTTCATTGCAGAGATTCAAGTTCTGAGAAGTTACATCAAGAAATGACAAATCCTGGATTTAATCATTGTTTCAAAGCAGCTAACTGTACTCAAATTCCAAAATTGATGTTAATTGTAGAAGCACTGGAAAAACACAGCAGGTCAGGCAGCATCTAAGGAGGTGGACAATCAACAGTTCGGGCATAAACCCTTACTCAGGGCCATCACAGTTTGGATCTGAACATCACAACCAGTACCTGGGCGGCACGGTGGCACAGTGGTTAGCACTGCTGCCTCACAGCGCCAGAGACCCGGGTTCAATACCCGCCTCAGGCGACTGACTGTGTGGAGTTTGCACGTTCTCCCCGTGTCTGCGTAGGTTTCCTCCGGGTGCTCTGGTTTCCTCCTACAGTCCAAAGATGTGCAGGTCAGGTGAATTGGCCATGCTAAACTGCCTGTAGTGTTAGGTAAGGGGTAAATGTAGGGGTATGGGTGGGTTGCGCTTCGGCGGGGCGGTGTGGACTTGTTGGGCTGAAGGGCCTGTTTCCACACTGTAAGTAATCTAATCTAATCTAATCTTACCTACTACAAATCCAAAACCTCCAGGAACAGTTCTCCTTCAGTCCACACTCACAGCCATGCACCACCACCTAATCTTCCTGCAGTTAGCCCTGCCATAGCTCAGGCCACATTATCCCAGACCTGCATAGGACCTCTGCTGTTTTACACCCTCAGAAGAATTCACACACTCAACAAACATTTTTTTTTCCACCACATCGGACATAAAAGAACGTAAGATAAACACACTTCCACGTACTTACCTCAATACTCTGGATTCCTCGACCATTCCAGAAGATTCTCCTGGCCTCTGGAACTGCTCAGATGCCATTAGCCATCCGGCCGCTCCAGCCACCACCGGCGCGGTGAATGATGACATCACTTCCGCTCCTGCCACCCCACAGACCCCAGCCACTTCCGAAGTACTTATACCTGAAACATCGATCCTCCTGATCCTCGGATGTTGTCTGACCTGCTGTGTTTTTCCAGTGCCCCACTCTCAACTCTGATCTCCAGCATCTGCAGTGCTCACTTTCTCTTAATTGTGGAAGCCCCCTGTGCTGATCTACTGACAGACAGACATGCTGAAATGCTTTTTAATGTAATGTAATGTTTTTTAGCTTTACTCTCATTTTTCCAACTTATATTGTGAACAAATGTAAACAGTGTAACTCTTTTCCGTTATTGTTCCCTTTATTTCTGTATCTTGTAGATAAGATCTGTACCTAGGTACTTTGTGTCTAAGATGGTGCCACGTGGGGCAGCATTGTACACTTTTCACTGTATTTCCATTCTTGAGTACACATCACAATAAAGGATATTCTAATTCTAATTCAAAATTGATCACAACTTTAAAAGTAATTCATTGGCTGGAAATAATTGAGTGATTAGGGAAGATTGTATAAGCTAGGTACCCTTTGCACTTGGAAAGAAATGGTTGAGGAGTGTCTGAATAGAGACATTTGCAATGCTGAATAAGTTTGATACCAGAAGAGTAGAGAATATATTTCTATGTGTAAGGATCCCAGAAGAGAGGTGATAAACGTAGGATAGTCAGTACTAAATCCAGTAAAGAATTTAGAAAAGAACTTATTTATTCTGTGTAATGTAGCCTATAAAATCTATTTTTTTTTTATTATAAGTTTGTGTTTTTGTATTTTAGATTAGGAACATGTGCGTTTTCTGCATGCATGAAGTTAATAATTGAATTTTCAATATTTCTATAGCCATGATTTATTTAAAAATACTTTTTGAGGCTTAGTGTTACAACTAATGGTTTTGTATACTCCACTAATGTTTATCTTAGATTGTTTTATTAACCAGCCAGAAAAATAATCGAGTCAGTAAAGATTTCTTGTGGAGACTACTGGGACATTTTCTTTTAAATCAACGTTAGTACCCATAGTTTAAAGAGTTACTTTTAGTCTTACGTTGAGTTTTGATCAGTTCTGTGAAGTCCCTCGATGAAGACCAGTATTCTTAAAACAGGAGAAGAAAGTGAAGACTGCAGATGCTGGAGATCAGAATCGAAAGTGTGATACTGGAAAAACACAGCAGGTCAGGCAGCATCTGAGAAGCAGGAGAATCGATGAAGGGCTTATGCCCGCAATGTTGATTCTCCTGCTCCTCGGATGTTGCATGACCTGCTGTGCTTTTCCAGCACCACACTCTCAACTCAGTACTCTTAAAAAAGTATATCATGCAATTAAATTACCTTAGAGTAAAGAAGTAGTGATAACTTCAGACCCTAAGTTTGGGGATAAAACTCTCAAATTGTTACTTAAAGCTGAATACATTGAAGCTCAGACATATAAGAATTCTAAAAAGATGCTGTCTACAGCCCCAGTCTATAAGTTAAAGTTATTAGTGTCTTAAACCCTATTGAGAAGTTAGACTCAGGGATTCTGGTGTGAACACTGCACAAGTGGTGTTTTGGGTACAGTACAAAAACATGCACTTCTTTCAATTTACAAAGGAGTGTTTCAGGATTAAATTTGACTGCATTTAAGAATCACTGAATTTATGTCACAAGCAGATAATGTGGTTTGCTCTATTTTATCTTAATTTCCTTTTGTTAGTACATGACTACTTTATTGTTAAAGCAAAATCTGCAGCATTGTGCACTTACGTTTTATCAACAGACTGTTTATTAAAAACAAAGTAAGTCAAAATAAGATCAATCAAGCTAGGTTTCAGTCTGGAATTTGATTGTCTGTAATAACACCAGGCAGGGTCATAACACCAGTGAGTCGTGAGAATGTAGAATCTGTTATCAGAGACACTGGTAATTATGGAAAGAGGAGAAATACATTTAAGGGAAAACTAGATAAGCATATTCAGGACAAAGAAAAAGAAGGATATGCCATCAATATGAGCTAAAGTAAAGTTAATGGGGATTAGTGTGGAGGGTCAATCCTACTACACACTAGTTGGATGGTAATACTTCATGTGCAAGCTATGTGTTCCCTACAGACAATTTGTTTTGGCCTGTATAAATACTGCAAAAGTGCAGTTAAAATTTTGAGGTTAGTCTGCAGAAATAACTTTTGCTTTGATAATAGAAAACAGAAGGTAATACAACAATCATATCTTTGTTCATTCGCTTTTCATGTGAAGAGTCCCAGGTGCTCCCAGATTTAATGTTAAATAACTTCAAAGGAGCCATTCTAGGGTCAACCTGGATTCCCCTGACCCTTTTATTTTCCACACCTTGATGTTTCGGCTTCATATTCTGTGTGCCATTTATAATTCATCAAGTTAGCCTCAAATAGTGAAAGGATCTGGCTGTATCCTATACTTCAGTCCCAATGTTATATGCCTGAAGTGAAGTAAGGTGGACTGAGATTCCTTTATCTCTGCAATGATCAGAGACTCTCCTCATGGATCAATGCAAGAAATTTCATCAGGTGTCTGCAGACTGGTTAGCTGAAAGGCTCATAGTCTGGAATAGCATATCACTCACAACTTGGTGTATAGCTATGAGAAAGTTAGGTTTAGTCAGATATAGTGATGCATTAAAGTTCACACAATAATCCAAGGAGATGGAGCTGTTTGTGATATCAGTAAGCATGGGCATCAAGGAGGGAATCAGTTTTGTGTCTCCAAGAAACCACTAGGTTGAACTTATCCCTGCTCCCTCAGCCTGGGTCACTCCCCCACATCTGTGCCCCTGGGTAGTCCAACCCAGATGCAAACCATTGTCATGAATTTTTAGACTGGACAAAAAAACCCCAGTACGGCTGGTGAGTGGCACACACTGTTCCACTCGTCTTACATACTACACAATGGAATTCCACTATGTTCATCTCCACATTACTGTTTTCGTTTTTGTCTTTTATTCCCTCTGGGATGCTCCACGTCTGAGCTACCACAGCCCCTTGGTGTAAAACAAATTCAAAGGTTGACTATCTTCTGGATGAAGAAATTTCTCCTCGTCCTGGTCTTAGATGGTCTACCCCTTATCTTGAGATTATGTCCTCTGGTATTGGATCTGACTAATGTAGATTAGATTACTTACAGTGTGGAAACAGGCCCTTTGGCCCAACAAGTCCACACCGACCCTCCGAAGTGCAACCCACCCATACCCCTACATTTACCCCTTCACCTAACACTACGGGCAATTTAGCATGGCCAATTCACCTGACCTGCACATCTTTGGACTGTGGGAGGAAACCGGAGCACCCGGAGGAAACGCACGCAGACACGGGGAGAATGTGCAAACTCCACAGAGTCAGTCGCCCGAGGCGGGAATGTAGTAGAAGGAATTTGTAGGGGCCATTAACATGGTAGAGAGGGACTGTTTGTAAATGTCCTCCATTAGGACATCCAGATGCTCCACAGTTGAGGTAACATTGTGAGCTAGGGATATAGAGATTTTTACTCAAATTGCCCAAATGTGACGAGTAGTGTTCTCAAGAACCTGTCTTGGATACTCAGGCTCCCCATTGTCAGTCAGACAGGTAGCAGAGTAAGAAAACCATGTGGGAGAAGAAAGTTGCAAGGGAACATGGATACATGTAAGTGGGCCAAGCTAAAACAGATGGAGTTCAGCATGGAAAAGACAAAGTTTTATGTCTTAAGATTACCTTAAGTTAGAAATAATTAGACTTTAGATACAAAATGCTGCAGCTATATTGAGGGTATTTCTTTAAGCTTTCCATAACGCTGGTAAACTGCATTGTTACTCAGATTGTGACCACCATACAGCAGCAAAATGGCCACTCCAGAACACATATTCACACAATTAGTTCCTAGACTTTTACAAATACAGAACAATATAAAACTCACTCTGAACCAAAGGGAGACTGGTCAGAATGTTTTCAAAGTGTTGAGAAAGTAATAAATTAATAGTAATGATATCAAAGCTAAATAAATGTTCTCAAAGAGACTGGAACATCAATGGTTGGTAGTTAGGCTGCGGTTTGGACAAATTAAGACCATTGCATTCAGTTCAGGAAACTACATGTTTGGAAAGAACACATTGGTCCTGGTTGGAGTATAATAAAAGGTTCATAAAAATGATTTTGAAGATTAAGGGGTTAAATAATGTGGGCTTGTTGTCCAGTCTGAGTTTATTTTCCCTCTTGTATTGAAGCCTGAGGGTCGATCTGGCTGAAGTGTTTAAAGTTTAATCATGTTGTGACAGTATGGTAAATTAGAAAGGGAGGAATTATGTGCTCAGTTGTGGGAATCCAGAATAATTGGCATGTTCTTCGAATCAGAGTTAGACTGTCTGGGGTGCTGACACTAAGCATTTCGTCACACAAAGCACTAGGAAAGTCAAAAGCTTTTTCTGGCTCGTATAATTGAAAATATGGAAGAGCAGTGTGATAGAGCTAAGTTACTTACATTCTTTGCATTAAATTAAGGTAGTTAGATTGAGTTAAGAGCCAATTTAGCAATGATCTAATTTTACATCAGAACACACTCCAGGAGCTGAATGGACTACTGCTGTTCCTCTGTTCATAGTTTATCAATTAATGTGGATCAAAGACAGAGTAATGTACATGAGGCATTGATCGGTCTTGACTTAAATGAGGTTAGAATATGCCTGGGGAGTTGATTGGTCAACACCTGTTGCGTGAGTATGAAAGGAGAAAATCACTCTGATCATAAGAGAGAGAAAATTGAAATGCCACCATCCGCCATGGCAGGGTTTGAACCTAGATTCCCAGAACATTATATGCATTAACACTCCAACAATAATGCCACTATCCTGTTGCCTTCTCTTAATCAGCTAGTTACGTGATGGACAAGAGTTTACCAAACACAGTTTCATTGAAGTGTGGCCCTTGTACTTGAGAGGTCCCATGGAGGCATCATAATGTGAGTATGTGTCTAACAGTGTGATCGGACAGTACCACACATTTGCAAACTGTGTGTACTTGAGGCAGAAGGTAGCCCAAACAAGTTTAAATGAAGGCAATATGCCTGCACTGTCCATTTTACTGGCTGATCTAATATCTAGAAAAGTAAATATAATCAGCTTGGAGAACCAAATAAGTTTACTTTGTGAATAAGTCATGAATATTGCAGGTGTCATTGCCATAAAGACGGTGGCCTAGTGGTATTATCGCTGGGCTATTAATCCAGGGATCCATGTAATGCTCTGGGCACCCAAATTTGAATCTCACCATGGCGAATGGTGGAACTTGAATGTAATAAAAATCTGGAATTCATAATTTGATGATGACATTGAATCCATTGCTGATTGTCGGGGAAACACCCATCTGGTTCACTAATGTCCTTTTGGGAAGGAAATCTGTTATCCTTACCTGCTGTAGCCAACGTGTACTTCAGACCTACAGCAATGTGGTAAACTGCCCTCAGGACAATAAATGCTGGCCTAGCCAGTGACACCCATATCTGATGGATGAAGAATAATGGATTCAATACTGTGTTTTAGATATTGAAAAAAATAGGAAGGTGCTATAAGGAAGTGAAAAAGTATTAGAAGGTTAAGGGGTGATCTGATTGAAGTCTAAGATGTTAACCAGAAAAGACGGGAGTTTAAAGATAAACTATTTCCATTAATGAGGGTTCTAGAACTGGGGAGTTTAGACTGAGAATTCAGGCCAGGCCATTTAGGAGAGGTATTAGGAAGCAATTCTACACTCAAATGACACAAATAGCAGTGATTGATGGATAAGCTGAAACCTTTAAATTCAAGGTAGATAATTATTTTGTTAAATAAATGTATTATGAGGTATAGACCAAAGGAAGGTATATGGAGTTACACCATAGATCAGCCATGATCTCATTGAATGGCGGAACAGGCTCAAAGGGCTGATTGACCTATTCATTTGTTCCTTTGGACCAGGCTGTTATGTAGAGAATGGTTCCTGTAGAATACTAGCAGTGGAGGAGAGAGGGGTGGAAGATGTGTTTGGTGGTAGTATCCTGATGGAAGTGGTGGAAATGGTGGAAGATGATTTGCCTTTGAATGTGGAGACTGATGGAGCGGAATGTCAGATCATTATTGTTCTGCAATCATGAAAGGACAATCACCTGACCAGTCACCTCTTCCCATTTCTCCCACAAAGGCCCTAACCTTACAGGTGAAGCAATATTTTACTGATACTCATTTCAATCTGTGGCAGGATGATGCACGCAAGCTTTAAGTAAAGGAGATGGGAGCTGCACTGACCATTTTACTGGCTGATCTGTTCAGAAAAGAATGTAAACAGCTAGAACAACTGATCAAGTTTAGTTTGTGAACCATTTATGAGCAATAGAGATGACATCAACCAGTAGATTCAATAGAAGACTGCAGCTATTGAGGATTTTGTCTCAACTTGTATTGGAATTTGGAAGGACAAACCTAACTAAATCTCACTGCTGTGCCATGGGTAGAAAAATTGTATATTTTGTAAATCATCCACCTCTTTGCTCAAAGGAAGATGTGTGTATCTAATACATAACAGGTCCATTCAAAAACAACAAGGAAGAAGCTATTCTTGAATCTGTTGGCATGCGTATTCTATCTTATGCCCAATGGAAGAAGGTGGAAGAGACAATAACCAGGATGGGAGGGCCTTTGATTATATTACCCCAAAGCAGCAGGGAGTATAGACAGAATCAATGGAAGGAAGGCTGGTTTGTGCAATGGGCAGAGCAGTTGCCATACCAAGCTGCGATACATCAGGATAGGATGCTTTCTATGATGCATCTATAAAAAATGGTAAAAGTCATTGTGGACAAGCCAAATTTCCTTAGCCTTCTGAGGAAATAGAGGCATTGGTGTGCTTTCTTGAGCATAGCATCGCCATGGATGAACCAGAGCAGATTGCAGGTGATATTTATACCTAAGAACTTGAAGCTTTCAACCATCTACACCTTAGCACCGTTGATACAGACAGAGGCATGTTCTCCACTCTGCTTCTTGAAGTCGATGACCAGTTCTTTCATTTTGTTGACATTGAGGGATAAATTGTTGCCTTTACACCATGCTACCAAGCTCTCTATCTTTCTCCTGTATTCTGACTCATCATTGTTTGTGATCTGACCCACTATAGTGGTAGCATCAACAAATTTGTAAATGGAGTTGGAGCTGAATTTGGTCGTACAGTTGTGAGTGTTTAAGGAGTATAATAAGGGGTTGAGTACACAGCCTTGCAGGGCAATGGTTTTGAAGATTATTGTGGAGGAGGTATTGATGCCTATCTTTACTGAAAAGCAGTCTGTGGGTCAGGAAGTCAAGAATCCTGTTGCAGAGTGGGGACCAAAGTCATAGGTCTCGGAATTTGGAGATGAGTTTTGTTGGAATTGTGGTGATGAAGGCAGAACTAAAGTCAAAAACTGGAATCTGATGTAGATGTCTTTGTAATCCAAATGTTCTAGGGATAGGCATAGGGATAGGAAAATGGCACCTGATGTGGTTCATTATATTTAAATACTAACTTTGTTGGTAAATCTTCTGTTTTGTTTCTCATATATAAGTGAATTAAGTCTGCTGGGTTTGTGAAAAATGGACCACACCTGCATATTCCAGCAAATAGAATTTGAGGAGTTTTAAAACATGGTGGAAAAAGACGGTCAAATGAATATTGTCTCTTTGGATATCCAGAGGCAATTTGTTAGGGCCCCACAAGTGAATATAGTCAAAGTAACTAGTGTTGTCTCGAGCAATGGTTATGCCTGGGTGAACATTGAAGCTGCATTAGTTCTACCCAACCTGATGATGTCTCAGTCCCTGGGGGGAGAAACCATTCTGCGTGACATTACAATAGGATAGATCATGAAAAGACCACTAGATTTAGGAACAGGAATGGGTCATTCTGTTCAATGAGTCTGTTCAGCTGTCAGTGGGATCATGGCTGATCTGATAATCCTCAATTCTACTTTCCTGCCTCTTCCCTCAATTTCATAAATTATTAGAAGTCCATCCACCTCCACTTTGAACGTTTTTAATCAATCAGCCCTCTGTGGTAAAGAATTCCATAAATTTACAACATCCTGAGAGAAAAAGGGGTGGCACAGTGTCTCAGTGGTTAGCACTGCTACCTCACAGCACCATGGACTCGGGTTCAATCCTACTCTCAGACGACTAACTGTGTGGAGTTTGCACATTCTTTCCATGTCTGCAGAAGTTTCCTGTGGGTGCTCCAGTTTCCTCCAAAGATGCGCAGGTTAGGTGAATTGGCCATGCTAAATTGCCCATAGAGTCCGGGGATGTGTAGGCTAGGTGGATTAGCCATGGGGAATGCAGGGTTACAGTGATAGAGGTACGGAGAGAGGGTCTGGGTTGGATGCTGTTAGGAGGGTTGATGTGGCCCCAATGGGCCAAATAGCCTGTTTCCACATTGTAGGATTTCTGTGAAAATAATTCTCCTCATCTCAATCTTTAATGGCAACACCTTAATTCTGAGATTCTGCCCTCTGGTCCATTCCAGATGGAATTTGGAGTTAACTCTATGACAGTGGTGCATCAATAGTTTTGGAGATCACGGACAGGATGTTGGGATAAAGACATATTTCCTGAATTGACCAAAAGTGACACACTGTGGCTTCAAGAATCTGCCCTTCATCCTCAGCTTTCATGATATTTTTCGACAACTTCATTGAAGGAATAGAAAACTATACATGTTTTCTGATGACACTGAGACAGGTGGTGAAGTGAAATGTGTAGGTGGGAGCAGAAAGTTGTGTGGGTACATTGATAGACCAAGTGGGCAAAACTATGACAGATGGAGTTCAATGTGGAGAGGTGGGAAGTCACCTGGAATGATTTAAAAAAATAAAGATAGGAATATTTTCTAAATGGTATATACAGCAAAATTACCCTTTAAATTTTAATGAATTGTAGTTTTTCATCTTAAAAGCATTGGAATACAAATCATTGGAAGCTATGCTATAGTTGGATAATAGTCCACTTCTGGAGAATTGAGTTCAGTTCTGGGCACCGGACACTCAGAATAGATAGAAATTGACCCTGCAGGGACATGTAGCAAATGTTTACAAGAACAATAGTCAGGATTAAATAGTTAGAAGACATATTGGAAACTAAGCTTTTGTTTCATTGAACACAGATGCTTAAGAATTGATGTGTTTCAAGTGTTACAGATTTGGTTATGACATGAAAATACGGTGTCTTAAAAAGGGGAGCATGATTTCTTCTGTTGAGGGAATCCTGAACAATGGGGTGTCTCATAATTAGAGTTAGATAGTTCAGAGGATATTTCTTTTCTGTCAAGTATACGAGGCAAGATTAGTAAGTTTGAGGATGATACCAAAATTGGTGGTATGGTGGACAGTGAAGAAGGTTATCTAAGAGTACAATGGGATCTCGATCAACTGAGCTAGAGGGCTGAGGAATGGCAGATGGAATTTAATTCAGAAAGGTGCAAAGTGTTGCATTTTGGTAAGACAAACCAGGCGGGACTTATAGTTAATGGTAGGACTCTACAGAGCATTGTCAAACAGTGACCTAGGGGCAGGTACATAGTCCCTTGAAAGTGGCATCGCAGGTAGACAGGGTAGTGAAGGAGGTATTTGTCACACTTGCCTTCATTGGTCAGAGTGTTGAATATAGGTTTTTGGGCCATCAGGTTACAGCTGTACAAGACACTGGAAAGGCCACATTTGATTATTGCATATAATTCTGGTCGCTCTGCTACAGGCAGAATTTTATTAAACAGAAAATGGTACAGAAAAGATTTACAAAGAGACTACCAAGACTGGAAGGTTTGAGTTATGTAACGATACTATGTGTATTTTGTCCTGGTCTTCTGAGGTCTTTTAAATTAAAAGTTGGAACAACAGAAGCAGCCTGAATGAGTGTGGTCAAGCTCCCACAGAACCAGGATTTTTAGTTTTAGATTTCACAAGTTACTGTTGGAGTCTTGAAGAAGTGGAAGGTTTTTTTTTTTCCCTCTCTTAGTTGCAGCCAAAAACTGGGAGTTTTTAGATTTTAGATTTTTTAGATTAGATTACAGTGTGGAAACAGGCCCTTCGGCCCAACAAGTCCACACCGACCCGCCGAAGCGAAACCCACCCATACCCTTACATTTACCCCTTACCTAACACTACGGGCAATTTAGTCTGGCCAATTCACCTGACCCTGCACATCTTTGGACTGTGGGAGGAAACCGGAGCACCCGGAGGAAACCCACGCAGACACGGGGAGAACGTGCAAACTCCACACAGTCAGTCGCCTGAGGCGGGAATTGAACCCGGGTCTCTGGCGCTGTGAGGCAGCAGTGCTAACCACTGTGCCACCGTGCCGCCCACGGTGTTCTGTTCCTGCTACTGGAATTGCATGTTTTCTGAATTTGCCTTTTGCCAAGGGTGTGTTTATGGGATGTTACAGTATTGGGACAGTTAATTAGTCATAGTTACTGTATCTAATTATTCTGTTAAGCTTCCCAGTAGAGTTGTTATTCCAATTCCCTCTTTTTTTGTTGTACTTTAAATATTGTGGATGAATAAAGTATATTTTGCTTTAATTTTGTTTTAGTGGGGTTTGGTCTGGTCCATTAGTTATAAGGAGAAGCTGAATAGGCCTGGGGCCTAGAAGGGCTGACCTTATAGATGTTTATAAAATCATGAGGGGCATGGATAAAGATGAATTGCCAAGGTCTTTTCCCTGGGGTAGGGGGTGGGTGTCCAAAACTCGAGGGTATCAGTTTAAGGTGAGACAGGAAAGATTTAAAAGGGACCTGAGGGGCAACCTTTTTCACAGCATCTGGTGCAAAAATGAAACAAGCTGCTTCCATGTCTTTGCACATAAGTGGTCGAGTGCTTAAACCCTGATCTCTGATGGTTGTACGTTTGGTGCTCACACTCTGTTCTGTTGCTATGTTCAGATACTGAGCATCATTGATGAATCTTACCTGGCACAGCTCACATGTAAGCAAGTGAATTGAGCATGGGTTTGTGAAGGGGATGTCTTACCTGTCTAACCTGGTAAAAAGACTTCCAAAGGCTGCAAACATTGATGGAAAAGGAACAGTTGTAGATGTTAAAATAAATGAAAGAGCTGCAGATGCTGGAGCTCTGACACACACAAAAACAGAAATTGCTTGACAAACTCATTAGATCTGCCAGCATCTGTGGAAAGAGTTAATGTTTCTGAAGAAGTGTCATTGGACTTGAAGAATTAACTCTGTTTTCTGCCTCCAGATGCTGCCAGACCTATTGTGTTTCTCTAGCAATTTCTGTGTTTGTATCTATGGATGTTGTACATTTGAACTTCCAAAAGCATATTATCAGCTTTGGCTTCATAAATTATGGTAAGAACAAGAGTAAATGGGAGTCGAGGGAACATTATGACATGCCTTACAATCATCTTTTGGGATACAGGAAGCACATTGTTGGGATAACTGGAATTTTCTCAGATCCACAGAATGTTGCAAGCAATGTTCTCAACAATCTGTCCTGGAGCCACAACTTTACACTGACTGACATGAAAGACTAAAGAGGAAATAAAGTCACCATAGTCTTACCAGACCATAGGGTTTGCCTCTCCTTAAAGAGATAACCAGTAGTGGTTTAACCTGAGGGTCACCAAACCTCAAGCGAGGGGTGAGATTGAGAAGGAGAATCCTTCCTGGTGACCTCAGCCAGTGCAGGAATCAAACAGAAAGCAGGGTCTTGGATTTTTCTGAATGTGCGAAGATATACAGTGCAGTAAGTAATGTAGAGGTCAGAGATTAAAATTGCCGGAGTGAGTGAGCAAAACTGTAGAAGATGGATATCAATGTGGGACGTGGGAAGTTTTCTATTTTGGGTTTAAAAACAAACATTGATCAGAACACATTGTTCATGGTGAGAATCATCAAATCCCTACAGTGTGGAAACAGGCCATTTGGCCCATCAAGTACACACTGACTCTCTGAAGAGCATCCCACCCATACCCACCCCATCCCTGTAACTCTGCATTTCCGATGGCTAACCTGCCCAGCCTACACATCGCTGGACACAATGGGCAATTTAGCATTGCCGATTCACTTAACCTGCACATTTTTGTGGACTGTGGAAGGAAACCAGTGTACCCAGAGGAAATCAGACAGGCACAGGGAGAATGTGCAAACTGCATGCAGACAGTTGCCTGAGGTTGGAATCGAATGCAGGTCCCTGATGCTGTGAGGCAACAGTGCTAACCACAGAGCCACTGTACCACTTGAGAAGCTGGGAACTGTTGGACAAGTCAAAAAAAAATCTTTATTTGTTCCTTTTCATATTAAAATGGATTTATTGGAAGCTATGATCACATCTAGAGAATTGGGTTCAGTTTTGGGAGCAAAGTCTCATGAAAAGTAATATGTTCCTGGAAGGGATGTGCCCTAGATTCACCAGAATAATACTGAAGTTTAGATAGTTCAATTATGAGGACTTCTTGTGTAAGATTGTCTAAGGTTGTATCTACTTGAGTACAGATGCTCAGGCCTTGATCCAGTGAAAGTGTTTTAAGATTTAGTCCTGATGTTGTATGTTAGATTTTCCAATAAGTGAAACCAAAACAGACAGACTGTTCCTAAAATTAGAGTTAGACTGTTCATCACACAAAGGGATGTGGTAATCAGAATGCAATTTCACAGAGGTGTGGCCCTTTTTACTGAATGGTCACAATGTGACATTATTGTTTACATTTGATCTCACACATTGTATGTCACTCATTTCCTTTTATGAGAAAGTCTAGGACCAGAGGGCATAGGGTCAGAATAAAGGGGTGCCAATTTAAGACTAAGACAAAGAAAAATTTCTTCTCTAAGGGTTGAGAGTCTTTGGAACCCCTTGCCATAAAGAGTTGTGAGGACAGAGTCCTTGTGTATATTGAAGGCTGAGAAAGATGGATTCTTGGTAAGTAGGGATATCAAAGATATGGGGAAAATGCAGGAAAGTAGATGTGAGGAATATTGGATCAGTCAAGATTCTAAGGAATTGTGGAGCAGGCTTGAGGGCCCTACTCCTGTTCTTATTTCTTATGGTCTTAGTGTGAAATCAGGCATCACCATACCATAGTAAATTGGATCATTGTCAGGGAGAAGGCTGGCCAGAACTGTGTAGACATTCAAAGGTTTATCTCAAAATTGCTATCACAGCGACATCAACTGCTGAATGACTTGGAATAGTTATCACAAATAAAACTTCATGCCATTTCTCCAAGTTGGACAGGTGTCTGAAGTTTCATTAGTTCCAGGTTAATTAGCTCCACTCTCAGTTCCCTCTTTGGAATCCCTGACTATCTCTCTCACTGTTACTCCAAATGTTTGGTATTCATATTCTGTTCTGTCACAATATTCAGTTGCTTAGCATTGTTTTTATTCTTTACAATACTTGTGAAACAATGTCAATGTTTTCTAGTCTATGCTCTGTAACAGTACCATTTGGCTCCCATTCTTTTGGCAGCAACTCAGCATCATTGATCCTGATCAATTATATCTGGCACAACCAGTGATCTGGACTGTTAAATTCGATACTGCTCTGAACCAGAGAAACACGTACTGTTCCAAAGGAGATTAAATGTATGGAATCATCTTTCACAAAAAGAAGTAAGTGCCAAAGAGACAAACAATCCCACTGCTGGGAGAAAGTGAGGACTGCAGATGCTGGGGATCAGAGCTTAAAAATGTGCTGCTGGAAAAGCGCAGCAGGTCAGGCAGCATCAAAGGAGAAGGAGAATCGACGTTTCGGGCATAAGCCCTTCATAATCCCACTGCTGACCATGTTCATCAGGTTGTAACAACATGGGATGCTGTCTTCATTCTCTAATTCATTCTGAAGTTGTGACCTCAATGAAACACAAGGGGTCTTGTCTAAGGTGGGATTCTGAGCTGGTTGAGTCAAGCTATGACATTGCAGACTGGGTACATTTGAGGCAGGAGGATGCACAGCCATTTTTGTTGGAAGGGATTGCTTCTACACTTGCTGTAATTAACCGGCTTGTGTCCAGGAATCGATGCAGTCTGCTGAAAGAATGGAACGGGTTTTATTTTGAGAAAGGATTATGATCAACAGCAATACCACCCACGTGTAGAATTAACAGAATTAGAATTAGAATTAGCAGGCATTGAATGAGTGCTCTTGACATAATTACTTTTTGCTGTTATTTGTAACAGGCAATATTACAGACAAAATAACATCATGTGATCGAACATAGAACAGAGAACGTAGAACAGAACAGGCCCTTCGGCCCACGATGTTGTGCCAAGGATTCTTCCTAACCTAAACTAAAATAACCTAACCTACACACCCCTCAATTCACTGCTGTCCATGTGCATGTCCAGCAGTTGCTTCAATGTCCCTAATGACTCTGCTTCCACCACCACCGCTGGCAACACATTCCATGCATCCACAACTCTCTGTGTAAAGAACCTACCTCTGACGTCTCCTCTAATCCTTCCTCCCTTCCAGCCCAGGCAGCATCCTGGTAAACCTTCTTTGCACCCTCTCCAAAGCCTCTGTATTTTTCCTATAATAGGGTGACCAGAGCTGGACACAATATTCCAAGTGTGGTCTCACCAGAATCTTGTAGAGCTGCAGCAAAACCTCGCAGCTCTTAAAGTTGATCCCCCTGTTAATGAAAGCCAAAATGCTTTCTTAACAACCCTATCCACTTGGGTATCAACTTTGAGGGAACTATGCATTTGAACACCAAGATCCTTCTGTTCCTCCACCCTGCCAGGAATCCTGTCTTTAATCCTATATTCAGCATTCAAGTTTGACCTTCCAAAATACATCACTTAGCATTTATACAGGTTGAACTCCATCTGCCATTTCTCAGCCCAGCTCTGCATCTATGTTGCTCTGCAGCCTGCAATAGCCCTCGATACCATCAATGACACCTCCAAACTTTGTGTCATCGGCAAATTTATGAAACCCCCCCACAACCTCCTCATCCATGTCATTTATAAAAACTACAAAGAGCAGAGGCCCAAGAACAGAGTCTTATGGGACACCACTCAGCACTGACCTCCAGGCTGAATACTTTCCATCTACAACCACTCCCTGCCTTCTGTCAACCAACTAATTCTGAATCCAGACAGCCAAATCTCCCTGTATCCCATACTTCCTGACTTTATGAATGAGCCTACCATGGGGAACCTTATCAAATGCCTTGCTGAAGTCCATATACACCACATCCACTGCCCGACCTTCATCAGCCTGTCTCGTCACCTCCTCAAAGAACTCAATAGGATTTGTGAGGCATGATCTGCTCCTCAGAAAGCCATGCTGACTGCCTTTAATCATGCTCTGCTTTGCCAAGCAGTCATAAATCCTATCCCTCAGAATTCTTTCCAAAACCTTGCTGACCAAAGACATAAGACTGCCTGGTCTGTAATTGTCAGGTATTTCCCTATTCTCCCTCTTGAAAAGAGGAACAACATTCACCTCACGCCATCCTCCGGTATGACTCCCTTTGAGAGTGTGGAAGCAAAGATCTTCGCCAATGGCTTAACAACCTCCTTTCTCACTTCCCAGAGCAACCTAGGATAAATCTGGTCTGGCTCTGGGGACTTATCAATCTTAATATTTGCCAAAATTTCCAACTCATCAACTTCATCAATCCTGATCTGTTCAAGCCTGTTTCTCAGCTCCTCAAAGTTCTCATTCACAGCAAGGTCCCTTTCCTTAGTGAAAACCAAAGCAAAAAACCCATTTAGGTATTCCCCTATCTGCTCAGACTCCATGCACAAGTTCCCTGTACTATCCCTGACTGGCCCTACCTCCTCCCTGATCATTTTCTTATGTCTCATGTATGAGTAAAATGTCTTTGGGTTCTCCATAATCCTTCCTGACAAGCCTTTTATGTGCCCTCTCCTGGATCTCCTCAGTCCATTTTTGAGCTCCTTTCTAGTAAGCCAGTAATCCTCTCAAGCTGTGCTAGATCTTTGCTTCCTCTACCTTACGTAAGCTGCCTTCTTCCTTTGGACAAGAAGGTCCTCTGTTCTCTCATCCAAGGCTCCTTAATCTTACCCCTTCTTGCCTGTCTCAAAGGAACAGATTTGTGCATCACTTGCTCCTTAAATAGTCTCCACATGTCTGTTGTGCCCTTTCTGTAGAACAATTCTTCCCAATCTGTACTTCCCAACTCCTGTCTGATACCGTCGTAATTTCCTTTTCCTCAATTCAATATCTTCCCTTGGTAACTGCTCCTTTCCCTCTTCAAGGCTATGGTAAATGTGAGGCAGTTGTGGTCACTGTCACCAAAGTGTTCTCCCACCGTGAGATCTGACACCTGTCCTGGCTCAATGTCGAGCACCAAATCCAAAATGGCCTCTCTCCTCGTTGGCCTGTCTACATACTCAGTAAGGAAACCCTCCGAACACACCTGACAAAAATGGCTCCATCCTGCACCAAGGAGATTCTAGTTAATTTTGGGAAAGATGAAATCACCCATAACAACAACCCTGCTACATCTGCATTTTTCCAAAATCTGTCCCCCTATGAGTTCTTCAGTCTTCCTACTGCTAATTAGGGGGGTCTGTAGAAAACTTCCAATGAGGTGGCTGCTCCCTTGCTGTTCCTAACTTCCACCAATACTGAGTCAGTAGACAAACCTTCCTTGACAACCTTCGTTTCTGTAGCTCTGATTAGCAATGCTACACTCCCTCCTCTTTTTCCACCCTTCCTGTTCTTTTTAAACATTCTAAACCCTGGAACATCTAGCAACCATTCCAGCCCTTGTGAAACTCACATCTCTGTTATGGCTGTAACATCATAGCCCCAAGTACTGATGCATGCTCTCAGTTCATCACTCTTATTTCTGACACTCCTTGTATTAAAGCAGACACACTTTAACCGATTCCTTTGTTTCATCACATGAAAAATCTTCCGGATAGATTCACAACATCCTGTCACTGCCCCATCTACAACTACTCCACTCTCAGATGTGTAGTGTTGGTTCCACCGTCTTGCCAAACTAGTTTAAACCCTCATGAACCGCACAAAACAAATCTCCCACCTGTGTTTATTCAAAGTTTCAGTTACTAGGGAATCTTCATTATCTTCAGAGTAAATCTCAGAGCAAATAGTAAATCTACAGAGGTAGTCTGGGTCCTCAAACCTAGTTGCTGATAGTTATACAGCCTTGTTCTGAAGTACTTGCCTATTATCCTTCACTAGCTAGCTGGTAGCTGTCCTGGAATTTGGTGCCTTCTCCTATTCTATGCATGCATGCAATCAAAATGCATGCAATAACATATCTCCCATAGCATTGTTGCTGTCAGTATGAAATGTAGGACGTAGTTACCAGTATTTGGGGAGAAAGTGAGGTCTGCAGATGCTGGAGATCCTGGTGGGGGTTATAGGGGCGGGGCTTCCGATATGGCTAGGAAGAACTGTTTGTTTAGTTTATGGATCCTTCTGTGGATGAAGAACAGTAGAAGTCTTTTGCAGGTCTGTGAGAGTGTTGTCCTGAGCTGGGGTAGGTCGAGTTGCAGGGAATGTAACTTTCCTTCGTCTCCGCAGCATAGAGAGCAGTTCATGTGTGGAATGAACTTGCAGAGGAAGAGGAAGATGCGGGTACAGTTACAATATTTAAAAGACATTTGGATAAGTACATGAATAAGAAATATTTGGAGGAATGTGGGCAAAATGTAGGCAGGTAGGATTAGTTTAGTTTGGGATTATAGTTGGCATGGACTGGTGAGACCGAAGGGTCTGTTTCTGTGCTGTAAGTCTCTATGACTCTAGCACTGATCACATCATTGTGACAAAAGGGTGTTTGTCCAAATTCTTCATCAAGGTAAGACACTTTAACTGAATGAGGGAAACTAGGACATTCCACCTCCCCCCAACACTGAGCAGTAAGATCATTCATCAAGGTAAGCTTGTAAAACTGATAACTTTGAAACAGGAAGCTGCACAAATAGTTTAAGTGACAGGAACGGTGTTGATCCCTAGAGAAGTGAATGAGGATGTGCTGAAGTTGTGAACAGCTTTGGCTGTACAGTGAACATGGGCAATAGAAATGTTTTTAACTAGCTGCGAAAGGTTTGGTTATGCATTTAGTTGATAGCTTTCCAACTGAGACCACTGATTGGTGTTGTCTTGTGATGGAGTAAATGACAGAATCAGGATAGATGGTGAGGGGGAAGACAGAATAATCGGCTTGTTAAACGATCCATCAGTACTGAGATCTCACAGTTCCAGTCACAGAATGCCTACAGTGCAGAAAGAGGCTGTTTGGCCAATTGAGTCTGCACTGACCCTCCAAAGACCTCCCCAGCCAATCCCCATAAGCCCACTGCACAGAGCAGAAACCCACACCAACACAAGAAGAACACCACATAGGTTGGAATCAAACCAGATCCATCGGGTTTCAAAGCAGCAATGCCAACCACTTAATCACCATACTGCCCTTGTGACAGGATTGATGTTGAGTCTGGTTAAAATGTGAATACAGAAAGCTGGGGAATTGACAAAATCCTTCATGCAAATGATCAGAACCAATGTTTATTTGGACAGAAAGTGTAAAACGGTACAAAAGGTTGTCAGTTGTCCAATTCCAGACACAATGGAATCTCTGCTTTAATACTCAGTCAGAAACAAACAGATTTTCCCTCAGGAACAATCTTCGGTATTTACTTTATAAGGAGAGAGCCATAAAATAACTGCTGCAAGTTGCAAACCAGCATTTTCAATGTCTATTTTTCTTCTTCTGCCACCGACATGTAATTAGTGTCAGGATGAGCAAAACAAAATGGGATTGTTCACAGGCTCATCATGAGAAGTGAAACTATAAAGATAAATGGACCTATTACACAAAGAGCCAAATCCCAACAAGAAACTAATCAATTCCAATAGAGACAGTATAAAATAGGAAGAATTGGCATGGAAATTCACCTGACACTCCATCCATTTTTCAATGCCAGCTCAACACCCTTTAAATATTTTTTATTCATTGATGACTAACAACAGCCATTCTCACAGACCTCGCTAAATGCCTTACTACAGGGAACATTTGGATCAAATGTCACAAAGCTAGTCCTTTTTTTCCCTAAAAGCTGTTCCTTGGCTCAAGGAGACTCTGTCCTTGATTTTTTTTCAGAGGGGCAATAAACTAGGCCAGGCTCCAATCAGTCTGGCTTGGTACAGAGATGAAAAGGATTTTGAGAGGCTTTTTGTTTACATGTAAACAGATGAGACTTCGCCAAAGTGGTCATGTTTTAGAAGTCACCTATATAATGAAAGGGGAGGGGGTCAGCCCTCGAGCTGAGCTGTGCAGTTTTAGTTCCGTCTTGAACTGCTTGGAAGTTCAACAGATAGCTGTGTGGAACCTCTCTCTCTCCTTTCTGCCCTTAAACTTCATGTTTTGAAGCATGTGTTTTATTTGTACTGGTTTTTAAAGGGAGTAGATTATTGGCACTTATGTATATTCAGAACAGCATAATTAAGTCTAGTTTGGATAGACTGAGTTCTGTAAGTGTTCTTTATTCTGTTCTTTGTGTTTCATAGAACATAGAACATAGAACATAGAACAATACAGCACAGAACAGGCCCTTTGGCCCACGATGTTGTGCCGAACTTCTAACCTAGATTAAGTACCCATCCATGTACCTATCCAAATGCCACTTAAAGGTCGCCAATGATTCCGACTCTACCACTCCCACGGGCAGAGCATTCCATGCCCCCACCACTCTCTGGGTAAAGAACCCACCCCTGACATCTCCCCTATACCTTCCACCCTTCACCTTAAATTTATGTCCCCTTGTAACACTCTGTTGTACCCGGGGAAAAAGTTTCTGACTGTCTACTCTATCTATTCCTCTGATCATCTTATAAACCTCTATCAAGTCAACCCTCATCCTTCGCCGTTCCAACGAGAAAAGGCTGAGAACTCTCAACCTATCCTCGTATGACTTCCTCTCCATTCCAGGCAACATCCTGGTAAATCTTCTCTGCACCCTCTCCAAAGCTTCCACATCTTTCCTAAAGTGAGGCGACCAGAACTGCACACAGTACTTCAACTGTGGCCTAACCAAAGTCCTGTACAGCTGCAACATCACTTCACGACTCTTGAATTCAATCCCTCTGCTAATGAACGATAATACTCCATAGGCCTTCTTACAAACTCTATCCACCTGAGTGGCAACCTTCAAAGATCTATGTACATAGACCCCAAGATCCCTCTGTTCCTCCACCTGACTAAGAACCCTACCATTAACCCTGTATTCCGCATTCTTATTTGTTCTTCCAAAATGGACAACCTCACACTTGGCAGGGTTGAACTCCATCTGCCACTCCTCAGCCCAGCTCTGCATCATATCTAAGTCCCTCTGCAGCCGACAACAGCCCTCCTCACTGTCCACAACTCCACCTATCTTCGTATCATCTGCAAATTTACTGACCCACCCTTCGACTCCCTCATCTAAGTCATTAATAAAAATTACAAACAGCAGAGGACCCAGAACTGATCCCTGCGGAACTCCACTTGTAACTGGGCTCCAGGCTGAATATTTACCATCTACCACCACTCTCTGCCTTCGACCGGTTAGCCAGTTTTCTATCCAATTGGCCAAATTTCCCTCTATCCCATGCCTCCTGACTTTCCGCATAAGCCTACCATGGGGAACCTTATCAAATGCCTTACTAAAATCCATGTACACTACATCCACTGCTCTTCCCTCATCCACATGCTTGATCACCTCCTCGAAGAATTCAATAAGACTTGTAAGGCAAGACCTACCCTTCACAAATCCGTGCTGGCTGTCCCTAATCAAGCAGTGTCTTTCCAGATACTCATAAATCCTATCCCTCAGTACCCTTTCCATTACTTTGCCTACCACAGAAGTAAGACTAACAGGCCTGTAATTCCCAGGGTTATCCCTATTCCCTTTTTTGAACAGGGGCACAACATTCGCTACTCTCCAGTCCCCTGGTACCATCCCCGTTGCCAGTGAAGACGAGAAGATCATTGCCAATGGTACTGCAATTTCCTCTCTTGCTTCCCACATAATCCTAGGACATACCCCGTCAGGCCCGGGGGACTTGTCTATCCTCAAGTTGTTCAAAATGTCCAACACATCTTCCTTCCTAACAGGTATCTCTTCTAGCTTACCAGTCCATTTCACACTCTTCTCTTCTACAATACGGTCCCTCTCGTTCGTAAATACTGAAGAGAAGTACTTGTTCAAGACCTCTCCTATCTCTTCCGACTCAATACACAGTCTCCCACTACTGTCCTTGATCGGACCTACCCTCGTTCTCGTCATTCTCAGGTTTCTCACATACGCATAAAATGCCTTGGGGTTATCCTTGATCCTGTCCGCCAACGATTTTTCATGCCCTCTCTTAGCTCTCCTAATCCCTTTCTTCAGGTCCCTTCTGGCTATCCTGTATCCCTCCACTGCTCTGTCTGAATCCTGTTTCCTCAACCTTATGTAAGCCTCCTTCTTCCTCTTTACCAGACATTCAACCTCTCTCGTCAACCAAGGCTCCCTCACACGACCATTTCTTTCCTGCCTGATAGGTACATACATATCATGGACACGTCGTATCTGCTCTTTGAAAAAGTTCCACATTTCCACCACATCCTTCCCTGACAGCCTATGCTCCCAACGTATGCTCCTCAAATCCTGCCTTACAGCATCGTAATTTCCCTTCCCCCAATTATAAAATCTACCTTGTTGTGCGCACCTATCTCTCTCCATAACCAAGGTGAAAGTCACAGAATTGTGGTCACCATCACCAAAATGTTCACCCACTAACAAGCCCACCACTTGTCCCGGTTCATTACCGAGTACCAAATCCAATATGGCCTCCCCTCTGGTTGGACAATCTACATACTGCATTAGAAAAGCTTCCTGGACACACTGCACAAACACCGCCCCATCCAATCTACTTGATCTAAAGAGCTTCCAATCAATATTTGGGAAGTTGAAGTCGCCCATGACTACGACCCTGTGGCTTCTGCACCTTTCCAAAATCTGTTTCCCAATCTGTTTCTCCACATCTCTGCTGCTATTGGGGGGCCTATAGTAAACACCCAACAAGGTGACTGCACCTTTCCTATTTCTGACTTCAGCCCATACTACCTCCAGAGGCAGATCCCCCTCAAACTTCCTTTCTGCAGCCGTTATACCATTTCTAATTAGCAATGCCACCCCCCCTCCTTTTTTCCCACCCTCCCTAATCTTACTGAAACACCTGTAACCAGGAACCTCCAACAGCCATTCCTGTCCCTCATCTATCCACGTTTCCGTGATGGCCACAACATCGTAGTCCCAGGTACCGATCCACGCCTTAAGTTCACCCACCTTATTTCTGATACTCCTTGCGTTGAAGTATACGCACTTGAGCCCATCTCTGTGTCCGCAAGTAGTCCCTGTCAGTGCTACCTTCTCCACAGCCTCCCTACAGTCTTGGGCATCCTGACACACAGCTAGCTTACTTGCTGGACTACAAGTCTGGATCCCATCCCCCTGCCAAATTAGTTTAAACCCCCCCGAAGAGTGCTAGCAAACCTACCCCCCAGGATATTGGTGCCCTTCTGGTTCAGGTGCAACCCGTCCTGTTTGTACAGGTCCCACCTTCCCCAGAATGCAGTCCAATTGTCCAAATATCTGAAGCCCTCCCTCCTTCATTGTGTAATTTTGTGAATACATTTTTGTCTGTTTTAAAACCTAGTAGTCAACCAACTCCGGGTAATTTTCACTATACACTTATCAAAACAAACTGCAAAGTTATGGTCTGGGGCTGCCTGCTTAAGAATGTTTTGAGTGGCCTGGCTTAGTACGTAACACAAAGCTTACTGCACCTTTAAGAGATAAATTAAGAGAAAGAGAGAAGTCTTTGGAGTAGTGAACCTTATTTGTCAGACTGCAAGAGACTCAGGGAGGCTGCCTATAGTCTGTTGTTTGTGCTCTGGGCACTAACATCACAAAGATAGGCACCATTATTATCACATTTTATTCTGAAGACTGTTACTGCGGTTCATTGTAAAATTCCACCACACATTTCATGACCGACACATCAACCTCATGTCCTTCAGGCAATAACAGCAAAGACCAACTGTTATCTTGTAATGAAGGGCTTATGCCCAAAACATCGATTCTCCTGTTCCTCAGACGCTGCCTGACCTGTTGTGCTTTCCAGTGCCACACTTTTTGACTCTTTTCTCTTATTTCTCTTTGCTTCAAATTGCATGCATCCTTATTGATGCAAGTCAGTCTCACTCCAATGCTCACTCTTCTCTGCAATGGCACAAGTTAGGACTCAATCCCTACAGACACTTCTAATCCATATCAACTGGGCATCCACTTTTGGACTGATCGGGAAAAGTGCGAGGAGAGAGTAACTCCAGTACCCTGAGTGGGTCTGACAACCTTTGAGATTGCCGACCCAAAGCGAGCTGCCAAGTGAAAGCTAGTTTTCCTTAGTTCTGCTGGTACTCTGCCATGGGCATTAGAGCCCTATGCTAATATTTGCTGCCCAATCAGAGTTGGCTGGTGAGGTGACATACTGAATCTGCTAAAGGGAGGATTTCCCATGAGCCTTTGGCTTTCCTGGCAGATCATTGCTGACAACTGCAGCATGTGACAACATTGAAACCTGGCAAGAGTTGAGAGTGAACTTTACAGGGATTCCTGAGGTTCCCACAACCTCCAGGAAGGAAGAGGAGGACTGTGTAAGCTGCCTCATTAGGCTGTAACCTGGAGGTACTTGCCCTGTTCTGAGTAACTGAAATGTGCTGATAATTACTATGGATATGAATAAGAGAATGGATCATCAAACCAAGCTGTGTTGAACACCAGCTGCTTTTATCTCAACAAGGAGTTGTACCTAGGGACCTTTGTACCTAAGGTGGTAACATCGGTGGTGAATTGTACACTTTTCATTGTACTCATGCGATTATAAGCTAATTCTAGCTCTAATAACATGCTCATAGTACAATTCCTTATTGAATCAAACAGGTTCCTAGTGGAATACTGACCTCCCTGCATTGTACAGATCCATTATGGTAAGATCCCACATATTATTTTCTGGTGATAATTGAAGCTTGAAATGAAATTTTTTTCTGCCACATTTAGTTCAAATGGAGAACACAATTGGAAATTGGAAGAGGACTAATATATTGGCAGGGAGATTTGTTAGAGCTGCTCAGGAGGATTTAAACTAGTAAGGTGGGGGGTTGGACCCAGGGTGATAGTGAGGAAAGACATCAATCTAAAATTGATACAGTTGAAGAAAGAAGCAAGTCAGTCAGGGCAGGCATTGACAAAGCAGAGAACAAGGTTGGACTGATAAAATAAACTGCATTTATTTCAATGCAAGAAGGCTAACAGGGAAGGCAGATGAACTCAGGGCATGGTTAGGAACATGGGACTGGGATATCATAGCAATTACAGAAACATGGCTCAGGGATGGGCAGGACTGGCAGCTTAATGTTCCAGATTACAAATGTTACAGGAATGATAGAGAGGGAGGCAAGAGAGGAGGGGGAGTGGCGTTTTTGATAAGGGATAGCATTATAGCTGTACTAAGGGAGGATGCTTCTGGAAATACATCCAGGGAAGTTATTTGGGTGGAATCAGAAATAAGAAAAGGATCATCATTTTATTGGGATTGTATTATAGACCCCCTAATAATCAGTGGGAAATTGAGAAATAAATGTGAAAGCAGATCTCGGTTATCTGTAAGAATAATATGTTGGTTGTGGTAGAGGATTTTAACTTTCCAAACATAGACTGGGACTGCCATTGTGTTAAGGGTTTAGATGGAGAGGAATTTGTTAAGTGTGTACAAGAAAATTTTTTGATTCAGTATGTGGATGTACCTACTAGAGAAGTTGCAAAACTTGACCTACTCTTGGGAAATAAGGCAGGGCAGGTGACTGAGGTGTCAGTGGGGGAGCGACCATAACTCTATTAGTTTTAAAATAGTGATGGAAAAGGATAGACCAGATCTAAAAGTTGAAGTTCTAAATTGGAGGAAGCTAATTTTGACAGTATTAGGCAAGAACTTTCAAAAGCTGACTGGGGACAGATGTTCACAGGTAAAGGGACAGCTAGAAAATGGGAAGTTTTCAGAAATGAGATAACGAGAGTCCAGAGACAGTATATTCCTGTTAGCATGAAAGGAAAGCCTGGTAGGTGTAGGGAATGCTGGATGACAAGAGACATTGGGGATAGGTGTAAGGAATATTGGATGACTAGAGAAATTAGGGGTTTGGTTAAGAAAAAGAAGGAAGCATATGTCAGGTATAGACAGGATAGGAGAAAGTGAGGACTGCAGATGCTGGAGATCAGAGCTGAAAAATGTGTTGCTGGAAAAGCGCAGCAGGTCAGGCAGCATCCAAGGAGCAGGAGAATTGACGTTTCAGGCATAAGCCCTTCTTCAGGAATCTCCTGCTCCTTGGACGCTGCCTGACCTCCTGCGCTTTTCCAGCAACACATTTTTCAGCTCTGATCTCCAGCATCTGCAGTCCTCACTTTCTCCAGTTGACTTTAACCTACTGCGAATCCTCTTGCAAGGATGCCTTCCTTGAAGAAGCTCTCTTCCTCCCTCTACAGATTCCTGAAGAAGGTCTTATGCCCAAAACATCAATTCTCCTGCTCCTTGGATGCTGCCTGACCTGCTGCATTTTTCCAGCAACACATTTTTCAGCGATAGACAGGATAGATTGAGTGAATCCTTAGAAAAGTATAAAGGCAGGAGTATACTTAAGAGAGAAATCTGGAGGGCAAAAAGAGGACAAGAGATAGCTTTGGCAAATAAGGTTAAGCAGAATCCATGTACATAGATCCCTGAAAGTTGCCGCCCAGGTGAATAGTGCTGTTAAGAAGGCATAGTGTGTTAGGTTTCAGTCGTAGAGGATTGAGTTCCGGAGCCGCAATATCATGCTACAACTATACAAACGCGGCCACACTTGGAATATTGTGTACAGTTCTGGTCCCCATATTTCGGGAAGGATGTGGAAGCATTGGAAAAGGTGCAGAGGAGATTTACCAGGATGTTGCCTGCTCTGGAGGGAAGGTCTTATGAGGAAAGGCTGAGAGAGTTGAACTTGTTCTCATTGGCAAGAAGAAGGCGAGATGGGGATTTGATAGAGATGATAGAAGATGATGAGAGGATTAGATAGGGTAGACAGTGAAAGTCTTTTTCCGGGGATGATGACGTCAGCGTGTACGAGGGGGTATAGCTACAAATTGAGGGGTGATAGATTTAGATTTAGATTTAGATTTGATTAGATTACAGTGTGGAAACAGGCCCTTAGGCCCAACAAGTCCACACCGACCCGCCGAAGCGAAACCCACCCATACCCCTACATTTACCCCTTACCTAACACTACGGGCAATTTAGTATGGCCAATTCACCTGACCCTGCACATCTTTGGACTGTGGGAGGAAACCGGAGCACCCGGAGGAAACCCACGCAGACACGGGGAGAATGTGCAAACTCCACACAGTCAGAGGCGGGAATTGAACCCGGGTCTCTGGCGCTGTGAGGCAGCAGTGCTAACCACTGTGCCACCGTGCCGCCCTAAGACAGATGTCAGAGGCAGGTTCTTTACGCAGAGAGTGGTAAGGGTGTGGAATGCCCTACTTGCTAAGGTAGTCAACTCAGCCACATTAGAGAGATTTAAACAATCCTTAAATAAGCACATGGATGATTTTAGGATAGTGTAGGGGACGAGCTGAGAATAGTTCACAGGTTGGTGCAACATTGAGGGCTGAAGGGCCTGTTCTGCGCTGTATTGTTCTATGTTCTATGTTCTAATAGCTCTCCCTGGGTTGACTTGAGTGCCCAGATATTAGTGAACAGAACCTTTTCAGCTCATGTACCTATGCCAGTGTTGATCTGTGGATCCTTATTGTTTGTCTTGTATTTCTTCAAGATTTTGATATGGCAGTGTGACTTGGTGAACCATTCAGAGCAGATCCAGAGTCATTTTTATTTAATCATTCACAGGATGTGTGCATTGCAGATGAGGCCAATGTTTAGTGTCTACCCCTAATTGGCCTGAAAAAGACTGTGTGGTGATGGCCTTCTCAAACTATAGCCGTCATTGGGTTGTTTGGACACCAACTGTTCAGAAGGGAATTCCAAGATTCAAATATTGACCAGATTGGTTTCCTTCCCTGAAGGACATTAGCAATGCAGTTATATTTTTAACAAGAATCTGACAGTTCTATTGTCAGCATTATCAATGGAATTTTTTCATAGTTAATTTAGTTTGCTGAATGCAAATTCATAAAATGCCGTGGTGTGATTTGAATTCAACTCCTCTGATTAATAGTCTCATTTTCCAGATCATAAATCCAATCACACAATAACTATTCCACCAAATCCAAGATCGCTGGCATTGAGAGCAGATCCCAACAAATTAAAGGATGTTGCAACTGTCACCTGTAAAAGAGAAATCTTGGAACAGTTTTTGTATAAACTATGGCATTCTGAGCAATGGCTTTCAAATCAACAACAATTGTTCAGAAAGGAGCCGCTTGTGCTAAGCTACACTGGAGCTATTTGGAACCCAGGAGCTAGGGTCTTGCATTCAGATACTATTTCTACGGTGGCGAGCTGAGAATAGTTCACAGGTCGGCGCAACATCGAGGGCCGAGGGACCTGTTCTGCGCTGTATTGTTCTATGTTCTATGAAAGTGTCGGTTATCTGAATAGTAAATTTGCAGGTGACATGAAAATTGAAGGAGTTGTGGGTAGTGAGGAAGGTTGTGAAATAATACAGCAGGCTACAGATCAGTTGAAAAACTAGGCAGAGAAATGGCAGATAGAGTTTAATTTAGAGGTGATGCATTTTGCCATGTCAAATGCAAGCGGAGAGTGTACGGTAAATGGCAGGACCCTTAGGAGCATTGAAACACAGTAGGATCTTGGGGTGCAAGTCCATAGCTCCTTGAAAGTGGTAACACAAATGAATAAGGTAGTAAAGAAGATGTATGACATGCTTGCCTTCATCAGTTGAGGCATTGTGTATATAAGTTGGTCAGCCATCTTACAATTGTATAAAACTTTAGTTAGGTCACATTTGGAGTATTGTGTGCAGTTCTGATTGCTGCGCTATAGGAAGGATCTGGAAGTCTTGGAGAGGGTGAAAGCGAGGTTTAACAGGATGTTGCCTGGATTGCAATGTATTAGCTATGAGGAGAGGTTGGACATACTTGGATTGTTTTTACTAGAGTGTCACAGGCTGTGGGACAACCTGATAGAAGTGTATAAAATTATGAGAGGCATGGTTAGATTAGATAGTGAGAGCCTTTTTCCCAGGGTGGTAAATTGCAGGGAGCATAGATTTGATATGAGAGGGGGAAGGATTAAGGCAGGACTTTTACACAGAGGGTGGTAGGAGCCTGGAACATGCTGCCAGGGAAGGCACTAGAAGCAGGTACAATAGAAATGTTTAAAAGGAATTTAGACACTCGTGTGAACAGTGTCGAAAGTGTTGTGCAAAAAAGCACAGCAAGTCAGGCAGCATCCAAGGAGCAGGACAATCAACATTTTGGGCATAAATCTTCCCTGATCCTTGGATGCTGCCTGACCGGCTGTGCTTTTCCAGTGCCACACTTTTTGACTCTGATCTCTAGCATCTGCAGTCCTCACTTTCTCCTAGACATGTGAACAGGCAGGGAAAAGTTGGGTATAGACCACATGCAGGCAGATGGGATGAGTTTAGCGTGGCATCATGGTCAGTACAGACATTGTGAGCTGAAGGGCCTGTTCCTGTTTTGTACTATACCAAATTCAATGGCAGGTCTCTCAAGAGGTCTCAATTGAATAGAATCATACAACCCGGAAATAAACCCTTCAGTCCAACTCATCATGCCAACCAGGTATCTTAAACTGGAGTAGTCCCATTTGCCTGCATTTGGCCCAATTCCCTCTAAACCTTTCCTATTTACATACCTGTCCAAACATCTTTTAAGCTTTGGACTCCATTATCCATGGAAAAACACCTTTGCTATTCACCTTATCATTGGCACTCAGGATTTTATAAACCTCAATAAGATCACCTCTCACCCTTCGACACTCCAGGGAAAAAAAGTCCCAGGCTGTCCAGCCTCTTCTTATAACTCAAACCTTCCAGTCCCACCAACATCCTTGTAAATATTTTCTGTACACTTTCTAATTTAACAACATCCTTCCTATTGCAGGGCTGCAAGAAATGTCAGCAATATTCTAAAAGTGACCTCAACAATGCCTTATATAGTCACAACATGACATATCAATTCCTGTGCTCAATGCTCTGATCAATGAAGTTGAAAATCATATGAAACCAGGTTATAGTTAAACAGGTTTATTTGAAAGAACGAGCTTTCGGAGCCCCCATTTCTTCATCAGATAGCTAAGAAGGAGAAGCACTCCAAAAGTTTGTGCTTTCCAATAACCTGTTGGACTTTAACCTAGTGTCGTGTGATTTTCAACTTTGTCCACCCCAGTCTAACACCGGCACCTTCACATCATGGCTGATCAATGAAGGCAAGCATAGCAAATGCCTTCTTCTACACTCTACCTACCTGCGATGCCACTTTCAAGGTACTACGTACCTGCACCCCTAAGTCCCTCTGTTCAACAACACTCCTCAGGGCCCACTCTCCATTAACTGTGTAAGTCATGCCCTGGTTTGTCTTCCCAAAATGCAATACCTCACATTTATCTAAATTAAACTCCATCTGCCACTTCTTAGTCCATAGGCCCATCTAATAAGTATCAAAATCAAGAATGTCTGTGATAAGCTAAATAGTCCAGAGGATCCCTTGAATGTTTTTATGTTTCATTTCAATGAGAAATTTAACAACTGGAAGTAAAGACGGAAGGAAATTCACTGATAGTGTGTGTGGTCTGATTTGGCATGGATTCTATAGTGAGAAACAGATGGAGGAAGATCTGATTCTCTCATGGGGAATTGTCACTGGATGTAGCTACAAACTAGGTGAACTCTCTGCTTGAGCCACACATAAGACAGGGCTTAGATACAGTAAATAGACTGCACATAAAAATTTACAAAACATTGGGTAATTAAAAACTATCAAGGCCCTCCAGGAAATAGGATTAACTCACTCACAGCTACACCACCACCTGGGAATGTTGTCTCTCACAAAGTGGTGTTTCAGGAAGAAATGTCAGCAATACATCCCTGTACCAGGTAAAATCAAGTTACATGGAGACATGAAATTGTTGTAGCACAGAAGGAGGTCATTGAGCCCATCACACCAATGCTAGCTCTCTTAAAGCAACTTATCAAGTCTAACTCCCATATCTTTTCCAAGTAGCCTTGCAAATTTCTTTTTGTTTCAGATGCTTATCCAATTGTTCTTTGAAGACCATTACTGAATTTGTCTCCCCCATACTCTCCCGCAAAGAATTCTGGTACCTAACCAGCTACTGCACGAAGACAATTCTTCTCATGCTAATCATGCTTCTTTACCCAATGTCCTCTGAATCATGTCCTCTGGTTCTCAATCCTTCCTGAAAAGGGAATAGTTTCACCCTATCCACTCTGTGAAGACCCTCATGGTTCTGACACCTTCTACCAAATCACCTCTCAACCTTCCGTCCTTCAAGGTGAACTATCTCAGTTTTACCAATCTAATCACACAGCTGAATTTCCTCAACCTTGAAACCATTCTCCTGAAACATTTCTCTCATATCTTCACAAAATTGTGGTGCCAAAATTAGACACAGCACTTAACTGAGTCTGAACCAAAGTTTCACAAAGGTTCATCATAACATATTTGCTTTTCTATCTTATGCCCCTGTTTCTAAAGTCTAGAATTGCCTTTTGAATGCCTATGTGTCCTACCACCATCAATGAAGGCTTTGTTCTCATATATCCCCAGGTCGCTCTGTCCTCGTGCCCCATTTTGAATTGGGACTTTATTTTATGTTACCTCTGCTCATATTTCCTATCAAAATTATTCACTTTTCCTTTTACTGCATTAACTTTCATCTGACACTGTTAATAACGGCATGCATTGACCATCAGTACTTCATGAAAGAACTCAAGAAAGTTAATTAACTCAAATTGCCCTTAACAAATCTCTGCTAGCTTTCCATAATTAGTATACATTTATCCAAATGAAATGTGCAACATTACTGAGAAAACTATATTCTGTTCTTTCATGTTTTAATTATTTAAATAGCTTGCTATTTGCCATTAAGTTATCTTTCATTAGACATGAGGAATAATTTATATTTAAATAATGTCTTTCACATTCTGACAAAGTCACGAAAACCTCATACTTAATTAATTCATTTTTTTAAACAAACATTTTGTTATGTGATCAAATGTAGCAGCCAATTTGTAGAGAGCATGAGATAGATCACCGATTATATTGTTTTGGTTGAGTCAAGCAACCAATAAATGCTTGTCGAGAGATCAGGCTATTTCTCCTTTATTTCCTGAAATATTTAACATTGACCTGGATATTGTTTCTCCTCACCTGAGGTGCGATGATCTCTGGATTAAAACAGCATCAAAAATCTCTCTCTATTGAGGGAGTAGCCTTACCGTCCAGTAAGACCATAGTGACTTTACCTTTACACACATTGATCAACACAAGCTCAAAGTTTACCCTCTATGAGATTTCTATTAGTTTGCTCTTGTTTAACCTGGTGATGATATATCATACACCTTTTGCTTCATGCTATTTCAAATCATTATCTCTTCACAGACGTAGAGGTTCAGAAAATAATATTTCAAGACTATGGGGCAAAGGACGTGGATGTGGAATCAGCTGGCTTGTTTTTGTCGAGACCTAACATAGACTCAGTGGAATGAATGCATTCTGAAGAAGAGTCATTAGACACAAAATGTTAACTTTTATTTCTCTCCACAGATGCTGCCAGATCTGCTGAGTTTCTCCAGCAATTTCTGTTTTAGTGTCAGTGGAATGAATGATCTCCTTTAGTACTGTGAGCTTTCTACAATTCTATGTGTGCAAAATGTACCTAAAATATGGAAACCGCAGTATTTGAAGAATTTGCCTGTCTTTTGGTTTCTTGAAGTACTTTCAGTGTAAGTCAAAAATAACCCCCAGAAAAATAGATTTCAAGAAGTCCCAGCTGTTTAAGCTATTTTTCTCAGAAGTTTGAGTGGAAGATCAGATTAACCCCCGTGGAATTTCTAGCTAAGCTTTGCTAATGATTTGACAATGACATCGTTATAGATATACACACACTTATCCAGCAAAAAGTAAATTGGTCCCTCAGAGAAAGAAAGCTAATTAAAAATGGAGGAAACCAGCATATCTCTCAAAGTTTCCTCCCCAGAGCACAGAGGTTTCTACATGCCATAAATAATGACCGAATGACTTAAATGCTATAGGCCAGCTAATTCATTTATCAACCTGTGTTTGCTTTATTTTGATGACTGGTCAGTAGATGACAATGAAGTCATCCATTTCACCTGACCTTTTAAAATTAATGGGGTACGTATTTTTGAACTGTGACCTGATGAGAATGTGACCTTCTGTTCTTCGCTCATGAGGAGAGGAAGATTAACCTTTAACATGACACTCTCAATATGGGGTGGGGACGAAGTCATTTGCAACTGGGATGAGCTCAAGTGATGGAATACAAAGTGACCTGAACAAAACCCAAGGTGGGGGAGGGGGGGGGGGGGCACACAGAAACATTCATCGCAATTAACAATAAATGTGAGTAACTTATGAAATAACAGAACGTCAGAGATCTTCCTGTTTAATTGAAATCTACTTTGAGCAGCCTATAAAATAATGAAATGTGTGGGGAATGCTCATATTCAAAGAAAATAGGTAGGTCAGTGAAATGGGGTAGATGAAATTGATTGCAGAAAATAGCGCAGTGATTCATGGTGCTCGTAAGAAACGGATGAGGCAATATAAAGCAAACAATACAATTCTAAAGAGGCTGAGCAACAGAGAGACCTGAGGATATACATACACAAATTATTAAAGGTGGCTGGGAAGTGCCTCACTAATACACTATGACAAACAACTCAAACAAACAGGATAAACAGGAACAAGACAAGGACATATGTGATGAATGGCAGGACACTGGGGAGTTCAGAGGAACAGAGGGATCTAAGGGTGCCTGTGCACAGATGAAGGTGATAGGACAGGTTAATGAGTTAGTTAAGAAGGTGTATGGGATGCTTGCCCTTCTCTCTTGTGGCACAGGTTATAAGAGCAGGGAGGTAATGTAGGATCTGTATAAAACTTTGGTTAGGCCACAGCTGGAGTACTCTGTGCAGTTCAGATCACTACTGTTACAATATGGCAGTGAACCCTTCTGTTAGTTAAACCAAACACCCAGAAAAGCTCACCTCGCCTCATGATCTGTTAAAGTATGAGTGACAGAGAACTAAATTCCACTATTCAAAGGAAAAAATATCAATTTATTATTTAACTCAAAAAGTGGGCATTAAACAAAAACTATTTACAAGTCTAAGCTTCCTTTCTCTTAAAGGTTTGTTACCTACCTCCCACTCTATAACAATCTACCGATCCAATAAAAAACCCTATTACATTTACAGCAACTTAACTTTCAAAACCAGACAGTGGCTGTTGTCTCCAGTGTCGGTCTTCCTCTGTTTGTAAATCTGTCTGGGTTGTCTTCCGTCTTCTGCTGCAAAGATGTTTCATCTGAAGAAGGTATCTATTTCTCAGGCAGTCTCTCAATGGCAGTTGGCGCTGTCTCTGGTTAACTCTCCAAAATGCCAGCTTCTTTTATTCCCCAAACATTGGATTGTCTCAATGGTTCAATGTTGTCAAAACAATAAAAATCAAATTCAATTGGGTTTAGTATCCTGCGGCATAAGTTAAACTGATTGATTATATTCAAATGACGGTCAAAACAACTGACACATCTAGTTTACAGCCAAATGTTGTATATTTTCAATTTTCCAGTACACTCCAAGACTGCTAGTCAATCTCATGACAGGTTTGCAAGTTCTCGTTGCCAAAACAGCCTTCACTCTCTCTTAAAGGTACAGTACGTGCCCTCAACTTCATAACACTACACTATAGGTAGAATGCAATTTTTCTGAAGAGAATGTAATGGAAATTCCCAGGATATTGTTTAAAAATGTGTTGCTGGAAAAGCGCAGCAGGTCAGGCAGTATCAAAGAAACAGGAGAATCTGATTCCTGAAGAAAGGGCTTATGCCCGAAACTTCAATTCTCCTGTTCCTTTGATGTTGCCTGACCTGCTGTACTTTTCCAGCAACACATTTTTAAGCATTATTCCCAGGATATTGCCTGGAATGGAATATTTCAGCTCCAAAGCGATTCTGGATAAGCCCAGATTGTTTTCTTTAGAGCCCTGAGAAGTTGAGAGACTGAATGACATGGACAGAGTGAATAAAAAGCAGGTGTTCCCCTTAGTTGAAGGTCAATTATAAGCGGGAATAATTTTAAGGGAAAAGCAGGACACTTCGGAGGGATTTGAGGGAAGACATTTTCACCCGGGGGTGATGGGAATCTGGAATGTGCTGTGTGGGAAAATAGCTGAGGCAGGAAACCTCACAAGCTTTAAGAAATACTTGGAAGTAAGTGTAAGGGCCCAGTGCGGGAAAATGGGAGGAGTGTAAGTGGTTGTGTAAGTAGTATTTTTGCAGTACAAACTCAATGAGCCAGGAAAGGGCTTCTTCTATCCTGTATGAAACATGAAGATATTGTTACAATTTTGGGCACCATGGTAAGTGTGGAAAGCACTTTGAAATGGTCCTGAAAATAACACAACAGTGGGAATGAGAAATTTCAGTTTCATGGATAGACTAGAGATGTTGGGGATGTTCTACTTGGAGAGGAGAGGTTTAAAGGCTGAACTAACAAAATTTTCAAAATTATAAAGGGTCTGAGTCAAGAAAATAAGGATAAAGTTTTCTTGTTGGTGAGAGGACTGACAGCCAGAAGACACCAGTTGACATCAAAAGGTTGAGGAAAAGAAGCTTCACAAATCGAGGGAAATTGCTCTCATTCGGTGAGTTGTTCAGCTTAACTCATAGAGTCATGAAGTCATAGAGATGTACAGCACGGAAACCGACCCTTCAGTCCAACCTGACCACGCCGACCAGATGTCCCAACCCAATCTAGTCCCACCTGCCAGCACCGGCCCATATCCCTCCAAACCCTTCCTATTCATATACCCATCCAAATGCATCTTAAATGTTGCAATTGTATCAGCCTCCACCACATCCTCTGGCAGCTCATTCCATACACGTACCACCCTCTGCATGAAAACGTTGTCCCTTAGGTCTCTTTTATATCTTTCCCCTCTCACCCTAAACCTATGCCCTCTCGTTCTGGACTCCCCCACCCCAGGGAAAAGATTTTGTCTATTGATCCTATCCATGCCCCTCATAATTTTGTAAACCTCTATAAGGTCACCCCTCAGCCTCTGATGCTCCAGGGAAAAAAAACCCTCACCTGTTCAGCCTCTCCCTGTAGCTCAGATCCTCCAAACCTGGCAACATCCTTGTAAATCTTTTCTGAACCCTTGCAAGTTCCACAACATCGTTCCGATAGGAAGGAGACCAGAATTGCACGCAATATTCCAACAGTGGCTTAACCAATGTCCTGTACAGCCACACATGACCTCCCAACTCCTGAACTCAATACTCTGACCAATAAAGGAAAGCATACCAAACACCTTCTTCACTGTCCTATCTACCTGCGACTCCACTTTCAAGGAGCTATGAACCTGCACTCCAAAGTCTCTTTGTTCAGCAACACTCCCTAGGACCTTACCATTAAGTGTATAAGTCCTGCTAAGATTTGCTTTCCCAAATTGCAGCACCTCGTATTTATCTGAATTAAACTCCATCTGCCACTTCTCAGCCCATTGGCCCATCTGGTCCAGATCCTTTTGTAATCGGAGGCAACCCTCTTCGCTATCCACTACATCCAATTTTGGTGTCATCTGCAAACTTACTAACTGTACCTCTGATGCTCGCATTCAAATCATTTATGTAAATGACAAAACATAGAGGACCCAGCACCGATCCTTGTCACTTCACTGGCGACAGGCCTCCAGTCTGAAAAACAACCCTCCACCACCACCCTCTGTCTTCTACCTTTGAGCCAGTTCTGTATCCAAATGGCTAGTTCTCCCTTTATTCCATGAGATTAGATTAGATTAGATTAGATTACATTAGATTACAGTGTGGAAACAGGCCCTTCGGCCCAACAAGTCCACACCGACCCGCCGAAGCGCAACCCACCCATACCCCTACATTGACCCCTTACCTAACACTACGGGCAATTTAGTATGGTCAATTCACCTGGCCCTGCACATCTTTGTGACTGTGGGAGGAAACCGGAGCACCCGGAGGAAACCCACGCAGACACGGGGAGAACGTGCAAACTCCACACAGTCAGTCGCCTGAGGCGGGAATTGAACCCGGGTCTCAGGCGCTGTGAGGCAGCAGTGCTAAACACTGTGCCACCGTGCCGCCCATAAACCTTGCTAACCTTGAGATCTAACCTTGCTAATCAGTCTCCCATGGGGAACCTTGTCGAACGCCTTACTGAAGTCCATATAGATCACGTCAACTGCTCTGCCCTCATCAATCGTCTTTGTTACTTCTTCAAAAAACTCAATCAAGTTTGTGAGACATGATTTCCTACGCACAAAGCCATGTTGACTATCCCTAATCATTCCTTGCCTTTCCAAATACATGTACATCCTGCCCCTCAGGATTCCCTCCAACAACTTGCCTACCACTGAGGTCAGGCTCACCGGTCTATAGTTCCCTGGCTTGTCTTTACTGCCCTTCTTAAATAGTAGCACCACGTTTGCCAACCTCCAGTCTTCCGGCACCTCACCTGTGACTGTCCATGACACAAATATCTCAGCAAGAGGCCCAGCAATCACTTCTCTAGCTTCCCACAGAGTTCTCAGGTACACCTGATCAAGTCCTGGGGATTTATCCACCTTTAACCATTTCAAGACATCAAGCACTTCCTCCTCTGTAATCTAGACATTTTGCAAGATGTCACCATCTATTTCCCTACAGTCTATTTCTTCCATAACCTTTTCCACAGTAAATACTCAAGGTAGAGTCAGTCATGGTTTCAAAAATTAGTGTGATAAAGTTATCTTTAATTCTTCCACGGAACATGGGCATTGCTGGCTGGGCCAGCATTTATTGCCCATCCCTAGTTGCCCTTGAGAGGATGGTGGCGAGCTGCCTTTTTGAACCTCTGCAGTTCATAGAGTCATAGAGATGTACAGTATGGAAACAGACCCTTCGGTCCAACCCGTCCATGCCAACCAGATATCCCAACACAATCTAGTCCCACCTGCCAGCACTCGGCCCATATCCCTACAAATCCTTCCTATTGATATACCCATCCAAATGCCTCTTAAATGTTGCAATCGTATCAGCCTCCACCACTTCTTCTGGCAGCTCAAACCCATACACGTACACTCTCTGCGTGAAAAAGCTGCCCCTTAGGTCTCTTTTATATCTTTCCCCTCTCACCCTAAACCTATGCCCTCTCGTTCTGGACTCCCTGACTCCAGGGAAAAGACTTTGCCTATTTACGCTATCCATGCACCTCATAATTTTATAAACCTCTATAAGGTCACCCCTCAGCCTCCGACGCTCCAGGGAAACCAACCCCAGCCTGTTCACCCTCTCCCTATAGCTCAAATCCTCCAACCCTGGCAACATCCTTGTAGATCTTTTCTGAACCCTTTCAAGTTTCACAACATCTTTCCAATAGGAAGGAGACCAGAATTGCATTCAGTATTCCAACAGTGGCCTAACCAATGTCCTGTACAGCCGCAACATGACCTCCCAACCCCTGTACTCAATACTCTGACCAATAAAGGAAAGCATACCAAACGCCGCCTTCACTATCCTATCTACCTGCGACTCCACTTTCAAGGATGTAAGTCCACAATGCCCTTAAGTAGGGAATTTAGGATTTTCATTTAATGGCACTGAAGGAACAATGATATATATCCGAGTCAGGACCGTGAGTGATTGGAGGGAAACTTGCATGAAGTGGTGTTCACATGTGACTTCTAACCTTGTACTTCTAGATGGAAATGGATGTGGGTTTTGGAAATTTCTGACCAAGGATCTTTTGTGAATTTCTGAAGTGCATCCTGGAGATGAGCGTCCATGGTAGGAGGAGTGAATGTTTGTAGAAGTGGTGCCAAATAAATGTCCTGAATGGTGTGAAGCTTTTTGAGTGTTCTTGGAATTTAACCTGCCCAGGAAAGTGAAGGGTATTCTATCGCACTCTTGTCTTGTGCATTGTGGACAAGCTTTGGGGAGTCAGGACATGAGCTATTTACCACAGTATTCCTAACCCCTGACCTGCTCTGTAGTCACTGTTTATATGGCTAGTTTGTTCCAGTTTCTGGTCAACGATTACCCCCAGGATGTTAATAGTGAGTGATTCAATCATATTTAATGTCAGGGTAGAATAATGATATTCTCTTTTGTTGGAGAGGTTATTGCCAAACATTTGTGTGGTACAAATGTTACTTGCCACTTTTTAGCCCAGGCTTGATTATTGTCCGCATTTGTCTTACTGCATTTGAACATGGACTTCTCCACGAACTGAATAGTCATGAGATGGGGTTGAACACGGTGTAACCATCAGCCAACATCCCTACTTCTGACTTTATGAAGAAGGGGGGTCATTCTTGAAGCATCTGAAAATGGTTGGGCTCGGATCGCTACCCTGAGGAACTCCTGCAGTGATGTCCTAGAGCTGAGATGATTGATCTCCACAATCATCTTTCTATATGCCAGGTATGACTCCAACCAGAGGAGAGCTTGGCTAGACCCACACTTGGTCAAATGCAGCCTTGATATCAAGGGCTGCCACTTTCACTTCACCTCTGGAATTCAGCTCTTTTGTCCATGTTTGAACCAAGGCTGTAATAAGGTCAGGAGCTGAGTGGCTCTGGCAGAACCCAAACTGGGCGTCATTGAGCAGGCTATTGCTGAGCAGGTGCTGCTTGATAGCACTGTTGATGACACCTTCCATCACTATGCTGATAATTGAGAGTGGACTGAGGTGGTAAGTGACAGGTTGGGTCTGTTCTGCTTTTTGTGTATAGGACATACCGAGGTAATTCTCCACATTGTTGGGTAGATGCCAGTGTTATAACTGTACTGGAACAGTTTGGCTAGGGGAGTGGCAAGTTCTGGAGCACAAATCCACTTTGCTATTGCTGGAATGTTGACAGAGTCCATAGCCTTGACAGTATCCGGTACCTCCAACTGTTTTTTGATATTCTGTGGAATTAATCAAGTTTTCTGCGGACTGGTATCTGTAATGCTGGGAACCTCTGGAGGGATCCAAGATTAATTATTTCACACGGCATTTCTGGCTTAGCTTATTACCAATGCTCGCGACCTCACCATCAAGCCAGCAGATATAGGGGGCGCAGTTGTAGTCTGGCGCACTGACCTCTACACCGCTGAAGCCAGACACCAACTCGAGGACACCTCTTCCTACCGCCCTCGCGACCATGACCCCACCCCCCCATCACCAAACCATCATCTCCCAGATCATACAGAACCTTATCACCTCAGGAGACCTCCCACCCACGGCTTCCAACCTCATAATCCGGGAACCCTGCACTGCCTGGTTCTACCTCCTTCCCAAGATCTACAAGCCTGACCACCCTGGCTGACCCATTGTCTCAGCATGCTCCTGCCCCACTGAACTCATCTCTACCTACCTCAACACTGTCCTATCCCCCAAGTCCAGGAACTCCCCACATACGTTCGAGACACCACCCATACCCTCCACCTCGTGCAAGACTTCCGTTTCCCCAGCCCCCAATGCCTCATCTTCACCATGGATATCCAGTACCTCTACACCTCCATCCACCATGATCAGGGGCTCCAAGCCCTCCATTTCTTCCTCTCCCGATGTCCCCAACAGTATCCTTCCACTGACACTCTCATTCATTTGGCTGAACTGGTCCTCACCCTTAACAATTTCTCCTTCGAATCCTCCCACTTCCTCCAGACCAAAGGGGTAACCATGGGCACCCGTATGGGCCCCAGCTATGCCTGTCTCTTTGTTGGCTACGTAGAACAGTCCAACTTCCGTAATTACACCGGCACCACTCCCCACCTCTTCCTCCGCTACATTGATGACTGCATTGGTGCCACCTCGTGCTCCCACGAGGAGGTTGAGCAATTCATCAACTTCACCAACACATTCCACTCTGACCTTAAATATACCTGGACCATCTCTGACACCTCCCTCCCCTTCCTGGACCTCTCCATCTCCATTAATGATGACTGACTTGACACCAACATTTTTTACAAATCCACCGACTCCCATGGCTACCTGGATTACACCTCTTCCCACTCCACCTCCTGCAAAAATGCCATCCCGTATTCCCAATTCCTCCGCCTCCACCGTATCTGCTCCCAAGAGGACCAGTTCCACCACAGAACACACCAGATGGCCTCTTTCTTTAAAGACCGTAGTTTCCCTTCCCACGTGGTTAAAGATGCCCTCCAACACATCTCGTCCACATCCCGCACCTCCCCCTCAGACCCCACCCCTCCAACCGTAACAAGGACAGAACGCCCCTGGTGCTCACCTTCCACCCTACTAACCTTCACAAAAACCAAATCATCCACCGACATTTCCGCTACCTCCAAACAGACCCCACCACCAGGGATATATTTCCCTCCCCACCCCTTTCCGTCTTCCGCAAAGACCGTTCCCTCCATGACTATCTGGTCAGGTCCACGCCATCCTACAACCCACCCTCCCATCCTGGCACCTTCCCCTGCCACTGCAGGAATTGCAAAACCAGTACCCACACCTCCTCCCTCACCTCTATTCATGGCCCTAAAGGAGCCTTCCACATCCATCAATGTTTTACCTGCACATCCACCAACATCATTTATTGTATCCGTTGCTCCCAATGCAGTCTCCTCTGCATTGGGGAGACTGGACGTCTCTTGGCAGAGCCCTTTAGGGAACATCTCCGGGACACCCGCACCAATCAACCACACTGCCCTGTGGCCCAAAATTTCAACTCCCCCTCCCACTCTGCCAAGGACATGGAGGTCCTAGGCCTCCTTCACCGCCACTCCCTCGCCACCAGATGCCTGGAGGATGAACGCCTTATCTTCTGCCTCGGAACACTTCAACCCCAAGGCATCAATGTGGACTTCAACAGTTTCCTCATTTCCTCTTCCCCCACCGCACCCCAGTTCCAAACTTCCAGCTTAGCACTGTCCCCATGACCTGTCCTACCGGCCTATTTTCTTTTCCACCTATCCACTCCACCCTCCTGTCTGACCTCTCACCTTCATCCCACCCCCATCCACCCATTGTACTCTTTGCTACCTTCCCCCACCCTCCTCCCTGACCTATCACCTCCATCCCCATCCCCATTCACCTATTGTACTCTATGCTACTTTCTCCCCACCCCCACCCTCCTCTCATTTATCTCTCCATCCTTCAGGCTCTCTGCCTGTATTCCTGATGAAGGGCTTTTGCCCAAAACATCGATTTTACTGCTCCTCGGATGCTGCCTGAACTGTTGTGCTTTTCCCGCACCACTAATCCAGAATCTGGTTTCCAGCATCTGCAGTCATTGTTTTTACCTATTGCCAATGCTCGGCCTTATGTTTTGCACAGATGTGCAGGTCACCCTGTTATTGAGGATGGAGATATTTGTTACACTTTCTCCTCTATTGTGAGTATTTAATTGTATACCATCATTCATGACTGGAGCTTAGTTCTGATCCATTGCTGTTGGATCGTTTCTACTACTTGCTGCTAATGCTGTTTGGCAAACAAATAATCTTGTTTTGTAGCTTCACCAGGATGACACCTCATTTTTATGTATGCCTGGTGTTGCTCCTGGCATGCCTTCCTGCACTCTCCACCGAACCAAGGTTGATTAAACCTCTGCCTTCATAGTAATGGTAGAATGGGGGATATGCTGGGCCATGAGCTTGCAGACTGTGTTGCTGGATGTCCAGTCTTGAATTGCTAGATCCGTTCGATGTGTGTTCCATTTAGCATGGTGATAGTGCCACACAACACGATGGAGGGTATTCACAATGTGAAGGTGGGACTTTGTCTCCACAAGGATTGAGCTGTGGTCACTCTTACTGACACTATCATGGACAGTTGCATGTGCAGCTTGCAGATTGGTAAGGATGAGGGAAAGTATCTGAAGAAAATAATCACAGGGCTTTGGGGATAGATATCAGAAGGGACTAGGTGAGTTGCTCTTGCAAAATAATGTCACAGACACAATGGGCTGAATGGCCCTCTAATTCGCTGATTGTTTCATAAGAAATAGAATAGGGAAGTTGCCTCTAGTACTATAGAGGTGCAAACTTCATTTCAAGCCATCTATGATAACCAGCTTTGTTTGCTTATGCACTCGTGGGAAAAACAAATGTGAAAAACATAACAATGGAAACATAATACTTTGCTTCTGTTCTTTATTGTCGTCCAAGCCTCAGTCAGAGTAGGAGGTCTGCTTGTTTCCAGAGTCCCAAGGGGCAAGCTAATTATGAGCTACAGAATCTGTCAGGAGCTATTCACAATCTTATACACACTAGAATTAACATTACGCCAGGATATCATTTAAAAGGATCTGGGCACAGTGATTATTTAGTCTCTATGGCAACCAGACCGTTGAAACAGCATTTCAAATCTGAAACCCTCAGGAAAATAACCGGGAATCAGCAGGTCTGCAGGGATTGATATATTGGATATTAGAGAAGAAAGCAAATTGAAAAGAATAAATTTCAATTTTGAAACACAAAATCAGTTGCTCTCTCCTGGATCATTTTCTTTCTATCGTTAAGCTAAAAGAATAAGTGCAAGGATGAGCATGGAACTGTTGAGATGCATATAACAGACACATTAAAGGGGAAGCTAGATGGATACATGAGGGAGAAATGACTAGGATATATTGATGATTCTGGATGGATAGATGCACATGTTGTGCTGAAGGGGGTATATGATATATATACAGCAAACCTTTTACCAATTGGCACCTATGGGATAAGGACTGTGCTGGTTGATCAAGTATTCCAGATAATCAAGAGCTACAGCTAACCGTGGTAAACCCAGAACAAGTGATGTTTCAGGAATCAACATCTCCCAAAAACCCGATGTAAAAGCATCAACACAGCTCCTAAAATCAATGTAACAGCACACAGTTAGCAATAGAGATATAATGCAAGAGGCAGACACACCACTGTTACATTTTACTTGAACATAGATACTCAAACATCGAACTAGACCGTGATACATGATTTTTGCCGGTGTATCAAGAAGGAGCCGGTTTAAACAAACTTTGCTGCTCTTAGCCATCATTCAAACGTTGGATTTTGAAATAGAAGTAGAGTCAGTTCTATGCACAAGGTTTTTCCAAGGTCAGAAAGCCATTCTGGAATGTTGACCTAAATACATCTCATGGCCTCTATTCCTGATGAAGGGCTTTTGCCCGAAACATCAATTTTCCTGCACCCCGGATGCTGCCTGACCTGCTGTGCTTTTCTAGCACCACTCTAATCTTTACTCTAATCTCCAGCATCTGCAGTACCCACTTTTGCCTGAATGCATCTGTTCTAAGAAACCTTTAGCTGGTTGCAGAGCAGAGTCCTCTGGTGTTAATAAACACAACTCTATACCAGTGAGCTTATGGCAGGCACATTAAAGAGAACAAAGCCATTTCTTTTGCTTAACTTCTGAGCAGAGTATCCAGTATTTTCAGTTCAGTTCAGAAGTTTCCTGGTAGAATAACCAAATTTTTTTCCAGTTCCAGTCAGGGGAAGTAGTCACCTCAGCAGAAGAAATTGCTAGTCTTTGGAGTTTCCTAGCTGAGTCCTGAGCCCAAAACATCGACTTCTCCGCCTCCTGATGCTGCTTGACCTGCTATGTTCTTCCAGCCTCCTGACTGCCTATTTTGAGTTTCCTTGCTGGCTGAGACAGTTAGAACATTGGAAGTTCAGGCCTTCTAATTTGTAAAATAGTCATACCAGTAAATTCAGAGAGGAATTATAAAATTGCCTCCATAGTCCATATAAAATATCTGGAAAGAGTCAATTAGGTCAAAACTTTAAGAGTTGAAAGATGAGTATAATTTCTCTTGACTCCAAACTCTGTACTGGACAGGGTTCAGAAACAAGGTGAATTATTTCTCCTGCTATTTGTATTTGGATCTTTCTCAACTTTGTTCTATGTTTATATCACTTGGTTTATTAGTTTTTTAGTGCAATAAACTTATGTTGTGTTGTTAAAGAACATCTGCAGCCTCATGTGAATCTTTGGTAATAACCAAGGACTATGTTAATTAAAAATGTTGAACATGTGAAGAATCAAAACAGACTTCATTCTGGGATCTGACCTGTGAAATAGTACCATCAGTTGGAATGATAACGTAAACATTAATACAAACCTATTGGGGTGAATGGTCTGCTTTTTTATTGTAAATATATTGTAAAAGAAAATTTAGGATCGACCTTGAAGTAACTCCACGAAGGCTGATGTCCCATCAACAAGTCACTCTCTATTTACATGTGCATAGTACATGATGCTGCCACAGCTAGCTCAGAGCCAGCTCCTAGATTGAACAGAACCTCTGACACTCCTGGTTTTATCTGTCAGCCAGGACTGCCTGATTGGACCACTCCCTGACAGCCCCATTCAGGGAATCCATATTCTATAAGATCCATCTGGCTGACATTGTTTCTATCACTATAGAACCAGCCTGAAATTGGAGAAGCAGTGAGAAGGTACATGGCTACAATGAGGGAGTGCAGGGTTCTAGACTTATACATGGTGGGGCCAGGGTCGGAGAAACAGCACCAGAGCCAGAGAAGTGCGAGTTGTGTGAGAGAGAGCGAGATGGAGACCTTCTGGAGGGAGAAAGCTATGAGAGGAAACGATCCTAGGAAGTGTTATACCAGACTCGAATCGATAACTCTGGTTTTTCACCCAGATGCCAGATGTGCTGAGGTTCTCCACCATTCTCTGTTTTATTGGACATTTAAACTTACCCTTCAACAGCTAATGTCGTGCAAGGTGGGAGTGCCTTTTCTTCCAACAACTCAATAACAGTTCAATGAAACTCCACATTTGGATGCGCTTCACTTTTCTGGTGAAGCCTGATTTGGTAAAACCAGAAACAAAAGTCTGGAGAAGGTTGGAGCAGAGAAATGAGCCAACAATGATTCTTGCTCCTCAGAGACCTGGGCCGATGTCAAACAAAGCAGCAACACAATCCAGGGTTAAACGTATGGGTGGTTCTTAATGTGCTACTCCATTTACAAACATACTCCACCAACATCAGCCTGAGTTTCACATGGCCATTGTCCATTTATTTGTGGTAATAAATTCTGTCAGCTAGCAAGTGCTTCAGTTGTTATGAATCACCAGGCACTCATTGGATAATTTAACTGTTGGCCAGTAAACAAACAACCTGCCCATGCTACTTAGCTGGCAGTAAAACCGAGTCATGTTACCATGAGATAAGTCATTTCCTGCACATTTGTGTGGTGGTGTGTTACAATTCACTTAGGGAGTCTGAGTTGCCATGGCAACATGTAATTTTTACATGCAATGTGCAGTCTGGAACTATGGATATTGATGGTTGAGACTCGACATCCTTCCAACGTGTGGCTGACTGGGACTCTCTCCCACATTTAATGTCTTCCATTGGCAAGCATTGGAAGGATATGCGAGCTGATGCTCAAGCTGTTTGGCCCCATTACGAATGTATTCTCCTTCACCATCAAGCCCGAGAGTGGGATTTGAAGCCAGAGGTTCTAACTCTGAGACAGAGACACTATCAGCTGCTTCAAAAGACCTCTACAGAACGTTAAGTGACATCGAGCCAAATGAGAACAGATGGCATTTAAAAAAGGACGTGTTTTGACACTATTCCAATGGTAAACTGTTTCACATTTTGAAATAAATCAAATTTTGTTCGTTCGATTTGCTTCAGAAGTGTGCAAATTCGATATAAAATCAAAGGGAATGTGGTGAATCATATGTGGAAAAGACACCCGCACATTTAAAATACAAGGGTCCTGCCCGAAACGTCAACTCTCCTGCTCCTCAGATGCTGCCTGACCTGCTGTGTTTTTTTCAGAACCACATTCTGTCTACTCAGACTCTCCAGCATCTGCAGTCCTCACTGTCTCCATGGCACACAATGTTCCATTCTGATACAATATTAGAGCAATAATCTAACATCGATATGAAATTAAAGGTGCTGGGATATGGAAATAAGTAATTAGAGTTCAACTTAAAGCTTGTCATTTCTCACCACTTATTTTAAACTCAATTCAGGTTCTTCTGATTTCAGACCCAGAATCTGGTCATGCTGAGACATTTTTGTTACATTTTCAAAGTTTTCGATATGCACAAAAATGTTAAGAAGCTTAAAACTGATTTTGCGTCTTAGGGCAGGGCATTTAAGACCTTTTAATTAATCAATTGGTGATAATTTCAAAATTGTAAAGAAAGCAATTATAACTAAAACCTGCCACTATATTGAAATATGTCAAACATTTTACATAATGATAATGCAGTGGCTCATTTTACATGGTCATGATGGGATAGGGTTAGGGTTAATGCCATTGTCATTTTCCACTTCAGATGTCTGGAATGTGGACAAGAGACAAGTAAGGTTCATGCCAAACAAGTGCCAGGAAATGACCATTTCCAAGAGAGAACCTAACCATTGGTCTTGACATTCAATAGCATACCATCACTGAATCTCCACCATCAACATCCTAGTGTTTATCACTGAACAGACATTATAGTGGACTAGTCATATAAACGCTGTGGCTGCAAAGGCAGATCAGATGCTAGATATCCCACTTGTCTGGGATGACTGTAACTCCAACAACACTCCAGAAACCTGGCACCATCCAGGACAAAGCAGCCCACTTGATTGGCACCACATCCTCAAATATTCACTCCCTTCACTATTGACGCTCAATGGAAGTAGTCTGTACACATCTCAAGATACTTCACAGAAATTCAACAAGGATCTTTCATCAGCACCTTCCCAATCCAGGATCACTTCCAACTAGAAGGACAGGGCAGCAGATAAATCCAAACACCACCTCTTTTGAGCTTCCGTAAAGTCACCCACCATTCTAACTTGAAAATACACTGCTGTTCTTTCAGTGTCACTGGGTCAAAATCCTGGAACTTCCTCTCAACCAGTATTGTGGGTGTACCTATGTCAAATGAATTGCAGTAGTTCAAGAAAACAGACCATCACCACCTTCTCAAGGACAACTAGGAATGGGCAATAAACACTAACCCAATCAGCAAAGCTGACATTTCATTAATGCATTTTTAAAAAATTGCCTTACACCTAAAATTGAATATAATGGCACAAATTAGGAATTTAAACAAATAAACCTTTCTTGTTTGTTGGTACAGAGCTTAAACTTTGATTTATAAGAGATAGGTTGTTGGAGCTTTTTTGTCTGATAGGCATCAAGGCAGAATCACAAGAATGCCAAATCTCAATGGGAGCAGTAACTTACACTGCAAGAGAAGTGTAAGTTTGGCAAAGGGACTCAGATTGATTGAGACATCACCTTAGAGAAAACGCCAGGGAAGCATTCAGCAATAATTCACAGTTTCTGCCTTTCAGATTTATTGAACTGTGGACTAAAGCTTCAACTCTAGTTTTTGTTATGAAGCTTTTAAGAAAGTTGAAAGCTAGCAAGGACTTAGTGAAGCACACAGAGTGCTGGAGAATTTACAATGTAACCTTTGGTTCAGAACAGCGAGCACTGTCTGGGTTGCCTAGAAACAAAAACAAATTCAAATTCGGCCAATCAATTTAAATAACACCCCAAAATACCAACCTCCAAGCAAGTTTGAATTTGGGATATTGACAACACTTAAATAAAAAATGAAATGATCCAATGCTTTGGGGGTATAAGACCAGGGAAAATTGAACAGTTGCAGGAGAACTGCCAAGCCACCAACATCTGCAGACTGTCCATAGAATAGCTCCCTTAAAGGTACCTGTATCTATTAATGACCTGTGAAACAGAAATCCTCCAGAAGAAGAAAAGATGACAGAGGAAAATACAAAGCGAAGATTCAACAGCTGGCTGGTTTTGAAATTTGAAATTTTCGGTAAATCTCAATCGAGGGTTTTATCGGACTAGTATTGTAGAGGGGAAGGTAAAAAATAGGTTTAGATCAATGAGTTGTAAATAGCTCTCTGTTCGACTTTTAAAAAAATTAAAGTTGTTAATTTTTACTATAAATAGTGACTTTTGGGATATTCTTTGTCTCTCAAATTTTAACAGATTACAGGGTTAAATCATTTCTGTGTTGCAGGTTTATATGGGGGGGGGGGGGGGGGGGGGAAGTGGAAAATGACAATGGCATTAACCCTAACCCTATCCCATCATGACCATGTAAAATCTAGACTTGGTAAAGCATGCCAAGGCAATTTACAGGAGTCTAGATTCATAACACTTTCTATTGACAATTAGCCTAGTATGCTAAGTGCCCATCCCACTTCCAAATTTCCCATCACCAACATAAAAGAGTCCATCCAATGTTTGAAGTTAAATCACTTTGATTTCTTGATACTCTACAAGCTTATCATAACAATGTTTATTACACCAGAGGGGTTGGGTTTATATACACATAAGGCTTTGAAGATAGCAAGACTTGTTAAGTAAGTCATTAATGAAGCTTCTTTGACAGATTCCTTGCCATTACGAACAGAGGCACAGAGAACTAGAACAAGGAGATTATGTTGAATTTGCATAAAATACTAATTCAGCCTCAGCTGGAATATTGCAACCAATTCTGAGTACTACACTTTAAGAAGGATGTGAAAGTGTTGGAGACAGTGCAGAAGAAGTTTACAAGAATGAATCAAGAGGAGTAACTTCAGTTAGGAAGTTAGATTGGAGAAGAAGGAACTGTTCTTAGAGGGGAAAAAGGTGAAAGGAGATCTGATTAAAGCATTCAGAACCATAAGAGCTTTGAACAGAGTAAATAAGGAGAAAATGCTCTAACTGTTGAAAAGATTAAGAATGAGAAGGCAAAAATTTGAAGTTATTAAAAGAAAAAGCAAGTATTTGATGAGGGAAAGAATGTACTGCCAGAGGGTTGGTTAAGGAAGATTTAATTGAGGCAATTTGAAAGAAAATTGGATTACAGGGAAAAGACTGGAAAACGGCACTGAGTGAGATGCTAGTTTTGATAGCTGTCATAGACATGATGGTCTAAATGGCCTGCTGCCCTTAAACAGTTCTGTGATGTTGTGGTACAACAGCTGGGACTTCACAGAGCAGTGATTCGAATTACTCCCTCAGTTCTCCAGCCATCAAGTGCAAACCAATTTGCATGCCCACATTTTAAATCCATACTGTTACTTTCTCCCTTCAGGCTTGATGCTAATCCAAAACCAAACCAATTGTGCTTGCTCTGGAGACTGTGGCATCACCAGTTAATTCCCTGCACTATCCCTTCCTATCTCTGCAATCTCCTTGAGTTATAAGCCATCTCAGATCTCCAATTCCGTTCAGCTTGGCAAACGTGCCTTCAAATGACTGGGTCATAATCTTAATGAATCTCTCCCTAAGCTTCTCTTACTTGCTAACGCTTCCACACCTTTAAGACATTCTTTCAGATATTCAACTTTGACCAAGCTTGTGGTCATCCTTTATGTTGTTTGGTGTCTCCTCGCTTGCTATGATCTGTCTGTACTGCTTGAAAACAAAGCTCTTCACTGAACTGACTAACGTGACTACAATAAATCAAATCAAATCAAAATTGTATTTTAGGTGATAATCACTCCTGTAAATTGCCTTGGCATGCTTTACCAAGTCTAGATTAGCGTGGTGCTGGAAAAGCACAGCAGGTAAGGCAGCATCCGAGGAGCAGGAAAATCGACGTTTTGGGCAAAAGCCCATCTCAGGTGTACATAGCAATGCAATATGTTTTTGTCTCTAGTAGTGAAGATTCCTGCTTCACCAAAATTGGGTGAATTGATTTTTTAAAAGCCATTTGGATTCTTGTCGTAGGTGAAATGAATGCAACCTTTGCCTGTACGACAACCTAAGTCATGACATGTCAAGAACTTTGAGACATTTCTGAGAAATATTTTAGGGTGCTATATAATTGGCAGTCTTTCTTCATCCTCCACTGCGATTCCTAAAGTCATTTAGTCATGGAGATATACAGCATCCAACTCATCCAAGCTGGCCAGATATCCTAAATGAATTTAATTCCATTTGCCAGCATTTGGCCCATATTCCTCCAAACCCTTCCTAATAGAGAACTCAAAAGTCCCAACCATTTATTGCTTTTACATTGTGAAAATATCAACATCTCACAGATCTCAAAAGTTTGAAGAAAAATCCTCAACACCAGGACAAGTAAGGATGGAGAGTGAATGCTGATCTTACCAGCAAGCACCATAAGCTCAAGAGGAAATTTTAAAAATTAATGTACACATCTGTTTTGTGAGTTGGGAAGGCTTAAATATTGATTTGGATGTGCCAGTTTTGGACTGGGGTTTACAAAGTTAAAAATCACACAACACCAGGTTATAGTTCTGGATGTAGTTATGCTCACTGAGCTAGAAGTTTCATTTCCAGGCATTTCATTACCCTACTAGGTAACATCTTTAGTGGGCCTCCGGGTGAAGCACTGCTGATAATTCCTGCTTTCTATTTATATGTTTGGGTTGGCGATGTCAGTTCTTGTGGTGATGTCATTTCCTGTTCTTTTTCTCAGGGGTGGTAGAGGGGGTCTAACTCTATGTGTTTGGTGATAGAGTTCCAGTTAGAATACCATGCTTCTCGCAGATACAGTTCTAGTTAGCATACCATGCTTCGAGGAATTCTTGTGTGTGTCTCTGTTTGGCTTGTCCGAGGATGGATGTGTTGTCCCATTCGGAGTGGTGTCCTTCCTTATCTGTATGTAAGGATACTAGTGAGAGGCAGTCATGTTGCTTTGTGGCTAGTTGATGTTCATGTATCCTGGTGGCTAGTTTTCTGCCTGTTTGTCCAATGTAGTGTTTGTTACAGTTCTTGCAAGGTATTTTGTAAATGACGTTAGTTTTGCTTGGTGTCTGTATAGCGTCTTTCAAGTTCATTAGCTGCTGTTTTAGTGTGTTGGTGGGTTTGTGGTGGGTTTGTCAGACTCAGACCCCTTGGCACCATGGGTCCCCACAAATCCACCAACACTAGCATTAGCTTTCAGAGTGCTGCTCCTTCATCAGGTGTTAGTGGACTATAAGATCGTAGGACATAGAATTTCTCACAGAGGTTTACACTGTGATGTAACTGAAATTAGATATTAGAACATAGAACATAGAAAATGTCAACACAGAACAAGCCATTTGGCCCACGATGTTAATCCTAATGTAAAATATAATAACTCAACCTACACACCCCTCAACTCACAGCTATCCATGTGCATGTCCAGCAGTCGCTTAAATGTCCCCAGTGACACTGCTTACACCATCACCGCTGGCAACGCATTCCATGCATTCACAACTCTCTGGGTAAAGAACCTACCTCTGACATCTCCTCTATACCTTTCTCCTAATATCTTAAAACTATGACCCTTCATGCCTGTCAATCCTGCCCTGGGGAAAAGTCTCTGGCTATTGACTCTATCTATTCCACTCATTATCTTGTATATCTCGATCAGGTCTCCTCCCATCGTCCTTCTCTCCAGAGAGAAAAGTCCAAGCTTATTCAACCTTCCTTCATAAGGCAAGCCCTCCAGTCCAGGCAGCACTCTGGTAAACCTCTTTGCACCCTCTCCAAAGCCTCTGTATCTTTCCTATAGTAGGGCGACCAGAACTGGGCACAATATTCCCAGTGTGGTCTCATCAGGGGCTTGTAGAACTGTAGCAAAACCTCGCGGCACTTAAATTCGATCCCCCTGTTAATGCAAGCCAAAACACCATATGCTTTCTTAACAACCCTATCCACTTGGGTGGCAACTTTGAGGGATCTATGTTCTTGCACACCCAGATCCCTCTGTTCCTCCACACTGCCAAGAATCCTGTTTTTAATGCTATATTTAGCATTCGGGTTCAACCTTCCAAAATGCATCACTTTGCATTTATCCAGGTTGAACTCCATCTGCCATTTCTCAGCCCAGCTCTGCATCCTATCTATGTTGTGCTGCAGCCTGCAGTAGCCCTCTATACTATCAATGGCAACTCCAACCTTTGTGTCATCTGCAAATTTACTAACCTACCTCTCAACCTCCTCATCCAAGTCATTTATAAAAACTACAAAGAGCAGAGGCTCAAGAACAAAAGCCTGTGGGACCCCACTCAACACTGACCTCCAGGCAGAATACTTTCCATCTACAACCACTCTCTGTCTTCTGTCAGCCAGCCAATTCTGAATCCAGATAGCCAAATCTCCCTGTATCCCATACTTCCTGACTTTATGAATGAGCCTCCCATGGGGAACCTTAACAAATGCCTTGCTGAAGTCCATGTACACCACATCCACTGCTCAACCTTTGTCATAGAACATAGAACATAGAAGAATACAGCGCAGTACAGGCCCTTTGGCCCTCGATGTTGCGCCGATCCAAGCCCACCTAACCTATACTAACCCACTATCCTCCATATACCTATCCAATGCCCGCTTAAATGCCCATAAAGAGGGAGAGTCCACCACTGCTACTGGCAGGGCATTCCATGAACTTACGACTCGCTGAGTGAAGAACCTACCCCTAACTTCAGTCCTATATCTACCCCCCCTTAATTTAAAGCTATGCCCCCTTGTAATACCCGACTCCATACGCGGGAAAAGGTTCACACTGTCAACCCTATCTAACCCCCTAATCATCTTGTACACCTCAATCAAGTCACCCCTAAACCTTCTTTTCTCTAATGAAAACAGCCCCAAGTGTCTCAGTCTTTCCTCATACGATCTTCCTTCCATACCAGGCAACATCCTGGTAAACCTCCTCTGCACCCGTTCCAGTGCCTCCACATCCTTCCTATAGTATGGCGACCAAAACTGCACACAATATTCCAGATGCGGCCGCACCAGAGTCTTATACAACTGCATCATGACCTCAGGACTCCGGAACTCAATTCCTCTACCAATAAAAGCCAGTACGCCATATGCCTTCCTCACCGCACTATTTACCTGGGTGGAAACTTTCAGAGATCTGTGTACATGGACACCAAGATCCCTCTGCTCATCCACACTACCAAGTATCCGACCATTAGCCCAGTACCCCATCTTTTTGTTATTCTTCCCAAAGTGAATCACCTCACACTTAGCTACATTGAATTCCATTTGCCACCTTTCTGCCCAGCTCTGCAGCTTCTCTATATCCTGCTGTAACCTGCCACATCCTTCCTCACTGTCAACAACTCCTCCGACTTTCGTATCATCCGCAAACTTGCTCACCCAACCTTCTAACCCCTCTTCCAGGTCATTTATAAAAATGACAAACAGCAATGGTCCCAAAACAGATCCTTGCGGAACACCGCTAGTGACGGCACTCCATCAAGAAACTTTGCCATCAACTACTACCCTCTGTCTTCTTCCATCCAGCCAATTCCTAATCCAAACCTCCAACTCTCCCTCAATGCCATATCTCCGTATTTTCTGCAGTAGCCTACCATGGGGAACCTTATCAAACGCCTTACTAAAATCCATATATACCACATCTACCGCTTTCCCCTCATCAACCTCCTTTGTCACCTTTTCAAAGAATTCCATAAGGTTTGTGAGGCACGACCTGCCCTTCACAAAACCATGCTGACTATCCTTGATCACATTATTCCTATCCAGATGTGCATAAATCCTATCCCTTACAATTCTCTCTAAGACTTTGCCCACAACAGAAGTGAGACTCACCGGCCTATAGTTACTAGGGTTATCCCTACTCCCCTTTTTGAACAAGGGAACCACATTTGCTATCCTCCAGTCTTCTGGCACTACTCCAGTAGACAAAGAGGACATAAAAATCAAGGCCAATGGCTCTGCAATCTCCTCCCTTGCTTCCCAGAGAATCCTAGGATAAATGCCATCAGGCCCAGGGGACTTATCTATTTTCACCTTTTCCAGAATTTCCAACACCTCTTCTCTACATACCTCAAAGCCATCCATTCTACTTATTTGTGACTCAGTATTCACATCGACGACAATGCCCTGTTCCTGAGTAAATACTGAAGAAAAGTATTCATTCAGTGTCTCCCCAATCTCTTCCGCCTCCACACGCAACTTCCCACTACTATCCTTGACTGGACCTATTCCTACCCTAGTCATTCTTTTATTCCTAACATACCTATAGAAAGCCTTAGGGTTTTCCCTAATCCTACCGACTAAGGACCTTTCATGTCCCCTCCTTGCTGCTCTTAGCTCTCTCTTCAGGTCCTTCCTGGCTACCCTATAACTCTCAATCGCCCCAATTGAACCTTCACGTCTCATCTTGAGATAGGCCGCCCTCTTCCATTTAACAAGGGATTCCAATTCCTTATTAAACCACGGCTCCCTCGCACGACCCTTTCCTCCCTGCCTGACAGGTACATTATCAAGGACACTCAATAGTTGCTCCTTGAACAAGCTCCACATATCATTTACACTCTTGCCTTGGAGTCTACTTTTCCAAGCCACACATCCTAAGTCATGCCTCACCGCATCATAATTTCCCTGACCCCAGCTATAACTCTTGCCCTGTAGTACACACTTATCCCTCTCCATCACGAGAGTAAAAATCACCGAATTATGGTCACTATCCCCAAAGTGATCACCTACCTCTAATTCTAACACCTGGCCTGGTTCATTACCCAGAACCAAATCCAGTATGGCCTCACCTCTTGTTGGCCTGTCTACATATTGTGTCAGGAAACTCTCCTGCACACATTGAACAAACACTGACCCATCTAACGAACTTGAGCTATAGCTTTCCCAATCAATATCAGGAAAGTTAAAGTCCCCCATAACAACCACCCTATTACTGTCACTCATCTCCTGAATCACCTTCCCTATCCTTTCTTCAATAATCACCTTCCCTATCTTTTCTTCAATTGTCGACTTGGCTTGTCACCTCCTCAAAGAACTGAGTAAGATTTGTGAGGCATGACCTGGCCCTCACAAAGCCATGCTGACTGCCTTTAATCACACTATGCTTTGCCAAATAGTCATAAATCCTATCCCTCAGAATTCCTTCCAAAACTTTGCTGTCCACAGACATAAGGCTGACTGGTCTGTAATTGTCAGGGATTTCCCTATTCCCCTTCTTGAAAAGAGGAACAACATTTGCCTTCTTCTAATCCTCCGGTACTACTCCCATGGAGAGTAAGGAGGCAAAGATCCTCCCCAGCGGCTTAGCAACCTCCTTTCACGCTTCCCGGAGCAGCCTAGGATAAATCTGGTCTGGCCCAGGAGACTTATCAATATTAACGTTTGCCAAAATTTCCAGCACATCAACTTCATCAATCTTGATTCGGTCAAGCCTATATCCCAGCTCCTCAAAGATTTCATTTACAACAAAGTCCCTTTCCTTAGTGAAAACTGATGCAAAAAACTCATTTAGGGCTTCCCCTATCTGCTCAGACTCCACACACAAGTTCCCTCTGCTATTCCTGATTGGCCCTACCTTCTCCCTGATCATTCTCTTAGTCCTCATGTATGAGTAAAACGCCTTTGGGTTTCCCTAATGCTTCTTGCCAAGCCTTTATCATGCCCCCTCCTGGCTCTCCTCAGTCCATTTCTGAGCTCCTTTCTAGCAAGCCTGTCATCCTCTAAAGCTCTGCTAGACCCTTGCTTCCTCCAACTTACGTAAGCTGCCTTCTTCCTTTTGACAAGAAGCTCATTTGTTCTCGTCATCCAAGGTTTCTTAATCTTACCCTTTCTTACCTGTCTCAGAGGAACAAGTTTGTGCATCACTCGCAACAACTGCTCCTTAAATAGTCGCCAATATTGTAAAAGACATGGATTGTTTGTTAAGTCTCTCATCTTTTAGAATGGGCATGTTGGTTTCAGTTCTTTCATGTGTAAATTTCAGAACTTTCTTACAGTTACAACTGGATTCGTGCAGCGTTTTTTAGATTAGAATCAGTCTGAGGGTTCATGTCACACTACAGGCGACCCCACTGCGTGCGCGCACACAGACACACACATCCTGTCACAGACTTTACACTCTCAAACTCACACATGTACACATACATACACTCTCTCACAGACACTCATACCAACTCCCCCTCACCCCCCCCCCCCCCCCCCCCCCCACCACCACACACACACACACACATATCTAGGTTTGGGGGGTAAACTTGTACTTGCAGAATTACATTTCACTTTGCTCAAAAACTGCATGAATCCATGTAAGATTCCATAAGTCCATTTTTTAAATTAGAATGAGTCTGTACACTGGGGCACTGACAGCCTCACACAATGTACCTCACACCTTCAATGCAATATCTGAGCTGACAAGGCACCTATTGTTAAAGTTCACTTGAGAGTGTAACTTTCAGAAAGTTCTAGGATTTACATATGAAAGAATTGAAACCAACATGCCCATTCTAAACGATGAGAGACTTAACAAACAATCCAAGTCTTTTTCAATATATAATTTCAGTTACATCACACTATAAACTTTTGCTATAAATTCTGTGTGCTACGATCTTATACTCCACAATCACCTGATGAAGGAGCAGCACTCCAAAAGCTAGTGCTTCTGAATAAACTTGTTGCACTGTAACCTGGTGTTGTGTGATTTATAACTTAAATATTTGAGGTTTTGCTCTGTGCTACCAGTCATGCATATGTGTTGTTGCATACTGTTTTGGTCCCCCTTACTTGAGGAAGGATGTAATTGTATTGGAGTGAACATTTACTAGGCTAATTCCAAAGATGAAAGGCTTGACTTCTGAGGAAACATTGAGCACCTTGTCCCAAATTCTTTAGAGTTTAGAATGATGAGCCACAATTTAACTGAGGTGCCTATGACACTGAAGGGGATTGACAGATAGACATGGAGTGGATGTTTCCACTTGTGGGTCAATCTAGAATGAGGGACCATAGTTTTAGGAGAAGGGGTGGCAGATTTATAACAGAGGTTAGGAGGAATTACCTCTTTCAATGAGTCTGGACTCTGTGGAATTCACTTGCCAGCACTCCGAGTTAATATAAGGTGGAGATAGACAGATTGTGCATTTGTAACAGGTTAAAGGATTGTGGGAAGCAGGTAGAAAATGAAGTTGAAGCCGTGATGATTGTATTAAATGGCAGAGCAGGCTCAAGGGTCTGTATTACCTACTTGCTCTCCTAGTTCCGATGTTTTTGTATGTACAATGATGTGTGTATATGATGCACTGAACATCACTGACATTAGACATGAAAATGCTGACATGGCAGCTTCTGACTTAGGAGAAAGTGAGGACTGCAGATGCTGGAGATTAGAGCTGAAAATGTGTTTCTGGAAAAGCGCAGCAGGTCAGGCAGCATCCAAGGAGCAGGAGAATCGACGTTTCGGGCATGAGCCCTTCTTCAGGAGCCCTTTTCCAGCAACACATTTTCAACTTCTGACTTAGGCAATTTCTGTCAGTAAAGTAGTAAACATTGGGCAGGACAGATCACTAGAATAATTATAATTTTTAAATATGTTACCGGCTCTTGTAATCCTAATAATAGAATAAAATAAGAAATAAAAGGAGAAGTCAGCTACAAAGCTATTCAGGCTCACTCTTGTCATTTAGTGAAATCATAGCTAACCCTTGACCTCAACACCATTTTCTCGTCGACCCCATTGTCTCAGGGTTCCCAGAGAGACCAAAAATGCATCCAGCTCAGCTGCGTATATGCTCAACACCTAAGCATTAACAGTCCCCTGGGACAGAAGACTCTAAAAGCAACCAATTACAGCTGAAAATGAGGGGGCCAAAGGGACAGGGAAATTTCAATCAATCACACTCACTAGAGGAAAAGCACTGAGAAAATTATTGGGTCTGAAGACTAAGAAATCCCACAAAACTCATGGTTTGGATCCTTGATTTATAAATGTCAGTGGCAGCAGAGATAATGGTTCCAATTTTCCAATATTCCCTAGATTCAGTGAAGGAACCAGTGAATTGAAAATTTGTAAATGTAACACTTGGGAAAAGAAAGATAGAAATTCTGAATTAGTTAATATAACGTTTGCCATTGGGAAAAACACTGTAGACTATCATTCGGAATGCAGTAACAGGGTATTTCTTCTTCTCAAGTTCATAGAATCGCTATGAAGTGATTCATGGAATCAGGCCATTAGGCCCATCAAGGCCACACCTAGCCACTGAAGAGCATCCCACTCACACACACCCCTCACTCTGTCCCTGCAACACTGCATTTCTCATGTCTGATCCACCGAACCTGCACATCCCTGGACAAATTGACATAGCCTCTCCACTTAACCAGCAAATCTTTGGGCTGTGGGTAGAAACCCATGCAGATATGGGAGAACATGCAAACCCCACACAGGTAGTCACCCAAGGCTGGAATCGAGCCCAGGTCCCTGGCACTGGGAGGTAGCTGTGCTAACCTCCAGTAAAGACAAGTCCTTGTCAATTAATTGGTGAGCCACAGCAAAATGTCATGATATTTTACCACGGAGAAGAAAAATGAGGCATGGCCTATTTAAGATTGATTTGAAGGTGAATTTATTTTCTTTGATGGTCATTCATCTTTGGAATCCTCACCGTCAGAGAGGGTCATTCTGTATATGCAAAGCTGCATTTGATTTTTGAACTACAGAAGAGTCAAGAGCTATGAGGAACAGACAGACAAAGTGGAACGATTATTTAATAATAACTATTGCCTAGTTCAGATATGTCCAATGACTACAGGCCATTGAATCTCACCTCAAAAGTGGGAAAGCTTTTCAAAACAATAATTCAGGAGAAAAATTAATCATCACTTTGGCAAACAAGGGAAAGCCTGCATGGATTTGTTATCATAACTTTGTAGATTTTTTTTATAGAGGAAATGGTGATTGTTGACCTGTTGTGCAGGGATTTCCAGCGGAATTTGATAAAGTAATGCATAGCAGATTGTGATTAAAGTTATTGTTTCATGAATTAAAATGACAGCAGCAACATGTCTGAGTGACAGTAAACAGAGATTAATGGTGAAAAGTTATCTGTATGGAATGGAGCAAGGTTTATTGGTGACTGATTCCCAGGGATTAATGTAAGTACTCCTTCTCTTTGCAATATATATCAATGACCAGCAGCTTAATGTTCCAGGATACAAATGCTACAGGAGGGACAGAAAGAGAGGCAAGAGAGGAAGGGGAGTGGCATTTTTGATAAGGGATAGCATTACAGCTGTACTGAGGGAGGATATTCCCAGAAATACATCCGGGGAAATTATTTGGGTGGAACTGAGAAATAAGAAAGAGATGGTAACCTTATTGGGATTGTATTATAGACCTCCTAATAGTCAGTGAGAAATTGAGAAACAAATTTGTAAGGAGATCTCAGTTATCTGTAAGAATAATGGAGTGGTTATGGTAGGAGATTTCAACTTTCCAAACATAGACTGGGACTGCTATAGTGTTAAGGGTTTAGATGAAGAGGAATTTGTTAAATGTGTTTAAGAATTTTTTTCTGATTCAGTGTGGAGATGTACCTACTAGAGAAGGTGCAAAACTTGACCTACTCTTGGGAAATAAGGCAGGGCAGGTGATTGATGTGTCAGTGGGGCAGTACTTTGGGGCCAATGACAATAATTCTATTAGTTTTAAAATAGTGGTGGAAAAGGATAGACCAGACCTAAAAGTTGAAGTTTTAAATTGGTAAAAGGCCAGTTTTGACGGTATTAGGCAAGAATTTTCAAAAGCTGATTGGGTGCAGATGTTCACAGGTAAAGGGACGGTTGAAAATGGAAAGCCTTCAGAAATGAGATAACGAGACTCCAGAGACATCATATTTCTGTTTGGGTGAAAGGAAAGGCTGGTAGGTATAGGGAATGCTGGATGACTAGAGAAATTGAGGGTTTGGTTCAGAAAAAGAAGGAAGCATACGTAACGTATGGACAGAGTGAATCCTTAGAGTTTATAGGCAGTAGGAATATACTTAAGAGAGAAATCAGGAGGGCAAAAAAGGGAACATGAGATAGCTTTGGGAAATAGAGTTAAGGAGAATCCAAAAGGTTTTTACAAATACATTAAGGACAAAAGGGTAACTAGGGAGAGAATAGGGCCCCTCAAGATAAGTAAGGCAACCTTTGTGTGGAGCCACGGGAGATGGAGGAGATTCTAAACAAACATTTTACATCAGTTTTACTGTGGACAAGGACATGGAAGATATAGAATGTAGGGAAATAGATGGTGACATCTTGAAAAATGTCCATATTACAGAGGAGGTAGAGCTGGATGTCTTGAAATGCATAAAAGTGGATAAATCCCCAGGACCTGATCAGGTATAACTTAGAGCTCTGTGGGAAGCAAGGGAAGTGATTGCTAGGTCCCTTGTTAAAATACTTGTACCATCGATAGGCACAGGTGAGGTACCAGAAGACAGGAGGTTGGCTAACGTGGTGCCACTTTTAAGAAATGTGGTAAGGACAAGTCAGAGAACTACAGATCGGTGAGCCTAACGTTGGTGATGGGCAAGTCATTGGAGGGAATCCTAAGGGACAGGATATACATGTATTTGGAGTGTTAGGGATAGTCAATATGGCTTTATGCGTGGGAAATCATGCCTCACAAACTTAATAGAGTTTTTTTGAAGAAGTAACAAAGAGGATTGGTGAGGGCAGAGAGGTAGACGTGATCTAGATGGACTTCAGTAAGGCGTTCGACAAGGTTCCCCATGGAAAGCTGATTAGCAAGGTTAGATCTCATGGAATAAAGGGAGAACTAGCCATTTGGATACAGAACTGGCTCAAAGGTGGAAGACAGAGGGTGGTGGTGGGCGGTTGTTTTTCAGACTGGAGGCCTGTGACCAGTGGAGTGCCACAAGGATCGGTGCTGGGTCCTCTACTTTTTGTCATTTACATAAATGATTTGGATGTGAGCAAATAAGGTTACCTTGGATTACAACAGGATCATGATCAGATGGGCCAATGGGCTGTGGAGTGGCAAATGGAGTTTAATTTTGATAAATACGAGATGCTGCATTTTGGGAAAGCAAATCTTCACAAGACTTATACACTTAATGGTAAGGTCCTAGGGAGTGTTGCCGAACAAAGAGACCTTGGAGTGGAGGTTCATAGCTCCTCGAATATAGAGTCGCAGGTAAATCGGATAGTGAAGAAGGCATTTGGTATACTTTCCTTTATCGGTCAGAGTTTTGAGTACAGGAGTTGGGAGGTCATATTGCAGCTGTACAGGACATTAGTTAAGCCACTTTTGGAATATTGTGTGCAATTCTGGTCTCCTTCCTATCGGAAAGATGTTATGAGGCTTGAAAGGGTTCAGAAAAGATTTACAAGGATGTTGTCAGGGTTGGAGGTTTTGAGGTTAAATAGACTTGGGCTGTTTTGCCTGGAGTATCAGAGGCTGAGGGCTGACCTCATAGATGTTTATAAAATCATAAGGGGAATGGATAGGGTAAACAAACAAGGGTATTTTCCCTGGGGTGTGGGAATCCAGAACTAGAGGATATAGGTTTCGGTTGAGAGGGGAAAGATATAAAAGGGACCTGAGGGGCAACTTTTTCAGACAGAGGGTGGTACATGTGTAGAACGGGCTTCCAGAGGAAGTTGTGGAAGCTGGTACAATTGCAACATTTAAAAGGCAGTTAGATGGGTACATGAATAGGAAGGGTTTGGAGGGATATGGGCCGGTGCTAGCAGGTGGGACTAGGTTGGGTTGGGATATCTGGTCAGCATGAACGAGTTGGACCGAAGGGTCTGTTTCCGTGCTGTGCATCTCGATGACTCTATGACATTAATCTTAGGTTCAGGACACAGATTTGGAAGTTGCAACTGACGTGAATCTTGGAAGCATTGTGAACTGCAAAGAAGATCGAATAAAACTTCAAAAGGACAAAGACAAGTTGGTCGAGTGGACTGACAAGTGGTTGATGATGTTTAACACTGAGCAGTTTATTTTAAAATGTGTTCATAGGCTATGGGCGTTGCTAGTTAATGCAGCATTTATTGCCCATCTCGAATTACTCTTAAAAAGCCAATGATGAGTTGTCTTCTTGAACTGCTGGTGGTCAGTCTGGTTGCATTCCTTCCTTTTCGCATTTTAGCAGTGAGTGTCTTGCTAGGCTGCTTGCTGAGGATCTGCAGCCACATATAGGACAGATTCAGTGTGGGTGGCAAACCTCCTTCCCAAGAGAACATCACCTGAGTTTGTGTAACAATCAACAGTGATCTTGTGGTTGCTATTAGGATAGCATTTAAGTTCAGATATTAATGAATTTAAGTTTCACCATTTGCCATTGAGGAATTCAATGTGCTCCCAGAAAGTTGGCTCAAGGTTCTGTTTTACTCACTCATTGACTTAACCAGTTCCCCATTTGTACTGGCAGGAAGAACACACAGAGACAATAGAAAATAAACAGTTCAATTCTAGTGGAAATTTCGCAAAAAGGAGGCCTGAGTATAAACATGAATAATACTTTAATGGCGACAGGACAAGTTGGGAAATTTATTAATAAAGCATGTGTCATGCTGGGCTTTATCACTGGCATGTAGAATACAAAAGCAACGGTGTTAAAAATGAATAGAATACTGGTTCAGCCAAAACTGAAGTGTTGAGTTCCAGTCTTGGACACAATTCTTGAGGAAGAATGTGAAGAAGTTAAAGTGGGTGCAGAAAAGATTTATGAGAATGATTGCAGGGATGGGGTGCTGAAAAGTCTCTCCCTCTCTTTCCACTCCAACAATTCCATGATTTTATGAGGTTCTCATTTTTCTATCTCAAAAATTCACAACTTAGAATTAGAGGGGGTCAATTTAGAATGAAAATGAGGAGATATTTCTTCAGCCAGAGAGTGGTGGGCCTGTGGAATTCATTGCCACGGAGCGCAGTAGAGGTCGGGAGGTTAAATGTCTTCAAGGCAGAGATTGGTAAATTCTTGATCTTGCAAGGAATTAAGGGATACGGGGAGAGTGTCGGTAAGTGGAATTGAAATGCCGATCAGCCATGATTAAATGGCGGAGTGGACTTGATGGGCCGAATGGCCTTACTTCCACTCCTATGTATTATGTATTATTATTATAAGTCTTTATAGCGATCATAACCCTAACCCAAACTGTAACCGTAAATGTGACCCTAACCATAACCCTAACCATAACCCTAACCATACCTGTATCCCTAAATCCAACCCTTAACGGAACCCTAATCCTCAGACTGAAGAATTTTCTTTTTACCTCAGTCAAATGATTTTATCCTGAGACTATTTACCTAGATATAGCAAAAAGTGTTCATGTCGCCACAATCTGGAGCCATACTGTGGTACAAAAGAATAAAAAGAAAAATCTCAAATAGAGTTTAAGGCTCCAGGACTTTTGCTCCAGGCCTATCACAGTCAGGAATCCCCACGCTAGGCATCAACACTACCACGTAGATGACGTGCCACTGCCGAAGAGTCAATGTTCCGGGCTTGCCGCAGCCAAGAGTCCCTGCTTGGCCATCACTGCAGCCAACGCCCCACCACTATTCCAGGAGTCCATGCATCGAGCCAGGAGTCACTGCCAATGCAGCTTCAGCCAACTCCAGTGAAACATCCATGATCCTTCCACACCCATACACAACACATTCCAGCTGAGGGAGTTGGTGCACAGTCAAGATTTTAAATTGTCTCTCCACAGATTCTGGAAACATCACTAAACCTAGCCTGAAAATCATGCATGAAAACCTGTCCATATGTAGTTTTTACAGTCATAACAATTAACTAGTAAAACCCTGGTTTGATAAAAGATTTTTTTTTAAGAAATAACTGTTGGAGTCAACCGAGAGATGAATATTAAGAAGGTGCACTCTACATCACCTCACTGAGCCATAACACAATTGAGAGAAAGTTGCTTTAATGCCACCAAGACTTTTCTCCTGGGATTCTCCCGGCAGAATTCAGTAAATTAATATTCAGTTCCTGGAGGCTCTCAGACAATCCTGGCTTATTCAAGTACGATATGACAGGATAACGGTGCTGTAAACACTGTAAAGTCTTTTCAGTCTTGATCACAGTTTTGATGCTGTCCATCAACCACGGCTAATGTCCGAAGTCACTCTCTCACAGTCCATCCCACAGAAGGGAACAACTTGTCTAATCCATCCTTGTCGAAGACTGTCATCTCTGAAAAGGCTGCACTATATTTAACTCAAAGTGGCGTGGATGCAGACGAATAATCTATGGCACCCCCCCACCTCCCCCACAAATCAGGAAGAAAGCCTGACTCAGTGTGATAATTTCTGAAGGACCAAGCGGATACAGTCCCAAAGACAATTAAATATTTAGACTCTGACAACTGAAAAATGTGTTGCTGGAAAAGCGCAGCAGGTCAGGCAGCATCAACGGAACAGGAGAATCGACGTTTCGGGCATAAGTCCTTCTTCAGGAATGAGGAGGGTGTGCCAAGCAGCTAAGATAAAAGGTAGGGAGGAGGGACTTGGGGGAGGGGCGTTGGGAATGCGATAGGTGGAAGGAAGTTAAGGTGAGGGTGATAGGCCGGAGTGGGGTTGGGGGCGGAGAGGTCGGGAAGAAGATTGCAGGTCAAGAAGGTGGTGCTGAGTCCGATGGTTGGGACTAAGAAAAGGTGGGGGGAGGGGAAATGAGGAAGGTGGAGAAATCTGCATTCATCCCTTGTGGTTGGAGGGTTCCGAAGCTGAAGCTGAGGCGCTCTTCCTCCAGGCGTCGTGTTGCCATGATCTGGCGATGGAGGAGGCCAAGGACCTGTATGTCCTTGGCGGAGTGGGAGGGTGAATTAAAGTGTTCAGCCACGGGGCGGTTGGGTTGCTTGGTGCGGGTGTCCCAGAGGTGTTCTGCAAGTAGGCGGCCTGTCTCCCCAAAGTATATGAGGCCACATCAGTTGTAGCGGATGCAGTAAATGATGTGTGTGGAAGTGCAGGTGAATTTGTGATGGATATGGAAGGATCCCTTGGGGCCTTGGACGGAAGTGAGGGGGGAGGTGTGGGTGCAAGTTTTGTATTTCTTGCGGTTGCAGGGGAAGGTGCCGGGAGTGGAGGTTGAGTTGGTGGAGTGTGTGGACCTGACAAGGGAGTCTTGGAGGGAGTGATCTTTCTGGAATGCTGATAGGGGTGGGGAGGGAAATATATCCTTGGTGGTGGGGTCTGTTTGGAGGTGGTGGAAATGACGAAGGATGATACGATGTTTCTGGAGGTTGGTGGGGCGGTAGGTGAGGACCAGTGGGGTTCTGTCCTGGTGGTGATTGATGGGCAGGGTTCAAGGGCGGAGGAATGGGAAGTGGAGGAGATGCAGTGGATAGCATCGTCAACCATGTCTGAGGGGAAATTGCGGTCTTTGAAGAAGGAGGCCATTTGGGTTGTTCGGTAGTGGAATTGGTCCTCCTGGGAGCAGATGCGGCGGAAGCGAAGGAATTGGGAATATGGGATAGCGTTTTTACAGGGGGTAAGGTGGGAGGAGGTGTAATCTAGGTAGCTGTGGGAGTCAGTCGGTTTATAATATGACCCATTCATATCAAGCAACATCCTTTTAGCAGATAGCTTTAGAGCCACCTGTCCTTCCTGCAACTAATCCTCCTCATTAAACTGGGCCAAGTACCACATTGGCTTTCATGCACGAGTGGTTGTGTTTTCTTGTGTAGTGAACAAGTTCTGGTACAATACTTGAACCTGGAGAATTTCGGGCTCAAAGGTCAGGAGTGCCATTGTCTGAGCCAAGAGACCACAACTCCGTGACCTCTCCCACAACTACTGGGAAGAAAGCGCTGAACAGCATCAAGAGCAACCAAAGCATACCCTCAAGTCACTGAAAGACACCACTTTCAATTTTAATTCCCAGCTCCTCGGTCTGTGAATTCACCTAATGAGTGATTTTCACGTGTGTCTTTAACCATGCTTTGTGGGCCTACTGATGGGTACTGTGCTTTCTTTCAGCTTCTGTCACATTTGATTGTGCAGTAAACTCAAGAATCTTATCCTGCTGCTCAGGTTTAATTGATCTAGACAGCTCTTTACATCTCAAAATATGAAGAAGACCTCTTGTCCCAAAGCGAATGATTTGAAAAATCCTTTTTCTCAATAGGCTGACAACCTTGCGTTGCTACATGGATTATGAATTGCTGCTTCCCTGTTTCATCTTTTCTTCACCAGAAGAATCACTCTCATCTGTCTTTTCTTGCGCTGCCAAGTTGGCATATCAAGTAGCTCCGCTGGGTAAAACAAACCAGCAGCAAGCTCCTTAACTTCCAAAATTACTCTGCACTCTTCAAAATCAGTCTGACCCGGTTTACTCTTTCCTTTTCTTTCTTTAGTCAATAATTTTGTATGGTGGTCTGGTTAGCATCCTTGACTGAACAACTCAGTTTCCAACTAGCTGCCAGCCCCGGGTAACACTCAGTACCAGATCGTCCTTAGTTTACGAATTAAGTCACATCATCTTCCAAGCCAGTTAGCAACGGCAAACATCTTCATTTGTTTTCTTCTCTTTGAAAGCACACAGCTGTTCAAAGTCCAACTCTTAGTTCTGCCAAAACAAAAGTAAGGAAAAATAATGAAGGTTTTTTTCAGCTCCCTCTCCTAAAAGCATTGTTTCTTTTAATGGCATAATCTGATGCCAGTGCTTCTGAAAACTCGGTGGATATATAATTTGATTTAAGCTTTATTGTCACATGCACTCAAGTACTGGAGTACAGTGAAAAGTGTGTAATGTTGCCACACACACTGCCATCTTAGGTTTAAAGGAATCTAGATACAAAACTTAGAGAAACAAAGTTAAAAGTAAAACATTACTGCTTATCTTAATATAAGTAGAAAAATAAATAAAAGTTACAAGTTGACAGTACAGACCTTCCTAGTATGAAGTGGAAAATTAAAGAAATAAAGGTTAAGTGCAAAGGCTCGGTCTCCTCCACTTTGTCTTGTTCAATGGGAAATCTCAGGCTTCCCGCTCTTGACATCACTCAGGAAATAAACACAAGGAATTCTGGGAAATAAAGCTATTTGTTGGCCCAGAAATTAGTACCGATGTGGGAAGTGGATGAAGGACATGCCCACTTACTTTTTTGATGACCCCTGTGTTGGAAATTCCTGGGTGGGAGCCTTCTGTTACAAATCTATCTGGGAATCCATAAGCCCAGCAGCATAGAAAATCATTATAGAAACTCTATCTCCTTTTTACAACACTGCGTATCTGAAGTTTAAATGTCCAGCAGGCATTTTGAAAGGTACTATGAAAGGGTATGGCTAAGGAAAGTGTGAGAGTTGGGTGAAATGTGGCTATAGGGTGCAAAGTGAATGGGTAGGTACTTCGCCAGGTGAGCAAGAAGTTAAGGTGCCAAGTGGATGAAGGGAAAGCATGCTGTATTTGGATTTCCAGAAGGTGGTTGGTGAGATGCCTCATAAAACGTTAAGCCATGAGAACCCATGACGTTGGCATGGATGGAGAATTGGCTTGTGGACAGGAAACGACGTGTGGGGTATAAGGATTTCCTTTTCAGGTCGGCAATCCATGACCATTGGGGGATTAGTGCTCAAACCACTGCTGTTTACAATATATATTAATGACTCGGAGGATGGAAGTGAACGTATTCTGGGCAAATATGAAAACAACACTGAAATAGATAGCAAAGCAAGGTAGTGAGAGGGATACAAACAGTTTACAGAGAGACTAAGTGAGTAGGCAAAAAGTTGGCAAATGAATATAATGTGGAAAAATGCGCATTTGTTCATTTTGGAAGGAAGAACAAAAGAAATGAGTATTATTTAATGAAGAAAAAGCTGCAAAGGGATTTGGGGATATTTGTACAGAAAGCTAGCAAACAGATGCAGAAAGTAATCAGGAAACCTTATGGAATGTTGGCCCTTATTTCAAGGGGGTTTGAGTGTAGTGGTAGGGAAATCTTACTGCAACTGTACAAAGTGCTGGTGAGACCACATCTGGAATACTGTGAGTAGTTTTGGTCCCTTTATTTAAGGAGACATATCATTTCATTGTAGGCAATTCAGAGAAGGTTCATTAGGATGATCCCTGGTATGGAGAGATTGTCTTTTGAGCAAACATTAAACAGTTTGGGACTTTACTCACTGGAGTTTAAAAGAACAAGAGATAATCTCATTGAAACAAATAGCATTGTTAAGGGGCTTGACAGGTTAAATGCTAAGAGAATGTTTCCCCTCATGGGAGAGTCTAGCACCAGAATGTATAAACTCAGAATAAAGGGGTGCCAATTTGATACTGAGACAAGGAGGAATTGCTTCTCTCAGTAAGTTTACTCTTGGAACTGTTTGCCACAGGCAGCTGAATTGAGAAAGTTTCTTGACCAGTAGGGGATTCCAGGGTTATAAGGAAACTGTAGAAATGTGGAAGTAAGGAACGTCAGATTAGCTGAAACCGTACTGAATGGCAGAGCAGACTTGAGCAGCTAATGAGCTCAAACTCGTTGCTATTTCTTATGTTTTAAGGTGGGTGGGCATTTTAATGAGATGTCAGGATACCAGGCAAGTGGATGAGTGGTTAAGGTAGGTCAGGATCAGTGCCAGATGTTGGTTCGAGAAGTGAAAGGGGTTGTTGGGTTGGGACTAAGGGATCAGGTCAGTTCAGGCTAGTAGATCCAGCAGGGTCAGTTTGCCGGTGGGGTGGAGGTGTCAGGTTGGAGTCATGTATTGGATTAAGTTAGGTATTGGGTCTTATGGAATCAGCTTAGTGACAGAATAAGCATATCCAGTTGGAATGAGTCTGAATGATATGATAAAGTATCTGGGATTCTGGGACCTGTTTTGTTACAAATGAACACCACTGCAGACCATAATTTATTCTGTCCTCATGATTGACCTCAACTGCAGTGACCCATATTTGCCTTCACCTGATGAGGTGTAAAGATAAAGTCACCATAGTCTCAGAATACCACTCTCTGATTAGAGAGAGAGACAACAGGAGAGTTGGACATCAACTGGAGACAACTGGACAACAACGTGAGTTTAACATGACAGTCACTACACATTGAAGTTGTGAGGCAAGGTTTTTAATGGTAACTTCAGCCAGTGCATGGATTGAGTACATGTCCTGGGCATCACTCTGTACTGCAAACTAACCATCCAAAGTAACCAATCCCTTAAAGGCTGCTGCTGCCAGCAGTGTAATTGGAACATACCTCCATGAAGGACTGGAGCTATTCAGTGCTTTAGACCTCTCGGTCACACTGCAGTGACACTTACTTCAACTCCCATGGCATAACAACTAAGTGTGTGACATCAGAAAAGGTTCAGTAAATATTTATTACAATGCCCTGGTATGTATATATTACAATCACAGGAATTGTTGTGTCTGAGCTAGTACTGTGGAATTCACTTTGAAACTGTTGTATGCTTCCAATGATAAGAAGTAGGTTCCATGGGATAACTGGCCTACTCCTTCTCCTATTTTCTATATTTCTGAATTCTATACCATGCTGAAAGTGGCACAGAATGATGGAATCTTAGAATTTTACCTTATCAGGTTATTTGGTTTGAAACATTGATGATATCCAGAGAATGTCACTCGAAGCTATAATGTATACTCGCTGTAAGACATCACACCACAGTGGTAGGATTTGGCTGGGTCAGTGTGGGATTGGGGATATAGATCACGGTGCGATCAAGAATTTGATGAGCATATTTGGGGGATGTCTTCAATGATGCATTAGCTAATCAGTTTAGCAGTTACCCAAGAGTTATAGTAGGCTTTTAATCCTCTGTTTGACTATTACTTAAATATCTTTAATGACTTAAGGTAACTTAATTAACTTTAAAAAAGAGAAGCATATTATCTAACTGCTGAGAGGTTGCCAAACCCTGCAATGCAGGGAGATCTTGGGGTCTTAGTGCCTGAATCATAGAAGGCTGGTCAGTAGGTACAACAAGAAAAAGAAAATAAAATATAAAATAAAAAGTGAATAAATAAATAGTTTATGTTTTATTGTGAGGGGAATTGAATGCAAGAATAGGGAAGTTACACTTCAGTTGAATAGGGCATTGGTGAGACCATATCGAACTAACAAGTTGACAAGTTCAGACATTGAACTTGAGATGTCTGCTAATTGAGATGGTTGTGTATCAATGCTACTGGATTGTTCTTAATATTTCTAATCAGCCTGTTCAGGGAAGCTATTACATATCTCTGAAGCAAATGGGACCTGATTGCAAGGCAGAGACGCTACCAATGTACCACAACAGCCCACAATGAATGCTGTTGGACCTTTATTAATTAAAAACAAAACAGCTGTAACACTCATGCCCTTGAGGGAAGTAAAGCTGCCTGTTTCAGCTAACATTTGAACTTCCTTTCTCACAACATGTTCGATTGTGAAAGCAGTGTCTGCTGATAAATACTATCGCGCCTGGTCGTATTCACATCAACAAAATGACTTATTTTAAAAAGTGCCATGTCAATTCAGGATCTGATATTTTCACTTCAGTGTTTAAACCACTCTATGTTTAATGAAAAAAGAAACTTATTACAATTCCTGCAGTATTAAATTATCTCTGCTATTGCCTTCCTAGAGAAGGGCTCTCTGAAAGAAGATGCAATCATTTTACAAGAAAAAAATAATTTACTTTTGTGAATTAACATTGAATCTTTCGGCCGATTAATATTTTAAATTAAGAAAAATCTTCATAAATTTATAATTTTCTTCTAGTCATACACCGTTCTATGTGAGCTCATAGATTCATTAAAATATTAGTTCCCTTGCGTTTTATCCACTTTAACTGTGTGCAGTGCAAGTATGTTTTGGCCTAGGATTTATCAGCTGAAATAATATCCGCTATGCTCTGTTGCAGCACTTTTTTTTTTAACAGGTCAATCACTCTATGTATATGTAAGTTGTTCATTCAGCTAAATTTATTATAATTCCTGTCTTCTATCATTTCTAATCATATTATCCAGTTCTGACAAAATTAATTGTCAAAAGCATCATATCAACTTGATCAACTTCCTTAATTTTATAAGCTCGGCTGTTTCTGACCATTATCGTTTTCTGCATTCACTTTAGATTTAGCTTCCGTTTGTTTGTTCCATGATGTAACAGTTATAATCATACTGAGTATAATCACAGTGGGTAATTCTGTCTCTGATCACTAGAAGAAAAATGAATGGAAACAAATTTGCAACTAGTTTGTCTCCTATCTCATGTTCTTTTCCACAAAGATAAGCACAGGAGAGAGAGAAAAAAGAACATGGCAATGTGCTGTAGGGAAAGAAACATCTTCAAGTTTATAAACAGCACAACAGCACAGTGGGAGGGTGAACTGAGGAGAATGCTTCAGTATGAGTTGGGCAAGTTAAGTAGATGGTAATGCATGGCAGATGAAGCAGATTGTGGATAAATTTGGGGTTATCAATTTTGGTAGCAAAAACTGGAAGGTACTCTGACTATGTTGCTCCTTTGTACTGGACATTTTTAAGATGGGTCACAAATGCAGAGGTTCCGATGTGTCTGGTTTGGATAGGTTTAGTGGCCAGTTTGATTATAGCTAACAGATACTGCCTCAGGCTAAAGGCTTTCAAGTTTAAAGAAAACACTGTAAAATGACAGGGGAGTGGCCATTTCTCCCAGCTCAGTTTTACTCTGGTTTAGTTTTGGTTTTAGCAAGCTGTTCTGTTTTGAAGCAGTTGGTCAAGTCTGAGCTGGGAACCCAGAGAAGCTGTTAGACCCAAAGATACAGCTCCATGCTGATCCCCTTTCTCTCTGTGTGGCATCTCTCCCATAAGAAACTATGTTTGATTTCACCTTTTTTGCCAAGGGATTATTTATGGGGATGTTTCAAGTATTTGGAACAGCATCATTAAGTTGCAATAGAGTCGGCTGAGCTTTCTGATAAGTTATGTTATTTTATGTTCTGTTATCTTGTGTTCATGTGTAAATAACTCTTTTGTTCAAAACAGAGAGGTTGGGCCAGCTGCATCACTCCAAGTACAATCACTCTTCACCTGCTTAAAATAACAAGAAAAGCTACGGCCTGGGCTAACTTCTTGAAATGTTTTGTGGGGTTCTGTTCTGTCTATAACAGCACAATATTATTAGATTGATAATAGATTGGAAAAGGAATCATACAATGAGACCTGGTTGTCTTTGTACACTTGACACTGAAACTAAGCATACAGATAGTATAGAAGGTAAATGGGATTTTGGCCTTTACAGCGAACCAAATTGGCTTCACTATGATTTGCAGCACAGTAAAAGTACGAGAGCATGGTTGACATAGTGCAATCGTACAGTGTCTTACTGAAAGTATGCTGTTGGTTTCCTTATTGGCGGAAGAATTATGGAGAGAGTGCAACAGAGGTTCACCAGACTGACTTCTGGGATGGCAGGACTGATGTATGAAGAGAGAATGGATCTGTTAGGACTACATTCACTGGAGTTTATAGAATGAGGTATTATCTCATAGAAGCTGATAAAATTCTAACAGGATTATAGCAAGGTAAAAGAAATAATGATGATCCTGATGACTGGGAGGGTCTAAAACCAAGAGTCACAGTCTAAGGATATGGGGTAGACTATTTAGGACTGAAATCAGGAGAAATTTACTCACCCAGAGAGTGATGACCCTATGGAATTCTTTGTCAACAAAAGTACCTAAGACTAAAATGTGGACTGTTGTCATTAAGAAATTAAATGTAATTATTGAGTCATAGAGTCATGTAGCATAGAAACAGACCCCTCAGTCCAACTTGTACGCATCAATCAAGCATCCCAATCTGACCTAGTCTCATTTGCCAGCATTTGGCCCATATCCCTCTAAACCCTTCCTCTTCATATACACAACCAGATGCCTTTTAAATGTTCAATTGCACCCAACTCCTCTGGCATTCCATAGGTGCATGACACTGTGTGAAAAGTTACCCCTCAAGACCTTTTTAAATCTTTCCCCTCTCATCTAAAACCAATGCCCTCTAGTTTTGGACTCCCCTACCCTGTGAAAAAGACTTGGCTGTTCACCATATCTATGCCCCTCATGATTTTATAAACCTCTATATAAGGTCACCCCTGAACCTCCAACGGTCAAGCGAAAAAAGCCCAATTGGGAACAGTTGGGCAATTTTGAGGGTCATTGAATGTTGTACTTTTACTGTGCTGCAAATCATAGTGAAGCCAATTTGGTTTGGTTTGTTATTCCTGAGGTATAACAGAGCATGATTCTATAAATATACTCGTCGGCAATTCAAATGAGGAGAATCATCTTCATGTTCATCCAAATGGTAGCATTGGAACAAAGGTACATTTAGACTTAAAGCTAATCACCTGAACTCTGAGATACTCAGCCAAAAGGAGAAAATGGAGGCATTTTTTCCTGCTGGTTTCTCATTGGGAGGTGTATGGATTCATTCGCAGGATTGGGCAATGCTTTCAAGGAGTCTTGGTGAATTGTTGGAGTGCATTGTTTCAATTGGGAAAGTTAATGGTCTCGTGGTATTGACCCAGATAATGTGCAGGGGACCATGTTTGAATCCTGCTACAGCAGATGGTGGAATTTGAACTCAATAAATACCTGGAATTAAACAGCCTAGTGGTGACCATAAATCCATTGTCAATTGGAAAAACCCATCTGGTTCACTAATGTCCTTGAGGGAAGGAATCTGCCATCTTTACCTGGTCTGGCCCACAGCAATGTGGTTGGCTCTGAACTGCCCCGGGCAATTCAGAATGGACAATTAACAGTGCCCAGCCTACGATGCCCTCATCCCATGAATAAATAAAAAAATGTTCATATTGTATATGAATTTTAGTATGTTCTGAAAATGCTTTCTTAGTTCTCCCTGATATCAGGTGCCATCTTCAAGTTTTGAAAGGAGGATCGCTTTGGAAGCTAATTCTTAATTTTTAAGTTTTTCTTCTGTCATGGGATATTGGCACAGCTTGGTCAGCAATCTAAGCCCTTGAACTGAGTGGCTTACCATTTCTGGTTCAGAACAAACCACATTATTGCTCAGCTGGAGTCGTGTATAGGCCAGACCAGGTAAAGATTTAAAACAATAAAAGTAGTAGCAGAAGTAGGATATTAAGCCCTTCTTTAAAGAACATTAGTAAACCAGATGGGTCTTTATCTCATTTCATGTTTGACCTTAAGTAGTCACCAGCTTTCAATCCTATACTTCACCATTAAGTCCCACCAGCTTCCAAGGGAATAATTAAATCAGTGTCCCAGAACATTGGCCTGTACCCCTGGGTAACTAGCCCAGTGACAGTGCCAATAACCTAAGTGCTTGTTTCCCACCTCGCTTTAAATATCCTGAAGAGATTTCAATGATCGAAAGCCTCCAGCACCTGTTAATAATAGAATAACCATCAATGTAGAAACTTCCTGAAAGAGTCAGAAATGTGAAAGTCCTGAAATCTTTTCAGAAATACCTGGATGTTTAAAGAGAAAACATTTGAGTCTTTCTAAAATGGATAGTTCATGTGCTTTCTGTTTCTAACCGAATATCAAATCTGAAATGACAAAAAAAGTAGAACGTTCTCTGATATTCAAGTAGAACAGCTTTTATTTATGCGGCAACTTTAACATAGTCAAAGATCAGAACGTGCTTACAGAAGCATTATCAAATGAGACTGAGCTATGTAAAGAAATATTAGAATAAGTGATCGAAAACATGGCCATAAATGAGGTTGTAATGTGTACATTAAAGGTAGAGTCATGGAATGGTTCAGGAATGGAATTCCAATCCTTATCCCAGGAAATTTGAGGTGCTTTCATGGTGGTGCATTACTTAAAAATGAGTAGATGCAAGAAGCCAGGATTGGAGGAGAGTAGATACCTCAGAAATCTTGGGGTTGTAAGTTTTTAGAGTGTTAAGTCAGCATAAGGCTCTGAAGAATTTGAAAACAATACTGTGACCATCATGTAGGAGCAAATTACTGCAGATGCTGGAATCTGTACTGAAAACCAAAAAAATGATGGAAATCACAGCAGGTCTGACAGTATCTGTAGAGAGAGAACTCTTTCTGAGGCCTGTATTGAAGAGTCATCTAGACTTGAAATGTTAGTTGGCTTTTTCTCCATTGATGCTGCCTGGCCCGCTGTGATCTTCAGCGTTTTTGTTTTCATGTGAATATTAAGATCAAACGTGATGCTCAACCAAGAGACAATGATCATCGGCAAGCACAGGAATGCTGGGTAAATTAATTCATTAGTGAGGATTACGAAAAGTCCAGCTGATACACAAGCATCTCCTTCATTTACTCGTGCCTCACTGGTTAGGTGCTTTGCAGTGTGATACCATAATAAATGAATATAATAATGAAGCAGGGTTCTGACAGATGAAACTCTCCACAGGAATAATCTGTGCTGAATATTAAATAGTTACAGAAATACATTTCCATTTAATTTGCTAATTAAGTTATTTGGTTTGATAATTTTCGTCAAAGTTTGTGTGGAGCGTCTCAGAACAGTCTATAGTTTCTGATGTTAACATGGAATTTTCAAGCCATCAACATGTCATAACAATGTTTTGTGTATCTTACTGCTCTTTAAATGAAGGACAAACAGTGACAAGTTGATTACCGTTTGTTTTAAGCCTCTCTTTAATGTCCACAAACTTGCCTGGGAGAGGATGTTGCTGTCAAAAGGCTGTTAAAAATAATATAAACTCAACTGGCGCAATTATATCACCACTGTCAAAGTAGTTTAAATACAATGTCCTGGTTCATGGAATTTCAAAAGTCCCTTGAAGTACCATTAACATTGAATTTTGTTTTCATCATGCTTGCATACTTTCCAATGGGAAATTGGATCACCCATTCTTCTTTGGTAGCCCTGATTCATTCACTTCTCTCCAGCTATTTTAGCAGCTCCCATTAATCTACTCCCTACAGAAATAGAAAGGTCTGTTCCCATGCCTTGGGCAATCTCGTTTAGGAATTTGCAGGATGGAGTCATTCCTCTGTTTCTACCTACTTCAACAAATTGGAACAACATCAGAGAAAGACACTGTTTCAGGATTTTTTTTTCACAGTTTGGAATTTGATAAGCACCTTCTGTTAACCTTGTCACTTTTCTATATGCTTCTACATTTGAAAAATTTCAAATAATGCATTTCAGAGGAAATAAGAGCAGGAGGAAGATATTCAGCCCATTGAGCCTGGTCTGCCTTTCAAACAGACTGTGAGTAATCTTCTACTGTTACATAATTTTACTCCATGGGTGACATGGGTGGCTCAGTGGGTATCACTGCTGTCTCACAGCACCAGAGTTCAATACTACCCTTGGGTGACTGTCTGCGTGGAGTTTGCACCTACTCCCCGTGTGTGCTGTGTGGGTTTCCTCTAGCTTCCTCCCACAGTTCAAAGATGTGCAGGTTAGGTGGATTGGTAATGCTAGATTGCACTGCAGAATCCAGGAAGGTGCAGGCTAGGTGAGCTAGCCATGAGGAATGTAGGATTACAGGGAGAGGATGGGTCTAGGTAGGATGCTGTTCACAGGATCAGTGTAGACTTGAAGGGCTGAATTGGCCTGTTTCCATACTGTAGAAGTTCGATGATTCCTTGTAGTCATCAATATCTGTGGTCTGATCAATTGATGGCCTTGATAGGCCCTATTGTTGACTATGGTCTACACTCTGAGGTAGATAATTTTAAATATTCATTATCTTTTTAATGAAGAACTTCCTACCTATTTCAGTCTTAAATGGAATGTCCCTTATCCTGAGACTGCGTCTTCTTATTCTAGACTTAGTAGCTGGGGAATATATCCTATTCACGCAACTACCCTGTTATGCCCGCCAGCAATTTTGTGAGTTTCAATGAGATCAGCTCTCTTCCTTCCCTCTGGAGAATACAAGCCCATCTTCCTCAATTTCTCCCCACACCATAGTGCTACCTTCTCGGTGATATTATTTGACACAAGCCAACTGAGTTTTCAAATTTATTGAAGAATGTCACATATTGGTTGGAAAGCAATTTTACTATTTTTTTCATTCATTCACAGGATGAGGGCATCACTGGCTAGGCCAGCATTTATTGCCCATCCCCAATTGCCCAGAGGGCAGTTAGGAATCAACCACCTTGCTATGGGTCTGGGCTGACATATAGGCCAGACCAGGAAGAATGGCAGTTTCCTTCCTTAAAGGATATTAGTAAACCAGATGGTTTTTCTTTTCATATCAATTGATTCATGATCACCATTAGACTCTTAATTCCAGTTTTTAAAAATTGAATTCAAATTCTGCCATCTACTGCGATGGGATTATGAATCCAAATCCCCAGACAACTACCCCGGTTTCTGAGTTAACATTTCAGAAATGGGCTGCTTTAGTACCTGAGGAATCTTGAAAGGTCCTGAACTTTGTGCATTCATCAGTGAACATCCCACTTCTCACTTTACGACAGAGTCATTAATGAAGCAGTTGAAATTGGTTGGGCCAGTGAGTCAGTTATTGCTTTGACTGATGATCAAAGGTAGGGGCAGTAATTGCTGAGGGTGGATTTGTCCTGCTTTTTCTGGACATGTGGGCCATTTTCCAAATTGCCAGGTAAATGGCAGTGCTGTCGCTGTTTTGGAACAACTTGGCTAAGGGAGCTACAAATGCTGGAGACATTACTGGAGCTGCAAATGCTGGAGTCCAATTGCAGGAATGTTAGCAAGGGCTACAGAGTTTGCAAAAGTGCTGAGTATTACAGCTGAGGTGAGATGACAGTTGTTGACATCATTCGAATAGGTGTGGCAACAAGGGAGTCCAAACAAAACTAGAATCAACAGGAATCAGAGGGAAAATGTTCCACTGATTGGAGGCATACCTGGCACATCAGAAAATGATAATGATAGTTGGAGGTCAGCTCCAGGACATCTCTGTAGGAGATCCTCAGGCTAGTGTTTTGGGCCCAACCATCTTCATTTCAAGAAGGCAGCTTGCTACCACCTTCTCAAGGGCAACTAAGGGCAACTAATGGTGTCACTTCAGAAATTCCTTCAGAAATTGTCTAATCACAAGGTCAGAAAGGGGGTGGGGAGATGTTCTCTGTTGTTTACATAATGTTGAGCACAGTTTGTGACTCCCCAGAAACTGACGCACCACAAGTTCATATGCAACAAGACTTGACCTTTCGGGTCCCAGCGTTAATTCTGATTTCCCTTCACAGATGCCTCCAGACCTGCAGATGCTTTCCAGCAATTTCTGTCCTTGTTTCTGATTTATGGCATCTGTAGTTCTTCCAGTTAAATCCACCAATGTCATTTATTGTATCCGTTGCTCCCGATGTGGTCACCTCTACACCTCTACACTGGGGAGACTGGACACCTCATCACAGAACGCTTTTGGGAACATTTCCAGGACACCACCCTGTGGCCCAACATTTCAACTCCCCCTCCCACTCTTCCGAGGACATGCAGGTCCTGGGCCTCCTCCACCGCCACTCCCTCACTACCCAACGCCTGGAGGAAGAAAGCCTCAGAACACTTCAACCCCAGGGCATCAATGTGGACTTCAGCAGTTTCCTCATTTCCCCTCCCCCCCATCTTACCCCAGTTCCAACCTTCCAGCTCAGCACAGTCCCCATGATCTGTCCTACCTGTCAATCTCCCTTCCCACCTGTCCGCTCCACCCTCCTCTCTGACCTATCACCTTCATCCCCAACCCCATCCACCTATTGTACTCTTTACTACCTTCTCCCCAGTCCCATTTAACTCTCTACCCCAGAGGCTCCCTGCTTTCATTCCTGATGAAGGGCTTTTGCCCGAAACGTCGATTTTCCTGCTCCTCAGATGCTGCCTGGCCTGCTGTGCTTTTCCAGCACCACTCTAATCTGGATCAGAAATTAGCTAGCTGAAAGAAGACAGAGGATGGTGGTTGATGGGAAATGCTTTTACTGGAGTTCAGTTACTAATGGTGTACCACAAGATTCTGTTTTGGGGCCACTGCTGTTTGTCATTTTTATAAATGACCTGGATGAGGGTGTAGAAGGACGGGTTAGTAAATTTGTGGATAACAGTAAGATTGGTGGCGTTGTGGATAGTGCCAACAGATGATGCACATTACAGAAAGACATTGATAAGCTGCAGAGCTGGACTAAGAGGTGGCAAATGGAGTTTAATGCAGAAAAGTGTGAGGTGATTCACTTTGGAAGGGGTAACAGGGATGCAGAGTACTGGGCTAATGTTAAATTCTTGGCAGTGTATATGAACAGAGAGATCCCAGTGTCCATGTACATAGATCCCTGAAAGTTGCCACCCAGGTAGAGAGGGTTGTTAAGAAAGCATACAGTGTGTTAGCTTTTATTAGTGGAGAGATTGAGTTTCGGAGCCATGAGGTCATGCTGCAGCTGTACAAAACTCTGGTGCAGCCGTACTTGGAGTATTGTGTACAATTCTGGTGACTGCATTATAGGGAGGGTGTGGAAACTTTGGAAAGGGTTCAGAGGAGATTTACTGGGATGTTGCCTGGTATGGAGGGAAGGTCTTACGAGGAAAGGCTGAGGGATTTGAAGCTGTTTTCGTTAGAGAGAAGAAGGTTGAGAGGTGACTTAATTGAGACATATAAGATCATCAGAGGGTTAGATAGGGTGGACAGGGAGACCCTTTTTCCTCAGATGGCTCGCATGAGGGGACATAGCTTTAAATTGAGGGGTGATCAATATAGGACAGATGTCAGAGGTAGTTTCTTTACTCAGAGAGTAGTAGGGGTATGGAATGGCCTACCTGCAAGAGTAGTAGACTCGTCAACGTTAAGGACATTTAAATGGTCATTGTATAGACATATGGATGCTAATGGAATCTTGTAGGTTAGATAGGCTTCAGATTGGTTTCACAGGTTGGCACAACATCAAAAGCTGAAGGGCCTGTACCGCGCTGTAATGTTCTATGTTCTATGTAGAAGGACAAGGGCAATAGTATACGTGGGAATACTACTACTTATAAGTTCCCTTTAAAGTCACACTCCATTCAGACTTGGAACTGTGTCACAGTTAATTCATTGTCACCTGTCCAAAATCCTGAAATCCTCTTTCTAATTCCCTTCCCATACTCCATTGACCGTACTGACTCAAAACGTCAGCTCACCATCCCTTTCTGAAAGGCAATTGGAGATGAGCAACAAATGCTGGCCAATAGCACTCACATCGCATGGAAGAATAAATTGGAGTATGCTAATAATGGAGATTCAGCAATATTCATATACTGAACATTCTGAGGATATGTCTTTCTCTCTCTCTCTCTCCCCCCCTTGCTCTCTTTCTCTCTCTCTCCCCCCTTGCTCTCTTTCTCTCTCTCTCTCTCTCCCTCCCTCTGTTTTTGTCTCTCTGTGTCTCTTAATCTAGTCATTGTACAGCACAGACAAGATTTATCACATAGCAGGCCAGGCCTGGAAGTTGTCCAGCTCCATATATATGCAGGCACAGACTTCCTTATTAACTGGTGAATTGTAAAATTTGGCAGCCTGTCCCTTTGGTCACTAACCATTCTTGAAATATGGTGATTGCCAAAAAGCACTTTTTTTTTTCCCACATAATCTGTAACAGATATACATGTAATTGGAAAATTACAATTTTTAAAATAGATATTATGCTAGTGTAAAATGCACCTCTTGTACCTCTTCTATATTGTATTCCGGGTTGCATCATCCTGTTTGGGATATTCAAACCTCTCTTTGCAGGTTTCTTTCCCCTGGAGAACAACATTTTTAACCTAATTGTCATGAGGGTGAGGAGTTTTAACACTCTTCAGCAAGACTGATGTAACTGGAGAAGACAGATGGGACGTGGGAGTGTAACAGATTTATTCTCTGCATTTGAAGGAGCTGTGATTTTTGGATCAGCAGAATCCTTGCCAATCCTCTCACCTCTCCTCCTGTCGCAACAAAGAGATAGAAAGGGGAAGAAAGAGTCTCTGGGAAGCCAGTCTGAGCCAGAAATTTGTTGCTTCACATATACAGGTTGACAAAGGGAAGCTAACGCACAAAAGCATTTTGAACACACCGTCTTCTCTTTAAAACTGCAACACTTGTTTTAATGACTTTTATTTTAATCCTTGAGGAAACTCGATTAACCTTCTAAGAATGACAGTCAAAAAGACTGGTGATGCTGAATATTAAATGAAATGTCTGTGAAATTTAATTGGGAAATTCACTTTCTGTTTTTAATCCTGATTGTTCCATCACAGACGTCATAACTTTTTTTCAATTAAAATCAAATGTAGCATCTGAGTTATTTTTTATATATTTGGGCGGCACAGTGGGTAGCATTGCTGCCTCACAGCGGCAGGGATCGGGGTTTGATTCCAGCCTTGTCTGTGTGGAGTTTGCACGTTCTCCCTGTGTCTGTCTTCTCCAGTTACATCAGTCTTGCTGAAGAGTGTTAAAACTCCTCACCCTCATGACAATTAGGTTAAAAATGTTGTTCTCCAGGGGAAAGAAACCTGCAAAGAGAGGTTTGAATATCCCAAACAGGATGATGCAACCCGGAATACAATATAGAAGAGGTACAAGAGGTGCATTTTACACTAGCATTTTACACTGGGTTTCCTCTGGGTGCTCTGGTTTCCTCCCACAATCCAAAGATATGCATGTTAAGTGACTTGGCTGTGCTAAATTGCCCGTAGTGTAGGCTGTGTAGGCTAGGAGCATTAGTCAGGGGAAATGTAGAATAATGGGGTGCGGGTCTGGGTCCAAAGACTCTTCTTTGGAACTGAATTTCCGAGCAAACCATACTGAGCTCGAAATGTTAATTTTGCTTGTTTTCAATCTACTTCAAAAGAAAATCTCTGAATAAAAATGAAGTGTCAGTAAAAATGAATGTGAAGCAATCAGATTGCCATTAAAGTGAAAACCTTTCCCTGTACCCTTTTAAAAAGGACATCTGAAATCTTATCTGCTCTGTTTTAAATATGAATCCAAGATAGATGTCTGTTCCATTGAAATAGCCTCACAACCCAGTCAACTTGATCAAACTCAGACCAAGTAAGAACGGTCAATAAGTGCCAGGTTTGTGTCGTTATAATTTATTCAATAGTGGGATGTGAGCATCCCCAGCTTTGTTACCCATCCCTAGCTATCTTTGAACTAAGTGGTTTATTGGGCCAGCTCAGAGGGCAGTTAAGAGTTAACCCCATTGCTGTGGGTCTGGAATTGCATGTAAGCCAGACCAGGTAAGCACGGGAGATTTCCTTCCTTAAAGGGCATTAGCAAACCAGATGGGTTTTTGTGACAATTGATGATAGTTGTCACAGTCATCATTCCTTACATTGGCTTTCATTTCTAGATTTTTATTAATTTAATTTAAATTCTGCCATTGTACTGTTGTGTATTATTGATTCCATATCACCAGGGCACTACCCTGAGTCTCTTGATAACAATGACATTACCACTGCTCAGCTGTCTCCCCCTTTGCCTATAAATGAAGAAGTGAATGAAAACAGTTGCAAAACTTTACTTTTTAGATTTCATTTTTATAACAATTTACTGGACTGCTCAGCCATCACAATCTATTCCAACACATTAAATGGAGTGGATGAGGAAGCATTACCATATCTCGACTAAAATAGGAATTCATTGTGGCAGCTGTCATGACCTACATCCTGCTCCACATCTGAAGCTACAAATGTTTTGCTTTACAACTAAAGTTACATAACATCACCTGGCACTGTATTTGTCACATTCCTTGACTTACAAAACTAAACCACTAAAACTTTCTGCTTCACCGTGTGACAATTCTGTGGCTTTAAGAGATCTGTTTTGTCCTGGCTTCTTTTTGAGAGAGATTGGGGGACAGGTACTGAGCAGTCTATGAGAAGATAAACAACTTGTGAGGCCTTGGGTTTTTCTTTAATTGGAACAATAGAAGCAGCCTGAGTGGGTGTAACCAGGCTTTCGCAGATCCAGGGTTTTAGTTAGCTTTCAGCATTTGTTGCTGGGGTCTCAGCAGGGTTGGAAGGTGGTGAATCTCTCCAGCCTGCTACATTCTCACTCTCTCCGAATTGTGTTGTGAGACAATGTTTCTGAGTTTGACCTTTATGCCAAGGGTGTATTTGTAGGATGTTTCCATCCTGGAACAGTTAATTAGTATTAGCTACTGTATCTATTATCCTGTTAAGTTTTCCAAAGAGTTATGTCATTCTGTGTTCTTTCTTTTGATGCACTTTAACTATACTGCTTGAAGAAATTGTGTTTAATGTTGAGTTGCTTGACCAATGGAACAGGTTCTGGAGCACAGCACCTTGTATTTATCTTAGAAATAATGAAAGATTAGGGTCTAGGCTACATTCTTATTATGTTTTGAAAGGGTCTGGTCTGATCCCATAACAATCCTTAACCAGGAACCAATAAATTGCACTCTATTTTCACTGGTCTGGACTGGATTGGGATAGTACACGGATTTCTGTCAATGGGTTGTTGTAACAATATAACCAGTCCTTTAGCTCATTTGGTTGGGTGGCTTGTTTGTAATACAGAGAGAAACCAATGTCATTGGCTCAATTCCTGCATCCAGCTGAGGTTACCATGAAAGTCCTACATTCTCAGCCTTCCTCAATGCCTGAGGTATGGTGACCCTCACTATCAATCGTCTCTTTCTAATAAGGGAGTGGGAATACGGTGACTTTGCTTTTCCATAAACAACATTGATCAGTATTATGGTCATAACTTACAGCTTTTTAATTTCCAAGACCCTCAACGACTTTGCACCAACAAACATCAAAGTATTTTGGAGAAGACATGAATGTATACTTCCTAAAACACATTTACTTTACTGATGGGACCATCCCATATTTAGTTCACACCCATACAAACTCAAATACCTGACATATGACTTCTCCTCTCTCCCCACCCCAGAATTACAGGATGAAATCAGATTTAGATTTAGGTTTAGGTTTTATTATCAGGTGTACCCAAGTACAGGGATACAGGAGGACAGTGAAAGTGTACTGTGTAGCCATTCCTGGTACCATTTTAGGTAGAAAAAGAAAGGAATAAGTTAAAAAGTTCAACACTACAGTTCTTCTGTAGCATAAGGTAGTAAAATGAAGACATAAAGTTAAAAGGTAAACATTACAGTTCTTTCTTAAACCATTAAATTAATCTTCATTTGTGGGAGCATGCTATGTGCAATTTGGCAACCATATTACACAAATTACAACAAAGTCTATACTTCAAATATTTATCATTATAGGTCATGAAGGGTTTTAGGGTGTAATGTCATATAAGATGTTACATACGTGCTGAGGGAGGATATTCCCGGAAATATATCCAGGGAAGTTATTTGGGTGGAACTGAGAAATAAGAAAGGGATGATCACCTAATTGGGATTGTATTATAGACCTTCTAATAATCAGAGGGAAATTGAGAAACAAACTTGTAAGGAGATCTCAGCTATCTGTAAGAATAATACGATGGTTATGGTAGGGGATTTTAACTTTCTAAACATAGACTGGGACTGCCATAGTGTTAAAGGTTTAGATGGAGAGGAATTTGTTAAGTGCGTACAAGACGATTTTCTGATTCAGTATGTGAATGTACCCACTAGAGAGGGTGCAAAGCTTGACCGACTCTTGGGAAATAAGGCAGGGCACATGACTGAGGTGTCAGTGGGGGAGCACTTTGGGGCCAGCGACCATAATTCTATTAGATTTAAAATAGTGATGGAAAAGGATAGACCAGATCTAAAAGTTGAAGTTCTAAATTGGAGAAAGGCCAATTTTGACCACATTAGGCAAGAACTTTCGAAAGCTTTTGGAGACAGAAGTTCGCAGGTAAAAGGACGGCTGATAAATGGGAAGTCTTCAGAAATTAGATAACGAGAATTCAGAGAAAGTATATTCCTTACAGGGTGAAAGGAAAGGCTGGTAGGTATAGGGAATGATGGATGACTAAGGAAATTGAGGGTTTGGTTAAGAAAAAGAAGGAAGTATACGTAAGGTATAGACAGGATAGATCGAGTGAAACCTTAGAAGAGCATAAAAGAAATAGGAGTATACTTAGAGGGAAATCAGGAGGGCAAAAAGGGGACATGAGATAGCTTTGGCAAATAGAATTAAGGAGAATCCAAACGGTTTTTACAAATACATTAAGGACAAAAGGATAACTAGGGAGAGAATAGGGCCCCTCCAAGATCAGCAAGGCGGCCTTTGTGTGGAGCCACAGAAAATGGGGGAGATACTAAATGAGTATTTTGCATTAGCATTTACTGTGGAAAAGGATATGAAAGATATACAATGTAAGGAAATAGATGGTGACATCTTGCAAAATGTCCAGATTACAGAGGAGGAAGTGCTGGATGTCTTGAAACAGGTAAATGTGGATAAATCCCCAGAACCTGATCAGGTGTACTCGAGAACTGTGTGGAAAGCGAGAGAAGTGATTGCTGGGCCTCTTGCTGAGGTATTTGGATCATGGATAGTCACAGGTGAGGTGCCGGAAGACTGGAGGTTGGCAAACGTGGTGCTACTGTTTAAGAAGAGTGGTAAGGACAACCCAGGGAACTATAGGCCAGTGAGGTAAAAACAATAACTGCAGATGCTAGAAACCAGATTCTGGATCAGTGGTGCTGGAAGAGCACAGCAATTCAGGCAGCATTCAACGAGCAGCGAAATCGATGTTTCGGGCAAAAGCCCTTCATCAGGAATAAAGGCAGAGAGCCTGAAGCATGGAGAGATAAGCTAAGGGAGGGTGGGGGTGGGGAGAGAGTAGCATAGAGTAAAATGGGTGAGTGGGGGAGGAGATGAAGGTGATAGGTCAGGGAGGAGAGGGGAGAGTGGATAGGTGGAAAAGGAGCTAGGCAGGTCGGACAAGTCCAGACAAGTCAAGGGGACAGTGCAGAGCTGGAAGTTTGAAACTAGGATGAGGTGGGGGAAGGGGAAATGAGGAAGCTGTTGAAGTCCACATTGATGCCCTGGGGTTGAAGTGTTCCGAGGCGGAAGATGAGGCGTTCTTCCTCCAGGCGTCTGGTGGTGAGGGAGCGGCGGTGAAGGAGGCCCAGGACCTCCATGTCCTCGGCAGAGGGCGAGGGGGAGTTGAAATGTTGGGCCACGGGGCGGTGTGGTTGATTGGTGCGGGTGTCTCGGAGATGTTCCCTAAAACGCTCTGCTAGGAGGCGCCAGGTCACCCCAATGTAGAGGAGACTGCATCGGGAGCAACGGATACAATAAATGATATTGGTGGATGTGCAGGTAAACCTTTGATGGATGTGGAAGGCTCCTTTAGGGCCTTGAATAGAGGTGAGGGAGGAGGTGTGGGCACAGGTTTTACAGTTTCTGCAGTGGCAGGGGAAAGTGCCAGGATGGGAGGGTGGGTCGTAGGGGGGCGTGGACCTGACCAGGTAGTCACGGAGGGAATGGTCTTTGCGGAAGGCGGAAAGGGGTGGGGAGGGAAATATATCCCTGGTGGTGGGGTCTTTTTGGAGGTGGCGGAAATGTTGGCGGATGATTTGGTTTATGCGGAGGTTTGTAGGGTGGAAGGTGAGCACCAGGGGCGTTCTGTCCTTGTTACGGTTGGAGGGGTGGGGTCTGAGGGCGGAGGTGCAGGGTGTAGACGAGATGCGTTGGAGGGCATCTTTAACCATGTGGGAAGGGAAATTGCGATCTCTAAAGATGGAGGCCATCTGGTGTGTTCTATGGTGGAACTGGTCCTCCTGGGAGCAGAGACGGCGGAGGCGGAGGAATTGGGAATAAGGGATGGCATTTTTGCAAGAGATAGGATGGGAAGAGGTGTAATCCAGGTAGCTGTGGGAGTCGGTGGGTTTGTAAAAAATGTCAGTGTCAAGTCGGTTGTCACTAATGGAGATGGAGAGGTCCAGGAAGGGGAGGGAGGTGTCAGAGATGGTCCAGGTAAATTTAAGGTCAGGGTGGAATGTGTTGGTGAAGTTGATGAATTGCTCAACCTCCTCACGGGAGCACGAGGTGGCGCCAATGCAGTCATCAATGTAGCGGAGGAAGAGGTCGGGAGTGGTGCCGGTGTAATTACGGAAGATCAACTGTTCTACGGAGCCAACAAAGAGACAGGCATAGCTGGGGCCCATACGTGTGCCCATGGCTACCCCTTTGGTCTGGAGGAAGTGGGAGGATTCAAAGGAGAAATTGTTAAGGGTGAGGACCAGTTCGGCCGAACGAATGAGAGTGTCGGTGGAAGGGTACTTATGGGGACGTCTGGAGAGGAAAAAGACGGAAGTCTTGGAGGAGGTGGAGGGCGTGGGTGGTGTCTCGAACGTATGTGGGGAGTTCCTGGACTAGGGGGGAATAGGGCAGTGTCGAGGTAGGTAGAGATGAGTTCAGTGGGGTAGGAGCATGCTGAGACAATGGGTCGACCAGAGTGGTCAGGCTTGTGGATCTTGGGAAGGAGGTATAACCGGGCAGTGCGGGGTTCCAGATGATCTTGGGAAGGAGGTAGAACCGGGTAGTGCGGGGTTCCCGGACTATGGATCTTGGGGAGGAGGTAGAACCCGGCAGTGTGGGGTTCCCGGACTCCGGACCACCTTTAAACCAGCAGAGTTCGGACCCGAACAGGACAAACAGTACAGACTACAGATTCAAAAACACCAGCAACAGTTCTCCTTCAAGATCCTCCGCTCCACGCTCGCAGCAATGCGCCGGCACCTAACCTCTCTACAGTCAGCCCTGCCTCAGCTGAGGGCCACACTCTCTCAGAATTGCAAAGGACCCCTTCTGTACTACATCCTCAGGAGAATTCATACTCTCAACAAACAGTATTTCAATTCCATCTCAAACATCAAAAACTGTAAGTACAACAAACTTTTATCCACCCAGCTCCATAACCAGCGCTCCTCAAACATTCCAGAAGATTCCCCTGGCCTCGGAAACACCATCAGCCATGCGGCTGATGCAGCTACCACCCCCACGCTGATTGATGATGTCACTTCTGCCCCCATCATGGCCACTCCCACAGCCACTTCCGGCCCTCACATCATCGCCGATGCCACACGCTCAGTGACTTCCGCCACCCCTACTGCCGTGTCTGCCACCACTTCCGCCCCCACCAGCGCCACTCACCTGCATTCTGCTGACACGCCCCCCACAGACCCCGCTGTCACTATCCCTACCCCCCAAAACCCCCGAGGGGAACACTACCCCTGCTCATGCCTCCACCCCCATTCCCCCCACCATCACACCCACTCCAGGTACTGGCTCCGACCCCACTTCCAGCTCCACACCGACACCAGATCCCAGCTCCCAGCCCTGCTGAGTTTTCACCATCCCTCCAGACTTTCCCCTCACTGAAGACAAACGATCAGTCCTCAGCAAAGGACTCACCTTCATCCCACTCCGCCCACGCATCAATGAATTTAACACACGCCGTGACATCAAACACTTCTTCCGTCGCCTCCGCCTCCGAGCTTACTTTCACAATCAGGACTCCCGCCCACCTTCCGAGTACCCCTTCGCCCACCTCCAACACACTGTATCCACCTGGACACCCCGCGCTGGCCTATTACCTGCCCTCGACCTCTTCATTTTCAACTGCCGCCGGGACATTAACCGCCTCAACCTGTCGACCCCCCTCCCCCATTCCAACCTTTCACCCTCACAACGCGCAGCCCTCCAATCCCTCTGCTCTAATCCCAACCTCACCATTAAGCCAGCGGATAAAGGGGGCGCAGTTGTAGTCTGGCGCACTGACCTCTACACCGCTGAAGGCAAGCGCCAACTCGAGCTCACCACTTCCTACTGCCCTCTCGACCATGACCCCACCCCCTATCACCAAACCATCATCTCCCAGACCATTCAGAACCTCATCACTTCAGGAGATCGCCCACCCACAGCTTCCAACCTCATAGTCCAGGAACCCTGCACTGCCCGGTTCTACCTCCTTACCAAGATCCAAAAGGCTGACCACCCTGGCCGACCCATTGTCTCAGCATGCTCCTGCCCCACTGAACTCATCTCTACCTACCTCGACACTGTCCTATCCCCCCTAGTCCAGGAACTCCCCACATACGTTCAAGACACCACCCACGCCCTCCACTTCCTTCAAGACTTCCGTTTCCCCGGCCCCCAACGCCTCATCTTCACCATGGATATCCAATCCCTCTACACCTCCATCTGCCATGACCAGGGCCTCCAAGCCGTTTTTTCCTCTCCAGATGTCCCCAACAGTACCCTTCCACCGACACTCTCATTCGTTTGGCCGAACTGGTCCTCACCCTTAACAATTTCTCCTTTGAATCCTCCCACTTCCTCCAGACCAAAGGGGTAGCCATGGGCACACGTATGGGCCCCAGCTATGCCTGTCTCTTTGTTGGCTCCGTAGAACAGTTGATCTTCCGTAATTACACCGGCACCACTCCCCACCTCTTCCTCCGCTACATTGATGACTGCATTGGCGCCACCTCGTGCTCCCGCGAGGGGGTTGAGCAATTCATCAACTTCACCAACACATTCCACCCTGACCTTAAATTTACCTGGACCATCTCTGACACCTCCCTCCCCTTCCTGGATCTCTCCATCTCCATTAGTGACGACCGACTTGACACTGACATTTTTTTACAAACCCACCGACTCCCACAGCTACCTGGATTACACCTCTTCCCATCCTATCTCTTGCAAAAATGCCATCCCGTATTCCCAATTCCTCCGCCTCCGCCGTCTCTGCTCCCAGGAGGACCAGTTCCACCATAGAACACACCAGATGTCCTCTTTCTTTAGAGATCGCAATTTCCCTTCCCACGTGGTTAAAGATGCCCTCCAACACATCTCGTCCACATCCCGCACCTCCGCCCTCAGACCCCACCCCTCCAACCGTAACAAGGACAGAACGCCCCTGGTGCTCATCTTCCACCCTACAAACCTCCGCATAAACCAAATCATCCGCTGACATTTCCGCCACCTCCAAAAAGACCCCACCACCAGGGATATATTTCCCTCCCACCCCTTTCCGCCTTCTGCAAAGACCGTTCCCTCCGTGACTACCTGGTCAGGTCCACGCCCCCCCTACGACCCACCCTCCCATCCTGGCACTTTCCCTTGCCACTGCAGAAACTGTAAAACCTGTGCCCACACCTCCTCCCTCACCTCTATTCAAGGCCCTAAAGGAGCCTTCCACATCCATCAAAGTTTTCCCTGCACATCCACCAATATCATTTATTGTATCCGTTGCTCCCGATGCAGTCTCCTCTACATTGGGGTGACCTGGCGCCTCCTAGCAGAGCGCTTTAGGGGACATCTCTGAGACACCCGCACCAATCAACCACACCGCCCCGTGGCCCAACATTTCAACTCCCCCTCGCACTCTGCCGAGGACATGGAGGTCCTGGGCCTCCTTCACCGCCGCTCCCTCACCACCAGACGCCTGGAGGAAGAACGCCTCATCTTCCGCCTCGGAACACTTCAACCCCAGGGCATCAATGTGGACTTCAACAGCTTCCTCATTTCCCCTTCCCCCACCTCATCCTAGTTTCAAACTTCCAGCTCCGCACTGTCCCCTTGACTTGTCCGGACTTGTCCGACCTGCCTAGCTCCTTTTCCACCTATCCACTCCATCCTCTCCTCCCTGATCTATCACCTTCATCTCCTCCCCCACTCACCCATTGTACTCTATGCTACTCTCTCCCCACCCCCACCCTCCCCTAGCTTATCTCTCCACGCTTCAGGCTCTCTGCCTTTATTCCTGATGAAGGGCTTTTGCCCGAAACGTTGATTTCGCTGCTCGTTGAATGCTGCCTGAATTGCTGTGCTCTTCCAGCACCACTGATCCAGACTATAGACCGGTGAGCCTCATGTCATTGGTTGGCAGGTTGTTGGATGGAATCCTGAGGGAGAGGATGTGCATGTATTTGGAAAGGCAAGGACTGATTAGGGATAGTCAACATGGCTTTGTGCGTGGGAAATCATGTCTCACAAACTTGATTGAGTTTTTTGAAGAAGAAACAAAGAGGATTTATGAGGGCAGAGCAGTAGATGTGATCTATATGGACTTCAGTAAGGCGTTCGACAAGGTTCCCCATGGGAGACTGATCAGCAAAATTAGATCTCATGGAATACAGGGAGTACTTGCCATTTGGATACAGAACTGGCACAAAGGTAGAAAACAGAGGGTGGTGGTGGAAGGTTGTTTTTCAGACTGGAGGCTTGTGACCAGTGGAGTGCCACAAGGATCGGTGCTGGGTCCTCTACTTTTTGTCATTTATATAAATGATTTGGATGCGAGAATAAGAAGTACAATTAGTAAGTTTGCAGATTACACCAAAATTGGAGGCATAGTGGACAGCGAAGAGGGTTACCTCAGATTACAACAGGATCTTGACGAGATGGGCCAATGGGCTGAGAAGTGGCAGATGGAGTTTAATTCTGATAAGTACGAGATGCTGCATTTTGGGAAAGCAAATCTTAGCAGGACTTATACACTTAATGGTAGGGTTCTAGGGAGTGTTGCTGAACAAAGAGACCTTGGAGTGCACGTTCATAGCTCCTTGAAAGTGGAGTCGCAGGTAGGTAGGAAAGTGAAGAAGACATTTGATATGTTTTCTTTCATTGGTCAGAGTATTGAGTACAGGAGTTGGGAAGTCATGTGTGGCTGTACAGGACATTGGTTAGGCCACTGTTGGAATATTGTGTGCAGTTCTGGTCTCCTTCCTATCAGAAAGATGTTGTGAAACTTGAAAGGGTTCAGAAAAGATTTACAAGCATGTTGCCAGAGTTGGAGGAATTGAACTACAGGGTGGGGCTTTTTTCCCTGGAATGTCGGAGGCTGAGGGGTGACCTTATAGAGGTTTACAAAAGTATGGGAGGCATGGATAGGGTTAATAGGCAAAGTCTTTTCCCTGGGGTCGGGTAGTCCAGAACTAGAGGGCATAGGTTTAGGGTGAGAGGGGAAAGATATAAATTAGACCTATGGGCACCTTTTTCACACAGAGGGTGGTGCTTATGTGGAATGAGCTACCAGAGGAAGTGGTGGAAGCTGGTGCAATTGTAACATTTAAGAGGCATTTGGATGGGTATATGAATAGGAAGAGTTTGGAGGGTTATGGGCCGGGTGCTGGCAGGTGGGATTAGATTGGGTTGGGATATCTGGTCGGCATGGACGGGTTGGACCGAATGGTCCTTTTCCGTGTTGGATATCTCTATGACTTTATGTCTCTATGACTCTATATCTCTATGACTCTATATCTCTATGACTCTATGACTCTATATCTCTATAATTCTATATCTCTATGACTCTATATCTCTATGACTCAATGACTCTATGACTCTATATCTCTATGATTCTATGACTCTATATCTCTATGACTCTATGACTCTATATCTCTATGACTCCATATCTCTATGACTCTATGACTCTATATCGCTATGACTCTACGATTCTATATCTCTATGACTCCATATCTCTATGACTCTATGACTCTATAACTCTATATCTCTATGACTCTATGACTCTATATCTCTATGACTCTATATCTCTATGACTCTATGACTCTATATCTCTATGACTCTATTTCTCTATGATTCTATGACTCTTTGACTCTATGACTCTATATCGCTATGACTCTATGACTCTGTATCTCTATGACTCTATGACTCCATAACTCTATATCTCTATGACTCTATGACTCTATATCTCTATGACTCTATATCTCTATGACTCTATGACTCTATGACTCTATATCTCTATGACTCTATATCTCTATGACTGTGTGACTCTATATCTCTGTGACTTTATGACTCTATGACTCTCTATCTCTATGACTCTATGATTCTATATCTCTATGACTGTATGGCTGTAAATGCATGTTTTTGATTTTGGTCAATAAGTACAGAAAACATTCAGTGAATGAATGTAACAATTATACCTTACAGTAAAGTGATTAACATGTAACCATGGCATTATTCTCGACTAGCACCCTTACGACTATCTCCATAACAGAATAAACTCGGAAGTTCCAAATCCTCCTTGGTGAGTTGTGGCCAGTAACTAAAGAAGTAGCTAGGAAATTCAAGGATTCAGTTTCAATACTGCCAGAGCTGCTTCAGCATGGTATTGATTTTGCACCTGGACAGATCAGATCCCAAAGAAATACCTGGCCTAATTGACACTAACTTTGTTTTTTTTTCTTTTTCTTTTTCTTTTTTTTCTAACATATCTTCTGTTTTTTTCTCTTTTTTTTCTTATATATATATTTTTTAAATTTAACCCCCACACTACCACCTAAGTGCGGTAGTGCTTATTTTATCCCCAGCACCCATGTGTGTGTGCAGGTGTGAGACACAGTGAAAGACACAAAGTGCACAAATCTTTATTCGATTTCCACCACCAGGAAGATAGGAAAACACCCGGGTGGCCAGTGACAAACACTGCCCTTCACATCAAAGGGCAGTGCTGTGTGATCAAAACAGTGAAGGGGAGGGTACTTTGTTTATTCTTAACTGTGGAGGTCAATTACCGTACATATTATCAAATGCCTGTCAGTGTACTTTTACGATAAAGAATAAATGTTTATTAAACAAGGAAAAGAAGGCTAATTATATTATAACAGAGAAAAGGGTTAGAAAGATGCAAATGCAAACATTTGAAAAGAGTTTAAACTCACACTATTCCTTTCTATCCCAGAAGCAACCTTAAGATCTCCAAAACCAAGTGATGTTTATCACAAACTCCACTTCAAGCCTTCTTGCCCAAGTTGGCACAGCTACAACCAGTTTCCTTCTGGTAATTTCAGGGCATTCACTGGAAACTTTTTCTTCAGCTGGAATCTCACCTTGACACACTCAAAACAAACTGCAAAGTAAATTCATTGTTTTCTGAACTTCAGAGCAAATACAAGAGTTCCAGTAACTTAGTTTCTAGCAGTCCTCCTATGGCACACACATTTACACTGATAATATGACTTCTACATTTTTATATATGTGTGACTGGATCCCCAAATCCAGACAAGTACAGGTACTTTTGTATTCCTACATTTTTTCATGTCATAAACCACTAATCCTTATCCCTCGACTTCAAGGGTTGTAAAACTTAAGAAAATCATATCAAAATGACACCTCCAGACTTCTCAGCAAGTCTCACAAGAACCAATTTTTAAAAATAGAAATAAAACCATGGGCTGAATCTTAAATTTCACTGAGAAAATCTCTTGGTCCAGAGGGTGATTAGAGTGTGTGATACACTACCACAAGTGTGAGTTGAGGTGAATAGCATGGATGTAAATAGCATGGAGTGGTCAGCTCTCTCGCTGAGCAGTTTAGTTCAGGGCAGAACTAGTTGGCAAGTTCAGCAGCGGATTGTGAGAACAGGCTCTCTCTCTTTCTGCCCTTCTAACTTCAACCTGTAAGCATCTGTTTCATTTTTTATATTGTTTTTCAAGAGGGGTTACTTATATGTTATACAAGGGTGAAAGGAATTAAAGGGTATGCTGAGCAGGTGAAGTAGAATAGGATAGGAAAAAGGCTCTCATGGATCATGAACACCAGCTTAGTTCCAAGCACATTCCTGATGAAGGGCTTATGCCCGAAATGTTGATTCGCCTGCTCCTTGGATCCTTTCCCAGCACCACATATTTCTACTCTGATCTCCAGCATCTGCAATGCTCATTTTTTTCCCAGCAGCTTAGTTCCAGCTTAGCTGAATGGCCTGTTTCCATGCCATCAACCTACATCATGACCATTTAACAGTTACCATTAAACTCACCATTTTCTTCCAGAAATTCAGATGTGATTTATAATAATTATGAGGTGGAAATTTTAATCAACCTGCTTGGACATGGTATAACACACTTCTAACACAGATGGGACTTCTGTCTCAAAGGCAGAGACTCTACTACATTGCCACAAGAGCTCCCAATTAAGAGATAAACTTGCTCATTCAAAGAGATCCAACATTCAATCATATTAACAAAGTTCAATCCTCCACCATTGCCCCTACCATAATCAGAGAATCATAGACTCGTACAACACAGAAGAGACTCTTCAATCCATCAAATCTGCAATGACAAAAATGAATGTTAAGGCATTTCAATTGCTCATCCACAACCACCTGATGAAGGAGCAACGCTGCAAAAGCTAGTGCTTCCAAATAATAACCTTGTTTTTAACTTTAAAGGTTGTGATGTTTCCTACTGTAACTGCCCTCCCAGGTAGTACATTCCAGACCCCTAGCATCCCTTGGGTAAAAGTAATTTCCCTCATATATCCACTAAACCCCCTGCTTTTCACTTTAAAATTATGCCCCGTTATTGACCTTTCAACTAAGGGCAATAATTGCTTTCTGTCTACCATGTCCATGTCCTTCATAATCTTAAACACCTCAAACAGTTCCTCTTTCAACTTTCTCTGCTGTACGGAAAACAACCTAAGCTTATCTAGCCTCTCTTCATGACTGAAATATTGCATCACAGGCAACACCCTTGGGAATCTCCTTTGCACTCCCTCCACTTTGCAATCACCTCCTTCCTGTAGTGTAGTGACCCGCTCTGCACACAGTACTCCAGCTGTGACCTAACCAAAACGTTTGTAACAAGCCCAAGTTCATTGTTCAAATAAAATAATCATATTTTTCTCAACACCCTTCAGCATCTCTTACCAAGCAATAACATTGCTAGCTCAGCAAGAATATTGGAATTTGATTGCAGCAAAGTGCCTACTTCCATCATGATGTCATTGAGTGCTCTGCTAGCAGTATGGAGGTGTGACACATGTCATGGTTGTAACTTGAAACTTTTGGTAAGGACACTGGGAGATGTGGAGTGTCAGGGGTCAAGGAAATAACTTTTTGGGAAACTAATGATTTTAGTTTAACTGCTCCTAACACTATGTGGCCACTGCAATTTTAATAACTGTATTTATTAATCGACCACTGACTCATATCCCAGCTGAAGAGGTTGCTGGTATGTGGATAATTCAATGGCATGGGCTGGTTATCAGGATTCAAGGAAACAGAAGTGGATGGGGTGGTAAAATATTCATGCAGTAGAGAGCAGGAGAGTCCAGAGGAGGGGAAGGCTAACCTCACCCTGTGGGGCTCTGAGAATTATCCTGAATTCCCAAAACAAAGTGTAAAATCCTATCAGGAGGAATTCAAAAATTCACTGCCTGAAGTAATGTGAACTCATGTGCAAGAGCAGATAGTTAAAACAGCAAGGTTAGCAGCTGAAGTGGCTGATGATTATGAGCTGGTCCATAAAACATAGCTTGTCTTCCAGAATCAATTTCAGTCCATGAAGGATAGAAACTGGGGCAAAGAGAAATCCTCACGTGGAAAGGGAAAACATTTCTCAGTGATGATCATAAGGATAATTTACCACAGGGAGTCAAAGAAGTTAAAAAGCTCTGGTGTTTTCATTGTAATAAAATGGGCTACACAAAATCACAGTGTTGGTGGGCTAGGAGAAAGCCAGATGTGGGAAAATTCCCAAGCTTGGGAGTTTTGTTGGACTAGTAACAAAAAGCACAAGGGAAGTTAGACAACTGCCTCAGAGTGTACAAGATGGTCAGAGGCTGATGAAGGACCAAGTGCCAGATCTGCTTTAAAAATATACATGCAAAGGTAAAGTTTATTCACATAGGCCGGGAGCAGTAGGTAAAGAGGGTACAGTATTAAGGGACACAGGATCCCCTCAGTCTGTGATGCTGAAGGATGAGGAGATATGCATTCCTGAGGGACGATTGCCAAAAAAGGTATTGGTAACAGGAATTCAAGGTGAGACAAAAAGTGCTCAATTATGTAAAGTGAGGCTAGAGAGTGCAGACAAGAGTGGAGAATTTGTGGTAGGAGTACTGGACAAACTCTCAGCTCCAGGAATACAATTTGTCCTTGCAACTGATATAGCTAATTCACCAGTAGGTGTGCTGCCTACTCTAGATGAAGGATGTTTTTCCAACAATTGTCCCTAATTGTGCAGTCACAGGATCACAGAGGTACAAGTTGAAGCAGGAGAGATCAAAAGGCACAGATAAGGAAATAAGGAAGCTGACATAGTGTTATCCCAGGCCTTTTTTGATCAGATAAGTGGAACAGAGAAGGAGCAAATAGTTAAACATGCAAATATCTTTAGCTCTGCTAAGCTGATTGAATTACAGCAGAAAGATGAGAACTTAAAACAGTTATATCAAAAGGCATATACACAGAAGGAAAGTGAATGCTTTCCTGTGTGTTATTACTTAACGAATGATGTCTTAATGAAGAAATGGAGATCATCACAAATTCAAGCAGATGAGAAATGGGCAGAGATTCATCAAATTGTTTTGCCAGTAAGGTATAGAAAGGAGGTACTGTGTGTGGTGGTACCATATGGAGGAATGTTTCACAAGAGTCTTGATTGATTGTGCAGGTCCTCTACCTCAAACAAAAAGTGGGAATAAGTATTTATTAACAATAATGGATGCGTCAACTAGATTTCCAGAGGCAATCCCATTACGCAACATCATAGCTAAAACAGTTGTAGAAGAATTACTTAATATCTTTACGAGATATGGACTACCAATAGAGATCCAGTTAGATCATAGATCAAACCTCACATCCAAACTATTCAAGGAGGTTATGGATAACTTGGGAATAAAGCAATTCAAATCTATTGCATACCATCCAGAATCGCAGGGACCGCTGGAGAGATGGCATCAAACACCAAAGACCATGTTGAGGGCTGATGGTCAGGATTATCCATCTGATTGAGGTAAGGGAGTTCCATTTGTACTTTTTGCAATCAGAGATGCACCGAATGAATCGACCCAAATTCAGTCCATTTGAATTCATTTTTTGGGCACGAAGTAAGAGAACCATTAAAATTGATTAAGGAGAAATTAATAAGTCAGAATTCGGAGACAACCCATTTGGACTATGTGTCACATTTTAGAGAACGATTAAATAGAGCTGGACAGTGGGCTAGACAGCATTTAAAAGTAGGAGGAGAAAGTGAGGTCTGCAGATGCTGGAGATCAGAGATGGAAATGTGTTGCTGGAAAAGCGCAGCAGGTCAGGCAGCATCTAGGGAACAGGAGAATCGACGTTTCGGGCATTAGCCCTTCTTCAGCATTTAAAAGTGTCACAACATACAATGAAACAAGAAGTAGATAAGAAATCACAAATTTGCAAGTTTGCAGTTGGGGATAAGGTATTAGTGTTACTTCCAGTAACAGGTGAGCCTTTAAAAGTAAGGTTTAGTGGACTTTATCAAATTGAGAGGAAATTGATTGAGGTGAACTACTTAATAAGGACTCCAGACAGGGAGAAATTTCACAGAGTGTGTCATGCGAATATGCTCAAAAAGTATTTTGATCAGGAAGGAAAGCAAGAGGAGAAGGTGTTAATGATTACAGCACAGAAGGAACAACCAAGCTCAGAGGATTCTGAATTGGACATTCCTCAAATCAGATTGGACAATGAGGAAGTTGTCAAAAATTGGGATAAATTATTAAGTTACCTTCCACAAAAAAATCAAAATGACCTGAAAGAGTTATTACTATTACATGGGGAAATATGCGAAAATAAACTGGGAAGTACTAACCTAACTGTGCACAATGTGGACATAGGAGATGCTTTTCCAATTAAGCAACATCCTTATAGGTATCACCCTCTAAAGTTGGCACAGGTTCAGAAGGAGATAGAGTGCATGGTCCAAGATGGCATAATCGAGTGAGTTACAGTGACTGGAGCTCACCCATAGTCATGGTGCCAAAGCCAGATTTTACCCAATGGTTATAGAACATAGAACAGTACAGCACAGAACAGGCCCTTCAGCCCACAATGTTGTGCTGACCATTGATCCTCATGTATGCACCCTCAAATTTCTGTGACCATATGCATGTCCAGCAGTCTCTTAAATATCCCCAATGACCTCACTTCCACAACTGCTGCTGGCAACGCATTCCATGCTCTCACAACTCTCTGTGTAAAGAACCCGCCTCTGACATCCCCTATCGCATGACTATCGCAAAGTCAATGCCATTACAAGGACAAAATCATATCCAATTCCACGATTGGAGGACTGTGTCGAAAAAGTGGAACAAAAAACTCACATTTCAAAATTGGATTTGCTCAGAGGCTACTGGCAATACCTGTGTCAGAGACAGCAAAGGCAATTTCGGTTTTCGTAACGCCACATCGACTGCATCAATTCAAAGTCATTCCATTTGGTATGCAAAACACTCCAGTCACTTTTCAGACACTAATAAGGTCATTGCCAGATTACCCAACTGTGTGGTGTATATTGATGACCTGGTAATTTTTAGTCACTCATGGAAGGAACATTTATCGAACATTTTAAGCATTTATCGAACTTTTTCGATTGACATCAGAAGGCAGGCTAGGTGGTAAACCGAGCTAAACGGGAATTTGCCAAAACCCATGTCACTTTCCTGGGCCATGATCTTGGACATGGACAAATGGCCCCACGAGATGCCATTGGGGAAGTAATTGGGGAATTTCCCATACCGTCGACGAAAAAAGTAGTACTACGGTTCCTGGATTTTACCGAATGTTTATGCCAAACTTTAGCAGTGTGGCTGCTTCACTCACTGAATTACTAAAAAAGGGCAAGAAGTTTCAATGGACAGCAGACTGTCAAAAGATATTTGACAGCCTAAAAACTGTGTTGACTACTGTCCCAGTATTAGCCACATCAGATTATAGGAAACCTTTCAAGGTGGCTATCGGTGTCAGTGATGTGGGTGTCAATGCGGTGCTCCTGCAGGAGGATGACGAGGGAATAGAAAGATCCATCAGGTATTTTTCCAGAAAGTTGAACTTTCATCAACAGAAATATTCAATGGTGGAGAAAGAGACTTTAAGCTTGGCTTTGGCATTACAACATTCCAGTGTTTATATTACCAGCAATGCATCAATCATACACACTGATCATAATCCATTGACATTTGTGGAAAAACTTAAGGACAAAAATGCCAGACTGTTTCCATGGAGCTTGTTGCAGCCATTCAGTTTGACAATTGTGCAAAATCCACAAACCTGACTGCCCCTGACGATCCATTGTCTCAGCCTGCTCCTGCCCCACCGAACTCATCTCTGCATACCTCGACATGGTCCTGTCCCCCTTAGTCCAAGAACTCCCCACCGACATTCGGGACACCACCCATGCCCTCCACCTCCTCCATGATTTTCGCTTCCCCCGGTCCCCAACGCCTTATCTTCACCATGGACATCCAGTCCCTGTACACCTCCATCCCCCATTACGAAGGACTCAAAGCCCTCCGCTTCTTCCTTTCCTGCCATACCAACCAGTACCCTTCCACTGACACCCTCCTTCGACTGACTGAACTGGTCCTCACTCTGAACAACTTCTCTTTCCAATCCTCCCACTTCCTCCAAACCAAAGGAGTAGCCATGGGCACCTGCATGGGCCCCAGCTATGCCTGCCCCTTCATAGGATATGTGTAACAGTCCATCTTCCGCAGCTACACTGGCCCCACCCCCCACCTTTTCCTCTACTATATCGATGACTGTATCGGCGCCGCCTCGTGCTCCCACGAGGAGGTGGAACAGTTCATCCACTTTGCCAACACCTTCCACCCCGACCTCAAATTTACCTGGACCATCTCAGACTTCTCCCTCCCCTTCCTAGACCTCTCCATTTCTATCTCGTGCGACCGAATCAACACGGACATTTACTATAAACCGGCCGACTCCCACAGCTACCCAGACTACACCTCCTCCCCCCTTGCCCCCTGTAAAAACGCTATCCCATATTCCCAATTCCTTCGTCTCCGTCGCATCTGCTCCCAGGAGATCCAGTTCCAATACCGTACAACCCAGATAGCCTCCTTCTTCAAAGACCGCATTTTCCCTCCAGACGTGATCGACAATGCCCTCCACTGCATCTCCTCCACTTCCCGCTCCTCCACCCTTGAGCCCCGCCTCTCCAATCGCCACTAGGACAGAACCCCACTGGTCCTCACCTACCACCCCACCAACCTCCATATACATCTTATCATCCGTCGTCATTTCCGCCACCTCCAAACGGACCCCACCACCAGGGATATATTTCCCTCCCTTCCCCTATCAGCATTTCAAAAAGACCACTCCCTCCATGACTCCCTCGTCAGGTCCACACCCCCCACCAACCCAACCTCCACTCCTGGCACCTTCCCCTGCAACCGCAAGAAATGCAAAACTTGCGCCCACACCTCCCCCCTTACTTCCCTCCAAGGCCCCAAGGGATCCTTCCATATCCGCCACAAATTCACCTGCACCTCCACACACATCATTTACTGCATCCGCTGCACCCGATGTGGCCTCCTCTATATTGGGGAGACAGGCCGCCTACTTGCGGAACTCCCCCTCACACTCCACCAAGGACATGCAGGTCCTTGGACTCCTCCATCGCCAGACCATAGCAACACTACGGCTGGAGGAAGAGCGACTCATCTTCCGCCTAGGAACCCTCCAACCACAAGGGATGAACTCGGATTTCTCCAGTTTCCTCATTTTCCCTCCCTCCACCTTGTCTCAGTCCCAACCCTCGAACTCAGCACCACCTTCCTAACCTGCAATCTTCTTCCTGACCTCTCCGCCCCCACCTCCACTCCAGCCTATCACCCTCACCTTAACCTCCTTCCACCTATCGCATTGCCAACGCCCCTCCCCCAAGTCCCTCCTCACTACCTTTTATCTTAGCCTGCTGGACACACTTTCCTCATTCCTGAAGAAGGGCTCATGCCTGAAACGTCGATTCTCCTGCTCCTTGGATGCTGCCTGACCTGCTGCGCTTTTCCAGCAACACATTTTCAGCTGTGAATAATTTTTGTCTGTTTTAAGATTCGATAGTCAACCTAGCTACCTCACTTCGGGTAATTTTTGCTGTACACTTACCGAAACAAATTGCAAAGTTATTGTCTAGACTTTCTTCTTAAGAATGTTCTGGCCTAGTCCAAAACACCATCAAGTCCACGCCAAACCTCAGAAGACCATCTCACCCTATCCTTGTCACCGTGCAATTCCCATAGCTAATCAACCTAGCTTTCAAACTATGGGCAATTTAGCATGGCCAATTCTTGGAATACAGGGGGAAACCAGAGCATACCCACTCAGACACAGGGAGAATGTGCAAACTCCACAGAGATAGTCAGCCAAGGCTGGGACTGAACCCAGGTCCCCTGTGTTACAAGGCAGCAGTGCCAACCACTGAGCCACTGTGTCCCCTCCTCCAAGTCTATCACATTTCCAACGCCCCTCCTCCAAGTCCCTCCTCCCTACCTTTTATCTTCTCCTGCTGAACACTCTCTGCTCATTCCTGAAGAAGGGCCTGTGCCCGAAACGTCGAGTCTCCTGTTCCCTGGATGCTGCCTGACCTGCTGTGCTGTTCCAGCAATAAAGTTTCACCCTTAGGTCTGCACTGGCCATGTGTGCCATTGCACCTTCTTGTCCAGAATGCCTCTTAATCTTGCAGGCAGCTTTCCATTGGGTAAGAAACCAAGCTATTTAAAATATCTATGTGACTAGTTCCCTGGGTGTAACAAATAGTAGAGGAATAGGTCAATTAGCCCTTCAAGTTTACTCCACAATTCAAAAAGATCACCTTTTATCTTTTAGCTGTACTCCAAATCCCTGCACTGTCACCATTCACCTTGATTTCCTTAGAATTTGAAAAAAAAATTGATCTCTGTCTTGAATTTGAGGGAGATAATTCCAAAGGTTGAATACCTCCTTGTGTGAAGTAAATTCCTAATCACCACCCCATATTTAAATTATTGATCGTTACTGCAAGCAGCAAGGGGCTCAGTACTGAGTCTTGTGGAACTCCATTGAAAAGTGTCTTGCAATCATAAAGAATAGCTACTGACCATAGCCCACTGCTTCCTGCCACAGAGCTAATGTTGGACCAGTTAGCCACTTTTCCTTGGGCTACATAAACCTTTCATTTACACCACTCTGCAATGTGAGAGGTGATTTAAAGAAAACCTTGCTAAAATCCATGCTACCCTCATCAACCTTCCTTGTTACAAACTTTAAAAACTCAATCAAGTTGGCCAGACAAAATCTTTCCTTAACAAACCACACTATTGTAGATCAATCTATCCCCTTCTAAATGACATTTTTTACTTCACCCAGATTATTTTCCATGACTTAGTCCTTCGCTGAGGTTTGGCTGATCGGCGTACTTTAGTATTTACTCATTGTATCCCATCATCCCTCCCTAAACAATGATACAATGCTCGAAGTTCCAACTCAGTAACCAGACTGGATTAGAAAATGAAGATTACAACCTCAGTTATATCTTCCATTAGCAGCCTGTGAATAATTTTCTCCAGACCAAATGACTTCATTTGTATTTTGTTTCTTCTTGCATTATATTTATTCCATCCAATACTTTACACTTCTGCTTCTTACAACAATGTCTGCTTTGTCTCTCTCTTCTTGTAAAAACCATTAAGAGCCATGCCCACATTTTGCACCTTCATCATTTGTAGCTTCTTATTTTCCCTACTCTTTCCTCAGTTAGCTTCTCATTGTTTTTATGTGTTTATGAAACATTGTTGTAATTATCTTGTCAATATCTTTTTTCACTGCCTCTCTTTGATTCCAGCATCATCCTTGTGTCTTCAATACTCCTTCAGGCATTCTGCAAGATTAAGCTCCTGATATCAGACATATGTAGTCAATTAAATTAGGTTCCCTACAGCATGAAAACAGGCCCTTCAGCCCAACAAGTCCACACCAACCCTCCGAGAGTAACTCACCCAGACTCGTTGCCCTATATTTACCTCTGACTAATGCATCTATGAGCAATTTAGCATGGCCAATTCACCTAACCTGCACATCTTTGAATTGTGGGAGGAAACCCACGCAGACACGGGGAGCATGTACAAACTCCACACAGACAGTCGCCCGAGGCCAGAATAGAACCCGGGTCCCTGGTGCTGTGAGGCAGCAGTACTAACCACTGAGCCACTGAGCCACCATGCTGCCCCTTGTTGGGCATATAATTATCTGTCTGGTGTGCTGTTAGTCAAGAGTAATCAGAAGTAACCCAGAAGTGTGGTTTCAGTTCCTGTACTGGCTGAGATTATCATGTAGCTCTCTCCTTTTCAACTTCTCCCCTCACCTGAGGTCTGGTGACCCTTGGTGTTCTCAGTTTCTCTCACTAACAAGAGAGCAGCCCTCTGGTCCTCTGAGGCTATGGCAACTTTACTTCAGCCAAGGCTTGGTATTGTTACTGACAAAGAGAAACTTAAAAGCAAACAGTAAGCTTATGAGCTCTGACCATAGACATTTTAAAGAATAGTTAATACATTCTGACAATAAAACAAGGACTTTGGATGCTGAAAATCAGAAACAAAAACAGAAACTGCTGGAGGAAGACAGCAGGTCTGGCATCATTTGCAGAGAGAGAAATAAGTTAACATTTCGAGTCTTCATCAGAACCTTCCAATTAAATATTTGGAACAACTTTGATGTCATTGGCAAATGCTATCCTATAGGATTACAACATAGGCTTGCAGAAGATTTCATTATAAAGAGAAAGAAGATAATTGAACAGCAGTGTTTAAATCAAAATTGAGATCCAGGTGGTGAAAGCAAATAGGTCATGTCACTCTATTACTGAAGAGACTTCAGCTGGAATCCCACACAGATAGGGCAGCACAGTGGCTCAGTGGTTAGCACTGCTACTCACAGCACCAGGTTTGATTCCACCCTTGGGTGACGAGTAGGAAGAAACCTTGGACATTTCTGAGGGCTTGTGGCACTGTGGAGCTCTGAAAGCTCATTTCTAGTATTGCTTGCTCTCTGTGCTGCTCAGCTGCTCATTAGTACAGTTCGATTCAACTTGCCAGTCCCAGTTTGACAGCTAGCTACCTTGAAAGCAAGCCTTAGTTCAACCCCTCCATCTGTACTCAATCATATTCGTCACCATGAGGAAGATGTCCAGCTATTTTGTGAAACTGGCGATTCAGCATTCCACCTGACACTTTATTCTAAAAAACAGTAACATGTAGAATAAGATCACAGTGTTTAAGCTAATCAGAGATTACAGACATGACATTGCTGTCTCTAAACTACCTTACTCCATTAGTCGATCCACACCAACTCAGACTTCTCCCATCAAATGCTTCATTTAAATCTTTCCAAATGATCAGATTTAGTGTACCTAATAGGTTTTTAGACTTGAAGTTACTACAGTAACCATCCTTTAAAAGTTTCTCAAAGTTTCAATATCGTTTACTGGGAGAGTGAGGTGCCAATATAACATAGAACATTACAACGCAGTACAAGCCCTTTGGCCCTGGATGTTGTGCCGACCTGTGGAACCAATCTGAAGCTCGTCTAACCTACACTATTCCATTCTTGTCCATATGCCTATCCAATGACCATTTAAATGCCCTAAAAGTTGGCGAGTCTACTACTGTTGCAGGCAGTACGTTCCACACCCCTATTACTCTCTGAGAAAAGAAACTACCTCTGATATCTAACCTCTGATGTCCTTTCTCTATCACCCTTCAATTTAAAGCTTTATCCCCCCATACTAGCCATCGCCATCCAAGGAAAAAGGCTCTCACTGTCCACCCTCTCTCACCCTCTGATAATCTTATGTCTCAATTAAGTCACCTCTGAACCTTCTTCTCTCTAACAGTAAGATTGGCACTAACAGATCGAATATAGAATTTAAGAGAAAAATGCTTAGACATAGTGTGGTGGGAATTTGAAACTCACTGCCTCATTGAGTGGCTGAAACTTTGGTACCTCCAGAATCAAGAAAAATAAAGATACTGGGGGAAGGGTATGTATTAGGAGTTGAGTGGAGTCCCATATGGAGCATTAAAACCACATAGACACGATGGGCTCAGTGCTCTGCTTTTGTGCTGCACCTTTCAAACTCAAGGCGCCAACACCTTAGAAGAATAAGGTCAGCCAGTTGTAACTCCAAGCATCCCCTCCAAATCACATCGCATCCTTCAATGTTGCTGGGTCAAAATCCTAGAACTCCTGAGCCAGAAACACTGTGCCAGCACCTTCACCACATGAACTGCAGTGCGTCAAAAAGAAGGCTTACTCTCACTTTCGCTGGGCCAACCAGGAATGGAGAATAAATGCTGCATTGCAAACTATTAAGCCTGCAATGTCCAAATCAGCCTCTCCTTGTCTGCATTTTGCCATTGCCATTTCGAAGCTAAATAGACAAGCACAGTTATTGTATAAAGAGAAATCTAACAGAGGAAGTTTCATTGAGGAGAGATGAAGAGGGAAGCAGAGAGGTTTAGAAAGCTGAGGGCATAAGAAGCTTGTGAAGTATGCAAGAAATGGAGCAGAACAATAATCTCAAAGGTTTGCAAGGCGAAAAGAGGTTGCAGCGATCGAGAGGTGGGGCAGGACCTGGAGGGACCTTACAATATTTGCATTTAAAACTCTACTGACAGGACCAAGGTTGGTCTAAAAATTATGGTTTAAGGAACAACTTAAAAGGAGTGAGAAGTGAAGAGGTTTTACGAGGGAATTCCATAGCTTAGGAAGCTGCAGGAACAGTCACCATAGGTGAACATTAAGAATTGAGGATGTTCAAGAGGCCAGAATCGAAAGAGCAAAGTTATCCCAGAGGATTCTGAAGCTGTCGATAGTTGTCTGTTTGATGGAAATAGGTACACCGGCTGTAAAGTGGGGTAAGTGACTACATTTGAATATCTGAGCCACTGGGTGCTCTCAGAGAGACAGAGTGAATACAAAGTAATTGAATGCTATTCTCTTACAGAGGAGCAGCAGAACAGGACATAGCGCTTTATCGAACACAATGCCGCAATTTGTGACCAGTAGATGCCAGAGATGTCCTTCCAGGGTGTAACCATCTTGCAAGATCTCCTGAACATTCACTGGTATCAAAAAGAGGGGATCGTGGTGGGTGAATACGCACATTCACATCAGAATGTGATGTCCTATCCTAGTCTATGGAGTGGAAGTATCAGAAATAATAATTGCTGAAGAAAAGGTCCACTGAAAAAGAAATGAAAGAGCGTGCATTTCCAAAGCACCTTTCACTCCTTCAGGCTAACATACATTGCTTTACAGCATATGAAATGTAGTCACTCTTATAATGTTGGCAAACACAGCAACATAAACAGCAACAAGATAAGTGAAGGAGTAAAATGTTCTTAATGGTGTCAGTTCCTTATTTCATTGGTAATAGTGTTAGCCATGCCACAATAGGTGCCTTTGAGTCAGAAGATGACTTGAGCTCAAAATCCAGCCTGCCACTGAATTATAGTGAGGGAGTGAATCAGTGCTCGTTGCTGGATATCACTGGTTGCATACCAATACAGTAGTGCCTCGACTTGCGAACTTAATCCGTTCCGGGACCCGGTTCGCGAACCAAAAAGTTTGTGAACTGAATCAACTTTTCCCATTGGTCGGATAGCGTTCACAGTGCACGGTCCAAAGATGAACTGCTCGTACCTCGTTTGTACCTTGAATTTTGTATGTATGTTGAAGCAAAACTTTGTGTACAATGCTGTTCGTAAACTGATTTGTTCATGAACGGGGTTGTATTTTGAAGAGTAGCAATGTTTTCCCTGTTGCCAGCTCTTTGGGATGACGTGAAGTTGAGAAAGATGCTAAATTAATGCAAGTTCATTCTTTCACCTGCTTTTTTAGCTGAACAGGTTTCAACATTCACTCTTTCCACCACTGATGACCATAGGACAGCTCTCTCTCATTTGAGACCAGTGATTGATAATGGTTTAAACTGAGGGTCACTACACCTCAGGCAAGAGGAGAGGTTGAGAAGGAGAGTCATTCATGGTAACCTCAACCAATGTGGGAATTGAGCCCATGGTGTTGACGTTAGCTCTGCATTGCAGAACCATCTGTCCAGCTAACTGAGCTAACCAACTCCTGGGTAGTGAACATTTTTTCGCAGTGTTAGAAAGGTACAGCGTAGAACAAGCCCTTAGGCCCACGATTTTGTGCCGAGACTTAATCCTAATGTAAAATATAGTAACTTAAACTACAAATCCCTCAACTCACTGCTATCCATGTGCATGTCCAGCAGTCGCTTAAATGTCCCCAATGACTTGGCTTCCACCACCTCAGCTGGCAACACATTCCATGCATTCACAACTCTCTGCGTAAAGAACCTACCTCTGATGTCTTCTTTATTCCTTCCTCTGAATATCTTCAAACCATGACTTCTCATACCAGCCAATCCTGCCCTGAGGAAAAGTCTCTGGCTATTGACTCCATCTATGTGACATAGTGTGTTGGCTGAACTATCATGGCTCCCAGTCAAGAATGAACTTTGATTTTAAAATTCTCATAGTTCTAACCTCTCCATATTCTATCCACTCCTTAGCTCCTTCAACACCACAAAGTTTTTAGATGTCAACCCTTATCCAATTCTACTTTTGTGGTGCATTCCAAATTTTCTATTCTATGTGGGAGACGGCAGAGTATTGTCACTGGATGAGTGACTCAAGTTAATACTGTGTGGGCATGGGTTTAAAACTGTCATTTTTGAAAAAAAATCAATGCTGGGACATGACATAACTGGTAGGGCCAGCATTTGCTCATCCTGAGAAACCATTGAGAAAGTGGTGGTGAGATACTCTCTAGAACCTATGCAATTAGTGTGCTATAGGTAAACCCACAATGCTGTTATGGAGGGAATTCCAGGATTTTAACCCAGCAACACTGAAGGAACGGTAATACAAAATCAAATTGGTGAGTGTTTTGGAGAATGGTGGAGTTCCCATGAATCTGATGCCTTTGTTCTACTCGGTGATAGTGGCCACGGATTTGCCTAAGCAGCCTTAGTGAATTTCTGTAAATGGTACAGTTTGCTGATACTGACCATCGGTGGCAGAGACAATGGTGGTTATGGATGTGGTGCCAGTCAAGCAGAAGCTGCTTTGTCCTGGATGGTGTCAAGCTTCTCCAGTGTTGTTGGAGCTGTACTCATCCAAACCAGTGGGGAGTATTCCATTGTACTCCTGACTTGCTCCCTTGTAGATGGTGGACAGACTTTGAGGAGTCAAGAGGTAAGTTAATCATCTTCTCCCATAAGTCACACAACATTCTGACTGGAGATAAGGATGGGTTTTTAAAGTCTGAAATGTTGTGTGTCTAATGTCAGTCAGTAATCAGAAGAGCAAAGGGTGAAAGGCATTGATGTAAAGGAAAACTTATTGCATTTAATGGAGTAGGAAGAAACCTTGGACATTTCTGAGGGCTTGTGGCACTGTGGAGCTCTGAAAGCTCATTTCTAGTATTGCTTGCTCTCTGTGCTGCTCAGCTGCTCATTAGTACAGTTCGATTCAACTTGCCAGTCCCAGTTTGACAGCTAGCTACCTTGCAGTGCGCCTCAGGATCTTCACCTTCTTTGCCAGATATGGCACCTCCTGGTCTGAATTTTTAATGAAAACCAATCAGCTTGACTGAACAGGATTCTGCCAGGCTGGCTCCAATAGCTGCATCGATTTCATTGTTGATTGCTAAGGGTGGACTTCATCTCGAAGTGTGGAGACAGTCCCAATACCAACAGCATATCAACTTCTCTGCCATTTCCCTTGACCCCCAGAGTCTGGCTCCCTTACTGCCACATTGAATATTGGCCATTAGCCCTGTGACCAGTGGTGTGCCACAAGGATCAGTGCTGGATCCACTGCTTTTTGTCAATTACATAAATGATTTGGATGTGATTATGAGAAGAATGGTTAGCAAGTTTGAGGATGACAAAATAGCTGATGTAGTAGTCAGTGAGGAAGGTTACCTCAGAGTATAACAGGACCTTAATCAGATGGGCCAGTGGCAGATGGAGCTTTATTTAGCTAAATGTGAGATATTGCATTTTGGGAAGGCAAATCAGAGCAGAACTGGGGAGTGTTACTGAGCAGAGGTCTTGGAGTGCAGGTTCATAGTTCCTTGCAGGTGGAGTCACAGGTAGACAGGATAGTGAAGAAGGTGTTTGGTATACCCTCCTTTAGATTAGATTAGATTACTTTACAGTGTGGAAACAGGCCCTTCCGCCCAACAAGTCCACACCGACCCGCCGAAGCGCAAACCATCCATACCCCTACATTTACCCCTTACCTATCACTACGGACAATTTAGCATGGCCAATTCACCTAACCTGCACATCTTTGGACTGTGGGAGGAAACTGGAGCACCCGGAGGAAACCCACGCAGACACAGGGAGAATGCAAACTCCACACAGTCAGTCGCCTGGGGCGGGAATTGAACCCGGGTCTCTGGCGCTGTGAGGCAGCAGTGCTAACCACTGTGCCACCATGCCACCCACTAATCAACTTACTAGTCAATGCATTGAGTAGAGGAGTTGGGAAGTCATTTATAGGACATTGGTTAGGTCACTTTTAGAATACTGCATTCAGTTCTGGTTTCCCTGCAAAACGAAAGATGTTGTTAAACCTGAGAGCGTACCGCAAAGATTGACAACAACTTTGCTGAGGTTGGAAGGTTTGAGCTATACAGAGAGGCTGGATAGGCTGTGGCTATTTTCTTTGGCGCATCAGAGGCTGAAGGGTGACGCTATAGAGGTTCATAACATTATGAAGGACATGGATAGGGTGAATAGCCAAGGTCTTTTCCCCAGGATAGGGGAGTTCAAAACTAGATGGCATTGTTTTAAGGTGAGAGGGAAAAACTTTAAAAGAGACATAAGGGACAATGTTTTCACACAGAGAGTGATGCGTATAAGGAATGAGCTCCCAGAGGAATTGGTGGAGGCTGGTACAATTACAACATTTAAAAGGCATCTGGATGGGTATATGAATAGGAAGGGTTTAGAGGGATAAGGGCCAAGTGCTGGCAGGTGGGACTAGATTAATTCAGGATATCTGGCAAAAGCCCTACATCAGGATGAAGGGCTTTTGCCCGAAACGTCGATTTTGCTGCTCCTCGGATGCTGCCTGAACTGCTGTGCTCTTCTAGTACCACTAATCCAGAATCTGGTTTCCAGCATCTGCAGTCATTGTTTTTACCTAATTTAGGATATCTGGTCAGCATGGACGAAATGGACTGAAGGGTTCGTTTCTATGCTGTACAGCTCTATGACTTTATGACTGTTAGATTGAGCCAGGAATTCCTGCAAGTGACCGTCAGAAATGTGTTGCTTCCAGTTCCCAGTGAAAAACTCTGTGTCTGTTGTATTGATATCATCTGCTCCTTGGTAGCTCATTCAGTCTGAAGCAGCTTCACTGAACATGAAAGCCAAGTGTTATAGATGCAGAAGTCTGAAATTAAATGTTGAAAATAGTTTTCAGGTCAGGCAGTGTCAGTGGAGGGAGGAAAGCCATTTTTGTGATCTTTCATCAGAATCTTTCATCTCATTCTGACAAAAGGTTGCAGACCTCAAATATAATTTTTTTTTCTCCACAGCTACTGTGGACCAGCTGAGAATTTCCAGCACTTTCTGTTCTTATTTTAAACTTGCACCACCTGCAATATTTTACTTTAGTATTTATTCTTCAATCTGCCGAAGCGTCAAAATGTTGACTCTGCCTCTCTCTCTTCAGATGGCTGCCGGACTTGCTGATAGTCTCCAGCTTTCCCAAAGTTGTTTAGAGATTTCGAGCATCCGCGGCATGAAATGTTGATGAAGTGGTGGGTCAGCAGTCCTCAGAATTCGTTATGTGGTTGGTATTTTCATCACTCTTAAGGGTTAAAGAAAATCTGATGCTGTAGCACAATCAAACAGACCCCTTTGTAGTCTGTTGTTGCATTTGCTACATTTCATAATGCCAGGCTCCTCCAGCAACATTAACAAAATCGTCAGTGAATGTAAGCTAATTTCTGCCAGTAGCTATATCCCTTGTTAAGCAAAAAAAAATGTCCTGATATTTTGACTGGCTGTAATCACCAGTATATATTAATTATTTAATCATTATCTGCCATTTCAGGGCCCCTTGCTGCTTTGAAATGGGTGGCACCAAGTTTTTAATAACTCCAGTTTAGGCAGACAGTGTGGGCTGATGAATGATTTAATCATGCAGTTCAAATAGTTTCAAATATCATTACTAATTCAGCAATTGCTGTTGTTCCAAATATTGACTTTGAAAGATTTAATCGGAGGGATTTTCACTTTGAGCTGCAATTAAATTTTAACAGTTAGCATGACATTTGCCACTAACACTGGGGCTTGCTTTTTTCCAGAAAAGGAAAACGGAGAGCACCCTGCATTTCCACAGCAAACTGCCTCTGTCCATGATAACTAGTTTAATTTAATCTGCCCTGCAGCCATTAGAGTCATCAACAGAATAGCAAGTAGCAGCTCATGTTTAACATTACGCCCAAACAATGTACAAATTTTGAGCAGTTCTATTGCATTATTTGCAATATTTGTGGCAAGCTGTTTCCTAAATATTTATGCGAAGATGTACAATTTTCAGAAATAATATCTTCTTGGTTGCAAACACTAATTTATTTTTAAGGGCTGTCTTGTAGCGGGAATATTAATAGTGTCAAGACGTCTCAAAACCATCTACAGCCAATGTAGCACTTCTGAAGTATTGTGTCCCTTGTGTCAGAAACCAATTTGTGTACAGCAAGTTCCCACTAATGGCCATGAGTTAATCACTGATTTGTCGGTGTAAATCAGCATAAACTGTGGTAGATTTCTATTAGCATTCTGATTTAGCACTTGAAATGTGGAGAATGTTGAACACCAAGTGACAAAAGTTGTCTTTTTAGATTAAAGGTTAAAGAAAGCATGATTCTGAGAACACTAGTCAGGAATAACAAAAACCGTGCTCCATCTAGTGGCTGAGCTAGGAAATTATAACCTTTATAAAATTGAGTCAACTGAGGCAAATACATGAGTCATAAATGTGGTGCTGGAAAAGCACAGCCGGTTAGGCAGCATCCGAGGAGCAGGAGAGTCGACGTTTCGAGCATAAGCTCTTCATCAGGAATGTGGGGAGGTGGTGGGATAGGCAAAGAGCTGAGAGATAAATGGGAGGGGGATGGGGCTGGGGGGGAAGGTAGCTAGAATTTCATTGGAATACAATTGAGAGGTAGGATTTCCTTTTTGTTGCCAGTTTTCTTCCTTTGTTTTCCTCTTGAAGATTTTAAACTTCTTGTTTTGGTTAAGATTCACAGATTCCATGGCCCTCTGGATCTCCCCCAGGTTGCTACCACTTCCAATGTGAAAGAGAGGGAAAAGTTTAATGTTTACACAACAATTTGTATTTATCATTAAATTCACATGCATCTTTGATGGAATAAGATATCCCATGCTGCACAAGACTGCATGCAGCTTAATGTGAAATTTTGCACAGCTCAGAACATTGTTACAACCAATGAGCTCATATTGAAGTGTCTTCGCTGATTTAATGAATCAGCAAACTGTGCACAGCAAGATCCCACTACAGTGATAATGCTGATCAGGTGTGAACACTGAATTTGTGCTTTGAGTGTAGTTTAGTGTTCAGACAACAGTGTAATAACATGATGGTTGTATGTTACAGTAATTTCACAAAGTGCAAGTTGTCATGGCAACTTGCATATTTATTTACACCTTGGAACCTTACCATTTACACCTTTCCATGCATAGAAATGTCAATGGCCATTTCACATTGTACTCATTGTGTATTCCTGCTTATATCATTATGTGCAGTGGATTGCTGCTCTTTGAAACAGTAAAGGCTTCCTGTATTCATGACTTCAATTTCAGACTTTAATTGAACTTCATGGACTTATATTTGCCCTTTCACCCATCAGACATTCTGTGGTAAATCACTGGGAGCTGGGAAGGATCTGACTTTATGCACTGGCAAATCACTTTGAAATCTCCCACATTCACAAATGTAGATTAATGACATGTCCGGTTTGGAGAAAGAGAAATCTGAAACAGCACATGCCCAGTTCAGAGCTAAGTAACTATGGAAATATGCATTTCTTATACCTCTGAGCTCCATTTTAACAGAGGCAGCTACTGCTTCTTCAGCAGACAATATAGGAGAGAGAGAGCTGCCTCTCCATTTCTCTGTTTCTCTTCCTCTCACCCCGCCTTTCTGGATTGCCTACGCACACACCCTCTCCAAATAGGTCCAGGTCCATTATAAAGAGGCAATATTATGGACCTGAATACAGCAATGAAGATCAGTCCATAGCACACCAGCCTGTGTTATAGTGAAGAGGTGGGAAGGTGTGTATATTCTGAAGAAGGGTCACTGGACTCAAAACATTAGCTCTGCTTTCTTTCCATGGATACTGCCAGACCTGCTGAACTTCAACAGCAATATTTGGTTTTGTTTCAGATCTTCAACATCCGCAGTTCTTTGCTTTATTTTATATTAGTGTGTGGACGTTGTCCCTTGTTTTTGAAGCTTTATCCTTTTTATTATTCCTTTGTAACTTTATCATCTGGATTCACAACAAAATAGCTTAAAAGTTCTTAAATGAGTAATTGGCATTGCTGTCTTCACTCTTACTTTTTTTCAGTTGTCCAAACACCCATCCCCACAAAAGAAACTTATGTATTAAGTTCCTTTCGTTCAACATGGGAAAATATGGAAAACTTCTTCGCTAGCCCAGGATCATTCTCTAACCAATGCAAAGAATAGAATAGAATAAAATAAAATAGAATAGAAATTTCTTGTCAAGAGTGCAGGTCGTTTTGGGATACAGGCTTTCCCCAGGTTACAAACACCCGACTTATAAATGCCCATACTTACGAACTAACCTCTGTAAAGCCTATTATTTTTAAAAATTGAGTTACATACAGTTCATACTAACGAACGGGCTGGCGACTTTGAGCAACACTGCGCATTTTCAGTGGTTCGTCGGCACGAGGGAGAACAATGCCACGCCATCGTCATCAATGAAGACGATGTCTTAGACTCGCTTGAATCCCATGCGTAAAAACTGCCCAATGAGGACCTTATAGAGCTGGAGCAGCAGATGATAACATTTGAGGAAGAAGGCCAGGACCTAGAAATCCCAGAAAATAAGAACCTTTTGACAGAAGGAGTTAGTTAAAGCTTTTCGTATCATTGAAACAGGGATGGCAAAGTTAGCGGAGCAAGATCCTAATGCAGAGAGGTTCACCAAAGTTTACCGGATTATTACCAACGGCCTCAGGTACTACAAGGCCATTTATAATGTGAAAAAGAAAAGCTCTGTTCAAGCCACCCATGATGTTTACTTTAAGAAATTGACTTCAGAAGTAAACCCCCCACTCTGCAGCAGCAGAATCAGACCCTGACACTGCAGCAGCAGTATCAATCCCTGACTCTCTTGCACCAGGTCTATCCTCTCCAGCATCGGGCCCTTCCTCGCCAACACCATATCCATCCTCTCCAACACCACGTCCATCCTCTCCAACATCAGGCCCATTCACACCAACATCAGGCCCATCCTCTTCATCATCAGGCCCATCCTCTCCAACATCAGGTCCATCGTCTCCAACTGCAGGGTCATCCTCTCCTACACCAGGTCCATCCTCACCAATGCCAGCCCCATCCTCTCCAACATCAGGCCCATCCTCTCCAACACCAGGTCCATCCTCTCCAACACCAGGCCCATCCTCTCCAACACCAGGTCAATCCTCTCCAACACCAGCCCCATCCTCTCTGCATCAGGCCCATCCTCTCCCGCATCAGGCCCATCCTCTCCAACATCAGGCCCATCCTCTCCAACACCAGGTCCATCCTCTCCAACACCAGCCCCATCCTCTCCAACATCAGGCCCATCCTCTCCAACACCAGGTCCATCCTCTCCAACACCAGCCCCATCCTCTCCAACACCACGTCCATCCTCTCCAACATCAGGCCCATTCACACCAACATCAGGCCCATCCTCTCCAACACCAGGTCCATCCTCTCCAACACCAGGTGCATTCTCTCCAATACTAGGTCCATCCTCTGCAACATCAGGTCCATCCTCTCCAACATCACGTCCATCCTCTTTGGCAGCAGGTCCATCCTCTCCAACATCAGGCCCATCCTCTGCAACATCAGGCCCATCCTCTCCAACATCAGGTCTATCCTCTCCAACACCAGCCCCATCCTCTCCAGCATCAGGCCCATCCTCTCCAACATCAGGTCTTTCCTCTCCAACACCAGCCCCATCCTCTCCAGCATCAGGCCCATCCTCTCCAACATCAGGCCCATCCTCTCCAACATCAGGTCCATCCTCTCCAACTGCAGGGCCATCCTCTCCAACATCAGGTTCATCCTCTCCTACACCAGGTCCATCCTCACCAACATCCGGCCCATCCTCTCCAACATCAGGCCCATCCTCTCCAATATCAGGTCCATCCTCTCCAACTGCAGGGCCATCCTCTCCTACACCAGGCCCATTCTCTCCAGCACCAGGCCCATCCTCTCCAGCACCTGGTCTATCCTCTCCAACACCATGCCCATCCTCTCCAACACCACGCCCATCCTCTCCAACACCACGCCCATCCTCTCCAACACCAGGTCCATCCTCTCCAACACCACGCCAATCCACTCCAACAAATGCCCCATCCTCTGCAACATCAGGCCCATCCTCTTCATCATCAGGCCCATCCTCTCCAACATCAGGTCCATCGTCTCCAACTGCAGGGTCATCCTCTCCTACACCAGGTCCATCCTCACCAATGCCAGCCCCATCCTCTCCAACATCAGGCCCATCCTCTCCAACACCAGGTCCATCCTCTCCAACACCAGCCCCATCCTCTCCAACACCAGGTCCATTCTCTCCAATACCAGGTCCATCCTCTCCAACACCAGTCCCATCCTCTCCAACACCATGCCTATCCTCTGCAACCTCAGGCCCATCCTCTCCAACATCAGGCTCATCCTCTCCAGCACCTGGTCTATCCTCTCCAACACCAGGCCCATCCTCTCCAACATCAGGTCCATCCTCTCCAACATCACGCCCATCCTCTTTGGCAGCAGGTCCATCCTCTCCAACATCAGGCCATCCTCTGCAACATCAGGCCCATCCTCTCCAACACCAGGTCCATCCTCTCCAACACCAGTCCCATCCTCTCCAGCATCAGGCCCATCCTCTCCAACATCAGGCCCATCCTCACGAGCATCAGGCCCATCCTCTCCAACATCAGGCCCATCCTCTCCAACACCAGGTCAATCCTCTCCAACACCAGCCCCATCCTCTCTGCATCAGGCCCATCCTCTCCCGCATCAGGCCCATCCTCTCCAACATCAGGCCCATCCTCTCCAACACCAGGTCCATCCTCTCCAACACCAGCCCCATCCTCTCCAACATCAGGCCCATCCTCTCCAACACCAGGTCCATCCTCTCCAACACCAGCCCCATCCTCTCCAACACCAGGTCCATCCTCTACAATCTCAGGCCCATCCTCTCCAACATCAGGTCCATCCTCTCCAACACCAGGTGTATCATCTCCAACACCAGCCCCATCCTCTCCAACATCAGGCCCATCCTCTCCAACACCAGGTCCATCCTCTCCAACACCAGCCCCATTCTCTCCAACACCAGGTCCATCCTCTACAACATCAGGCCCATCCTCTCCAACACCAGGTCCATCCTCTCCAACACCAGCCCCATGCTCTCCAACACCAGGCCCATCCTCTCCAACACCAGGCCCACCCTCTCCAACACCAGGTTCATCCGCTCCAACACCAGGTCCATCCTTTCCAACACCAGGCCCATTCTCTCCAACATCAGGCCCATCCTCTCTAACATCATGTCCATCCTCTCCAACACCACATCCATCCTCTCCAAAATCACGTCCATCCTCTCCAACATCACGTCCCCATCCTCTCCAACACCAGACCCATCCTCTCCAACACCAGGCCCATCCTTTCCAACATCAGGCCCATCCTCTCCAACATCAGGCCCATCCTCTCCAACACCAGGCCCATCCTCTCCAACGGGGAGAAAGTGAGGTCTGCAGACGCTGGAGATCAAAGCTGAAACTTTATTGCTGGAACAGCACAGCAGGTCAGGCAGCATCTAGGGAACAGAAGATTCGACGTTTCGGGCACATGCCCTTCTTCAGGAATGAGCAGAGAGTGTTCAGCAGGAGAAGATAAAAGGTAGGGAGGAGGGACTTGGAGGAGGGGCGTTGGAAATGTGATAGGTGGAAAGAGGTCAAGGAGAAGGTGATAGGTCGGAGTAGGGTGGAGGCGGAGAGGTCAAGAAGACGACTGCAGGTCAGGAAGGCGGTGCCGGGCTGGAGGGATTCGGCTGAGACAAGGTGGGGGGAGGGGGGATGAAGAAACTGGTGAAGTCCAAGTTCATCCCCTGTGGTTGGAGGGTTCCTAGTCGGAAGATAAGACGCTCCTCCTCCGACCGTCGCATTGTTGTGGTTTGGCGGTGGATGAGTCCAATGACCTGCATATCCTCGGTGGAGTGGGAGGGGGAGTTGAAATGCTGTGCTACAGGGTGATTGGGTTGGTTCGTCCGGGTGGCCCAGAGGTGCTCTCTGAATCGCTCCGCAAGTAGGCGGCCTGTCTCGCCAATATAGAGGAGGCCACACCGGCTGCAGCGGATGCAGTAGATAATGTGGGTGGAGGTGCAGGTGAATCTGTGGCGGATATGGAAGTTTCCTTTGGGGCCTTGGAGAGAAGTGAGGGGGGAGGTGTGGGCGCAAGTGTTGCACCTCCTGCGGTTGCAAGGGAAGGTGCCGGGAGTGGAGGTTGGGTTGGTGGGGGGTATGGATCCGACAAGGGAGTCGCGGAGGGAGTGGTCTCTACGGAAAGCTGATAGAGGAGGGGAGGGAAATATATCCTTGGTGGTGGGGTCCGTTTGGAGGTGGCGGAAGTGACGGCGGATGATGCGCTGTACATGGAGATTGGTGGGGTGGTAGGTGAGGACCAGTGGGGTTCTGTCCTGGTGGCGGTTGGAGGGGCGGGGCTCAAGGGCGGAGGAGCGGGAAGTGGAGGAGATGCGGTGGAGGGCATCGTCGATCACGTCGGGGGGGAAATTGCGGTCCTTGAAGAAGGAGGCCGTCTGTGTTGTGCGTATTTTGAACTGGTCCTCCTGGGAGCAGATGCTGCGGAGACGAAGGAATTGGGAGAATGGGATGGCGTTTTTACAGGGGGCGGGGTGGGAGGAGGTGTAGTCCAGGTAGCTGTGGGAGTCGGTCGGTTTGTAGTAGATGTCCGTGTTGATTCGGTCGTCTGAGATAGAAACAGAAAGGTCTAGGAAGGGGAGGGAGGAGTCCGAGACTGTCCAGGTGAATTTGAGGTCGGGGTGGAAGGTGTTAGTGTAGTGGATGAACTGTTCAACCTCCTCGTGGGAGCACGAGGTAGCGCCGATACAGTCATCAATGTAGCGGAGGAAAAGATGGGGGGTGGGGCCAGTGTAGTTGCGGAAGATGGATTGTTCCACATACCCTACGAAGAGGCAGGCATAGCTGGGGCCCATGCGGGTGCCCATGGCTACTCCTTTTGTTTGGAGAAAGTGGGAGGATTGGAAAGAAAAGTTGTTCAGGGTGAGGACCAGTTCAGTCAGTCGAAGGAGGGTGTCGGTGGAAGGGTACTGGGTGGTACGGCGGGAAAGGAAGAAGCGGAGTGCTTTGAGTCCTTCGTGATGGGGGATGGAGGTGTACAGGGACTGGATGTCCATGGTGAAGATGAGGCGTTGGGGACCGGGGAAGCGGAAATCCTGGAGGAGGTGGAGGGCGTGGGTGGTGTCACGGACGTAGGTGGGGAGTTCTTGGACTAATGGGGACAGGACCGTGTCGAGGTAGGAGGAGATGAGTTCGGTTGGGCAGGAGCAGGCTGAGACGATGGGTCGTCCGGGGCAGTCAGGTTTGTGGATTTTGGGCAGGAGGTAGAAACGGGCGGTTCGGGGTTGTGGTACTATGAGGTTGGAGGCGGTGGATGGGAGGTCCCCTGAGGTGATGAGGTTATGGATGGTCTGGGAGATGATGGTTTGGTGGTGGGGGGTGGGGTCATGGTCAAGTGGGCAGTAGGAGGAGGTATCTGCGAGCTGGCGTTTGGCCATCCTCTCCAACACCAGGTTCATCCTCTCCAACACCAGGCCCATTCTCTCCAACACCAGGTCCATCCTCTCCAACACCAGGCCCATCCTCTCCAACACCAGGCCCATCCTCTCCAACACCAGGCCCATCCTCTCCAACACCAGGTCCATCTTACAATTAATAATGTCATCTTAATCATCAATTAAAGCCCCTTCCAGTATGCAAGACATCGATTGGAATGAGAGTAAGGGTTAATATTTAATCATTATCTTTTCTTTTCTATGTAAACAGTTTAAGGAATGTTTATTCAATGTTTTTTTGTACCTATACACACACATTTCCTTGCTCTCAATTATAAATACTGTACTGTATTGCAGTTACATTTATTATTATTATTGTATTGTTATACTTATGATGTTTTAGATAAAATATATACTGTATACTAAGACAAACATTTGACTAATTGACATTAGATGTGAACCCTACATAACTGTTCTGATTTACATACAAATTCGACTTACCAACAGACTTAAAAATGGAATCTGTTCATAACCCAGGGACTTCCTGTCACACGTGTTTTGTCACTGTGAACAGGATTGATAACAAGATTGATGAATTGTAGACGCTGTTTGGTTAACGGGAAGTTTTAACTGAACTAGCGTAGTGATTTTCAGCAGCAAATTTCTACAGAGCGATACATAAATAACAATTAAAACAAAAGGATCAACGGAGTATCCTTAAGATGAACATGGGATGAGACCTCAATTCAGGACTAGACCATCATGCCAGGCCACTGAAATATTGTCAAGATTAGAGTGGTTTTGGAAAGGCACAGCAGGTCAGGCAGCATCCGCGAAGCAGGAAAATTGACGTTTCAGGCAGGAGCCTTTCATCAGAAATGAGTCAGGGAGCCTCTGGGATGGAGAGATAAATGGGAGAGGGGGGTGGGGCTGGGGAGAAGGTAGTTTACAGTGCAATATGTGGATGGAGAAAGGGATAAAGGTGATAGGTTGGACAGTAGGGTGGAGCGGATAGGTGGGAAGGAAGATTGACAGGTAGGATGGGGATGTCAGACAGGGATGAAAATGTGTTGCTGGAAAAGCGCAGCAGGTCAGGCAGCATCCAGGGAACAGGAGAATCAACGTTTCGGGCATAAGCCCTTCTTCAGGCTTATGCCCGAAACGTCGATTCTCCTGTTCCCTGGATGCTGCCTGACCTGCTGCGCTTTTCCAGCAACACATTTTCAGCTCTGATCTCCAGCATCTGCAGACCTCACTTTCTCCCCATGTCAGACAGGGAGACTCCCATTCTGTGCTGAGACCACCACACAGGGAGACCGCCCGACAGTGCTGAGACCGCCATATTGTACTGAGATCGCCATACTGTACTGAGACCATCAGACAGTGCTGAGACTGCCATACTGTGCTGAGACCGCCATACTGTGCTGAGACCGCTATACAGTTCTGAGACTGCCATACTATACTGAAACCGCCATACTGTGCTGAGACTGCCATACTGTGCTGAGACTGCCATACTGTAGTGAGACCGCCATATGTACTGAGACCGCTATACAGTTCTGAGACCGCCATACTATACTGAAACCGCCATACTGTGCTGAGACTGCCATACTGTGCTGAGACTGCCATACTGTAGTGAGACCGCCATACTGGATTGAGACCGATAAACAGTGCTGAGACTGCCATACTGTACATCAGATCACCAAAGAGTGCTGAGAGCGACATACTGTGCTGAGACTGCCATAATGTACTGAGACTGCCATACTGTTCTGAGACTGCCAAACTGTTATGAGACTGCCATACTGTGCTCAGACCATCTTACTGTGCTAAGACTGCCATACTGTGCTCAGACCGTCTTACTGTGCTGAGACTGCCATACTGTGCTGAGACCGCCATACTGTACTGAGACTGCCATACTGTATTAAGACCGCCATATTGTGCTGAGACCGCCATACTGTACTGAGACTGCCATACTGTACTGAGACCACCATACTGTGCTGAGACCGCCATACTGTGCTGAGAGCGACATACAGTGCTGAGACAGCTATACTATGCTGAGACTGCCATACTGTGCTGAGACCGCTATACAGTTCTGAGACTGCCATACTATACTGAGACCGCCATACTGTGCTGAGACTGCCATACTGTACTGAGATGCCATACTGTTCTGAGACTGCTATACTGTACTGAGACTGCCATACTGTACTGAGACTGCCATACTGTTATGAGACTGCTATACTGTACTGAGACCGCCACACTGTACTAAGACTGCCATACTGTGCTCAGACCGTCTTACTGTACTGAGACTGCCATACTGTGCGGAGACCGCCATACTGTACTGAGACTGCCATACTGTATTGAGACTGCCATACTGTGCTGAGACTGCCATACAGTGCTGAGACTGCCATACTGTACTGAGATGCCATACTGTTCTGAGACTGCTATACTGTACTGAGACTGCCATACTGTACTGAGACTGCCATACTGTTATGAGACTGCTATACTGTACTGAGACCGCCACACTGTACTAAGACTGCCATACTGTGCTCAGACCGTCTTACTGTACTGAGACTGCCATACTGTGCGGAGACCGCCATACTGTACTGAGACTGCCATACTGTATTGAGACTGCCATACTGTGCTGAGACTGCCATACAGTGCTGAGACAGCCATACTGTGCTGAGACTGCCGTACTGTTCTGAGACTGCTATACTGTACTGAGACTGCCATACTGTACTGAGACTGTCATACTGTTATGAGACTGCTATACTGTACTGAGAATGCCATACTATACTAAGACTGCCATTCTGTGCTCAGACCGTCTTACTGTACTGAGACTGCCATACTGTGCTGAGATAGCCATACTGTGCTGAGACCGCCATACTGTGCTGAGACCGCCATACAGCCCTGAGACCACCGTACTGTGCTGAGACCGCCACACTATACTGAGACCGCCATACTGTGCTGAGACTGCCATACTGTGCTGAGACCGCAATACCGTTATGAGACTGCTATACTGTACTGAGACTGCCATACTGTACTAAGACTGCCATACTGTGCTAAGATCGTCTTACTGTACTGAGACTGCCATACTGTGCTGAGACCGCCATACTGTACAGAGACTGCCATACTTTATTGAGCCCGTCATACAGTGCTGAGACCGCCATACTGTGCTGAGACCGCCATACTGTGCTGAGACCGCCATACAGCCCTGAGACCACCATACTGTGCTGAGACCGCTACACTATACTGAGACTGCCATACTGTGCTGGGACCGCCATACTGTGCTGAGACTGCCATACTGTACTGAGACTGCCATAAGAGCTGAGACCGCCATACTCTCCTGAGACCGCAATATTGTACTGAGACTGTCATACTGTACTGAGACTGCCAGACCATGCTGAGACCGCCATACGGTACTGAGACTGACTTACTGTACTCAGATCACCATACAGTGCTGAGAGTGACATAGTGTGCGGAGACTGCTATATAGTGCTGAGACTGCCATACTGTGCTGAGACCGCCATACTGTACCGAGATTGTCATACTGTGCTCAGACTGTCTTACTGTACTGAGACTGCCAGACTGTGCAGAGACTGCCATACTGTACTGAGACTGCCAGACTGTGCAGAGACTGCCATACTGTACTGAGACTGCCAGACTGTGCTGATACCGCCATACTGTGCTGAGATCGCCATACTGTTCTGAGACTGCCATTCTGTGCTGTGACCGACATACTGTACGGAGACTGCCATACTGTGCTCAGACCGTCTTACTGTATTGAGACTGACATTCTGTGCTGAGACCAACATACTGTACTGAGCCCGCCATACTGTACTGAGATCGCCATACCGTGCTGAGACCGACATACTGTGCTGAGACCGCCATACTGTACTGAGACCGACATATTGTGCTGAAACCGCCATACTGTACTGGGCCCACCATACTGTACTGAGACCACCATACTGTACTGAGACGGCCATACTGTGCTGAGACTGCCATAATGCACTGAGACTGTCATACTGTGCTCAGACCGTCTTACTGTACTGAGACTGCCAGACTGTGCTGAGACCGCCATACTGTACTGAGACCGCCAGACTGTGCTGAGACCGCCATACTGTGCTGAGACCGCAATAATGTGCTGAGACCGCCATACTGTGCTGAGACCGCAATAATGTGCTGAGACCGCCATACTGTGCTGAGACTGCCATACAGTGCTCAGACTGCCATACAGTGCAGAGATTGCCATAATGTGCTGTGACCGCTATACAGTGCTGAGACCGCCATACTGTGCTGAGACCGCCATACAGTGCTTAGACTGCCATACAGTGCAGAGATTGCCATACAGTGCTGTGACCGCCATACAGTGCTGAGCCAGCCATACTGTGCTGAGCCCGCCATACTGTGCTGTGACCGACATACTGTTCTCAGACCACCATACTGTACTGAGACTGCCATACAGTGCTGAGACCACCATACTGTACTGAGACCGCCAGACTGTGCTGATACCGCCATACTGTGCTGAGATCGCCATACTGTTCTGAGACTGCCATTCTGTGCTGTGACCGACATACTGTTCTGAGACTGCCATTCTGTGCTGAGACCGACATACTGTACTGAGCCCGCCATACTGTACTGAGATCGCCATACCGTGCTGAGACGGACATACTGTGCTGAGACCGCCATACTGTACTGGGCCCACCATACTGTACTGAGACCACCATACTGTACTGAGACCGCCATACTGTGCTGAGACTGCCGTAATGTACTGAGACTGCCATACTGTGCTCAGACCGTCTTACTGTACTGAGACTGCCAGACTGTGCAGAGACTGCCATACTGTACTGAGACCGCCAGACGGTGCTGATACTGCCATACAGTGCTGAGACCGCAATAATGTGCTGAGACCGCCATACTGTGCTGAGACCGCAATAATGTGCTGAGACCGCCAAACTGTGCTGAGACCGCCATACAGCCCTGAGACCACCATACTGTGCTGAGACCGCTACACTATACTGAGACTGCCATACTGTGCTGGGACCGCCATACTGTACTGAGACTGCCATACAGTGCTCAGACCGCCATACTGTGCTGAGACTGCCATACTGTACTGAGACCACCATACTGTGCTGAGACCGCCATACTGTGCTGAGACCGCCATACAGTGCTTAGACTGCCATACAGTGCAGAGATTGCCATACAGTGCTGTGACCGCCATACAGTGCTGAGACAGCCATACTGTGCTGAGACAGTCATACTGTGCTGAGACCGCCATACTATGCTGTGACCGACATACTGTTCTCAGACCACCATACTGTACTGAGACTGCCATACAGTGCTGAGACCACCATACTGTACTGAGACCGCCAGACTGTGCTGATACCGCCATACTGTGCTGAGATCGCCATACTGTTCTGAGACTGCCATTCTGTGCTGTGACCGACATACTGTACGGAGACTGCCATACTGTGCTCAGACCGTCTTACTGTATTGAGACTGACATTCTGTGCTGAGACCGACATACTGTACTGAACCCGCCATACTGTACTGAGATCGCCATACCGTGCTGAGACCGACATACTGTGCTGAGACTGCCATACTGTGCTGAGACCGCCATACTGTACTGAAACCACCATACTGTACTGAGACCGACATATTGTGCTGAATCCGCCCACCATACTGTACTGAGACCACCATACTGTACTGAGACGGCCATACTGTGCTGAGACTGCCATAATGTACTGAGACTGCCATACTGTGCTCAGACCGTCTTACTGTACTGAGACTGCCAGACTGTGCAGAGACTGCCATACTGTACTGAGACCGCCAGACTGTGCTGAGACTGCCATACTGTGCTGAGACCGCAATAATGTGCTGAGACCGCCATACTGTGCTGAGACCGCAATAATGTGCTGAGACCGCCATACTGTGCTGAGACTGCCATACAGTGCTCAGACTGCCATACAGTGCAGAGATTGCCATACTGTGCTGTGACCGCTATACAGTGCTGAGACCGCCATACTGTGCTGAGACCGCCATACTGTGCTGAGACCGCCATACAGTGCTTAGACTGCCATACAGTGCAGAGATTGCCATGCAGTGCTGTGACCGCCATACAGTGCTGAGACCACCATACTGTACTGAGATTGCCATATGGTGCTGAGACCGCCATATTGTACTGAGACCAGCATACACTGCTGACACTGCCATACTCTGCTGAGACCGCTATACTGTGCTGAGAACGCCATACAGTGCTGAGACTGCCATAATGTACAGAGACTGCCATACTGTGCTGAGACTGCCATGCAGTGCTCAGACCGCCATACAGTGCTGAGACTGCCATACAATGCTGAGACCGCCGTACTGTGCTGAGACCGCCATACTGTACTGAGACCACCATACTGGGCTGAGACTGCCATACAGTGCTCAGACTGCCATACAGTGCAGAGATTGCCATACTGTGCTGAGACTGCCATACAGTGCAGAGACTGCCATACTGTGCTGAGACCGCCATACTGTGCTGAGACCGCCATACTGTGCTGAGACCGCCATACAGTGCTCAGACTGCCATACAGTGCAGAGATTGCCATACTGTGCTGTGACCGCCATACAGTGCTGAGACTGCCATATGATGCTGAGGCCGCCATATTGTACTGAGACCAGCATACACTGCTGACACTGCCATACTCTGCTGAGACTGCTATACTGTGCTGAGACCGCCATACAGTGCTAAGACTGCCATAATGTACAGAGACTGCCATACTGTGCTAAGACTGCCATACAGTGCTGAGACTGCCATACAGTGCTCAGACCGCCACACAGTGCTGAGACTGCCATACAGTGCTCAGACCGCCACACAGTGCTGAGACCGCCAGACTGTGCTGAGACTGCCATACCGTGCTGAGATCGACATACTGTGCTGAGACAGCCATACTGTAAGGAGAGTGCCATACTGTGCTGTGACCGCCATACTGGGCTGAGAGCGACACACTGTGCTGAGACCGCCATACAGTGCTTAGACTGCCATACAGTGCAGAGATTGCCATACAGTGCTGTGACCGCCATACAGTGCTGAGACAGCCATACTGTGCTGAGACTGCCATACTGTGCTGTGACCGACATACTGTTCTCAGACCACCATACTGTACTGAGACTGCCATACAGTGCTGAGACCACCATACTGTACTGAGACCGCCAGACTGTGCTGACACCGCCATACTGTGCTGAGATCGCCATACTGTTCTGAGACTGCCATTCTGTGCTGTGACCGACATACTGTACGGAGACTGCCATACTGTGCTCAGACCGTCTTACTGTATTGAGACTGACATTCTGTGCTGAGACCGACATACTGTACTGAGCCCGCCATACTGTACTGAGATCGCCATACCGTGCTGAGACAGACATACTGTGCTGAGACTGCCATACTGTGCTGAGCCCGCCATACTGTACTGAGACCGCCATACTGTACTGAGACTGACATATTGTGCTGAATCCGCCATACTGTACTGGGCCCACCATACTGTACTGAGACCACCATACTGTGCTGAGACTGCCATACTGTGCTGAGACTGCCATACTGTGCTGAGACCGCCATACAGAGCTGAGAGTGCCAGACTGTACTGAGAATGCCATACTGTACTGTGACAGCCATACTGTGCTGAGACCGCCATACTGTGCTGAGACCGCCATACTGTGCTCAGACTGCCATACAGTGCAGAGATTGCCATACTGTGCTGTGACCGCCATACAGTGCTGAGACCACCATACTGTACTGAGATTGCCATATGGTGCTGAGACTGCCATATTGTACTGAGACCAGCATACACTGCTGACACTGCCATACTCTGCTGAGAGTGCTATACTGTGCTGAGACCGCCATAAAGTGCTGAGACTGCCATAATGTACAAAGACTGCCATACCATGCTAAGACTGCCATACAGTGCTGAGACTGCCATACAGTGCTCAGACCGCCACACAGTGCTGAGACTGCCATACAGTGCTCAGACCGCCACACAGTGCTGAGACCGCCAGACTGTGCTGAGACTGCCATACCGTGCTGAGATCGACATACTATGCTGTGACAGCCATACTGTAAGGAGAGTGCCATACTGTGCTGTGACCGCCATACTGGGCTGAGAGCGACACACTGTGCTGAGACCGCCATACAGTGCTTAGACTGCCATACAGTGCAGAGATTGCCATAAATGCTGTGACCGCCATACAGTGCTGAAACAGCCATACTGTGCTGAGACTGCCATACTGTGCTGTGACCGACATACTGTTCTCAGACCACCATACTGTACTGAGACTGCCATACAGTGCTGAGACCACCATACTGTACTGAGACCGCCAGACTGTGCTGACACCGCCATACTGTGCTGAGATCGCCATACTGTTCTGAGACTGCCATTCTGTGCTGTGACCGACATACTGTACGGAGACTGCCATACTGTGCTCAGACCGTCTTACTGTATTGAGACTGACATTCTGTGCTGAGACCGACATACTGTACTGAGCCCGCCATACTGTACTGAGATCGCCATACCGTGCTGAGACCGACATACTGTGCTGAGACTGCCATACTGTGCTGAGCCCGCCATACTGTACTGAGACCGCCATACTGTACTGAGACTGACATATTGTGCTGAATCCGCCATACTGTACTGGGCCCACCATACTGTACTGAGACCACCATACTGTGCTGAGACTGCCATACTGTGCTGAGACTGCCATACTGTGCTGAGACCGCCATACAGAGCTGAGAGTGCCAGACTGTACTGAGAATGCCATACTGTACTGTGACAGCCATACTGTGCTGAGACCACCATACTATACTGAGACTGCCATACTGTGTTGAGACCGACAAACAGTGCTGAGACCGCCATACTGTACTCAGATCACCATACAGTGCTGAGAGCGACATACTGTACTGAGACTGCCATACTGTGCTCAGACCGTCTTACTGTATTGAGACTGACATTCTGTGCTGAGACCGACATACTGTACTGAACCCGCCATACTGTACTGAGATCGCCATACCGTGCTGAGACCGACATACTGTGCTGAGACTGTCATACTGTGCTGAGACCGCCATACTGTACTGAAACCACCATACTGTACTGAGACCGACATATTGTGCTGAATCCGCCCACCATACTGTACTGAGACCACCATACTGTACTGAGACGGCCATACTGTGCTGAGACTGCCATAATGTACTGAGACTGCCATACTGTGCTCAGACCGTCTTACTGTACTGAGACTGCCAGACTGTGCAGAGACTGCCATACTGTACTGAGACCGCCAGACTGTGCTGAGACTGCCATACTGTGCTGAGACCGCAATAATGTGCTGAGACCGCCATACTGTGCTGAGACCGCAATAATGTGCTGAGACCGCCATACTGTGCTGAGACTGCCATACAGTGCTCAGACTGCCATACAGTGCAGAGATTGCCATACTGTGCTGTGACCGCTATACAGTGCTGAGACCGCCATACTGTGCTGAGACCGCCATACTGTGCTGAGACCGCCATACAGTGCTTAGACTGCCATACAGTGCAGAGATTGCCATGCAGTGCTGTGACCGCCATACAGTGCTGAGACCGCCATACTGTGCTGAGACCGCCATAAAGTGCTCAGACTGCCATACAGTGCAGAGATTGCCATACTGTGCTGTGACCGCCATACAGTGCTGAGACCACCATACTGTACTGAGATTGCCATATGGTGCTGAGACCGCCATATTGTACTGAGACCAGCATACACTGCTGACACTGCCATACTCTGCTGAGACCGCTATACTGTGCTGAGAACGCCATACAGTGCTGAGACTGCCATAATGTACAGAGACTGCCATACTGTGCTGAGACTGCCATGCAGTGCTCAGACCGCCATACAGTGCTGAGACTGCCATACAATGCTGAGACCGCCGTACTGTGCTGAGACCGCCATACTGTACTGAGACCACCATACTGGGCTGAGACTGCCATACAGTGCTCAGACTGCCATACAGTGCAGAGATTGCCATACTGTGCTGAGACTGCCATACAGTGCAGAGACTGCCATACTGTGCTGAGACCGCCATACTGTGCTGAGACCGCCATACTGTGCTGAGACCGCCATACAGTGCTCAGACTGCCATACAGTGCAGAGATTGCCATACTGTGCTGTGACCGCCATACAGTGCTGAGACTGCCATATGATGCTGAGGCCGCCATATTGTACTGAGACCAGCATACACTGCTGACACTGCCATACTCTGCTGAGACTGCTATACTGTGCTGAGACCGCCATACAGTGCTAAGACTGCCATAATGTACAGAGACTGCCATACTGTGCTAAGACTGCCATACAGTGCTGAGACTGCCATACAGTGCTCAGACCGCCACACAGTGCTGAGACTGCCATACAGTGCTCAGACCGCCACACAGTGCTGAGACCGCCAGACTGTGCTGAGACTGCCATACCGTGCTGAGATCGACATACTGTGCTGAGACAGCCATACTGTAAGGAGAGTGCCATACTGTGCTGTGACCGCCATACTGGGCTGAGAGCGACACACTGTGCTGAGACCGCCATACAGTGCTTAGACTGCCATACAGTGCAGAGATTGCCATACAGTGCTGTGACCGCCATACAGTGCTGAGACAGCCATACTGTGCTGAGACTGCCATACTGTGCTGTGACCGACATACTGTTCTCAGACCACCATACTGTACTGAGACTGCCATACAGTGCTGAGACCACCATACTGTACTGAGACCGCCAGACTGTGCTGACACCGCCATACTGTGCTGAGATCGCCATACTGTTCTGAGACTGCCATTCTGTGCTGTGACCGACATACTGTACGGAGACTGCCATACTGTGCTCAGACCGTCTTACTGTATTGAGACTGACATTCTGTGCTGAGACCGACATACTGTACTGAGCCCGCCATACTGTACTGAGATCGCCATACCGTGCTGAGACAGACATACTGTGCTGAGACTGCCATACTGTGCTGAGCCCGCCATACTGTACTGAGACCGCCATACTGTACTGAGACTGACATATTGTGCTGAATCCGCCATACTGTACTGGGCCCACCATACTGTACTGAGACCACCATACTGTGCTGAGACTGCCATACTGTGCTGAGACTGCCATACTGTGCTGAGACCGCCATACAGAGCTGAGAGTGCCATACTGTACTGAGAATGCCATACTGTACTGTGACAGCCATACTGTGCTGAGACCGCCATACTGTGCTGAGACCGCCATACTGTGCTCAGACTGCCATACAGTGCAGAGATTGCCATACTGTGCTGTGACCGCCATACAGTGCTGAGACCACCATACTGTACTGAGATTGCCATATGGTGCTGAGACTGCCATATTGTACTGAGACCAGCATACACTGCTGACACTGCCATACTCTGCTGAGAGTGCTATACTGTGCTGAGACCGCCATAAAGTGCTGAGACTGCCATAATGTACAAAGACTGCCATACCATGCTAAGACTGCCATACAGTGCTGAGACTGCCATACAGTGCTCAGACCGCCACACAGTGCTGAGACTGCCATACAGTGCTCAGACCGCCACACAGTGCTGAGACCGCCAGACTGTGCTGAGACTGCCATACCGTGCTGAGATCGACATACTATGCTGTGACAGCCATACTGTAAGGAGAGTGCCATACTGTGCTGTGACCGCCATACTGGGCTGAGAGCGACACACTGTGCTGAGACCGCCATACAGTGCTTAGACTGCCATACAGTGCAGAGATTGCCATACAGTGCTGTGACCGCCATACAGTGCTGAAACAGCCATACTGTGCTGAGACTGCCATACTGTGCTGTGACCGACATACTGTTCTCAGACCACCATACTGTACTGAGACTGCCATACAGTGCTGAGACCACCATACTGTACTGAGACCGCCAGACTGTGCTGACACCGCCATACTGTGCTGAGATCGCCATACTGTTCTGAGACTGCCATTCTGTGCTGTGACCGACATACTGTACGGAGACTGCCATACTGTGCTCAGACCGTCTTACTGTATTGAGACTGACATTCTGTGCTGAGACCGACATACTGTACTGAGCCCGCCATACTGTACTGAGATCGCCATACCGTGCTGAGACCGACATACTGTGCTGAGACTGCCATACTGTGCTGAGCCCGCCATACTGTACTGAGACCGCCATACTGTACTGAGACTGACATATTGTGCTGAATCCGCCATACTGTACTGGGCCCACCATACTGTACTGAGACCACCATACTGTGCTGAGACTGCCATACTGTGCTGAGACTGCCATACTGTGCTGAGACCGCCATACAGAGCTGAGAGTGCCAGACTGTACTGAGAATGCCATACTGTACTGTGACAGCCATACTGTGCTGAGACCACCATACTATACTGAGACTGCCATACTGTGTTGAGACCGACAAACAGTGCTGAGACCGCCATACTGTACTCAGATCACCATACAGTGCTGAGAGCGACATACTGTACTGAGACTGCCATACTGTGCTCAGACCGTCTTACTGTATTGAGACTGACATTCTGTGCTGAGACCGACATACTGTACTGAACCCGCCATACTGTACTGAGATCGCCATACCGTGCTGAGACCGACATACTGTGCTGAGACTGTCATACTGTGCTGAGACCGCCATACTGTACTGAAACCACCATACTGTACTGAGACCGACATATTGTGCTGAATCCGACCACCATACTGTACTGAGACCACCATACTGTACTGAGACGGCCATACTGTGCTGAGACTGCCATAATGTACTGAGACTGCCATACTGTGCTCAGACCGTCTTACTGTACTGAGACTGCCAGACTGTGCAGAGACTGCCATACTGTACTGAGACCGCCAGACTGTGCTGAGACTGCCATACTGTGCTGAGACCGCAATAATGTGCTGAGACCGCCATACTGTGCTGAGACCGCAATAATGTGCTGAGACCGCCATACTGTGCTGAGACTGCCATACAGTGCTCAGACTGCCATACAGTGCAGAGATTGCCATACTGTGCTGTGACCGCTATACAGTGCTGAGACCGCCATACTGTGCTGAGACCGCCATACTGTGCTGAGACCGCCATACAGTGCTTAGACTGCCATACAGTGCAGAGATTGCCATGCAGTGCTGTGACCGCCATACAGTGCTGAGACCGCCATACTGTGCTGAGACCGCCATAAAGTGCTCAGACTGCCATACAGTGCAGAGATTGCCATACTGTGCTGAGACTGCCATACAGTGCTCAGACTGCCATACAGTGCAGAGATTGCCATACTGTGCTGTGACCGCTATACAGTGCTGAGACCGCCATACTGTGCTGAGACCGCCATACTGTGCTGAGACCGCCATACAGTGCTTAGACTGCCATACAGTGCAGAGATTGCCATGCAGTGCTGTGACCGCCATACAGTGCTGAGACCACCATACTGTACTGAGATTGCCATATGGTGCTGAGACCGCCATATTGTACTGAGACCAGCATACACTGCTGACACTGCCATACTCTGCTGAGACCGCTATACTGTGCTGAGAACGCCATACAGTGCTGAGACTGCCATAATGTACAGAGACTGCCATACTGTGCTGAGACTGCCATGCAGTGCTCAGACCGCCATACAGTGCTGAGACTGCCATACAATGCTGAGACCGCCGTACTGTGCTGAGACCGCCATACTGTACTGAGACCACCATACTGGGCTGAGACTGCCATACAGTGCTCAGACTGCCATACAGTGCAGAGATTGCCATACTGTGCTGAGACTGCCATACAGTGCAGAGACTGCCATACTGTGCTGAGACCGCCATACTGTGCTGAGACCGCCATACTGTGCTGAGACCGCCATACAGTGCTCAGACTGCCATACAGTGCAGAGATTGCCATACTGTGCTGTGACCGCCATACAGTGCTGAGACTGCCATATGATGCTGAGGCCGCCATATTGTACTGAGACCAGCATACACTGCTGACACTGCCATACTCTGCTGAGACTGCTATACTGTGCTGAGACCGCCATACAGTGCTAAGACTGCCATAATGTACAGAGACTGCCATACTGTGCTAAGACTGCCATACAGTGCTGAGACTGCCATACAGTGCTCAGACCGCCACACAGTGCTGAGACTGCCATACAGTGCTCAGACCGCCACACAGTGCTGAGACCGCCAGACTGTGCTGAGACTGCCATACCGTGCTGAGATCGACATACTGTGCTGAGACAGCCATACTGTAAGGAGAGTGCCATACTGTGCTGTGACCGCCATACTGGGCTGAGAGCGACACACTGTGCTGAGACCGCCATACAGTGCTTAGACTGCCATACAGTGCAGAGATTGCCATACAGTGCTGTGACCGCCATACAGTGCTGAGACAGCCATACTGTGCTGAGACTGCCATACTGTGCTGTGACCGACATACTGTTCTCAGACCACCATACTGTACTGAGACTGCCATACAGTGCTGAGACCACCATACTGTACTGAGACCGCCAGACTGTGCTGACACCGCCATACTGTGCTGAGATCGCCATACTGTTCTGAGACTGCCATTCTGTGCTGTGACCGACATACTGTACGGAGACTGCCATACTGTGCTCAGACCGTCTTACTGTATTGAGACTGACATTCTGTGCTGAGACCGACATACTGTACTGAGCCCGCCATACTGTACTGAGATCGCCATACCGTGCTGAGACAGACATACTGTGCTGAGACTGCCATACTGTGCTGAGCCCGCCATACTGTACTGAGACCGCCATACTGTACTGAGACTGACATATTGTGCTGAATCCGCCATACTGTACTGGGCCCACCATACTGTACTGAGACCACCATACTGTGCTGAGACTGCCATACTGTGCTGAGACTGCCATACTGTGCTGAGACCGCCATACAGAGCTGAGAGTGCCATACTGTACTGAGAATGCCATACTGTACTGTGACAGCCATACTGTGCTGAGACCGCCATACTGTGCTGAGACCGCCATACTGTGCTCAGACTGCCATACAGTGCAGAGATTGCCATACTGTGCTGTGACCGCCATACAGTGCTGAGACCACCATACTGTACTGAGATTGCCATATGGTGCTGAGACTGCCATATTGTACTGAGACCAGCATACACTGCTGACACTGCCATACTCTGCTGAGAGTGCTATACTGTGCTGAGACCGCCATAAAGTGCTGAGACTGCCATAATGTACAAAGACTGCCATACCATGCTAAGACTGCCATACAGTGCTGAGACTGCCATACAGTGCTCAGACCGCCACACAGTGCTGAGACTGCCATACAGTGCTCAGACCGCCACACAGTGCTGAGACCGCCAGACTGTGCTGAGACTGCCATACCGTGCTGAGATCGACATACTATGCTGTGACAGCCATACTGTAAGGAGAGTGCCATACTGTGCTGTGACCGCCATACTGGGCTGAGAGCGACACACTGTGCTGAGACCGCCATACAGTGCTTAGACTGCCATACAGTGCAGAGATTGCCATACTGTGCTGTGACCGCCATACAGTGCTGAAACAGCCATACTGTGCTGAGACTGCCATACTGTGCTGTGACCACCATACTGTACTGAGACCGCCAGACTGTGCTGACACCGCCATACTGTGCTGAGATCGCCATACTGTTCTGAGACTGCCATTCTGTGCTGTGACCGACATACTGTACGGAGACTGCCATACTGTGCTCAGACCGTCTTACTGTATTGAGACTGACATTCTGTGCTGAGACCGACATACTGTACTGAGCCCGCCATACTGTACTGAGATCGCCATACCGTGCTGAGACCGACATACTGTGCTGAGACTGCCATACTGTGCTGAGCCCGCCATACTGTACTGAGACCGCCATACTGTACTGAGACTGACATATTGTGCTGAATCCGCCATACTGTACTGGGCCCACCATACTGTACTGAGACCACCATACTGTGCTGAGACTGCCATACTGTGCTGAGACTGCCATACTGTGCTGAGACCGCCATACAGAGCTGAGAGTGCCAGACTGTACTGAGAATGCCATACTGTACTGTGACAGCCATACTGTGCTGAGACCACCATACTATACTGAGACTGCCATACTGTGTTGAGACCGACAAACAGTGCTGAGACCGCCATACTGTACTCAGATCACCATACAGTGCTGAGAGCGACATACTGTACTGAGACTGCCAGACTTGACTGAGCCTGCCATACTTTACTGAGACTGCCATACTGTACTGACACTGCCATACTGTGTTGGGACTGCCATACTGTGCTTGACCGCCGTACTGTATTGAGACTGCCATACAGTGCTCAGACTGCCATACAGTGCTCAGACTGCCATACTGTACTGAGACCGCCATACTGTACTGAGACTGACATATTGTGCTGAATCCGCCATACTGTACTGGGCCCACCATACTGTACTGAGACCACCATACTGTGCTGAGACTGCCATACTGTACTGAGATTGCCATACTGTGCTGAGACTGCCATACAGTGCTCAGACTGCCATACAGTGCAGAGATTGCCTTACTGTGCTGTGACCGCCATACTGTGCTGAGACCGCCATACTGTGCTGAGACTGCCATATTGTGCTGAGACCGCCGTACTGTGCTGAGACTGCCATACTGTACAGAGACTGCCATACTGTGCTGAGACCGCCATACAGTGCTGAGACTGCCAGACTGTGCTGAGACCGCCATACCATGCTGAGACCGCCATACAGTGCTGAGACCGCCATACTGTGCTGAGACTGCCATACTGTGCTGAGACCGCCATACTGTGCCGAAACTGCCACACAGTCCTGAGACTGCCACACTGTACTGAGACCGCCATACTGTGCTGTGACTGCCATGCTGTGCTAAGACTGCCATACAGTGCTGAGACTGCCATACAGTGCTCAGACCGCCACACAGTGCTGAGACTGCCATACAGTGCTCAGACCGCCACACAGTGCTGAGACCGCCAGACTGTGCTGAGACTGCCATACCGTGCTGAGATCGACATACTGTGCTGAGACAGCCATACTGTAAGGAGAGTGCCATACTGTGCTGTGACCGCCATACTGGGCTGAGAGCGACACACTGTGCTGAGACTGCCATACAGTGCTGAGACCGCCATACTTGACTGAGACTGCCATACTGTTCTGAGACTGCCATACTGTGCTGAGACTGCCATACTGTGCTGAGACCGCCATACTTGACTGAGATGCCATACTGTACTGAGATTGCCATACTATGCTGAGACCGCCATACTGTACTGAGACTGCCACACTATGCTCAGACCGTTGCTGAAAATGTGTTGCTGGAAAAGCGCAGCACGTCAGGCAGCATCCAAGGAACAGGAGAATCGACGTTTCAGGCATAAGCCCTTCTTCAGGAAAGCCCTTCCTGAAGAAGGGCTTATGCCCGAAAAATCGATTCTCCTGTTCCTTGGATGCTGCCTGACGTGCTGCGCTTTTCCAGCAACACATTTTCAGCTCTGATCTCCAGCATCTGCAGCCCTCACTTTCTCTCTATGCTCAGACCGTCTTACTGTACTGAGACTGCCATACTGTGCTGAGACCGCCATACTGTACTGAGACTGCCACACTGTACTGAGATTGCCATACTGTGCTGAGACCGCCATACTGTACTGAGACTGCCATGCTGTGCTCAGACTGTCTTACTGTACTGAGACTGCCATACTGTGCTGAAACCGCCATACTGTACTGAGACTGCCATACTGTATTGAGACTGCCATACTGTACTGAGACCATCATACAGTGCTGAGACTACCATACTGTGCTGAGGCCACCATACTGTGCTGAGACTGCTATACTGTGCTGAGACTGCCATACTGTACTGAGACCACCATACTGTGCTGAGACCGCCACACAGTGCTGAGACTGCCATACTGTACTGAGAATGCCATACTGTACTGTGACAGCCATACTGTGCTGAGACCACCATACTGTACTGAGACTGCCATACTGTGCTGAGACCGCCATACTGTGCTGAGACCGACAAACAGTGCTGAGACCACCATACTGTACTCAGATCACCCTACAGTGCTGAGAGGGACATACTGTACTGAGACTGCCATACTGTACTGAGACTGCCATACTGTGCTGAAACCGCCATACTGTACTGAGACTGCCATACTGTATTGAGACTGCCATACTGTACTCAGATCACCATACAGTGCTGAGAGCGACATACTGCCCTGAGACTGCCATACTGTACTGAGACTGCCATACTGTGCTGAAACCGCCATACTGTGCTGAGACTGCCATACTGTACTGAGGATGACATACTGTACTGTGACAGCCATACCGTGCTGAGACCGACATACTGTACTGAGACTGCCATACTGTGCTGAGAACGACAAATAGTGCTGAGACTACCATACTGTACTCAGATCACCATACAGTGCTGAGAACGACATACTGTGCTGAGACTGCTATACAGTGCTGAGACTGCCATACAGTGCAGAGATTGCCTTACTGTGCTGTGACCGCCATACTGTGCTGAGACCGCCATGCGGTGCTAAGACCACCATAAACTGCTGAGATAGTCATACTGTGCTGAGACTGCCATACTGTGCTGAGACCGCCATACAATGCTGAGACAGCCATACAGCGCTGAGACTGCCATACTGTGCTGAGACTGCCATGCTGTGCTGAGACTGCCATGCTGTACTGAGACTATAAGACCATAAGACATAGGAGCGGAAGTAAGGCCATTCGGCCCATCGAGTCCACCCCGCCATTCAATCATGGCTGATGGGCATTTCCACTCCACTTACCCGCATTCTCCCCCTAGCCCTTAATTCCTTGTGACATCAAGGACTGGGACTGCCATACAGTGCTGACATAGCCATAGAGTGCTGAGGCTGCCGTACATTGTTGAGACTGCCATACAGTGCTGAGACTGCAATACTGTGCTGAGACTGCTATACTGTGCTGAGACTGCCATACTGTACTGAGTCTGCCATACAGCGCGAAGACTGCCATACAATGCTGAGACCGCCATACTCAGCTGAGACTGCCATACTGTGCTGAGACTGCCATACAGTGCTGAGACTGCAATACTGTGCTGAGACTGCTATACTGTGCTGAGACTGCCATACTGTGCTGAGACTGCTATACTGTACTGAGACTGCCATACAGCGCGAAGACTGCCATACAGTGCTGAGACCGCCATACTGTGCCGAGAAGGCCATACAGTGCTGAGAATGCCATACAGTGCTGAGAATGCCATACACTGCTGAGACTGCCATACTGTGCTGAGACTGCCACACTGTGCTGAGACTGCCATAGTGTGCCGAGACTGCCATACTGTGCTGAGACTGCCACACTGTGCTGAGACTGCCATATTGTGCTGAGACTGCCATACAGTGCTGAGATAGCCATACTGTGCTGAGGCCGCCATATTGTGCTGAGACTGCCATAGAGTGTTGAGACTGCCATACTGTGCTGAGACCGCCATACAGTGCTGAGACCGCCGTACTGTGCTGAGACTGCCATAGAGTGCTGAGACTGCCATACTGTGCTGAGATCTCCATCCTGTGCTGAGACTGCCATACTGTACTGAGACTGCCATACAGTCCTGAGACTGCCATAATGTACTGAAATTGCCATACAGTGCTGAGATAGTCATACTGTGCTGAGACTGCCATACTGTGCTGAGACCGCCATACAATGCTGAGACAGCCATACAGTGCTGAGACTGCCATACTGTGCTGAGACTGCCATGCTGTGCTGAGATGGCCATACAGTGCTGAGACTGCCATACTGTGCTGAGACTGCCATGCTGTACTGAGACTATAAGACCATAAGACATAGGAGCGGAAGTAAGGCCATTCGGCCCATCGAGTCCACCCCGCCATTCAATCATGGCTGATGGGCATTTCCACTCCACTTACCCGCATTCTCCCCCTAGCCCTTAATTCCTTGTGACATCAAGGACTGGGACTGCCATACAGTGCTGAGATAGCCATAGAGTGCTGAGGCTGCCGTACATTGTTGAGACTGCCATACAGTGCTGAGACTGCAATACTGTGCTGAGACTGCTATACTGTACTGAGACTGCCATACAGCGCGAAGACTGCCATACAATGCTGAGACCGCCATACTGTGCCGAGAAGGCCATACAGTGCTGAGATTGCAATACTGTACTGAGATGGCCATACACTGCTGAGACTGCCATACTGTGCTGAGACTGCCATACTGTGCTGTGACTGCCATACAGCGCGAAGACTGCCATACAATGCTGAGACCGCCATACTGTGCCGAGAAGGCCATACAGTGCTGAGAATGCCATACTGTACTGAGATGGCCATACACTGCTGAGACTGCCACACTGTGCTGAGACTGCCATAGTGTGCTGAGACTGCCATACTGTGCTGAGACTGCCACACTGTGCTGAGACTGCCATATTGTGCTGAGACTGCCATACAGTGCTGAGATAGCCATACTGTGCTGAGGCCGCCATATTGTGCTGAGACTGCCATAGAGTGTTGAGACTGCCATACTGTGCTGAGACCACCATACAGTGCTGAGACCGCCGTACTGTGCTGAGACTGCCATAGAGTGCTGAGACTGCCATACTGTGCTGAGACTGCCATACAGTCCTGAGACTGCCATACTGTACTGAGATCTCCATCCTGTGCTGAGACTGCCATACTGTACTGAGACTGCCATACTGTGCTGAGACTGCCATACAGTCCTGAGATCGCCATACTGTGCTGAGGCTGACATACTGAACTGACACCGCCATACCGTGCTGAGACCGCCATACTGTGCTGAGACTGCCATACAGTCCTGAGACTGCCATACTGTACTGAGATCTCCATCCTGTACTGAGACTGCCATACTGTACTGAGACTGCCATACTGGACTGAGATCGCCATCCTGTGCTGAGACTGCCATACTGTGCTGAGACTGCCATACTGTGCTGAGACTGCTATACTGTACTGAGACTGCCATACAGCGCGAAGACTGCCATACAGTGCTGAGACCGCCATACTGTGCCGAGAAGGCCATACAGTGCTGAGAATGCCATACAGTGCTGAGAATGCCATACACTGCTGAGACTGCCATACTGTGCTGAGACTGCCACACTGTGCTGAGACTGCCATAGTGTGCCGAGACTGCCATACTGTGCTGAGACTGCCACACTGTGCTGAGACTGCCATATTGTGCTGAGACTGCCATACAGTGCTGAGATAGCCATACTGTGCTGAGGCCGCCATATTGTGCTGAGACTGCCATAGAGTGTTGAGACTGCCATACTGTGCTGAGACCGCCATACAGTGCTGAGACCGCCGTACTGTGCTGAGACTGCCATAGAGTGCTGAGACTGCCATACTGTGCTGAGATCTCCATCCTGTGCTGAGACTGCCATACTGTACTGAGACTGCCATACAGTCCTGAGACTGCCATAATGTACTGAAATTGCCATACAGTGCTGAGATAGTCATACTGTGCTGAGACTGCCATACTGTGCTGAGACCGCCATACAATGCTGAGACAGCCATACAGTGCTGAGACTGCCATACTGTGCTGAGACTGCCATGCTGTGCTGAGATGGCCATACAGTGCTGAGACTGCCATACTGTGCTGAGACTGCCATGCTGTACTGAGACTATAAGACCATAAGACATAGGAGCGGAAGTAAGGCCATTCGGCCCATCGAGTCCACCCCGCCATTCAATCATGGCTGATGGGCATTTCCACTCCACTTACCCGCATTCTCCCCCTAGCCCTTAATTCCTTGTGACATCAAGGACTGGGACTGCCATACAGTGCTGAGATAGCCATAGAGTGCTGAGGCTGCCGTACATTGTTGAGACTGCCATACAGTGCTGAGACTGCAATACTGTGCTGAGACTGCTATACTGTACTGAGACTGCCATACAGCGCGAAGACTGCCATACAATGCTGAGACCGCCATACTGTGCCGAGAAGGCCATACAGTGCTGAGATTGCAATACTGTACTGAGATGGCCATACACTGCTGAGACTGCCATACTGTGCTGAGACTGCCATACTGTGCTGTGACTGCCATACAGCGCGAAGACTGCCATACAATGCTGAGACCGCCATACTGTGCCGAGAAGGCCATACAGTGCTGAGAATGCCATACTGTACTGAGATGGCCATACACTGCTGAGACTGCCACACTGTGCTGAGACTGCCATAGTGTGCTGAGACTGCCATACTGTGCTGAGACTGCCACACTGTGCTGAGACTGCCATATTGTGCTGAGACTGCCATACAGTGCTGAGATAGCCATACTGTGCTGAGGCCGCCATATTGTGCTGAGACTGCCATAGAGTGTTGAGACTGCCATACTGTGCTGAGACCACCATACAGTGCTGAGACCGCCGTACTGTGCTGAGACTGCCATAGAGTGCTGAGACTGCCATACTGTGCTGAGACTGCCATACAGTCCTGAGACTGCCATACTGTACTGAGATCTCCATCCTGTGCTGAGACTGCCATACTGTACTGAGACTGCCATACTGTGCTGAGACTGCCATACAGTCCTGAGATCGCCATACTGTGCTGAGGCTGACATACTGAACTGACACCGCCATACCGTGCTGAGACCGCCATACTGTGCTGAGACTGCCATACAGTCCTGAGACTGCCATACTGTACTGAGATCTCCATCCTGTACTGAGACTGCCATACTGTACTGAGACTGCCATACTGGACTGAGATCGCCATCCTGTGCTGAGACTGCCATACTGTGCTGAGACAGCCATAAAGTGCTGAGACCGCCATACTGTGCTGAGGCTGACATACTGAACTGAGACCGCCATACCGTGCTGAGACCGCCATATTGTGCTGAGACTGCCATATTGCACTGAGACCGACATACAGTGCTGAGACTGCCAGACTGTGCTGAGACTGCTGAACAGTACTGAGACTGCCATACGGTGCTGAGACCGCCATAAAGTGCTCAGATTGCCATACAGTGCTGAGACCGCTATACTGTGCTGAGACTGCCACACTGTGCTGAGACCACCATACTGTACTGAGACTGCCATACAGTGCTGAGATTGCCATACTGTACTGAGACTGCCATACCGTGCTGAGACCACCATACTGTGCTGAGACCACCATACAGTACTGAGACCACCATACAGTGCTGAGACTGCCATACTCTGCTGAGACCGCCATACTATGATGAGCCTGCCATACAGTGCTGAGACCACCTTACTGTGCTGAGACAGCCATACCATGCTGAGGCTATAATACTCTGCTGAGACCGCCATACAGTGTTGAGACCACCATACTGTACTGTGACTGCTATGCAATGCTCAGACTGCCATATTCTGCTCAGACAGCCATACAGTGCTGAGACCGCCATACTGTACTGAGGCTGCCATACTGTGTTGAGATTGCCACACTGTACTGAGACTGCCATACAGTGCTGAGACAACCATACTGGATGGAGACTGCCATACATTGCTGAGTCTGCCATTCTGTACTGAGACTGTCATACTATGCTGTGACTGCCATACTGTGCTGAGACCGATATACAGTGCTGAGACCGACATACAGTGCTGCGACTGCCATACTGTGCTGAGACCGCCATACAGTGCTGAGACCGCCAGACTGTGCTGAGACCGCCATAGAGTGCTGCGACTGCCATACTGTGCTGAGACCGTCATACAGTGCTGAGACTGCCATACTGTGCTGAGACCGCCATAGTGTGCTGCGACTGCCATACAGTGCTGAAACTACCATACTGTGCTGAGACCACCATACTGTACTGAGACTGCCATATGGAGCTGAGACTGCCATACTGTACTGAGACCACCATACTGTACTCAGAGTGCCATACTGTACTGAGACCACCATACTGTGCTGAGACCACCATACTGGACTGAGACCGCCATACTGTGCTGAGACCGTCATACAGTCCTCAGACTGCCATACTGTGCAGAGATTGCCATACTGTGCTGTGACCGCCATACTGTCCTCAGACCACCATACTGTACTGAGACTGCCATACAGTGCTGAGACCTCCTTACTGTGCTGAGACCGCCATACTGTACTGAGACCACCATATAGTGCTGAGACTGCCATACTGTACTGTGACTGCCATACTGTGCTGAGTCTGCCATACTGTGCTGATACCGCCATACTGTTTTGAGACTGCTACACTGTGCTAAGACCGCCATACAGTGCTCATGATGCCATACAGTGCAGAGATTGCCATACTGTGCTGAGCCTGCCATATTGTACTGAGACCGCCATGCTGTACTGAGACCGCCACACTGTGCTGAGACTGCCATACTGTACTGAGACCACCATACACTGCAGAAATTGTCATACTGTGCTGTGACCATCATATTGTGCTGAGACTACCATACTGTACTGAGACTGCCATACAGTGCTGAGACCACCTTCCTGTGCTGAGACAGCCATACCATGCTGAGACTGTAATACTCTGCTGAGACCGCCATACAGTGTTGAGACCACCATACTGTACTGTGATTGCCATACAATGCTCAGACTGCCATATTCTGCTCAGACAGCCATACAGTGCTGAGACCGCCATACTGTACTGAGGCTGCCATACTGTGTTGAGACTGCCACACTGTACTGAGACTGCCATACAGTGCTGAGACAACCATACTGTATGGAGACTGCCATACATTGCTGAGTCTGCCATTCTGTACTGAGACTGTCATACTGTGCTGAGACCGATATACAGTGCTGAGACCGCCATACAGTGCTGCGACTGCCATAATGTGCTGAGACCGCCATACAGTGCTGAGACCGCCATACTGTGCTGAGACCGCCATATAGTGCTGCGACTGCCATACTGTTTTGAGACCGCCATACAGTGCTGCGACTGCCATACAGTGCTGAAACTACCATACTGTGCTGAGACTGCCATAATGTACTGAGACCACCATACTGTACTGAGACTGCCATATAGAGCTGAGACCGTCTTACTGTACTGAGACCACCATCCTGTACTCAGAGTGTCATACCGTACTGAGACCACCATCCTGTGCTGAGACCACCATAATGTACTGAGACCACCATATTGTGCTGAGACCACCATACTGTACTGAGACCGCCATACAGTGCTGAGACTGCCATACTATACTGAGACTGCCATACTGTGCTGAGACCACCATACTGTGCAGCGACTGGCATACTGTAATGAGACCGCCATACTGTACTGAGACTGCCATACTGTTCTGCGACTGCCATACTGTGCTGAGACTGCAATACTATACTGAGACTGCCATACTGTGCTGAGACCGCCATACTGTGCTGAGACCACCACACTGTGCTGAGACCGCCATACAGTGCTGAGACTGCCATACTTTGCTCAGACTGCCATACTGTGCTGAGACTGCCATACTATACTGAGACTGCCATACTGTGCTGAGACCACCATACTGTGCAGCAACTGGCGTACTGTAATGAGACCGCCATACTGTACTGAGACTGCCATACTGTTCTGCGACTGCCATACTGTGCTGAGACTGCCATACTGTGCTCAGACTGCCATACTGTACTGAGACTGCAATACTATACTGAGACTGCCATACTGTGCTGAGACCGTCATACTGTGCTGAGACCACCATATCGTGCTGAGACCGCCATACTGTGCTGTGACCGCCATACAGTGCTCAGAATGCCATACAGTGCAGAGATTGCCATACTGTGCTGTGACTGCCATCCAGTGCTGAAACCACCATACAATGCTGAGACTGCCATACTGTGCTGAGACCACCATATTGTGCTGAGACTGCCATACTATGCTGAGACACCATACAGTACTGAGACTGCCATACAGTGCTCAGACTGCGATACTGTGCTGAGACCCTCACACAGTGCTGAGACTGCCATATTGTGCTGAGACTGCCATACTATGCTGAGACACCATACAGTATTGAGATTGCCATGCTGTGCTGTGACCGCGATACTGTGCTGAGACCCTCACACAGTGCTGAGACTGCCATACTGTACTGAGACCACCATACTGTGCTGAGACGGCCATACAGTGCTCAGATTGCCATACAGTGCAGAGATTGCTATACTGTGCTGAGACCACCATACAGTGCTGAGACCGCCATACTGTACTGAGACTGCCATACTGTATTGAGACCGCCATATACTGCTGAGACCACCATACAGTGCTGTGTCTGCCATACTGCACTGAGACTGCCATACGGTACTGAGACCGCCATACACTGCTTAGACTGCCATATTTGGCTGAGCAGGTCTTACTGTGCTGAGACAGCCATACAGTGCTGAGACTGCCATACTCTGCTGAGCCCACTACACAGTACTGAGACTGCCATAACGTACTGAGACCACCATACTGTACTGAGACTGCCATATAGTGCTGAGACCGTCATACTGTGCTGAGACCGCCATACAGTGCTGCGACTGCCATACTGTGCTGAGACCGCCATACAGTGCTGCGACTGCCATACAGTGCTGAAACTACCATACTGTGCTGAGACTGCCATAATGTACTGAGACCACCATACTGTACTGAGACTGCCATATGGAGCTGAGACTGCCATGCTGTACTGAGACCACCATACTGTACTCAGAGTGCCATACTGTACTGAGACCACCATACTGTGCTGAGACCACCATAATGTACTGAGACCACCATATTGTGCTGAGACCACCATAGTGTACTGAGACTGCCATACTGTACTGAGACCGCCATACTGTGCTGAGACTGGCATACAGTGCTCAGACTGCCATACTGTGCAGAGATTGCCATACTGTGCTGTGACCGCCACACTGTTCTCAGACCACCATACTGTACTGAGACTGCCATACAGTGCTGAAACCTCCTTACTGTGCTGAGACCGCCATACTGTACTGAGACCACCATATAGTGCTGAGACTGCCATACTGTACTGTGACTGCCATATAGTGCTGAGACTGCCATACTGTACTGTGACTGCCATACTGTTTTGAGATTGCTACACTGTGCTAAGACCGCCATACAGTGCTCATGATGCCATACAGTGCAGAGATTGCCATACTGTGCTGAGACTGCCATATTGTACTGAGACCGCCATGCTATACTGAGACCGCCACACTGTGCTGAGACTGCCATACTGTACTGAGACCGCCATACACTGCAGAAATTGCCATACTGTGCTGTGACCATCATACTGTGCTGTGACCATCATACTGTGCTGAGACTACCATATTGTACTGAGACTGCCATACATTGCTGAGACCACCTTACTGTGCTGAGACAGCCATACCATGCTGAGGCTGTAATACTCGGCTGAGACCGCCATACAGTGTTGAGACCACCATACTGTACTGTGATTGCCATACAATGCTCAGACTGCCATATTCTGCTCAGACAGCCATACAGTGCTGAGACCGCCATACTGTACTGAGGCTGCCATACTGTGTTGAGACTGCCACACTGTACTGAGACTGCCATACAGTGCTGAGACAACCATACTGTATGGAGACTGCCATACATTGCTGAGTCTGCCATTCTGTACTGAGACTGTCATACTATGCTGTGACTGCCATACTGTGCTGAGACCGATATACAGTGCTGAGACCGCCATACAGTGCTGCGACTGCCATACTGTGCTGAGACCGCCATACAGTGCTGAGACCGCCATACTGTGCTGAGACCGCCATAATGTACTGAGACCACCATATTGTGCTGAGACCACCATACTGTACTGAGACTGCCATACTGTACTGAGACCGCCATACTGTGCTGAGACTGGCATACAGTGCTCAGACTGCCATACTGTGCTGAGACCGTCATACAGTGCTGAGACCACCATACTGTGCAGAGACCGTCATACAGTGCTGCGACTGTCATACAGTGCTGAAACTACCATACTGTGCTGAGACTGCCATAATGTTCTGAGATCATCATACTGTACTGAGACTGCCATATGGAGCTGAGACCGCCATACTGTATTGAGACGACCATACTGTACTCAGAGTGCCATACTGTACTGAGACCACCATCCTGTGCTGAGACCACCATAATGTACTGAGACCACCATATTGTGCTGAGACCACCATAGTGTACTGAGACTGCCATACTGTACTGAGACCGCCATACTGTGCTGAGACTGGCATACAGTGCTCAGACTGCCATACTGTGCAGAGATTGCCATACTGTGCTGTGACCGCCATACTGTTCTCAGACCACCATACTGTACTGAGACTGCCATACAGTGCTGAGACCTCCTTACTGTGCTGAGACCGCCATACTGTACTGAGACCACCATATAGTGCTGAGACTGCCATACTGTACTGTGACTGCCATACTGTGCTGAGTCTGCCATACTGTGCTGATACCGCCATACTGTTTTGAGACTGCCACACTGTGCTAAGACCGCCATACAGTGCTCATGATGCCATACAGTGCAGAGATTGCCATACTGTGCTGAGACTGCCATATTGTACTGAGACCGCCATGCTGTACTGAGACCGCCACACTGTGCTGAGACTGCCATACTGTACTGAGACCGCCATACACTGCAGAAATTGCCACACTGTGCTGTTACCATCATACTGTGCTGAGACTACCATACTGTACTGAGACTGCCGTACAATGCTGAGACCACCTTACTCTGCTGAGACCGCCATACAGTGTTGAGACCCCCACCATACTGTACTGTGATTGCCATACAATGCTCAGACTGCCATATTCTGCTCAGACAGCCATACAGTGCTGATACCGCCATACTGTACTGAGGCTGCCATACTGTGTTGAGACTGCCATACTGTACTGAGACTGCCATACAGTGCTGAGACAACCATACTGTATGGAGACTGCCATACATTGCTGAGTCTGCCATACTGTACTGAGACTGTCATACAATGCTGTGACTGCCATACTGTGCTGAGACCGATATACAGTGCTGAGACTGCCATACAGTGCTGCAACTGCCATACTGTGCTGAGACCGCCATACAGTGTTGCGACTGCCATACAGTGCTGAAATTGCCATACAGTGCTGTGACCGCTATACTGTGGTGAGACCACCATACTGTACTGAGACTGCCATATGGAGCTGAGACCGCCATAGTGTACTGCGACTGCCATACTGTGCTCAGACTGCCATACTGTGCTGAGGCCACCATACTGTGCTGAGACCACCATACTCTACTGAGACTGCCATATTGTACTGAGACTGCCATATTCTGCTGAGACCGCCTTACTATGCTGAGACTGCCATACTGCACTGAGACCACAATACAGTGCTGAGACTGCCATACTGTACTGAGACCGCCATACTGTACTGAGACTGCCATATTCTGCTGAGACTGCCTTACTGTGCTGAGACCGCCATAGTGTTCTGAGACTGCCATACTCTGCTGAAACCGCCATACTGTACTGAGACCGCCATATTGTGCTGAGACCGTCATACAGTGCTCGGACTGCCATACTGTGCAGAGATTGCCATACTGTGCTGAGACTGCCATATTGTGCTGAGACTGCATACTGTACTGAGACCGCCATACAGTGGTCAGACTGCCACACTGTGCTGAGACTGCCATATTGTGCTGAGACTGCCATACTGTGCTGAGACTGCCATACTGTACTGAGACCACCGTACTGTGCTGAGACCGCCATACAGTGCTGAGACTGCCATACTGTACTGAGAATGCCATACTGTACTGTGACAGCCATACTGTGCTGAGACCACCATACTGTACTGTGACTGCCATACTGTGCTGAGACCGCCATACTGTGCTGAGACCGACAAACAGTGCTGATACCACCATACTGTACTCAGATCACCCTACAGTGCTGAGAGGGACATACTGTACTGAGACTGCCATACTGTACTGAGACTGCCAAACTGTGCTGAAACCGCCATACTGTGCTGAGACTGCAATACTGTGCTATGACCGCCATACTTGACTGAGCCTGCCATACTTTACTGAGACTGCCGTACTGTACTGAGACTGCCATACAGTGCTCAGACCGCCATACAGTGCTGAGACTGCCATACTGTACTGAGAACACCATATAGTGCTGAGACTGCCATACTGTACTGAGACCACCATACTGTGCTGAGATCGCCATACTGTGCTAAGACCGCCATACAGTGCTGAGACTGCCATACTGTGCTGAGACCGCCATACAGTGCTGAGACCGCCATACTCTGCTGAGACTCCCATATTGTGCTGAGACCGCCATACTGTGCTGAGACTGCCATTCAGTCCTGAGACTGCCACACTGTACTGAGACCGCCATACTGTGCTGAGACTGCCGTACTGTGCTGAGACCGCCGTACTGTGCTGAGACTGCCATACTGTACAGAGACCGCCATACAGTGCTGAGACCGCCATACTGTGCTGAGACTGCCATACTGTGCTGAGACCGCCATACTGTGCCGAGACTGCCACATAGTCCTGAGACTGCCACACTGTACTGAGACCGCCATACTGTGCTGAGACTGCCATACTGTACTGAGGATGCCATACTGTACTGTGACAGCCATACCGTGCTGAGACCGACATACTGTACTGAGACTGCCACACTGTGCTGAGACCGCCATACTGTGCTGAGACCGACAAACAGTGCTGAGACTACCATACTGTACTCACATCACCATACAGTGCTCAGAACGAGATACTGTGCTAAGACTGCTATACAGTGCTGAAAATGCCATACTGTGCTGAGACTGCCATACAGTGCAGAGATTGCCTTACTGTGCTGTGACCGCCATACTGTGCTGAGACTGCCATACTGTGCTGAGACCGCCACACTGTGCTGAGACCGACAAACAGTGCTGAGACCACCATACTGTACTCAGATCACCATACAGTGCTGAGAACGACATACTGTGCTGAGACTGCTATACAGTGCTGAGACTGCCATACTGTGTTGAAACTGCCATACTGTGCTGAGACCGCCATACTTGACTGAGACTGCCTATAGTGTACTGAGACTGCCATACTGTGCTGTGACTGCCATACAGTGCTCAGACTGCCATACAGTGCTCAGACTGCCATACAGTGCTCAGACTGCCATACAGTGCAGAGATTGCCATACTGTGCTGTGACCGCCATACAGTGTTGAGACCACCATACTGTACTGAGACTGCCTTACAGTGCTGAGACCGTCTTACTGTGCTGAGACTGCCATACTGTACTGAGATTGCCATACTGTGCTATGACCGCCATACTGTGCTGAGACCGCCATGCTGTACTGAGACCACCATAAATTGCTGAGACTGCCATACAGTGCTGTCACTGCCATACTCTGCTGAGACCGCTGTACTGTGCTGAGAACGTAATACAGTCCTGAGACTGCCATAATGTACTGAGACTGCCATACAGTGCTGAGATAGTCATATTGTGCTGAGACTGCCATACTGTGCTGAGACCGCCATACAATGCTGAGACAGCCATACAGCGCTGAGACTGCCATACTGTGCTGAGACTGCCATGCTGTGCTGAGATGGCCATACAGTGCTGAGACTGCCATACTGTGCTGAGACTGCCATGCTGTACTGAGACTATAAGACCATAAGACATAGGAGCGGAAGTAAGGCCATTCGGCCCATCGAGTCCACCCCGCCATTCAATCATGGCTGATGGGCATTTCCACTCCACTTACCCGCATTCTCCCCCTAGCCCTTAATTCCTTGTGACATCAAGGACTGGGACTGCCATACAGTGCTGACATAGCCATAGAGTGCTGAGGCTGCCGTACATTGTTGAGACTGCCATACAGTGCTGAGACTGCAATACTGTGCTGAGACTGCTATACTGTGCTGAGACTGCCATACTGTACTGAGTCTGCCATACAGCGCGAAGACTGCCATACAATGCTGAGACCGCCATACTGTGCCGAGAAGGCCATACAGTGCTGAGATTGCAATACTGTACTGAGATGGCCATACACTGCTGAGACTGCCACACTGTGCTGAGATTGCCATAGTGTGCTGAGACTGCCATACACTGCTGAAACTGCCATACATTGCTGAGACTCCCATAGTGTGCTGAGACTGCCATAGTGTGCTGAGACTGCCATACAGTGCTGAGATAGCCATACTGTGCTGAGGCCGCCATATTGTGCTGAGACTGCCATAGAGTGCTGAGACTGCCATACAGTGCTGAGACCGCCATACAGTGCTGAGACCGCCGTACTGTGCTGAGACTGCCATAGAGTGCTGAGACCGCCGTACTGTGCTGAGACTGCCATAGAGTGCTGAGACTGCCATACTGTACTGAGACTGCCATACTGTACTGAGATCGCCATCCTGTGCTGAGACCGCCATATTGTGCTGAGACGGCCATATTGTACTGAGACTGCCATACTGTGCTCAGACCGCCATAAAGTGCTGAGACTGCCATACAGTGCTGAGACCGCTATACTGTGCTGAGACTGCCATACTGTGCTGAGACCACCATACTGTACTGAGACTGCCATACTGTGCTGTGACTGCCATACTGTACTCAGAATGCCATACCGTGCTGAGACTGCCATACTGTGCTGAGACTGCCATACTGTACTGAGACCGATATACAGTGCTGAGACTGCCATACTGTGCTGAGACTGCTGAACAGTACTGAGACTGCCATAAGGTGCTGAGATTGTCATATAGTGCTGAGATTGCCATATCGTACTGACACCACCATTCTGTACTGCGACTGACATACTGAGCTGAGACTGCCATACTGTACTGAACGGCCACACTGTGCTGAGACCACCATACTGTACTGAGACCACCATACAGTGCTGAGACTGCCATACTCTGCTGAGACTGCCATACTGTGATGAGACTGCCATACAGTGCTGAGACCACCAGACAGTACTGAGACCGCCATATTGTGCGGAGACCACCATACAGTGCTGAGACCAACATACTGTACTGAGACTGCCATACTGTGCTGAGACCGCCATACTGTGCTGAGATTGCCATACTGTACTGAGACTGCCATACTGTGCTGAGGCTGCCATACTATACTGAGACAACTATACTGTGCTGAGACCGCCATACTGTACTGAGACCACCATACTGTGCTGAGACCGCCATACAGTGCTGTGACTGCCATACAGTGCAGAGATTGCCATACTGTGCTGTGACCGCCATACAGTGCTGAGACCGCCATACTGTGCTGAAACCGCCATACAGTGCTGCAACTGCCATACTGTGCTGAGACCGCCATACAGTGCTGCGACTGCCATTTGAGTGGGAGCAGCGGCCGAGTTGAGGTGAACCCGGGAGACTACAGCTAAGGTAAGAGTTTTTTTTCAAAATTACTTACCTGTAGCGGGCATCGGTGTTTTGTTTTCTCTCTCCATCACAGAAAGAGCGGGAGCAGCAGAGGAAGTGACGGCAAGCAGAGGGGCAGCCGAGACCCGGAAGCAGTTAGTGTAAGCTTAGCTGGGTTAGTTTTTTCCCCCTTTAAAAGCGTGAAGGAGAGGAACCCGAGGCACTACACGGGTAGTGCCTCCCACCCGCCCTCCTCCTCTAACCTAATAATAACATCTGTTGTGGCAAGCAGGTAAGTGCTGAATTTTGCTTGTATTATTTAGACACAGTTTTTTTTTAAACAGTTAGCTTTAGAGGGATGGCAGTGAAGGCAGTGCAATGTTCCTCCTGCAACATGTATGAGGTGAGGGATGCCATCGACATCCCTGCCGATTACACTTGCAGGAAGTGCACCCATCTCCAGCTCCTCCAAGACCGTGTTAGGGAACTGGAGCTGGAGTTGGATGAACTTCGGATCATTCGGGAGGCAGAGGGGGTCATAGATCAGAGTTATAGGGAAGTAGTAACTCCAAAGATGGCAGATAGATGGGTTACAGTGAGGGGGACTGGGAGGAAGCAGCCAGTGCAGGGACCTCCTGCGGCCATTCCCCTCAAGAACAAGTATACCGTTTTGGATACTTGTGGGGGGGATGACTTACCAGGGGTAAGTAACGGGCTCAGGTCTCTGGCACGGAACCTGTCCCCGTTACTCAGAAGGGAAGGGTGAAGAAGAGCAGAGCAGTAGTAATTGGGGACTCGATAGTTCGTGGCACAGATAGGCGGTTTTGTGGGAACGAGAGAGACTCACGTTTGGTATGTTGCCTCCCAGGTGCAAGGGTACGTGATGTCTCTGATCGTGTTTTCCGGGTCCTGGAGGGGGAGGGGGAGCAACCCGAAGTCGTGGTCCACATTGGCACCAACGACATAGGTAGGAGGAGTGCTGAGGATGTTAGACAGGCTTTCAGGGAGCTAGGTTGGAAGCTTGGAGTTAGAACAAACAGAGTTGTTGTCTCTGGTTTGTTACCCGTGCCACGTGATAGAGATTCGAGGAATAGGGAGAGAGAACAATTAAATGCGTGGCTTCAGGGATGGTGCAGGAGGGAGGGGTTCCAGTTTTTGGATAACTGGGGTTCTTTCTGGGGACGGTGGGACCTCTATAAACAGGATGGTCTACACCTGAACCTGAGGGGAACCAGTATCCTTGGGGGGAGGTTTGCTAGTGCTCTTGGGGGGGGTTTAAACTAACTCGGCAGGGGCATGGGAACCCAGATTGTAGCTTCAGGGTGCAGGGCCTGGAGTATAGGGAGGTGAGGAACATGGCATCAATTTCCAAGGAGGGTGCCTGTAAACAGGGAAGTGGCTTGAAGTGTGTATACTTCAATGCAAGAAGTATACGAAATAAGGTAGGTGAACTTGCAGCGTTGGTTGGTACCTGGGACTTCGATGTTGTGGCTATTACGGAGACATGGCTAGAACAGGGACAGGATTGGCTGTTGCAGGTTCCGGGATTTAAATGTTTTAGTCGGGTCAGAGGTGGGGGTAAAAGAGGGGGAGGTGTGGCATTGCTTGTCAAAGATAGTATTACAGCGGTGGAAAGGACGATGGATGAGGACTTGCCATCTGAGGTAGTTTGGGCTGAGGTTAGGAATAGGAAAGGTGAGGTCACCCTGTTAGGAGTCTTTTACAGGCCTCCTAATAGTCCTAGAATCATTGAAGAAAGGATAGGGAAGGTGATTCAGGAGATGAGTGACAGTAATAGGGTGGTTGTTATGGGGGACTTTAACTTTCCTGATATTGATTGGGAAAGCTATAGCTCAAGTTCGTTAGATGGGTCAGTGTTTGTTCAATGTGTGCAGGAGAGTTTCCTGACACAATATGTAGACAGGCCAACAAGAGGTGAGGCCATACTGGATTTGGTTCTGGGTAACGAACCAGGCCAGGTGTTAGAATTAGAGGTAGGTGAGCACTTTGGGGATAGTGACCATAATTCGGTGATTTTTACACTCGTGATGGAGAGGGATAAGTGTGTACTACAGGGCAAGAATTATAGCTGGGGTAAGGGAAATTATGATGCGGTGAGGCATGACTTAGGATGTGTGGCTTGGAAAAGTAGACTCCAAGGCAAGAGTGTAAATGATATGTGGAACTTGTTCAAGGGGCAACTATTGAGTGTCCTTGATAATTATGTACCTGTCAGGCAGGAAGGAAAGGGTCGTGCGAGGGAGCCGTGGTTTAATAAGGAATTGGAATCCCTTGTTAAATGGAAGAGGGCGGCCTATCTCAAGATGAGACGTGAAGGTTCAATTGGGGCGATTGAGAGTTATAGGGTAGCCAGGAAGGACCTGAAGAGAGAGCTAAAAGCAGCAAGGAGGGGACATGAAAGGTCCTTAGTAGATAGGATTAGGGAAAACCCTAAGGCTTTCTATAGGTATGTTAGGAATAAAAGAATGACTAGGGTAGGAATAGGTCCAGTCAAGGATAGTAGGGGGAAGTTGCGTGTGGAGGCGGAAGAGATTGGGGAGACACTGAATGAATACTTTTCTTCAGTATTCACTCAGGAACAGGGCATTGTTGTCGATGAGAATACTGAGGCACAAATAAGTAGAATGGATGGCTTTGAGGTATGTAGAGAAGAGGTGTTGGAAATCCTGGAAAAGGTGAAAATAGATAAGTCCCCTGGGCCTGATGGCATTTATCCTAGGATTCTCTGGGAAGCAAGGGAGGAGATTGCAGAGCCATTGGCCTTGATTTTTTTGTCCTCTTTGTCTACAGGAGTAGTCCCAGAAGACTGGAGGATAGCAAATGTGGTTCCCTTGTTCAAAAAGGGGAGTAGGGATAGCCCTAGTAACTATAGGCCGGTGAGTCTCACTTCTGTTGTGGGCAAAGTCTTAGAGAGAATTGTAAGGGATAGGATTTATGCACATCTGGATAGGAATAATGTGATCAAGGATAGTCAGCATGGTTTTGTGAAGGGCAAGTCGTGCCTCACAAACCTTATTGAATTCTTTGAAAAGGTGACGAAGGAGGTTGATGAGGGGAAAGCGGTAGATGTGGTATATATGGATTTTAGTAAGGCGTTTGATAAGGTTCCCCATGGTAGGCTACTGCAGAAAATACGGAGATATGGCATTGAGGGTGAGTTGGAGGTTTGGATTAGGAATTGGCTGGATGGAAGAAGACAGAGGGTAGTAGTTGATGGCAAAGTTTCTTCATGGAGTGCCGTCACTAGCGGTGTTCCGCAAGGATCTGTTTTGGGACCATTGCTGTTTGTCATTTTTATAAATGACCTGGAAGAGGGGCTAGAAGGTTGGGTGAGCAAGTTTGCGGATGACACGAAAGTCGGAGGAGTTGTTGACAGTGAGGAAGCATGTGGCAGGTTACAGCAGGATATAGAGAAGCTGCAGAGCTGGGCAGAAAGGTGGCAGATGGAATTCAATGTAGCTAAGTGCGAGGTGATTCACTTTGGGAAGAATAACAAAAAGATGGGGTACTGGGCTAATGGTCGGATACTTGGTAGTGTGGATGAGCAGAGGGATCTTGGTGTCCATGTACACAGATCTCTGAAAGTTGCCACCCAGGTAAATAGTGCGGTGAGGAAGGCATATGGCGTACTGGCTTTTATTGGTAGAGGAATTGAGTTCCGGAGTCCTGAGGTCATGATGCAGTTGTATAAGACTCTGGTACGGCCGCATCTGGAATATTGTGTGCAGTTTTGGTCGCCATACTATAGGAAGGATGTGGAGGCATTGGAACGGGTGCAGAGGAGGTTTACCAGGATGTTGCCTGGTATGGAAGGAAAATCGTATGAGGAAAGACTGAGGCACTTGGGGCTGTTTTCACTAGAGAAAAGAAGGTTTAGGGGTGACTTGATTGAGGTGTACAAGATGATTAGGGGGTTAGATAGGGTCGACAGTATGAACCTTTTCCCGCGTATCGAGTCGGGTATTACAAGGGGGCATAGCTTTAAATTAAGGGGGGGTAGATATAGGACTGATGTTAGGGGTAGGTTCTTCACTCAGCGAGTCGTTAGTTCATGGAATGCCCTGCCAGTAACAGTGGTGGACTCTCCCTCTTTATGGGCATTTAAGAGGGCATTGGATAGGTATATGGAGGATAGTGGGTTAGTGTAGTTTAGGTGGGCTTGGATCGGCGCAACATCGAGGGCCCAAGGGCCTGTACTGCGCTGTATTCTTCTATGTTCTATGTTCTATAATGTACTGAGACCACCATACTGTACTGAGACTGCCATATGGAGCTGAGACTGCCATACTGTACTGAGACCACCATACTGTACTCAGAGTGCCATACTGTACTGAGACCACCATACTGTCCTGAGACCACCATACTGTCCTGAGACCGCCATACTGTCCTGAGACTGCCATACTGTCCTGAGACTGCCATACTGTACTGAGACCGCCATACTGTGCTGAGACTGTCATACAGTGCTCAGACTGCCATACTGTGCAGAGATTGCCATACTGTGCTGTGACTGGCGTACTGTAATGAGACCGCCATACTGTACTGAGACTTCCATACTGTTCTGCGACTGCCATACTGTGCTGAGACTGCCATACTGTGCTCAGACTGCAATACTATACTGAGACTGCCATACTGTGCTAAGACTGCCATACTGTGCTAAGACTGCCATACAGTGCTAAGACTGCCATACAGTGCTGAGACTGCCATACAGTGCTCAGACCGCCACACAGTGCTGAGACTGCCACACAGTGCTCAGACCGCCACACAGTGCTGAGACCGCCAGACTGTGCTGAGACTGCCATACCGTGCTGAGATCGACATACTGTGCTGAGACAGCCATACTGTAAGGAGAGTGCCATACTGTGCTGTGACCGCCATACTGGGCTGAGAGCGACACACTGTGCTGAAACTGCCATACAGTGCAGAGATTGCCATACAGTGCAGAGATTGCCATACAGTGCTGTGACCGCCATACAGTGCTGAAACAGCCATACTGTGCTGAGACTGCCATAATGTGCTGTGACCGACATACTGTTCTCAGACCACCATACTGTACTGAGACCGCCATACAGTGCTGAGACCACCATACTGTACTGAGACCGCCAGACTGTGCTGACACCGCCATACTGTGCTGAGATCGCCATACTGTTCTGAGACTGCTATTCTGTGCTGTGACCGACATACTGTACGGAGACTGCCATACTGTGCTCAGACCGTCTTACTGTATTGAGACTGACATTCTGTGCTGAGACCGACATACTGTACTGAGCCCGCCATACTGTGCTGAGATCGCCATACTGTGCTGAGACTGCCATACTGTGCTGAGACTGCCATACTGTGCTGAGCCCGCCATACTGTACTGAGACCGCCATACTGTACTGAGACTGACATATTGTGCTGAATCCGCCATACTGTACTGGGCCCACCATACTGTACTGAGACCACCATACTGTGCTGAGACTGCCATACTGTGCTAAGACCGCCATACAGAGCTGAGAGTGCCATACTGTACTGAGAATGCCATACTGTACTGTGACAGCCATACTGTGCTGAGACCACCATACTATACTGAGACCGCCATACTGTGCTGTGACCGCCATACTGTGCTGAGACTGACAAACAGTGCTGAGACCGCCATACTGTACTCAGATCACCATACAGTGCTGAGAGCGACATACTGTACTGAGACTGCCATACTTGACTGAGCCTGCCATACTTTACTGAGACTGCCATACTGTACTGACACTGCCATACTGTGTTGGGACTGCCATACTGTGCTTGACCGCCGTACTGTATTGAGACTGCCATACAGTGCTCAGACTGCCATACAGTGCTCAGACTGCCATACAGTGCTCAGACTGCCATACAGTGCTCAGACTGCCATACTGTACTGAGACCACCATACTGTGCTGAGATCGTCATACAGTGCTGAGACCGCCATACTCTGCTGAGACTACCATACTGTGCTGAGACTGCCATTCAGTCCTGAGACTCCCACACTGTGCTGAGACCGCCATACAGTACTGAGATTGCCTTACTGTGCTGTGACCGCCATACTGTGCTGAGACTGCCATACAGTGCTGAGACCGCCATACTGTGCTGAGATCGTCATACAGTGCTGAGACCGCCATACTCTGCTGAGACTCCCATATTGTGCTGAGACTACCATACTGTGCTGAGACTGCCATTCAGTCCTGAGACCGCCATACTGTGCTGAGACCGCCATACTGTGCTGAGACTGCCATATTGTGCTGAGACCGCCGTACTGTGCTGAGACCGCCGTACTGTGCTGTGACTGCCATACTGTACAGAGACTGCCATACAGTGCTGAGACCGCCATACCGTGCTGAGACCGCCATACCGTGCTGAGACCGCCATACCATGCTGAGACCGCCATACCATGCTGAGACCGCCATACAGTGCTGAGACCGCCATACTGTGCTGAGACTGCCATACTGTGCTGAGACCGCCATACTGTGCCGAAACTGCCACACTGTACTGAGACCGCCATACTGTGCTGTGACTGCCATGCTGTGCTAAGACTGCCATACAGTGCTGAGACTGCCATACAGTGCTCAGACCGCCACACAGTGCTGAGACTGCCATACAGTGCTCAGACCGCCACACAGTGCTGAGACCGCCAGACTGTGCTGAGACTGCCATACCGTGCTGAGATCGACATACTGTGCTGAGACAGCCATACTGTAAGGAGAGTGCCATACTGTGCTGTGACCGCCATACTGGGCTGAGAGCGACACACTGTGCTGAGACTGCCATACAGTGCTGAGACCGCCATACTGTGCTGAGACTGCCATACTGTGCTGAGACTGCCATACTGTGCTGAGACTGCCATACTGTGCTGGGACTGCCATACTGTGCTGAGACTGCCATACTGTGCTGAGACTGCCATACTGTGCTGAGACTGCCATACTGTGCTGAGACCGCCATACTTGACTGAGACTGCCATACTATGCTGAGACCGCCATACTGTACTGAGACTGCCACACTATGCTCAGACCGTTGCTGAAAATGTGTTGCTGGAAAAGCGCAGCACGTCAGGCAGCATCCAAGGAACAGGAGAATTGACGTTTCAGGCATAAGCCCTTCTTCAGGAAAGCCCTTCTTCAGGAAAATCGATTCTCCTGTTCCTTGGATGCTGCCTGACGTGCTGCGCTTTTCCAGCAACACATTTTCAGCTCTGATCTCCAGCATCTGCAGCCCTCACTTTCTCTCTATGCTCAGACCGTCTTACTGTACTGAGACTGCCATACTGTACTGAGACTGCCATACTGTGCTGAGACTGCCAGACTGTACTGAGACTGCCATACTGTGCTGAGACCGCCATACTGTACTGAGACTGCCACACTGTACTGAGATTGCCATACTGTGCTGAGACCGCCATACTGTACTGAGACTGCCATGCTGTGCTCAGACTGTCTTACTGTACTGAGACTGCCATACTGTACTGAGACCGCCATACTGTATTGAGACTGCCATACTGTATTGAGACTGCCATACTGTACTGAGACTACCATACTGTGCTGAGACTACCATACTGTGCTGAGGCCACCATACTGTGCTGAGACTGCTATACTGTGCTGAGACTGCCATACTGTACTGAGACCACCATACTGTGCTGAGACCGCCACACAGTGCTGAGAATGCCATACTGTACTGTGACAGCCATACTGTGCTGAGACCACCATACTGTACTGAGACTGCCATACTGTACTGAGACTGCCATACTGTGCTGAGAACGCCATACTGTGCTGAGACCACCATACTGTGCTGAGACTGCCAGACTGTGCTGAGACTGCCAGACTGTGCCGAGACTGCCAGACTGTGCCGAGAAGGCCATACTGTACTGAGATGGCCATACACTGCTGAGACTGCCACACTGTGCTGAGACTGCCACACTGTGCTGAGACTGCAACACTGTGCTGAGACTTCCACACTGTGCTGAGACTGCCATATTGTGCTGAGACTGCCATATTGTGCTGAGGCTGCCATATTGTGCTGAGACTACCATACTGTACTGAGACCGACATACAGTGCTGAGATTGCCATACTGTGCTGAGACTGCTATACTGTGCTGAGACTGCCATATTGTGCTGAGACTGCCATATTGTGCTGAGACTACCATACTGTACTGAGACTACCATACTGTACTGAGACCGACATACAGTGCTGAGATTGCCATACTGTGCTGAGACTGCTATACTGTGCTGAGACCACCATACAGTGCTGAGACTGCCATACTGTGATGAGCCTGCCATACAGTGCTGAGACCACCTTACTGTGCTGAGACAGCCATACCATGCTGAGGCTATAATACTCTGCTGAGACCGCCATACAGTGTTGAGACCACCATACTGTACTGTGATTGCCATACAATGCTCAGACTGCTATATTCTGCTCAGACAGCCATACAGTGCTGAGACCGCCATACTGTACTGAGGCTGCCATACTGTGTTGAGATTGCCACACTGTACTGAGACTGCCATACAGTGCTGAGACAACCATACTGTATGGAGACTGCCATACATTGCTGAGTCTGCCATTCTGTACTGAGACTGCCATACTATGCTGTGACTGCCATACTATGCTGTGACTGCCATACTATGCTGAGACCGATATACAGTGCTGCGACTGCCATACAGTGCTGCGACTGCCATACAGTGCTGAGACCGCCATACAGTGCTGAGACCGCCAGACTGTGCTGAGACCGCCATAGAGTGCTGCGACTGCCATACTGTGCTGAGACCGTCATACTGTGCTGAGACTGCAATACTGTGCTGAGACTGCAATACTGTGCTGAGACCACCATACTGTACTGAGACCGCCATACTGTGCTGAGACCGCCATACTGTGCTGAGACTCCCATATTGTGCTGAGACCGCCATACTGTGCTGAGACTGCCAGACTGTGCTGAGACTGCCATTCAGTCCTGAGACTGCCACACTGTACTGAGACCGCCAGACTGTGCTGAGACTGCCATTCAGTCCTGAGACTGCCACACTGTACTGAGACCGCCAGACTGTGCTGAGACTGCCAGACTGTGCTGAGACTGCCAGACTGTGCTGAGACCGCCAGACTGTGCTGAGACTGCCATACTGTACTGAGGATGACATACTGTACTGTGACAGCCATACCGTGCTGAGACCGACATACTGTACTGAGACTGCCATACTGTGCTGAGACCGACAAACAGTGCTGAGACTACCATACTGTACTCAGATCACCATACAGTGCTGAGATTGCCATACTGTACTGAGACCGCCATACCGTGCTGAGACCGCCATATTGTGCTGAGACTACCATACTGTACTGAGACCGACATACAGTGCTGAGACTGCCATACTGTGCTGAGACTGCCATACAGCGCTGAGACCGCCATACTGTGCCGAGAAGGCCATACAGCGCTGAGAATGCCATACTGTACTGAGATGGCCATACACTGCTGAGACTGCCATACTGTGCTGAGACTGCCATACAGCGCTGAGACCGCCATACTGTGCCGAGAAGGCCATACAGCGCTGAGAATGCCATACTGTACTGAGATGGCCATACACTGCTGAGACTGCCATACTGTGCTGAGACTGCCACACTGTGCTGAGACTGCCACACTGTGCTGAGACTGCCACACTGTGCTGAGACTGCCATATTGTGCTGAGACTGCCATACAGTGCTGAGATAGCCATACTGTGCTGAGGCCGCCATATTGTGCTGAGACGGCCATACTGTGCTGAGGCTGACATACTGAACTGAGACTGCCATACCGTGCTGAGACTGCCATACTGTACTGAGACTGCTGAACAGTACTGAGACTGCCATACGGTGCTGAGACCGCCATAAAGTGCTGAGATTGCCATACAGTGCTGAGACCGCTATACTGTGCTGAGACTGCTATACTGTGCTGAGACCACCATACAGTACTGAGACCACCATACAGTGCTGAGACTGCCATATTCTGCTGAGACCGCCATACTGTGATGAGCCTGCCATACAGTGCTGAGACCACCTTACTGTGCTGAGACAGCCATACCATGCTGAGGCTATAATACTCTGCAGAGAGCCATACTGTGCTGAGACCGCCATACTGTGCTGAGACCGCCATACTGTGCTGAGACTGCCATACTGTGCTGAGACCGCCATACTGTGCTGAGACTGCCAGACTGTGCTGAGACTGCCAGACTGTGCTGAGACTGCCAGACTGTGCTGAGACCGCCATACAGTGCTGAGACTGCCATACTGTACTGAGGATGACATACTGTACTGTGACAGCCATACCGTGCTGAGACCGACATACTGTACTGAGACTGCCATACTGTGCTGAGACCGACAAACAGTGCTGAGACTACCATACTGTACTCAGATCACCATACAGTGCTGAGAACGACATACTGTGCTGAGACTGCTATACTGTGCTGAGACTGCCATACTGTGCTGAGACTGCCATACAGTGCAAAGATTGCCTTACTGTGCTGAGACTGCCATACTGTGCTGAGACTGCCATACTGTGCTGAGACTGCCATACTGTGCTGAAACTGCCATACTGTGCTGTGACAGCCATACTGTGCTGTGACAGCCATACAGCGCGAAGACTGCCATACAATGCTGAGACCGCCATACAATGCTGAGACCGCCATACTGTGCCGAGAAGGCCATACAGCGCTGAGAATGCCATACTGTACTGAGATGGCCATACACTGCTGAGACTGCCATACTGTGCTGAGACTGCCATACTGTGCTGAGACTGCCACACTGTGCTGAGACTGCCATATTGTGCTGAGACTGCCATATTGTGCTGAGACTGCCACACTGTGCTGAGACTGCCACACTGTGCTGAGACTGCCATACTGTGCTGAGACTGCCACACTGTGCTGAGACTGCCATATTGTGCTGAGACTGCCATACAGTGCTGAGATAGCCACACAGTGCTGAGATAGCCATACTGTGCTGAGACTGCCATACTGTGCTGAGGCTGACATACTGTGCTGAGACTGCCATACTGTGCTGAGACTGCCAGACTGTGCTGAGACTGCCAGACTGTGCTGAGACTGCCAGACTGTGCTGAGACCGCCATACAGTGCTGAGACTGCCATACTGTACTGAGGATGACATACTGTACTGTGACAGCCATACCGTGCTGAGACCGACATACTGTACTGAGACTGCCATACCGTGCTGAGACCGACAAACAGTGCTGAGACTACCATACTGTACTCAGATCACCATACAGTGCTCAGAACGACATACTGTGCTGAGACTGCTATACTGTGCTGAGACTGCCATACTGTGCTGAGACTGCCATACTGTGCTGAGACTGCCATACAGTGCAAAGATTGCCTTACTGTGCTGAGACTGCCATACTGTGCTGAGACTGCCATACTGTGCTGAGACTGCCATACTGTGCTGAAACTGCCATACTGTGCTGTGACAGCCATACAGCGCGAAGACTGCCATACAATGCTGAGACCGCCATACTGTGCCGAGAAGGCCATACAGCGCTGAGAATGCCATACTGTACTGAGATGGCCATACACTGCTGAGACTGCCATACTGTGCTGAGACTGCCATACTGTGCTGAGACTGCCACACTGTGCTGAGACTGCCATATTGTGCTGAGACTGCCATATTGTGCTGAGACTGCCATATTGTGCTGAGACTGCCACACTGTGCTGAGACTGCCACACTGTGCTGAGACTGCCATACTGTGCTGAGACTGCCACACTGTGCTGAGACTGCCATATTGTGCTGAGACTGCCATACAGTGCTGAGATAGCCATACTGTGCTGAGGCCGCCATATTGTGCTGAGACTGCCATACTGTGCTGAGGCTGACATACTGTGCTGAGACTGCCATACCGTGCTGAGACCGCCATATTGTGCTGAGACTGCCATACTGTACTGAGACCGACATACAGTGCTGAGACTGCCAGACTGTGCTGAGACTGCTGAACAGTACTGAGACTGCCATACGGTGCTGAGACCGCCATACAGTGCTGAGATTGCCATACAGTGCTGAGACCGCTATACTGTGCTGAGACTGCTATACTGTGCTGAGACCACCATACTGTACTGAGACTGCCATACAGTGCTGAGATTGCCATATTGTGCTGAGACCGCCATATTGTGCTGAGACCGCCATATTGTGCTGAGACTGCCATACTGTACTGAGACCGACATACAGTGCTGAGACTGCCAGACTGTGCTGAGACTGCTGAACAGTACTGAGACTGCCATACGGTGCTGAGACCGCCATAAAGTGCTGAGATTGCCATACAGTGCTGAGACCGCTATACAGTGCTGAGATTGCCATACAGTGCTGAGACTGCCATACTGTGCTGAGACTGCCATACTGTGCTGAGACTGCCATACTGTACTGAGGCTGCCATACTGTGTTGAGATTGCCACACTGTACTGAGACTGCCATACAGTGCTGAGACAACCATACTGTATGGAGACTGCCATACATTGCTGAGTCTGCCATTCTGTACTGAGACTGCCATACTATGCTGTGACTGCCATACTGTGCTGAGACCGATATACAGTGCTGAGACCGCCATACAGTGCTGCGACTGCCATACTGTGCTGAGACCGCCATACAGTGCTGAGACCGCCAGACTGTGCTGAGACCGCCATAGAGTGCTGCGACTGCCATACTGTGCTGAGACCGTCATACAGTGCTGAGACTGCAATACTGTGCTGAGACCACCATACTGTACTGAGACTGCCATATGGAGCTGAGACTGCCATACTGTACTGAGACCACCATACTGTACTCAGAGTGCCATACTGTGCTGAGACCACCATACTGTGCTGAGACCACCATACTGTGCTGAGACCGCCATACTGTGCTGAGACCGTCATACAGTGCTCAGACTGCCATACTGTGCAGAGATTGCCATACTGTGCTGTAACCGCCATACTGTCCTCAGACCACCATACTGTACTGAGACTGCCATACAGTGCTGAGACCTCCTTACTGTGCTGAGACCGCCATACTGTACTGAGACCACCATATAGTGCTGAGACTGCCATACTGTACTGTGACTGCCATACTGTGCTGACTCTGCCATACTGTGCTGATACCGCCATACTGTTTTGAGACTGCTACACTGTGCTTAGACCGCCATACAGTGCTCATGATGCCATACAGTGCAGAGATTGCCATACTGTGCCGAGACTGCCATATTGTACTGAGACCGCCATGCTGTACTGAGACCGCCATACTGTGCTGAGACTGCCATACTGTACTAAGACCACCATACACTGCAGAAATTGCCATACTGTGCTGTGACCATCATACTGTGCTGTGACCATCATACTGTGCTGTGACCATCATATTGTGCTGAGACTACCATACTGTACTGAGACTGCCATACAGTGCTGAGACCACCTTACTGTGCTGAGACAGCCATACCATGCTGAGGCTGTAATACTCTGCTGAGACCGCCATACAGTGTTGAGACCACCATACTGTACTGTGATTGCCATACAATGCTCAGACTGCCATATTCTGCTCAGACAGCCATACAGTGCTGAGACCGCCATAATGTACTGAGGCTGCCATACTGTGTTGAGACTGCCACACTGTACTGAGACTGCCATACAGTGCTGAGACAACCATACTGTATGGAGACTGCCATACATTGCTGAGTCTGCCATTCTGTACTGAGACTGTCATACTATGCTGTGACTGCCATACTGTGCTGAGACCGATATACAGTGCTGAGACCGCCATACAGTGCTGCGACTGCCATAATGTGCTGAGACCGCCATACAGTGCTGAGACCGCCATACTGTGCTGAGACCGCCATATAGTGCTGCGACTGCCATACTGTGCTGAGACCACCATACAGTGCTGCGACTGCCATACAGTGCTGAAACTACCATACTGTGCTGAGACTGCCATAATGTACTGAGACCACCATACTGTACTGAGACCGCCATACTGTGCTGAGACTGCCATACTATACTGAGACTGCCATACTGTGCAGCGACTGGCGTACTGTAATGAGACCGCCATACTGTACTGAGACTGCCATACTGTGCTGAGACTGCCATAATGTACTGAGACCACCGTACTGTGCTGAGACTGCCATACAGTGCTGAGACTGCCATACTGTACTGAGAATGCCATACTGTACTGTGACAGCCATACTGTGCTGAGACCACCATACTGTACTGTGACTGCCATACTGTGCTGAGACCGCCATACTGTGCTGAGACCGACAAACAGTGCTGAGACCACCATACTGTACTCAGATCACCATACAGTGCTGAGAGGGACATACTGTACTGAGACTGCCATACTGTACTGAGACTGCCATACTGTGCTGAGACTGCAATACTGTGCTATGACCGCCATACTTGACTGAGCCTGCCATACTTTACTGAGACTGCCGTACTGTACTGAGACTGCCATACAGTGCTCAGACCGCCATACAGTGCTGAGACTGCCATACTGTACTGAGAACACCATATAGTGCTGAGACTGCCATACTGTACTGAGACCACCATACTGTGCTGAGGTCGCCATACTGTGCTAAGACCGCCATACAGTGCTGAGACTGCCATACTGTGCTGAGACCGCCATACAGTGCTGAGACCGCCATACTCTGCTGAGACTCCCATATTGTGCTGAGACCGCCATACTGTGCTGAGACTGCCATTCAGTCCTGAGACTGCCACACTGTACTGAGACCGCCATACTGTGCTGACACTGCCATGTTGTGCTGAGACCGCCATACAGTGCTGAGACTGCCATACTGTACAGAGACTGCCATACTGTGCTGAGACCGCCGTACAGTGCTGAGACCGCCATACTGTGCTCAGACCGCCGTACAGTACTGAGACCGCCATACTGTGCTGAGACCGCCATACTGTGCTCAGACTGCCACACTGTACTGAGACCGCCATACTGTGCTGAGACTGCCATACTGTACTGAGGATGCCATACTGTACTGTGACAGCCATACCGTGCTGAGACCGACATACTGTACTGAGACTGCCACACTGTGCTGAGACTGCCATACTGTGCTGAGACTGACAAACAGTGCTGAGTCTACCATACTGTACTCACATCACCATACAGTGCTGAGAACGAGATACTGTGCTGAGACTGCTATACAGTGCTGAAAATGCCATACTGTGCTGAGACTGCCATACAGTGCAGAGATTGCCTTACTGTGCTGTGACCGCCATACTGTGCTGAGACTGCCATACTGTACTGAGATTGCCAGACTGTGCTGAGACTGCCATACAGTGCTCAGACTGCCATACAGTGCAGAGATTGCCTTACTGTGCTGTGACCGCCATACTGTGCTGAGACTGCCATACTGTGCTGAGACCGCCATACTGTGTTGAGACCGACAAACAGTGCTGAGACCACCATACTGTACTCAGATCACCATACAGTGCTGAGAACGACATACTGTGCTGAGACTGCTATACAGTGCTGAGACTGCTATACAGTGCTGAGACTGCCATACTGTGCTGACACTGCCATACTGTGTTGAAACTGCCATACTGTGCTGAGACTGCCATACTGTGCAGTGACCGCCATACTTGACTGAGACTGCCTATAGTGTACTGAGACTGCCATACTGTGCTGTGACTGCCATACAGTGCTCAGACTGCCATACAGTGCTCAGACTGCCATACAGTGCAGAGATTGCCATACTGTGCTGTGACCGCCATACAGTGTTGAGACCACCATACTGTACTGAGACTGCCTTACAGTGCTGAGACCGTCTTACTGTGCTGAGACTGCCATACTGTACTGAGATTGCCATACTGTGCTATGACCGCCAAACTGTGCTGAGACCGCCATGCTGTACTGAGACCACCATAAATTGCTGAGACTGCCATACAGTGCTGTCACTGCCATACTCTGCTGAGACCGCTATACTGTGCTGAGAACGCCATACAGACTTGAGACTGCCATAATGTACTGAGACTGCCATACAGTGCTGAGATAGTCATACTGTGCTGAGACTGCCATACTGTGCTGAGACCGCCATACAATGCTGAGACAGCCATATAGTGCTGAGACAGCCATATAGTGCTGAGACTGCCATACTGTGCTGAGACTGCCATGCTGTGCTGAGATGGCCATTCAGTGCTGAGACTGCCATGCTGTGCTGAGACGGCCATGCTGTGCTGAGATGGCCATACAGTGCTGAGACTGCCATACTGTGCTGAGACTGCCATGCTGTACTGAGACTATAAGACCATAAGACATAGGAGCGGAAGTAAGGCCATTCGGCCCATCGAGTCCACCCCGCCATTCAATCATGGCTGATGGGCATTTCCACTCCACTTACCCGCATTCTCCCCCTAGCCCTTAATTCCTTGTGACATCAAGGACTGGGACTGCCATACAGTGCTGAGATAGCCATAGAGTGCTGAGGCTGCCGTACATTGTTGAGACTGCCATACAGTGCTGAGACTGCAATACTGTGCTGAGACTGCTATACTGTGCTGAGACTGCCATACTGTACTGAGACTGCCATACAGCGCGAAGACTGCCATACAATGCTGAGACCGCCATACTGTGCCGAGAAGGCCAGACAGTGCTGAGATTGCAATACTGTACTGAGATGGCCATACTCTGCTGAGACTGCCATACTGTGCTGAGATTGCCATAGTGTGCTGAGACCGCCATACAATGCTGAAACTGCCATACATTGCTGAGACTCCCATAGTGTGCTGAGACTGCCATAGTGTGCTGAGACTGCCATACAGTGCTGAGAGAGCCATACTGTGCTGAGGCCGCCATATTGTGCTGAGACTGCCATAGAGTGCTGAGACTGCCATACTGTGCTGAGACCGCCATACAGTGCTGAGACCGCCGTACTGTGCTGAGACTGCCATAGAGTGCTGAGACTGCCATACTGTACTGAGATCGCCATCCTGTGCTGAGACTGCCATACTGTACTGAGACTGCCATCCTGTGCTGAGACTGCCATACTGTACTGAGACTGCCATACTGTACTGAGATCGCCATCCTGTGCTGAGACTGCCATACTGTACTGAGACTGCCATCCTGTACTGAGATCGCCATCCTGTGCTGAGATCGCCATCCTGTGCTGAGACTGCCATACTGTACTGAGACTGCCATACTGTGCTGAGACTGCCATACAGTCCTGAGACTGCCATACTGTACTGAGATTGCCATCCTGTGCTGAGACAGCCATACTGTGTTGAGGCTGACATACTGAACTGAGACCGCCATACCGTGCTGAGACTGCCATATTGTGCTGAGACGGCCATATTGTACTGAGACTGCCATACTGTGCTCAGACCGCAATAAAGTGCTGAGACTGCCATACAGTGCTGAGACCGCTATACTGTGCTGAGACTGCCATACTGTGCTGAGACCACCATACTGTACTGAGACTGCCATACTGTGCTGAGACTGCCATACTGTACTCAGACTGCCATACCGTGCTGAGACTGCCATACTGTGCTGAGACTGCCATACTGTACTGAGACCGACATACAGTGCTGAGACTGCCATACTGTGCTGAGACTGCTGAACAGTACTGAGACTGCCATACGGTGCTGAGATTGTCATATTGTGCTGAGATTGCCATATCGTACTGACACCACCATTCTGTACTGCGACTGACATACTGAGCTGAGACTGCCATACTGTACTGAGACTGCCATACAGCGCGAAGACTGCCATACAATGCTGAGACCGCCATACTGTGCCGAGAAGGCCATACAGTGCTGAGATTGCAATACTGTACTAAGATGGCCATACACTGCTGAGACTGCCATACTGTGCTGAGATTGCCATAGTGTGCTGAGACTGCCATACACTGCTGAAACTGCCATACATTGCTGAGACTCCCATAGTGTGCTGAGACTGCCATAGTGTGCTGAGACTGCCATAGTGCTGAGATAGCCATACTGTGCTGAGGCCGCCATATTGTGCTGAGACTGCCATACTGTGCTGAGACTGCCATACTGTGCTGAGACTGCCATACTGTGCTGAGACCGCCATACAGTGCTGAGACCGCCGTACTGTGCTGAGACCGCCGTACTGTGCTGAGACCGCCGTACTGTGCTGAGACTGCCATACTGTACTGAGACTGCCATACTGTACTGAGATCGCCATCCTGTGCTGAGACTGCCATACTGTACTGAGACTGCCATACTGTGCTGAGACTGCCATACCGTGCTGAGACTGCCATATTGTGCTGAGACGGCCATATTGTACTGAGACTGCCATACTGTGCTCAGACTGCCATACTGTGCTCAGACTGCCATACAGTGCTGAGACCGCTATACTGTGCTGAGACTGCCATACTGTGCTGAGACCACCATACTGTGCTGAGACTGCCATACTGTGCTTAGACTGCCATACTGTACTCAGACTGCCATACCGTGCTGAGACTGCCATACTGTGCTGAGACTGCCATACTGTACTGAGACCGACATACAGTGCTGAGACTGCCATACTGTGCTGAGACTGCTGAACAGTACTGAGACTGCCATAAGGTGCTGAGATTGTCATATAGTGCTGAGATTGCCATATCGTACTGACACCACCATTCTGTACTGCGACTGACATACTGAGCTGAGACTGCCATACTGTACTGAACGGCCACACTGTGCTGAGACCACCATACTGTACTGAGACCACCATACAGTGCTGAGACTGCCATACTCTGCTGAGACAGCCATACTCTGCTGAGACAGCCATACTGTGATGAGACCACCATACTGTGCTGAGATTGCCATACTGTACTGAGACTGCCGTACTTAGACTGCCATACTGTGCTGAGGCTGCCATACTATACTGAGACAACCATACTGTGCTGAGACCGCCATACTGTACTGAGACCACCATACTGTGCTGAGACCGCCATACAGTGCTGTGACTGCCATACAGTGCAGAGATTGCCATACTGTGCTGTGACCGCCACACAGGGCTAAGATCACCATAGTGTGCTGAGACCACCATACTGTGCTGAGAATGCATACTGTACTGAGACCGCCATACAGTGGTCAGACTGCCATACTGTGCTGGGACTGCCATATTGTGCTGAGACTGCCGTACTGTACTGAGACCGCCATACAGTGGTCAGACTGCCATACTGTGTTGAGACCGCCATATTGTGCTGAGACTGCCATACTGTACTGAGACTGCCATACTGTACTGAGACTGCCATACTGTGCTCAGACTGCCATACTGTGCTCAGACTGCCATACTGTGCTGAGACCACCATACTGTTCTGAGACTGCCATACTGTGCTGAGACCACCATAGTGTTCTGAGACTGTCATTCTGTACTGAGACTGCCATACGGTGCTGAGACTGCTATATTGTACTGAGACTGCCATATGGTGCTGAGACGAACATACTGTACGGAGACTGCCATACGGTGCTGAGATTGTCATACAGTGCCGAGATTGCCATATTGCACTGACACTGACATACTGTACTGAAACTGAAATACTGTACTGAGACTGCCATACAGTGCTGAGACTGCCATACTGTACTGAGACTGCCATACTGTGCTAAAACCGCCGTACGGTGCTGAGACCACTATACCGTGCTGAGACCGCCATACTGTGCTGAGACCGGCATACAGCGCTCAGACTGCCATACAGTGCTGAGACCGCCATACAGTCCTGAGACTGCCATACTGTACTGAGATCGCCATCCTGTGCTGAGACTGCCATATAGTGCTGAGGCCGCCATACTGTGCTGAGGCTGACATACTGAACTGAGACCGCCATACCGTGCTGAGACTGCCATATTGTGCTGAGACTGCCATATTGTACTGAGACTGCCATACTGTGCTCAGACCGCCAGACAGTCCTGAGACTGCCACACTGTACTGAGACTGCCATACTGTGCTGAGACTGCCATACTGTGCTGAGACTGCCATACTGTGCTGAGACCGCCACAAAGTGCTGAGATTGCCATACAGTGCTGAGACCGCTATACTGTGCTGAGACTGCCATACTGTGCTGAGACCACCATACTGTACTGAGACTGCCATACCGTGCTGAGACCGCCATACTGTGCTGAGATTGCCATACTGTACTGAGACTGATATACAGTGCTGAGACTGCCACACTGTGCTGAGACTGCTGAACAGTACTGAGACTGCCATACGGTGCTGAGATTGTCATATTGTGCTGAGATTGCCATATCGTACTGACACCACCATTCTGTACTGCGACTGACATACTGAGCTGAGACTGCCATACTGTACTGAACGGCCATACTGTGCTGAGACCACCATACTGTACTGAGACCAACATACAGTGCTGAGACTGCCATAATCTGCTGAGACTGCCATACTGTGATGAGACTGCCATACAGTGCTGAGACCACCAGACAGTACTGAGACCGCCATACAGTGCTGAGACCACCATACAGTGCTGAGACCACCATACTGTACTGAGACTGCCATACTGTGCTGAGACCGCCATACTGTGCTGAGATTGCCATACTGTACTGAGACTGCCCTACTGTGCTGAGGCTGCCATACTGTGCTGAGACAACCATACTGTGCTGAGACCGCCATACTGTACTGAGACCGCCATACTGTACTGAGACCACCATACAGTGCTGAGACCACCATACAATGCTGTGACTGCCATACAGTGCAGAGATTGCCATACTGTGCTGTGACCGCCATACAGGGCTAAGATCCCCATAGTGTGCTGAGACCACCATACTGTGCAGAGAATGCCATACTGTGCTGTGACCGCCATACAGTGCTGAGACCGCCATACTGTGCTGAAACCGCCATACAGTGCTGCAATTGCCATACTGTGCTGAGACCGCCATACAGTGCTGCGACTGCCATAATGTACTGAGACCACCATACTGTACTGAGACTGCCATATGGAGCTGAGACTGCCATACTGTACTGAGACCACCATACTGTACTCAGAGTGCCATACTGTGCTGAGACCACCATACTGTGCTGAGACCACCATAATGTACTGAGACCACCATATTGTGCTGAGACCACCATACAGTCCTGAGACTGCCATACTGTACTGAGACCGCCATACTGTGCTGAGACTGTCATACAGTGCTCAGACTGCCATACTGTGCAGAGATTGCCATACTGTGCTGTGACCGCCATACTGTTCTCAGACCACCATACTGTACTGAGACTGCCATACTGTACTGAGACTGCCATACTATACTGAGACTGCCATACTGTGCTGAGACCACCATACTGTGCAGCGACTGGCGTACTGTAATGAGACCGCCATACTGTACTGAGACTGCCATACTGTTCTGCGACTGCCATACTGTGCTGAGACTGCCATACTGTGCTCAGACTGCAATACTATACTGAGACTGCCATACTGTGCTAAGACCACCATACTGTGCTGAGACCACCATACCGTGCTGAGACCGCCATACTGTGCTGACACCGCCATACAGTGCTCAGAATGCCATACAGTGCAGAGATTGCCATACTGTGCTGTGACTGCCATCCCGTGCTGAAACCACCGTACAATGCTGAGACTGCCATACTCTGCCGAGACCACCATATTGTGCTGAGACCGCCATACTATGCTGAGACACCATACAGTACTGAGACTGCCATACAGTGCTCAGACTGCCATACAGTGCAGAGATTGCCATACTGTGCTGTGACCGCGATACGGTGCTGAGACCATCACACAGTGCTGAGACTGCCATACTGTACTGAGACCACCATACTGTGCTGAGACGGCCATACAGTGCTCAGATTGCCATGCAGTGCAGAGATTGCTATACTGTGCTGAGACCACCATACAGAGCTGAGACCACCATACTGTACTGAGACTGCCATACTGTACTGAGACCGCCATATACTGCTGAGACCACCATACAGTGCTATGATTGCCATACTACACTGAGACTGTCATACGGTACTGAGACCGCCATTCACTGCTGAGACTGCCATATTTGGCTGAGCAGGTCTTACTGTGCTGCGACTGCCATAATGTACTGAGACCACCATACTGTACTGAGACTGCCATATGGAGCTGAGACCGCCATACTGTACTGAGACCACCATACTGTACTCAGAGTGCCATACTCTACTGAGACCACCATACTGTGCTGAGACCACCATGATGTACTGAGACTGCCATATGGAGCTGAGACCGCCATACTGTATTGAGACCGCCACACTGTGCTGAGACTGCCATACTATACTGAGACTGCCATACACTGCAGAAATTGCCATACTGTGCTGTGACCATCATACTGTGCTGTGACCATCATACTGTGCTGAGACTACCATACTGTACTGAGACTGCCGTACAATGCTGAGACCACCTTACTGTGCTGAGACAGCCATACCATGCTGAGGCTGTAATACTCTGCTGAGACCGCCATACAGTGTTGAGACCACCATACTGTACTGTGATTGCCATACAATGCTCAGTCTGCCATATTCTGCTCAGACAGCCATACAGTGCTGAGACCGCCATACTGTACTGAGGCTGCCATACTGTGTTGAGACTGCCACACTGTACTGAGACTGCCATACAGTGCTGAGACAACCATACTGTATGGAGACTGCCATACATTGCTGAGTCTGCCATACTGTACTGAGACTGTCATACTATGCTGTGACTGCCATACTGTGCTGAGACCGATATACAGTGCTGAGACCACCATACAGTGCTGCGACTGCCATACTGTGCTGAGACCGCCATACAGTGCTGAGACCACCATACTGTGCTGAGACCGCCATACAATGCTGCGACTGCCATACTGTGCTAAGACCACCATACAGTGCTGAGACCACCATACCGTGCTGAGACCGCCATACTGTGCTGACACCGCCATACAGTGCTCAGAATGCCATACAGTGCAGAGATTGCCATACTGTGCTGTGACTGCCATCCCGTGCTGAAACCACCGTACAATGCTGAGACTGCCATACTCTGCCGACACCACCATATTGTGCTGAGACCGCCATACTATGCTGAGACACCATACAGTACTGAGACTGCCATACAGTGCTCAGACTGCCATACAGTGCAGAGATTGCCATACTGTGCTGTGACCGCGATACTGTGCTGAGACCGTCACACAGTGCTGAGACTGCCATACTGTACTGAGACCACCATACTGTGCTGAGACGGCCATACAGTGCTCAGATTGCCATGCAGTGCAGAGATTGCTATACTGTGCTGAGACCACCATACAGAGCTGAGACCGCCATACTGTACTGAGACTGCCATACTGTACTGAGACCGCCATATACTGCTGAGACCACCATACAGTGCTATGATTGCCATACTACACTGAGACTGTCATACGGTACTGAGACCGCCATTCACTGCTGAGACTGCCATATTTGGCTGAGCAGGTCTTACTGTGCTGAGACAGCCATACAGTGCTGAGACTGCCATACTCTGCTGAGCCCACTACACAATACTGAGACTGCCATAACGTACTGAGACCACCATACTGTACTGAGACTGCCATACTGTGCTGAGACCGCCATACTGTGCTGAGACCGCCATACATTGCTGCGACTGCCATACTGTGCTGAGACCGCCATACAGTGCTGCGATTGCCATACAGTGCTGAAACTACCATACTGTGCTGAGACTGCCATAATGTACTGAGACCACCATACTGTACTGAGACTGCCATATGGAGCTGAGACCGCCATACTGTACTGAGACCACCATACTGTGCTGAGACCACCATGATGTACTGAGACTGCCATATGGAGCTGAGACCGCCAAACTGTATTGAGACCGCCACACTGTGCTGAGACTGCCATACTATCCTGAGACTGCCATACACTGCAGAAATTGCCATACTGTGCTGTGACCATCATACTGTGCTGTGACCATCATACTGTGCTGAGACTACCATACTGTACTGAGACTGCCATACAGTGCTGAGACCACCTTACTGTGCTGAGACAGCCATACCATGCTGAGGCTGTAATACTCGGCTGAGACCGCCATACAGTGTTGAGACCACCATACTGTACTGTGATTGCCATACAATGCTCAGACTGCCATATTCTGCTCAGACAGCCATACAGTGCTGAGACCGCCATACTGTACTGAGGCTGCCATACTGTGTTGAGACTGCCACACTGTACTGAGACTGCCATACAGTGCTGAGACAACCATACTGTATGGAGACTGCCATACTGTACTGAGACTGTCATACTATGCTGTGACTGCCATACTGTGCTGAGACCGATATACAGTGCTGAGACCGCCATACAGTGCTGCGACTGCCATACTGTGCTGAGACCGCCATACAGTGCTGAGACCACCATACTGTGCTGAGACCGCCATACAATGCTGCGACTGCCATACTGTGCTGAGACCGCCATACAGTGCTGCGACTGCCATACTGCACTGAGACCACCATACTGTACTGAGAATGCCATACTGTACTGAGACCACCATCCTGTGCTGAGACCACCATAATGTACTGAGACCACCATATTGTGCTGAGACCACCATACTGTACTGAGACTGCCATACTGTACTGAGACCGCCATACTGTGCTGAGACTGTCATACAGTGCTCAGACTGCCATACTGTGCAGAGATTGCCATACTGTGCTGTGACCGCCATACTGTTCTCAGACCACCATACTGTACTGAGACTGCCATACAGTGCTGAGACCTCCTTACTGTGCTGAGACCGCCATACTGTACTGAGACCACCATTTAGTGCTGAGACTGCCATACTGTAGTGACTGCCATACTGTGCTGAGTCTGCCATACTGTGCTGATACCGCCATACTGTTTTGAGACTGCCACACTGTGCTAAGACCGCCATACAGTGCTCATGATGCCATACAGTGCAGAGATTGCCATACTGTGCTGAGACTGCCATATTGTACTGAGACCGCCATGCCGTACTGAGACCGCCACACTGTGCTGAGACTGCCATACTGTACTGAGACCGCCATACACTGCAGAAATTGCCACACTGTGCTGTGACCCTCATACTGTGCTGAGACTACCATATTGTACTGAGACTGCCGTACAGTGCTGAGACCACCTTCCTGTGCTGAGACAGCCATACCATGCTGAGGCTGTATTACTCGGCTGAGACCGCCATACAGTGTTGAGACCACCATACTGTACTGTGATTGCCATACAATGCTCAGTCTGCCATATTCTGCTCAGACAGCCATACAGTGCTGAGACCGCAATACTGTACTGAGGCTGCCATACAGTGCTGAGACAACCATACTGTATGGAGACTGCCATACATTGCTGAGTCTGCCATACTGTACTGAGACTGTCATACAATGCTGTGACTGCCATACTGTGCTGAGACCGATATACAGTGCTGAGACTGCCATACAGTGCTGAGACCTCCTTACTGTGCTGAGACCTCCTTACTGTGCTGAGACTGCCATACTGTGCTCAGACTGCAATACTATACTGAGACTGCCATACTGTGCTAAGACCACCATACTGTGCTGAGACCACCATACCGTGCTGAGACCGCCATACTGTGCTGACACCGCCATACAGTGCTCAGAATGCCATACAGTGCAGAGATTGCCATACTGTGCTGTGACCGCCACACTGTTCTCAGACCACCATACTGTACTGAGACTGCCATACAGTGCTGAGACAACCATACTGTATGGAGACTGCCATACATTGCTGAGTCTGCCATACTGTGCAGAGACTGTTATACTATGCTGTGACTGCCATACTGTGCTGAGACCGATATACAGTGCTGAGACCGCCATACAGTGCTGCAACTGCCATACTGTGCTGAGACTGCCATACAGTGTTGCGACTGCCATACAGTGTTGAAACTGCCATACAGTGCTGTGACCGCCATACTGTGCTGAGACCACCATACTGTGCTGAGACTGCCATATTGTACTGAGACTGCCATATTGTACTGAGACTGCCATATTCTGCTGAGACCGCCTTACTATGCTGAGACTGCCATACTGCACTGAGACCACAATACAGTGCTGAGACCGCCATACTGTACTGAGACCGCCATACTGTACTGAGACCGCCATACTGTACTGAGACTGCCATATTCTGCTGAGACTGCCTTACTGTGCTGAGACCGCCATAGTGTGCTGAGACTGCCATACTCTGCTGAGACCGCCATACTGTACTGAGACCGCCAATACTGCGCTGAGACCGTCATACAGTGCTCGGACTGCCATACTGTGCAGAGATTGCCATAGTGTGCTGTGACCGCCATATTGTGCTCAGACCGCCATACTGTTCTCAGACCACCATACTGTACTGAGACTACCATACAGTGCTGAGACCTCCTTACTGTGCTGAGACCCCCATACTGTACTGAGACCGAGACTGCCATACTGTACTGTGACTGCCATACTGTGCTGAGTGTGCCATTCTGTGATGAGACCGCCATACTCTTTTCAGACTGCCACACTGTGCTAAGACCGCCATACAGTGCTCATGATGCCATACAGTGCAGAGATTGCCATACTGTGTTGAGACTGCCATACTGTACTGAGACCGCCATGCTGTGCTGAGACCGCCACACTGTGCTGAGACCGCCACACTGTGCTGAGACCACCATACAGTGCTGAGACCGCCATACTGTACTGAGGCTGCCATACTGTGTTGAGACTGCCACACTGTACTGAGACTGCCATACAGTGCTGAGACAACCATACTGTATGGAGACTGCCATACATTGCTGAGTCTGCCATACTGCACTGAGACTGTCATACTATGCTGTGACTGCCATACTGTGCTGAGACCAATATACAGTGCTGAGACTGCCATACAGTGCTGCGACTGCCATACTGTGCTGGGACCGCCATACAGTGCTGAGACGACGATACTGTGCTGAGACCGCCATACAGTGCTGCGACTGCCATACTGTGCTGAGACCACCATACTGTACTGAGACTGCCATATGGAGCTGAGACCGCCATACTGTACTGAGACCACCATACTGTACTCAGAGTGCCATACTGTACTGAGACCACAATTCTGTGCTGAGACCACCATAATGTACTGAGACCACCATATTGTGCTGAGACCACCATACTGTTCTGAGACCGCCATACTGTGCTGAGACTGTCATACAGTGCTCAGACTGCCATACTGTGCAGAGATTGCCATACTGTGCTGTGACCGCCATACTGTTCTCAGACCACCATCCTGTACTGAGACTGCCATACAGTGCTGAGACAACCATACTGTATGGAGACTGCCATACATTGCTGAGTCTGCCATACTGTGCAGAGACTGTCATACTATGCTGTGACTGCCATACTGTGCTGAGACCGATATACAGTGCTGAGACTGCCATACAGTGCTGCGACTGCCATACTGTGCTGAGACTGATATACAGTGCTGAGACCGATATACAGTGCTGAGACTGCCATACAGTGCTGCAACTGCCATACTGTGCTGAGACCGCCATACAGTGTTGCGACTGCCATACAGTGCTGAAACTGCCATACAGTGCTGTGACCGCCATACTGTGGTGAGACCACCATACTGTACTGAGACTGCCATATGGAGCTGAGACCGCCATTCTGTACTGAGACCACCATACTGTACTCAGACTGCCATACTGTGCTGAGACCACCATACTGTGCTGAGACCACCATACTGTACTGAGACCACCATACTGTACTGAGACTGCCATATTGTACTGAGACTGCCATACTGTACTGTGACTGCCATACTGTACTGAGACTGCCATATTCTGCTGAGACTGCCTTACTGTGCTGAGACCGCCATAGTGTGCTGAGACTGCCATACTGTACTGAGACCGCCATACTGTACTGAGACCGTCATACAGTGCTCGGACTGCCATACTGTGCTGGGACCGCCATACTGTGCTCAGACCGCCATACTGTTCTCAGACCACCATACTGTACTGAGACTGCCATACAGTGCTGAGACCGCCATACTGTACTGAGACCGAGACTGCCATACTGTACTGTGACTGCCATACTGTGATGACTGTGCCATACTGTGATGAGACCGCCATACTCTTTTCAGACTGCCACACTGTGCTAAGACCGCCATACAGTGCTCATGATGCCATACAGTGCAGAGATTGCCATACTGTTTTGAGACTGCCATACTGTACTGAGACCACCATGCTGTACTGAGACCGCCACACTGTGCTGAGACTGCCATACTGTACTGAGACCGCCATACACTGCAGAAATTGCCACACTGTGCTGTGACCATCATACTGTGTTGAGACCACCATAATGTACTGAGACTACCGTACAGGGCTGAGACCACCTTACTGTGCTCAGACAGCCATACCATGCTGAGGCTGTAATACTCGGCTGAGACCGCCATACAGTGTTGAGACCACCATACTGTACTGTGATTGCCATACAATGCTCAGACTGCCATATTCTGCTCAGACAGCCATACAGTGCTGAGACCGCCATACTGTACTGAGGCTGCCATACTGTGTTGAGACTGCCACACTGTACTGAGACTGCCATACAGTGCTGAGACAACCATACTGTATGGAGACTGCCATACATTGCTGAGTCTGCCATACTGTACTGAGACTGTCATACTATGCTGTGACTGCCATACTGTGCTGAGACCGATATACAGTGCTGAGACCACCATACTGTGCTGAGACCGCCATACAGTGCTGCTACTGCCATACTGTGCTGAGACCACCATACAATGCTGCGACTGCCATAATGTACTGAGACCACCATACTGTACTGAGACTGCCATATGGAGCTGAGACCGCCATACTGTACTGAGACCACCATACTGTACTCAGAGTGCCATACTGTACTGAGACCACCATTCTGTGCTGAGACCACCATATTGTGCTGAGACCACCATATTGTGCTGAGACCACCATACTGTACTGAGACTGCCATACTGTACTGAGACCGCCATACTGTGCTGAGACCGTCATACAGTGCTCAGACTGCCATACTGTGCAGAGATTGCCATACTGTGCTGTGACCGCCATTCTGTTCTCCGACCACCATACTGTATTGAGACTGCCATACAGTGCTGAGACCTCCTTACTGTGCTGAGACTGCCATACTGTGCTCAGACTGCAATACTATACTGAGACTGCCATACTGTGCTAAGACCACCATACTGTGCTGAGACCACCATACCGTGCTGACACCGCCATACAGTGCTCAGAATGCCATACAGTGCAGAGATTGCCATACTGTGCTGTGACTGCCATCCCGTGCTGAAACCACCGTACAATGCTGAGACTTCCTTACTCTGCCGAGACCACCATATTGTGCTGAGACCGCCATACAATGCTGAGACACCATACAGTACTGAGACTGCCATACAGTGCTCAGACTGCCATACAGTGCAGAGATTGCCATACTGTGCTGTGACCGCGATACTGTGCTGAGACCCTCACACAGTGCTGAGACTGCCATACTGTACTGAGACCACCATACTGTGCTGAGACGGCCATACAGTGCTCAGATTGCCATGCAGTGCAGAGATTGCTATACTGTGCTGAGACCACCATACAGTGCTGCGACCGCCATACTGTACTGAGACTGCCATACTGTACTGAGACCGCCATAAACTGCTGAGACCACCATACCGTGCTGTGACTGCCATACTGCACTGAGATTGCCATACGGTACTGAGACCGCCATACAATGCTGAGACTGCCATATTTGGCTGAGCAGGTCTTACTGTGCTGAGACAGCCATACAGTGCTGAGACTGCCATACTCTGCTGAGCCCACTACACAGTACTGAGACTGCCATAACGTACTGAGACCACCATACTGTACTGAGACTGCCATACAGTGCTGAGACTGCCATACTGTGCTGAGACCGCCATACAGTGCTGCGACTGCCATACAGTGCTGAAACTACCATACTGTGCTGAGACTGCCAAAATGTACTGAGACCACCATACTGTACTGAGACTGCCATATGGAGCTGAGACCGCCAAACTGTACTGAGACCACCATACTGTACTCAGAGTGCCATACTGTACTGAGACCACCATAATGTGCTGAGACCACCATAATGTACTGAGATTGCCATATGGAGCTGAGACCGCCATACTGTACTGAGACCACCATACTGTACTCAGACTGCCATACTGTACTGTGACCGCCATACTGTGCTGAGACCGTCATACAGTGCTCAGACTGCCATACTGTGCAGAGATTGCCATACTGTGCTGTGACCGCCACACTGTTCTCAGACCACCATACTGTACTGAGACTGCCATACAGTGCTGAGGCCTCCTTACTGTGCTGAGACCGCCATACTGTACTGAGACCACCATATAGTGCTGAGACTGCCATACTGTACCGTGACTGCCATACTGTGCTGAGTCTGCCACACTGTGCTGATACCGCCATACTGTTTTGAGACTGCCACACTGTGCTAAGACCGCCATACAGTGCTCATGATGCCATACAGTGCAGAGATTGCCATACTGTGCTGAGACTGCCATATTGTACTGAGACCGCCATACTGTACTGAGACCGCCACACTGTGCTGAGACTGCCATACTATACTGAGACTGCCATACACTGCAGAAATTGCCATACTGTGCTGTGACCATCATACTGTGCTGTGACCATCATACTGTGCTGAGACTACCATACTGTACTGAGACTGCCGTACAGTGCTGAGACCACCTTACTGTGCTGAGACAGCCATACCATGCTGAGGCTGTAATACTCTGCTGAGACCGCCATACAGTGTTGAGACCACCATACTGTACTCTGATTGCCATACAATGCACAGACTGCCATATTCTGCTCAGACAGCCATACAGTGCTGAGACCGCCATACTGTACTGAGGCTGCCATACTGTGTTGAGACTGCCACACTGTACTGAGACTGCCATACAGTGCTGAGACAACCATACTGTATGGAGACTGCCATACATTGCTGAGTCTGCCATTCTGTACTGAGACTGTCATACTATGCTGTGACTGCCATACTGTGCTGAGACCGATATACAGTGCTGAGACCGCCATACAGTGCTGCGACTGCCATACTGTGCTGAGACCGCCATACAGTGCTGAGACCGCCATACAGTGCTGCGACTGCCATACTGTGCTGAGACCGCCATACAGTGTTGCGACTGCCATACTGTACTGAGACCACCATACTGTACTCAGAGTGCCATACTGTACTGAGACCACCATACTGTGCTGAGACCACCATAATGTACTGAGACCACCATATTGTGCTGAGACCACCATACTGTACTGAGACTGCCATACTGTACTGAGACCGCCATACTGTACTGAGACCACCATACTTTATACTGTGATTGCCATACAATGCTCAGACTGCCATATTCTGCTCAGACAGCCATACAGTGCTGAGACCGCCATACTGTACTGAGACTGCCATACAGTGCTGAGACAACCATACTGTATGGAGACTGCCATACATTGCTGAGTCTGCCATACTGTACTGAGACTGTCATACTATGCTGTGACTGCCATACTGTGCTGAGACCGATATACAGTGCTGAGACTGCCATACAGTGCTGCGACTGCCATACTGTGCTGAGACCGCCATACAGTGCTGAGACCACCATACTGTGCTGAGACCGCCATACAGTGCTGCGACTGCCATACTGTGCTGAGACTGCCATATGGAGCTGAGACCGCCATACTGTACTGAGACCACCATACTGTACTCAGAGTGCCATACTGTACTGAGACAACCATACTGTACTGAGACAACCATACTGTGCTGAGACCACCATAATGTACTGAGACCACCATATTGTGCTGAGACCGCCATACTGTACTGAGACGGCCATACTGTACTGAGACCGCCATACTGTGCTGAGACTGACATACAGTGCTCAGACTGCAATACTGTGCAGAGATTGCCATACTGTGCTGTGACCGCCACAGTGTTCTCAGACCACCATACTGTACTGAGACTGCCATACAGTGCTGAGACAACCATACTGTATGGAGACTGCCATACATTGCTGAGTCTGCCATACTGTGCAGAGACTGTCATACTATGCTGTGACTGCCATACTGTGCTGAGACCGATATACAATGCTGTGACTGCCATACTGTGCTGAGACCGATATACAGTGCTGAGACCGCCATACAGTGCTGCAACTGCCATACTGTGCTGAGACCACCATACATTGTTGCGACTGCCATACAGTGCTGAAACTGCCGTACAGTGCTGTGACCGCCATACTGTAGTGAGACCACCATACTGTACTGAGACTGCCATATGGAGCTGAGACCGCCATACTGTACTGAGACCACCATACTGTACTCAGACTGCCATACTGTGCTGAGACCACCATACTGTGCTGAGACCACCATACTGTACTGAGACTGCCATATTGTACTGAGACTACCATATTCTGCTGAGACCGCCTTACTATGCTGAGACTGCCATACTGCACTGAGACCACAATACAGTGCTGAGACCGCCATACTGTACTGAGACCGCCATACTGTACTGAGACTGCCATATTCTGCTGAGACTGCCTTACTGTGCTGAGACCGCCATAGTGTGCTGAGACTGCCATACTCTGCTGAGACCGCCATACTGTACTGAGACCGCCATACTGTGCTGAGACCGTCATACAGTGCTCGGACTGCCATACTGTGCAGAGATTGCCATACTGTGCTGTGACCGCCATACTGTGCTCAGACCGCCATACTGTTCTCAGACCACCATACTGTACTGAGACTGCCATACAGTGCTGAGACCTCCTTATTGTGCTGAGACCGCCATACTGTACTGAGACCGAGACTGCCATACTGTACTGTGACTGCCATACTGTGCTGAGTGTGCCATTCTGTGATGAGACCGCCATACTCTTTTCAGACTGCCACACTGTACTAAGACCGCCATACCGTGCTCATGATGCCATACAGTGCAGAGATTGCCATACTGTGTTGAGACTGCCATACTGTACTGAGACTACCATATTCTGCTGAGACCGCCTTACTATGCTGAGACTGCCATACTGCACTGAGACCACAATACAGTGCTGAGACCGCCATACTGTACTGAGACCGCCATACTGTACTGAGACCGCCATACTGTGCTGAGACTGCCATATTCTGCTGAGACTGCCTTACTGTGCTGAGACCGCCATAGTGTGCTGAGACTGCCATACTCTGCTGAGACCGCCATACTGTACTGAGACCGCCATACTGTGCTGAGACCGTCATACAGTGCTCGGACTGCCATACTGTGCAGAGATTGCCATACTGTGCTGTGACCGCCATACTGTGCTCAGACCGCCATACTGTTCTCAGACCACCATACTGTACTGAGACTGCCATACAGTGCTGAGACCTCCTTACTGTGCTGAGACCCCCATACTGTACTGAGACCGAGACTGCCATACTGTACTGTGACTGCCATACTGTGCTGAGTGTGCCATTCTGTGATGAGACCGCCATACTCTTTTCAGACTGCCACACTGTACTAAGACCGCCATACCGTGCTCATGATGCCATACTGTGTTGAGATTGCCATACTGTGTTGAGACTGCCATACTGTACTGAGACCGCCATGCTGTACTGAGACCGCCACACTGTGCTGAGACTGCCATACTGTACTGAGACCGCCATACAGTGCTGAGACCGCCTTACTGTGCTGAGACTGCCATACCGTGCTGAGGCTGTAATACTCTGCTAAGACCGCCATACAGTGCTGAGACCGCCATACTGTACTGTGATTGCCATACAATGCTCAGACTGCCATATTCTGCTCAGACCGCCATACAGTGCTGAGACAGCCATACTGTACTGAGACTGCCATACTGTGTTGAGACTGCCATACTGTACTGAGACTGCCATACAGTGCTGAGACCACCATACTGTATGGAGACCGCCATACATTGCTGAGTCTGCCATACTGTACTGAGACTGTCATACTATGCTGCGACTGCCATACTGTGCTGAGACCGCCATACAGTGCTGAGACAGCCATTCAGTGCTGAGACTGCCATACAGTGCAGAGACGGCCATACTGTGCTGAGACCTCCATACTTTGCTGAGACAGCCATACAGTTCTGAGACTGCCGTACTGTGCAGAGACTGCCATACTGTGCTGAGACCTCCATACTGTGCTAAGACCGCCATACTGTGCTGAGACTGCCATACTGTGCTGAGACCGCATCCTGTGCTGAGACTGCCATACAGTGCTGAGACCGCCATTCTGTGGTGAGACTACCATACTGTGCTGAGACTGCCATACTGTGCTGAAGTTAAAAATCACACACCAGATTATAGTCCACCAGGTTTAATTGGAAACACACTAGCTTTCGGTGCGACGCTCCTTCATCAGGTGATAGTGGAGGGCTCAATCACCTGATGAAGGAGCGTCGCTCCGAAAGCTAGTGTGCTTCCAATTAAACCTGTTGGACTATTACCTGGTGTTGTGTGCTTTTTAACTTTGTACACCCCAGTCCAACACCGGCATCTCCAAATCATGAATACTGTGCTGAGACGGCCATACGGTGCTCAGACTGCCTTTCTCCTCCTTCAGGCACCTTGGCCTACCCACGCACCTAAAGCCTCGACCTAGCCTGTCAATCTGAGCCACAAGAGTCAGCCTGGGGCCTGCTCCTTGCTTGCCTGGAGAGCCCAGGCTGGAGTTGGTTTGTATCCTGCCCGCCATAGAAGAAAAATAGTTGCTGGGAGTGGACAAGCCCTGGGCTCTGCCCACTGGAACTCTGAAATGAAGACAGTTGCTGGAGAATGTCTGGCTGCTGCTGCCAAGAGAAAAAAAGAGTTAATGCTTTGAGTCTTGTATCCAGAACAGTTCTGACAAACAGTCACTGGAATCAAAATATTAACTCTGTTTTTCTTTCAACACACACTGTGAGACCTTTTATGCTTTCATGGTATTCTCTATTTTTGTTAAGGATCTATCTCCATCTACCTTATTAATATGGAATAACCATATTCACCACATTCCAATTTGTGTAATGTCACCAACAAGTAATCCAGAACCCCAGGCAAACATTCTGCCCACAGACTCTCACTATGAAGTTAGAAACAAAGGGTAAACATGATTTACCTTTCGCAAAACTATGTTGAATCTGGTTGATTAGTTTCAGAACCAGGGCTTATAGATTAGGGGTAAGGAGTAAACCTTTTAGGACTGAGATGAGGAATAATTGTTCATCCAGAGACCCTGTGGATTTCACTACCACAGAAAGCTTTCAAGAAGGAGGTAGACATAGCTCCTGTGTCTATAGGGATGAAGGGATATAGGGGTAGTGCTGGATTAGAGCACTTTGAGTTCGATGATCAGCAAATGTCCCACTTGTGCTCCCAACTTCCATGTTTCGATGTTTTCACTCAAGATCAGCAATCTTATTTGTAGAACATGACTAAATCCTCTCAGAGCCCCTTTCATTATACCGAGGACAGCCATTAGGTGGAGATGGTGCACTAAACTTGACACAAATCTACGTACAATGATGAAAAACATGCACCTGTCACAGACGTGAAATTCATTCGAACATCACAATTGTGTGCTTTTTTCATGTTCCCCAACTTTCCCTTCATCAAACCATGGCTTCCAAATGTATTCCACCTGTTAAGAATGTAAATAAGCTTGTGTCACCTTACCTTTCATGATCAGAAAACAGAAGAGAAGATCAACTCACGACCCACCAATCATTAACCTCACTGCCATTTCTGAGTTTTCTACTGTCAAAATTGATGTTGCTGCTTAAAACAAGTTTTTTTATCTGGGATTAACTTTTAATCCATGTCACTGGAGACAGGATACTCTGCAATAGATTCACCTCCTGCCCCCGAAAGCTACTCTGCAAGAGTATTCTGCAAGAGCAGTTGATAATGTGATAGAACATTCACCTCTTAGATAAGGCTTAAGCTCTGCACCATCCAGGCAAAGCTATCCAACTGTGCTCTTGCTACAGCCCTCCATCACTAACGCACAGTCTTTCGATTATGTTGGATTTGCAGGATTTGTCGCGGCAATTCATCAAAGGTTATGCTGACTACTTCTCAGCCCCACTACGTTTACTAACAAGAAAGTTACAAGCTATAGTTTCATGGGAAAGCCATCACTTGCAATTGTGATCCTGTGTTGTAGAGGGTAGTGTCACTACCTCAGAATCTAAAGCTCCACGTTTGAGTCTTATCCCAAGAGTTGACTTCCAAGTCTGTTTGCATCACAACGCGTCAGGTATCCAATCTGAAATTCCTTGCAATCCACACCAGGGAGGAGAGTTTCCTGATCAGTCACGTGATGGAAAGAAACAGGACTCTCCATTATCACTATCCAAAGCTCCAGATTATAAAATGCATGCAAAATAACGTACGTTGTTATGGGCACATGGACATCCCTAATGGACTGTACACATCTCCATAGTCTAGATTAGAGTGGTGCTGGAAAAGCACAGCAGGTCAAGTAGCATTCTTTTCCTGCTCCTCGGATGCTGCCTGACCTGCTGTGCTTTTCCAGCACCACTCTAACCTCGACTCTGGTTTCCAGCATCTGCAGTCCTTGTTTTTACCCTGTACACACCTCCACACAAGTTTCTACTGAAATCACAAACCATCCTGAATTAGAGAGAAATGACTGCTCCTTCATTGTCATAGACCACTACCTTGGAATTACTGATGTAATATCATTGTGAGTGCACGTATAGCACAGCCTTTCACTGACAATGATATTGTAAAATTCATTTCTCCCTGCAAGGGAAGTGATTCTTCTAATTGCAATACCTTTCACTGAAAATTCCCTGTTTGGCACCTGTCCTAATACATTCTCATTTGTTTCAATGATAAATAACACTCCAGTGATGTGTTTTATAGGCGACCTGAATGCTTGTTGTTGCTGCTTTCAGAATGGAAATACATAATTTCAAATTGCTTCTAGCCACAGTTTGCAAGGTTAGGAATCAAACAATCCCTACAGTGTGGAAATAGGCCATTCCGCCCAACAATTCTATACTCCAAAGAATAGCCCACCCAGACCCACTCCCCTTGCCTATTACTCTACATGTACCCCTGACTAATGCAACTAACCTACACACTGCTGCCTCACAGCGCCTGAGACCCGGGTTCAATTCCCGCCTCAGGCGACTGACTGTGTGGAGTTTGTACGTTCTCCCCGTGTCTGCGTGGGTTTCCTCCATGTGCTCCGGTTTCCTCCCACAGTCCAAAGATGTGCAGGTCAGGTGAATTGGCCATGCTAAATTGCCCATAGTGTTAGGTAAGGGGTAAATGTAGGGGTATGGGTGGGTTGCGCGTCGGTGTGGACTTGTTGGGCCGAAGGGCCTGTTTCCACACTGTAATATAATCTAATCTAATCACATCCCTGAACACTATGGACAATTTAGCACAGCTATTTCACCTAACCTGCACATGTTTAGATTATCAGAGGAAATCAGAGCATCCGGAGGAAACCCACACAGACACAGGGACATTGTGCAAAACACCACACAGATAATCACCTGAGGCTGGAATTGAACCCAGGTCCCTGGTTGCTGTGAGGCAGCAGTGCTATCCACTGAGCCACTGTGAAACTAATTTCACAGCCTCAACTCTCTGAGACGAGTTTCTCCGGCCTTCTGTTTCACATCTCTTATATTTTCTATTGTAAATTGGTCTTGGTCCTTTGACCTATTGCAAATATCTGCACTGTACAACTTGTAACCTGTACTGTCCGAATGAATTAAGCCCAATTTCCTAAGTCTGTTTTTGTATTTGCAGTCCCTTATTCCAAGAAATATCCATGTGGATTTACAGATGGCCTCCTCTAAAGCCTCAATATTCTTCAAACTGTCGAGGCTGAGACTGCATTTAGTGCTCAAAAGCGTGGTCTGTTGGTAAAAACATTAATTGACTAACCACATAGCTACAGGAGAACATCAAAAGCTAGGTACTCTGCTGTGAGTAACTCACCTCCTAACTCTCTAAAACCTGTCTACAAAGCACAAGCAATGCTATTCACTTGTCTGGATGAGTGCTAAAAGAGTCAAGACACTTGACAGGATAAAGCATCCTGCTTTTTATTGACATTTGTTCCATCAACTTAAATATTCACTCAACTCCACCACCAATGTACAGTTGTAAAATAATGCAAAAGGCACAGCAAAACATCATCAAAATTCTTTTCTAGCACCTTGACATCCTCCCTTGAATAATCACTCATACCATCACTTATGCATTAAGGCTGCAGTCTGTACCATTTATCGCATTGAGGGAACTTCTTTGACACTGCCTTCCAAACCAACACTAACAAGGGTAGGTAGAACGTCAAGTTTCCCTCCAAGTCACAAACCACTGTGACTTGGAGCTTTATCATCATTCCTGGGTTAAAATTTTAGAACACCCTAACAGCACTGCATATACACCAGGACCACACAGACCCAAGCAGTTCAAGAATGTGGCCCATCATCTTCTGAACAGCAATTATTGATGAACACTAAATACAAGCGACAAGATAAAATGGTACAGCTCTAAACGAAGTGCAAGATTCAAAGGAACTTGGGTGTGTATGTTTCTAATCATTAAAGATGGCAGAACAAGTTGGGGATGTGGTTAGTAAAAGCATACAGTATTTCAACTTTAATAGGGTCATAATGTCAAAGAGCAAGAAGATTATTTGAAATTGTATTAGACAATATGTATCCTCATTTTCAGTAAAGTGTAGAGTCCTTGGGGCTGAACTTTCAGAAGGTATTGGAGAGGGTGCATTAGAGGTTTACAAGAATGGTTCTTGGGATAAGGAATTTCAGTTATGAACATAGAATGGAAAGCTGAGACTGTTTTACTCATGCAAAGTTTGAGAATGACAGAGCATGCATTTAAAATAATCAGATAAAGATAAGAAAATTTTGTGAGGAAAAATGTGTTTCACACAGCAATTGTTTAGGAGAATGCCTGTGAATATGGTATACTTGCCTTTATTAGTCGAGGCATAGCGTTTAAGAGTAAGATGGTTATGTTGGAATTGTACCAAACATTGATTAGGCCAGAGCTGGAGTACTGTGTGCAGTTCTGGAATCCACATTGTTGCAGGGATGTGATAGCACTGAAGAGGTTGCGGAATGTTGCTTGATGTAGAGAGTTTTGGTTTTGAAAAGCAATTAGACAGACTTTTTCTTAGAGCAGAGGTGACTGATAAGGGGCATGATGGAAATGTATAAAAGTATGAGAGACATAGATAGGGTAGACAGGAGGAAACCTTTCCCCTTGATGGAGCGATCAATGACCAGGGGCACAGCTTTTAGGTAAGGAGTGGAAGGTTTAGACGAGATGTAGGGAAAATCTGGTGTTCATCTGAGCCTTTAAGACAGGGTGGTAGAGGCAGAAACCCACATAGCATTTAAGAAGTTCACTTAAGATGTTCACTTGCAATGTCAAGGCACACAAGGTTATTGGCCAAGTGACCAACAATGGGATTTGAATAGTCAAGTGACTGTTTCAAACCAGCATGGACACAGTGGACCAGAAATCCTTTTCCTATGCTGTAGGTCTCTGTCTCTATGAGAATGTGGTGGAGGCAGGTTTAGTTGAGGCATTCAAAAGGAAATTAGATGGTTATCTGCAAAAGAAGGATGTGCAGTGTTATGGCGAAAAGGCAGGAGGATGGCACTGAACGCTCCCAGAACCAAATTGTGATGAGCTATGTATGAAAGGAGTCCAGGGACCCTCATGGGTGCACCCCCGCCCACAGTGAGTCACAACTGGTGCAATTGCAACCACCTTTCCCTCGTCTCCATCAGCAAGACCAGCAATGCACAGAGGAGATCTCCCAGGGCAGGGCTGCAGCCTGCAGAGACACGGCCCATCTCCCCCTCACTCTCCCGGGACTGATGGATTCTTGCAGCGGGCGATTCAACCGAACTTGAAACAGGCCCGCCGCCGATAGACGGCGCCCGCGACCAATGGGCGGACGCGCCCCACCTCCCCGGCCGCGGGCCCAGCCAATCGGAGCGGTGGCTATACGGGCTCGCGCCGCCCTTCCGCCAGGCAGGGGTGGTTGGCCCGTGCAAGCTTTCAGCACCACTCTGCTGTCCAGTTCAGCAAGTAAGTGACACACACATCCTACTGCGTCCACCTGGCATGCTTTAAAGTGACAGCAATGTTCCCTTCCACGCAGGCAGCTTGCAGCAGCCACCTTCTTGCTAATGCAATGTTGGCTCCTGTGCTTCCTTCACCTTTCACAGCTGTGCAGGTTGGACAGGAAGACGCTTTTCGACTCTGATCTCCAGCATCTGCAGCCCTCACTTTCTCTCAGGAAGAGATTTGTTGCAGAGACCTTTGTGCTGAATGTGTGTGTGAGGGGGCGGGGGGGGGGGGGGGGGTGCGGAGGGACGGGAGGGAGAAGGGGAAGGTGGGGAGGGGAATGCAATATGTCAACGCGTTTGAGTGGAGGAAATCTGCAGTTCCTGTCCGGTCTTGCCTACCTGTCATTTCAGACCTCACAGCAACATTTATTCCGAAATGCCCTCTGAAATGGTCCAGCAAACTGCTGGGAGACAGGAAACTGGAAGCCAGATTCAATAGGTATGAAGGTGGAAAGGCACAGCAGTAAGGGGTGAGCAATAAATGCTGACTTTTGGCAGCAACCCCCACGTCCCGTGCAAGTATTAATCAAAGATAATGGCTGCTGACACCCCGAGAACAGTTTGTAAGTACTTGCGAGGCGTCATTCCACACCTTTCGCTCATATTTTTGTGTATATTTGGGCGCCGCCATGTTTTTTACTGGCACAGCCCTGCAGCAAAGCGTGTATACACAGAACTTTTTCGGTCTCGACACATCCGAAACAGTAATAAAGCTGGAAGTGCTCAGCAACATTAGAACTGATGAAAGTAGGTGCGTGAGGCAAGTTTTTTTTTTACTCAGAGAACTAGTTTTTTTTTGTCTTTATTCATTAATGGTATAATGGGTCGCTGGTCAGGCAGCATTTATTAGTAAAAACAATGACTGCAGATGCTGGAAACCAGATTCTGGATTAGTGGTGCTGGAAGAGCACAGCAGTTCAGGCAGCATCCAAGGAGCAGCGAAATCGACGTTTCGGGCAAAAGCCCTTCATCAGGAATAAAGGCAGTGAGCCTGAAGCGTGGAGAGATAAGCTAGGGGAGGGTGGGGGTGGGGAGAGAGTAGCATAGAGTACAATAGGTGAGTGGGGGAGGAGATGAAGGTGATAGGTCAGGGAGGAGAGGGTGGAGTGGATAGGTGGAAAAGGAGATAGGCAGGTAGGACAAGTCATGGGGGCAGTGCTGAGCTGGAAGTTTGGAACTAGGGTGAGGTGGAGGAAGGGGAAATGAGGAAACTGTTGAAGTCCACATTGATGCCCTGGGTTTGAAGTGTTCCGAGGCGGAAGATGAGGCATTCTTCCTCCAGGCGTCTGGTGGTGAGGGAGCGGCGGTGAAGGAGGCCCAGGACATCCATGTCCTCGGCAGAGTGGGAGGGGGAGTTGAAATGTTGGACCACAGGGCGGTGTAGTTGATTGGTGTGGGTGTCCCAGAGATGTTCCCTAAAGCACTCTGCTAGGAGGCGCCCAGTCTCCCCAATGTAGAGGAGACCACATCGGGAGCAACGGGTACAATAAATGATATTAGTGGATGTGCAGGTAAAACTTTGATGGATGTGGAAGGCTCCTTTAGGGCCTTGGATAGAGGTGAGGGAGGAGGTGTGGGCGCAGGTTTTACAGTTCCTGCGGTGGCAGGGGAAGGTGCCAGGATGGGAGGGTGGGTTGTAGGGGGGCATGGACCTGATCAGGTAGTCACGGAGGGAACGGTCTTTGCGGAAGGCGGAAAGGGGTGGGGAGGGAAATATATCCCCGGTGGTGGGGTCTTTTTGGAGGTGGCAGAAATGTCGGCAGATGATTTGGTTTATGCGAAGGTTGGTAGGGTGGAAGGTGAGCACCAGGGGCGTTCAGTCCTTGTTACGGTTGGAGGGGTGGGGTCTGAGGGCGGAGGTGTGGGATGTGGACGAGATGCGTTGGAGGGCATCTTTAACCACGTGGGAAGGGAAATTGCGGTCTCTAAAGAAGCACTGTCCCCATGACTTGTCTGGACTTGTCCTACCTGCCTATCTCCTTTTCCACCTATCCACTCCACCCTCTCCTCCCTGACCTGTCACCTTCATCCCCTCCCCCACTCACCTATTGTACTCTATGCTACTTTCTCCTCACCCCCACCCCCCTCTAGCTTGTCTCTCCACGCTTCAGGCTCTCTGCCTTTATTCCTGATGAAGGGCTTTTGCCCGAAACGTCGATTTCGCTGCTCCTTGGATGCTGCCTGAACTGCTGTGCTCTTCCAGCACCACTAATCCAGAATCTGGTTTCCAGCATCTGCAGTCATTGTTTTTACTTCGGGCTATTCCAACGATCAACAATAGTTTCATGGTCATCAATGGATTCTTAATTCAATTTTTAAAATTGAATTCAAATTCCACCACGGCAGGATTCAAACCTGGGTTCCTAGAACATTATCTGGGTCGCTGCACTGCGTCTAGCAATGATACCGCTAGGCCATCACCAGCCCAGCTATCTGGGGCACACTGCCAGAGAAGCTGGTAGAAGCAGATAGGATAACAACATTTAAGAGGCATTTTGACAGACACATAAACACAGGGAATGGAGGCATACAAACCATGTGTAGCAGATAGAATTAATTTAGAATGGCATCATGGTTGGTATAGAAATGTTGGGCCAAAGGGCCTGTTCCTGCACTGTACTGTTCTATGGTCTTTTTACCTGAAATATTAAATTTATTTCTGTCTCCACAGATGCTACTTCCAGCCATTGAATACATCCAGGCATTCTTCTGTTTTGGTTTCAGATTTTCTGCATCAGGTGACCAACGTTAAATTACGTTGATGATTTTTGTTTAATGCCCAGTGAATTATTGTATTTTATTAGGCTGCTGATTATTCTGAATCAGGGAAGAATTTGTGTTTGCAGCTGTATAAATACAGTGTAGTGGAAAACCAAGTCTTAACCTGACCAGCAAAATTTCAGTCAGAATTTGTTCCCTATTTCTTGATTGCATCCAAAGATTACCCACAGATTACAGCAGGAAAATATGTCATAATGTTTCCTGAAAAGTGGCTGTTCCTGAATGTAACATTATAAGGAGGGATAAGGTAGAGAGAAAGTGAGGAATGACAGACAATATAAGTGCCCCAAACTGAATTCCTCTGGATAGCTGAGGCATACCAAGGTGCCAGTCAGATTTCTTTGCATTTATTATAGACCTCTTGGACATAGAAACTTTCTGTGTTTGGTGACATACGATGCCGACTAAACACAGATTTGTATCTGTTTCTGTGACCAGTTTCTCTTTGGATAGGCCACCAGAGTCTATTTCAATGGACACCACACCATTTCAAGCCTGGTTGACCAGGAGACAATCCTACACGTACCACCCACTCACACGAAATTGGAAGTTTTTTTGATGTTGTTAGTAACTGGTGTGGCCGTATCAAAAAAAACAGCTTCAGTTACCATTAGGTCAGGAAGGCGATACCAGGCCAAAGTCATAGAATCCCTCCCTATGGTGTGGTAGCATGCCAGTCAGCCCATCAAGTCCACACTGACCCTCTGAAGAGCATCCCACCCAGACTCACCCTATCCCCATAACCCTGCACTTCCCATGGCTAATCCACCTAGCTTGCATACTCTGGACACTATGAGCAATTTAGCATGGCCACTCCATCTATTCTGCACAACTTTGGACAGTGGGAAAAAAAACAGATCACCCGGAGAAAAACCCACGCAGACATGGAGAGAATGTGCAAACTCCATGCAGACAGTCATCCAAGAGTGGAATTGAATCCAAGTCCCTGGCACTGTGAGGCCATAATGCTAACTACTGAGCCACCATGATGGATTTACAGATGTGTTTCTGACTCAAGAGTCAGGGGTGCTACCCACTTCACCACAAGATCTCCAGATTTATATATATTCAATTTAACAGTGAAAATGAATTGAGAATGAGATTAGAGTTAAGAGGGAGGAAAACGTGTTAACAATAACCTGCCCATAGGTTTATGGGGAGAAGACAGAAAAGTGGATCTGAAGATTATCGAACTAGCCGCTGAATGATGGAGAAAACCCAATGGGCTGAATGGCCTACTTCTACTCAAGTAACTTATATACAGTATAACAAACAAGATGTTTTTAAGAGTGGTGTATTTAAGCTTGGTTGAAGAGGTTAGGTTTGGAAGAGGCAGGTGGTGAGAAAGAGTGATGTATGGAGAGGGTTGTTGAGTATGGCACCAAGACAATTGTTATTCTGTGAACGATCTTAATTAAGCAAAAATAGATTGGGATGATTGAAATGTTTGTGACACATAAAAGAAGAAGTATTTTGCCATGTATTTAGCAATGGGTTTTCAATCAATATTTTGAAACTTTCAAATTAGAAAGCACTGTGTGATCTGTTTTTTTTTTAGCAACAGGATGGTACCTAGAATGGAGATAAATCTGAGAAGGAGTGACCACAATATTTACAGATTCAGTGGAAGAACTTGGGAGAAAATAGTAAAATCATAGAAAAGGCTTGGACCAGGAATGGGGTGGGGGTTACGCAAAACTGACATTGAAAGGCACCTTGGTAAGATTAACTTAAAGGGACTTTGATGAACAGGACCATGGATCAACAGGTGGAAATACAGGTTGTTCTGCTGTAACACACATTTTGTTAACATGAATTTGCTATAACGCAATTGACGAATTGAGAATACTGTTTCTAAAGTGTAAACTTTTAAAACGTGTGTTGGCTATAATGCGATTACATCACCAACACTTGAAGCGCTGTTTCTAAAGCATGATTTTTCTGTACTATGGGATTGCACAAGAGTGTAACCATCGCATTACAGAAGAACTACCTGTATGAAGAAATCTTAAACAAGAGATGGGCAAGCAATTCCATCCTAATTTGGACAAAGGAATGTATTGTAAGCTGAAGTTCCAGGAATGATCAGAGAAATTCGATCACAGTCTGAAAGTAAAAATAAGTATGATCTTCATTTAGGATAGGTAGGAATACTGAAAGAGGAAACAAGTATAAGCAGGAAGGGATATGAGGAATGGTGAGCCACTGTGACTGAAAATGAGTCAAAATTGGGTTTAAAAGTTGTGCTTCTCAGCTGCTGCCAGTGCTTAGAGCTGATTGTATTGTAACATGCTCCCTTCAAGACTGGGCCCACGTATTCTCCGTGAGTAAGTGCTCTGAAAAAGCCTTCTGCCATTAATCTGAGGCCAATTGTTCAGGACAATTGGGAGCTGCCTGTTGTTATCTCCAGCTTGGACTGTTGCAGAGGGATTGGGTGGGTGTGAGCCAGATAATTCAGTCACTGTCGACTGGTTTTGTTCTTATACTTGCAGCAAATGAAAGCATGATGGATGTAAGAAAAACAAAGAACCTATATCTCACAGTTAGTGAAGTTTCTATGGTGTTGTGCCATAATCAAAGGATTTGGGTCTTTCCATCATCTCTCTTTGTAATTTTTTTATTGCTGATGGGCTCCCTTTATCTACATTTTTGGTCTCTCTTACTCTTATACTACATTCCTTCTCTGACTAACTTTCTATGCTTTGTCACCTCCTCCTTCACTCTCTGTCATTTCCTTTTTTTCTCAGGGAGCAGATTGGCAGGAAGGGAGCTGCCAAGGAATGTAATTCCTGATTAGAAATATAGGCTTAATGAGGACTGCAGCTCACTGTGACAGGAGGAACATAAGGTTGCAACTAGGTTGAAATTGGGAGTTGCCTGTTATTATCTCCAGATTGGACCCTTACAGAGGGACTGGGTGGGTGTGAGCCAGATAATTCAGTCACTGATGACTGGTTTTATTCTTACACCTTCAGCAAATGAAAGTGTGATGATGTAAGAGAAACAAAGAATGGAGGCCAGTATGCTGTCACCAAGTCACCCTTTATTTCCACATGGTGAGTTCTTGACACTGCTCCAGCTCCCTCAGAGCCATCTCCCAGAGTAAACAGAACCTACGACACTCCTATTTGCATGTGTCAGTCAGGGCTCCCTGATTGGAGCAGATTAACAGCCCCAATCAGGGAACTCATAAAATATGAGATCCACCTTGCTGACCTTGTTGCAATCACTACAATCCCTCCCCCGCTAACTCTGGGCGTGTGGGCCAGTTCATTTTGAATTGTAGCTCCTCTTGGGACATTTCAGCACCGGGTCCATTTCCTCCAATTCTACCTCTGATACGGGCAGCGTGTATCGCATAGTAATTTGCATCTTGCATCAGGAGCATCTCAGAAGAAATTCATTCTTTTTTCATACGGCAAAGGCATCGAAGCAGCAACCCCCACCGTGTCCATCTCAGATTCCGAAGTATCCTCAATACTTGACCAAGAGAGAGAATCCACGGATTCTGGAACATTCAGACAGGCTACTAAAAAGCTGGGCACTTTTTACTTCCGCACTGTTTGTGAGTTTACAGTTTTCGTATGATCCATGTGCTTGTTCAGGACCATCGCACCTCCCCAAGCTTTATACGTCACTGGACCCGACATTGCATTGACCATGCCTCTTACCCATACAGGGCCATTCCCACGGTTCCTCCATCAAACTTCACCCCCTGAAGTAAACTGTCTCTCTCGCTTAGCGGAGTCTTGTGTCTGGCATTGGCATTCTTGATGCCATTTCACCCTCCATCCCAGGTCAGATTTAATGTGGTACTGAGTCTTCTCCCCAAAAGCTATCCTGTAGTTACATGAGGAGCGGTCCTATATTCAAACAGGACGGTTTGGTACCTAGTGAAGCTCTAGGCTGTTTTGTTAAGCCTGCCTTCAAAATTTGGACTGCTCTTTCTCCCAGACCATTGGTATTTTAGATGGCATGGAGCTGTCCTTATATGTCAAATACCTTTCAGCTTTAGGAAGTACTTAAATCCCCTGCTGATAAATGATGGCCCGTTATCTGTGACAAACACTTCTGGGGAACTGCGTCCTGCAAAAGCAATGCACAATTTTACTATCATCATTGTCCCCATGTTTGAATGAACTCTATGCACATCCAGCCACTGAAAGTTGGGATTCACAATGACCAAGAACCTTGAGCTGATGAAAGAACCTGCATAGTCGATGTGTAATGGAGTCCAGGGTTTACCTGGCCATTCCCACGAATGTGAGGGAGCTGCTGGCGATAACTTTTGCGCTTGTTGGCACTCTAGGCACTGTCCCACCGACACAGCTATGCCTGCATTCAAACCTGGCCCCCAGACTTGACTTCTCATGAACATCTTCATTTTGGAAACCGCCCTGGATGGAGTTCAGCCATTATCTGGTGGCAGCCTTTGCTCGGGACAATCACTTTTCCTCACCTTAACGATCTATCCTCTACTATGACCTGGTCAATCTGGGTCCAAAAAGGTTTCAATTCTGGTTGTGACGGACCTTCTGTTTCCCTCATCACTACCGGCTGTTTCAATTTTGCCAGGCCCGGATCTTTTTGTGTCAAAAGTCTGATATTGTCAGCTGTGACTGGAAGTGTGTCCAGAAAATTTAAAACTATTACGGACTCTTTCCAATGGCGCTACCACCAATAGTACATCTGCCAGTGGGAGGTGGCTCAATGCATCCGCATTCGCTGCTCGGCCTCCTGGATGGTGCTCTAAGTCGTAATTATCGGCACTTAGTATTAGAACTCACTGCTGAATTCATCCTGAAGCTATGGGTGACACTGCCTTGTCCTCTTTAAGTAGGTGTAGCAGGGGTTCGTGGTCCGTTATTATTATAAATTTACGTCTGTAAATGTATTGGTGTAGCCTTCTGACTCCAGCTATGACTACCAAACCTCCCTTCTAAGTTAGCATTGTATTTGTTTTTAACTCGTTCTCAGAATGTGGGGAAGATGCACTTGTTATCTCTCCCTAATTGGCCTTGAAGAGGGAGAATGCTATCCGTGTGGTGATCAAATGTGTTCCTACAGTACTGTTCAGTTCAGAGTTTCCAAGACTTTGACCCATTATCGTTCCCTCGTCAATGATATAAACCCAAGTACAGATGGTGTAACTTACAAAGATAGGAACATACAAAATGGGAACAGTGGTCGGCTATTGAGTCCTCTCCACTATTCAGTGAAATCATGGCTGATCCATTAATCCTCATTGCCACTTTCCTGCCTTTGCTCTATAATGTTAAGGACATTTAAGTGACTCTTGGTTAGGCACATGGAAGTTGATACAATGAAGGGTATGTAGGTTAGTCTGATCTTAGAGTAGGATAAAAGGCTGGCACAACATCAAGGGCCGAAGGGCCTATATTGTGCTGTACTGTTCTATGTTCTGTGTTCTCTATTTGGATGTATTTATACTCTGCATTAACCAAAGTCTTCGACGCACACACTTTTGAGTTTTCCTCTCCATTGGGACACCTATGAGCTAATACTACCCTGATGCCATGAAAGGAGAATTGCATATCAATTCCAGATCTCGCTTGGGATCACAGATGATAGCTGTTTCTTCACTTCCTTGCAAGCTACGGTTTGGCTACGCAACCATTTCCAAGGCTGACCCAGTCTACTAAATACTCAAGTCAACGTATGCTGTACAAATTTCACATCTCACCAATTAAGCATAATTAGTCAGAGATTCCTACACTCTCACTCTTTAGAGATAATGATATTATGTCAGTAGAGCCCCTATTCCAAAATCCTAATTAATGTTGTGAAAGCACTAGTTCAAATCAATTCATGGAAGCTGATGGAATTTGAATTGATATAATGAAACTGGAATTAAAATCTCGTTTAGTGGTGACTATGAAACTTCTGTCAGTTGCTTACAGCGGTTATTTAATAGTCTAACCTTTCCTGAGCAATTATTTATTTAATGGCAGTGGAACATGTTGAGTCCTCTAATTTCAGTGGATAATTTTGAAGGGTTCCAAGTGCAGAGGATTTGCCCAATGGAATCTTCAATTTCCCAGGCAATTTCTTTGGAATCTGTTCCATTGTAGATCCCATAGAGCCATCATATGCAATGCCACCCTCTCTGAATAAATAACATGAGACTATTGGAAAATTCAGATCATAGAGTCATAGAGATGTACAGCATGGAAGCAGACCCTTCGGTCCAACCCGTCCATGCCGACCAGATATCCCAACCCAATCTAGTCCCACCTGCCAGCATCCAACCCATATCCCTCCAAACCCTTCCTATTCATATACCCATCCAAATGCCTCTTAAATGCTACAATTGTACCAGCCTCCACTACATCCTCTTGCAGCTCATTCCATACACGTACCATCCTCTGCGTGAAAAAGTTGCCTCTTAGGTCTCTTTTATATCTTTCCCCTCTCACCCTAAACCTATGCCCTCTAGTCGGGGGACTCCCCAACCCCAGGGAAAAGACTTTGTCGATTTATCCTATCCATGCCCCTCATAATTTTGTAAACCTCTATAAGGTCACCCCTCAGCCTCCGACACTCCAGAGAAAAAAGCCCCAGCCTGTTCAGCCCTATCAGAAATAGGGAAATATTGCTTATCCTTATAAACATTTGCAAGCATTTCTGGATTGTTTTAAATGCATTCATGATTTCAGAGAGATGTAAAAAAGCATTAAAAGCCATTTTAGTTGCGTTTCATTATAAAAATGATTATTTTAGATTAAATCAAATCATTTTTGTTTCCTTAATTTTTAACAGACTACAAAAATGTTTTGATGAACTTAACATGTAGTATGTAAAATATCAGCCAGCCTGTTGAGATAGGTGACTAACTTCAACGTTTCAGAAGAAATGCCAGCATTGTGATCCTTGCAAATGTTGTAATTTAACGAAATGACATTCAGGTTTTGAAATGATCACAGATTCATTGACTATCAGACTGAAAAACATCAGCAAGAATCAGTCCTGCAGCTTGTAGCTTTCCCCAAATTCCAAACTCTGCACATCTCTAAAGAGCGCAGCCGCAGAGTGAAAATAGCTCAAAGATTACCCGTAGTCATATAATCCCACCGCCCAGCATCAAATCTCTTGGCCTCCAGTAAACTGATGAACAATTCAACCTGGGCTCTATGAACACATGCCTTTTATTGTCAGAAAACTCCCAATCAAGAAATTTGAAAATTCAGTTTCCTCCTGTCAGAATTTGGGATGATAAAATGACACGCACTTAGAGAGACCATTCAGCCCATCATTCACTGTTCTGACTCTTTGAGCAGATTTTTAGGCCTTGCCAGACTGGAGACAGGAAGATGTTAATAATTGTATGGGCAACGCGCTGGATTCCTATCTCATTCCAATGCACCTTCCCCACCGAGTTTTGGACTCGCCTATCCAGGGGAAAAGACCTTGAGCTGAAAGTTTTCTCTAGCTGGTAGGCAGCACAGAGACTGGGATGCATTGTTTTCCCCACCAATTATTTGGTTAAATTTGTCTTTGTGAGAGAGTTCAGAGATCTGAGAATAAAGATGAGCAGGCTGATGCACATGGGAATTCTTTTAAAGTGGAAATGTTAGCGCTGCAGCAAACAAGAAAAGTTTCGATCAAAGTTCATGTGTATTCTTCCCAAATTGGAGATTCCATAGCACAATGGGAGACGGTAAGATGTTCAGACCTAATAGAAAATTGAACTGAGTGCAAGAAAGGCAATAAATTGGTAATGAGAGTGTGACTCTTAGGTTTTGGATCTGGTGGTGATGAGCAGGAACATTTTCGATTGGAGTGCATGCGTGAAGAAGGCAGCAATGAGGGATGAGGAAGGTAATGGAGGCTGTACCTCGATGCGAGTCCTACTGCTGAAGACAGAGCTGGTTGGACATGTTGGAGATCCTGCGTCTGTGGAGGCTGTGCCAATCCAGCCAGGCACTCTCGGGGATTTATGCCCCTATTTTGGCAGCACCACTCACTGTGCCTGGCCTGGAGCCACCACAATTTCTGTGACCTTCAGCCCCTTCACTACTGGCTCTTTCCAAACATCTGTGGACCATTGCCAAAACACAAGAAGTTTTTCGATAAAACTCCAAAAGGGTTATCTGAGGAAGTATAAGCTCAGAGATCACCGGTTGGAAGAGCTGGGCACCACATTTGTGCCCAGGCAGCTAATTGCTAACCTTCTACATCTGTTTTGGAGGGCGAGCAGTGCTGTATGTAACATCCCTGCCTCTGACCAGAGGTTCTGAGGTTATTCCCTCTCTAGGGCCTGAAATGCATTGATAACAAGTTGAGTAGCAACCTGCAACACATACCAATGTCAGGCAGCAAGAGGAAGAAAGATTGCTGATTAACCCTGTCAAGGAATACAATATTGGAACTACTTCCATCACTAATCCAGGGTTTCACGACGCACCTTAGCATAGAAACCTGGACTCCTTAGGCTCACTTGGCTGAATGACTGATGTGAATCAGACTGGTACCAAAAGCACAACACTTAATCACAGTGGAGTACCTCTGGGACCTCTCTCCTTTTCCTACCTAGATGTCATGAGTGATAGCGATCATGAGACTGTAGGTCTTATCTGCCTTCCAGCAAAAAAGCTCAAGAAGAAGAAAGCAATATCTACGATGTTTAGTTCATATCTACCATGCAATCAATCACAACATCACCCGCAACAGTAAATGTAGTTCACTCGTGAGGAGGCATGAAGCAGGCAGCAAAAGACATTTTTTGTAAATCTAACAGTGGAACAACGCCAATAGCATCTTGTGGATGTTTGAGTGGGTCACTTGATGCCCTATTTGGAAGAATTAGGCACAACAATGAAGTTTTGTTTGGAATTGCCTCGCATGAGGCCTCTACACCATTATAAGGTAAGATAAGCAGGAGGCTGGAAGAGAACAGCAAGCCAGGCAGCATCAGGAGGTGGAGAAGTCAATGTTTCGAGTATAACCCTTCTTCAGGGCTCAGTTTTATTTGTCTCATGCAATTATAACACTGCTGGCTTCAGCCTTAGTTTGACAGTGAAATCTGGCCCCATTGTGCTCACAGCAACAAGCACAGCACTAGCAAAGTAAACAAGTATAGATTATATAGATTATAATGTCCTGTTTTCTCACCGTCAAATTTGCAATCATTGAAAAACTAATCATTAATCTATCAAATGCAGGCACTACCAAATTATTGTGGTATAAATAGAGATTAACATGACATGCAGTGTAAATAGTACCTTTGATGCAAGCCTGTTCAGTCATGCTGCCTTTGTATCACTCAGATCAAATTGACAAGTGTGTAACTATCCAGCTCAGCCAAGTAATGAAAGAAGCGCTATAAGATCAATTTCTGCATCACATCACAAGTGTACTTTTTTTTAGGACGGTGCTGAACTTGTCATTGCAAGTGTTGGCACTGATACTGTGAATGGCAATCATGGTTTTTGATTCCAGTCTGCTGTTGGAGAGACAGCTTGAGTGAAAATTGTCTTGGCACAAGACTGACTGACTGCTTCATAAAAATGAATTAATAAAAAAAGTCTTGTATTTTCATAATGCTTTTCATGATCTCAGGACATCTCAAAGCTTTATCACCAATGAAGTGCTTTGTGGATTGTAATCACTGTCATGATACAATAAGCGTAGCAATTAATTTGTACACAATAAGCTTCACAAAATAGTTTTTGAAATGAAACAGAAGTTTATAACACAACAGAAATGAAGATCACACAGAATAAACCAAACTATTTATATTTCAAGCAAACTCAAAGATTTCCCAACTCACCGTAAAGATATAAACTCATTAACCCCAAAAGCGCCATTTTGCATAACTTACACCAAAGAGAATTTCCAATGAAAATGAAATTAGTAGATTAAAAGGTGGTTTGATGCATCTCTGGGACACACGCACAAAACAGCCCCATAACCCCGTGGCCGAACTCTTTAACTGTCCCTCCCACTCCTCCAAGGACATGCAGGACCTGGGCCTCCTTCATTGCCAAACCCTTACAATCCAATGCCTCGTGGAAGAATGCCTCATTTTCTACCTTGGGACCCTGCAACCACATAGGATCACTGTGGATTTCACCAGTTTCCTCATTATCACCTAACCTTATCCCAGATCCAACCTTCCAACTCAGCACTGCCCTCTTGACCTGTCTTACCTGTCCATCTTCCTTCCCACCTCTGCATTCCACTTGCCTCTTTGACCTATCACCTTCACCCCCACCTTCATCTACCTATCGCATTCTGAGCTACCTTCCCCCTAGCCCCACCACCACCACCCCCTCCCATTTATCTCTCAGACCTCTTGGCCCATAAGCATTATTCCCAATGAAGAGTTTATGTTTGAATGGTTGATTCTCCTGCTCCTTCAATGCTGCCTAACTGACTGTACTTTTCCAGCACCACATTCTCCACTCTGATCGCCAGCGTCTGCAGTCCTCACTTTCTCTTGATTTGGTGCATCAGCCAAGCAGTTGTTCAGAGGTAGTCAGAGGTACAGCAGATGTTTCTGTGACCAGCAGAGAAAAAGCAGAATGGTGTGTTGTTTCCCTGGTGCCAGGATCAAGGATGTCTCAGAGAAGGTGCAGAATGTTCTCACGGGGGAGAAGGGCCAGCAGGAGGTCATTGTCCACATTGGAACCAACGACATTGGAAGGGAAAAGGTTGAGACTCTGAAAGGAAATTACAGAGAGTTAGGTAGAAATTTAAAAAGGAGGTCCTCAAGGGTAGTAATATCTGTATTACTCCCAGTGCTACGAGCTAGTGAGGACAGGAATAGGAGGATAGAGCAGATGAAGGCATGGCTCAGGAGCTGGTGTATGGGAGTAAGGATTCACATTTTTGGATCATTGGAATCTCTTTTGGGGTAGAAGTGACCTGTACAAGAAGGACGGATTGCACCTAAATTGGAAGGGGACTAATATACTGGCAGGGAAATTTGCTAGAACTGCTTGGGAGGATTTAAGCTAGTAAGGTGGGAGGGTGGGGAGGGAGGGAATGGGGTGGGGGGGGTGGCGGGGTGGGACCCAGGGAGATAGTGAGGAAAGAGATCGATCTGAGACAGGTACAGCTGAGAACAGAAGTGAGTCAAACAGCCAGGGCAGGCAGGTTCAAGGTAGGACTAATAAATTAAACTGCATTTATTTCAATGCAAGGGGCCTAACATGGAAGGCAGATGAACTCAGTGCATGGTTAGGAACATGGGATTGGGATATCATAGCAATTACGGAAACATGGCTCAGGGATGGGCAGGACTGGCAGCTGAATGTTCCAGGATACAAATGCTGCAGGAAGGATAAAAAGGGAGGCCGGAGAGGAGGGGGAATGGCGTTTTTGATAAGGAATAGCATTACAGCTGTGCTGAGGGAGGATATTCCTGGAAATACATCCAGGGAAGTTATTTGGGTGGAAGTGAGAAATAAGAAAGGGATGATCACCTTATTGGGATTGTATTACAGAAACCCCAATAGTCAGAGGGAAATTGAGAAACAAACTTGTAAGGAGATCTCAGCTATCTGTAAGAATAATAGGGTTGTTATGGAGGGGATTTTAACTTTCTAAACATCGACTAGGACTGCCATAGTATTAAAGGTTTAGATGAAGAGGAATTTCTTAAGTGTGTACAAGACAATTTTCTGATTCAGTATGTGGATGTACCTACGAGAGAAGGTGCAAAACTTGACCTACTCTTGGGAAATAAGGCAGGGCAGGTGACTGAGGTGTCAGTGGGGGAGCACTTTGGGGCCAGCGACCATAATTCTATTCATTTTAAAATAGTGATGGAAAAGGATACACCAGATCTAAAAGTTGAAGTTCTAAATTGGAGAAAGGCCAATTTTGACGGTATTAGGCAAGAACTTTCAAAAGGTGATTGGAGGCAGGCAGATGTTCGCAGGTAAAGGGATGGCTGGAAAATGGGACGCCTTCAGAAATGAGATAACAAGAATCCAGAGAAAGTACATTCCTGTCAGGGTGAAAGGTAAGGCTGGTAGGTATGGGGAATGCTGGATGATGAAAGAAATTGAGGGTTTGTTTAAGAAAAAGAAGGAAGCATTTGTCAGGTACAGACAGGATAGATCGAGTGAATCCTTAGAAGGGTATAAAGAAAGTAGGAGTATACTTAAGAGGGAAATAAGGAGGGCAAAATGGGGACATGAGATAGCATTGGCAAATAGAATTAAGGAGAATCCAAAGGGTTTTAACAAATATATGAAGGACAAAAGGATAACGAGGGAGAGAATAGGGCCTCTCAAAGATCAGCAAAATCGACTTTTCGGGCAAAAGCCCTTCATCAGGAATAAAGGCACAGAGCCTGAAGCATGGAGAGATAAGCTAGAGGAGGGTGGGGGTGGGGATGCTACTTTCTCCCCACCCCCACCCTCCTCTAGCTTATCTCTCCATGCTTCAGGCTCTCTGCCTTTATTCCTGAAGAAGGGCTTTTGCCCGAAACGTCGATTTTGCTGCTCGTCGGATGCTGCTTGAACTGCTGTGCTCTTCCAGCACCACTAATCCAGAATCTGGTTTCCAGCATCTGCAGTCCTTGTTTTTACCCCTCAAAGATCAGCAAGGCGGCCTTTGTGTGGAGCCACAGAAAATGGGAGAGATACTAAATGAATATTTTGCATCAGCATTTACTGTGGAAAAAGATATGGAAGAAATAGACTGTAGGGAAATAGATGGTGACATCTTGCAAAATGTCCAGATTACCAAGGAGGAAGTGCTGGATGTCTTGAAATGGGTAGAGGTGGATAAATCCCCAGGACCTGATCAAGTGTACCCGAGAACTCTGTGGGAAGCTAGAGAAGTGATTGCTGGGCCTCTTGCTGAGATATTTGTATCATTGATAATCACAGGTGAGGTACCGGAAGACTAGAGGTTGTCAAACGTGGTGCCACTGTTTAAGAAGGGCGATAAAGACAAGCCAGGGAACTATAGACCGGTGAGCCTGACCTCGGTGGTAGGCAAGTTGTTGGAGGGAATCCTGAGGGACAAGATGTACATGTATTTGGAAAGGCAAGGACTGATTCGGGATAGTCAACATGGCTTTGTGCATAAGAAATCATGTCTCACAAACTTGATTGAGTTTTTTGAGGAAGTAACAAAGAAGATTGATGAGGGCAGAGCAGTAGAAGCGATCTATACGGACTTCAGTAAGGCTTTCAACAAGGTTCCCCACGAGAGACTGATTAGCAAGGTTAGATCTCATGGAATACGGGGAGAACCATCCATTTGGATACAGAACTGGCTCAAAGGTAGAAGACAGAGGGTGGTGGTGGAGGGTTGTTTTTCAGACTGGAGGCCTGTGACCAGTGGAGTGCCACAAGGATCGGTGCTAGGCCTCTACTTTTTGTCATTTACATAAATGATTTGGAGTGAGCATAAGAGGTACAATTAGTAAGTTTGCAGATGACACCAAAATTGGAGGTGCAGTGGACAGCGAAGAGGGTTACCTCAGATTACAACAGGATCTGGACCAGGTGGGCCAATGGGCTGAGAAGTGGCAGATGGAACTTAATTTAGATAAATAGGAGGTGCTGCATTTTGGGAAAGCAAATCTTAGCAGGACTTATACACTTAATGGTAGGGTCCGAGGGAGAGTTGATAATGTGTTGCTGGAAAAGCACAGCAGGTCAGGTAGCATCCAAGGAGCAGGAGAATTGACGTTTCAGTCATGAACCCTTCCTGAAGAAGGGCTCATGCCCGAAATGTCGATTCTCCTGCTTTTTGGATGCTGCCTGACCTGCTGCGCTTTTCCAGCAACACGTTATCAGCTCTGATATACAGCATCTGCAGTCCTCACGTTCTCCTCCTAGGGAGTGTTGCTGAACAAAGAGACCTTGGAGTGCAGGTTCATAGCTCCTTGAAAGTGGAGTCGCAGGTAGATAGGATAGTGAAGAAGGTGTTTGGTATGCTTTCCTTTATTTGTCAGTGTATTGAGTACAGGAGTTGGGAGGTCATGTTGCAGCTGTACAGGACATTGGTTAGGCCACTGTTGGAATATTGCATGCATTTTTGGTCTCCTTCCTATCGGAAAGATGTTGTGAAACTTGAAAGGGTTCAGAAAAGATTTACAAGGATGTTGCCAGGGTTAGAGGATTTGAGCTACAGGGAGAGGCTGAACAGGCTGGGGCTGTTTACCTTGGAGCGTCGGAGGCTGAGGGGTGATCTTATAGAGGTTTGCAAAATTATGAGGGGCATGGATAGGATAAATAGGCAATGTCTTTTCCCTGTGGTCGGGGAGTCCAGAACTAGCGGGCATAGGTTTAGGGTGAGAGGGGAAAGATATAAAAGAGGCGTAAGGGGCAACTTTTTCATGCAGGGGGTATACGTGTATGGAATGAGCTGCCAGAGGATGTGGTGGAGGCTGGTACAATTGCAACATTTAAGAGTCATTTGGATGGGTATATGAATAGGAAGCGTTTGGAGGGATATCGGCCGGGTGCTGGCAGGTGGGATTAGATTGGGTTGGGATATCTCGTCCGCATGGACGGGTTGGATCGAAGGGTCTGTTTCCATGCTGTACATCTCTATGACTCTATTTAATGTTCAGGAATCTTTTTTTTTGTTCTTTTGTCTTTTTGTTCTGAATCAATAACTGTAATGGAAAGTGAGTGATTTATATATTTTGTATCATATATACTAGATAACATAATTTATTTCTCAATTTGAACTAGTGGTATATGGGTTTATGTGTGTCTGGAGGGGTTTAATGAGTAACTTGTAAGTATTTCTGTAGCCATGGTGATTTCTTTTAAAGCAGAATATGAGAGAAAGATTTCCTGGAGAGCAATGCACTTTTGCTTACATTTACAGAAATGAATAAATTGCCAGATGTTCATTCGGCTCCATCTGGCCCAGTTGTCTTATCTATTTTCAGATCTTCCAAAATTGCTGAAACCTCCTCCTTGTCAACCGCAATCCCATCTAACCTCATAATCTGTATCTCCATATTCTCACTAACATTGCCCTTTCCCAATGTGAATGCTGACAAAAAGTATTCATTAATCACTTCCCCATGTCCTTAGATTCCACATACAGCTTCCCACTACTATTTTTGATCAGCCCTAATCTTACTCTAATCAAAATTTTATTTCTGATATACCTATAGAAGGCCTTAGGATTTTCCTTAATCCTATCCACCAACACTTTCTTATGTCCCCTCCTGGTTCTTCTTAGCCCTCTCTTTAGATCTTTTCTGGCTAACTTATAACTCTCAAGCCCCCGAACTGAACCCTCAAGCCTCATCCTCACATAAGCCTTCTTCTTCCTCTTGACAAGAGCTTCAACTTCTTTAGTAAACCATGGCACCCTCTCTCGACACCTACGTCCTTGCCTGATAGGTATATACTGATCAAGGACCCGCAGTAGCTGTTTCTTGAATAAGCTCTTGAGACTGAACTCCGCTGGATCCTGAAAACTGTGATTCAGCACTGACTCCCAGGCACAGCACCATTACTCAGCACTGACTCACAGGCACAGCACCATTAATCCACACTGACTCACAGGCACAGCACCATTACTCAGCACTGACTCACAGGCACAGCACCATTAATCCGCACTGACTCACAGGCACAACACCATTAATCCACACTGACTCACAGGCACAACACCATTAATCCGCACTGACTCACAGGCACAACACCATTAATCCACACTGACTCACAGGCACAGCACCATTAATCCACACTGACTCACAGGCACAGCACCATTAATCCGCACTGACTCACAGGCACATCACCATTAATCCGCATTCACTCACAGGCACATCGCCATTAATCCGCACTGACTCACAGGCAAGGCACCATTAATCCGCACTGACTCACAGGCACAGCACCATTAATCCGCACTGACTCACAGGCACAACACTATTATTCCACACTGATTCACAGGCACAGCACCATTATTCCGCACTGATTCACAGGCACAACACCATTATTCAGCAATGATTCATAGGCACAACACCATTAATCAGCACGAATTCACAGGCACAGCACCATTAATCAGCACTGACTCAAAGGCACAGCACCATTATTCAGCACTGATTCACAGGCAAAGCACCATCATTCAGCACAGATTAACAGGCACAACACCATTATTCCGCACTGATTCACAGGCACAGTACTGTTATTCAGCACGGATTCACAGGCACAGCACCATTATTCAGCACTGATTCACAAGTACAACATCATTATTCCGCACTGATTCACAGGCACAACACATTTTATCAGCACAGATTCACAGGCACAGCACCATTACTCATCACTGATTCGCAGGCACAACAGCATTATTCCGCACTGATTCACAGGCAGAACGCCATTATTCCACACTGATTCACAGGCACAGCACTGTTATTCAGCACTGATTCATAGGCACAGCACCATTAATCAGCACTGATTCAGAGTCACAGCACCATTATTCAGCACTGATTCACAGGCACAGCACCATTAATCAGCACTGATTCAGAGTCACAGCACCATTACTCAGCACTGATTCACAGGCACAGCACCATTATTCCACACTGATTCACAAGCACAACACCATTATTCCGCACTGATTCACAGGCAGAACCACCATTATTCAGCACTGATTCACAGGCATAACAGAATTATTCAGCACTGATTCACAGGCACAGCACCATTATACAGCACTGACTCACAGGCACAGCACCTTTATTCAGCACTGATTCACATGCTCAACACCATGAATCAGCTCTGATTCACAGGCACAGCACCATTAATCAGCATTGATTCACAGGCACAACACCATTATTCCACACTGATTCACAGGCACAACACCTTTAATCAGCACTGATTCACAGGCACAGCACCATTACTTAGAACTGATTCACATGCACAATAGCATTAATCAGCACTGATTCACAGGCACAGCACCATTATTCAGCACTGATTCACAGGCACAACACCATTAATCAGCTCTGATTCACAGGCACAGCACCATTAATCAGCATTGATTCACAGGCACAACACCATTATTCCACACTGATTCACAGGCACAACACCTTTAATCAGCACTGATTCACAGGCACAGCACCATTACTTAGAACTGATTCATAGGCACAACGCCATTATTCCGCACTGATTTACTGGCACAGCACTGTTATTCAGCACTGACTCGCAGGCACAACAGCATTATTCCACACTGATTCACAGGCAGAACACCATTATTCCGCACTGATTCACAGGTACAGCACCATTATTCAGCACTGATTCACAGGCACAGTACCGTTACTCCGCACCGATTCACAGGTCGAACACCATTATTCTGCACTTATTCACAGGCACAGCACCGTTATTCCGCACTGACTCAGAGTCACAGCACCATAAAGCAACACAAATTCACAGGCACAATACCATTATTCAGCACTGATACACAGGCACAACAACATTCTTCAGCACAAATTCACAGGCACAGCACCATTATTCCGCACTGATTCACAGGCACAACACCAGTCTTCCGCACTGATTCACAGGCACAACACCATTACTCTGCACTGATTCACAGCACAGCACCAGTATTCCGCCGTGATTCACAGGCACAACACCGTTATTCAGCACTTATTCACAGGCGCAACACCACCATTCAGAACTGATTCACATGCACAGCACCATTATTCAGCCCAGATTCACAGGCACAACACCATTAATCAGCACTGATTCACAGTCACAGTACCATTACTCAGCACTGATTCACAGGCACAACACCATTATTCCGCACTGATTCACAGGCATAGCACTGCTATTCAGCAGTGATTCACAGGCACAACACCATTATTCAGCACTGATTCACAGGCACAGCACCAATATACAGCACTGATTCACGGGCACAACACCATTATTAGCACTGATTCACAGGCACAACACCATTATTCAGCACTGATTTACAGGCACAGCACCATTACTCAGCACTGATTCACAAGCACAACCGCATTATTCAGCACTGATTCACAGACACAACACTGTTATTCTGCACTGATTCAAAGGCACAGCACCATTACTCAGCACTGATTCACAGGCACAACACCATTACTCAGCACTGATTCACAAGCACAACACCATTATTCCGCACTGATTCACAGGCACAGCACCATTAATCAGCAATAATTCACAGGCAAAACACCATTAATCAGCACTGACTCACAGGCACAGCACCATTATTCAGCACTGATTAACTGGTACAACATTTTTATTCAGCACTAATTCACAGGCATAACACCATTATTCCACACTGATTCACAGGCAGGACAACAGTATTCGGCACTGATTCACAGGCACAGCACCATTATTCCGCAATGATTCACAGGCGCAGCAGAAGAATTCCGCACTGATTCACAGGCACAGCACCATTATTCTCCACTGATTCACAAGCACAACACCATTATTCCTCACTGATTCACCGACACAGCACTGTTATTCAGCGCTGATTCACAGGCACAGCACCATTATTCAGCACTGATTCACAAGCACAACATCATTATTCCGCACTGATTCACAGGCACACATTGATATTCAGCACTGATTCACAGACACATCATTATTCAGCACTGATTCACAGGCACAGCACCATTACTCAGCACTGATTCACAAGCACAACAGCATTATTCCGCACTGATTCACAGGCAGAACGCAATTATTCCGCACTGATTCAAAGGCACAGCACTGTTATTCAGCACTGATTCACAAGCACAACACCATTATTCAGCACTGATTCACAGGCACAGCACCATTATTCAGCACTGATTCACAAGCACAACACCATTATTCAGTACTGATTCACAGGCACAACATAATTATTCAGCACTGACTCACACGCGCAGCACCATTATTCAGCACAGATCCACAGGCACAGCACCTTTATTCAGCACTCATTCACAAGCACAACGCCATTAATCACCACTGATTCACAGGCACAACACTCTTATTCAGCACTGATTCACAGGCACAACACCATTATTCAGCACTGATTCACAGGCACATCACCATTATTCAGCACTGATTCACAGGTACAGCACCATTATTCAGCACTGATTCACAGGCACAGTACCGTAATTCCGCACAGATTCGCAGGTACAACACCGTTATTCAGCACTGATTCACAGGCACAGCACCGTTATTCCGCACTGACTTAGAGGCACAGCACCTTTAAGCAGCATGAATTCACAGGCACAACACCATTATTCAGCACTGATTCACAGGCACAACACCATTATTCAGCACTGATTCACAGGCACAGCACCATTTTTCCGCACTGATTAACAGGCACAACACCATTATTCAGCACTGATTCACAGGCACAGCACCATTTTTCCGCACTGATTCACAGGCACAACACCATTATTCTGCACTGATTCACAGGCACAACACCAGTATTCCGCCGTGATTAACAGGCGCAACGCCACCATTCAGAACTGATTCACATGCACAGCACCATTATTCAGCACTGAGTCACAGGCACAGCACCATTACACAGCAGTGATTCACAGGCAGAACAGCATTATTCCGCACTGATTCACAGGCATAGCACTGCTATTCAGCACTGATTCACAGGCACAATACCATTATTCAGCACTGATTCACAGGCACAGCACCATTATTCAACACTGATTCACAGGCACAACACCATTATTCAGCACTGATTCACAGGCACAGCACCATTACTCAGCACTGATTCACAAGCACAACACCATTATTCAGTACTGATTCACAGGCACAACATAATTATTCAGCACTGACTCACACGCGCAGCACCATTATTCAGCACAGATCCACAGGCACAGCACCTTTATTCAGCACTCATTCACAAGCACAACGCCATTAATCACCACTGATTCACAGGCACAACACTCTTATTCAGCACTGATTCACAGGCACAACACCATTATTCAGCACTGATTCACAGGTACAGCACCATTATTCAGCACTGATTCACAGGCACAGTACCGTAATTCCGCACAGATTCGCAGGTACAACACCGTTATTCAGCACTGATTCACAGGCACAGCACCGTTATTCCGCACTGACTCAGAGGCACAGCACCTTTAAGCAGCATGAATTCACAGGCACAACACCATTATTCAGCACTGATTCACAGGCACAACACCATCATTCTATACTGATTCACAGACACAGCACCAGTATTCCGCCGTGATACACAGGCACAACACCAGTCTTCCGCACTGATTCACAGGCACAACACCATTATTCTGCACTGATTCACAGGCACAACACCAGTATTCCGCCGTGATTAACAGGCGCAACGCCACCATTCAGAACTGATTCACATGCACAGCACCATTATTCAGCACTGAGTCACAGGCACAGCACCATTACACAGCAGTGATTCACAGGCAGAACAGCATTATTCCGCACTGATTCACAGGCATAGCACTGCTATTCAGCACTGATTCACAGGCACAACACCATTATTCAGCACTGATTCACAGGCACAGCACCATTATTCAACACTGATTCACAGGCACAACACCATTATTCAGCACTGATTCACAGGCACAGCACCATTACTCAGCACTGATTCACAGGCACAACACCATTACTCAGCACTGATTCACAAGCACAACACCATTATTCCGCACTGACTCACAGGCAGAAAGCCATTATTCCGCACTGATTCACAGGCACAGCACTCTTATTCAGCACTGATTCACAGGCACAGCACCTTTATTCAGCACTGATTCACAGGCACAGCACCTTTATTCAGCACTGATTCACAGGCACAACACCAATATTCCGCCGTGATTCACAGGCAGAGTACCAGTATTCCGCCGTGATTCACCGGCACAACTCCACCATTCACAACTGATTCACATGCACAGCACTATTATTCAGCCCAGATTCACAGGCACAGCACTATTATTCCGCACTGATTCACAGGCACAGCACCTTTTTTCCACACTGATTCACATGCGCAGCTCTATTATTCAGCCCTGATTCACAGGCACAGCACCATTATTCCGCACTGACTCACAGGTACCACACCAGTGTTCAGTATTGACTCACATGCAAAGCACCATTAATCTGCACTGATTCACAGGCATAGCACCAGTATTCCGCCATGATTCACAGGCACAACACCACCATTCACAACTGATTCACATGCACAGCACTATTATTCAGCCCAGATTCACAGGCACAGCACTATTATTCCGCACTGATTCACAGGCACAGCACCTTTTTTCCACACTGATTCACATGCGCAGCTCTATTATTCAGCCCTGATTCACAGGCACAGCACCATTATTCAGCAATGATTCATAGGCAAAACACCATTAACCTGCACTGATTCACAGGCACAACACCATTATTCAGCAATGATTCATAGGCACAACAGCATTAACCAGCAGTGATTCACAGGCACAACACCATTATTCCGCACTGATTCACAGGCACAACACAATTATTCAGCAATGATTCATAGGCACAACACCATTAATCAGCACTGATTCACAGGCACAGCACCATTAATCAGCACTAATTCACAGGCAAAACACCATTAATCAGCACTGACTCACAGGCACAGCACCATTATTCCGCACTGATTCACAGGCACAACACAATTATTCAGCAATGATTCATAGGCACAACACCATTAATCAGCACTGATTCACAGGCACAGCACCATTAATCAGCATTAATTCACAGGCAAAACACCATTAATCAGCACTGACTCACAGGCACAGCACCATTATTCAGCACTGATTAACAGGCACAACACTATTATTCTGCACTGATTCACAGGCAGGACAACAGTAATCAGCACTGATTCACAGGCACAGCACAATTATTCAGCACTGATTAACAGGCACAACACTATTATTCTGCACTGATTCACAGGCAGGAAAACAGTAATCAGCACTGATTCACAGGCACAGCACCATTAATCAGCACTGATTCACATGCACAACACCATTATTCAGCACTGACTCACAGGCACAACACCATTATTCAGCACTGATTCACTGGCACACCACCATTATTCCGCACTCATTCACAGGCACAGCACCATTAATCAGCACTGATTCACATGCACAACACCATTATTCAGCACTGACTCACAGGCACAACACCATTATTCAGCACTGATTCACAGGCACACCACCATTATTCCGCACTCATTCACAGGCACAACACCATTAATCAGCACTAATTCTCAGGCACAACACCATTATTCCGCACTCATTCACAGGCACAACACCATTATTCAGCCCAGATTCACAGGCACAACACCATTATTCCGCACTGATTCGCATGCACAGCACTATTATTCAGCACTGATTCATAGGCACAACACCATTAACCAGCACTTATTCACTGGCACAGCACCATTATTCAGCACTGATTCACAAGCACAACAGCATTATTCCGCACTGACTCACAGGCAGAAAGCCATTATTCAGCACTGATTCACAGGCACAACACCATTATTCCACACTGATTCACAGGCACAACACCATTATACAGCACTGATTAACAGGCACAACACCGTTGTTCAGCTCAGATTCACAGGCACAGCACCATTAATCAGCACTAAATCACAGGCACAACAACATTATTCCGCACTGATTCACAGGCACAACACAATTATTCAGCAATGATTCATAGGCACAACACCATTAATCAGCACTGATTCACAGGCACAGCACCATTAATCAGCACTAAATCACAGGCACAACAACATTATTCCGCACTGATTCACAGGCACAACACAATTATTCAGCAATGATTCATAGGCACAACACCATTAATCAGCACTGATTCACAGGCACAGCACCATTAATCAGCACTAATTCACAGGCAAAACACCATTAATCAGCACTGACTCACAGGCACAGCACCATTATTCAGCACTGATTAACAGGTTCAACACTATTATTCTGCACTGATTCACAGGCAGGACAACAGTAATCAGCACTGATTCACAGGCACAGCACCATTAATCAGCACTGATTCACATGCACAACACCATTATTCAGCACTGACTCACAGGCACAACACCATTATTCAGCACTGATTCACAGGCACACCACCATTATTCCGCACTCATTCACAGGCACAACACCATTAATCAGCACTGATTCACAGGCACAACACCATTACTCTGCACTGATTCACAGGCAGGACAACAGTATTCAGCACTGATTCACAGGCACAGCACCATTAATCAGCACTGATTCACATGCACAACACCATTATTCAGCACTGATTCACAGGCACAACACCATTATTCAGCACTGATTCACAGGCACACCACCATTATTCCGCACTCATTCACAGGCCCAACACCATTATTCCGCACTGATTCACAGGCACAGCAACATTATTCCGCACTGGTTCACAGGCACAACACCATTATTCCGCACTGATTCCCAGGCACAACACCATTATTCTGCACTGATTCCCAGACACAACACTAGTAGTCTGCACTGATTCACAGGCACAACACCATTATTCTGCACTGATTCACAGGCACAACACCAATATTCCGCCGTGATTCACAGGCAGAACACCAGTATTCCGCCGTGATTCACTGGCACAACACCACCATTCTGATCTGATTCACACGCACGGCACCATTGTTCAGCCCAGATTCACATGCACAACACCATTATTCCGCACTGACTCACAGGTACAACACCATTATTCAGCCCAGATTCACAGGCACAGCACCATTATTCCACACTGATTCACATGCACAGCTCTATTATTCAGCCCTGATTCACAGGCACAGCACCATTATTCAGCAATGATTCATAGGCAAAACACCATTAACCTGCACTGATTCACAGGCACAGCACCATTATTCAGCAATGATTCACAGGCACAACAGCATTAACCAGCAGTGATTCACAGGCACAGCTTTATTATTCCGCCCTTATTCACAGGCACAACACCATTATTCAGCAATGATTCATAGGCACAATACCATTAATCAGCACGAATTCACTGGCACAACACCATTATTCAACACAGTTTCACAGGCACAGCATCATTATTCCGCACTGATTAACAGGCACAACACCGTTATTCAGCACTGATTCACAGGCACAGCAGCATTAATCAGCACTGTCTCACAGGCACAGCACCATTATTCAGCACTAATTCACAGGCACAACACCGTTGTTCAGCTCAGATTCACAGGCACAACACCATTAATCAGCACTGATTCACAGGCACAGCACCATTAATCAGCACTAATTCACAGGCAAAACACCATTAATCAGCACTGACTCACAGGCACAGCACCATTATTCAGCACTGATTAACAGGTTCAACACTATTATTCTGCACTGATTCACAGGCAGGACAACAGTAATCAGCACTGATTCACAGGCACAGCACCATTAATCAGCACTGATTCACATGCACAACACCATTATTCAGCACTGACTCACAGGCACAACACCATTATTCAGCACTGATTCACAGGCACACCACCATTATTCCGCACTCATTCACAGGCACAACACCATTAATCAGTACTAATTCACAGGCACAACACCATTACTCAGCACTGATTCACAGGCACAACACCATTATTCCGCACTCATTCACAGGCACAGCACCATTATTCAGCCCAGATTCACAGGCACAACACCATTATTCCGCACTGATTCGCATGCACAGCACTATTATTCAGCACTGATTCATAGGCACAACACCATTAACCAGCACTGATTCACTGGCACAGCACCATTATTCAGCAATGATTCACAAGCAGAACAGCATTATTGCGCACTGATTCACAGGCAGAACCCATTACTCAGCACTGATTCACAAGCACAACAGCATTATTCCGCACTGACTCACAGGCAGAAAGCCATTATTCCGCACTGATTCACAGGCACAGCACTCTTATTCAGCACTGATTCACAGGCACAACACCATTATTCCGCACTGATTCACAGGCACCGCACCTTTATTCAGCACTGATTCACAGGCACAGCACCTTTATTCAGCACTGATTCACAGGCACAACACCAATATTCCGCTGTGATTCACAGGCAGAGTACCAGTATTCCGCCGTGATTCACCGGCACAACACCACCATTCAGATCTGATTCACATGCACGGCACCATTATTCAGCCCAGATTCGCATGCACAACACCATTATTCCGCACTGACTCACAGGTACAACACCAGTATTCAGTATTGACTCACATGCAGAGCACCATTAATCTGCACTAATCCACAGGCACAGCACCAGTATTCCGCCATGATTCACAGGCACAGCACCAGTAATCCGCCGTGATTCACAGGCACAAAACCACCATTCACAACTGATTCACATGCACAGCACAATTATTCAGCCCAGATTCACAGGCACAGCACCATTATTCCACACTGATTCACATGCACAGCTCTATTATTCAGCCCTGATTCACAGGCACAGCACCATTATTCAGCAATGATTCATAGGCAAAACACCATTAACCTGCACTGATTCACAGGCACAACACCATTATTCAGCAATGATTCATAGGCACAACAGCATTAACCAGCAGTGATTCACAGGCACAGCTTTATTATTCCGCCCTTATTCACAGGCACAACACCATTATTCAGCAATGATTCATAGGCACAATACCATTAATCAGCACGAATTCACTGGCACAACACCATTATTCAACACAGTTTCACAGGCACAGCATCATTATTCCGCACTGATTAACAGGCACAACACCGTTATTCAGCACTGATTCACAGGCACAGCAGCATTAATCAGCACTGTCTCACAGGCACAGCACCATTATTCAGCACTAATTCACAGGCACAACACCATTATTCAGCACTGATTCACAGGCACAACACCGTTGTTCAGCTCAGATTCACAGGCACAGCACCATTAATCAGCACTAATTCACAGGCACAACACCATTATTCCGCACTGATTCACAGGCACAATACAATTATTCAGCAATTATTCATAGGCACAACACCATTAATCAGCACTGATTCACAGGCACAGCACCATTAATCAGCACTAATTCACAGGCAAAACACCATTAATCAGCACTGTCTCACAGGCACAGCACCATTATTCAGCACTGATTAACAGGTTCAACACTATTATTCTGCACTGATTCACAGGCAGGACAACAGTAATCAGCACTGATTCACAGGCACAGCACCATTAATCAGCACTGATTCACAGGCAAAATGCCATTAATCAGCAGTGACTCACAGGCACAGCACCATTATTCCGCACTGATTAACAGGTTCAACACTATTATTCTGCACTGATTCACAGGCAGGACAACAGTAATCAGCACTGATTCACAGGCACAGCACCATTAATCAGCACTGATTCACATGCACAACACCATTATTCAGCACTGACTCACAGGCACAACACCATTATTCAGCACTGATTCACAGGCACACCACCATTATTCCGCACTCATTCACAGGCACAACACCATTAATCAGCGCTGATTCACAGGTACAACACCGTTACTCTGCACTGATTCACAGGCAGGACAACAGTATTCAGCACTGATTCACAGGCAAAGCACCATTATTCCGCACTCATTCACAGGCCCAACACCATTATTCCCCACTGATTCACAGGCACAGCAACATTATTCCGCACTGATTCACAGGCACAACACCATTATTCTGCACTGATTCCCAGACACAACACTAGTATTCTGCACTGATTCACAGGCACAACACCATTATTCTGCCGTGATTCACAGGGAGAGCACCAGTATTCCGCCGTGATTCGCTGGCACAACACCACCATTCTGATCTGATTCACACGCACGGCACCATTGTTCAGCCCAGATTCACATGCACAACACCATTATTCCGCACTGACTCACAGGTACAACACCATTACTCCGTACTGATTCACTGGCAAAGCACCATTATTCAGCAATGATTCACAAGCACAACAGCATTATTGCGCACTGATTCACAGGCAGAACGCCATTATTCCGCATTGATTCACAGGCACAGCACTGTTATTCAGCACTGATTCACAGGGACACCTCCATTATTCCGCACTAATTCACAGGCACAACACCATTACTCAGCACTGATTCACAGGCACAACACCATTATTCCGCACTCATTCACAGGCACAACACCATTATTCAGCCCAGATTCACAGGCACAACACCATTATTCCGCTCTGATTCGCATGCACAGCACTATTATTCAGCACTGATTAATAGGCACAACACCATTAACCAGCACTGATTCACTGGCACAGCACCATTATTCAGCAATGATTCACAAGCACAACAGCATTATTGCGCACTGATTCACAGGCAGAACACCATTATTCCGCATTGATTCACAGGCACAGCACTGTTATTCAGCACTGATTCACAGGCACACCTCCATTATTCCGCACTGATTCACAGGCACAACACCATTACTCAGCACTGATTCACAGGCACAAAACCATTATTCCGCACTCATTCACAGGCACAACACCATTATTCAGCCCAGATTCACAGGCACAACACCATTATTCAGCACTGTTTGCATGCACAGCACTATTATTCAGCACTGATTCATAGACACAACACCATTAACCAGCACTGATTCACAGGCACAACAACATTATTCAGCAATGATTCATAGGCACAACACGATTAACCAGCACTGATTCACAGGCACAACACCATTATTCAGCAATGATTCATAGGCACAACACCTTTAACCAGCACTGATTCGCAGGTACAACACCATTATTTAGCAATGATTCATAGGCACAACACCATTAACCAGCACTGATTCACAGGCACAGCGCTATTATTCCGCCCTTCTTCCCAGGCACAACACCATTATTCAGCAATGATTCATAGGCACAACACCATTAATCAGCACGAATTCACCGGCACAACACCATTATTCAACACGGTTTCACAGGCACAGCACCGTTATTCCGCACTGATTAACAGGCACAACACCATTATTCAGCACTGATTCACATGCACAACACCATTATTCAGCACTGACTCACTGGCACAGCACTATTATTCAGCACGAATTCACAGGCACAACCCCATTATTCAGTACTGATTCACAGGCACAACACCGTTGTTCAGCACAGATTCACAGGCACAGCACCATTAATCAGCACTGATTCACAGGCACAACACCATTATTCCGCACTGATTCACAGGCACAACACAATTATTCAGCTCTGATTCACAGGCACAGCACCATTAATCAGCACTAATTAACAGGCAAAACACCATTAATCAGCACTGACTCACAGGCACAGCACCAGTATTCAGCACTGATCAACAGGTACAACACCTTTATTCAGCACTGATTCACAGGCACAACACCATTATTCTGCACTGATTCACAGGCAGGACAACAGTATTCAGCACTGATTCACAGGCACAGCACCATTAATCAGCACAGATTCACAGGCACAACACCATTAATCAGCACTGATTCACAGGCACAACACAATTATTCAGCAATGATTCATAGGCACAACACCATTAATCAGCACTGATTCACAGGCACAGCACCATTAATCAGCACTAATTCCCAGGCAAAACACCATTAATCAGCACTGATTCACAGGCACAGTACTTTTATTCAGCACTGATTAACAGGTTCAACACTATTATTCTGCACTGATTCACAGGCAGGACAACAGTATTCAGCACTGATTCACAGGCACAGCACGATTAATCAGCACTGATTCACATGCACAACACCATTATTCAGCACTGACTCACAGGCACAACACCATTATTCAGCACTGATTCACAGGCACAACACCATTATTCCGCACTCATTCACAGGCACAACACCATTAATCAGCACTGATTCACAGGTACAACACCATTACTTTGCACTGATTCACAGGCAGAACGCCATTATTCCGCACTGATTCACAGGCCCAGCACCGTTAATCAGCACTGATTCATAGTCACAGCACCATTATTCCGCACTGATTCACAGGCACAGCACCATTATTCAGCACTGATTCACAGGCAGAACGCCATTATTCCGCACTGATTCACAGGCACAGCACCGTTATTCAGCACTGATTCACAGGCACAGCACCATTATTCAGCACTGATTCACTGGCACAGCACTATTATTCAGCACTGATTCACAGACACAACAGCATTATTGCGCACTGATTCACAGGCAGAACGCCATTATTCCGCACTGATTCACAGGCACAGCACTGTTATTCAGCACTGATTCACAGGCACAGCACCATTATTCAGCACTGGTCCACAAGCACAACACCATTAATCAGCACTGATTCACAGTCACAGCACCATTCCTCAGCACTGATTCACAAGCACAACACCATTATTCCGCATTGATTCACAGGCACAGCACTGTTATTCAGCACAGATTCACAGGCACAACAGCATTATTCCACACTGATTCACACGCACAACACCATTATTCAGCAATGATTCATAGGCACAACACCATTCATCAGCACTGACTCACAGGCACAGCACCAGTATTCAGCACTGATCAACAGGTACAACACCTTTATTCAGCACTGATTCACAGGCACAACACCAGTATTCTGCACTGATTCACAGGCAGGACAACAGTATTCAGCACTGATTCACAGGCACAGCACTATTAATCAGCACTAATTCACAGGCACAACACCATTAATCAGCACTGATTCACAGGCACAACACAATTATTCAGCAATGATTCATAGGCACAACACCATTAATCAGCACTAATTCCCAGTCAAAACACCATTAATCAGCACTGATTCACAGGCACAGTACTTTTATTCAGCACTGATTAACAGGTTCAACACTATTATTCTGCACTGATTCACAGGCAGGACAACAGTATTCAGCACAGATTCACAGGCACAGCACTATTAATCAGCACTGATTCACATGCACAACACCATTATTCAGCACTGACTCACAGGCACAACACCATTATTCAGCACTGATTCACAGGCACAACACCATTATTCCGCACTCATTCACAGGCACAACACCATTAATCAGCACTGATTCACAGGTACAACACCATTACTCTGCACTGATTCACAGGCAGAACGCCATTATTCCGCACTGATTCACAGGCCCAGCACTGTTAATCAGCACTGATTCACAGTCACACCACCATTATTCCACACTGATTCACAGGCACAGCACCATTATTCAGCACTGATTCACAGGCAGAACACCATTATTCCGCACTGATTCACAGGCACAGCACCGTTATTCAGCACTGATTCACAGGCACAGCACCATTATTCAGCACTGATTCACTGGCACAGCACTATTATTCAGCACTGATTCACAAGCACAACAGCATTATTGCGCACTGATTCACAGGCAGAACGCCATTATTCTGCACTGATTCACAGGCACAGCACTGTTATTCAGCACTGATTCACAGGCACAGCACCATTATTCAGCACTGGTCCACAAGCACAACACCATTAATCAGCACTGATTCACAGTCACAGCACCATTCCTCAGCACTGATTCACAAGCACAACACCATTATTCCGCATTGATTCACAGGCACAGCACTGTTATTCAGCACAGATTCACAGGCACAACAGCATTATTCCACACTGATTCACAGGCACAACACCATTATTCAGCAATGATTCATAGGCACAACACCATTCATCAGCACTGATTCACAGGCACAGCACCATTAATCAGCAATGATTCACAGGCACAACACCATTCATCAGCACTAATTCACAAGCACAACAGCATTATTCTGGAATGATTCACAGGCACAGCACCATTAATCAGCAATGATTCATAGGCACAACACCATTCATCAGCACTGATTCACAAGCACAACAGCATTATTCCGGAATGATTCACAGGCACAGCACCATTATTCAGCAATGATTCATAGGCACAACACCATTCATAAGCACTGATTCACAAGCACAACAGCATTATTCCGGAATGATTCACAGGCACAGCACCATTATTCAGCAATGATTCATAGGCACAACACTATTAATCAGCACTGATTCATAGGTACTGCACCATTAATCAGCACTGACTTACAGGCACAGCACCATTATTCAGCACTGATTAACAGGCACAACACTTTTATTCAGCACAGATTCACAGGCACAATAACAATATTCCGCTCTGAATCACAGGCAGGACAGCATTATTCAGCCCTGTTTCACAGGCATAGCACTATTATTCAGCCTGACGTGCTGCGCTTTTCCAGCAACACATTTTCAGCTCATAGTAAATTGCCTGCAGTGTTAGGTAAGGGGTAAATGTAAATGTAGGAGTAGAGGTTTGGGTAGGTTGCGCTTCGGCAGCTCGGTGTGGACGTGTTGGGCCGAAGGGCCTGTTTCCACACTGTAAAGTAATCTAATCATTCAGCACTGATTCACAGGCACAGCACTATTATTCAGCACTGATTCACATGCACAACACCATTAATCAGCTGTGCTTCACAGGCACAGCACCATTAATCAGCAGTGATTCACAGGCACAGCGCCATTATTCAGCACTGACTCACAGGTACAGCACCATCACTCTGCACTGATTCACAGGCACAACACCATTATTCCGCACAGATTCACAAGCACAACACCATTATTCAGCACTGATTCATAGGTACAGCACCATTATTCCGCACTGATTCACAGGCACAACACCATTAATCTGCTCTGATTCACAGGCGCAACACCATTAATCAGCTCTGATTCACAGGCACGGCACCATTAATCAGCACTGATTCACAGGCAAAGCACCATTATTCAGCACTGATTAACAGGTACAGCACCATTATTCCGCACTGATTCACAGGCAGAACACCATTAATCAGCCCTGATTCACAGGCACGGCACCATTAATCAGTATGATTCACAGGCACAGCACCATTATTCAGCACTGATTCACAGGCACAGCACCATTAATCAGTATGATTCACAGGCACAGCACTATTATTCCGCACTGACTCACAGGCACAACAACATTAATCAGCTCTGATTCACAGGCACGGCACCATTAATCATCACTGATTCACAGGCACAGCACCATTAACAAGCACTGATTCACAGGCACAACACCGTTATTCCGCACTGATTCACAGGCACAACACCGTTATTCAGCAATGATTCACAGGCACAACACCATTATTCAGCACTGATTCACAGGCACAGCACCATTATTCCACACAGATTCACAAGCACAACACCATTATTCAGCACTGATTCACAGGCATAGTACCGTTATTGCGTACAGATTCACAGGCACAAAACCCTTATTCAGCACTGATTCACATGCACACCATTTATCAGCTCCGATTCACAGGCACAGCACCATTAATCAGCATTGATTCACAGGCACAACACCATTATTCCACACGGATTCACAGGCACAACACTATCATTCTGCACTGATTCACAGGCACAACACCATTATTCAGCACTGATTCACAGGTACAGCACCGTTATTCAGCACTGATTCGCAGGTTCAGCACCATTATTCCGCACTGATTCACAGGCACAACAGCATTAATCAGCTCTGATTCACAGGCACAACACCATTAATCAGCTCTGATTCACAGGCACGGCACCATTAATCATCACTGATTCACAGGCACAGCACCATTATCCAGCACTGATTCACAGGCACAACACTATCATTTTGCACTGATTCACAAGCACAACACCATTATTCAGCACTGATTCACAGGTACAACACCATTACTCAGCACTGATTCACAGCCACAACACCATTAATCAGCTCTGATTCACAGGCACAACACCGTTATTCAGCACTGATTCACAGGCACAGCATCATTATTCTGCACTGATTCACAGGCACAACACCATTAATCAGCTCTGATTCACAGGCACAACACCGTTATTCAGCACTGATTCACAGGCACAGCATCATTATTTTGCACTGATTCACAGGCACAGCACCATTATTCACCACTGATTCACAGGCACAGCACCATTATTCAGCACTGATTCACAGGCACAGCATCATTATTCTGCATTGATTCATAGGCACAGCACCATCACTCTGCATTATTTCACAAGCACAACACCATTATTCAGCACTGATTCACAGGTACAGCACCATTATTCAGCACTGATTCACAGGTACAGCACCATTATACCGCACTGATTCACAGGCACAACACCATTAATCAGCTCTGATTCACAGGCGCAGCATCATTATTCTGCACTGATTCACAGGCACAACACCATTATTCCGCACAGATTCACAAGCACAACACCATTATTCAGCACTGATTCACAGGTACAGCACCATTATTCCGCACTGATTCACAGTCACAACACCATTAATCAGCTCTGATTCACAGGCACGGCACCATTATTTAGCACTGATTCACAGGCACAACACCATTAATAAGCTCTGATTCACAGGCACGGCACCATTATTTAGCACTGATTCACAGGTACGGCACCATTATTCCGCACTGATTAACAGGCACAACACTATTAATCAGCACTGATTCACACGCACAACACCATTAATCAGCACTGATTCACAGGCACAGCACCATTATTCAGCACTGATTAACAGGTACAGCACCATTATTCCGCACTGATTCACAGGCAGAACACCATTAATCAGCCCTGATTCACAGGCACGGCACCATTAATCAGCATGATTCACAGGCACAGCCCCATTAGTCAGCACTGATTCACAGGTACAGCACTATTATTCCGCACTGACTCACAGGCACAACACCATTAATCAGCTCTGATTCACAGGCACGGCACCATTAATCATCACTGATTCACAGGCACAGCACCATTAACAAGCACTGAGTCACAGGCACAACACCGTTATTCCGCACTGATTCACAGGCACAACACCGTTATTCAGCAATGATTCACAGACACAACACCATTATTCAGCACTGATTCACAGGCACAGCACCATTATTCCACACAGATTCACAAGCACAACACCATTATTCAGCACTGATTCACAGGCATAGTACTGTTATTCCGTACAGATTCACAGGCACAAAACCCTTATTCAGCACTGATTCACATGCACACCATTTATCAGCTCTGATTCACAGGCACAGCACCATTAATCAGCATTGATTCACAGGCACAACACCATTATTCCACACGGATTCACAGGCACAACACTATCATTCTGCACTGATTCACAGGCACAACACCATTATTCAGCACTGATTCACAGGTACAGCACCATTACTCAGCACTGATTCGCAGGTTCAGCACCATTATTCCGCACTGATTCACAGGCACAACAGCATTAATCAGCTCTGATTCACAGGCACAACACCATTAATCAGCTCTGATTCACAGGCACGGCACCATTAATCATCACTGATTCACAGGCACAGCACCATTATTCAGCACAGATTCACAGGCACAACACTATCATTTTGCACTGATTCACAAGCACAACACCATTATTCAGCACTGATTCACAGGTACAGCACCATTACTCAGCACTGATTCACAGCCACAACACCTTTAATCAGCTCTGATTCACAGGCACAACACCGTTATTCAGCACTGGTTCACAGGCACAGCATCATTATTCTGCACTGATTCACAAGCACAGCACCATTATTCAGCACTGATTCACAGGCACAGCACCATTATTCAGCACTGATTCACAGGCACAGCATCATTATTCTGCATTGATTCACAGGCACAGCACCACCATCACTCTGCATTATTTCACAGGCACAACACCATTATTCAGCACTGATTCACAGGTACAGCACCATTATTCAGCACTGATTCACACGTACAGCACCATTATTCCGCACTGATTCACAGGCACAACACCATTAATCAGCTCTGATTCACAGGCGCAGCATCATTATTCTGCACTGATTCACAGGCACAGCACCATTAATCAGCACTGATTCACAGTCACAGCACCATTATTCAGCACTGATTCACAGGCACAGCACCATCATTCCGCACTGATTCACAGGCACCGCAGAATTATTCAGCACTGATTCACAGGAACAGCATCATTATTCGGCGCAGATGCACAGACACAACACCATTAATCAGCACTGATTCACGTGCACAACAGCATTATTCCACACTGATTCACAGGCAGAACGCCATTATTCCACACTGATTCACAGGCACAGCACTTTTATCCAGCACTGATTTACGGGCACAACAGCATTATTCCGCACTGATTCACAGGCACAGCACCATTATTCCGCACTGATTCACAGGCAGAACGCCATTATTCCGCACTGATTCACAGGCACAGCACTTTTATTTAGCACTGATTCACAGGCACAACACCATTATTCAGCACTGGTCCACAGGCACAACACCATTAATCAGCACTAATTCACAGTCACAGCACAGTTATTCAGCACTGATTCACAGGCACAATACCATTAATCAGCACTGATTCACATGCACAGCAACATTATTCAGCACTGATTCACAGGCACAGCACCATTATTCAGCATTGATTCACAGGCACAGCACCATTATTCAGCACTGTTTCACAGGCACAACACCGTTATTCAGCACAGATTCACAGGCACAGCATCATTATTCCGCACTCATTCACAGGCACAACACCATTATTCAGCCCAGATTCACAGGCACAACACCATTATTCAGCACTGGTCCACAGGCACAACACCATTAATCAGCACTAATTCACAGTCACAGCACAATTATTCCGCACTCATTCACAGGCACAACACCATTAATCAGCACTGATTCACAGGTACAACACCATTACTCTGCACTGATTCACAGGCAGGACAACAGTATTCTGCACTGATTCACAGGCACAGCACCATTAATCAGCACTGATTCACAGGCACAGCACCATTATTCAGCACTGATTCACAGGCACAACACCATTAATCAGCACTGATTCACAGGCACAGCACCATTATTCAGCACTGATTCACAGGCACAGCACCATTAATCAGCACTGATTCACAGTCACAGCACCATTATTCCGCACTGATCCACAGGCACGGCAGAATTAATCAGCACTGATTCACAGGCACAACACCATCATTCAGCACTGATTCACAGGCACCGCAGAATTATTCAGCACTGATTCACAGGCACAGCATCATTATTCGGCACTGATGCACAGACACAACACCATTAATCAGCACTGATTCACGTGCACAACAGCATTATTCCACACTGATTCACAGGCAGAACGCCATTATTCCGCACTGATTCACAGGCACAGCATTTTTATCCAGCACTGATTCACGGGCACAACAGCATTATTCCGCACTGATTCACAGGCAGAACGCGATTATTCCGCACTGATTCACAGGCAGAACGCCATTATTCCGCACTGATTCACAGGCACAGCACTTTTATTCAGCACTGATTCACGGGCACAACAGCATTATTCCGCACTGATTCACAGGCAGAATGCCATTATTCCGCACTGATTCACAGGCACAGTACTTTTATTCAGCACTGATTCACAGGCACAACACCATTATTCAGCACTGGTCCACAGGCACAACACCATTAATCAGCACTAATTCACAGTCACAGCACCATTACTCAGCACTGATTCACAAGCACAACACCATTACTCCGCACTGATGCACAGGCACAGCACAGTTATTCAGCACTGATTCACAGGCACAATACCATTAATCAGCACTGATTCACATGCACCGCAACATTATTCAGCACTGATTCACAGGCACAGCACCATTATTCAGCACTGATTCACAGGCACAACACCATTGTTCAGCAATGATTCACAGGCACAGCATCATTATTCAGGACTGATTCACAGTCACAGCACCATTATTCCGCCATGATTCAGCGGCACAGCAGAATTATTCAGCACTGATTCACAGGCACAACACCATTATTCCACACTTATTCACAGGCAGAACGCCATTATTCAGCAAAGATTCACAGGCACAAACCATTATTCAACACTGATTCACAGGCACAACACCATTAATCAGCACTGATTCACAGGCACAGCACCATTATTCAGCACTGATTCACAGGCACAGCAATGTTATTCAGCACTAATTCACAGGCACAGCACTATTATTCTGCACTGATTCACAGGCACAACACCATTATTCCGCACTGATTCACAGGCACAGCACCATCATTCCGCACTGATTCACAGGCACAGCACTATTATTCTGCACTGATTCACAGGCAGAACGCCATTATTCCGCACTGATTCACAGGCAGAACGCCATTATTCCGCACTGATTCACAGGCACAGCACTTTTATTCAGCACTGATTCACGGGCACAACAGCATTAATCCGCACGGATTCACAGGCAGAATGCCATTATTCCGCACTGATTCACAGGCACAGTACTTTTATTCAGCACTGATTCACAGGCACAACACCATTATTCAGCACTGGTCCACAGGCACAACACCATTAATCAGCACTAATTCACAGTCACAGCACCATTACTCAGCACTGATTCACAGGCACAACACCATTATTCTGCACTGATTCACAGGCACAGCAATGTTATTCAGCACTGATTCACAGGCACAGCACTATTATTCAGCACTGATTCACAGGCACAGCAATGTTATTCAGCACTGATTCACAGGCACAGCACTATTATTCTGCACTGATTCACAGGCACAGCAGAATTATTCAGCAAAGATTCACAGGCACAACACCATTATTCAGCACTGATTCTCAGGCACAACACCATTAATCAGCACTGATTCACAGGTACAGCACCATTATTCAGCACTGAATCACAGGCACAGCACCATTACTCAGCACTGATTCACGAGCACAGCAGCATTATTCCGCACTGATTCACAGGCAGAGCGCCATTATTCCTCACTGATTCACAGGCACAGCACTGTTATTCATCACTGATTCACAGGCACAGCATCATTATTTAGCACTGATTCACAGGCACAACACCATTACTCAGCACTGATTCACAGTCACAGCACCGTTACTCAACACTGATTCACAGGCACAGCACCATTAATCAGCACTGATTCACAGGCACAACAGCATCATTCCGCACTGAATCACAGGTAGAACGCCATTATTCCACACTGATTCACAGGCGCAGCACTGTTATTCAGCACTGATTCATAGACACAGCACCATTATTCAGCACTGGTCCACAGGCACAACACCATTATTCCGCACTAATTCACAGTCACAGCACCATTACTCAGCACTGATTCACAGGCACAACAGCATCAGTCCGCACTGATTCACAAGCAGAACGCCATTATTCAGCAAAGATTCACAGGCACAACACCATTATTCCGCACTGATTCACAGGCACAGCACTGTTATTCAGCACTGATTCACAGGCCCAACAGCATTATTCAGCACTGACTCACAGGCACAGCACCATTATTCAGCACTGATTCACATGCACAACACCATTAATCAGCACTGATTCACAGGCACAACAGCATTATTCCACACTGATTCACAGGCTGAACGCCATTAATCAGCACTGATTCACAGGTAGAGCACCATTAATCAGCACTAATTCACAGGCACAACAGCATTAATCAGCACTGACTCACAGGCACAGCACCATTATTCAGCTCTGATTAACAGGCACAACACTTTTATTCAGCACTGATTCACAGGCACAACACCATTATTCCGCTCTGATTCACAGGCAGGACAACAGTATTCTACACTGATTCACAGGCACCGCATCATTATTTGTGGGTGGCACAGTGGCACAGTGGTTAGCATATTGCCTCACACTGCCAGAGACCGGGGTTCAATTCCCGCCTCAGGCAACTGACTGTGTGGAGTTTGCACGTTCTCCCTGTGTCTGCGTGGGTTTCCTCTGGGTGCTCTGGTTTCCTCCCACAGTCCAAAGATGTGCAGGTTAAGTGAATTGGCCATGCTATATCACCCGTAGTGTTAGGTAAGTGGTAAATGTAGGGGTATGGGTTGGTTACTCTTCGGCGGGTCGGTGTGGACTTGTTGGGCCGAAGGGCCTGTTTCCACACTATAATGTAATCTAATCTATCTAATCTAATAATCTAATCTAAGCACAGCATGGAGGAACAATGCACAGTCCCATTTTGTGGGTGGCACGGTGGCACAGTGGTTAGCACTGCTGCCTCACAGCGCCAGAGACCCGGGTTCAATCCCGCCTCAGGCGACTGACTGTGTGGAGTTTGCACGTTCTCCCCGTGTCTGCGTGGGTTTCCTCCGGGTGCTCCAGTTTCCTCCCACAGATGTGCAGGTCAGGTGAATTGGCCATAATAAATTGCCTGGAGGAGAAAGTGAGGACTGCAGATGCTGCAGATCAGAGCTGAAAATCTGTTGCTGGAAAAGCGCAGCAGGTCAGGCAGCATCCAAGGAACAGGAGAATCGAAGAAGGACTTATGCCCGAAATGTCGATTCTCCTGTTCCTTGGATGCTGCCTGACCTGCTGCGCTTTTCCAGCAACACATTTCCAGCTCATACTAAATTGCCTGTAGTGTTAGGTAAGGGGTAAATGTAAATGTAGGGGTAGGGGTATGGGTGGGTTGCGCTTCGGTGGGTCGGTGTGGGGCCAAAGGGCCTGTTTCCACACTGTAATGTAATCTAATCATTCTGCACTGATTCACAGGCACAAAACCCTTATTCAGCACTGATTCACAGGCACAGCAGAATTATTCAGCACTGATTCACAGGCACAACACCATTATTCCGCACTGATTCACAGGCAGAACGCCATTATTCAGCAAAGATTCACAGGCACAACACCATTATTCAGCACTGATTCACAGGTACAGCACCATTATTCTGCACTGATTCACAGGCACAGCACCATTAATCAGCACTGATTCACAGGCACAGCACCATTATTCAGCACTGATTCACAGGCACAGCACCATTATTCCGCACTGATTCACAGACACAACAGCATTATTCCATACTGATTCACAGGCACAGCACCATTAATCAGCACTGATTCACAGGCACAGCACCATTATTCAGCACTGATTCACAGGCACAACACCATTAATCAGCACTGATTCACAGGCACAGCACCATTATTCAGCACTGATTCACAGGCACAACACCATTAATCAGCACTGATTCACAGGCACAGCACCATTATTCCGTACTGATTCACAGGCACAGCACCGTTATTCCGCACTGATTCACAGGCACAACTCTGTTAATCAACACTGATTCACCGGCACAGTAGCATTTTTCAGTGCTGATTCACAGGCACAGCACCATTATTTGTTTTCACGGGTTTCTAGCTTCAGCAAACCTGTTCTGTTCCTGGTTTTTATTTTCCTGATCCTAATCTTGCACAAGGCAAATATTGCTTGCGAATTTCCTTCGCTCTTGCTCGCTGTGAATCACAATGTCACTTGGCTTCTGTTGAACTCCCAAAGTGTTTTGAATGTTCCTGAATCCTAATTCCTACCCTTCTCTTCTACTGATTGCAAAAACTTTTCATGAGTCCTTCTGCATCAAGCCAAACAACTGCTCTTGAGTTTTCACCGAACACCAATTTAATTATGCACCTACTCATGCCTCAAACCTCTTCATGAAATCTGTCTATACAGAGCCTTATCGTTCTGCCTCAGCAGTACAGCTTAATTGTTATTTTCTGTGTTTGTCTTAATCTGTTTTTTGACTCCTACGATATGTCACCCAGGAACTGTTCTGTGATTCCTGAACTGTTTTAAGTGACCTATTATGAGCATTGTGACAAATTCTGGTTGTATTGCTTGGCAGAACCAAAAGTAGCAACCAGCAGGGGGACTTGAATGCAACAACTCCTTGGAACTGTCCGTTCCCTGAATATTACAATGTTCACCGATTGCCATATTTGACAGCAAAACATATACACAAAAGAAAGGAATTCATCACATTATGAAGCATTCAGATGAAGAAAATGTTCATTTATATCGAATATTTCATAACTTTAGGATGTCACCAAGCATTCGCAGTCAATCAAGCATATTTGGAATGTGACCATCTTTACAATGTGGGAATTGTAACATTTAACCTGTGAAAATCCTCCGTGCAACAATGTAATAATGACCAGCTGGTTGCGGTTATCCAAAACTCTACTGCCCCATGTTTTAATGTGCAGCCAATCATGTCACCCTACGACACCTGTAGCCACTGACCTATCTGCCCCCCAGTTCAGCTATTACTTGATTTCGGAATTCTCATCCTTGTTTTCAACTTCACTCCCTCTCCTTCCCCCATTCAAACCTCCAGTGTAGTACTCCTACTGCACTGCACTGAACTGCTATTCCAGACTTCGCACATGAGTCCATGTAGTGGGGTTTGAACCCACAACCTGTCACTCAGAGGCAAGCATAGCACCAAACTAGAATAGTTAAGTGCTTGTTTTTGACCGATGGTCCGAAGAGCTTGTTCTGCTATGCAAGACACTTCTATTATGACTCTATGACCAACTGTGGGGTATGGCTGATGCTATGCAGCATGCAGCTCTAGTATAAACAGTTACTTTTGTCAACTCGAAAGATTAAGGTAAAGATCATCATCATCGAAATGAATGATAGATCTGAGGTCTGAACAGATTCTTGCTGTTTTCTCTACATTATCAGTACAGCTTGACCCAAATACTGCAGCACGACTTTAGTCGAGAAATGGAACTATGCTCCAGTGATATCGTGAAAGCAGCTGGCCTCACATCATTGTCCAGAGACGACATACAGTCCATGCCCAAAAATGAAGTGTTGCTCCAGCTGCAGTCACATCTGGGTTCCATTCTTGATCCTCGGTGCTCCTTATTTTGTACCAGAATCAGAATAATCGATTTTTGTGGCGCAGGAGCAATCCTTGCACGGGAATTACTTCAGAGTTACCAAGGCTGCAGAAGAAGTGCTGTCTGCACAGCTCTATGTCCAATTTGATAAACAGAGCTGCTGCTGTTTGTGTTTCACTGCTGTTCCATAACAGCATGTGCAAGAGCATATGTTTCTATTTTCTGAGTCTGGTTTTCCTTCAGGGCGGAAGTGGCTGCTTTAAACTTAGAGCTTATATTCCGGTGCAATGTGGATGTTCTTGATGTACGAAGCATTGCTCAATCCTACTTTTGAATTCAGTGTCAACAAATTCAAATTTTCATGCTACATGGTGAGTAATGATTAATTTTGAAATTAAAGTTCATTATGTGGGTGTGTTTTAATGGGAAGCTTAAAGTAAAATGTGAGTTTCACATTTGCAAGCTAACTTGTACTACAGTGGATAATCTTCCACCGAGCAAAAGATAAACTAATGCATTCCAAAGAAACAATACATTTTAAAATTCAAAGCTGGTGAGTCATGAGATGTGGTGGAAGTTCTGTTGTGTTTTTGCATGGATTCTAGACCAGAAATGCCTAAATCTTTAAGACATCACGTTTATAGATGCTTTCAGTCACCCTCTCTGATTAAAAGTCAGTGTAGTCATTCAGCTATGCATGTAATATACAGCAACATCATGTTTTTAAATGTCTGATATTATGGTCTTGTAAATAGTGTCACAAAGCTGGTTCCTTTCTTTCTAAAAGCTGTTCCTTTTCTCAAGAATGCCATGTCCTTGGTTTTTATCAGAGGGGTGGTAAACGCTCCTGGTGCCGATTAGACCGTTTTGGTACAGAGATTAAAGGGTATTGAGAGGCCTTTTTGTTTAAATGTAAACAGATGAGACTTCAGGCCAAAGTGTTCATGTTTTAGAAGTGACCTGTATAATGAAAGGGGAGTGGTCAGCTATCCAGATGAGCAGTTTAGTTCAGTCCAGAACTAGTTGGGAAGTTCAGCAGTGGAGTGTGTGAACAGACTCTCTCTCTTTCTGCCCTTCTAACTTCAACCTGTAAGCATCTGTTCCATTTTCTTACTGGTCTTTAAGGGGGTTTGCTTATTTGGACTGTTGTGTATATTCGGAACAGCATAATTAAGTCTAGTTTGGATAGACTGAGTTCTGTTGGGTATTTTTTCTGTTCTTTGTATTTCATTGTGTAATTTTGTGAATAAATTTCTGTCTGTTTTAAAACCTAGTAGTCAACCTCGCTAACTTACTCTGGGTAATTTTCATTGTACACTGACCGAAACAAATTACAAAGTTATGGTCTGAGTTGCCTGCTCAAGAATATTTTGAGTGGTCTGGCCTAGTCCATAACAATAGTTAATATTGCAAATAGGCTTTAAGATATTATGCTCAATAGAACCGACCATCTGAAGTATGGATTAGGAGATATGGAAAACCATAGTTGTCAACAAATACTGCAATAGAAATTCTGTCATTAACTTCAAATGAATCAGAGTTGAGGTGGAGGTGGGTACTGCAGATGCTGGAGATTAGAGTCAAGATTAAAGTAGTGCTGGAAAAGCACAGCAGATCAGGCAGCATCCGTGGAGAAGAAAATCGACGTTTCAAAGAAAGGTTTTTGCCCGAAACGTCAACTTTCCTGCTCCTCAGATTCTGCCTGACCTGCTCAGCTTTTCCAGCACTGCTCTGAATCAGAGTTGAGTTAATTACTGCTTTCACGCCATTATTCAAAGAACTGGAGGGCATAAGTTTAGTGTGTGAGGGGAAAGATATAAAACGGACCTAAGGGGCAATGTTTTCACTTAGAAGGTGGTACATGTATGGAATGAGCTGCCAGAAGAAGTTATGGAGGCGAGCACAATTGCAACAGTTATTAGGCATCTGGATGGGTATGCAAATAGGAAAGATTTAGAGGGATATGGGCCAAGTGCTGGCCAATAGGACTTGATTAGGTTAGGTTATCTGGTCGGCCTGGATGAGTTTGACCGAAGGGTCTGTTTCCGTGCTGTATATCTCTGTGACTCTGTGACTTATATAGAATTCCTCCCTTAGCTACCTGTGATAGTGTTGAGGAAGTGCTGCACTGTCAGAGGTGCCATCTTTCAGATTTGATGTTAAACTGAGGACCTAACTGTCCCTTCAGTCATTTGTAAAATTTCCCAAGACTCAATTTCAAAAGATGTGCAAACAGGTTACTGTGGTGGTTCTGGCCAAAATTTGTTCCTCAATCAATAACCCAAAAGCAGATCATCTGATCGTTATGGTATTAATTAGGCCCTTTTGCACACAAACTGCCATTTCTGAAGAAAAGCATTTGTGTGCTGTGGGCATTATTGGCAAGGCTTGCGTTCATTCTTCATCGCTAGTTGCACTTGAGAAGGTAGTAGTAAGGCACTTCCTTATATTGTTGTAGACCATGTGGTGTAGCTCCATGCACAGTGCTGTTTGGAAGGGATATCCAATGAGGATTAGACGTAATGAAGACACAGGAACCATAATGCAGTTCCAAATCAGAATGTTGTATGACTCCATAGGAATGGTGACAACTTTTCAGAATTAATTTATTGGCTGTGAAGAATTTTGGGACATCAGAAAGCAGGGATGTACTTCTCAGGCTCTATAAGGTTCTGGTCAGGCCACATTTGAAGTATTGTGTGCAGTTTTGGGTCCCATATCTCAGGAAGGATGTACGGGATCCAGGAGCATGTTTGGTGGAGATTCATGAGAATAGTCCCAGGGATGAAAAGCTTAACATATTGGGAACGTTTGAAGACTCAAGGTCTATACTCAATGGAATTTAGAAGGATGAGGGAGGAACTAATTGAAACTTACAGACTACTGAATGTCCTGGACAGAGTGGATGTTGGGAAGATGTTCCCATTGATAGGAGAGACTAGGACCCAAGGGCATAGCCTCAGAGTAAAGGGAAGACGTTTTAGAATGGAGATAAGGAGAAACCTCTTCAGCCAGAGAGGGGGGAATCTATGGAATTCATTGCCACAGAAGTCTGTGAAGGTGAGGTCATTGAGTGCATTTAAGACTGAGATAGATAAGTTCTTGATTGTCAGGGGGATCACGGGTTATGGGGAGAAGGTGGGAGGATGGGGATGAGAAACGTTTCAGCTATGATTGAATGATGGCATAGACTCGATGGCCTGAATGGCCTAACTTCTGCTCCTATATCTTATAGTCATATGGTCTTGGAAAGGTAGGCTTAATTCAAATGGAGACAATGGGAATGGATCATAGAACATAGAACATAGAACATAGAAAAGTACAGCACAGAACAGGCCCTTTGCCAAGATTTAATCCTAATGTAAAATATAGTAACAACCTACGCACCCCTCAACTCACTGATATCCATGTGCATGTCCAGCAGTTGCTTAAATGTCCCCAATGACTCTGCTTCCACCACCACCGCTGGTAACGCATTCCATGCATTCACAACTCTCTGTGTAATAAACCTACCTCTGACGTCTCCTTTATACCTTCCTCCAAATATCCTCAAACTATGACTTCTCATACCAGTCAATCCTGCCCTGGGGAAAAGTCTCTGGCTATTGACTCTATCTATTCCTCTCATTATTTGTACACCTCTATCAGATCTTTCTCTTCCTCCTTCTCTCCAGAGAGAAAAGTCCGAGCCTATTCAACCTTTCTTGATAAGGCAAGCCCTCCAGTCCAGGCAGCATCCTGGTAAGCCTTTCCATCATGTAGGGGAAGATTGAGTAAATTGAAGGGCAATAGCAAGATAGTGATAAAAGTAATGATAATCAGAGTATGGCAGGAAGGGACAACGCTTGCAAACTTTAAGAGTGTGCCAGCAGATAGAGCCAGAGTTTATAAATAGTTTTAAAAAATAACTGATTAAGGGTCCTACATCTAAATGCGTGCCTCATTTGCAATCAAGTCTATGAATTTTTAGCTCAAGTATAATTTCACATATATGGCCTGATATCCATTAGAATGGTTAGAAGGAAACCAAAGCTAGGACCTGAATATCCAAGGATATGTGGCATCAGGAAGGTGAGGAAGTTGTGAAGAGGTAGTGGGGGAGGTCTGTTATTAAATAAAATAGTGCTGCAGTGAGAAAGTACCAATGTTGTAATGTTCAAAATGAATTTTCAGTTTGGGTGGAACTAAAATGTAACAAGTGTGCAAACCTTGGTAGGTAGCCACCAATCAGCAGTGATAATACTGTATAAATCAAAATGTTGGAAGTACGTGCAGCAAGGGTGTTAATTATGGGTGACTTCAATTTATGTATGTACTGGGTAAACTTCAAGTAAACTGATATTGTGAAGGATTATTTCTTGGAAAGTATATAAGGTTGTTTTCCTGAGGTGTACGTTGAGGAACAAACAATAGAATGGACTATTATTGATCTCGTATAGTGCAATGAAAAAGGGCCCATTAATAAGGTGCTGTAAAGGAGCCTTTGGGAAATAGTGACCACAATATAATAGCATTTTAACTTAAGTTTGAAATTGATGTAGTTCAATCAGAAACTAGAGTTTTCAATCCAAACAAAGGCAATTATGAAGCTATGAAGAACAAATTGACTATTGTGAGTTGGGAAATCATATTCAAAGCAATGATTGTAGACAATATAGGTATAATGATTAACATTTAAAGAGCTAATACATAGTATACAACAAAATCCATTCTTTAATGCACAAAAACCCAGCAAGAAAAGCATTCCAACTATTGCTGACAAAAGAAGTCAAAAATTGTATTAGATCATAGGAAAGTGCCATTAAAATTACCAAAATATGATGGTATACCTGAGGATTTTAGAATTATGTTAAGAAGGGTCACAGAAAAGAAAAAGAAAATCAAACATGAGATTAAGCAAGAAAGAAAGATAAAAACAGACTGTAGAAGCTTCTGTGGATACTGAAAATTGAAAAATTAAGAAAAACGAAAGTGGATTCATTCCCCTAAGCAAAGTTGAGACAATGTATAATTGGAAATTATAATTGACAGAGAAAATAAGCAAATACTTCACTGAGAAAATTGCTTTCAAAGATCCTCTCAGAAATACTGGAGTATCTAGGGCAGGAGTGGGCAATTAATTCTTCCAAGGGGCCACATGAGAAACCTGAGTTGTGTTGGGGGGCCGAACCAACAATAAGTTGAACATAATTCTGCTCAGTATTAATTTTCTCCCATTGTAAAAAGTACTATATTATATAGTTTGCACTGAAACTTATAATCAAAAGAATAAGGATATTCTGTTACAAAAAAGATATGAAATTGTGGAGTAGGTCAAATATAGAAGAAATAAACAGTAAAGACAATAATTTCAGTATTTCATTTTATTTTTAACATGTTAATCTCACAAACTAATAATGAAAAGTTGTTTCATTATTGTTCAGTATTACAAACAACAAACAACTCTATACGAAAAGCAATAAGTGCTTTTGATGTTTTTCAGTTCATTTTACTTGTTTAGTGAGAAACATCCAGCCTGTTTTGGGCTTGAACAAGTGCACTGAAATCTGGTTGAATGTCTGAGGTGGAAATGCGAAGGACAGCTGAGAGGTGATCATCAGTGATAGAGGATCTGTATTTGGATTTGTTGAACTTCATCACTGAGAATGTCTGTTTGCATATATAGGTAGATCCAAAAGGACTAGAATCTTCTGAGCATGCCTCCTCATGTGTGGAAAGTTCTCCTCTTTGAGGGAAGAGTAAAAATCAAGCAGTGAGACTGACCTAAAGTACTCTGCCAGAAGTGTGTCAGACTGCAGGTCAATGAGTTCAAGCTGCACATCACTAGGTGCATTCTCCACATCGCATGTAAATGGGGAAAAAATCATGTGCATTTCATTCTCAACCATTTTAAAGTCTTGAACTCGCCTTGAAAATTCACCATGCAGTGCTTCTAACATAGAGGAGTACCTGTGGAGGTGATCAGCTGAAGGTGCAAGTGGGTGAGAATGTTGTCCTCCATCTGGCTTGAGAGAAGCTGCAACTTTCTCATAAAAGCCTTCACCAAGTTGTACATTTCATGCACAAAAAGGCCCTTGCACTGCAGTTTCACATTTAGTTCATTCATAAGTGCAGTCGCATCAACAGCAAAACCAAGGTCTACAATCCAGTCTGCATCTGAAAGCTGTGGAATGCCATTCCCTTTCTTCACACAGAAATCTTGAATCTCTTCTCTCAGGTCCCATACATTTTTCAGCATTTTGCCCAGGCTGAGCCACCTGACAGCTGTGTGGTAACCTCTGTCACGATGTTCAGTCTCATTTTCCGCCAAAAATGCAACAAACTGCCTGTGATTCAAAGCTCTTGCCCTGATGAAGTTAACTATTTTAGTGACAATATCAACCACGGTTAATTTTTAACACTGACTTACACAACACTTCCTGATGCAATACAATGCAAAAATACCAATTTCTGTTCAGGGTCAATTTTTGTCACTTTATCCTGCATTCTCTTTAAGAGTCCAACATATTTTCCCGTTAGATTTGGACAACCATCCGTTGTCGCACCCTCCAGCTTGTCCTATTTTAGTCCCAACGTGTCCAAACATGCATTTACTTCCATGAACAAATCATTACCAGTTGTTGTTCCTTTCATTGACTGCATGGCTGCCAGCTCCTCCGTGATTTTAAAGTCCATAGTTATCCCACGTACGAAGATGAGTAGCTGGGCTGTGTCACGTATGTCGCAGCTCTCATCCAAAGCCAAGGAAAAAAAGTCAAAGTTGACCTCTCTGTGCTGCAGCTGAAGCTCCAGATTTCTTGCAATGTCCCCAGTCCTTCTCGTTACAGTGCGTCGGGAGAAGGGTACATTCTCAAATGTCTCCTTTTTCTCCGGTCATATTAGTTCTGCAGAGTCCAACAATCACTCCTTAATAAACTCTCCATCAGAAAACGGTTTACTGTTTCTGGCGATTTTGTGGGATATGACATAACTTGTCTTGACAGCTGCATCTCTGGATATGTGAAGTTTAGTAAAAAGTCTTTGCTGGTTATGCAGCTTAGCGAGCAAAGTATCCAACTCCCTTACCCGTTCTTGATCAGACAAGTTGTTGTACTTCTCAACATGTTTGGTCACGTAGTGGCGATTCAAATTATAATCCTTGAACACAGCGACCTGTGCACCACAAACCAAGCACACAGCTTTACCTCCAATTTCTGTAAATAAATATCTAGCAGTCCATGTCTTGTGAAAAACGTGGCATTCTGTATCAACCTTCCTTTTTTTGGTGTGAGCTGACATTTTGAGGGCTAGCCAGCAAGCACCACTTTTAGCTGTTCACACACGCACGCACATACACGTGCATGTGTGTGTCCAAATGTAAATAAAAAAAGCATCCTTTTCAAAACAAAAGCAACACAGTTGTATTGCATGCATGGCGTAAATACTTTTTCATTTATGTTCTAATTTAAGATTGATCTCATGCGGGCTAGACAGGAATGACCAAAGGGCCGGATATGGCCGCAGGCCGTAAAATGCCCAGGTCTGCTCTAGGGACTAGTGGAAATGAGAAATTGCAAGCTATTAATTTTGATAGTAAAGTAACACTAGAGAAATTAATGGAACTTAAAACAGATGTTCTGGACCCAATGTTCTACATCCCAAAGCATTGCCAGAGATAGTTGTCAAGAAAAAGAAGCATTGATGATCATCTTTCAAGGTTTTTTGACTGTGGAATAGTCCCAGCACATTAGAAGGTGGTGAATATAAGTCCAATATTCAATAGAGAAAGAGAAATTGAAAATTGCAGACTTTTTAGCATCAGTCATTGGGAAAATGCTAGAATCTTCAGTCTAGCAAGAAAGTGATAACAGTACAATTCAAAAATTCTTCAATTCCTGAAGAAGGGCTCATGCCCGAAACGTCGATTCTCCTGCTCCTTCGATGCTGCCTGACCTGCTGATCTTTTCCAGCAACGCATTTTCAATTCAAAAATAATGGCAAGATTGCAAGTCTCAACATGGTTCATGAAAGAGAAATCATGTCAAAAATTTGGAGGTTTATGAGGGAGTAACCAGCAGGATAGACGAGGAAGAGGTGTTGGATGTGGTGTATTTTGATTTTCAGAAAGCTTTTGATAAGGAACTACACAAGTGTTGGGAAACTAAATTGGCACACATGGTATGAGGGAAAATGTACTGGTGTTGATTGAGAACTGGATAATAGACAGAAGACAGACATTAGGAATAAAAGGAAGAGTGGGGTTTTTAGGCACCAAGAAGGACATTTGCACGTGGAGGTGGGGTTATGGCTGAGGTATTAAATGAATATTTTGTATTTATCTTTACAAAGGAATCAGATGTTACCCAGACTGTGGTGACAAAAGAAATTCAGTCATGAGGAGCTTTCTACATTAATAATAAGGAAGATGGAATTGAATTGAATTGAATTGAATTTATTGGCAGTGAAAAGCTGTGTCTTGTGAGCAATACAGGCAGATCACAGAGTTAAATAGCATAGATTAGTAAATAATAGGTAAACAGCGGCAAAAACAAAAATACAGGTATAGCCGAATGTTAAGAGTTTGTGAGTCCATTCAGTATTCTAACAACAATAGGGTAGAAACTGTTGTGAAACTGGCTGGTGCATGTGTTCAGGCTTCTGTACCTTATCCCTAATGGTAGCGGTTGTAGAAAAACATTGCCAGGGTGGAGTGGGTCTTTGAGAATGCTGACAGCCTTTCCTTGACAGTGAGTCTGCTAGATGGATTCTATAGATGGGAGATTGGCCTTAGTGATTTTCCGGGCTGAGTTGACCACTCTCTGTAACTGTCTCTGATCTTAAATGGTACAGTTGCCATACCAGGTAGTGATACATCCAGTCAGAATGCTCTCAATTGCGCACCTATAAAAGTTGGCAAGGGTATTCACCATCATGCCAAATTTCCTCAGCTGCCTGAGGAAGAAGAGACGTTGTTGGGCCTTTGTAACCAGTGCATCCACATGAAGAGTCCCAGAAAGCTTGTTGTAGATGACCACCCCCAGGAGCTTGACACTCTCCACTCGTACCACCTCTGTGCTGTTACTGTGTAGGGGGGCATGAGTTACATCCAGCCGAAAGTCAATAATGAGTTCCTTGGTTTTGCCAGCATTGAGAGCTAGGTTGTTCTCAGTGCACCATTTTTCCAGATCTTGCATCTCCCGTCTATAGTCTGTTTCATCACCATCTGAGATTCGACCGACTATGGTGGTGTCATCAGCGAACTTGTAAATAGCATTGGTCTGGTATTTGGTGATGCAACCATGGATATACCAATGCAGTCATGGATTGGTAACACTATGATCTGATAACTCCACTGAAATGTTCTTATTGCATGCACACAATGTTCTGCATATGTGCTCTTTTTGAGATGTCCTGCCACTAAAAAAAAATGGTGGCAACCAAATAAGAGCAATAGATGTCAGATGGCATCATGGCTCAATGGTTAACACTGCTGCCACACAGCACCAGGACCTCGGTTCCATTCCACCCTCAGACAGCTGTCTGTGTGGAGTTTACACATTCTCCCCGTGTCAGTGTGAGCTTTCTCTGGGTGCTCTGGTTTCCTCCCACAGTCCAAAGATGTGCAGGTTAGTTGGAAAGGCAGGGTTAATGGGAATAGGGTAGGGTCATGCTGTTTGGAGAGTTGGTGTGGACTCAATGGTCTGAATAGCCTGCTTCCACACTGTATGATTCAATATCATTGGTAAGGGTGGAGTAGCATCACTGGAATACTGGTAACATGCACACAATCAAAAGATGCAGTCACAAATTGGTAACAAAATTGGCTGAGTGATAGGAGACAGTGAGTAATGGTCAAGGGATATTTTACAGGCTGGAGGGAGGTGATAACTCCGCAGTGGCTGGTATCCTGTCACTAGGTCATCCTTTATTTACGTATGAACAGTCCTTGACTTTAGTACTGCATATACAGAATCATTTTTCAGAATGGCTGTATCTGTGCCACTCCCCTTTTTTAATCTGTCAGCCAGGGCTCCCTGATTGGACCGGCTTAACAACCCCAAACAGGGAGTTCTTATTCTATGAGGCCCACTGCTGACATCATTACAATCACTATGGGAGGTTTGAAGTGAAGTTCCATAGGAACCAGTATTTTACATTAACCATCTAGATCTTGTACAGCAGACAATTTCAAAGTTTGCAGATAATATGAAACTTGGAATCACTGTAAAATTTATGAGAACAGCAGTATGTCCTCATACATCAGTCCTGCTAACTCAGGAAGCAGCTTGGTAAACCCTCATTACACTCCTTCCATAAACAGAACAACCTTTCTCAGATAAAGAGACCAAAATTGCACACAATGCTCTAGGTGTGTCTCACTGATGCAAGACAGCCCTGCTCCTGTACTCAATCCTGTCACTGTGACAGCTAACATTCCCACCATCTGCTGCACCAACATCCTTACTTTTAGTTACAGGTGTAGAAGGATACCCAGGTCTTGTTGCATCCCCCCAATGTATTGCCATTCAGATAATAACCTACCTTCCTGTTTTTGCCATCAAACCTCACGTGTATTGAAGTGACGCTCCATCTGCTATGCATTTGCTCAATCATTTGCACAACTTGTCCAATTCACACTGAAGCATATCTGCATCCTCCTCGCAATCAATCCTCATACCCAGAGAGCAGAGTGGTCAGATAGATGGAAGATAAGGTTCGATGTGTAAAGTGTGAGTTGATGCTGTTTGTAAGAAGCACATAATAAAGTCAATGGTACTATTCTAAAGGGTGTGCCAGAGCAGAGGGATCTATCTGTATGTGTGCATAAGTCAAGGACAAATGGAGAGAACATTGGGTAAAGCTTACAGTATCCTGGGCTTCATCAAGAATTGTTTTGAGTACAAGAGTAGGGAGGTTATGCTCAAAGTATTAAGACACTTGTTATGTTAGTACATAAGCCTCAGTGGGAGTATTGTGTACAGTTTCACGCACCACATTATAAAACGGATGGAGCCCATTGGAGAGAGAGCAGAAGTGGTTTATTAGAATGGTTTCAGGGCTGAGAAATCTCAGGAAAGATTTATTATTGGTTACATGGGGTGACACACTGGTTTGGTGGTTTGCACTGCTGCCTCATAGCACCAGAGACCCAGGTCCAGTACAAAATAAAAGCAAATTACTGCGGATGCTGGACTCTGAAACCAAAAGAGAAAATGCTGGAAAATCTCAGCAGGCCTGGCAGTATCTGTAAGGAGAGAAAAGAGCTGACGTTTCGAGTCTCACTGACCTTTTGTCAAAGCTAAACAAAGGGAGAAATAGGGAGGTATTTATAGTAGGCTGAGAGAAGCAAAGTAGCAATGGGAGCCATGACTCACCTCCTCTCAGCCTAATATAAATACCTCCCTTATTTCTCCCTTTTTTTAGCTTTGACAAAGGGTCAGTTAGACTCGAAACGTCAGCTCTTTTCTCTCCTTACAGATGCTGCCAGACCTGCTGAGATTTTCCAGCATTTTCTCTTTTGGTTTCAGGTCCAGTCCAACCCTTGGATGACAGTCTGTGTGGAGTTTGCACATTCTCCCTATGTTTGTGTGGGTTTTCTCCGGGTGCTCCAGTTTCCTCTCTCAGTCCAAAGATGTGCAGATTAGGTAGACTAGCCATGGGGAGTGTTAGAGGGATAGGGTAGAAGGGGTGGGTCTGGGTAGGATGTTCTTGGAAGATTGGTGTGGATTCAATGGACCTGATGGCCTGTTTCCATGATGCAGGGATTCTATGATTTGATATTTGTTATTTTAAAGATTAAAAAAGTTGTGATGGTTTTCCTTATGACTGCTAAGAAGAAATTTGACAGATGTTTGCAAAAGCTTGAAGGGAGTTGGGAAGAGTAAATGGGGCACTGCTCCCTACCCGGGAGCAGCGGGAGACAGAAGGGAAGTGATGTTGGGACCAGGAGGTTGCCAGGAAGGTGAGGACTTAATATATATTTGGGCAGCAGCTAAACCCGAGATACTACACGTGTAGTATCTCCCTACCGCACCCCCCCTACCCCTAACCAGAAGGAAAAGACTCTGTAAGGTAAATCTTTTTTTTCTATTCTTTTATACATTTAAGTGCATTGTTTGGTTTTAGTTAGTTGAGTTAAAGCTAAAGCTCACAATGGCAGGGGATCTCAAACTCGTGCTTGTTGGGGGAGCTCAGGGAAGTGGCTGACGTCCTTGACTCTTACACTTTCAAGAAGTGTGTCCTGCTGCAGCTCTTGTTTGACCACATAATGGCTCTGGAGCTGCGGATGGAGCATCCACGTTGCTGAGGAGGTCGTGGTTAGCATGTTCAGTGAATTGGTCACACCACAGATTAGAATTGCTGAGGGAGACAGTGAATGGGTGACCAAAAGGCAGAGAAAGAGTAGGAAGGCAGTGCAGGTGTCCCTTGAGGTCATTTCCCTCCAAAACAAGTACCATTTTGGATACTGTTGGGGGAGATGGCTTACCAGGGGTGGGCAGCAGTTGCCAGGATCATGGGCACAGTGGCGGGCACTGCTGTTCAGAAGGGCGGGTAAAAGACTCGTAGGGCCATAGTCATAGGGGATTCTATTGTGAGGGGAGTAGGTAGGCGGTTCTGTGGCTGAAAACGGGACTCCCGGATGGTATGTTGCCTCCAGGTGCCCGGGTCGGGAATGTCACCGATCGGCTGCAGAGCATTCTAAAAGGGGAGGGTGAACAGCCAGTTGTCCTGGTGCATATATGCACCAACGATATAAGTAAAAAACAAGATGAGGTCCTGAAAGCAGAATTCAGGGAGCTAGAAGAGAAGTTAAAGAGAAGGACCTCAAAGGTAGTGATCTCGGGATTGCTACCAGTACCACGTGCTAACCAGGGTAGAAATGAAAAAATAGGCAGGATGAACACATGGCTTAAGGGATGGTGTAGGAGGGAGAGGTTCAGATTTGTTGGACATTGGGACCAGTTCTCGGGAAAGTGGGACTATAACAAATTGGATGGTCTACACCTAAACCAGACTGGAACTAATGTCCTTGGGGGAGTTTTTTCTACTGCTGTTGGGGAGGGTTTAAACTAATGTGGCAGGGGGCTGGGAACCAGAAGAGAAGACTAGTAGACAGTAAGGTGAAAACTAGAGACTGTAAGGATCATGAAGTTAGCATTACCAAGGGGAAGAGTAGGCAGAGAGCAGATGAACACAAAGGAACTGGTGGTCTGAAGTGCATATGCACTTCCTCAGCAACGCGGATGCTCCATCCGCAGCTCCAGAGCCATTATGTGGTCAAACAAGAGCTGCAGCAGGACACACTTCTTGCAAGTGTAAGAGTCACCGTGGGAAGCACGGTGGCACAGCGGTTAGCACGGCTGCTTCACAGCGCCAGAGACCCGGGTTCAATTCCCGCCTCAGGCGACTGACTGTGTGGAGTTTGCACATTCTCCCCGTGTCTGCGTGGGTTTCCTCCGGGTGCTCCGGTTTCCTCCCACAGTCCAAAGATGTGCATGTCAGGTGAATTGGCCATGACAAATTGCCCGTAGTGACAGGTAAGGGTAAATGTAGGGGTATGGGTGGGCTACGCTTCGGCGGGTCGGTGTGGACTTGTTGGTCCGAAGGGCCTGTTTCCACACTGTAATGTTATGTAATCTAATCTAATCTAATGCAAGGAGTATTGAGAGTAAGGCAGATTGGATTAGTGTCCGGGAGTATGACGTTATTGTGATGACAGAGACTTGGTTGAAGGAAGGGCATGATTGGCAACTAAATGTTCCAGGATATAGATGCTTCAGACAGGACAGGGAGGGAAGGAAAAGTGGGGGGAGGAGTTGCATTGCTGGTCAGGGATGATATCACAGCTGTGCTAAAGGAGGACACTATGGAGGGCTTGAGCAGTGAGGCAATGTGGGTAGAGCTGAGAAATAATAAGAGTGCAGTTACATTGTTGGGGCTGTCCCACAGGCCTCCCAACAGTGAGTGTGAGGTAGAAGAACAAATACAAATGCAGATTATGGAAAGATGTATCGGCAACAGGGTGGTGGTGATGGCAGATTTTAATTTTCCCAACATTGACTGGGACGCACTTAGTGTCAGAGGTCTGGATAGGGCAGAATTTGTAAGGAACATCAAGGAAAGCTTTTTAGAGCAGTATGTCAATAGTTCAACTTGGGAAGGGTCCATATTGGACCTGGTGTTGGGGAGTGAGCCAGGTCAGGTGGTAGAAGTTGCAGTGGAACGTTTCTTTGGGAATAGTGACCACAATTCTGTAAGTTTTAGAATACTTGTAGACAAAGATGAGAGTGGTCCTAAGGGAAGAGTACTAAACTGGGCCAAGAGCAATTATATCAAAATTCGGTAGGAGTTGGGAAATGTGGATTGGGGGCAGCTATTTGAAGGGAAGTCCACATTTGAGATGTGGGAGGCTTTCAAAGATAGGTTGAAGATAGTGCAGGATTGGCATGTCCCTTTGAAGACAAGGGATAGGAAAGGCAAGATTCGTGAACCATGGATGACAGGAGAAATGGTGCAACTAGCCAAGAGGAAAAGGGAAGCATAAGGTCCTGGCAGCTAAGAACAGAACAGGCTTTGGAGAAATATCGGGAGAGTAGGACCAATCTTAAATGAGGTATCAAGCAGGCTAAAAGGGGTCATGAAATAACTTTAGTGAGCAGAATTAAGGAGAATCCCAAGGCCTTTTATTCATACATAACAGGCAAAAGGGTAACTAGAGAAAGGGTTGGTCCACCAAAGGATAAGGAAGGAAGCTTGTGGGTCGAACCTGAGAGAATGGGTGAGATTCTCAATGATTAGTTTGCATCAGTGTTCACTGAGGAGAGGGACATGATGAATGTTGAGATTAGAGATCAAACTTAGTTTACTCTGGATCATGTTGACAGAATGAGGGAGGATGTGTTGGGTAGGCTAAAGGATATGAAGATGGACAAATCCCCAGGACTGGATAGGACCTATCCCAGATTGCTGAGGGAGGTGAGAGCGGAAACAGGTGGGGCTCTGACAGATATCTTTGTAGCATCCATAAACACAGGTGAAGTGTCGGAGAACTGGAGGGTTGCTAATGTTGTCCCCCTGTAGGGTAGTAGGGATATTCCAGCTAACTACAGACCAGTGAGCCTGACGTCAGTGGTGGGAAAGTTGCTGGAGGGATAAAAACTATTTATATTTGGAAGAGAATGGGTTTATCAGTAATAAGTAACATGGTTTTGTGTGGCGAGTTCTTTGAGGAAGTGACCAAGTTAATAGATGAAAAAAGGGCTGTAGATGTCATATACATGGACTTTAGTAAGGTGTTTGATAAGGTTCCCCATGGTAAACTAATGGAGAAAGTGAAGTGCAGGGTGTTCTAGCTAGGTGGATAAAGAACTGGTTGAGCAACAGGAGACAGAGAGTAGTAGTTGAAGAGAGTTCCTCAAAATAGAGAAAGGTGACCAGTGGTGTTCCACAGGGATCATTGCTGGGGCCACTGTTGTTGTAATATACATAAATGATCTGGAAGAGGGCACTGTTGGTCTGATCTGTAAGTTTGGAGATGACACGAAGATTGGTGAAGTAGCAGAAAGCATAAGGGACTGTGAGAGAATACAGAAGAATATAGATAGACTGGAGAGTTGGGTGGAGGAGTGGCAGATGAGTTCAATCCAGGCAAATGTGAGGCGATGCATTTTGGAAGGTCTAATTCTAGAGCAAACTATACTGTAAACGGAAGAGCCTTGGGAAAAGTTGATGAGCAGAGAGATCTGGGAGTTCAGGTCCATTGTACTCTGAAGGTTGCTGTACAGGTGGATAGAGTGGTCAAGAAGGCATTTGGTATGCTTGCCTTCATTGGATGGGGTATTGAGTCTAAGAGCTGGCAGGTCATGTTAAAATTATACAAGACTTTGGTTTGGCCACATTTAGAATACTGTGTACAGTTCTGGTCGCCACATTACCAAAAGGATGTGGATGCTCTGGAGAGGGTGCAGAGAAGGTTTAAGAGGATGTTGCCTGGTATGGAAGGTGCTAGCTATGAAGAGAGGTTGAGTAGGTTAGGATTGTCTTCATTAGCAAAAAGGAGATTGAGGGGGGACCTGATTGAGGTTTACAAAATCATGAAGGGTTTGGACAGGGTGGATAGAAATAAGCTTTTTCGCAGGGTGAGGGATTCAATAACAAGAGGTCACACGTTCAAGGTGAGAGGTGAAAAGTTTAAGGGGGATACCCATAGAATGTACTTTACATAGTTGGTTGTAGGTGCCTGGAACGTGTTGCCATCTGAACTAGTAGACGCAGGCACGATGCGCCTGGACAGCTGCATGAGTAGGTGGGGAGCAAAGGGATACAGATCCTTAGAAATTGAGCGATAGGTTTAGACAGTGAATTTGGATCACCTCAGGCTTGGAGGGCCAAAGGGCCTGTTCCTGGGCTGTAAATTTTCCTTGTTCTTTGTTCTTTGAAACCGTTCACACTCATAGAAGGATCAAGGACAAATGGCCACAGATTTAAAGTGATCTGCAAAAAAAAATGTAAATGTGATTTGGAATAAACTTTTTCCTCCAATGAGTGTATCAGTTATGTAATGCACTGCCTGGGAGGGTGATGGAAACTAGTTCCGTTGATGTATTCAGGGAAGCATTTGATGATGATTTAAATAAGAAGCGATGTTATGGGGGAGGGGTGGGTCAATGGTGCAATGGTGCAAATCTACAGAGACAGTGCAGACTCAAACGCCCATATATCTTCTGCAGCATAATAATTCTGGGATTTAAAATCTTAATCTGGGTCAATGCCCTTACGATAATCAAAGCTTGTGACAGTTAATAATTGATCTTAACGTATCCTACGCACTGCAAGGACTAGTGTTGTCAAACTAACATTTCTCTTTCTGTTCATTTTTTAGCCCCAGGAGGGCTGTGGGATTGAAGAGAGGAGTGGGTCTGACCAGGCCATCTGCAGTGAATGACTTTGTGACTCTGATTTACATACTAAGTGCAATGGTTCAGCAATCATTTACCAAACCCTATGAGCTCTAAAGAGAAACAACAAAATTATTCACTTGACAGTCAGTCAGCTGGACAGTAGATGCCTCCTCATCTAACACTTACAATCACAGTGCTACAGTCAGCTGGTGGAATACAATTTTTACCAGATTGACTGGCTGACTAAACTCTACCTAATGGCAGGTTGTGGATGAGTGAGCAATAATTTCTCTGTCCATGGGCAGCACGGCAGCGCAGTGGGGGGTTAGCACCACTGCCTCACAGCAGGGACCAGGGACCAGTGACCAGGATCTGATTCTCACCTTGGGTGGAGTTTGCCTGTTTTCCCTGTGACTGGGTGGGTTCCTGCCAGGTACTCTGGATTCCATCCATGGTCCAAAGGTGTGTGGGTTGGGTGGATTGGCCATGCTAAATTGTCTTGTAGTATCCAGGGATGTGCAGATTAGGTGAATTAGCCACAGTAAGTGTGAGGCTACGAGGATAGTGTGAGGGTCTGGGTGGAGTGTTGGTGCAGTCTTGATGGGCTGAATGGTCTTTTTCCACACATTGGGTATTGTATGACTTACCTTTCCTGCCCTTCTCCTGGGCTTGACTGTTGGTGGGATGTTGACCCCCTGCTGTGAATGCTTTTTCACAGGTGCCAGTTACCTACACCCTGAATAGGCTGAGATAAGGCAAATCATTTGATTATAAGAGAGTGCAGCCTGTTTCTGTCATCCAAATGTGCTTTTATGTATAAAGACAAACTGAAGTAGCTCAATAATGACCAGAAGCAGGAAGTTGGACAGATTCCTGCCTCGCCCTTCCAGGTTCAAGGATATTAGGGCCATTTGCAGTAGCTACTATGTTTTCAGGGTCACTTTAGCATCAATCGCTGGACAGGAAACCCACAGTAACAGTGGCAATGTTGATTTTGCACCCTGTCACCCCATCATTAATCTGCATCAGTTCCTTGTGTTATCCCGATAGTTTCTCATGTATTTTGCTAACAAAAAGATCCCACGCAGAGATCAGGGAGGATATGTTTAAGTCTACTGAATGAGCTATAGCTGGGCCTTGTTTCCGTAAGTGGGAAGGAATGCATTGTTTGTAAACCTCTTCATGGTTGAATTATGACAAGCCATTTCCTTTCTTAGACTTAAATTTGATTCTATTTGGAAGACACATGTAAGGCAGTTCTCCGACAGAGGGATGAGCAAGGGACCACGCTCTGACAGACTGAAGGTTCAAGGGCCATGGAGTCACAGAGCTGGAGTATCACAGAGAGGTAAAAATTTAAAGACAAGAGTCTGTATAAGTAAATAATATTTTCATAAATGTTATATGTACTACATTATGGTGAGAGCGTTAAATATCTATCCATGCCTGAGACTGAGTGACAATAACAAGTACTCCCAGGTCATGACGTCTCGTTTCCTGTTTGACCTTTGATTTGAACCTACATGTTAATCTTAAGACAATCCTGAACTGGGACTCTCAAGGCCTTTTGTGTTTCCAATTTCTGAAACCTTTCTCCTTTTAGAAAATAGTCTGCATCCTCTATTCTTCCAACCAAAGTACATAACATTTTCCCACATTGTCTTCCATCGGCCACTACTTTGCCTATTCTCCAAGCCTGTCCAAATCCTTTTACAGCCTCCTGCTTCCCCAACAAGATCCATCCCCCCACGTGTCTTTGTGTCAACAGCAAACTGCGCAACAATGCCTTAGATTCCTTCATTCAGATCAATTTCCTGTGAGTTAAAAAAGTTAAAAATCACACAACACTAAGTGAGAGTCCAACAGGTTTATTTGTAAGCACTAGCTCTCGGAGCGCTGTTCCTTCATCAGATGGTTGTGGAGTATAAGATTGTAAGACACAGAATTACACAGATCACAAGTATAGGGTAAAAACAAGGACTGCAGATGCTGGAAACCAGAGTCTAGATTAGAGTGGTGCTGGAAAAGCACAGCAGGTCAGGCAGCATCCGAGGAGCAGGAAAATTGACGATTCGGGCAAAAGCCCTTCATCAAGAATAGAGGCAGATCATAAGTACACCCCAGTCCAACACTGGCACCTCTAAATCAGCATTGTTCACAGATGTCTGTGGAAATTAGTAATCTTATTGAAAGAAGTTGACCACATTCAACAGTGAGTGAAATTTTGGGAAAACAAAAATAAGTTCAAACAGGACTTTTATTCTTTTGGAAAGGCTCGTCAGGAGTTCCTTTGGGTTCTGAAATGAGGTGAGCAATACTTGTGTTATAACGTTCTTGACTAAATATACAGTCAGTTCTTCTGTAACGCAATGGCTGTGCAACTCCATGTTATAGAGAAACGGCTCTTTAGAATCAGCATTTAAAGTATTGGTGATGTAATTGCATTAGATCCAACACACATTTTAAAATTTGGCGCTTCAGAAACAGCATCCCCAATTTGTCAATCATATTACAGTGAACTCACATTGGTGAAAGCTGAAAATGTGTTGCTGGAAAAGCGCAGCAGGTCAGGCAGCATCTAAGGAGCAGGAGAATCGATGTTTCGGGCATGAGCCCTTCACCTACTGCAAATTCTCTTTGAAGGATGCCTTGCTTGAAGAAGCTCTCTTCCTCCCTCTACAAGGATTTCAGTGTCTGCGGTCCTCACTTTCACATTGATGAAACACATGCTATAGCAGAATGGCCTGTATTCAAGCTCTCATACTCTAGAGTTTAGGGAGAAACCACTGAATGTTAAGGCAAGAACAGCCTACCCTGTTATGGGTTTTCAAAACTTATTTAGTAATAATGTCTAAATTCACCTCATATTGAGCTGGAGGGCTAATTCAAGTTTCACTTTCACTGACCTTAACCTCCCCCCCCCCCAAAAGATGCCTCAGCCTTGTGATCATTTGATCTCATCGAAAAATAAAGGCAGAAGAGAAAATTTTGAAAAACACATACAATTTAATTTAATGTCAGGATATCGGTCACACAAAGGCAACAATCAGCCGTGGTCTAGAATTGTGGGACAGGATTGATGGGCTGAATAGCCTGGCCCTATTCCTGCAGTGATAGAAAATACTCCTCAAAGTGGCTCTTCAGATTCCTGACGCCATGCAGAGGTTTGAACAGATGAGCAGGGATGTATCAATGAGCTGCTGTGAGCATTGAGGAGAAGAACAATAATCCTACACAGCCTGCCTTCACTTTCAATCATGTTGATCCTGTTTAGTCCTCTTAATGGACAGCAGGTCAGCAGAAAGGGCTGCTAACAGTTCGAGTGCATCGCACTAATGTTTGCTGATGTCTCTCTGCAGCTCGACAATAATCGTACTCTTTCCTATTATCATGGATTAATGAGCAGTGAGGACTCAGATGCTCCACACTCTGCCAGCACCAAGATATATTCAGCAGAGTTTCCAAACTTAACCAAGCGGTGCCAAAGGTAAAGTTGCTTCTCCTCTTAGTATTCCTGTCGTTATAATCCAGGCCTGAACGGCTTAGTGCTCATTAGTGCAAAGCATTGTCAGATTGAACAGTGACTCACCTCGTAGTCTGAATGTTGTCTGCTCAAGTCCCCAGTACAGGTACTTGTGGAATTAAATATCAGTATGGGGAAGTGCTGCACTGCTGAAGGTGCTGCACTCTGGGTGAGAGAGTGAACCGAGCTCCTGCCTGCTTTCTGAAAGCTTCAGCACACGATTTTGAAGAAAAGTGGGTTTGCCCTTGGTGTCCTGGCAGGTACAGGGGTTTAGAGACTATTGAAATTGGGGGGTGGGGGCGTGGAGGTTGTGGGGGTGGGGGGTGGGAGTGCCTGGCTAATCATCTGTTATTGACGCCAAACCCAACCAAGGGGACTGCAGAGTTTAAACTTAGCGAATTGAACATTCGTAAATGAAGCTATCGTCTCAGTACTGGTGACCATGAATTGACTGGATTATCATCAAAATCACGCCAGGTTTACGAATCCTCTTTGTGACCGGAAATCTTCCTGGTCTCCAAATTCACGTCAGTGTGCTTGGCTTTTAATTGGACTCTAAAATGGCACAGTATTTTCACTCAGTTCCCGCATCCAGTGAATGATTGACATCAGCAGCACACCCCAATATTAAAGCATTTGGTCGTTGTCACATTATGGCAGTAAGATCTTGCTATGAACACATTGACTGCTGAGTTTCCTGATCACAGTTCAAAAGTATTCCTGTCGACTGTGAAGCACCTTGGGGCACCCTGAGGTCATGAAGGATGCTCTATCATCTCTGATTTCCCACTGTGACAGCTCAGATAATAAGATGAGTTATTTTCCTTAACCATGCCTGGGAGGTCTTGTAGAACCTTGTGAAAACATTATCGTGCAGTGAAACATTATATCATTACCACAGAAGTAGAGGACTGTTCCTTTGCAGAAGGAGGCCATTTGGCCCATTGTACCTGCACCTGTTCTTCAAATGAGCATCGTTCCCTAGCACCAATCTCCTGTCTTTGCCCCATCCCCTTGCACACTATTTCTATTCAAATAATCATCCAGTGCCTCTCTTGAATGCCTCAATTGAACCTGCCTCCACCACACTGCGCGTTCCGTACCCTAACCACCTGCAGAATGAAAGAGATTTTTCTCACATCACCCTTGCATCCTTTGCACACTGCTTTAAATCAATTCCCTCTCGCTCTTGCCCTCTTTATGAGCCGGAACAGCTTCTCCCTATCATTGGACAATTCTACTTGGACAGAAGGGAGCTGAGAGGAGATCTGATTAAGGTATTCAAAATTACGAGTGGGCTGGACCGAGTAGAAATGGAAAAGCAGTTCCCATTTGTAAAAGAGAAGAGAAATACGCAAGATTCTTCGGGATCTTGAAGGGGTAGATGTGGAAAGATTGCTTCCCCTTGTTGGAGAATCCAGGACCAAAGAGAATAATCTCAGAGGAAGAGATCGGACAGAGATAAGGAGGAATTTCCTCTCTCAGAGGATAGTAAATCTGTGGAATTCTTTGCCATGGAGGGCTGTCGAGCCTGGGTCATTGTTAATGGTCAAGGGTGAGGTTGGCAGATTTTAATTTGGAAGGGAATCAAGGATTATGAGGAAGACGCAGGAAAGTGGAGTTGAGGATTATCAGATCAGCCATTGAATGGAGGGTGGCGATCTCTGACCAGGTTGGCACAATCTCCTCTGCTGGTGGTGTGATCTCCTCTTCCAGTCCTCCAGATCCTGACTTCTCCACCACCCCGTGATCAAGGAGCTCCTGGGATCCGTCTTTAAGAACTGTGATGCCAGTTTCCCCTTCCCTGCCATCTCTCCTGAAGGCCTAAGCAAAGCCAAGATACACAGACCACAGCAGTTCTGGGAAGGAAAAGGCCTAGTGACTCAGGGAATCCCTACAGTGTGGAAACAGGCCCTTCGGCCCAACAAGTCCACACTGACCCTCCGAAGCATATCCCACCCAAGCCCATTCCCAATACTCTACGTTTACCCCTGACTTAATGCATTAACCTACACAGCCCTAAACACTATGGGCAACTTAGCAAGGCCAATTCACCTAACCTGCACATTTTTGGATTGTGGAAAGAAACCCACGCAAGCACGGGGAGAATGTGCAAACTCCACACAGACAGTTGTTCGAGGCTGGAATCGAACCCCCGTCCCTAGCAGTGTGAGGCAGCAGTGCTAACCACTGAGCCACTGTGCTGCCCCATAGCATTATCTTTAGACTGTTAATCCAGAAACTCAGCTAACGACCTGGGTTCACATCCTGCCATGGCCTCTGGTGGAATTTGAATTCAATAAAGAATCTGGAATTTAGGATGGAATGATGACCATGAAGCCATTGTTGGGAAAAAAAAAACCCATGTGGTTCACTAATGTGCTTCAGGGAAGGAAATCTGCCATCCTCACTAGGCCTACACGTGACTCCAAACCCACAGGAATGTGATTGACTCTTAACTGTCCTCTAGGCAATTAGGGATGGGTAATAAGTACTGGCCTAGCCAGAAATACCCACATCCTCTGAGTGAATAATAGTCCCAAAGGCTTGTATGGCCGTTTGCTGGTTTTCTAGAGGATCCCTGCTGAGTGGTGACTTCTGCGAGATAGTGTGGAGATAGGCTGTGGTACTTGCCGTTAAGAGCAGAAACAGTAATTAACATGACAGGCTTGGTAAGGTCATTCTTGCAGCGAGAATTACTCCGCAAATCTCAATGTGATTTGCACTTAGCAAAAACATTGCAAGGTTTAACCCTCAGCCTCTCTTCACCGTGGTGCCATTGACTCCAAAGTCTCCATCCCATAATAGCGTTCAAGAGAAGGTACTGAAAGTATATTGCATTTTGAAGACTGCCGCTCAATCTGAATAAGCATCAGAAACACACTAATAGTAAAACCACCTTCTGTGTCTGTTCATAAAATGTGGAGCTGGAAGGACACAGGAGTCCCGATGAAGGGTCCCGACCCAAAATGTCGATTTTCCTGCTCCTCCAATGCTGCCTAATCTGCAGTGCCTTTCCAGCTCCACATTTTATTGACTCTAACTTCCAGCAACTGTAGCCCTTACTGTGTCTGTGTCTATTTTCTGGCGACGGTGTATATTTGGTAATATCAGCCCTTGCAAAATCTCTCAATTAAGTCAAGAGATCATGGGCCAATCTCCAATTGTAGACAAAAGTATGATTTAAACATTCAGATTAGAATGCAGCCGGTCTTGTAGTACAGCAGTAGTATCCCTGCCTCTGAGTCCGGAGGACCACGTTCAGATCCTACCTGCCCCAAGGGTGTGGTGGACCAGCTCTGAGCAGTTTGGTCAGATGGGTTGACTTTGGGTGCTATTTGAATGGAGGATGCTGGACACTCAGTAACCCCAGCTGGAGACCTGCCACACTCAGAAACATAGTCCTCATTGCAATTTGGCAGGTGGCGAGACATTGAGCTTGTGGGTTCCTGGTTAAGCAATGTTGGGGGTTCTAGCTGGGGCAGGACCTAGTCTCTGAGTAGGTGCTGGATCAGCCTGGGGTTGATTAGGAAGTTTTGGAGGCAAAGCAGTTAGAAGGGAGCTCGTTTAGCAGAAACAGGGATACAACAGGATAATTTTGAGGCACCAGGTAGCAATCCTGACCTGTTGACTTCCTTTTGGATAGACTGTTGGCTGATGGAGCATAGTCCACCTGGTGCTGTCCTTAAATGGCAAACGGGTGTCCCACGTATGGTCTTTAAATAAAACACTGGCCCCGGCAGCCCCTCATACCGAATGACCCAGTTCGGGCTGGTGCAATGCCCACTTCATGGTCAGCCTGGGGAGTGATTGTTGCTGCCATGGTAACAGCGGTAAAGGGGCTTGAAGTCAATTCTCCCATGATTGGTACACTTTCGAACAATCTCCCCCAAACACGAGGCTTAGAGATCTCCTGCAGGAATGGTGCATGGAAGTTACCAGCTTTTTGTGACAGCCCGAATATTAATCTGAGTAAGAAATGCATGAGACCAAAAGTGCCATTCATTTAACCTTTGTTGGAAAGCCAGCCCCTATAATGTTCATCCATTTTCTTACCCAGATGACTTGCTGTGGCTATATTTTATATATATTATAAGAGGTGCTAAAAATTCAGGATTAAAATCAGAAAATGCTGCATATATATATAGTTTTAATCTTGAATTTGCAGCACGTCTTATCTTTTAAACCTTATTTATGTTGGCTCATATAAGAACGTAAAAGAATCGGTAAGATCCAGTTAGTAGTCATTTCAACATGAGCCAGAAGGTCGAGTATTCAAACCCCACTCTCAGACATGAGCTCACAGCCTTGCCCTGCTGATGTAGTACCAAGGGGGTTGCTGCACTGCTGAACCGTTGAGGGAGACAGTAAACAAAGGCTGGTTTGGTTTCAGAGCACTACACAAGGGATTCCTTTGAGCAGAAAGAGGGCATTGGATAATTATATCCATTGGATAGAAATGGCACTAGATAATAGAACTGGTACAGACATGATGGGCTGAGTAACATCTATCTACACCATATTGACTCTGTGTCCTAGCTGCTACTTTTTCTTCAGTTATTTAAATATGTATTGTAACAAAATACAGTGAAAAGTGTTGCACCACTTACCGGTGCCATCTTAAAACAAAGAAAAATAAACCAAAACATAGGATATGCCAGAGGATGTGCTGGAGGCTGGTACAATGGCAACATTTAAGAGGCATTTGGATGGGTATATGAATAGGAAGGGTTTGGAGAGATATGGGCAGGGTGCTGACAGGTGGGACTAGATTGGGTTGGGATATCTGGTCGGCATGGACTGGTTGGACCGAAGGGTCTGTTTCCATGCTGTACATCACTATGACTCTATATAAAGGCAAAAAAAAATGAAGGAATAATGGAAGTGTCCAACTTCACAGTCCTTCTGGTTAAGTGCTCCATCATGGGCCATGGGCCTAGTGGCCAGGAATCAGTCCCCATGCAGCTGGACTGAGAGTTGCCACTCTTTGGCACCATCTCACTCCCATGACCTCCTTGCCGCTGCGAATCCTCACTGGAACTCACCAATGCAGATGCCACCAATGCTGCCAGGTACTGTGTCGCCCCAAACCCATCTCCACCGCTGCCATGTATCTGCTTTGGGCCCACTTCACCAATACAGCTGCTGCTGATGTCACTAGATTTTGTACTAGGCCCAAATTCACCCACGCTGATGCCTCCTGGAATCTGCACTGGATGCTGCCAGGAGCCTGAACTCTCCTCGGCACAGCAGCCATGTGTTGGTGCTAGGACTATCTCAATGATGCAGAAGTCACCAGGAAATCAAACCCATCCCCAATTCCACCACCACAAGTCCACGCTGCTGAGCCTACTGGAGTCCGCACTGCTGGGCCTACTGGAGTCCGCACTGCTGGGCCTACTGGATTCTGCACTGCTGGGCCCACTCGAGTCCACACTAATGGGCTACTGGATTCTGCACTGCTGGGCCTAGTGGAGTCCATGCTACTGGGCCTACTGGAGTCCACACTACTGGACCTACTGGATTCTGCACTGCTGGGCCTACTGGAGTCCACACTGCTGGGCCTACTGGAGTCCACACTGCTGGGCCTACTGGAGTCCATACAGTTGGACCTACTGGAGTCCACATTGCTGGGCCTACTGGACTCCATGCTGCTGGGCTTACTGGAGTCCACGCTGCTGGGCCTACTGGAGTCCACACTGCTGGGCCTACTGGAGTCCGCACTGCTGGGCTCACACACTACCGCTGATACCATTACCACAAGCGGGCTCTTCGCCACGAGGTAAGTAAAATAAAACAGAAGAGAAGAAAAATATTCTGAGAGAAGAGAGAAAAAGAAAAGAAATAAAAAGACAAGTGGACAAAGCAGATGAGCCCCAGACTCAGAACTCCTACTCCACCATCATCTAACCAGAAGTATGAATTAGTGTCACTGAAACGGATTATGTAATTATTATCACACTGTGATGTGTAGGGGTTGGCTGTGTTAAAATTCTCTGCTCCGTTTTCGACATTACAGCAGTCAGTATCCTTCAAAAGTATTTCACAGGGCGGTAAACATTGCTAACTGGAGAATCGGCAGTCATAAAAGGCAAACGCACGTCTGAAAGCCTCCCTTCCTCCCCTTTTCCTCAACTTGGACTGGAGCCTGTGAGGGTTGAGTTTCAGGTGTCCGCCTCCTCAAAGGCAGGAGACAGGAAGGTCACTTGCCGAGGGGCAGCTCAGCGATCAGAAATGGCAAGAAATGACAGCGAATGCAGCATGAATCTGTCACTGTGAGTAAAATGGGAACAGGGAGGGTGGTTATGTGGGGGAAGCAAGTCCAGTACACTGCTTTGCCTGGTTCCACGGGAATCATGCAAAACTTTCTGTTGACGAGCGTGTTCACGTAAATGTATATGTGATAGTGCCCTGCACTCCGAGAAAGCTAATACAAAGGCCTGCAGTCTACTTAGTTATTCAGTCGTCAGCTGGTGATTGGAACAGCAGGATTCCCTGACTAAGACGTCTATTGTATGTGCAATTTGATACACCTTGCACAGTCTTGAAGAAGTCAATGCAATCGAACAATTGCTCCTAGCTACCAGTTAAGCAGGAATTATAATCGGCTGCTGCAATTCTTGACGTTAGATCGATTAAGAACTAGCTACTGAGCTTCAGTCTCCTCATGCACAAGCAATCTGTAAATGCTGGATGATTGTTTCTGAGCTGCAGTGTCCTGTTACATTCAGCTGCTTTCGCTTCCTGCTCGTGTTTCTCGGGTATCGTCCATGTACAATTGCAACCATCTTCAATGTTTTACCAAATGATGTTTCTTCTGTCCAGGCCCCGTTCCCCTGACATATGGGCATGTGCAATTGGACCAGAAGTAGGCCCTTCAGCCCCGTGAGCCTGCTCTGCTATTCAAAAAAGATCATGGCTGCTCTGTTTGTGTTCCAAATCCAACATTCCATTCTTCGCCACTGCCCCCGATGACCTTTGATTCCTTTGCCTATCTTATAGAATCGTAGAGTCATACAGCACAGAAACAGACCCTTTAGTCCAACTCGTCCATGCCGACCAGATATCCTAAATAGATCTAGTCCCATTTACCAGCACTTGGCCCTTATCCCTCGAAACCCTTCCTATTCATATACCCATCCAGATGCCTCTTAAATGTTGTAATTGGACCAGCCTCCACCACTGCCTCTGGCAGCTCATTCCATACACGCACCATCCTTTGCATAAAAAAAAGTTGTCCCTTTGGTCCCTTTTTAATCTTTCCTTTCTCAATTTTAAGCTATGCCCTCTACTTTTGGACTCCTCTACTTTTGGAAGAAAGACCTTAATTGTTCATTCTATCCATTCCCCCTCATGATTTTATAAACCTCGATAAGGTCACCCCTCAGCCTCTGATGCTCCAGGGAAAACAGCCCTAGTCTATTCAGCCTCTCCCTAGAGCCCAAACTCTCCAATCCTGGCCACATCCTGGCAAATATTTTCTGTACCCTTTCAAGTTTCACAACATCTTTCCTCCAGCAGGAAGAGCAGATTGGAAAGCAATATTCCAAAAGGCAAAGAGTTCCAAAGACTTGTAACGCCCTTTATAAAATAAACCTTCACTTCTGTCTTAAGTGGATGATCCTTCATTTTAAAACCATAGATTTACGCACAAGAGAAAACATAATTTGCATATTATCCTTATCAAGACCATTCAGGGTCTTATTTGCTTTGATTGAGTCACATCTCATTTTTGTAAACTCCAGCTGAAACAAGCCCAACCTCTCACCATAAGGACATAAGATGTCGGAGCAGGCCATTGACTTCACTTTGCCATGGCTGAGTCATGGCTGATCGGATAATCCTCAACTCCACTTTCTAGTTTTTTTTCCCCATAACCCTTAATTCCCCTTACTGCTGAAAAACCCAAGCCTTCAATTTACTTTATGACCTAGGCTCTGTAACTCTTTATAATAAAGAATTCCCACTAATCTCTAAGAGAAGAAATCCATCCTCATGTTTTTCTTAAATAGACAAATCCATAATGTGAGATGATGCTCTCTGGTCCTACATTCTCCCACAAGGCGAACCTTTCCTTTTCCTGGCCCATCAACTCCCTGAAGAATCTTGTATTTTTCAAGATGGTTGCCTCTCAATCTTCTAAGTTGCAATAAGCATAGGACCAATCTATTCAACCTTTCCTCAAAAGACAGTCCCTCCCTATCTGATGTCAGTCCTGTGAGTATTCACCGGACTGCCTCCAATGACAGTATATTGTTCTTCAGATAAGGGGCCCAAAACTGTTCACAGTATTCCAGCTGTGGTCTGACTAGTGCCGTGTATCATTTTAGCAAAGCTTCCCTACCCCATTCCCTGTGAAATAAAGGCCAACATTCTTTTGCCTTCTGTGTTACCCACTCAACTTGGGTGCTGGCATTTTGTGATTTATGAAAATCCCTCTTTGCTGGAACTTTCTGCAATCTTTCTGTACTTAAATAATATTCAGCTCCTTTATTTTTCCTGCCAAAGCACATAACCTCATGTTTTCTTGCATTATGTTTCACCTCCATTTTAAACTCTTTATATCCTTCTGTAGACTCTGTAAAATACTCACTACTCGCCTTCCCAATGACTTTTGTGTCATCCACAACTTGCCTGTAATAAATTCACTTTCTTCATCCAGAACAATATCTCATCAGAGCTTAAACAGACTCAAAATATTAGCTCTGTTTCTTTCACCACAGATGCTGCCAGACCTGCTGAGTTTTCTCAGCATTCTCCATTTGATCCTTGCTTTTATGTTCATTTCCTCTCATTATGAAGGATAACGTCCCATCTGACATCCTCATTACGAGTTGTATGGAGGGGGAATGTGAAATGACTGAATTGAAAAGGCCACAGTTGACAAGTGTGGACTTGAGTAATCCTTGCAAAATTGGAACAAATGAGAATCAAGGAGAATATTCTCTGGTGATTGGAGTAATTCAGGGCAGCTAAGGTGGCTCAGTAGTTAGCACTACTGCTTGACGCTGCCAGGGACCTTGGTTCAAATCCAACGATAAGGGAACTGGCTGTGTAGTGTTTGCACATTCTCCCCATGTGAGTTGCTGCTAGGTGCTCTGGTTTGATCCCATATTCCAAAGGTGGGTAAGATAGATGGATTGGCCATGTTAAATTTCCCTGTAGTGTCCAGTGATGTTTAGGTTAGATGGATTAGCCATGGCCTTAGGGCTAAAAGGATCAAAAGGCACAGGAGAAAATGGAAATGGGGACTGAATTGGATGATCAGCCATGATTATATAGAATAGTGGAGAAGGCTCAAAGATTCAGAGATGTTTCCAGTGCAGAAAAAGCTATTTGGCCCATTGAGTCTGCATCAATATAACCATCACTAAAGGCAAGTCGATTCTAATTTCCCACACTTGTCCCACATCCTTGAATGTTATGACATTTGAAAAGCTCATCCAAATATATTTTAAAGGTTGTGAGGTTTCCAGCCTCTACTACCTTCCAAGGCAGTGGATTCCAGATTCCCACCGCCGGCTGAGTGAAAACGTTTTGTTCCCAAATCCCCTGCGAATCACCTGTCCCTCACCATAAAACTATGCCCTCTTGTGATTGACTCCACAACCAAGGGGAGCAGCGGCTATCTATTCATCCTTTCCATACCCCTTATAATCTTATACACCTCAATCATGTCCTCCTTTAGTCTTTTCTGCTCTAAAAATGACAATCCAAGTATATCTATTCTCTCCTTCTCGCTCAATTTCTCCATTTGAGTGAATATTCCGGTGAACCCTCTCTGTACCCCCTCTAGTGCTATCACATCCTTGCTGTAGTGAGGTGACCAGACCTGCACACAGTATTTTAGCTGTGACCTGATTAGCACTCTGTACAATTCCAATATTACCTCTTTGCTCGTATATTCTATGCCATAGCTGATGAAAATAAATATTCTGTATGCCTTCCTAACCATCCTACTCATGTGCTTTGCTGGCTTCAGGAATCTATGAATGCTTACCCCAAGTTCCCTCTGTTCCTCTGAGCTACCCTGTGTCCTGCCATTCATTAAATACTCCCTCATCTTTTTTTTCCTTCCAAAGTGGTTCACCTCGCACTTATCAGGATTAAATACCATCTGCCATTGTTCTGCCCATCTCACCAACCCATCTATATCTTCTTATAACCTATAATCATCTTACTTGTTAATAACCACTCGACCAATCTTGGTGTCATCTGATAACTTGTTTAGCAAGAGCCAAATGGCTTCATCGTGTTCCCATTTTCTGTGTTTGTGTTACTACAGCACTTTACAAGGCTTGGTGTTATGTTGCATTGACAATTCTCATTTGAATCTTCTTGAGATGTTTATTGAGTTAAAGATGCTTACATTAATTAAAGTTATAAATCACGCAACACCAGGTTACAGTCCGACTGGTTTATTTGGAAGTACTCGCTTTCAGAGTGCTGCTCCTTCATCAGGTGGTTGTGGAGTAAAAGATTGTAGGATACAGAATTTATAGCAAAAGTTTACAGTGTGATGTAACTGAAATTATATATTGAAAAAGACCTGGATTGTTCATTAAGTCTCTCAACCACCTTATTATGGAGCAGCACTCCGAAAGTTAGTGCTTCCAAATAAACCTGTTGGACTGTAACCTGGTGTTGTGTGATTTTTAACTGTACATCCTAGTCCAAAACCGGCACCTCCAAATCATTAAAAAAACTACTCTAAATCCAGGACTTTCTGAATTAGTATGTCCAATTAGCACACCTATTTGTGTGGAAAAATCTATATCTTGGCATTGTAGTGTGAATTTAGATTTTCATTTGGAGACTATGGAGTTATGGACTCCATCACAGACTTTGGAATCACAAAAATGCATGTGAGTTAAATAGGTGAGATGTTCAAGCAAACATTATTTAAATAAAAAACAAAAACAGAAATTGTTGGAAAATCTCAGAAGAGCTGGCAGCATCTATGGAGAGGAGTCAGAGTTAATGCTTCAGATCCCGAAACGTGCACTGATTTCTCTCCACAGATACTGCCAAGCCTCCTGACGTTTCCCAGCAATTTTGGTTTTTGCTTCTGATATCCAGCATCTGCAGTTCTTTCAGTTTTTTTATTTAAACGATTAGTGGGGCTGAATTATTCAAATGCAAACCACTTTTATAGCAGATGATTACTTGCAACTCTGCAAATTTTGGTACAGAATTTTGAAACAACTTTGATGAGTTATAAGAAGAATAAAACACACGTTGCTGCAGAAGTTACACTTCTTATTTTCAAAGGCAGTTGGTGATCACTTCTGTGGCTAAAATGGGATCACAGCTAATGTGACGTTAAAAGGCACTGATGAGCAACTTACAATGCACCAGTGCACATGGGATTTCTATGCATGTGAACCTAGCTCCTAGTTTCATGTACTCTGTAAAGATGATTTGGCCCAAGTTCACTTAATTATCTAGTTCTGTTGAAAAAGGATTGTTCTCTTCCACGCAACCTCCCAAAACTCACCATGATATTTCTGGATTAAATTTAGTAATCACTTAGAGTTGATATTGAAGTGACATAGACTGTGGTATATCCAAACATTAAGCTATCCCTCAGTCCTCTACATTGAATCCAGTTTATTCAGCCTCTCCTCATAGGACAACACACTCTTCACAGGAGCCAATCTACTCTTGGGGTGGCAGATTTAAAGCAGACATGAGGAGGAATTACTTCTCTCAAACTATAGAATTCATTAGCCCAGAATATGATGGATGCTTGGACACTGGATAAATTTAAGGAGGAAATAGACAGATTTTTAACTAATAATGGGATGAAGATATTGGGGAGTGGGCAAGAAAATGAAGTGAATGCATGATCGCATTAAGTTATAGAGCCGGCTCAATTGCCTACTCCTGCTGCTAGTACTTATGTTCAAAGACCAAGAGCATGTGCTTACATTTATGTCTTGAAATGATTCCTTGTGGCTACAAAGAGCAGAACCCGAAGAATAATAAATTGTTAGGTACTTCCTTAGCAGCATTCACTTCCCAACAGACATCCAGCCTCAGGCATGTCTGACACTGTTTGCACTTTGAAGTGAATGAACTGCTAAGCCTTGAGTAGTTCCTTTTAATTCATAAGACATTATGAATATTGCTTGCAAATATTTCAGTGTAGATTCGTACAGAGCCAGAGCAACACATCAAGGTTATAGTGGGCTTGGTACAAAAAAAGCCTTGACAACCACTGCAAGAGATGTGTTACTGATCTGATCCACACAGAGAATGTTCAATGCAGTTCCAGAATTTACTGCAGTTGTCCTCCTCATGCAACAAATTGGGAATGGAATAAATTCCTGATGGGAAAAGTCAAAAATCACACAATACCAGGTTATCGTCCAATAGGTTTAATTAGAAGCACCAGCTTAACCTGGTGTTGTGTGATTTTTAACTTTGTACACCCCAGTCCAACACCAGCATCTCCAAATCTTGATGTGAAAAATATGTGTCGGCGTCATGACTGGGAAAAATTAAGTTTTCTTTGCACAAAGCCGTCATCGGATCAACAGGCCAAATAGCCGTATTTTCCACTGTAACTGTGATATGATCCTATAATTCTAATGGCATGCAGTAAATAGAAAAACATGTAGAATTTGTATTATAAAATGAACATGATCATATTGAATAGCAGAGCAGACTCAAAGGCCAAATGGGAGACAGTGAGGACTGCTGATGCTGGAGATCAGAGTTGAAAGTGTGTTGCTGGAAAAGCACAGCAGGTCAGGCAGCATCCGAGGAGCAGCAGAATCAATATTTTAGGTTTAAGCCTTCATCAGGAATGAGGCTTGTGGAAGGCCAAATGGCCTACTCCTGCTCCTAGTCTCTATGAAAAGGTGAATAGTAAAACATTGTTGATGTCGACGTATAAAAGGGATGAGGTAATGGGAGAAATCGTTGGTGCCAAATGAGTGGTTTTTCTGCCTGCCAGTTGTCATTACTGTGCAGCCTGTGCTGTTTTAAGGCTCAGACCTTAGCTGCCTCAATGCATCAAGCAATGTGTGCCAAAACAATGCTTTTCTACCACAAATGGGGAGTGCTGGAAACTCAGTGAGCTCGGCAGTTATTGGTTCTACCAAAAAAAATGAAAGTTCAGAAAGATTTGGGGTCTTTTTTTTTAGGCTTGCTGATTAGCTTGGTACTTTTGGAACATCCAAGGATAAACCTCCCTGGTTTCTCTCAAAATTTTACAATCCAGTCTATTTTCTGCAGAGTGCATTAATTCACAATGAGTGCAAAACTGGTTGCCAATGTTTCATCTCTGATTTTGTATGTATTTTCAATTTTTACTTTTAACACTTAAACCTTTTGCTGTTTTATTGTTTAAGCAATAACTATGCAGTTTTCATGCAAAACCTCCATAGAAACTTGAGCATTAGAGTGTTTCTCTAACACAGTGTTCTGATTAGATTCCGTACAGTGTGGAAACAGGCCATTGGGCCCAACCAGTCCACACTAACCCTCTGAAGAGTAACCCATCCAGACCCATATCCCTCTGACTAAGGCACCTAGCACTATGGGCAATTTAGCATGGCCAATTCACCTGACCTGCACATCTTTGGACTGCGGGAGGAAACCAGAGCACCCACAGAAAACTTGCACAGACACGTGGAGAATGTGCAAACTCCACACAGCTGGAATCGAACCTGGGACCCTGGTGCTATGAGGCAGCAGTGCTAACCACTGAGCCACCATGCCACCTGTTCTGCTAGAATCATTTTTCCACTTATCTCTGCAGGAATTAGCATTCCTGGTTGACACTAGCCTCAGATACTAAACCTTTTCCTGTTTCCTGCCCTTTAGAACATTTCCCAGGTGTCACCTTTGTGCAGTGTGGTGCTGCATAGTTCTTGGGGCGGTTAAGAATTTATTTTGTGCTGACCGTAATTTTGAATAACCTAAGAATAAGGGCGAAGCCTTACAAGGCTGAGGTCAGGAAGTGCTTAGATAAATTTCTCAAAAATCTGCTAAAACTTTCAAAACACAGATTGGTTCATCTTTTTTAGACAAGAGCATTAACAGTATGGAACCAAAGATCTAATTGAATGACAGAACGGGACCAAGATTTTGAATGACATTGTCTGATGTCTCTAACTGCAATGTTACAAATGTCTCACATATCACTTTGATGTATTCAAGAGAACTGGTATGAAAGACAAAAAAAGGCTCCATGTGATGTTTCATTAATATTCACTTGAATTGTGGAGAAACAATGTTATGCATTATAAGAGAGAAAGTATTAATAATTTATGCACAGATGTTTAAAATCACTGGATGCAGTTTCTATATGGCTAGTGTTTTGCACAATCTTCCAATGGATTTACATTTCTTCACTTGGTGAAATCACTTCATCTTCCACTTCATGAGAATACCACACTACCCTTGCAGATAAACTTGTAAAAACCGTGAAACGTTTTCCAGGTTTATTGTGCTTAATTGAATTTAATGCTGTTATTTCATAACAAAAGGAATTGAGTATAGAAGCAAAGCGGTCCATCTGCAGCTGTACAGGGCCCTGGTGAGACCGCACCTGGAGTACTGTGTGCAGTTTTGGTCTCCAAATTTGAGGAAAGACATTCTGCCTATTGTGGGAGTGCAGGTTCATGAGGTCAATTCCCGGAATGGTGGGACTATCTTACACTGAAAGCTTGGAGCGACTGGGCGTGTATACCCTTGAGTTTAGAAGGCTGAGAGGGGATCTGATTGAAACGTATAAAATTATTAAAGGATTTGACACTCTGGAGGCAGGAAGCATGTTTCCGCTGTTGGGTGAGTCCCGAATCAGAGGACACTGTTTAAAAATAAAGGGTAGGCTACTTAGAACAGAGTTGAGGAGAAGCTTCTTCACCCAGAGAGTGGTGGGTGTATGGAATGCTCTGCCCCAGAAGGCAGTGGAAGCCTAGTCTCTGGATACTTTCAAAAAAGAGTTGGATAGAGCTCTTAAGGATAGTGGAATCAAGGGTTATGGGGATAAGGCAGGAACAGGATACTGATTGCGGATGATCAGCCATGATCATAATGAAAGGGGAGAATGACCTACTCCTGCACCTATTGTCTATTGTCTATTGTCTGTCTAAACATGTGTACAGTCTAAACTGTAAATGTCAATGAATATTGTTATGTTACTATAATCTACAGGCAGATGAAGTCGAAACAAGATGGTCCTGGGATTTATAATCTTACACTCTGCCTACACATTTTAAACTCTTCAAGGTCTTACTAGGTTTTCTGCTAAACATTGTTGAACGATATGATAACATTTTCAGCAAACTCTGCATCAGATTCCTCACAATGGTTATGTCTGTCATTCATACTATCATTCATTTTATATTATTTTCTTTTCCCAGGCTCACCTTGTAATTGTTCACTTATCTATTCATTTATCCATCAAATCTCTCAATCCATCCAAATCTTTCTGTATTTCATAGATCATGGAATCTCTCCAGTGAGGAAGCAGGCCATTCAGCCTATCAAGTCTACACTGACCCTCTGAAGAGGAGTCCACCCAAACCCACTCCTCCTATCCTGTTCCTGTAACCATGCATTTCCCATAGCTAATCCACCTCGCTTGAACATCCATGGATACTATGGTCAATTTAAAATGGTCAATCCACCGAACCGGCACATCTTTGGACTGACCTGTTTGGATGTTCTCTCTTCTTTCCTCTAGTTTTGTGTATCAAAACTAGGTTACTGTCCCCAAAACAAGACCACATTAGCAAATTATCTGCTTCATGTCTTTGAAAATTGGGCCACACATTTTAGGTTCAGTGTCAGTGACCACAGAAGGGACAAGACATACCAACCTTTCTTCTGAAACCACACTTCACCAATGAAAACTGAGTGTTCTGTGAGATTTGGCTTTTCAGATCCCACCGGGTTGCTATCTTGCTGGTAAATTGTCTGATGACATGACCAGTGGAGTGCCACAAGGATCGGTGCTGGGTCCTCTACTTTTTGTCATTTACTTAAATGACTTGGATGCGAGCATAAGAGGTACAGTTAGTAAGTTTGCAGATGACACCAAAATTGGAGGTGTGGTGGACAGCGAAGAAGGATACCTCAGATTACAACAGGATCTGGACCAGATGGGCCAATGGGCTGAGAAGTGACAGATGGAGTTTAATTCATATAAATGCGAGGTGCTGCATTTTGGGAAAGCAAATCTTAGCAGGACTTGTACACTTAATGGTAAGGTCCTAGGGAATGTTGCTGAACAAAGAGACCTTGGAGTGCAGGTTCCTAGCTCCTTGAAAGTGGAGTCGCAGGTAGATAGGATAGTGAAAAGGCGTTTGGTATACTTTCCTTTATTGGTCAGAGTATTGAGTACAGGAGTTGGGAGGACATGTTGCAGCTGTACAGGAGATTGGTTAGGCCACTGTTGAAATATTGCATGCAATCCTGGTCTCCTTCCTATTGGAAAGATGTTGTGAAACTTGCAAGGGTTCAGAAAAGATTTACAAGGATGTTTCCAGGGTTAGAGGATTTGTGCTATAGGGAGAGGCTGAACAGGTGAGGGCTTTTTTCCCTGGAGAGTCAGAGGCTGAGGGGTGACCTTATAGAGGTTTACAAAATTATGAGGGGCATGGATAGGATAAATAGACAAAGTCTTTTCCCTGGGGTTGTGGAGTCCAGAACTAGAGGGCATAGGTTTAAGGTGAGAGGGGAAAGATATAAAAGAGACTTGAGAGGCAACTTTTTCACACAGAGGGTGGTACGTATATGGAATGAGCTACCATAGAAATGGTGGAGGCTGGTACAATTGCAACATTTAAAAGGCATTTGGATGGGTATATGAATAGGAAGGGTTTGGAGGGATATGGGCTGGGTGCTGGCAGGTGGGACTAGATTGGGTTGGGATATCTGGTCAGCATGGACAGGTTGGACTGAAGGGTCTGTTTCCATGCTTGTACATCTCTATGACTCTATGACTCTAATTCATTCAGACTCTTTGGTATGTATCAGGCTGAATGTGTTTTAAATACAGTTGGAAAGAAGCTGCTTGAACTCCTGGGCCTCAAGAAAGGGAGTGATATTTGTGCAATTCATAGTCACACAGTAGATGGTATTCTAGGTCTTAAGCCTGATTTGGCTCCTCATATACCTGTATTTCAGGTGGTAGGAAATTGTGGGTGGACTTGAATCACCAATTATAACCGATTGGCTAGCGATAAATCAAATTAAACTCAGTCATTCTGCACACATCATTCGAGCAAGAGGTCATGTAGAAATAATTCACATCAGAAGGAAAGAACTGACATTTATCAAGCACCTTTATCCTCAGGATGCTCTAAAGTATCTTATAGTCAATAAAACATTTTTGAAATGGAGTCAGATTAGATTAGATTCCCTACAGTGCGGAAACAGGCCCTTCAGCCCAACAAGTCCACACCAACCCTCTGAAGAGTAACCCACCCAGACCCATTTCCCTCTTACTAATGTACCTAGTACTATGGGCAATTTATCATAGCCAATTCACCTGACTGGCACATCTTTGGACTGTGGGAGGAAACCGGAGCACCCGGAGGAAACCCATGCAGACACAGGGAGAATGTGCAAACTCCACACAGACAGTCACCTAGTGCTGTGAGGCAGCAGTGCTATCCATTGAGCCACTGTGCCGCCCCCGAGTCACTGCTGCAATGTTGGACAGCCATTCTCAGTGGGGGTCATTTGGCCGCTGTAGGGGCCCTGGCACATTTGAAAGGGTCAACAGACTGAAAACTGTGAGAAGGGGAGCCCCAAGGGTTTATGGGGGTCCTGGGAACTGAACCAATGAAATACCCAAGCCCAACCTAATTTGGAGCCCAATATCATGAAACCTACAGAAAAGCACCAAGCTCAAGGATTGCATTAGGCCTGATAGATGTTTAATTTCGTACAGTTTATTTTTAAGTTTTGTCCAGTATGTCAGAATGTTCAAGTTTTCTTGGTGTTCAATAATAAATGATTTTCTGTCTGTCTGTTCGTGTTGTATCCCTGATTGAAAGTGGGGCCCTGGAACCTGAGAAGAGCTCCTAGAGGGGTCCATGGTCAAAAAGCAATTAAGAATCATTGATGTAGGGGATATGGCACCCAATTTGTGTACAGCAAGCTCCCATATAAATGGCAATGTGATAATGATGAGATATGGTTTTATCAGTGAAATGAATTAATTGTTAAATAATGGCCCAGACACTGGGGATACTCCCCTGCTCATCTCCAGTTGTGCTATGGGAGATTGATGCAGGACCTCTCCTTGATTATGTCCATCTGAGTTGGAGAATGAGCCATTAACTTAAAGTGTCATCTGAAAGGAGACACCTCTCGACATGCCGCCCTCAGCACTGAACTGTTAGCCTGGCTTTTTAAAAACATTATTCAAAGGATGTGGGATTGTAGGGATTTATTCCCAGTCCCTAATATTCCCAGTCCCTACATGCCCTAATGAAGGTGATGATAAAACGCCTTCTTGTCCACTGCACTCCTTCTGCTGTAGGTATGTCCCCAATTCTCTAAAGAAGGAGTTTCAGGATTTTGACACAGTGACAATGAGGAAATGGTGATATATTTCCAAGTCACGATGGTGAATGGCTTGGAGGGGAACCTGCAGGTAGTGTGTTCCTATGCAGCTGCTGCCCTTGTCCTTCTAGATGGTGATGGTTGTGGGTTTGGAAGCTGCTGTCTAAGGATCTTTTGAATTCCTGCAGTGGATCTATGATACACACTGCTGCAACTGAACGTTGGTGATGAAGGAAGTGATCATTTGTGGATGTGGTGACATTCAAGTGGGCTGCTTTGTCCTGATGGTATTGAGGTTCTTGCATGTTGTTGGAGCTGCATCCGTCCAGGCAAGGCGTATTTCATCACACCCCTGAATTGCACCTTGTCGATACTGGATAGCCTTTGAAGAGTCAAAAGCAAAGAACATCTTAAACACCCTTTATGGTACTGACTCCTCCAATGGAGTCTCTAACTACTAGGAACACCCTGACAGCACAATGGCATATCTCGTAGGTTTTTGTGAGCTGCATTCCCAGGGGAAAGGAAAGCATGGAGCTCCATTGACTTGCTAAGTCACTATTGAATTTCAATGGGCTCAGGAATATTGGTTGTCAATTGGTTCATTAATTAACAATGCCTGTGGCAGACAGGGAATCCTACATTCACCCCTTCCATCCTGCAGCTTCTTTCTTCTTCTTTGCTGCCTCTGGGAGATTGATGCAGGACCTCTCCCTGATTAATTCAGCCCAGTCTCCATGGTTCCCACTATGATGGTCTCTATAGTTCTCACTATGACAGTCTCCATGGTCCCCACCATGCCAGTCTCCATGGTTCCACTATGATGGTCTGCATTAAATCCAGGCTCTCACCTTTCATTTGAAGTTGTTCTTTCCCCCTGCATTATCCATTTTCTGAGCCTCTACCCCTCTCATCTCCCAGAAGCACTGAAAAGAGGAGCAGGAGTAGTCTATTAGGCCCTTCAAGATTACTTCACCATTCAATATGATCAGAACTGACCATCCAACTCACTGAGAACACCTTTTCTGCGTTTACTTTGTCTAGTTCTATTAGAGTTGTATTAGTTTCTATAGAATCCTTCCCTCATTTTTATAAACTCCATAGAATATAGTCCAGAATAATCTAGTCTTTCTCCATAAGTCATTTTGGCCATCTCTTTCTCTCTCTCTGTTGTTCTTTCACTGTAGAGGAGATTTTCTCTTCCTACATGCCTGCATACCAAAAGGGTTAACTATACATTAAATAAAAGGACTTAGACTGCATGGAGTGATTATGTAACAAATGTAATCAGCTCCATTATGTTGTAATATATGTTATATGATGCATAGTGATGTTCATTGAAGCAGAATAAATACCACATCAATTTAGTAAACAATATAGCGCTTGCCAGAGGGAGGGAGTCACTACAGAGAGAGGAAGTCTGTTTTACACGAAACATATTATAACAAGAATATTTGGTTCTGCATCATCAGGAACTGTTCCTTTTTTCACATCTCTTTTGGACTGCAATCATTCTAAGAGGCATCATGAAAATTACGGCACAAGCTGTTCCACAAATCACATTGGTGTTGTTATTACACCTCTTCCCACCCTACCTCCTGCATTACACCTCTTCCCACCCCACCTCCTGCATACCTGGATTACATCTCTTCCCACCCCACCTCCTGCATACCTGGATTACACCTCTTCCCACCCCACCTCCTGCAAAAATGCCATCCCGTATTCCCAATTCCTCCGCCTCCACCATATCTGCTCCCAGGAGGACTAGTTCCATCACAGAACACACCAGATGGCCTCCTTCTTTAGAGACCGCAATTTCCCTTCCCACGTGATTAAAGATGCCCTCCAACGCATCTCGTCCACATCCCACACCTCCGCCCTCAGACCCCACCCCTCCAACCGTAACAAGGACAGAACGCCCCTGGTGCTCACCTTCCACCATACTAACCTTCGCATAAACCAAATCATCCACCGACATTTCCGCCACTTCCAAACAGACCCGACCACCAGGGATATATTTCCCTCCCCACCCTTTTCCACCTTCCGCAAAGACCGTTCCCTCCGTGACTACCTGGTCAGGTCCATGCCCCCCCTACAACCCACCCTCCCATCCTGGCACCTTCACCTGCCACTGCAGGAATTGTAATACCTGCGCCCACACCTCCTCCCTCACCTCCATCCAAGGCCCTAAAGGAGCCTTCCACATCCATCAAAGTTTTACCTGCACATCCACCAATATCATTTATTGTACCCATTGCTCCCGATGCGGTCTCCTCTACATTGGGGAGAATGGACGCCTCCTAGCAGAGCGCTTTAGGGAACATCTCTGGGACACTCACACCAATCAACCACACCGCCCTGTAGCACAACATTTCAACTCTACCTCCCACTCTGCCGAGGACATGGAGGTCCTGGGCCTCCTTCACCGCCGCTCCCTCACCACCAGATGCCTGGAGAAAGAACGCCTCATCTTCCGACTCGGAACACTTCAACCCCAGGGCGTCAGTGTGGACTTCAACAGTTTCCTCATTTCCCCTTCCCCCACCTCACCCTAGTTCCAAACTTCCAGCTCAGCACTATCCCCATGACTTGTCCTACCTGCCTATCTTCTTTTCCACCTATCCACTCCACCCCCTCCCCCCTCGACCTATCACCTTCATCCCCTCCCCCACTCACCTATTGTACTCTATGCTACTTTCTCCCCACCCCCACCCTCCTCTCACTTATCTCTCCACACTTCAGGCTCTCTGCCTGTATTCCTGATGAAGGGCTTTTGCCCGAAACGTCGACTTTACTGCTCCTCAGATGCTGCCTGAACTGCTGTGCTCTTCCAGCACCACTAATCCGGAATCTGGTTTCCAGCATCTGCAGTCATTGTTTTTACCTTGTTATTCGCTGTTCAACTGCAATTAAGGAAAGGGAAATATAAAATAAAGTCAGGAAATGCTCGGGATACTCAGCAGGTCAGGCAGTGTAGGGAGAAATAGAGTTGAACATTTTAGGTTGATGGTCTGATGAAAGAATCCTGACCAAAATCTGAACACTCCCAGCATTTTTCTGTATTGATTTCAACAAGGTCTCCCTGCCCTAGCCTGATTGCCTTTCTGGGATGGGCTATGTCCTCAGCCAATTCCACAGTTTGAACACTTCTGCCAACAACTTTCAGGAAATGAACTACAAACTGGGTGACTGCTTTGCAGAACATACAAATTCTATCCGCAAAAAGGCCCTGAGCTTCCAGTTACCTTCCACTTTAACACATCACCCTGTTCCCTGGCCAACACCTCTATTTTGGGCTTGCTGCAGTGCTCCAGTGAAGCTTAGCACAAGTTGGAAGAACAGCATCTCATTTTCCGCTTGGAAACCCTGCAATAATATTCGGGTCTGAGAAACTTCTCCCATGTGGTTACCCTAATCTTGTACCGAAGATGGCACCATAAGTGGCGACTTATAATCTTTCCACTGTACTCATTTGAGTACACGTGACAATAAAGCTAATTCAATTCAACTCAACCCCCTTACACCAGACCTTGACATCACATGGACTGCAATGACAAATAACCCATTGTCAGCCATCAATGGCCCCCATTAGCAGCTAGCCATTCATTTTCCCGACTGACCATTACCCATGTCTTTGTCTGCTCAACTGCTTTTCTCTCTCTCTTTAGGCTCCATCTCCACCCATTGTTTGTTCCACCCCCTATCCCCACCCCATCATCAGCATAGAAACTAACCCTTTCCTAGCTACCATCAATTCTGAAGTCGGGTCACTGGACCCAAAACATTAACTCTGCTTTCTCCCCACGGATGCTGCCAGATCTGCTGAGTTTTTTTGAGCATGTTCTATTTCCGTCATAGATTTAAGACAATTGGGAAAAGAATCAGTGGGCACAGAAAGAGAATTTTGAGTAAGATAGGAAGTTGATATTGGCAGAGCAGGCTCGAAAGGCCTTATTCCTTGTTTGTACGATTGTATCCGAATTCAATGCCTGATGGGCCAGTTAAAGTAGATTTAATAAAAAGAACTTGGATGTATGTATTCAAAAAGGCAACATTCCCAGGGCTTTGGGAAAGAGAATAGAATCAGAAATCCAAGAATGCAGGAAAGATCCCAGATCACGAACCCACTCAAGTCGACCTACAACACAGACTACGTTGAGAGTCAATATATCATTTCAAATGCATGTCCCTTTAATCTTTTGCTATAAATTCTGTGTCTTATGGTCCTGCTTCACAACCACCTGAAGAAGGAGCAGTGCTCCGAAAGCTAGTGTGCTTCCAACTACACCTGTTGAACTATAACCTGGTGTTGTGTGATTTTTAACTTTGTCCACCCCATGCCAAAACCGGCTTCTCTAAATCAGAATAGAATAGAAGAGAATATCCTTTTATTGTCACATGGACTCCATTGTAGGTGTACAGTGAAAAGCTTTTACAATGTCTGCCTTCTTATGGCGACATGAAGTCATAGAGTCATAGAGATGTACAGCATGGAAATAGACCCTTCAGTCCAACTTGTACATGCTGACCAGATATCCTAAATTAATCCAGTCACATTTGCCAGCACTTGGCCCATATCCCTCTAAAGCCTTCCTAATCATATACCCATCCAGAGGCCTTTTAAGTGTTGTAATTGTAAAACTCTCCACCACTCCCCCTGCAGCTCATTCCACACACACACTAGCCTCATATTTCCCTTTAAAATTTTTCCCCTCTCACCTTAAACCTATGCCTCCAGTTTTGGACTCTCCCTACCCAGAGAAAAGATCTTGTCTATTTACCCTATCTATGCCTCTCATGATTTTATAAACCTCTATAAGGTCACCCTTCAGCCCCCAGGGAAAATGCCCCAGCCTATTCAACCTCTCCCTATAGCTCAAATCCTCCAACCCTGGCAACATCCTGTAAACCTTTTCCGAATCCTTTCAAATTTCACACCATCCTTCCTATAAGAGGGAGACGAGAATTGCATGCAATATTCCAATAATGACCTAACCACTGCCCTGTAAACCATGATCAAAATCTCGGGTTTGATACACCAGTCCTCAAATACACTTGCCATCAGTTGGCTGGTTTGCTCTATTTTTGTGTAAAATTCTATGTCAAGCTCAGTTGCATGACATGTGTCTCTTTAGTGCTAGGTATTCTGTTTTGGTTCCAAACTGTTTTTGCGGCCATACACGTGCACACATCCTTGTGGTATGGCCAAGATTTGGGGAGGTTGTCATTGCAGGGGCTGTGAAGGCTTGCTGGATTTCTGTATGTTCTATAGTTTACAACCAGCTTAAAGTCTTTTGTTCTCAACAGAAGGGACTTGTACCAGATCACTTGGGCCAGTGTGTTAAAATCCAAGGGGCTACACAGTTGGCACGAACAATACTTTGTACTGAAGAAGAGCATCTGGTGCCCTCTCCTCTGATTAATCAGTTCCCCATTGTAGCAAATTTCCTGATGTATGGTCTTTTTTTTAAATCCAGAGGTGCTGGATGTTTGGCCTTATATTCAAGGCTGAGACGTACAGATTTTTTAATCAGGAAGGGAATCAAGGGTAATAGGATAAAGAAAGGAAAGTGGACATGGGGAATTTCAGATCAGCCATGATCTCATTGAACAGTGCAGCAGACTTGATGGGCTGAATGGCTGATTTCTTATGATTTTGTATTCCGTTCCCTGTTGCAATTAAGCCCCCATATTCCTAATTCCTTGCCGTACTGTCACACAAGCGTTTTGTTTTATTTTAATACTAACCTTCACCTCAGCAATACCTTGCTATTCCTCCCACCCAAGTGGACTGTGTCACACTTGAATTGAATTGAATTGAATTGAATTTATTGTCATGTGTACCGAGGCACAGTGAAAAGTTTTGTCTTGTGAGCAACACAGGCAGATCACAGAGTTAAGTAGCATAGATAAGTGAATAATAGATAAACAGCAGCAAAAACAAAAACACAGGTACAGGGGATTTTAAGAGTTTGTGAGTCCATTCAGTATTCTAACAACAGTAGAATAGGGTAGAAACTGTTGCGAAACTGGCTGGTGCGTGTGTTCAGGCTTCTGTACCTTCTCCCTGATGGTAGAGGTTTTCCCATGTGAGATTCCATCTGTCCAAAATTTAAGTTTGATAAATTTGGCATTTTAAACAAAAATAGCTGCCTGTTTAATTGTAGAGAGTTTGACACTTTCACTTGCCGGACAACATCTGAATCAGGAAGGGAACCAAGGGTTATGGGGAAAGGACAAGAAAATGGACATGAGGATTATCAGATCAGCCATGATCTCATTGAAGAGCGGAACAGACTTGATGGGCTGAATGGCCAATTTCTTATGGTTTTGTACAAACTTGTGTGCTGGTAAATCCCCAGGGACGTTCAGGTCTGAATGGGACATTGAAAGCACAATTTGTCTTTGCAACACGAGGTGGCTGATTATCACACAAAGCACAATTGGATTGGATTTTTTTTAAAACATCCATTTTGAAGGAGCTTCATGGGCAGGTGAACTACAACAGTGGTCATATGACCAGAAGCTCTGAGGCTGGCATTACATTGCACCAATGGACTAATGGTGCGAGTGAGAGTAGGTACACGAGCAAAGAAGAAGGAAACACAAGAAAGATTATTTAAATAAAGAAATCTCCGGTTGCTAGGCTACTGACAGTCCTGTTCTATGAACAGCGTGACCGGCTGTCTGGCTCCTGTGTGTGTGTGTAGCATCTCCTGGTAAAAGGCTCCACTGCTTTAATGGTCAGCCCAGCTCCAGCAGGGTAGTAGGAAAGGGAGGCAGGTAGACTCGCTCTGCTGCTCCCTCTCTGCTGATGGATCCCGAAATGGATGCTGGAATCCTCAAGTGGTTCACAGGGAACGAGGCAGAGGTGAAGGTAGGAGAGTTAAATGTTCAGCAAGGGATGAAATGACTGTGCTGCAGAGCCACATTTCCACTGCAAGCTGATATTGGCCTGTTGTGGGAAAGGATTGAGGCAGCCCAAGTGTGTGTTGTTTTTAATTGATTTGGTGCGAAATCTGAGTGTACATTTGAGGAAGGAAATTCTGAATTGTGTAAGCATGCTGCCTGCAATGAAGACCGGGATTGAAAGGTCCGTTGATATTATTTTTATTCCCCTCCTCCTCCTCCTCCTCCTCCAGTATCTCCGTGACAGCCCAAGACCTGCTGCTGTAGTCACAGACTGGAATTGCTGCTCCTGCGGCGGTATTAAAAATTCTCGCCGAGATTCCTGTTTCAGAGGCAAAATACAAGCGGTCTCCCCTTCGCAGTCTGGAAGTCCAACTCTATTTATAACGGCTGCAGTTGCTAAATCTGCCTCCAATCTAATGCATTTCCTCTCGCAGAAACACCTCAAATTCATGAACTGTTTGTATTTCAGGGACACGTAAGGGATATGTACTGTATTCCAAAATGTTGTCTGTGTTCCAGCCAATTTTATCCCAGCAGCACAATACTCAGGCTCTGCTGTGAGTTTGAGAGAGCAAGGTCGGACACTGTTGGTCTCTTGTACAGCAGAAAAATTCTGTTTTGATCCCTGCTGTCGGCCAGTGAACTAACATCCTCTTTATGATCTGTGTTACACACACATAAAAGCAAATACTAGCGAGGGATAACTTGCAGGAAACGAGTAATAAATGTCACTGGCTGCCTATTGGCAGCACTTGTGCATATAAAAAACAAAAACAAAACACATTCAGTCGATTAATAATTTCCTTTATTTCCTATTTTGTATGTTGTCTCCTTTCTGTGCTATTCCTATCCAAGAGAGTAGATGGGGATTCATACATTAATATGGTTGGAGCTGTTAGGAAACCAGGCACAGCAAGAGAAAAAAATAACATTTGCAGAGCTGGTGAAATAATAGTGGTTTGGCTCGGTGACTACCTGCAGCAGATGTATTCATCAATGTCCAGACATCAAGGGACACAAGACCCAGCTGAAGCTTGGCCACTTTTTCATCTGAATAAAGGTTTACTTGTTCTCCCACCTACCAATCAGGTCGTGGAGAAGTGGTTATGGTAATGTTCCCTCTGACTTTCCTTCTCTCTTTTGGATATTACTGGGATAAGGTGGATGTTAGGAATGGCTCCTGGCTCCCTCAGGTATCAGCCATGACTCAGCAGGTTGCGCCCGGATCTTTGAGTCACAAGGCTCTGTGTTTGGCTCCCACTCTGAGTTGAAGTACAGGTGTCCCGTGCTGACAGTCGGTGCGATGCTGAGGGATTGCCGAACTGTCGGAGGTGAATGCTGTCATTCAGAGGAAATCTTAAACCACTTCCTTACTTGAAAGCTGTGATGGCATTATTGTGAGGAAGACCCAGGAGTTATCCTCAATATCCCTCCCAATCGACATGTGTTAGAGAAAACAAAACACAGATTATCCAGGCAGTGTCATTTTGTTGTCCGTGGCAGTTTGCTAATTCCCTGCAGCAGTTGTCACATGACAGCAGTCACTTTGTTTGACTAACTCATGGAAAATGGGTGATGCTGGCTGGCCTAGCATTTACTGCCCATTCCATGTTACCCTTGAGAAGATTGTGGTGAATTGCCACCATGACCTGCTACAAGAGTGCTTCCTTGGCTGTTAACCACTTTCAGAAAACCCATCAGTGCAAGGCTCAGTAGCAGTCTCTCTGACTAAGTCCTGAGGAACAAAACTGGGTCTGCGACAGGTCCTGAGGTAACGACAAAAATGGAGAAAACATGAACACGCTCGATGTCAGCTTTACCAATCTACTTATCGCAGATGTGTCCATCCTTGACAGAATTGGTCGGATTGATCACCGCACAGTTAATATAGAGAAAAAGCTTGCCCTCACAGTGAGGATATCCTCCATTGCATTGTGTGCACTACCCACTGAGCTAAATAGGATGGATGGTGCTGGAAAAGCACAGCAGGTCAGGCAGCATCCAAGGAGCAGGAGAATCGAGCCCTTCATCAGGAATGTGGAGGGGTTTATGCCCGAAACATCGACTCTCCTTCTCCTCGGATGTTGCCTGACCTGCTGTGCTTTTCCAGTGCCACTCTTTTCGATTCTGATTCTCCAGCATCTGTAGTCCTCACTTTCTCCTAAATAGTGCACATATCGAACAAATCTAGCAACTCATTGCTGGACATCCACGAGATGCTGTGGTCTGTCAGCAGCAACTGTACTCCCAACACTACCTGTAATCTGGTGGACAGTATATTCCCCCATTCTGCTATTGTCATGAAGCTGGAGGGTTAGTTCTGGTTTAATGAAGATTACAGGAAGACGAGCCTGGAGCATCAACAGGCAAACCTAAAACTGAGGTGTCAACCTGATGTAGCAACAGTGCTGGACTACTTGCATGCCAAATAGCATAAGTAGCATACAATTGACAGGACTAAGCAATCCCACGTCAAACAGGTCAGATTTCTATTCTATCACCATCCAATTGAGAATGGTGATGGGCAATTAAATAACAAAAACAAGGAGGAGGTTCCATTAGTTACACCATCTTCAACAGTGGGTCGCCCAGCAAATTGATGCAAAAATGAGGTGACACATTTGTATCGATCTTCAGCCAGGAGTGCTAAGTGGATGATCTATCTCAGGCTCCTCCTCAAATACCAGTCATCAACCATTCTGTGTGATATTAAGAAACAGCTGGAGGCATTGGATGCTGCGACGACTAGGGGGTTCTGACAACATTGCGGCAGTAGTACTGAAGATTTGTAGTTCAGAACTAGCCTGTTCCTGAACAAGCTGTTCCAGTGCAGCCACAGCTCTCTTGCAATGCCGAGGTATGTCCCACAAAAAAAAAAGAACAAAGCCTTTCTGACCAATTTCCATCCCATCATTCTACTGTCAACTCTAGTTAAGTGATGGAAAGGGTCACCAGCAGTGCTATCTTCAGCACATGCTTCGAAATAATTTGCTTTCCAATGCATGATTTGGGTCCAGGCTGACCTCATAACAATCATGGTCCAAACATGGACTAAAGAGCCGAATGTCAGAGACAAAGGGAAAACTGACTGTTAGTTGAAGTCATATTGAGCATGCAAAATGAAGGTTGTGCTTTTGGAGACAAATCTCTTCAATCCCAGAGCATCTTTGCAAGAGCACTTCAGGGTAATGTCCTAGGCCCAACCAACTTCAATTGCTTCCTCAATTACATTTCCCCTGTCACTGGACGGAGGTCGGTATGTCTGCTGATAATTGTTGTTGTGACTGAGGCTGAGGAGTGCATGGGTCACAACACGAAATAAAAATAGATTTCCCCCCTATGAGATCACCAGTTAAATACCTTATTTAGCTGAGGTTTTGAATAAAATGATCAAACGACTAGCTTTTTAAATAAGCACAATTATTGGATCATTACCACAAAATTTATTCAATGACATTGCACTAATTGTTAACATGCATAGTCAGTATTATAGGAATATGAATTGTATCTGTCTAAGTATTGCCAAAATATATTCTTCAGGAAAAGAGGAAGAAAGCATTTGTTTTTTGCAGAGATTGGATTACTGGGGGAGAAATAGCCAAATCCTGTAGTCAAATGTCTAAAATGTAAAATAAGGGACCCTTGTAATGCAATGGTAGTGTCCCTACTTCTGAGACAGGAGACCTGGGTTCAAATCCCATCTATACCGGCAGTGTTAAGTAACATCTCTGAGCATATTGATTAGAAAATATGTAAACTAATTATGAGTCTGTTGTTATAATGTTTAGGTATGTCTGCTCAAGTCATTAATCATGCATAATTTGTCTAAAATCTTTGCAGATATCATTTGCTTAGGAAATACAATGACACAATGCTCCTTCGATCACTCTTTCAGGAGAACAAATAGCTTTCAACCTGAATTCAATATTCAAGGGTGGCATGGTGGCTCAGTGATTAGCACTGCAACAGCAGTCCCTCACAACAGCAGGGACTCTGGTTTGCTTCCAGCTTCAGGCAACTGTGTGGAGTTTGCACATTCTCCCTGTGTCTGTGTGGGTTTCTTCTGGGTGCTCCAGTTTCCTCCCACAGTCCAAAGATGTGCCGGACAACTGAATTGACCATGCTAAATTGCACATTGTGTTAAGTGTTAAGTCAGAGGGAAATGAGTCTGGGTTGGTTACTCTTCGGAGGGTTGGTGTGGACTTGTTGGGCCAAAAGGCCTGTTTCCAAACTGTAGGGAATCTAATCTAAAATGGTTTTACTTTTCAGAAGTAGGAGAGATAAACTGGGCAGCCTGTTTTGGACCAGATCAGAGCAGACTCCCTCAACATATTTTCAGAAGGTAGCCAAGAGCCTGATTTTTCAAGGCAGATGTGAAGTGCCTGTTTCAGATGCAATGCAATTGATCAAACTACTCCATGTGAAGCAAAACACAATTTATTTAAACACTAAAATTAAATACAATCAAAGAAAGAGGAATTTAGAATAACTTAACTCTATTGGAAATCTTAACAGAATAATAGATGCAGTAACTAATATTAATTAACTGTTGCAATGCAGTAACATCCCATAAACAAACCCTTGGCAAAAACAAAAATTCAAAACAGATTCTCGCATGCAGTTCTCCCATCTAGGAAGAAGAAAACATCAAGAGAAAGTTCAGAGAGAGTAGCAGCCAGGAGACATTCAGTGAAGCTTCCAACCTTAAGGAGACCCCAATAGCTTCTGTTTAAAGCTAAATCTAAAAACCCAGAAATCCTGATATGTGAGAAATGGTCACATCTATTCAGGCTATTAGAAAAGCCCCAAGCCCTCCCAAGCCGTTTATTCCAGTGGTTCTAATAGACTACTCAGCGCCTCTGCTTTACAACCTCTCTTCAAAAAAAAGACAAAATAACCTCTTAAGATCACTGCATCGTCACAAGCCCTCCCTCACAGTTCCCTAACTGAAGGCCAGTTAAATGAGAAGTCCTTTATGTCAGTCACTACTCAGCCAGCCCCATCAGCAGAACAAGCCGTTATCCCAAGCCATGTAATTTCAGGAAGTGTCTTAAAATAAAAATCCACTGTCCACAGCGGTTTTTTTCAAAGATATCCTTTAAAGAAACCACTCCACAGGTATTTCTTCAAAAACTGAAACAAATCCAATTTTTCACAAGCTTTCAAAATGCAAGCCCTTCAAGAGATATTAAGTATGAAGCACTTTCGTAATGTTTGCAGTCTTGGAAGAAACAAATGCTGCTTTAAAATGCATTTCATTGTAATGGGTGGACAGAACTGAATATTTTTTAAAATTAAGACTCATTCTACACTCACTCTCATTTGCTCTTTGTTTGTAATATAAACAGTTATCTCTCCTACCTTCTTAGTTCTTAGATAATTCAAATAAAGTTACATTCTTGACAAAGCATTAGCAATTAAATTGCTTTTTTTCCACAACGTGAATATTTTTAAGATAAGGTTTAGTATTTTGGATTTTATATTTTTTTCCACAAAGACTAAGTAATTAATTGCTGCAGAAGGTTGTGGAAGCTAGGTCATTGAGTGTATTTAATAGATAGGTTCTTGATTGTCAAGGAGATCAAGCATTATGGGGAGAAGGCAGGAGAATGGAGTTAAGAAACTTGTCAGCCATGATTGAATGGCAGAGTAAACTCTATGGGCGGAATGGCCTAACTTCTGTTCCTCTGTCTTAAGGTCTTGTGATCTTATGGACTAGGGAGGGTTATGATCTGTGCTAAGGTCTTTCTGTAGCTGTACTCATTTGAAATGTTTAATAGCAATTGAAGGGTCCTTCTGGTGTCAGTTTAGCATTTTGGGGAAATATGCTACTGGCTTTTTTATGTCTGTCCTATCTCCATGCAATCAAATTTCAACAATCCTTGCTACCTTGAATGGCTTTATGAAATTTAGTGCAGCCAATACTGGTTCATTGTTCAAAATAGCAACTTCTCAAAAGATGCCAGAGTTGGCACACACTGAATGTACTGTGTGGCTCTCTTTTAGAGTGAACTGCTCAGTGAAGCAACTATAGTTCTGAAATTTGCGACAAACTAAACCAACCATACATCTCCAAAATTATCATCATTTCTCATTTAGTTTTAAGGGAAGTTAACTCGATTAATGTTTGTATTTTAGTTGTTCTTGATAACACTTGGCCTTTGCCCTATAATATGCCTAAGCACACACTCGTGTCTTTGGAAATTCACCTTTGACATGGCTTATCGCCAAATCAGCTGACTGCAATTTCCTAAACAAAACCTGGACAGCTTCCAAGTGTCACTGTACACCTGTATGTTATCAGTACACTTAGAACACTATCATTTGATTCATCTGTCTCTGAAACATTGCTGAAGAATTTCTAGTTTCACTGACAAAGGACCCGAAACATTAATTCTGCTTTCTCTCCACAGATGCTGCTGTACCGTTGAGTTCCTCTAGCAATTTCTGTTATTCTTAAAGAGAGGAATTGGATAGGAATCTGTTTTTGTTACTGCATTGACCTTTCTGTAGTTCATGCAAAATGAACCATGCTGCTTAGACATTAACACAACTGAAGATTTTGACTGGGTTCATTGAGGTAGTTTTCCAACATGTATTGAATCATTTCTTTAACATGGACCTGTTTGTCTGGTCTTAAGAGATCAGGATGCTGTTTTGTTCTCTGTAGGAGAGGACTCTGCTACATACCCATCATGTATGGCTAAAGTTGTATACTCTGTTTTGCCATATAGGCTTGTCTAAATTTGGTCAGTAAACGTGTTTGGTCTTTTTGTTGTTCTGCCTCTGAAAATGAAACATGGTGTCTTCCCAATAGTACAGTCTTAGCTAACCAGATTGAAGGTGTTTCAATTAGAGAATTTTCTAGACTGCTTTCTTTCTAATTAATTTTTTTTTCATCCTGAATTGTCCTTAATACCTAATACACTTGGTCTAGCTATCCTTCCCCTAACAGTGACTTTGCTTTAAGCTATTGATATGCCACAGCCAGTTTTTTATCCAAGGTGTCAGTTCAGTCATTTATTTTGCCAGTCTTTTTAACTCCACTGAACTTTTAACCTGTACTTTTAAATACCTTTTTTTTTAAATATAGAGACAGGAATACTAATACACCATCCCCTGATTGGAATATTCGAGATTCAGCATGCGTGTTAGTACATTGCTTCATGTTTTGTAACATTATATCTTGAGCTACCTTACAGACTCCTGTGAGCCATTCCGAGAACAGGAATATGTCCTCTAACATGAATGACTTGGTCTTGGTCTCTAAAAGTATTCCGTCGGACTAGTTTCAAGCATCAGCTCACCTCATGGCCAAACCAGCCCTTCACTCTAATCATGACAAAGTTCTTGACAGTATGATATGATTGTATTTTTCAAAAATAAAATGGGCAGTACAGTAGATCAGTGGTTAGCACTGCTGCCTCACAGCACCAAGGATCTGGGTTCGATTGTACTCAGTGGATTTCTGTGTGGTGTTTGCACATTCTCCGTGTTTGTGTGTGGGTTTTCTCTGGGTGCTTTGATTTCCTTCCACAGTCCAAAGATATGTAGGTTAGACGGATTGGACATGCTAAATTGCCTATGATGTGTAGGCTAGCTGGATTAACTGTGGGACATGCAAGGTTACAGAGTTAGGGTAGAGGGTGGATCTGGATGGCATGCTCTTGGGAGGGTTGGTGTGGACTTAATGGGCAGAGTGGCCAGCTTCCACACTTTATGATGATCAACATTTTGAGGATTTGATCATGCCTATGTAAAGTTTCTCATGTCTGTGGGTGATATATAGAAGACTTTAACTGTGCTATACACAAACTATTCATATATTTCTGAAAAACTTTTAATGTGGATGAGGAATTTTGAACCAGCTGGAACTCTAATGGTAATATCAAGTAAAGAACTGGGTTACTTGGCAGTGTTTGTTCCCGAAGAAATGGTCTGAAGGAATTGAATAGCCAAAACTATTAAGAGTAAGCATGTACTGGTGTCATAGAGTCATCGAGATATACAGCATGGAAACAGACCCTTTGATCCAACTAGTCCATGCCACCAGATATTCTAACCTAATTTTGTCCCAATTGCCAGCACTTGGCCCATATCCCTTTAAACCCTTCCTATTCATATATCCATCCAGATGCCTTTTAAATGCTGTAATTGTACCAGCCTCCACCACTTCCTCTAGCAGCTCATTCCATACATGTGCCACCCTCTGAGTGAAAACGTTGCCCCTTAGGTCCCACTTTTACTTTATGGTACGAGTTCCATACAGTTTAACATTCCACAAGCAGTTCACCGCAAACTAGTATTGAAATAAAGACAGAAATTGCTGGAGAAATTCAGCACATCTGGCAGCATCTCTGTGGAGAGAAACAGATTTAATGTTTTGAGTCCAGTATTACAGTTGGAAAGTAAAGGTGCCAGTTTAATTACACATTATGTTTTCCCACCATCTGGTACATTTTACAAAACTGTGTGACATCCTTATGAAGACCTGGTTTATATAAATATCAAATTATGCACACGGTGTATTTCTGCGTGTCTGTCATAGGAATTTCTTGGGCTGTCCTTAATATTTCTTAATGGTATTTGGGTGATACTGCTATCCGTAGAATCAGTAATTGCTGTTCCAGCGACTCAAGCATAATATTCAAGTACTGTGTGGGTTTATTGAAGCAATGCTGCTGTGACAGAGGGTCCAGCTTCCAGCTGTGAGAATCCAGCTGTGGGAAGATTATGTGGTTATTTCTTCAGCCTGACTCTCCAAGCTTTGTTTGGCAATTCCATTTCATACCTAGCTTGAAATATTTGAATATGTTCTTTGGCCTGATTCTGCTTCCACTTTGGTCAACCACTTTTCCTTTTCATTGTTTCCAGTAACTCAAAGAGACCCAGCTTGTGGCTCCTGGGACATGGGTTTGTATCTAAGCACAGCAGCAGGTGCATTTGCATTCAGTGGAATTGAAATGTAGTCTTGGTGGTAGTTATAGACATAGAGGTCCACAGCACAGAAAAAGGCCCATTGTCCCATTGAATATGTGAAGCATATTCTAATCCCTTGGCCTTGTGTGCCTTGTCATTACAAGTGTGCAACAATTTTTTTAAGTGTACTGAGGGTTTCTCCCTCTACCATCCTTAAAGGCAATGTGTCCCAGATTCCCACCATCCTCTGGGTGATAAAAAGATATCCCATGCTCTCTGCCTTATATGTATGGTCCCTGCTCACTGACGCCTCCATTTCAGGGAAAAGTTTATCCCTGTCCACCCTATTTATGCTTTTCAGAGTTTTATACATCTGCAACATTTCCCCTCTTAAACTTCTCTGCTCCGAGGAAAATGACCCCAGTCTGTCCAATCTCTCTTCATAACTAAAACCCCCAGCCCAGGCAACATCCTGGTAAATCTCCTCTACACCGTCAATGAGCATCCCTCCTAGAACTGTACACAATGCTCTATCTGTAGCTTAATCCACTTTTTATAAAATTCCAGCAAAACCTCCCTGCTCTTGCGTGCCATGCCTCAGCTAATAAAAGCAATTATCCCACATGCCTTCTTAACTAAGAAGGAAATCTGAAACTAAAACAGAAGTTGCTAGAAAAACTCAGCAGGCCTGGCAGCATCTGTGGCAAGAAATCAGAGTTAACGTTTTGGGTCCGGTGACTCTTCTTTGGTACTTCCCAGGGTCCAGCCACTCATCATGTACTGCCTTGACATAGCTGTGACATCTCTGGTCAATTATTATAAAAATTGGCTTGAAGTTGGAGGTGGGCAACAATTACTGGCATCGCGAGTGGTACCCACATCTCAAGAAGGAATTTTAAAAATTGTTCAATAATCACATCTCCTGCGAAATCTAAATGGATGCATAGCAAAGCCATCAAAGAAAGTTAGTGGAAGTCTGGTCTCAGCACTTTTCCAATTGAAAGGTTCAGTGCTGAATATCAAAACAATTCTGTTCTCCTTCGAGCATTCAGTACAGGCACTGCTGTTTGAGCCATATGGAGCTCCAGTTTACTCCACACATTACTGGTTACAGCAATCTGCCTAGGTTCAATGTGTTTTAGTAATTTTCAGCAAGGGTAGTCGGAAAAAGCATCACATGTACATGCCAATGCAGCTGGCATTTTTTATACATCCACGAGATGAGGGCATCGCTGGCTAGGCCGGCACTTACTGCCCCATCTCCAGGAGTCAACCATCCCTATTGCTATGGGCCTGGAGTCACTTGTAGGCCAGACCAGGTAAAGATGGCAGTTTCCCAGCCTGAACGCTATTAGTGAACCAGATGGGTTTTTATGACAATCAATAATGAGACTCCTAATTTCAGATATTTATTGACTTCAAATTTCACCATCTGCCCTGGCAAGTTTCAAAACTCAGGTTAAGCCACCACCAGTCATCTCTCACTCTCTCTCTCTGTATCTACATAGAATTTAGAACATTTCAGCTCAGTACAGGCCCTTCAGCCCTGTGGAACCAATCTGAAGCCTATCTTATATTATTCTATTTTCATCCATATATTTATCCAATGACCATTTAAATGCCTTTAAAGTTGGCGAATCTACTACTGTTGCAAGCAATGCGTTCCATGCTCCTACTACCTCTGACATTTGTCCTATATCTATCACCCTTCGATTTAAAGTTATGTCCCCTTGTGCCAACCATTATCATCTGAAGAAAAAGGGTCTCACTGTCCACCCTATCTAACCCTCTGATTATCTTATATGTCTCAATTAAGTCACCTCTCAACCTTCTTCTCTCTAACAAAAAACAGCCTCAATTCCTTCACCCTTTCATCATCAGACCTTCCCTCCATACCAGGCAACATCCTGATAAATCGTCTCTGAACCCTTTCCAACATCCTTCCTATAATGCGGTGACCAGAATTGTGTGCAATACCCCACGTGCAGCTGCACCAGAGTTTTGTACAGCTGCGACATCTCTGTGTCTGTAATGAGAGAACGTGACTGTGGTGACTCAACCTTTACTCCTAACATGTGAGGAGGCTGAACTAGAAACTCAAACCCCCAGCTTATGGGAATGGGTTTGAATTCCACCAAGACAGATGCCGAATTTAAAAAATCTGAATTTTTTGATGGTGGTGTTCCTCTGCATCCTTTACCCTTCTCCTTCTTGGTGATAAAGGTCAGGGGTTTGAAGTATACTGTTAAAGGAATCTTGGTGAGTTCCTGCAGTGCAGGGATGGTGCACATTGCTGCTACTGCGCCTTATTGCTGAAGAGAGTGAATGTTGATGGTGTGGTAATCACACAGGTGCTTTTCCCTGGATGATGTTGAGTTTCTTGAGTGCTGGTGGAGCTGCACATCCAGGCAAGTGGGGAGTACGCCATCAACTCCAGACTTGTGCTTTGTAGATGGGGCAGGAGGTGAGCGACTTGCAGGATTTGTTAGCCTGTGACTTACTCTTATGGCCATTCATCCAGTTCAATGGTAATCCCAGGATGTTGATAGTGGTGGGATTCAGTGGTGGGAATGCTTTTGAACATCAAGAGAAGACGATTGGATTCTTTCTTGTTGGAGATGGTGGAAAGACTGTTTCTTTTCATTTCACTTCAGTTTTGATTGTGGATTGATTTCAGAAAAAGGACTGTTTTATAATAAGAATTGAAGAAGGAATTGCTGTTCTTTTAAAATGTAGGTTACTGAGTGTTATTTACTGTTACAATGTTCAAATAATAGGGAACATGTTTGGCAGACAGCCTGGTTCTGGAAGTCTGTTTAAGAAGTGAGATTCAGCCACTCATGTACTTGTTTACCTGTGGTTTGAATATTTATTTGTAATAAATAAGACTTCTTCTTAAGTACAGAAACCTGGTTCATGTTTACTGTTTACCTAGGTCTATCCAACAGGTAAACTGAGGGCTTTGTGCGCTTTGGTAGAATTCGTAAATTTTGTGACAACGCTGGGAATAGTGAGACTTGTTTTCAGCCTGTTAGCCAGGGGAGGGCATGGCCAAACAGTGTGGCGCAGGAAAAGCACAGCAGGTCAGGCAGCAACCAAGGAGCAGGAAAGTTTCTGATGAAGGGGGTTTGCCCAAAATGTAGACTCCTCTACTCCTCTGATATTGCCTGACCTGCTGTGCTTTTCCAGCACCACACTTTCGACTCTGACTCTCCAGCACCTGCAGTCCTCACTTTCTCTCAAGTGAGGCATGACAGTGGTCAATGCCTGGCACTTTTATGGCACGAATTGACTTGCCAGTTGTAAACCAATCCTGGATGTTGTCCACATCTTGCTGCATCTGGACACAGATTGCTTCAATATCTGAGGTAGTGCAAATGCTGCTGAACGCTGTTCGATTGTCGGTGAGCATGTTACATGAGGGGTAGAGCTACGATGGAGCAGCTTTAGATATTTAAGCTTAGGACATTACTATGATGACATGCTGCATCTTGTTCTGAAAAATTATCCAGGGAGGGGTTAGACAGCCATGGCTGACAAAGGAAGTCAGGAAATGTATCAAAGAAAAAGAGAGAGCCTATAAATTGGCCAAGAGCACTGGAAATCAGAAGGTTGGGAAGACTACAAATACAAACAAACTATAACAAACAAAAAAATTAGGAAGGAGAGGATCAAATATGAGGATAAGCTAGCCAGTAATATTAGAAATTATAGTAATAGTTTCTTTCAATACATAAGAGACACATGAGAGGCAAAAGTAGAAATTGGACCACTCCAAATTGATGCTGGAAGGCTAGTGCTGGGAGATAAGGATAATAGTTGAAGAACTTAGTAAGTACTTTGTGTCAGTCTTCACATTGGAAGACATGAGTAATACCCCAACAATTAAGGAGAGTCGGGGGTAGAGTGGCATATGGTAGCCATTACAAAAGAGAAAGTGCTAGAAAAGCTAAAAGATCTAAAAATTGAGAAATCTCCTGGCCCCAATGGGCTACATCCTAGAGTTCTGAGGGAGGTGGCTGAGGAAATAGCGGAGGCACTGACTGTGATCTTTCAAAAATCATTGGAGTCAAGGAAAATCCCAGATGATTGGAAAATCACTGTTGTAACTCCCTCGTTGAAGAAAGGATCAAGACAAAAGATGGAAAATTATAGGCCAATTAGCCTAACCTCGGTTGTAGGTAAAATTCTAGAATCCATCATTAAGGATGAAATTTCTAAATTCTTGGAAGTGCAGGGTTGGATTAGACCAAGTCAGCATGGATTTAGTAAAGAGAGGTCGTGCCTGACAAACCTGTTAGAGTTCTTTGAAGAGATAACAAGTAGGTTAGACTAAGGAAACCCAGTGGATGTTATCTATCTAGACTTTCGAAAGGCCTTTGATAAGGTGCCTCACAGGAGGCTGCTGAGTAAGGTGAGTGCCCATGGTGTTCGAGGTGAGCTACTGGCATAGATTGGGGATTGGCTGTCTGACAGAAGGCAGAGAGTTGGGATAAAAAGTTAAAAAGTTCTTTTTCAGAATGGCAGCTGGTGCCAAGTGGGATCCCACAAGGTTCAGTGTTGGGGCCGCAGCTGTTCACTTTATATATTAATGATCTGGATGAAGGGATAGGGAGCATTCTGGCGAAGTTCGCTGATGATATGACATTAGGCGGACAGACAGGTAGTTCTGAGGAGGTAGGGAGTCTGCAGAAAGATTGAAACAGTTTAGGAGAGTGTCCAGGAAATGGTTGATAAAATTCACTGTGAGCAAATGGGAGGTCTTGCACTTTGGAAAAAAGAATACAGGCATGGACTATTTTATAAACGGTGAGAAAATTCATAAAGCCAAAGTAAAAAGGGATCTGGGAGTGCTAGTCCAGGATTCTCTGAAAGTTGATTTGCAGGTTGAGTCCGGGATTAAGAAAGCAAATGTAACGTTGTCATTTATCTCAAGAGAGTAGGAATATAAATCAGAGATGTGCTTCTGAGACTTTGTAAAGTTCTCGTTAGGCCCCATTTAGAATACTGTGTCCAAATTTGGTCCCCACACCTCAGGAAGGACTTACTGGCACTGCAGCGTGTCCAGGGGAGATTCACACAGATGATCCCTGGAACATATGATGATCAGCTGAGGATCCTGAGATTATATTCATTAGAGTTTAGAAGGTTGAGGGGAGCTGAAAATGTGTTGCTGGAAAAGCGCAGCAGGTCAGGCAGCATCCAGGGAACAGGAGAATCGACGTTTCGGGCATAAGCCCTTCTTCAGGAAAGGTTGAGGGGAGACCTAAGAGAAACTTACAAGATAATGCATTGGCTGGGATGCTGGGAAATTGCTTCCATTAGGCGGAGAAATTAGGACCATTGGGCATAGCCTTAAAATTAGACAGGGTCAATTTAGAATGGAAATGAGGAGACATTTCTTCAGCCAGAGAGTGGTGGGCCTGTGGAATTTATTGCCATGTAGCGCAGCGGAGGCCGGGACATTAGTTGTCTTTAAGGCAAAGATTGATAAATTCTTGATGTCACAAGGAATTAAGGGCTATGGGGACAGTGCGGGTAAGTGGAATTGAAACACCCGTCAGCCATGATTAAATGGCAGAGTAGACTTGATGGGCCGAATGACCTTGCTTCCACTCCTATGTCATGTGGTCTTATGGTGACAGAGATTGGTGGCTTCCAGTGATGAAAACCTTCTTATGAGGTTTGAGTTTAACAACCAGAAATTTGAAGTTAGCCATGTGCACATAATGGGGTGTATAGTTCCTGGGCTAAACTTGTTTTCCTTCTGTCACATTACAACGTTGTCAGCAAACTGAGGGATAAGGTATGGTCTACATAATTCGTGTATTAATCATAAAAGCCTTTTTATATTGTTGTGATGGTCTCTTTATATTTGGGTTGAGGGGTGACCTTATAGAGGTTTATAAAATCATGAGGGGCATGGGTAGGGTAAATAGACAAGTCTCATTCCTGATGAAGGGCTTTTGCCCGAATCGTAAATTCTCCTGCTCCTTGGATGCTGCCTAACCTGCTGTGCTTTTCCAACACCACACTCTTCGACTCTGATCTCCAGCATCTCCAGCAATCCTCACTTTCTCCTAAATCGACAAGGTCTTTTCCCTGGGTTGGAGGAGTCCTGAATGAGAGGGCATAGGTTTAGGGTGAGTGGGGAAAGATATAAAAGGGACCTAAAGGGCAACTTTTTCACACAGAGAATGTTGCGTGTATGGAATGAGCTGCCAGAGTGAAGTGGTGGAGGCTGTTACAAATGCAAAATTTCAAAGGTATCTGGATGGGTATATGAATAGGAAGGGTATAGAGGGACTTGGGCCAAATGCTGGCAAATGGGACTAGATTAATTTAGGATATCTGGTTGGCATGGACAAGTTGGACTGAAGGATCTGTTTTCATGCTGTATATCACTAGGACTCTATGACTCTAAATGGTATGTACCTCTTTAATAAGTGGAGTTTTCTCCCTGATTCTTATTGACTCCAGAATTGCTAGGGTTCCCCATGGTGCACTCCATGCCTGATATCAGGGGCAGTCATTCTCACCTCATGAAGTTTTCATCCAAGTTTAGTTCAAGGTTATAATGAAGTCAGGGACTGAATGGTCCTGAAGGAGCCCATCAGTGAGCAGATGATTGCTGAGTAAGTGTCACTTGACACCATTGTCAATGATGACATGCATCACTTTGCTGATGATCCAGAGTGAACTGATAGGGCATTCTTCCTCCAGGCGCGTGTGGTAAGGATTTGGTGATGGAGGAGACCCAGAGCCTGCATGTTCTTGGTAGAATGGGAGAGGGAATTAAAGTTCCTGGATTAGTGGTGCTGTTTTCCAGCATCTGCAGTCATTGTTTTTACCTCGAGGGAATTACAGTGTTCAGCCACAGGGCGGTGGAGTTAGTTTCCTTACACCAAACCAACCTCTGGATACATCGCGCCATCCTCCATTTCCACCACCTATAAACAGACCCCAACACCAGACATATATTTCCCTTCCATCCTAATCTGTGTTTCGGAGAAACCATTCCCTCCGTGACACCCTTGTCAAGTCCATGCACTACACCGACCCAACTTCCCATCCCGGCACCTTCTCCTGTCACTGCAAGAGGTGCAAAACCTGCACCCATACCTCCCCTCTCACCTCTGTCCATGGCCCCAAAGGATGCTTCCACATCTAACAGACATTTACCTGTATCTCCACACATGTCACCTACTGTATCCATTGCACCCAATATGGTCTCCTCTACATTGGGGAGACAGGATGCCAACTTGCAGGTCATTTCAGAGAACATCTCTGGGACACTCACACTGACCAACCCCCCCCACCCTGTGGCTGAGCACTTTAACTCCCCCTCCCACTCCGTCAAGGATATTTAAGTCCTGGGCATCCTCCTTTGCAAAACCCTGACCCCCTGACACCTGGAGGAAGAATCCATCTTGGGACCTTCCAACCACACGGGATCAACGTGGATTTCACCATTTTCCTCATTGCCCCTCCCCCCGACCTTATCCCAATCCCAACCTTCCAACTTGGCACCATCCTCTTGAACTGTCCTACCTGTCCATCTTCCTTCCCATCTATCTGCTCCACCCTCCACTCTGACCTATCACTTTCACCCCCACCTTCCTCTACCTATCTCATTCCCAGCTAACTTTGCCCCCAGCCCCACCCATCTCCCATTTATTTATGGAACATAGAACATTACAGCACAGTTCAGGCCTTCGGCCCTCAATGTTGTGCCACCCTGTAGAACCAATCTGAAGCCCATCTAACATACACTATTTTATTCTTGTCCATATGCCTATCCAATGACCATTTAAATACCCATAGAATTGGCGAGTCTACTACTGTTGCAGGCAGTGCGTTTCATGCACCGACTACTCTCTGAATAAAGAAACTACCTCTGACATCTGCCCTATATCTATCACCCCTCAATTTGAAGCTATGCCCCCTCGTGCTACCCATCACCATCCAAGGAAAAAAACTCTCCCTGTCCATCCTATCTAACCCTTTGACTATCTCATATGTCTCAATTAAGTCACCTCTCAACCTTCTTCACTCTAATGAAGACAGCCTCAAGTCCCTCAACCTTTCCTCCTAAGACCTTCCCTCCATACCAGGCAATATTCTAGTAAATCTCCTCTAAACCCTTTCCAAATCTTCCACATCCTTCCTATAAAGCCTGAGACAGAGTTATTTACCAGGGAACAGGGTGGTGTGTTGAAGTGACAAGCAATTGGAAGCTCTGGGTCATTTTTGCAGGCAGAACGTAGGTGTTTTGTGAAGCAGTCACCTAGTCTATGCTTTGTTTCCCCAATGTATTATACATCTTTCTCATTCCACTGTCACTGCCTAAAGGCCATTCCGTATGGTCGATGAAGTGTGAACTAAGTTGGAGTTCCCAGTTTCCTTTCATCCTGTTCAACAAACATCTCAATCCAATGGCCATTATGTCAGAACTCATCACCAGTTACCAAATATTCCAATCTTTGTTAATACTCGAATCATGTGTTACACACTGTTATGTGTTCACAGGTGAAGATGTCTCAGGTTAAACAAGTTGGGCTTCTGGCTGCTGGCTGTCAGCCTTGGAACAAAGATGTTTGCGTCGCCAGTGGAGACAGATTTGCATATTGCGCTACACTGGCGATATATGTTTATCAGGTAAGACAAATGCAACAGGTAAGCAGGCGAGAAAAGATACTCATCAATCAGTCTGTAAAGACTTCTTGACTCTATTGAGTAAGGAATATTTTTTGGATTTGACCTTAATTTTCGAGTTGGAATTCACACATTTTGGATCTATAAATTGGGCAAACAGGGGGAAATGAGGTTAAAAATCACACAACACCAGGTTATAATCCAACAGATTTATTTGGAAGCACTAGCTTTCGAAGTGCTGCTCCTCCAAAAGCTAGTGCTTCCAAATAAACCTGTTGGACTATAAACTGGTGTTGTGTGATTTTTAAGTTTGTCCACCCCAGTCCAACACTGGCACCTCCTCATTAGGAAATAAAGTCACATGGCCATGTGAATTTTTAAAAGAAAATTGCCACTGCAATTTCTCACATTTGTTACCTTATTATAACCATACTGTATATAAAGGATAACTTCATTTAATAAATGCGGAGGTAGTTTATTTTCCAGCTTCCAAATCCTATCCATGATAGCAGACTCCTACATATCATGTCCTGGGAGTGAGTGTCGAGAAGTGGAGAGCGTATTTTTTTCCACTTCAACTTTTTGGGCTGTTGTATTGCAGTTCAGTATTAAGTAAATATCCCACCTCTGATAAGAGGAAATAAAAAGTGCCTGGAAATCTGAAATAAAAACAGCTTTGGGAACATCTGTGGAGTGAAAAACAGACTTAATATTTCATGTGATCCATAAATTAAGCAATGAAATGTTCCAAATCATTTATATAAACTAGAAAAGTATAAATCCCCAGATAGCTGTGACATAACATGGTACAATTTGTCAGCCAGAAATAGAGCCATTTAAGCCTACACTGTTTCTTGTTAATCTTCTATCCATGTTACCCCCTACATCACGAGCTTTTGATTTTCTGAAGTGTCCTTTGATAAGGCAACTTATCAGATGCTTTCTGGAAATCTATGTACAGTGCATCCACAAGTTCACCTTTATCTCTTTCATCAAACCATGTTGACTCTGCCTGATTACCTGAAACATTTGTAAGTGTCCCTGCTTTAACTTATTTAATAATAACACCTACCATTGTCAGATGTTAAGCTAACAGCCCTCCTACTTTCTTTTCCCATTCTTTTTTGAATAAATTGCATCAACTATTTTCCACTCAAATTGAAGCTCCCAAATCTAGGTAAATTTGGAAAATTAAGAACAGTGCACCAACTATCTCATTTGTCATTTCTTTTAAGACCCCAGGATGGACTCTTATCAGTATCAGTCTTGAGGGTTATCTGATATGCTGGAATTGAGACAGTGGTTCTTCAGTTGCAACCCTTTTCATGCTGGATCCAAACTTTGCGTTTGCCAAAATATTTACTCTGCAAAAAAATAGACAAGGAAATAAGATCATGAAATTCTAAAGGAACTCTCAACTGCAAACTATTAAAAATTGCATTCTAATTTTCCTTTGTTGCATGACTCAGCTTGATCACAGGTACAATGAATTCAAACTTTACGCAATTATGTCTGAACACAAGAAGACCATCACAGCTATCTCATGGTGTCCTCACAACCCTGATATCTTTGCCAGTGCAAGTGCTGACAACCTCATTATCATCTGGAATGTGGCTGAACAAAAGGTGATAGCAAGACTGGACAACACAAAAGGTATAGTCCCCTTTAGACACTGCTGGTGAGTGATGGGCACAGTCTTTGTTTTTATATTGCCAGGAGACAGAATAATGTTTGGAGAAAATAAATGAGGTTTTCCAGATTAATATTTTGATTTGACTGTGCACTGTAAACTGCCTTTTTCAACTGTGTACTGATGTTCACCAAATGTTCACCACAAAGGCTGACAAATTCACCATAAAAATATACGAACATGTGAACAAGGAATAGGTATAGGCTATTTGGCCCATTGAGCCTGCTCCCCCACTTATTAAGTGGCTTAGTGGTAACGTCACTGGGTTCGCATTTCAGAAGTTCCATGCCAGTGCTCTAGGTTCATGGGATCACATCCCACTATGGCAGATGGTAACATTTATGTTTACAAAGATCTGGAATAAAATGGTTGCCATGTAACTGCAGTCAATTGTTGTAAAAATCCATATGGTTTGCTGATGTCTAACAGGGAAGGAGATTTGTCATCTTTACCTGGTCTGGCCCACAATTGACTCCTTACCCACAGCAATATGGTTGACTCTTAATTGTGCTCTGGCCAAGTAGAGATGGACAAAAGGTACTGGCCGAGCCAGTGACACCCACATCTTATAAGTGAATAAAAAAACTAAGCTCATGATTGATCTGATTGTAACCTCAAATCCACATCCTGATAACCTTTCACTCACCTCGCTTACTAAGAATCTAACCTAAATATATTTGAAGACTCTGCTTCCACTATCTTTTTAAGAAGAGAGTCTCAAAGACACACAACCCTCTGGCTTTACCTCTGTTTTAAATGGGCAGTGACGCTCTAATCCTAGATTCTCTCATAAGAAGAAACATTTCAACATATGCCCTGTCAAGATATCTAAGGATCTTTTGTATTTTAAACAAGTCATCTCTCACATTTCAAAACTCCAGAGAATCCAATCATAACTTATCCAATCTTTCCTCATAAGCTAACCTGCCTCTTCTAGGTATTAGTCTGGTAAACACTCCTGAATTGCCTCCAATACGTTTACATTCTTCCTTAAATAAGGAGTCCAAGTTCTGCAGATGTAGATTCACCAACACACAGTATAACTACTTTTGTATCCAATTCCCACCAGAATTAATGATAACATTAGCTTTCTGAATTACTTGTTGCAACTGACTGCTAGTCTTTTGTAATTCATGCACCAGGACACCCAGATCCCTCAGCATCTTAGAGCTCCCATATTATACTCCATTTGCCACACACTTGCCCATTCACATAACCTATCTCCATATTTGTATATTCTCCTGTCCTCTTCACAACTTATTTTCCTATTTATCTCTCCTAATTAGCCAGAGCACAATTAAGAGTCAACTGTATTGTTGTGGGTTTGAAGGCCAGATCGGTAATGATTGCCAACTTCCTTCTCTAACAGACATTAGTGAACCAGATAGAGTCATCGGATCATTGAGGTTTACAGCACGGAAATTGGCCCTTTGGAACAACTCATCCATGCCGACCTCCATAACTAACTTAAACTAATCCCATTTGCCTGCATTTGGCCCTTATCCCTCTAAACCTTTTCTATCCAAGTACCATTCCAAATGTCTTTTACTTTTTGCAATTGTACTCACCTCTACTGCTCCCTCTGGCAACTTGTTCCATATGCGTACCACTCTCTGTGTGAAAAAGTTACCCCTCTCACTTTAAACTTTACACTCTCTAGTTTTGGACCCCCTACCTTGGAGAAAAGATCTTGGCTATTCACCTTATCTATGTCCTTTGTGATTTTGTAAAAGTCTATAAGATCATCCTTTAGCCTCCTACGCTTCAGGGATAAAAGCCCCAGTCTATCCAGCCTCTCCTCATAATTCAAACCTTCCAGTCTCAGTAACACCCTTTTTTGCACCCTTTCCAGTTAAATAACATCCTTCCTGTGGCAGGGCAGCCAGAATTTTATGCAGTACTCCAAATATGTCCTTATCAATGCCTTATACAGCTGGAACATGATGTCCCAACTCCTATACTCATTGCTGTGACCAATGAACGCAAGTGTGCTAAAGACTCCTTCACCACCCTGTCTATCTGCAATGCCACTTTCAAGGAACTGTCAGTCTCTCTATTTGCCCAGAGTCCTACGATTAACTGTGTAGTCCTGCCCTGGTTTGTCTTAGCAAAATGCAACACCTCACATTTATCTGAATTAAACTCCATCTGCCATTCCTTAGCCCACTGACCCAGTTGATCAAGATCCCATTGTACTCATTGATAACCTCTTCACTGTCCACTGTAAAACCAATTTTGGTGTCATCTGCAAACTTACTATCCATGCCTCGTATATTCTCATCCAAACCATTTATATAAATGATGAACAGCACTGGACCCAGCACTGATCCTTGCAACACCCTGCTCTTCACAAACTTCCAGTTTGAAAGCGACTGTTTACCATCACCCTCTGTCTCCTACCATCAAGACAATTTTGTATCCAATTGGCTAGATCTCCCTGGATCCCATGTGAACGAACCTTATGAACCGGTCGAGCATGCAGTACCTTGATGAAGGCATTGTTAAAGTCCGTGTTGACAATATCTATCACACTGGTCCTCATCTGTCTTCCTGGTCACCTCTCCAAAAAACTTAAGTAAATTTCTAAGACACAATTTCCCATACCAAAGCCAAGCTAGCCATCTCAAATCAGTCTTTGTCTTTCCAAATGCATGTTGATCCTGTCTATCAGAATGCCATCCAGCAAAATAGATGGCATGGTGGCCAAGTGGTTAGCACTGCTGCCTCGGTTCAATTCCAGTCTTGAGTAACTGTCAGTGTGGAGTTTGCACATTTTCCCCGTGTCGGTGTTGTTTCCTCCAGCTGCTCTGCTTTCTTCCCACAGTACAAAGATGTGCAGGCAAGATGGATTAGCCTTGGCAAATGCAGGGACAGGGTAGGGAGATGGGTTTTGGTGGGATGCTGTTCAGAGGTTGGTGTAGACTCGATTGGTTGAAAAGCCTGCTTCCACATTATGGGGGTTCTATGGCCTTACCCACCACTGACATTAAGCTTCCCGGTCTGTAGTTCCTTGGCTTTTTCTTGCTTAACATAAGGGCACAATATTAGTCACCTGCCAATTTACCGGCACCGAACCCATGGCCATTGATGATGAATATATCTCTGCTAGCGGCTGTGCAATTTCTTCCCGAGCTTCCCACAATGTCCTATATCACACTTAATCAGGTCCCAAGGATTTATTTACCCATATGTGTTTTAAGACCTCAGTACCACTTCTTCTGTAATGTGTTTTTCTTTTCAAGACATCAATATTTATTTCTCCAAGTTCACTAGGTTCCATGTCCTTCTCCACGGTAAATACTAACACAAAATATTCATTTAGTATCTCACCCACCTCCTGCAGTTCCTCCTCGCAGATTTTTAAGGGCCCTATTCTCTCCCTAGTTTCCCTTTTGCCCTTAATATACTTCTAGTATCTGTTCAGATTCTCCATTACCTGATCTGCCAAGGGTATCTCATGATTCCTTTTTGCCCTTCTGTTTTCCCTCTTAAGTGTACTCCCACACCCTCAATACTCCTCAAGGAATTCACTCGATCCCAGCTGTCTATAGTTGTCATATGCCTCCTTTTTTCTTGACTAGAGCTCAATATCTCTAGTAGGGCCATCTGCACATTGATTGAGAAAGTTTTCTTGAACACACTTAACAAATTCTCCCCATCCAAGCCCTTAACACTATGGCAAGCCTAGTCTATGTTTCGAAAGTTAGAACCCTATCATTTCAACCCTACTATTCTTATACATTCCTGCTATCCCCATATATAGTTGTTCCTCAATTTCCCTTTGTTTATTGGGAAGTCTATAGTACAATGTCATCAATGTGATCACCCACTTCTTTTTTCTCAGTTCCACACACTGGCGTCACTGAATGATCCCTCGAGAATATTCTCTCTAAGTACTGTCATGATGTTTTCCCTAATCAAAAGTGTCACACACCTCCTCTCTTGCCTCCCCCTCTATTCTTCATGCAACAACTGTACTCTGGAACTTTGAGCTGCCATCCTGTTCCTCCCTCAGACATGTTTCTGTAATTGCTATGATACCCCCGTTCCATGAACTCACCCATGACTTGAGTTCATCTGTCTTACCTGCCAAGTGTCTTGCATTGAAATTGATGCTGAATTCATCAGTCTTCCCTCATTGCCTGCTTGCTCTTGCCTGCCTTGTCTGTTTAACGTTCTCCCTTCAACTTCTGTACTAGTCTCAACCTTCTCTTTTTTCTCATTATAGTTTAGGGTCCCAACTCCCGCCAGACTAGTTTAAACCCTCCCAAGTAGCTTTAGCAAATCCCCCCCCCCCCCCCAACCAAGATATTGGTCCCCCTCTAGTTCAACTGTCCCTCTTGTACTTTTTCCCCCGAGGAGATCCCAATGATCCAAAAATCTGAATCCCTGCCCCCAGCTATTCAGCCACACATTCATCTGCCCTATCCTTTAATTCCTTCTCTCACTAGCACATGGTAACAGGAGTAATCCAGAGACCTTGAGGTCCTGCTTTTTAACCTCCTGCCTAACTCCCTATATTCACTTTGTAGGACCTCATCCCTTTTGTCACCTATGTCTTTGGTACCAATGTATACAATGACCTCTGATTGTTCATGCTCCCCTGTAAGAATTTGCTGCATCCGCCCAAAGACCTCCTTGACCCAGGCAAACCCTGCTTTACAGCAGAGCCAGTCGTGGTGCCACAGACCAGGCTGCTGCTGCTATTTTACTCTGAGAGGCTATTCCCCGCAAAAGTATCCAAAACTTGTTAGAGAGGGGAATAGCTACAGAAGACCTCTGCACTACTTGCCTACCTCTCCTGGCAGTCACCTGACTGATGAGTTTTTACAACAATTGACACAAGTTAGATGGTCACCATTAATCTAACGTTTTATTCCATATCTTTTTAAATGCAGATTCCACCATCTCCCATTGTGGGATGTGATCCCATGTTTCATCCCGTGTATAATCTACAAATTTTGCAGCGTCACCTTTCATCCCTTCATCCAAGTCATTTATATAATTTATAAAGAATGAAGCTCTCAGCATTAATCCCTGTGGCAGACTGCTCATTATATTCTGCCAAATTGAAAAGACCTATTTATGCCTATACTCTGCTTCCAGTTAGTCAGCCAATCCTCTATCCAAACAAGTACTACCATTGCCACAATAAAAATTAAGCTGGCATTGTATCAAATGCCTTCTAGGAATCTAAGTACAGTACATCTACTGGTTCCCCTTTGTCCGAACCACATCAAAAAACTCTGTTAGATTGCTTAAGTATGACTTCCCTTTCACATTAACTCTGTATGATTATCTTGAATTTACCAAGTTCCCTGCTATAACTTCTTCAGTGACATTTAATAACATTTCTCTCTGACAGAGATTGATTTGTAGTTTCTATCTCCTTTTTTGACTGATGGAGGTTGCATTTTGCATCATCTAACATTATGGGGTCTTCCCCAAAAACTGGGCAGTTTTGGAATGTTAAAGCCAACACATCAATAATCTCGCTAGCCATTTCTTTAAAGACCCTACAGCTATCCAACAGCCTGATGGTTTTCTTCTCCCCCTCCTGACCCTTTCAGGAATTCCTGCTTCACTCAGTTGGTGCTGGAATTCAGGTGAGGCAGTGGCATTTGTCTCTCATCGGGGTCCACTCTACATCTGGACAATCTCAGGAGCAGACTGTGGGGTAGCGGTTCACAAAGAAGCGCACAGCTTCCTGTCAGACATCTGCCTTTTCAGATGGCATCCTAGAAAGAAAGGCAAGGTGGTCTTTGGACACACAGATGGCAGCCTGTCCATCTTCCAGCCTGGTAAGTCTCTGTGATACTTCAAATAATGCATCATTACAGCTGGGTTAGTGAGATAACTGGGTCACTAAAATGTCCGGGCTGGCCTTTCCTCTTGCGGAGGTCAATCTGAACCAAATCCATAGACATTGCTGTGAGAACGATCTTAGTTACTGCGAAAGTGTAGATTGATTTGCTCCCAGAAGCCTGTTGTCACTGTCACCGTGGCGATCTGGGTCCCCATACCAACGCTAGCAGGTCAAATTTACATGTGCAGCAACAGGTAGAAATAGGAGACAGCACCCTTCCAGGGCTGTGGTTGGTAGACAGGAGGGAAGTTCCTGTTAGAGTTAAGAGACACTTAACACTTCTCACTTTCACCCTATTGTTGAGCATCATCAACCTGTCTAATCTCAGACAGACATTAAAATATCACCCTCACATTAGTCTTTAAAAGCAGTCACTTACGAAGAGGTGGGCGAGTACGTTCACATTTACGTACTTCAGAGACGTGCGGATGAATACGGATCAGAAGATTGTTACCATTGAAACATTTTGGCACACACCTTTCAATCCATAGAGATAACGCTGCCTCCCTGAAGAGCAATTCACACACCCCTGCTTCATCTCATAGCATTACAAGCTTAGTCCCCTCATAATGTACCCAATTTCCTTTTAAGATCAATGATTGTGTTTGCTCAACGAGCGCCAAGTTAGTAGCAATCTCTGTGTAAAAACATTTTTCATCACCTTTTCGTCCTTCCTCTACCAGCTCCTCTATAGCACCTTTTGCCCAAAGTCCAATAATCCTTGTGTTATCAGCTAATAGGAGGTCTGATAGTGGCAGAAAGATAATGCCCCTAAATTATCGTTTTTTTTTATGGCATTGAGATTGTGTGAAAAATATGCCAGCCTCAAGCTAATTAATTTGGTTCAAATGACAGTCATTCAATGTTAGGAATCGATGCTCAGACTTTCTCTGTGATATGGACACCAGGTACCAAGAGTCAGAAACATGTGCTGAGACCAGAATCATTGGAGGGAACGGATGAAGAAGATCCAATCACAGCCCTGGAATGGGATCCACTCTCCACTGACTACCTACTGGTGGCCAACCTACACAATGGAATTCGATTGGTCGATTCCGAGTCACTCTCTTGTATTACGACCTTCAGTTTCCCGAGCGCTGCAGCATCAGTGCAGTGCCTGGCCTGGGTCCCCAGTGCTCCAGGGATGTTCATAACTGGAGGTAGGACTAACATTGTCAGCAGCAGAAAAGGAAATATGCCAAAACTTGTTTTCTCATTAAAATCCATGATATCTCATGGTTTACTGAATTCTGAAAATAAAAGACATCTTGCCGAAGCTTTATATCAGGGTGAATGCAAGAATGCCAAATTTCAAAGAATCACAACAATTTACTCTACAAGAGTCTAGCTGGTAAAACAACTCTGACTGGGTCAGGCCGAGCCATGGGGAAAGCAATTGGAGGCTTCTATTATTTTTTGCACCGCTTTTCCATTATCCAGGAGAAGCAGAGATGGAAATTCTAGGCAAGGTTTTCTTTCAAGCTCACCTGTCCCTTTTTTTTAAGTTACACTTTGATTGCATTTTGCCCAAATAAGTACTCATCAGAAGACTAAGCAAATGTTTTAAATGAGGAAATCAGCAAGGGAGTGGTTTGATTAGACATGGGGTTTGAGACTTCAGAATGTACCGAGACAAAGCACAACAACAATTCGTGTTCTTAAAGTGCATCTGACTTAGCGTTCTCCAAGGTGTTTAACAGGAGCATTATCAAACAAGTTTGACACCAAGGTAATAATTGGCAGATGACTGGTCAAAAACGTAGTTTTTAAGGAACATTTTAAAGAATGTAAGAGGTGAAGATGTTAAGAAAGAGGGTTCCAGAAGTAAGAACCTAGGCAGTAAAAGCCGTGGTCAATAATGGCAAAAAGACCGACATAGGGATGTAAAGAATCCTGGAATTTTAGCAGCATATTTTTACCATTGATGTTTGTAGAGCTCCAACTGATTACAGAGATAAGGAGAGATGAGGCCTTAGCAAACAACAATAACCTGCATTTCAAATCAAAGATGAGAATTTTACAGTTGAGATGTCGCCAGACTAGAGAACAACATAGGACAGTGGACACAAGGCTGAGGGGGAACAGGACTTGGTGTGAATTTGGATACAGAGGTTTGAATGAGTTTAAATTTATGTAGGGTGGAACAGGAGCGGCTGACCAAGAGTTCATTGGATAGTCAAGTCTCCAGGTAATAAAATCAGCAGTAAGGGTTTCGCCAGCCAATGAGCTGAGGAAGAGTGAGTTCAGGTGATGTTATGTGGAGAAAGTAGGCAGTTTAGGTGATAGGAGATGAAGTTTTAAACATGTCTTAGAAAAGTGGTTTTGCAAGACCATTCCAGAGGACAGAGCAAAGTAGCTCTTGTAGTCTTAACATCATACATGAAATATGCAGTTTGATCAAGTGCTGATATTTATGGTTCGTCCTGTTTAATTATGTAGATATTTATACCACTTCCAAAAAAGGAAACATTAGTTTAGCCTTGCTATTAGTTCTTGTGAGTGAAAAGCAAAAATCTTAATGTCTGCATGTCAGTTATCAGATGTCAACCATGGTTTGCTGATCTCAGAGTTCAAAGGTTGCAAGTCCCAGTCACAATACAAAGCTTTGAGCATGTGATCTCAGCTGACTTTCCCATGCATTACTGAAGCAGTACTGGATTTTTAGAGATGCTGTCTTTCAGGCAAGTGTCAGGGTGATTATACTGGACTAGTAACCCAAATACCCAAGCTAATGCTCTGGATCAGGAATTCAAATTCCCCCACTGCATGACTAAATCTGGATTTGAAAACCAGTTGATTTCAGTGATGGGAACTATCACTGATTGTTTTAAAGACCCATCTGGTTTGCAAATGTCCTTTAAGGGAAGCAACTCTGCCATCTTCAGCTGGCCTGGACTACATGTGACTCCAGACCCACAGACATGAGGTTGATGCCTAACAACCCTCTGAGATGACCTAGCAAGCAACTCAGCTGGAGGGTATTTAGGGATAGGCAACAAATGCTGACTTTGCATTCCATTGCAAAACCTTTTGAGATGTCCTGAAGTTGTGAAAATTGCTAAATAAATGCAAACCTTTTCTCTTTTGTTCAACTATTTTGTATCAAGGATGCCAGTGGGATTATATCAGTAGTCTCTTGCATTTTCGTTGCTCCTTTCAAGTTGAGAGGTTTATTTGAAACTAATATTGGTGATATCTAATATTACTGTGATAACTGGCTCATTGTCTGAACAGTGTGATTAATGATGGACCTTTCCTGCTGCCTGCCTATTATTTTTCTCATATTTCAATACCTTTCATCTAATTTTCAGATTCTCAAGTTGGTGTTTTGCGAGTTTGGAATGTCTCAAGAACAACGCCAATTGATAACTTCAAGTTGAAGAAGACAGGATTTCATGCTTTACATGTGCTGAGTTCTTCACCAAAGAAAAAATGTGGGTAGTCATTTGAAAGTCATAGTTTATAATAGGGCTTATATGTTTAATTGATTAGATCTACAGAGTCCCCATATCAAAGTCAAATTTATGCATTTTTTGATACTTATCTCTTGTAAATGGAATTTTTTAACATAGATTATGAGGGGGAGAGAATAGCTGACAAACAGTTAAGAACTTCATAATTCAGATCAAGAAAAAATTCAATATTCTGCTTCAAATTTCAGCCAAGAACAAAGAAAATCAATTCAGAAGTAAGGCCCCAGTGAGTGCATTCCTAAGCTGAGACACCCTGAGGCCCAAATGACCTGCAATTCAATGGGCCTCAGAACTGATAATTAATGCTAATATTAACCGGATCCCCAGTACTTGCATGGCAGCAGAGGAACTGACCATCACCTAGTTATCAAGGTCATTTTTAAAAACAAATGAAGAGCTGATAATTTGTCAATGTTTTGGTCCCTGTGTTTAGACAAGTTGCGCCCTCAGTGAACCAGCATTCAGTGTCTCTGCGTATAATGTGTTCAGAAAACTGCAATGGGCATTTCTGATAACAAAACTCTCTGAAACTGTTTATGAACATCCATCAGTGTCAGTCAATGGGGATGGGATGATTGATTAAATTGCCAAGTTGACGAGGGGCTGTAGGTTAACTAGAACTATGTTGAAAGGCGAGAAAATTAGAAGTGAACTTTAATGCTGTCCTTTGCAGGCTATTCGACCCATTCCCCGTCTAAGAATCACCATACGTCATCAACCAGTGAAGCCATTCCCCCTCCAACCCTCTCTCAAAATCAAGCGTTTTCTCTTCCACCTGGACATGCTGTGTGTTGTTTCATGGATGGTGGAGTTGGGCTATATGACATGGGAGAGAAGAAGTGGAACTTTCTGCGAGATTTGGTAGGCTCCATTCTTTCTCCGTTTTGCCTCTCCAGTTGTATTTCAGGCTCCATTGTGACTCTCACTGTATCCTTTGTGCTGTCTCCATTGAAGAGAAAGTAGCTATGGATGTGGCATCATTAGAAAAAGGCTGACAGTGGATCCATAAACGAATCTTATTCTCTCTCTGTATTCTAGGGTCATGTGGAAACAATCTTTGACTGTAAATTTAAACCAGATGATCCCAACCTCCTAGCCACGGCATCATTTGATGGGACAATAAAGGTGTGGGATATAAACACATTGACAGCAGTCTACACTTCCCCGGGTAATGAGGGAGTAATCTACTCCTTGTCCTGGGCTCCAGGTAAGCTATCACAGAGCTGGTTCTCAGTTAGTACAGTTAAATACTGAACACCCACTATCGCAGCAGAAGGATTAGCACCATTGAAGCTTCACCACATCATCTTCATGTGGAGTACTCACCAAAAAACTGTTATTCTCATGAGTTTCCTTGGCAAGACCAGGATTTGATCCCCCTCCTTCATTGCTGTTAGGAAGGTGGTGTCTCTAACTGAAAGGCTCACCAGACCGTTTCAAATGCAGTTAAGAAGTCAACTGTTTTGGAGAGGAGAATTACCAGGATGTTGTCTGGTCGGGAGAGTTTTAGTTATGAAGAGAGTACTGAACAGGCTAGGATTGGTTCCTTGCAGCAGAGAGAGACTGAGAGGGGATATGACTGAGATGTGTAACATTATGAGGGTAGAGATAGTGTTGTCAGGAAGAAGCTTTTCCACTTGGTAGAGGGATCAATGATCAGAGGCATCGATTTAAGGTCGGGAACAGGAGGTTTGGAGACAATGTGAGGATTTTTTTGGGGTTTGTGTGGGAGTATGGAACTCACTGCCTGTTACACTGGTAGAGCCAGAAACCCTCATAATGTTTAAGAAATATTTAGATGTGCATTTGTGATGCCATGGCATACAAGGCTATGGATCAAGTGCCAGAAAATGGGATTAGAATAATTAGGTAGCTGTTTTTGACTGGCGCATACTTAATGGATCGAAGGGCTTATCTCAGTGTTGTAGACCTCTATTGCTGTGGGTCTAGTTTCACATGTTGGCCAGACGTAGCTAGGAAGGGAGATTTCCTCCAGTGAAAGACATTAGTGAAGCAGACGTGTTTTAATAGCAAAATCGATAATTTTGTGGAATCAATTACTGAGACAATTTTAACCAAGACTTACAAGTTAACTTGAGTTTCCACCAGATGCTATTGTGGAACTTGAGCTGATGTCCCAGGGCCTCTGGATTATGAGCCCAATAGCATTACCACTGCGCTACAGCCCTGCACTCGCGCTCTCCTGTGCCTCCCCAGAAACATATGAGACAAGCCAAGTTCATGAAATTGTGATGCCAAGGGTCTCAGCAGATGTAAACCGTTGAGCAAAGAAGGAGATAAAGAGTTGTTGCAAAAATAAGCAGAGATCAAGGCAAAATGTCAGGCAGCCACTTCAGATTAAATCAAATGTGGCCTTCTGGTGTCCCAGAGAGTGTAGAGACACTAGGGTGGCATTCCTTAGGACTTCGGTAGAAGTGTTCAAAATCACGACAAGCTTTGTTTGCAGCAAATAAAAGGAAACCCCTTCTGGGGACAGGATGGGCACCTGGAGGATACAGGTTTAAAGTGATTGCCAGAACAGCCGAAAGTGACAGGAGGAAAGAAAATTAAAAAGGATTGACTCATTGTGATGTGAAATGTGTGCCCTGAAAGATGGAAGCACAGTCAATGATAACTTTCAAAGGGTTATTGGATCAACACTCAAATGGGAGAACAAATTTAGGGAAAAGATCGGGGGAGCAGTGTTCCTTGTGTAGCTCTTTCAAAGCACCAGCTTGAGTCTGACCATGCTGCATCACTCTAACCTGTCCGACTGACTATCTAATGCCATGCTGACGACGGTTGAACTTTAATTTATCAAAAATGATTTTCAACTCATATACAATCAGATAAATGTGCACTGCAATTTTAAGGTGCACACTTTTTCTTGTATCCCCCAAAATAAACCTGTCGTCTGTCTCTTTAGTACAGCCTCACAGCCAAGTTAGATTCAGTCCTGATGCTATGGTGTCATATTTGCTCTAGGCAGAGACTGTAACTTTTATGTTAGCAGTGACTAGAACAAGAGCAGTTTCCTTATTTAAGTATTTAAATGAGTCGGTGCTCAACACTTCACAATGCATATTAATGTCCTTATTATTTAAAGGTGACCTCAACTGCATTGCAGGTGCAACCTCACGCAATGGAGCTTTTATATGGGATGTAAAAAAAGGAAAAACGGTTACCCGGTTTAATGAGGTAAGTTGTTACACTCCACCTACTTTTCCATAAAGCATATGAGAAATTGACTTTGTTGTAACTGGAGAATCAGAAAGTGGGCAAGGTTAAAAACTGAAAAGCTGAACACAGTCAGCAGATCAAGCAACATCCAAAGAGAGAGGGACTGAGCTAATCTTCTCAGACAATGATCATTCATCAGAAATGGAACAAATTAACAACATAAACTATTTGTGTACTCAGAATGACCCAAAGTGCATAGATGCTTCATTACTATTGTCATTTAGGGAAATGCAGTGGTAAATTTGCTCACAGCAGGATTCCAAGGAACCAAATCATATGTTTTACAGTCACTTGGTAGTACAGAGCTTGAATATTGCTGAGAAAGACTTTTTATCAAAGCTTTTTATCTTGCACTTGTCAAAATAGTGAACAAGAAATACCAAAGTGAAAGGAAGACATCATTTATACTCTGGAAGAGGAGAGTACTGATTGGTTGGCAAGTGGACTCTGACAAAGCAAAGCAGTGTTTCCACACTGTAAAGTAATCTAAAGTAATCTAAAAAAAAAAGCAGTTGCCATAGAATGTGCAGCAGCTGATGATGACTGATAGTTAACTGCCAAGCTTTGTTCAAAGTTTAAACTAGACAAGTTGACTCTGGTTGGTCAAGGTATTGCCCTGAGAATTGAGCCAATTGGCTGCCACCTATTGTGTTGTGTGTACATGTCCTTTCTGTACAATATCTGGTTACAACAACACACTTCAATTTATTAATACTCGTAGTTCTTAAGCATGAAGGAATGTGGAAAAAGGAATTTATTTCAAGTTTTGGAGACATACCTGGAATGTTTTCTCTAAAAGAGACCTTTAATAGTTCACTGTGGACTTTGGAGAATTTTGTTTTTACAAAGAAATTACATAATTGCTGATAACTCTTTGCTTTTCTGTAGTTCTTACTTAGGAAGCTCTTGAACAGAAACTGGCTCGACCAACTCTTCTAACATGCAAAATAAATGTTATTTCACCTTTTATTTCTTACAAATACCCTGGTGAGTCCAAGTATAAATATAAAACAGTTTGAAAGGATGTGCCTTTACACAGCTGTAGTTGCTGTAGTGCTGTTGATTGAAGGGCAACTGCTGACCAGGAGAATGCTAGACAATCTTTTGTATCAACCTGAAGTAGTGGTTGAAAGGTGAAAATGAGGACTGCCAATGTTGGAGAATAGAGTCAAGACTAGAGTGGTGCTGGAAAAGCACAGCAGGTCAGGCAGCATCCGAGGAGCAGGAAAATCGACGTTTCAGGCAAAAGCCCTTCATCAGGAATGAGGCAGAGACAGATAAATGGAAAGGGGAGTGGGCCTGGGGAGAAGGTAGCAAAGAGTACAATAGGTAGATGAGGTGGGGATGAAGGTGATAGGTCAGAGAGGAGGGTGGAGTGGAGAGGTGGGAAGGGAGATTGGCAGGAGGGACAGGTCATGAGGACAGTGCTGAGCTGGAAGGTTGGAGCTGGGGGTAAGGTGAGAAGCGGAGAAATGAGGAAACTGTTGAAGCCCAATTGATGCCCTGGGGTTGAAGTGTTCCGAGGTGGATAATGAGGCGTGCTTCCTCCAGGCATCGAGTGGTGAGGGAGCGGCGATGGAGGAGGCCCAGGACCTGCATGTCCTCGACAGAGTGGGAGGGGGAGTCGAAATGTTCGGCCACGGGGCAGTGGGGTTGATTGGTGCAGGTGTCTCGGAGATGTTCCCTGAAGCGCTCTGCAAGAAGGCATCCAGTCTCCCCAATGTAAAGGAGACCACATCGGGAGCAACGGATACAATAAATGACATTGGTGGATGTGCAGGTGAAACGTTGATAGATGTGGAAGGCTCCTTTAGGGTCTTGAATGGAGTTGAGGGGGGAGGTGTGGGTGCAGGTTTTGCAGTTCCTGTGGTGGCAGTGAAGGTGCCAGGAGGGGAGGGTGGGTTGTTGGGGATAAAGACCTGACCAGGTAGTCACGGAGGAAATGGTCTTTGCAGAATGTGGATAGGGGTGAGGAGGGAAATATATCCCTGGTGGTGGGGTCCATTTGTATGTGATGGAAATGTCGGCGGATGATGCGGTTTATGTGGAGGTTGGTGGGGTGGAAGGTGAGGACTGGGAGGTTCAGTCATTGTTGCAGTTGGAGGGGTGGGGTCTGAGGGCGGAGGTGCAGGACATGCATGAGATGTATTGGAGGGCATCTTCAACCACTTGGGGAGGGAAATTACGGTTGTTAATGAAGGAAGCCATATGGTGTGTTCTGCGGTGAAACTGGTCATCCTGGGAGCAGATACGGCGGACGGGGAGGAATTGGGAATATGGGATGGCATTTTTGCAGGAGGTAGGGTGGGAGGAGGTGTAATCCAGGTAGCTGTGGGAGTCGGTGAGTCTGTAAAAAATGTCAGTGTTAAGTCGGGCGTCATTGATGGAGATGGAGAGGTCCAGGAAGGGGAGGGATGTGTCAGAGATGGTCCAGGTAAATTTAAGGTCAGGGTGGAATGTGTTGGTGAAGTTGATGAACTGCTCAACCTCCTCGCGGGAGCAGGAGGTGGCGCCGATGCAGTCATCAATGTAGCGGAGGAAGAGGTGGGGAGTGGTGCTGGTGTAGCTACGGAAGATGGACTGTTCTACGTAGCCAACAAAGAGACAGGCATAGCTGGGGCCCATATGGGTGCCCATGGCTACCCCTTTGGTCTGGAGGAAGTGGGAAGATTCGAAGGAGAAATTGTGAAGGGTCAGGACCAGTTCAGTCAAACGGATGAGAGTGTCAGTGGAAGGGTACTGTTGGGGATGTTGGGAGAAGAGGAAACGGAGGGCTTGGAGGCCCTGGTCATGGCGGATGGAGGTGTAGAGGGATTGTATGTCCATGGTATAGATGAGGTGTTGGGGGCCAGGGAAATGGAAGTCTTGGAGGAGGTGGAGGGCATGGGTGGTGTCTCGAACGTATGTGGGGAGTTACTGGACTGGGGGGGGAATAGGACAGTGTCGAGGTAGGGGTGGAGATGAGTTCGGTGGGGCAGGAGCATGCTAAGACAATGGGTCGGCTGGGGTGGTCAGGCTTGTGGATCTTGGGAAGGAGGTAGAATTGGGCGGTGCGGGGTTCCAGGACTATGAGGTTGGAAGCTGTGGGTGGGAGATCTCCTGAGGTGATGAGGTTCTGTATGGTCTGGGAGATGATGGTTTGGTGATGCGGGGTGGCGTCATGGTCGAGGGGGCAATAGGAAGAGGTGTCCTCGAGTTGGCGTTTGGCTTCAGCGGTGTAGAGGTCAGTGCGCCAGACTACCACTTCACCCTCTTTATCTGCTTGCTTGATGGTGAGGTTGGGATTGGAGCAGAGGGAGTGGAGGGCTGTGCATTGTGAGGGTGAGAGTTTGGAGGGGGGGAATGGGGGCATACTGGTTGAGGTGGTTAATGTCCCGATGGCAGTTGGAAATGAAGTGGTCAAGGGCAGGTAATAGGCCAGCGCGGGGTGTTCAGGTGGATGGAGTGTGTTGGAGGTGGGCGAAGGGGTCATTGGAAGGTGGGCGGGAGTCATGATTGTGAAAGTAAGCGCTTGTAGGAGGAGGCGGCGGAAGAAGTGTTCGACGTCACGACGTGTATTAAATTCATTGATGTGTGGGCGGAGGGGGATAAAGATAAGGCCTTTGGTGAGGACTGATCATTCGTCCTCAGTAATGGGGAGGTCTGGGGGCATGGTGAAAACTCGGCAGGGCTGGGAGCTGGGACCTGGGGTCGGTGTGGAACTGGGATTGGGGGCGGAGCCTGTAACTGGCATGGGAGTGGTGGTAGGGGGAATGGGGCTGGAGTGATTAGCAGGGGTGATGTTCCCCTCGGGGTTCTGGGGGGGCGGGATTTGGATGCTGCCTGATCTGCTGTGCTTTTCCAGCATCACTCTAATCTAGACTCTGAAGTCGTGGTTAGAGCTTATCCAAAGGACAGTATCTAAGACAGTGCAGCATTTCCAGAGAATGGTGTGAAAGGGCCAGCTGAGGTTTCATGTTCAACATCTCTAATGTTGAGTTTTTACCTTGTGTTTCAGCCACAAGGATGCTACCTGTCAAGCTGCAGTTCAAACAGGTTTACTGTTTGAGGAGTATCTCACTCCTAAGCCATAGATATTCATCCAATGAGACTCACCCTCTGGGAAGGTCATTCATATAACACTGTTGAGTTAGCAAGCTGCCCACTGAGCATGTCTATCATTAACTTAAGGTCCAAAGAAGAGACCCTGCATCAGTGAACCACTCCATTATCCTCTCCCACCTCCTCATCAGTAACTCTTTCCTTCCCTCCCTGTGAACCTCCACTCATCCCACACACACCTCTAGCTGGGAATCCATTGGGGATCCTCATGGTAGATCCTACTGGAGTACCAAATATGGCCACTGCACTTTGTGGTGTTGCCAGCACTGGAGGACTGCCAACCTCTGATTGCTTTGGAGTGAGTTACCTGCTTTATTGGCAATTTGGTTGGAGAGAAGAACTTGATTGAAATAAGACCATAAGACATAGGAGTGGAAATAAGGCAATTTGGCCCACCGAGTCCACTCTGTAATTTAATCATGGAGATGGGCACTTCAACTCCACTTACCCGCACTCTCCCCATAGCCCTTAATTCCTTGTGAGATCAAGAATATATCAATCTCTGCCTTGAAGACATTTAACATCCCAGCCTCCACTGCGCTCCATGGCAATGAATTCCACAGGCCCACCACTCTCTGGCTGAAGAAATGTCTCCTCAATTTCTGTTTTAAATTGACCCCTTCTAATTCTAAGGCTGTGCCCATGGGTCCTAGTATCCCCGCCCAACGGAAATAACTTCTCGGCGTCCACCCTTTTGAAGCCATGCATAACCTTGCAAGTTTCTATTAGATCTCCCCCCACCCTTCTAAACTCTAATGAATACAATCCCAGGGTGCTCAACTGTTCATATGTTAGGCCTACCATTCCAGGGATCATCCGTGTGAAGCTCCGCTGGACACGCTCCAGTGCCAGTATGTCCTTCTTGAGGTGTGGAGCCCAAAATTAGACACAGTATTCTAAATGGGGCCTAACTAGAGCTTTATAAAGTCTCAGTTGCACATCGCTGCTTTTATCGAGTCATACAACATGGAAACAGACCCTTCAGTCCAAATAGTCCACACTACTTACTGACCGTGCTCCCAAACCAAACTAGTACAATTTCACTGCGTTTTGCATTTCTTTTCCTTGGAGGGAACTCCCTCCGTGACTCCCTCGTCAGGTCCACACCCCCCACCAACCCAACCTCCACTCCCGGCACCTTCCCCTGCAACTGCAAGAAATGCAAAACGTGCGCCCACACCTCCCCCCTTACTTCCCTCCAAGGCCCCAAGGGATACTTCCATATCTGCCACAAATTCACCTGCACCTCCACACACATCATCTATTGCATCTGCTGCACCCGATGTGGCCTCCTCTATTTTGGGGAGACAGGCCGCACTTGCGGAACGCTTCAGAGAACACCTCTGGGATACCCGGACCAACCAACCCAACCACCCCGTGACTCAACACTTTAACTGCCCCTCCCACTCCACCAAGGACATGCAGGTCCTTGGACTCCTCCATCGCCAGACCATAGCAACACGACGGTTGGAGGAAGAGCGCCTCATCTTCTGCCTGGGAACCCTCCAACCACAAGGGATGAACTCAGATTTCTCCAGTTTCCTCATTTCCCCTCCCCCCACCTTGTCTCAGTCAAATCCCTCGAACTCAGCACCACCTTCCTAACCTACAATCTTCTTCCTGACCTCTCCCCCCCCACCCCACGCCGGCCTATCACCCTCACCTTGACCTCCTTCCACCTATCGCATTTCCAACGTCCCTCCCCCAAGTTCCTCCTCCCTATCTTTTATCTTAGCCTGCTGGACTCACTTTCCTCATTCCTGAAGAAGGGCTTATGCCCAAAATGTCAATTCTCCTGTTCCTTGGATGCTACCTGACCTGCTGCGCTTTTCCAGCAACACATTTTCAGCTCTGATCTCCAGCATCTGCAGTCCTCACTTTCTCCCCAATTCAGAAGTGACCACATTGTGAATTGCGATTATAGTAGATTCACATCTTCCACAGCCTTGTGGGATGTTTTCATTTCTGACCACCCCCCACCCACAGCCTTCTGCTTCTCCAATTTTCATCTAAGCAACCCAAGCTTTCTATACCCCATGCCCTGACTGATCTGGAGCCTGCTACTGATGGCATCTCTGATGTTATAGAGCTCTCTGAATGAAACCTGTCTCTCAGGGTTGCAAAATTCAAATCAGCAAACATCTGGCAATTACTTCTGGAAGCAAAGGGGCTGCTCACTAGCCATTTAACTAAAATTCTGTGGAAGTGCTGTTTTTTAGCTCATTATTCAAATTCCTATTCAATCTTTTAAAAACACAAGTCATATCTTCATGGAACTGCAAACCAAAATCAATTTTTCCTCCACTTTAGACCCAAGCAATGATAATATGACCATTCATCATGACAGCCCAATGCAAAAAGAGTGACTTGCTCATAATCCACTTACTATTCCATGATTCCCCTACAGTGAGTCTGAGAGTTGACAGAAACTTTGCAACCAAGAATAAAAGTTTGCCTCTGTATAAATTTTGATCGACAAAATATATTATGTCATTGTTCTAAATTGTCAAGTCAGAATGAAGAGTTTCAATGAATGATGGAAGGTCGCAATGAAAAAATGGCTTTAGAAAAAATTTATTTCAAGGAAAAGAAAGAAGAATAAAGTAGATATGTACAGAGGGAGAGAGTTTGAGAGAGTAAGGTCTGGCGATCTCTGCCACTAATCTCGGAACAAAGTGAAAAGAAGATGCTCAGGAGGCCAGAGATAGGCAATCAACAGGTATTGGGAATAAAATATGAACTGTTAACAACCCAGCTGGTGTCATGACTGGAATGTCAGATCCTAGACTGAAACCTCACGTGGTAGACTCTAATTTTGTTTCTCCAGGAGGTGGAGGTCACTTGCTAAACATATTTGTAAGAGTCCGTCCATGTACTTTTAACAAAAAAGACCAAGGTGTTTAACAAACAAGAAAAAACATGAAATGTATTACACTAAATGTTCAGAAGACTTAATTAAAGCAGTAGAAAAGGGTTCAATCTTGCATTACTCCTTTTATCCCAGTATTATTCATGCAAACTTAAAGCCCCCGCAAAAGTTTACCATCAACTCCAAGCCAATGCTAGCACTGTTATAACCGGTTTCATTCCACAGACTTTCTTTGCATCCACTGTGCACTTTCTTTCTTTAAACAGATAACTTTCCCTGAAGAAAAACTAACAAATAACCTAACATTCCTGCCTCTATAGTCTGGCACACACTGATTGACTGCTGTCTGGGTTTCTCTGTGCCTCTTTATAGGCATCAGCACAATTTGTTTTGTTTTTCATGAATGCACAAAGCTGTTAACCCCATCTCTTCATTTCAAGGCATATAAAATCTAATTAAAATGCAAGTAAACAAACAAAAAGCCTTCAATCTTCCACCATGAGCCTAAGCATCATCAAGAACATAAAACCAGAGGAGGTAAGACAGAATTAGGCCTTTCAGCCCATCGAGTCTGCTCCACCATTCGTACATGGCTGATATGTTTCTCAACCCCCTTCTTCTGCCTTCTGCCAGTAATCTTTCATCCCGTTACTGATGAAGAACCTATTTATCTCTGTCTTAATGCACTCAATGACTTGATCTCAACAGCCCTCTGCAGCAATGAATTCCACAGATTCGCCACCCTCTGGCTGAAGACATTCCTCCTCATCTCAGTTCTGAAGGGTCGTTCCCTTTATTTTGAGGCTGTTCTCTCGGGCCCTAGTTTCTCCTAGAGGAGGAAAAATCTTCTCCCCACGTCCACTCTGTACTCTCTAAGTTTCAATCAGATCAACACTCATCCTTCTAACCTCCATTGAGTTCAAACTCAGAGTCATCAACTGCTTCTCATATGACAAGCTCATCATCCCAGGGGTCATTGTTGTAAATTTCCTCTGGATTCCTTCCAATGCCAACAAGGCCTTCCTTAGATACCGGGCCCAAAAACTGCTCAAAATATTTCAAATGCGGAGATCCAAATACAGCCTCAGCAATACATCCCCGCTCTTGTATTCTAGCCCTCTTGAAATGAATGCTAATGTAGCATGTGTCTTCCTAACTGCTAACTATACTTATATGTTAACCTTAAGAGAGTCCTGAACTAGGAATACCAAATCCCTTTGTGCTTCAGATTTGTGAAGCCATTCCCCACTTAGAAAGTCCCACCTTGTATTCCATTTGCCACTTCTTTGCCCACTCGCTTATCCTTTCAAGGTCTTTCTGAAGCCTCCCAACTTCCTCAACACTACCTGCCCTCCACCTATCTTTGTATCATACTCAAACTTAGCAACAATGCCCTCAGTTCTTTCAGCCAGATCGCTAACGTATAACATGAATAGTTGTGGTTCCAACACTGACTCCTGCAGAATTCAGCTAGTCACTGCGATTCTGTAAAAGACCTCTTTATCCCTACTGTCTGCCTTCTGCCAGTCAGACAATCCTTTACCATGCCAATCCCTTGCCCCTAACACCATGGGCTCTGATGGCACCTTGTCAAAGGCCTTATGGAAATCTAAATAAATTGCATCCACTGAATCTCCTTTGTCTAATTTGCTCATTACCTCCTCAAAGAATTTGAACAGATTTTTTAGGCATGACTTCCACTTGATGAAGCTGTGCTGACTCAACCCTATTTTACCATGCACTTCCAAGTAGTCCACAATCTCATCCTTAATAATGGACTCTAAATTCTTACCAGCAACCGAGGTCAGACTAACCAGCGTACAGTTTTCCCTCTCCCGCCTCCCTCCCTTTCCAGTTATCTGGGACTCTCCCTGACTCCATTGATTCCTGAAAGGTCACAATCAATGCCTCTCCAATCTCGTCAGCTGTCTCCTTCAGAACTCTGGGGTATAGTCCATCTAGTCCACGAGATTTATCTTCCTTCAGACCTTTCAGCTTTTTTGCACCTTCTTCTTATAGAGTCATAGAGATGTATAGCACAGAAACAGACCCTTTGGGCCAAATCGTCCATGCCAACCAGATATCCTAAATGAGTCTAGTTTCATTTGCCGGCACTTGGCCCATATCCTTCCAAACCTTTCCTATTCATAATACCCATCCAGATGCCTTTTTGATGTTGTAATTGTACCAGCCTCCATCACTTCTTTTGGCAGCTCATTCCATACACTCACCACTCTCTGCATGAAAAAGTTTCCCCTTAGGTCCCTTTTATATCTTTCCCCTCTCACCCTAAACCCTCTAGTTCTGGACTCCCCTACCCCAGGGAAAAGACCTTGTCTATTTACCCTATTCATGCCCCTCATGATTTTATAAACCTCCATAAAGTCACCCCTCAGCTTCCTTAGCAATGACCGGTACACTCCCATCTGCTCCCTGACTCTCTTGAAGTTTTGTTATGCTGCGGGTGTCTTTCATCGTGAAATTGATGCAAAGTACCAATTCAGTTCCTCTACCATTTCTTTGTTCCCTATTACTCCTTCTCCAGCCTCCTTTTCCATCTGTCCAAAGTCCACTCTTGCCTCTCTCTTACCTTTTAGATATCCATAACATCTCTTGCAATTTTTTATATTACAAGCTAGCTTGCTCTCATATTTCATCTTCTCCCCCCTTGTTGCTTTTTTAGTTACTTTCTGCTGATTTTTAAAGACCTCCAATTTTCTGGCTTCCCACTAATCTTCACCACATTCTATGCTTTGCTCTTATGCTGTCCCTGGCTTCCCTTGTCAACCTTCCCTTCCTTAGTATAGTTCCCTTTAGTATGGTTCTTCTTCCTTGGGATGAACGTCTGCTGTGCCTCCAGATTACCCCCCCAGAAACCCCTAGCATCACTGCTGTACCATCTTCCCTGCTCGACTCCCCTTCCGGTCAACTCTGGCCAGCTCTTCCCTCATGTTTTTGCAGTTACTTTTATTCCATTACGATACCATGACAACTGGGTCCAGCTTCTCCCTCTCAGACTGCGGGTGAAATTCTATCATGTTATAGTCACTGCCCCCAGGGGTCATTCACCTTAAGCTCCTTAATCAAGCCTGCCTCACTGCACATCACCAAATCCAGAATTGCTGTTGCCGAGTGGGCTGCACCATAAGTTACTCCAAAAAACACATTTCATAGACATTCTACTCATTCCTTTTCTTGAAATCCGCTATTAACCTCATTTTCCCAGTCCACATGCATATTGAAGTCTCCCATGATTAATGTAATAGTGCATTTCCTGCATGTGTTTTCTATCTCCTCATGTATTTCCTTCCCAACATCCTAACTGCTGTTAGGACGCCTGTACACAACTCCCATCAGGGTCTTTTTCCTTTCACGGTTCCTCAACTGTACCCACACAGATTCAATGTCTTCCGACTCTCGATCACTTCTTACTATCAATTTAATTTCATTTCTTAAAAAGCAGGCAACCCTGCTCTCTCTGCCCATCTGCCTGTCCTTTCAACAGGACATGTATCCTTGGATATTTAGTTACTAGCCCTGATCCATTTGCAGCCACATCTCTGCGATACCCACAACATTGTACTTGTCAATTTCAAACTGCGGTAAAAGCTCATTTACCTTCGAACATAGAACAGTACAACACAGGAACGGGCCCTTCGGCCCATGATGTTGTGCCGAACATGATGTCAAATTAAACGAATCCCTTCTGCCTGCCCTTGGTCCATATTCTTCCATGCCTTGTGTACATATTCATGTGCTTATCTCAAAGTCTCCCCACCCCTATTATATCTACCTCCACCACTACCTCTGGCAGTTTGTACCAGACTCCTACCACTCTCTATGTAAAAACCTTGCCCCTCACAGCTCATTTGAACTTCCCCCCCTCACCTTAAATGCATGCCCCGTTGTATTAGATATTTCGACTCGAGTAAAATGATTCTGACCGTCCACCCTACCTGCGCGTCTCGTAATTTTATAGACTTCTGTCAAGTTTCCCTCAGTCTCCGCCACTCCAGAGATAATAACCTGAGTTTTTCTAGCCTCTCCTTTTAGCTCAATCCTCTCTAATCCAGGCAGTGTCTGGGTAAACCATTTCTGCACCCTCTCCAAAGCTTCCACTTCCTTCCTATAATGTGACGACCAGAACTGAACGCCACACCTTGTTGTGTATATGTTTAAGTACAACGCCCTCAGTCCCGTGTTGACTACCTCCATTCTTGTACTTGTCCCCTTAACCACTGTACCTGAATTATAGAATCCCTACCCTGTGGAAGCAGGCCATTCGGCCCTTCGAGTCCACATCAACCCTCCGAAGAGCGTCCCACCCACCCCCACCCCCACCCCCACCCTCTTCCTGTAACCCTGTGTTTCCCATGGCTAATCACCTAGCCTGCACATCCTGGACACTGTGGGCAATTTAGCATGGCCAATCCGCCTAACCTTCGACTGTGGGAGGAAACCCACACAGACACTGGGAGAAGGTACAAGCTCCACTCAGACAGTCGCTTGGGTCCCTGGCGCTGTGAGGCAGCAGTGCTAACCACAAAGCCACCATGCCCCCCTTCTTAAATATTTTTTAAAAATATTTACAATTTTGTTCACTTCCTACATGCTTCATACTTTTCTTATTGTACCTACGCTAACCCTGTGGACTAACCCTATGGGGCAGCACGGTGGCTCAGTGGTTAGCATTGCTGCCTCACAGCACCAGGGTCCCAGGTTCGATTCCAGCCTTTCCGTGACTGACTGTTTGGAGTTTGCACATTCTCCCCGTGTCTGCGTGGGCTTCCTCCGGGTGCTCCGGTTTCCTCCCACAGTCCAAAGATGTGCAGGTCAAGTGAATAGGTCATGCTAAATTGCCCGTAGTGTTAGGTTCATTAGTCAGAAGGTGGGGGGGGGGTACTCTTCAGAGGGTCGGTGTGGACTTGTTGGGCCAAAGGACCTGTTTCCACACTGTAGGGAATCTAATCTAATCTAATCTAATCTAATCTAATCTAATCTAACCTTGTGAATGTTCCTCAGCATCATCTTCTCGAGGAGATAGCAAACAAATGCTGGTCTTGCCAGTAATCCTTTTACAGATAAAAAAAGTTAATTCCTTCTCACCCAAGATCTCAGATCTTTTTATTTTCTCATTCCTCGCCATACAGTTTTTTTTTAAAAAGCATACATCCCAAAATTGCTCGTGAGAGATTTCCTATTGCATAAATATTTGTTACACCATTTTCTCTTTGTATAAGTTAAAATTAGAGGAAATAAAATGTTCATTTGTATAAATTCTAAATAAAATTTAGCATTTTTGAAAGAAATGCTAACTGAAGTATTTCTGATGTAATTAACTTCAAAGTACATATCCTTATTTTCATGCCACACATCAACAATGGGCTTTTACACAGGATGATGTGCACTTGCCTCACCTGCTGTCAGCTCTTAAACACATTACATTACATAATAAAACTAAAAACACAGGGAATATCTTCCATGAACCTTTTCAGTTTTTTCAATAAACACCACAGAGCCACTCATTCCAGAAAGTTGATTGTAAAATTCAGCTCTTGCACTTCACCTCCAATGGACGCTGGGGTGACACTTAGAAAGTGCATTAGTGGACAGCGAAGAGGGTTACCTCAGATTACAACAGGATCTTGACCAGATGGGCCAATGGGCTGACAAGTGGCAGATGGAGTTTAATTCAGATAAATGCGAGGTGCTGCATTTTGGGAAAGCAAATCTTAACAGGACATAGACACTTAATGGTAAGGTCCGAGAGAGTGTTGCTGAACAAAGAGACCTTGGAGTGCAGGTTCATAGCTCCTTGAAAGTGGAGTCGCAAGTAGATAGGATAGTGAAGAAGGCATTTGGTATGCTTTCCTTTATTGGTCAGAGTATTGAGTACAGGAGTTGGGAGGTCATGTTGCAGCTGTACAGGACATTGGTTAGGCCACTGTTGGAATATTGCGTGCAATTCTGGTCTCCTTCCTATCAGAAAGATGTTGTGAAACTTGAAAGGGTTCAGAAAAGATTTACAAGGATGTTGCCAGGGTTGGAGGATTTGAGCTACAGGGAGAGGCTGAACAGGCTGGGGCTGTTTTCCCTGGAGCGTCGGAGGCTGAGGGGTGACCTTATAGAGGTTTACAAAATTATGAGGGGCATGAATAGGGTAAATAGGCAAAGTATTTTCCCTGGGGTCGGGGAGTCCAGAACCAGAAGGCATAGGTTTAGGGTGAGAGGGGAAAGATATAAAAGAAACCTAAGGGGCAACTTTTTCACACAGACGGTAGTACGTGTATGGATGAACTGCCAGAGGAAGTGGGTGGAGGCTGGTACAATTGCAACATTTAAGAGGCATTTGGATGGGTATATGAATAGGAAGGATTTGGAGAGATATGGGCCGGGCTAGATGGGACGAGATTGGGTTGGGATATCTGGTCGGCATGGACGGGTTGGACCAAAGGGTCTGTTTCTGTGTTGTGCATGTCTATGACTCTATGACTCTAGTCCCTCAATCTTCTGAGATTGTTGAGATCCAGGCACAAGTCTGCGACTTTCTGCAGCATTTTCCCCAAATGGTTCCTCTCAGTGTCTGTTGTTATGTAATGTGTGGTACTGTTGCAGCACAGCAGTTGATTTAAATAAGTGAGTTTCCAAATGGAATCCAGTCTGGGTACACCTGTTGATTTGAACTGACATTAGGTGTTGAAAATCTGCCAACAGGCCCGATTGAGCTTCATGCAAGTATGGATCTGTGGGTTCCCAGCAGTCTCAACATTCATCCCAACTGAAGTTTGTGCCCCTTTCCATACTCTCTGCCCTGTTTCTTATTCTGAAAACTTTAATAACCTCGACAGAGTCCTCCCCCACCTTTACCCGTTTAGGTGATTCCAGCATGATTCAGGTAGAGCCTGTCTCATAGAGCTCCCACCTTCTGAGGAAGGGTCACTCAACCCGAAATGTTAACTCTGATTTCTCTGCACAGGTGTTGCCAGACCTGCTGAGCTTTTCCAACAATTTCTGTTTTCGCCCCTCCTTCCCCTACACTGGTTTCCAATGTCCCAGGATTTTGAACCCATTTCTCTCACACCAATCTTTCAGCCACACGGTTACCTGTTTAACCTGTTGACCCTGTGCCAATCAGCTTGTGACTCAGGTGGTAATCCAGAGATTATTAACTTTTGTTTTGTACTTTTTAATTTAGCCCCTAGCTGCTCATATTCCCTCAGCAGAACCTCTTTCCTCTTTCTACCAATATCAACCCAATTTATTGAATTGAATTGAATTTATTGTCACGTGTACCGAGGGACAGTGAAAAGCTTTGTTTTGTGAGCAATACAGATCACAGAGTTAAGTAACATAGATAAGTAAATAACAGGTAAACAGCAGCAAAAACAAAAACACAGGTACAGGCGAATGTTAAGAGTTTGTGAGTCCATTCAGTATTCTAACAACAGTAAGGTAGAGACTGTTGCAAAACCGGCTGGTGTGTGTGTTCAGGCTTCTGTACCTTCTCCCCGATGGTAGACGTTGTAGAAAAACATTGCCAGGGTGGGAAGGATCTTTGAGAATGCTGGCGGCCTTTCCTTGACAGCGGGCCTGGTAGATGGATTCTATAGATGGGAGGTTGGCCTTTGTGATTGTCCGGGCCGAGTTCACCACTCTCTGTAACCGTCTCTGATCTTAAATAGTACAGTTGCCCTACCAGGTAACGATACATCCAGACAGAATACTCTCGATGGCTCATCTCTAAAAGTTGGATTGGGTCTTTGCCGTCATGCCAAATTTCCTCAGCTGCCTACTCAGCCTCTGTATAAAACTGAAATGTATAAAGGACATGGAAACATTGTGCAACATGTCCGAATCAAAGTTTTAAAAAGAAGGTTAAGGTAAAAAGATCAATTTTGAGAAAACTTCCTGACTCCTTGGCCCTAGGCTCACGAGAGCAACTGTAAAAATGAAATTAAAACCATGTATCCCTCTTCTCATCACACAAAATATAAAATAAAAGTTAAAGTTGTACATTGTTCCTAACCATGGGTGGAAGTAATTGCATGGCTTGACTCCAGTAAGGTCACAGAATGATTTGAAGATAAGTCTGAGTGCTCTCGATTTGTGGGACTAGAAGCCAGGGAGGGCTGGAGGAACGGATGAGTGGGACTTAATGCAACATCAGAGAAGATGTGTTGAACAAGTTACAGTTTGTAGAGTATAGACAAAGACAGGTACAAGTGACTCACTCTGACTTACTCTCACTGTCGCGGTCGATATAAAATTCATCATATAGGAAGGAGAAGCCGGCCTGCTTATCAGGAAAATAGCCTCAAGTAACTCTGCATCAATTTATGGATATCAGCCGCTCCTGATGTCAAGGAGTGTTTTATCTTTTGGCACAGGCCTGCATCAGTTACTTCTCGTAAAGTCCGCAGAGTCTGCCAAAGTTGTTTGAACACTCCAGAAAGTCATTGAAATAGGTCAACGAAGGATTAAAAAGGGATGTGACTCACTCTGCATGTGTTTTTTGAGCACGTGCCAAGAAATTGAGAAAATAAATCTGAGTCATTATGCGGATCAGCTGTTTAGAGAATAAAGTGCAGTGCACTCTTAAACAGCCTCTGGCACACTTTATCATGGGCATCAAATTCATCCTCAATGTTTATTCATCTGAAAATGCATAATAAATTTAATTCAGTGGCACTAACCACATTATATGTTAATATAGAGACAATACTTGTAAATTGAAGATTTGTGTCTATTGGAAGTATCAAATTCAACTCCCTTGATATTGTTCCTAAGCCTTTGGCAAAGAGATAACCTGACGGGGAATGTTTTACTCACAGGTTATATAAACAATGTACCAGAGATAGTCTAGAAAGGATTATAAACCAACAACACATCAAGGGATTTAGATGATAAAAAGCAATGATGCCAAGTGCAAGCAAATGATTAAATTCATCTGGATCCCAAGATATTTCCTTGTTGCTTCCAAGCAATACTAATGAGACAAAAAGGCATAACATTTCTGATACATTCTCCCTTGACCTGAACGCCTCCCTGTAGCCTCTCCATAATCCCAAATCTTTTCACAAAGAACAGAAAGCCGAACGTTTCCCATTTGAATTTCTCTGCTTGCAACACTCGATCTAATCCTTCTTTGTGTGAACTCACTGCATTCCGTTCCCCCGGGTCCAGCTGGAATGTTGTCGTCAGACCTGCTGACTAAGGAGATGCTGTTGTCTGGTAAACTGACTCGATTTGGCAGAGGTCCATTGCCAAATTTCCACCAATTATACTTGCTTCCCTCAGGCCATGTGCCTGCCGCTGAACAATATGCATCGTTTTCAGGGCGTATCTTCTCTCGAGATCTTCTTGAGCCCTCCCGCCCCAGTCCTGTTTCTACTCCTTGATAATATCCACTGCTCCTTTGATGCTGCCTGACCTGCTGCGCTTTTCCAGCAACACATTTTTAAGCTCTGATCTCCAGCATCTGCAGTCCTCACTTTGTCCTGGTGGACCCATTGTTTCAACTTGCTCCTGCCCGCCTGAACTGATTCATTCCTGTCTCAGTTCTGTTTCTCTTCTCACATCCAGTCCCTTCCCAGTCAACCTGCACAATTCTCGCAGTGGCCTCCGTCGCTTTGAGACTCCAAATTCCTGGCCCAAATGGTATCCTCTTCACTGTGGATCTCCAATCTTTCAATGCTCCTTCACCACCAGAATGGTCTGCCTCATTCCTTGAATGGGGGACCAACCCATTTCCATCCCTTCTGTGCCTGACTGAACCCATTCTCACTCACTTGGCAACGTCACCTCCAACTCTCCTGAAAGAATCCTTGCAGTTTGGAAGCTGGCCATTCAGCCCATCAAGTCCACACTGACCCTCCGACAAGTATCCCTTCTAGACCCACCACCTCACCTTATCCCTGTAACCCCATATTTCCCATGGCTAACCCCATCCAGCCTGCACATCCTCAGACACTATGGGGCAATTTACCATAGGCAATCCATGCTAACCTGCGCATGGAGTCATAGTGTCATAGAAATGCACAGCATGGAAACAGACCCTTTGGTCCAACCTGTCCATGCCGACCAGATATCCCAACCCAATCTAGTCCTACCTGCCAGCACCCAGCTCATATCCCTCCAAACCCTTCCTATTCATATACCCATCCAAATGCCTCTTAAATGTTGCAATTGCACCAGCCTCCACCACTTCCTCTGGCAGCTCATTCCATACACGTACCACCCTCTGTGTGAAAAAGTTGCCCTATGGGTCTCTTTTATATTTTTTCCCTCTCACTCTAAACCTATGCCCTCTAGTTCTGGACTCCCCCACCCCAGGGAAAAGACTTTGCCTATTTACCCTATCTTTGGACTGTGCGAGGAAGTCAATGCAGACATGAGGAGAATGTGCAAACTTCACGCAGACAGTCACCTTGGGGTAGAATCAAATCGAACCCACGTCCCTTGTGCTGTGAGGCAGCAGTGCTAAGCACTGAGTCACCGTGCCACGCAGCTTTCATTCCCTCTAATTAAAAGTTGTCACTACAGGTACCTGCTTCACTTTGCCTGCCTTTTTTGTGGAACTGCTTTGCTGTGGCGCCATTCAGGCTCCTTGCCTCGTTTCTGGCACACAGTTCACCAAACTGGTCATAGTTCTTGCTATCAGCCCAAAACTGAAAAGTTTCATTTACATTGCTTCCAAACTCTACCCTCTGGCCCATTTCTGACTTTTCAGTTCCTTCCCTTGTCCTCTCTGTTTCCATTTCTGCACGTAGGCAATAGAACAATATAGGTTGTTCTGATATAATAAGCATTCATGAATGCAAATTCTCTGTAATGTGATGGACAATTTGGGGACACTGTTTCTAAAGTGCAAACTTTTAAAGGATGTATTGGTTATATCGCGATTCCAGTCCCATTAGTTGAAATGGCGTTGTTATTGTGTGATGTTCTTATAACACGGGATTGCATGAGAACGGAGCTACTATTATAGCAGAAGCAACTATTTACTATAAGACAAGAATTTCCACAGCTACCTTGGCTATATTTCCTTTTATTCTGCTTCCTAAAGAACTCCATTCCACTGTCCCAGTTTCTACATCTGCTTTACATCTATTCTAATGATGCTATCTTCCACACCATTATACAACCGTACAAATTGGAAAGCCATATAGGTGCCGCAGCCCTTCAAACCTGTTCCGCCATTAATTTGATTTTTGATCTGATTACTCCACTACCCCAATAAATTTTCACCCCCTTGTTTATCAAAAAGCCATCTACTTCCACCCTAAAAATAACCCGTGTCTTTCTTACTCTTTAGCCAAAGGTTGCACTGTGCCTTTGTTTAGTCACTTGCTCCCATGCTGTGAGCCACAGTAGGTTTCCCCCGTCCTCACCATCTCCCACGGATGGAATGCTTGTCTGTAATTTGCAGCAATGTGCCATCCATGCATACATCCTCCCCTTTCTGGCATTCCAAAGTGGCTACTTCCTCCATGATACCCTGGCCATTTCTCAGTCACCTCTCCCCTCCCTTTCCCTAAATCTCCTTTCCTTGAAAGTTCAGGAGATGCAACACTGGCCCTTTGAGCTCTTCCCTTCTCACCATCCAAGGCCTCAACCCCCCCCCCCCCCCCCCCCCCCCCTTTCCAGGTCAAACAGCACTTAACTCAAACTTGTTTCAAATCCGTATGCTGTATTAATTGGTCATGATGTGGTCCTCACGAGTGACCACGGTGTGGAATTCTTCCATTCAGCCTGTGAGCGTGACTCTTGAGTTTCCAGTCTCCTGTATTTTTATGCTCCTTCTTGCTTCCATCCAGACCTCTCTGGCCTCAGTCTCCTGCCGTGTTCCAATGAGACTCAACACAAGGTTGCAGAGCAGCACCTCATCTTTCGATTTGGCATTTTAGAGCCAATTGAGCATTCAACATTACATGTAGCCCTCCACATGATACGGTCAACACTTCAGTCTTTGGAACCGAGTGGATTCATGCTTCACCACTTTGCCAGCCCCTTCCCCGCCTGCCAGTGAAGGGCCAGCACCATGGCATCCAAATGGCCTGTCAAAATTATACCATCTGCCTGCACTTTGTTGCATTATTTCTTGATGCATTTCATTCTACCTCTCTTAATTCTATTCTTTTACTTTCAGAAGGCAGCTTTTTAAAGTTCATTCATGGGATGTGGGCATCACTGACTAGGTCAGCATTTATTGCCTATCCTTATTTGCTCAGAGGGCAGTCAAGAGCCAACCAGATTGCTGTGGGTCTGAAGTCACATGTAGGTCAGACCAGATAATGATGGCAGACTTCTTTCTCTGAAGAGCATTAGTGAACCAGATGGGTTTTTCCTGATAACAGTTTCATGGTCATCATGAGACCCTTCATTCCAGATTCTTTATTGAGTTCAAATTCCACCATCTACCAGGTCAGGCTTCGAACCTGTGTCCCCAGGACATTAGCTGGGTCTCTGAATTAACAGTCCAATGATAATACCACAAGGCCATTTAAGAATCCTGCCTCTTCAAGACACATTTCTTGGTTTCTTTTCTTGCACTTTCCACCATGCCATATGAAACACTTTGTCATAACATCTTTCCTGTACCTCCCCCTTATCGGAGATCTTCATTTTTGTTCTTTCCTCACCTCTCCACCTCTCTCTCCACACCCCTCACCCGTCCCCCATGCGCCATTCCACTTGCCCAGAACCTGACACATTTCTAACTTCTGAAAACAACAACTGCAAGAAATCACAGCGGGTCAGATAATATCCATGGAGAGAGAGCAAGCTAACATATCTTCATCAGTCATGTAGACTCGAAACGTTAGCTTGCTCTCTCTCCATGGATGCTGTCTGACCCGCTGTGATCTCCAGCATCTGTTGCTTTCAGTACAGATTCCAGCATCTGCAATAATTTGTTCCTCCGTTTCCAACTTCTCCCATTTCTGAAAATGAAAGATGAACCACTCGTTGACTGAAACATGGGCGGAGTGTGGCCACTGGGTGGCGTGGCAGTTTGGCACCACTTTCCAACGCTGTCCCGTTCTCAGGGATGTAGCTTCTGAGGGGGTGACGACTGCATATCGACCAATCGTGGGTAGCCGATTGTACCAAATAGGGTGCGATTCTTCATAGACCATCTGGATGCCATGGTGCTAGCCCCTCACTGGCCGGCAGGGAAAGCGGTGGCAAAGTGCCGGAGCATGAATCCACTCAGTTCCAAAGACCGAAGTGTTGACCGTATCATGTGGAGGGTCTGCCCCTCCGCTATGGTAGCCTGGCTGTGGTGGCCGCATTCAATTTAATAATGCCATGGATACATCTTCAGGAGAGCACTTCCATCTTGAGATGCCCTCATGGTTGCCTACCTTACACAGCTGTAACTGTCTCTCTCATTGTGAGTGCCAGCTGCCCAGACCCTTTGGGTGCTTCCAATGACCCTCCCATTGGAAGAGGCCACTCACTGTCCTGGATTAGCCAAGTCTCCGTGAGGTAATTGGCCTCACCTTTGAAAACCTCCTCCAGATCGGAATTCAGCCCAGGGTCAAGATCGGAACACTGAATCTAAAGTTCAGTCCATTAACTCTGTTTCTCTCTCCGTTCACGTTGTTGACTGGCTGAGTTTCTCCAGCATCTTTAGTTTTTAATAATTCTGCGTTGGTGCCAAACTAAACAATATTTAAAGTCATGGAATTTGTAATCAGTGTCTTTTATTTTTCCTTGAAGCACGGTAAAAATGGAATCTTCTGCATTGCTTGGAGCCACAAGGATTCTAAAAGGATAGCAACATGTAGTGGTGATGGATTTTGGTGAGTCACTTTTGTATCACTTACCTCATTTTTAAGCTTGCTACGAGTACACAAGAAATTAGGAGAAATCCAGATATTTGTATGCTTTATGTTCATTGGAGCAATCTGGTTTTCCAGCTTCCTGGGGTTAGCAAGTTTCTTGCACTCTCATTCTCTCCATCACTGCTCCCTGCTCATCTTGCTGTTGCACTTTGCTGGTTTTTGACTCTTTCCTTTAGCCCAACAAGGCCACACCGACCCTCTGAAGAGTAAGCCACCCAGACCTAGTACCCTACATTTACCCCTGACTAAGCCACCTAACATTATGGGCAATTTACCATGGCCAATTCACCTGGCCTGCATATCTTTGGATTGTGGGAGGAAACCAGAGCACCCGGAGGAAACCCGCACAGGCACAGGGAGAATGTGCAAACTCCACACAGACAGTTGCGCGAGGTTCGCATCGAACCCGTGCCCCGGCGCTGTGAGGCTAACCATTGAGCCACCATGCTCAGGCCATTTAAATATTAAATCTGATCTCTCTCTCTCTCTCTGCACCTTCTCTGTGGCTGTAACACTGTATTCTGCACTCTGTTCTGTCACCCCGATGCACTTTGTATGGTACAATCTACCTGTATAGCACACAATACAACTCATTTCACTGTATCCCAGTACATGTGACAATAATCAATTAATCCTTTCCTTCTGGTCATCTCCAATCTGTGAAAGTGCAGAAATGCTTTCTGGAGACATGCACTGGTGACATCACAGGCACAAAGGGATTTAGTGTGAGTGGTGCTAGGGCTGAGAGGTTATGTCTGGCAGGAAAGACCAATCAGAGTGTTATCTTTCAGAAAAGAAAGGCTGAGGGCTGACTTTGATAAAGGCTTTGAAGAATTTTCTTTAATTGGTGTTGGGATGTCGTGATTAATGATCCATTTCAGTGCCTCACTGTGAATAGTCATGATGGCACCAGAAATCTAATCTAGTTGAGGTATGTACGACCCAAAAGGGGATTGACAAAGTAGATGAAGAGAGGATGCTCCCTCTTGTGGGGCAGCCTAAAAAGAAAGAGCATAGTTTTAAGATAACAGGTGACAGATTTAAAACAGCAACAGGGAAGAATTACTATTCTCCAAAGGTCATGAACCTGTGAAATGCCCTACCCCAGAGCACGGTTCATGCCAGGACACTGAATAAGTTTAACAACGGGATAGACATTTTGAATTAATCACGGATTAAAGGGTTATGGGGAGTTGAGGCTAAGATTTGATCAGCCATGAGGTGACAGTGGTTCAGTGGTTAGCACTGTTGCCTCACAGCACCAAAAGTAGGCCATTCAGCCCATCAGGTCTGCTCTGCCATGCAACAAAACCATGGCCTCGGATGGCTACAATCACAATTTGAGCTGTTCTACTTGGGCTGCACATCATCCAAAGGCCATCTCCAATCAGTTAAAGATTTTCCAGAACGTCTGCAGAAGATGGGAACCCTAATCCTCATCACTTCGAGTCATAGAGACATGGAGATGGACAGCATGGAAGCAGACCCTTCGTTCCAACTTGTCTTTGCCGATCAGATATCCTAATCTTATCTAGTCCGGCACCCGACCCATATCCCTCCAAACCCTTCCTATTCATATACCCATCCAAATGCCTCTTAAATGTTGCAATTGTACCAGCCTCCACCACTTGAGTGGTGGCAGCTTTGGCTGCTCATTCCATACACATACCACCCTCTGCATGGAAAGTTGCCCCTTAGCTCTCTTTTATATCTTTCCCCTCTCACCCAAAACCTATACCCTCTAGTTCTGGACTCCCTGACCCCAGGGAAAAGATCTTGTCTATTTACCCTAATCATGTCCCTCATGATTTTATAAACCTCTATAAGCTCACCCCTCAGCCTCCGACACTTCAGGGAAAACAGCCCCAGCCTGTTCACCCTCTCCCTTCAATCCTCCAACCCTGGCAACATCCTTGTACATCTTTTCTGAACCCTTTCAAGTTTCACAGCATCCTTCCGACAGGAAGGAGACCAGAATTGCACGCAATATTCCAACAGTGGCCTAACCAATGTCCTGTACAGCTGCAATATGACCTCCCAACTCCTGTACTCAATACTCTGACCAATAAAGGAAAGCATACCAAATGCCTTCTTCAATATCCTATCTACCTGCGACTCTACTTTCAAGGAGCTATGAACCTGCACTCCAAGGTCACTTTGATCAGCAACACTCCCAAGAACCTTACCATTAAATGGATAAGTCCTGCTAAGCTTTGCTTTTCCAAAATCCAGCACCTCACATTTACCTAAATTAAACTCCATCTGCCACCTCTCAGCCCATTGGCCCATCTGCTTGATTGCAGTTGGTTCCATTTGCAGTCAGCCAGGAGATGCGTCATCGAAAGGTGGAGCTGTTGACAGTTTGTAGCAGTGGAGTGTAGCGCAGCAGGAACCAAGGGGCTTTTGAGACATGTCTGCATTGAGTTTAAGGTCCTGTGTGGGGCAAAACGCTTTATTAGCTGTCCACCAGTCAGGTTCTTTGAGGAGGATGTTTATCCTGTCGACATCAGGAGGTTCAAGGTGTGCCATTTGGAATGTGATGGTGTGGACAACCCAGAAACAATCCTTATGACTTTCCCGAGGTAAATACCTACCATGCTTTGTGTGCTAGCTCCTGGGCCAGGTTACACAGCGGTACCCCACTGCTGGGACCATCACGAGTGGAGCAGTGCTGAGTGGGTCACCTCAGGCGGAAAAGTACAGCACAGAACTGGCCCTTTGGCCCACAATGTTGTGCCGAGGTTTAATCCTAATGTAAAGGATAATAACTTAACCTACGCACCCCTCAACTCACTGCTGTCCATCTGACTGTCCAGCAGTCGCTTAATTGTCCCTAATGACTCTGCTTCCTCCACCACAGCTGGCAAAGCATCCCATGCATTTACAACTCTCTGCGTAAAGAACCTATCTCTGACGTCTCCTCTATACCTTTCTCCTAATACCTTAAAACTAGGACCATGCCAGTCAATCTTGCCTTGGAGAAAAGTCTCTGGCTATTGACTCTATCTATTCCTCTCATTATCTTGTATACCTCGATCAGGTCTCCTCTCTTCCTCCTTCTCTCCAGAGAGAAAAGTCTGAGCTTATTCCACCTTTCCTCATAAGGCAAGCCCTCCAGTCTAGGCAGCATCCTGGTAAACCTTCTTTGCACCCTCTCCAAAGCCTCTATATCTGTCCTATAGTAGGGCAACCAGAACAGTACACAATATTCCAAGTGTGGTCTCACCAGGGACTTGTATAGCTATAGCAAAACTTCATGGCTCTTAAACTCAATTCACCTGTTAATGAAAGCCAAAGCACCATATGCTTTTTTAACAACCCTTGGGTGGCAACTTTAAGGGATCTATGTACTTGCACACCCAGATCCCTCTGTTCCTCCACATTGCCAAGAATCCTGTCTTTAACCCTATATTCGGCATTTGAGTTTGACCTTCCAAAATGCATCACTTCGCATTTATCCAGGTTGAACTCCATCTGCCATTTCTCATCCCAGCTGAGGGAGTGTAGAGTCACATGTTGGCCAGACCATATTAAGATAGCAGTTTCCTTCCCTAAAGCTATGCACTCTCCTAGCCTGATCCTGTTCCACTCCTTTTTTTGTCCAACTCCTTGTCTCTCTTTGGACTGTATCTCCATCCGTCGTTTATTCCTTACCCTCCCTCTCCCCCGACTCTATCTTCTGCATAAAAAAATACATTTTCCTAACTGCCATCAGTTCTGAGGAAGGGTCTCTGGAACCGAAACGTTAACTCCAATGTCTCTCCACAGATGCAGACAGACCTGCTGAACTTTTCCAGCAATCTCTGTTTTCATTTCTGATTTCCAGCATCTGCAGTTCTTTCAGGTTTTTTTTACTTTTTGTTTGCTTGCAGTATTATTCGAACAATCGATGGGAAACTCCTGCACAAGTACAAGCATCCAGCTGCTGTCTTTGGCTGTGATTGGAGCCAGAACAATAAGTGAGTGCACCCTTCCAACAGGTCAGTTCGTTCACTGACCCTTTCAGAATTGCAATCTGTTTATCCCTGTGGAATCTGAGACAATATGTTTGTGGTGCTCGACGCATGGGCTTCTTGCTTATTCAGGTGGGTAAAAACAATGACTGCAGATGCTGGAAACCAGATTCTGGATTAGTGGTGCTGGAAGAGCACAGCAGTTCAGGCAGCATCCAAGGAGTTTCGAAATCGACGTTTCGGGCAAAAGCCCTTCATCAGGAATAAAGGCAGAGAGCCTGGAGCGTGGAGAGACAAGTTGGAGGAGGGTGGGGGTGAGGAGAAAGTAGCATAGAGTACAATAGGTGAGTGGGGGAGGGGATGAAGGTGATAGGTCAGGGAGGAGAGGGTGGAGTGGATAGGTGGAAAAGGAGATAGGCAGGTAGAACAAGTCCGGACAAGTCATGGGGACAGTGCTGAGCTGGAAGTTTAGAACTAGGGTAAGGTGGGGGAAGGGGAAATGAGGAAACTTTTGAAGTCCACATTGATGCCCAGGGGTTGACGTGTTCCGAGGCGGAAGATGAGGCGTTCTTCCTTCAGGCGTCTGATGGTGAGGGAGCGGCGGAGAAGGAGGTCCAAGACCTCCATGTCCTCGGCAGAGTGGGAGGGAGAGTAGAAATATTGGGCCACGGGGCGGTGTGGTTGATTGGTGCGGGTGTCCCAGAGATGTTCCCTAAAGCGCTCTGCTAGGAGGCGCCCAGTCTCCCCAATGTAGAGGAGACCACATCGGGAGCAACGGATACAATAAATGATATTAGTGGATGTGCAAGTAAAACTTTGATGGATGTGGAAGGCTCCTTTAGGGCCTTGGATAGAGGTGAGGGAGGAGGTGTGGGCGCAGGTTTTACAGTTCCTGCGGTGGCAGGTGAAAGTGCCAGGATGGGAAGGTGGGTTGTAGGGGGGCGTGGACCTGACCAGGTAGTCACTATGGGAACGGTCTTTGCAGAAGGCGGAAAGGGGTGGGGAAGGAAATATATCCCTGGTGGTGGGGTCTGTTTGGAGGTGGCGGAAATGTTGGCGGATGATTTGGTTTATGCGAAGGTTGGTAGGGTGGAAGGTGAGCACTAGGGGCATTCTGTCCTTGTTACGGTTGGAGGGGTGGGTCTGAGGGCGGAGGTGCGGGATGTAGACGATATGCGTTGGAGGGCATCTTTAACCACGTGGGAAGGGAAATTGTGGTCTCTAAAGAAGGAGGGCATCTGGTGTGTCCTGTGGTGGAACTGGTCCACCTGGGAGCAGATCCGGCGGAAGCGGAGGAATTGGAAATACAGGATGGCATTTTTGCAAGAGGTAGGGTGGGAAGAGGTGTAATCCAGGTAGCTGTGGGAGTCGGTGGGTTTGTAAAAAATGTCAGTGTCAAGTCGGTCGTCATTAATGGAGATGGAGAGATCCAGGAAGGGGAGGGAGGTGTCAGAGATGGTCCAGGTAAATTTAAGGTCAGGGTGGAATGTGTTGGTGAAGTTGATGAATTGCTCAACCTCCTCGCGGGAGCACGAGATGGCGCCAATGCAGTCATCAATGTAGCCGAGGAAGAGGTGGGGAGTGGTGGCGGTGTAATTACGGAAGATCAACTGTTCTACGTAGCCAACAAAGAGACAGGCATAGCTGGGGCCTATATGTGTGCCCATGGCTACCCCTTTGGTCTGGAGGAAGTGGGAGGATTCAAAGGAGAAATTGTTCAGGTGAGGACCAGTTCGGCCAAACGAATGAGAGTGTCGGTGGAAGGGTACTGTTGGGATGTCTGGAGAGGAAAAAATGGAGGGCTTGGAGGCCCTGGTCATGGCAGATGGAGGTGTAGAGGGATTGGATATCCATGGTGAAGATGAGGCGTTGGGGGCCGGGGAAACGGAAGTCTTGGAGGAGGTGGAGGGCGTGGGTGGTGTCTCGAGCGTATGTGGGGAGTTCCTGGACGAGGGGGGATAGGACAGTGTCGAGGTAGGTAGAGATGAGTTCAGTGGGGCAGGAGCATGCTGAGACAATGGGTCGGCCAGGGTGGTCAGGCTTGTGGATCTTGAGAAGGGGGTAGAACCGGGCAGTGCGGGGTTCCCGGACTATGAGGTTGGAAGCTGTGGGTGGGAGATCTCCTGAGGCAATGAGGTTCTGTATGGTCTGGGAGATGATGGTTTGGTGATGCGGGGTGGCGTCATGGTCGAGGGGGCAATAGGAAGAGGTGTCCTCGAGTTGGCGTTTGGCTTCAGCGGTGTAGAGGTCAGTGCGCCAGACTACCACTGCGCCCCCTTTATCCGCTGGCTTGATGGTGAGGTTTGGATTTGTAGCAGAGGGATTGGAGGGCTGCACGTTGTGAGGGTGAGAGGTTGGAGTGGGGGAGGGAGATAGACAGGTTGAGGCGGTTAATGTCCCGGCGGCAGTTGGAAATGAAGAGGTCGAGGGCAGGTAATAGGCCAGCGCGGGGTGTCCAGGTGGATGCAGTGTGTTGGAGGTGGGCGAAGGGGTCCTCAGAAGGTGGGCGGGAGTCCTGATTGTGAAAGTAAGCTCGGAGGCGGAGGCGACGGAAGGATTGTTCGACGTCACGGCGTGTATTAAATTCATTGATGCGTGGACGGAGGGGGATGAAGGTGAGTCCTTTGCTGAGGACTGATCGTTTGTCCTCAGTGAGTGGGAGGTCTGGGGGGATGGTGAAAACTCGGCAGGGCTGGGAGCTCAGATCTAGTGTGGGTGTGGAGCTGGGAGTGGGGGTAGAACCTGTAACTGGAGTGGGTGTGATGGTGAGGGGAATGGGGGTGGAGTCATGAGCAGGGCCCTTGGGGTTCTGGGGGGTGGGGATAGTGACAGTGGGGTCTGTGGGGTGCATGTCAGCAGAATGCAGGTGAGTGGCGCTGGTGGGGGTGGAAGTGGTGGTGACAATGGCAGTCGGGGTGGCGGAAGTCACTGAGCATGTGGCATCAGCGATGATGTGAGGGGTGGAAGTGATGTCACATGTGATGCATGAGGAATTGTGAGGGGTGGAAGTCAACTGGGTCAAAGTTGGTCTGTCCCAGAAAAAAAAAACTCAAGTCCCTTTCCAAGTTTTGCTTTCCTTCAATGGAGACTGAGGGAATTAATAGCGAAGTCGTTTGTGATTCACTGTATGTATCCCAGGTAAAATGTAACATAAAAAATCAGGTTCCAATGAGAGAGCAAGCGTCCCTCACAATTCTAATATCTACAATACACTGTCGATCACAAGAGCAGAGATGTTGAAACAACCTGACATTTTCTTTCTGAATCTCATGCTTTGATTATTTCGCTGTCAGATATTTGTGCATTGGAGTCAAAGGGAGTGAGAAAGCAAGAGGAAAGGATTTACGTTAATGCAGCTGGCTATCACCATTTATGGGACCCATGTTCAAAATGAACCCAGTCTGAGGGCATTGCCTATGCTACTGGTGAGACACAGTTCTGCAAGAAGCAATCACAAGTTGCCATGGGCTCATTCACAGCACTAACACTGAGTGCCACATAACAGGACTCTTACCTATCGATCCCATCCCATCAATGTTGGCCACACAATAAAAGCCAGGGTGAACCTGGTTAGGAAGTTCTCTGCAACATCACTGGAGATGGAGGGGGTTGTTGTACAGAAAGCATAGAACATAGAACGATACAGCGCAGAACAGGCCCTTCGGCCCTCGATGTTGCGCTGACCTGTGAACTATTCTCAGCTCATCCCCCTACGCTATCCCAGTTACAACTGCACTAAGCATACTCAGTATCACATGACTGGCTGTAGTCCATTTTGCTACAGTATATGGGTCTGGCTCAGTACCTACACAGGCATCACGTAAGTGCAGCTAAATGCCGTCATGAGGACACTACAGCTGAGCAGCTCCCAGAGCTGTCTCACACTGTGTCATCTGCCTTTCTCTGTCATGCCATCTTGCTCCATGGATCATGCACAACATCGGCCTTTCCATTCTTGAAGACTTGAAGAGGCCACCAAGAAAGTACTTCCAAATGCACCAGCATTTCAGAAAAGAGGCAGCTTCTGTTCATAGAGCTGGTGTTAACCCACTCCCCACATAGACAGGACTGTGAAATGCATGCAGCATTAAAACCAACATCCCTTTACTGACCCAACAGCAGGTGACCTTGTCCGTGAGGACAATGTGTCCACCTATTCCATAATTGGAAGAAGAAGGACATCCTAAAGTGCAGATGTAATTGTGATTCACAGACCTAAAGATCTGCTTTAGGAAGTGTACTGATCCTCTACAAGGTACCTCATCGAATGCGTAGCCAATTCAGGCATCCCATGATAAACTGTTCCTCAATACAGTAGCCATATTACAAAGCTGGTCATGTCACTTTGGTCTTGAAGAACTCAGGAGTCTTAGGTTCGAGCTAAGGCACATTGTTTTGGGTAAAATTGAAAGAAAACTGTTCAGTACTTTACCTGACCTGAGGGTATTCATTACAATCCTGGATAGTCACCAGTGTAAAGTGTTCCCCTTTCTCACAGTAACGTCCTTTACCATGAGGAGAACACATCAAACAAATCTCAATGAGACACATTTTAAAGATGTTTCTTCACTTCTTTTGATTATGAATTTAGTTAACTGTCATCCTTGCCTTCCAGAGATATGATTGCCACTGGCTGCGAGGACAAGAGTGTTCGAGTTTACTATTTAGCAACCAGCTCTGACCAGCCGCTCAAAGTTTTCACTGGGCACACTGCCAAAGTGTTTCATGTTAGATGGTCTCCCCTGAGAGAAGGCATCCTTTGTAGCGGTTCTGATGACAGGTACTGTTTCTTCAGCACAATGAAAAATTTGGTGCCAAAATCTTTTATTCCAGTGATACACAAAGCAACTGTGAAAGGTAATTACTGAAAATTAAATTAAATAACAGTGCCTCTGCATTTGCAATCATCTTGTCTTTAAGTGCTGCTATTAACCATTCAAATATAGAACTTCAATCTTATTAATGTGGTGAACTTTTACAATATATTCTTACCCTGTACAAGACATTGGTTAGGCTACTTTTGCAATACTGCGTTCAGTTCTAGTCTCCCTGTTATTCAAGGATGTTGTGAAAATTGAAAGGGTTCAATAAAGATTTACAAGGATGCTGCCGGGGTTGGAGGGCTTGAGCTATTGAGAGAGTCTGGGGCTATTTCCCCTGGAGCATTGGAGGTTGAGGTGTGACCTTATAAAATCACGAGTAACATGGATAGAGTGAATAGCCAAAGTCTTTTCCATGGGGAAGGGGAATCCAAAACTAGAGGGCATAGGTTTAAGGTGAAAGGAGAAAAATTTAAAAGGAGCAATTTTTCATGCAGGTGGAGGTCCATATATGGAATGAGCTGCCAGAGGAAGGGGTGGAGGCTGGTGCAATTTTAAAAGGCATCTGGATGTTACATCAATAGGAAGGGTTTAGAAGGATATGGCCAAATGCTGGCAAATGGGACTAGAATCATTTGGGATATCTAGTTGGCATGGACGCGTTAGACCAAAGGGTCTGCTTCCATGCTGCACATCTCTATGAATCTGTGACTCTTACTATTTTGAAATTTGGATGATATAGGAGAGGTGTACGGGTTTTTGCTTTTCAGTGCTGTAAAGGTCTGATCTGTTTCTTTAAAGAGAGGGTCAGAAGATAATTTGGAGCAGTGAGCTAAAAATAACCTTTCCAAAAAAACATGTAACTTTAGCTATCACCTTCCTTGTAGATGGTTGGTGGGCTTTTTGGAGTCAGGGGATGAGTTATTCACTGTCGGATTACTAGCCTCTGATTTACTTGCTGTAGGATTACTAGCCTCTAACCGTAGTGTTATATGATAAGTCCAATTCAGTTCTGGTCAACGGTAACCCCTAGGATATTGAAAGTTGGTGATTCAGTGAAAGGAGTGCCACTGATGGTTCGATTCTTTCTTGTTGGAGGTAAATATTTCCTGGCTTCTGTGTAGTGTGAATGTATTTTATGACAACTTTGAATTTCTGACATTAGAAATTGCTCTCTGCTTTCTGTATTTTCTCTGCAGTACTGTGAGGATATGGGACTACACACAGGATGCCTGTATCAATATTCTAAGTGGACACAAAGCACCAGTGCGAGGTCTAATGTGGAACACAGAAGTCCCCTACCTCTTGATATCGGGCAGTTGGGATTACACTATCCGTGTCTGGGACACCAGAGATGGAACCTGCCTGGACACAGTGTATGATCATGGTGCTGATGTCTATGGTAATGGGACACCTTACTGTTAACAGACAAGAACACTCTGAAGGAATGTAATATGCAACAAACAATGAGAGTAGAAAATTATATTTGAGGCAGTGGTTTTAGTAATCTTGTTGACACATCAACTGCAGTTTATTGCCACCTTGATCCTGGGCCAGTAGGTAAAATTCAAAACTGGACTGCAGGTATTAAGTTTTCTTTTCTCAGCTGAGTGCTTTCCACTGAAGAACACACTGGAAAGTTTGAAAGAGAAGTAATTATTCATGTTTTAATTATTTACGTTGAACAATAATTATTGTCAGTGGCTGCAGTATTAAGAAAAATAATGCATTAAATGCTCATAACTTATGAATAATGTTGAGAACCTAGCATTGAGAGAGAAAATATAGTTGTTTTAAAACTAAATTTAAATTGACCAGTTAACCAAATGAAACCAAGTTAAAACATGATTGTTCCTGAATGGGAACTATCAAAATATCAAAGAAAACTTAAAATTTAAGTCAAATTGTTGTTTTAGGAGCTGATTAAATGCCTTCATTCCCCAACAACCCCCCCCCCCCCCCCCCCCACCCACCTCCACCGTGTCTGCACTCTCACTTTATGTATTTTGATTAAACCAAGTTGAGCCACATTAACAACTGAAAGCCCTTTGAGTGCTGATGATACATCCCTGCTCCCATAGTCCCTCTTTATAAGTGCTCCTAGTACTTACTTAAACAATGCCCTTCACCTTTGTGTCTGAGCTATTCAATTAACACACTATTACCATCTCCGGTCATTCAATTCTATTTTATGATATTTCAAATCAAATTGCAATAAAGAAAAGGAGCACACTGCAATTATTTGAATTTCCTGGTCAGACATTTCACTTGCTGAAAGGACAAATTTGAACAACAACATTCCTGAATGAGACCATTCCCAAATCTCCACTTTATAATTTTAATGACTGGTAAAATCAGAGTTGCAGCAAGTCCAACTCATTGACCTCCAATCCCATAAATTCAGCAAACCCTTCAGGGGAATGGAGCTTTATTTTGGGAGTAATTATGTCTCAAAAGATTCTCATCCTTTATTCCCACTCAGCCTCCTCAAGTGTTCAGGATCGACTGAAGATTTTGCCCGTTGCTTCTTGTGTACATTTACCTAAAATAGCCATTTTATTTCGGAGGGTGTTTACTTGACTAACTAAATGTAGATTATTGTGGTATCAAACTGAATGGGGGAAGGGGAGAGATGGAATTTTATTGTGAATGGATGAAAACATTATAATTCAAGGCAATTTATTTCTTAGAATCCCTATAGTGTGGAAACAGGCCACTCAGCCCATCAAGTCCACACTGATCCTCTGAAGAGCATCTCACCCTTACCCACCCTGTATTTCCCATAACTAACCCACCCCTCCCTGGACACTATGGGCCATTTAGCATGGCCAATCCATCTAACTTACACATCCTTGGACTGTGTGAGGAAACCAGAGCACCCGGATAAAACCCATGCAGACACAACAGGTCACTCGAGGGTGGAATCGAACCTGGGTCCCTGGTGCTGTGAGGCAATAGTATTAACCACTGGGCCACCATACAGCCCTTTAGTTCAAGAATATTACTAAAACATTACATAACTTCAAGTTTAGTTACAAGGCATACATCTGTTTTTTTGCCACTCTTAAATATTCCTGTGTATTTTATAAACGTTAAATGTTTATTTCAATTTATGAGTATTTGGTAAATAGAAAGCACAAAATCTCACTCTGAAATCTGTGACCACAGACTTTGCTTAGCAACACCAATTGGCCTGATTCTCTTAAAATTCCCTTTCTATGTTTTGAATTCTATCTTACTCTTATTTCCCAGTGAAAGACATTTTTAATTCATTGCCACAGTTTGATCGCAAGAGATGTTGCTAATGGGATTAATTTAAAGAGCTGATTATTTATTTAATGAATTAATTCAATTAATCTAAAATTGGCAGGAATCAGTTGAGACCCTTTGTCCAATGAAATAATCCAGGAGTACATTTATTTAGTGAAAAGCAAGTGGCTTATGCACTTTAATGTCAGATTCAAGTAAATTATTAATGATATATATATACGCACAGATCAAACATATTCTGGAGCACTGTTTGCTGACTGCTTACTTTAAGTAGTTGAAGTGATAAGTGTTGATCATTACCATGTTCCCATAGCTTTAATGATTCTAACTATTAGTTCCACCACGATGCTATAAAACCTTTAATAAGAGCTGACAGCATCGATTTAGAAATGGCTGTGAGAAGTCCCATGATTGTTTAATTCGAAAGAGGTTAGGGCTATAACTGCAAAATGCCAAATGTGTAACAAAGGCTGGTCATTAATCAGTCAACATCTGATAGTAGTGTCACAATTTATTGAAAGCTTTCCCCACTTCGCCGCATACTGCCCAGTGCATGAGAAGAGCAAGAGTGGAGAGAGTGAGCCTATGTATCATTTAAACTGCAGCTTGAAGGGTGTTGTATCTCATACAGCCAGTCTGGATTATTTTTCATAAAATGTCTTCTATCTATCATGCTCCCAAGATTTTTTTTAAATTAAGGCTTTCATCTCGGTTCTAATTTTGGATTTATTTTGGATTAATTTATCTCCTTCGAAGATCCCTTTTGGAGTCCATTGAGCATTCCGATTTCTGCCAGTGGTGGCTTTTCCTTCAGTTGTCTAAGTCCTAAACGTTGGAACTCCCACTCAGCCTCTCTGCTTCACTACCTCTCTTTCCTCTTTTAAAACAAGTCTCAAAATCTCTCCCTTTGACCAAGCGTTTGGCCATCAACCTTCACACTGCTATGTGCAAAAAGATAAATTAAGCCAAGCGTAGACCATTTGGCCCATTGAGCTCCACTATTTAGTAGGATCATGGTTGATCCAAGTTTGGTCCCAAATCCCACACAGACACGGGGAGAACATGCAAACTTCACACAGACAGTTGCCTGAGGTGGGAACTGAACCCGGGTCCCTTTTGCTGTGAGGCAGCAGTGCTAACCACTGAGCCACCGTGCCACCCCACAATTGAAGATGAATACGGAATATCTATTCACGTGCCATTCCCTTACTTTCTGTTATTAATTCCTGAGGCTCACTCTGTAGAGAACCAGCGCTCACTTTACCTACTCTTTTCCATTTTAAGTATAATTTCAATTTTAGCTTTATTTTGGATTTCTTTGAAAGAGGCCATTCAACTCAGCATATTTGATAGTAGGATATCTTTTTTTGGGGATGTAATGTTCTAACCTTGCCTTTTTGAATTTTTGCAGTAAGTAACAGGAACTTAATTCCATCACCCCAGGTTTGACCTGTCACCCCAACAGGCCTTTCACCATGGCATCATGTTCGAGAGACTCCACTGTGAGGCTTTGGTCACTAACACCTCTGATTTCTCCTCTCCAAATAAACATTCTGGCTGAACAACAGTGGGAGGAAATAATTGGGAATACAGGTATGTGTGCCACCTGATCATATTCTGATTTACCCCAGCACCCTTCCAGGTTTGAAGAAAAACTCGAATATGTCCTCCTTGAGCTGCTTTCATGAGAAACCAAACTTTAGCTGTGCACTCGAAGGAGTTTAGAAGGGTGGGGGATGGGATCTGGTTGGAATTTACAAATTATTCCGAGGCCTGGTCGGAATGGGGATTGGAAGAGGATGTTTCCATGATCGGTCAACCCCGGGCACACCTTCAGAGGGAAGGGATAATCCTTTATAACTGAGATTGTGAGGAATGTTTTCTGCCAGAGGGTGATTAACTTATGGAATACATTGGTGCAGCAGACTGTGGAGGCCAAGTCATTGAGTGTAATTAAGATAGGTTCTTGATTAGGAAGGGAATCAAGGGTTATGAGGAGAGGGCAGGAGAATGGAGCAGAAATATCAGACATGACAGACAGACTCAAAAGATTTATCAGGATGTTAACGAGAATGGAGGGTTTGAGTTATAAGGAGAAGGTGGATAGAATGGGACTTTTTTCCCTGTAGCATTGGAGGCTGAGGGGACGACCTTATAAAGGTTTATAAAATCATGAGGGGCCTCGATTAAGTGAATTGCCAAGATTTTTACTCGTCCAAAACCAGGGGACATAGATTTAAGGTGGGAGGAGCAAGATTTAAAAGGGACCTGAAGCTCAACAGTTTCACTCAGAGAGTGGTGCACACATGGAACGAATTGCCAGAGGAGTTGTTAGAGGTGGGTGCAATTACAATGTTGTAAAGGACAATTGACAGGTACAGTGATTGAAAAGACTGAGAAGAATATGGGCCAAGCGTAGGCAAACAGGACTAGTTCAGTTTGGGAAACTTGGTCAGAAGAAGCAGATTCACCTGAAGGCCATGTTTCTGTGTTGTATGAGTCTGTGACTCTACAAATGCCCTAATTCTGCTCCTATATCCTATGGTCTAAATACATTCAGATCCTTTGGCTATAATCTCTGGTTCAGACAATGCAGATTTGTTCAATGCATCTCCCAACTAGCACATTGGAATTCAATAAAATTGAATAGGGATTCTGAATGGAATTCTATTTGGGATTCATTTGTTCAGTCAAGATAATGATGACTGATTTGAATGCTGTTCCTCAGAGCATAAGAAGTAGGAAAGAGAGTAGACCGTTTGGTCCTTCAAGCCTGCTTTGTCTGAGGTCTTTACCTCAGTCATGCCTTCCCCTTACCACTTAATTTTTTTTCGGGAGGCATCTTTTGATATCTATATTGAAAAAAAAATACAACTCCGGAGCAAACCAGTGCCGTTTGGGATAAAGAAATGTAAAGAATCTCAACCCTTACATGTAAAGAATCTTTCCTCATCCCAGTCCTAATTAGCCAATGTTTTGTTCTGAGACTCTGACCTCATGTTCTATCCCTAACAATTGGAAACATATTCTCAACAGCTGCCCTGTCAGAATCTTTTATCCTTCAATCTGAATTTGAAAAATACTGGGTCTTTTGCCCCCAGATCTTCATACCTTGTTGCCACGAATGGTGGGATTGAGTTATAAGGAGAGACTGAATGGGCTGGGACCTTTTCACTGCAGCATAGGTGCTTGAGGGGTAATCTTGTAGAGGTTTAGAATGTCATGAAGGGTTTAGGTAAGGTGAATGGCAAAGGTCCTTTCTCTAGGGTGGGGGATTTCAAGACAAGGGGCATGTTTTTTTTAAAGTGAGAGGAGAAAGATTTAAAACAGACATGAGGGGCAATATTTTTACACAGAATGTGCATGGTTTATGGAATGGACTTCCAGAGAAAGCGGTGGATGTGGGTACAGTTGCAACATTTAAAAGACATTTGGATAAATACATGAATAAGACATGTTCAGAGGGATATAAGCCAAGTGCAGGCAGGCGGGACTAGTTTAGTTCAGGAACATGGTCGGCATGGACTGGTGGGAATGAAGGATCTGTTTCTGTGCTCTTTGACTCTATGACCTCTTCTGAAAGATGTTGACAATGGCTTTCCATGTTTACCCCACCTCCCCCCACCCCCCCTTGCCTGATTTCACTCCCATCACGAATACCCTCGAACTGGTGAACACAGAAGCATAGAACGTCAACCCCTAACCTCTGTAAGAAAACAAAAATGCTTTCAACTACTGAAAATCATAATGAACATTCATAAATAAATTAGTGAACAGAAATAATCATGATAATAAATTTGAAGGGGAGGCAATGGCCTCATGATATTATTGATAAATATTAATCCAAAGACCCAGGTGGACCTGAGTTCAAATCCTGCCACCCATGAATCCAGTGTCGATTGTCAGGAAAAGTCCATCTGGTTCACTAATGTTCTTTAAGGATGGAAGCTGCCATCCTTGCCTGGTCTGGTCTACATGTGACTCCAGATGTACAACAATGTGATTGACTCTTAAAAGTACCCTCTGGGTAATTAGGGATGGACAATAAATGCTGGGCAGGCCAGCGACGCCCACATCCTGGAAATGAATGAAAACAGAAGTGGTGCAAATATGGAGTGGCCCAACAGCAGCTGGAGAGATAGGAATAGAGTCATTGGCTGAAATTTCCCAGCCCTTTCAAGGTGGGGATGAACCGTGGGGAGAGCAGTGGCCGACTGCTCCCTGACATGTTCATGTGCCTGGAGCACTTTCCCAAAGGCAGTCTGTTTTACGCCATGGAGGTCGCCCATCTATTAAGAGAATAAAGATGCCACTTTATGGCCATTTCATGGCAATAGTGGAATTTTTCTATTTTCAAAGCAACACCTCACCTTGTGCATAGGCCTTAGAAAGTAGGCCATTCAGCCCTCGAGCCTCCAACTCAATGGAGTTGGCACATTGATGCCTCTGCTAAATCTCCCCTCCCCTTTCCAGAGCCATGACAGTTATCAAGCCACACTCCCTTATATGGAGGGGCCATGTCACAAAGATGGCCTGACAAGAACAGGGTGGAGCTGAAAATGTGTTGAGAAAGTGAGGACTGCAGATGCTGGAGATCAGAGCTGAAAATGTGTTGCTGGAAAAGCGCTGCAGGTCAGGCAGCATCCAAGGAGCAGGAGAATTGACGTTTCGGGCATGAGCCCTTCTTCAGGAATGAAGAAGGGCTCATGCCCGAAACGTCGATTCTCCTGCTCCTTGGATGCTGCCTGACCTGTTGCGCTTTTCCAGCAACACATTTTCAGCTCTGATCTCCAGCATCTGCAGTCCTCACTTTCTCCAAGAACAGGATGGAGAATGGGAACCCAATGGGTGTACATGAACTAGTGGGGTATATCACAGCTCACTGGCTTGAGAAGAACTGGCCCCATCTTCCTCACCTTCACAATAAACTATTCTTCCAACAGCATTGAAAACCCATCCCACGTGTTAATGTCACCCTTGAACTGATCACTAGCACTGGTGCCTGTATGAGAATGGCAGGAGACAAGGAGAGAATTTGCTGAATCAGTTCACACCAGAATTCCTTCAATGTGTTTCAGATCGTGCAATGTCCCCAGGTGCTCCCCCTTTGCTTTGTGGGAAAGTGTCCCGGGATATCAAGCAAGAGCTGGATAAACTCACGAGTAATGTGCGGATTAAGAAGCTGAGATGGTTCTCGGAATGTTTGTCAGTAAGTCCTTCTATTGTGATCACTAGATCTCATTACGTTGCAGAAATAATGTCAAGTTCAGCAGTTTGACATGATCTCCAATTCATTGAATCCTGATTAGCATCTTCAAAATCCTGATCCTTGATTCCAAATCACTTCATGATCTTGCCTTTTCCTATTTTGTAATGGCCTCCACGGCACAGTGGCACAGTGGTTAGCACTGCTGCCTCACAGCGCCGGAGACCCGGGTTCAATTCCCGCCTCAGGCGACTGACTGTGTGGAGTTTGCACGTTCTCCCCGTGTCTGCATGGGTTTCCTCCGGGTGCTCCGGTTTCCTCCCACAGTCTAAAGATATGCAGGTCAGGTGAATTGGCCATGCTAAATTGCCCCTAGTGTTAGGTAAGGGGTACCTGTAGGGGTATGGGTGGGTTGCGCTTCGGCGGGTCGGTGTGGACTTGTTGGGCCGAAGGGCCTGTTTCCACACTGTAAGTAATCTAATCTAATCCAAGTCACCAACTATCCAAGATATTTGCACTCCTCCAATTCCAGTAACTTCCTGCTTCCTGATCCTTGATTCCAAATCACTTCATGATCTTGCCTTTTCCTATTTTGTAATGGCCTCCACGGCACGGTGGCACAGTGGTTAGCACTGCTGCCTCACAGCGCCGGAGACCCGGGTTCAATTCCTGTTTCCTGTTTCCTTGTTTACTCAGAGAGTAGTAAGGGAATGGAATGCTCTGCCTGCAACAGTAGTAGACTCATCAACTTTAAGAGCATTTAAATAGTCATTGAATAAACATATGAATGATAATGGAATAGTGCAGGTTAGATGGGCTTCAGATTGGCTTCACAGGGCAGCGCAACATCTAGAGCCAAAGGGTCCCTACTGCGTTGTATTGTTCTATGTTCTGTGTTCTAATTGCTCTACATTTGGTGGATATATCTCCAGTTGCCTGATCCCTAACCTCAGGATTTCCCCCTTGAGGTCCTTCTTAATCAGCATGGTGTGTTTGAAGCTCCTGCGAAGCAACATGGGCTGCTTTACAGTATTAAAAGTCCTATATAAATCCAGATTCTTGTTGTCTCACTGTACTGAGGACTGTGTGAAACTGTTGTTTGTGAGTGATCGAATGCTAATTGCTCCTGCGACTAAATGTTTCTGACATCCCCCCCACCGTCTCCCCGGTAGATACATCTACAATGGGGTTTCTCCTCTCTGTGCAGTCTCCTCACGGAGAAATGGAGGAGAAGCAAATGCACTAGGGAGCTCAGAATCAACTGGAACCTCCAGCAGCGGCCGAACAGCCTCCAGACGAAGAGGTGACAGCTGAAAGTTCCAGTCAGGATGTGGAGGAAGGCTGAGCTGGTCAAGGGTCCTCACTGCTATTTCCTCTAGAGGAGCAATGGGTAGTTCCACAGCAATCTCCAGATATCCCCGGATGCTGTCACAGAACAGTGCTACCCGCTGGATGGAGGACCTGGTGTGATATGAAAGAGTGGATGGCCATCAACCTTCTCTGGAGCCGTGAGGGGAGCTCCGAGCGACAAGCCAACACTCACAGAAGTTGCTGCTGCTGATCAACCTGGGAGGCCTGCATGGCAGTGACAAACTCTCCAGGGAGTTTGGGGGACCCTCCTATACCAGTGACAGCTGTACTGAATTTCACACAAACTGGCTGCTTGTAAGGAATCACTGGGGAGCTGTTCCTGAGATGGTGCCAGATCGCACCATTTCACCTCATTCCCCTCTGCCGTGATGCAGCTGGATATTAGGTATTGCCTACTTAACTGGCTTCCCCCAGTGGCTATGTACTGTCAGTTCCGACATAATACAATAGTTCTGTTCTCTTGTGATCTTGCGTTATAAGAAAATGATGCAATCGCCGTGCCAATAAAATCAATGAGGCCGGACGCGCGTTATAGCCAATACAGGTAAGGAAGGTTCGTGTTCTATGAACAACAGTCTAAATTCTTCAATCGCGTTAAAGCAAATTCACTTTGGCAAAACACACGTTATGGCAGAGTCAACTGTACTCTCCACGGGTTACACCAATAGCACCATATCTTAACGCTGGCTGAGAGAAACCCTCTGTGAGACTCCCTCCCCCACAGAATTGACATGGCTGTTTTCGGCAAAATGAAGCCCAAGCTTTGTCCACATTTCGGCTTCACCTGCCCTCGAAGTTACAAAGTCACAGGTTATTAACAGCTGGAGGATGTGGGACAGATAAATACTTTTCATACTGTGAACGTGTCCCACAATGTCATTTTTGTGTTGGCATTTAGAATATTTCCAAACATGTTTAAATTCTGTCGTCAGTTTTTCTCCTAGTATCAGCTTGTATTTGAGACAAGAAAAGTTAAGGGATGTAAAATTATAGTCCTGTTACTTGTGTTTCGTTGCTTTGAGGTCCGTTTAGTGATCTCTTTGACATTTATCCTCGATTGCAAAACAGCCTCTGTTTTCATTTCAAGTTTCCACACTTTGATCCGTAAATAATGAGTGACGGGTCCAAAAGATGTGAGAGCAGAAGCTGGCCATTCACCCCATCGAGTCTGTTCCACAATTATTGCACACGATGAAGGTTACTTATATTTTTAAAATCTTGCATTTTTTTGGCTACGTCTGAGGCACGTAGAGTTTTTTGGAGGGCACACCGAGCTCTAGCAGGTTCTCTCACTGTTCCTTGCCAGACTCACCTCAGTAACTGTCTACCATGCCTCTGTAATGTCTCTCACATCTCATCTTACTGCATGCCATTCCCGGAACGAATGCTGACTCAGTGGATATCTCAACATTAACCAGCATTCCTTGCACTTGTGTCATCTTTAAGAACACATGGTCACCCAGGTAAACATCATTAGTCTGGAGTGTTCCTGACATTTGCTGTGGACATGGTAGACAGGTGAAATTCATGTCCCTTTGTGCGGGCAGGATTTTGACGTCCTGCTGCACAGGGTGGTGCCAATTTTGGACTTCCTCCTCCCACATGACCAGCAGTGAAGGCCACAACTCCAGACCATGTCAGACTGCTCTGAGGTTGCTACTCAGTTTAGAGCAGTCTCAGCCGCCTGTAAGAACACATAGCCTTCTCCACTACTCCAGCTTAAGCACCATCATCCTGACTCCAATACCTCACACTCACTCTAACTCTGCTGCTGCACCCAACTCCCACCAAGACTCATGTTCTACCACTCTCACTACGCCTGCAACATCTTTCCCATTCGCCCCCTTCATCCACCCCAACCCATGGCACCACTCACCCAGCATGCTGTCTACGCTACCTACTCACTCACTTGGGACACCTCACCACCTGCACCAGCAGTGTCAGTAGCTGTACCACCCTCTTTATCTTCCATAATGCAGCATAATTGACTCTCATAGCTTGAGGAAAACAGGAGACAGTGAGGTCTGCAGATGCTGGAGAGCAGGGCAGAAGTACTCAGAATGGGTGGCATGCTCTCCATGACTCAGCTCCTCACCTTCCATGCAGAGTGAAGCCTGCCTCTAACTGCCTTGAGCAGAGCCTGGACTGGTATTGGAAGCTACCTTTGACTTACAGTGCCTGAGCAAAGTCTATCCCCCTCCAAGTGAGGGAAGACTGCAGCAATATGAGCCTGGTATCTCTGACTGAGGAGCCAAAACGCCAAAAGACCTTGCAAGGTAACGATTCTGTGAGCGTCCAGGTCAGCTGAGAGTCTGTGAACACTAGGAGAGCAAATGAGAGCGGAGATGTAGCCTAGTCCAGACCATGAGCTGGGAGTGTGTTCCTGAACAACCCCAGTGTCCTTGCTGCAGCATTATATTGACCAGTGGAGCATTGAAATGCAGAAGTGTCCTGGGAGTGATTCCGAGATGAGAGCTGTTAGAGGCTGACATCATGTAAGATTCGGTCTCTGTAGATCTTAGGTCTGTGTTGCCAGTACCTATGCAGTGTGGTCTGAGATGTCAATGTCCAGTTTCCAACATGGAGATTGTCCGGAGCGAGTGAGGAACTATATCTGGCAGGTCCTTGTTTCCCAACATTGAGCTTGTTTGGATAGTTTGTTTCGGCAAGAAGCTGAATATTAAAGAGGTGAGTTGGATTGTTAACAAGGCATTTAACGGACAACAATAACCATTAATTAACAACTTGCCACATCATTTGTGAAAAGTAGAAAAGATAGAGTGGGACATTCTTGTGGCTGAGATGGGCCTCACTGGACATGTCCCCTGATTCTGCCACAACATATTGCAACAGCCCATGTTGTTCAGAGTTCTATAAGATTCCATCCAATGGCTTTGCTCAATTAATAATAACAACTTAATTGCAAAAGGAGTGATTACAAACCAGGGCTAAGTGCTTTTGATCTTGTTGGGAAACCACAAAACAAATTTACCAAGCAACACCCACATGAAGAAATAGCCAGTAATATTTCACTTTTTGGAATATTTTAATTTAACGCAGATCAGACCCAAAGTAAATTAAGCATCAATTAATAAACAAATGAGACTTGAAATGAAAAGGTATATTTCAATTTACATTGTCGATACCATAAAGTCATATCTTACACATTGTATGGCCTGCAAAAGTGAACAAGTGTTGAATTCCTCTAATATTGTCTTTGGGTTTCTATTCTATTAGCGCTATGGCCAGCAAATAAATTAGGGGCAGATGTAGGCCACTCAGCTCTATGGGCCTGATTTAATAAGATCAGGCTGATCTGCTAACTCTACATTTCTGGCTCCTCCCAAAATACTTAGTAAAAATCTATCTCCCATGGCCTAACGACGTTCAAAGACTCTGCTTCCACCGTCTGTTGAGGAAAAAAGACCCTCTGAGAAAATTGTACAGAATAGTTTCATTGTTACAAAGTCGAGAAATAGTCCCTGTTTTTCGTTCCTTTACACTTCCCCTTTGTCTTCAGGTCTGATTTATCGCTGACCACACAACCTTTGAATCTTAAAATGTATCATGTTGGAACTGCTTCCATGTCAAGGGCTGCTATGTCGCATTATATTTGTCTCATTAATCAAGAAAATATAGTTGGTCTTTGAAACTTATGCAAAATCTTATGCAATAAAAAGGATTTTTTAACCATTTGTAAACTATACTGATTCCTCAGATTCTTTAAAGAAATTTGTTTTTTTTCTTACAGTGCTGCTTCGAAGTTGTTGCACTGTTAATTTCTTAAAACAGTTCAAAATATGTGCAGAACAGGTAGGACAAACAGAGGTTGGAAAGTCTGGGTATCATAGTAATAATTTAAAAGTTAGAGCTGTATGTTCAGAAGTAGGATCAGAAAGCAAATCTGGACACCAAGGATAGTAACTATATGAAACTTATTCCAAAGATGGTAATTAATGCTCGATAACTTGTTAGTTTTAAATATGTGATTAACAGTCTTTTGATAACCAGGGCTATTAATCAATATGGGCCAAACTTGGTAATATGAAGTCAGGTCACAGATTAGCCATGATCTCATTAAATGGTAGAATAGGCTGCAGGGCAAAATGTTCCTCATTTTTCTTTCTAAATGCTTATCTGTGTTTTTCCTAGCCCCCAGGAGGCAGTAAAAACCTCTGGGACTTGGTGGCTGTTTTAAAAGACCAAGATGACAGTCTACTCCCACAGAACTACTGCAAAGGAATAATGCACATTAAACATCTGGTCAGGTTCAAAACTGTAAGTAATGGAGGTTTTATCATACAGGTCTCAAATGAAGTCTCGTATCTCAGATTGGTAAAATATGTTCCCTTGTGAGACTATCTCAAAGTGATTGAATGGTGAAAGTATATTGAACTGTGATTCAAATATCAACACAGTCAGAAATATCTTTTATGGCGTGATGTTATACTACCTGCTTAATAATGAGCAGTCGGATGAAGGTTTACAGTATACTATTTGGGCAGTTGGATTTTTAAGTAGTGGTAAATGGGTTTTGATTATCAGCTTTATCAAGAAGACTTGTTTTTCTTTAAGAGTCAGAAATTGTTTTCTAACTGTGAGTCAAAATGGCATTTATAATCAACCATGTGAATTATGTTGATGACTAGATAATCTATTTGATGAGATAATTGCTGAAGTGTTGAATAATCTAAGTGTGCTGACCCAGAGAGAGACAGGTAGAGGGGCCATGAGCAGGTTCCATTCAGGAGAGAGGATCCATATTGGCCGAAGTACTGTTCAGTGGCCTCAACATTCATCAAAATCAGACAAAGGTGAGTTTGCCTGTCTGTCTTGGGGAGAGACAGAGAGAGTTATTATCTGCTGAATGTACAGAAAGTTGCTGAAAATTTGCATCCTTATTCACACAGTAAGAAATTAAAGTGTGTAGATAGAATTGATACTTTAGTGGATTTGCATGTGTGTGTAAAGGATTTGGCTGGGAATAAAAAAGGGTTGAAGATTTCTTTTAACTGTCTACATAACCTTTCCAAACTTTTTGTTTATTTGTGTGTAATAAACTTTGTTGTTCTTTCCTTAAAATTACATTTGTAATCTCTTATAATCTCCAGATAACATTGATATCTGGGACTTCAATGTTGTGGCCACTTCGGAGACATGGATAGAGCAGGGACAGGAATGGTTGTTGCAGGTTCCAGGATTTCAGTGTTTCAGTGAGAACAGAGAAGATGGTAAAAGAGGGGGAGGTGTGACATTGTTAGTCAAGGACAGTATTACGGAGGCAGAAAGGATGTTTAAGGACCCATTTACTGAGGTAGTATGGGCTGAGGTTAGAAATAGAAAAGGAGAGGTCACCCTCTTGGGAGTTTTCTCTCGGCCTCTGAATAGTTCCAGAGATGTAGAGGGAGGATAGCAAAGATAATTCTGACTAGGAGCAAGAGTAACAGGGTAGTTGTTATGGGGCCTTTAACTTTCCAAATATTGACTGGAAATACTATAGTTCAAGTACTTTATGTCCTATGTTTGCAGGATGGTTTCCTGACAATGTATGTAGACAGGCCAATAAGGACAAGGCCACATTGGATTTGGTACTGGGCAATGAACCTGGCCAGGTGTTAGATTGGAGGTAGGTGAGCACTTTGGTGATAGTGACTACAATTCAGTTATGTTTACTTTAGTGGTGGAAAGGGATGGGTTTATACTGGAGGACAATAGTTATTGCTGGGGGAAAGGAAATTATGATGTGATTTGGCAAGGTTTAGGATGCATAGGATGGGAGAGGAATCTACCGGGCATTGACACAATTGAAATGTGGAGCTTATTCAAGGCACAGTTACTGCGTTTCCTTGATAAGTACATACCTGTCAAGCAGGGAGGAAGTTGTCGAGTGAAGGAGCTGTGGTTTACTAACAAAGTTGAATCTCTTGTTAAGAGGAAGAAGAAGCTTATGTTAGCATGGGACATGAAGGCTTAGTTAGGGCACTTGAGAGTTACAGGTTAGCCAGGAAAGGTCTAAAGAGAGATCGAAGAAGAACCAGGAGGGGACATGAGAACTTGTTGGCAGATAGGATCAAGGAAAACCCTAAAGCTTTCTATTGGTATCAGGAATAAAAGAATGACTTCAGAAAGATTAGGGCCAGGAGTGTGAAGTTGTGCGTGGAGTCCAAGGAGATAGGAGAAGCGCTAGATTCACACTGGAAAAAGACAATGTTGTTGAGAATACTGAGATACAGGTGGCACGGTGGCACAGTGGTTAGCACTGCTACCTCACAACTCCAGAGACCCGGGTTCAATTCCCGACTCAGGCGACTGACTGTGTGGAGTTTGCACATTCTCCCCGTGTCTGCGTGGGTTCCCTCCGGGTGCTCCGGTTTCCTCCCACAATCCAAAGATGTGCAGGTCAGGTGAATTGGCCATGTTAAATTGCCCATAGTGTTAGGTAAAGGGGTAAATGTAGGGGAATGGGTGGGTTGCACTTCAGCGGGTCGGTGTGGACTTGTTGGGCAGAAGGGTCTGTTTCCACACTGTAAGTAATCTAAACTAGGTGGGATTGAGGTTCCCCACGAGGAGGTGTCAGCAATTCTGGAAAGTGCAAAAATAGTTAAGACCCCTTCTCTGAAGGGATTTATCCTGGGATTCTTCTTCCTGAGAAGCCAGGGAGGAGATTGCAAAGCCTTTGGCCTTGATCATTATGTCATCATTGTCTACAGGAATAGTGCCAGAAGACTGGAGGATAGCAAATGTTCTCCCCTTGTTCAAGAAGTGGAAAGAGAGAACAATTTCTGACCGTTGGCGGCACGGTGGCACAGTGGTTAGCACTGCTGCCTCACAGCGCCAGAGACCCGGGGTTCAATTCCCGTCTCAGGCGACTGACTGTGTGGAGTTTGCACGTTCTCCCCGTCTCTGCGTGGGTTTCCTCCGGGTGCTCCGGTTTCCTCCCACAGTCCAAAAAAACGTGCAGGTTAGGTGAATTAGCCAAGTTAAATTGCCCGTAGTGTTAGGTGTAGGGGAATGGGTCTGGGTGGGTGCGCTTCGGCGGGTCAGTGTGGACTTGTTGGGCCGAAGGGCCTGTTTCCACACTGTAAGTACTCTAATCTAATCTAAACCCTGGTAATTATAAAGCAGTGAGCCTTACTTCGGTTGTGGGTAAGGTGTTGAAAAAGGTTGTAAGAGATAGGATTTATAAACATCAAGAGAGGAATAAGTTGATTAGGGATAGTTAACACAGTTTTGTGAAGGGTAGGTCATGCCTCAAACCTTACTGAGTTCTTTGAGATGGTGACCAAACAGGTGAATGAGGGTAAAGTGGTTGATGTGGTGTATATGGATTTCAGTAAGGTTCAATAACGTTCCCCACGGTAGACTATTGCACAAAAAATGAAGTTGATTTAGTGATTTGGATCAGAAATTGGCTCGCTGAAAGAAGACAGAGGGTGGTGGTTGATGGGAAATGATCATCCTGGAATTCAGTTACTAGTGGTGTACCGCAAGGATCTGTTTGTCATTTTTATAAACAGCCATTGCTGTTTATCATTTTTATAAATGATCAAGATGAGGCTGGGTTAGTATATTTGCAGGTGATAGTAAGGTTGGTGGAGTTGTGGATAGTGCTGAAGGATGTTGCAGGTTACAAACAGACATAGATAAATTGCAGAGCTCGGCTGAGAAGTTGCAAATGGACTTTAATGAAAAGTGTGAGGTGATTCACTTTGGAAGGAACAACAGGAATAAAGAGTACTGGGCTAATGGTAAGATTCTTGATAGTATAGATGAGCAGAGAGATCTCAGTGTCCATGTACATAGATCCCTGAAAGCTGTCACCCAGGTGACAGGGTTGTTAAGAAGGCATACGGTGTGTTAGCTTTTCTTGGTAGAGGGATTGGGTTTTGGAGCCACGAGGTCGTGCTGCAGCTGTAAAAAACTCTGATGCGGCCGCACTCGAAGTATTGCATATCGTTCTGGTCATTGCATTAAAGGAAGGATGTGGAAGCTTTGGAAAGGCTGCAGAGGAGATTTACTCGGATACTGCCTGGTATGGAGGGAAGGTCTTACGAGGAAACGCTGAGGGACTTGAGGCTGTTTTCGTTAGAGAGAAGAAGGTTGAGAGGTGATTTAATTGAGACATATAAGATAATCAGAGAGTTAGATAGGGTGGACAGTGAGAGCCTTTTTCCTCAGATGGTAATGGCTAGCACAAGGGGACATAGCTTTAAATTGAGGGGTGATAGGTATAGGACAAATGTCAGAGGTTGTTTCTTTACTCAGAGAGTAGTAGGCACATGGAATGCACTGCCTGCATCAGTAGTAGACTCGCCAACTTTAAGGGCATTTAAATGGTCATTATATAAACATATGAATGAAAATGGAACAGTGTAGGATAGATAGGTTCAGATTGGTTCCACAGGTCGGTGCAACATTGGGGGCCAAAGGGCCTGTACTGCTTTGTAATGTTCGATGGGCGGCACGGTGGCACAGTGGTTAGCACTGCTGCCTCACAGCGCCAGAGACCCTGGTTCAATTCCCGCCTCAGGCGACTGACTGTGTGGAGTTTGCACGTTCTCCCCGTGTCTGCGTGGGTTTCCTCCGGGTGCTCCAATTTCCTCCCACAGTCCAAAGATGTGCAGGGTCAGGTGAATTGGCCATACTAAATTGCCCATAGTGTTAGGTAAGGGGTTAATGTATGGGTGGGTTTCGCTTTGGCGGGTCGGTGTGGACTTGTTGGGCCGAAGGGCCTGTTTCCACACTGTAATCTAATCTAATCTAATCTAATCTGAATATGTCCAGTGTCTGACCACGGTAGCCAAATTGCTAAAGCAAAATCATGTTTTATCAAGACAGATTTGACTTGTCCACTATTAATATCATTTGGGATCAGAACAGCAGGTTAATGTATTGAATTCCTTTACATGATGCCTTTCATATAAATGTAGTGGTTTATGATATCACAAATAATTTTCAAGTTAACAAATTTATTAGCAAGAGAACTAGGATATAACTTCCCAGTTGTTGAATACTGATAATATCACATTTTATCGCTTGTTCTTGGGATGTCAAGGCTGTTGACAAGTCTGGCATCTATTGTCCATTTTAAATTGCCCTTGAGAAGGTAATGGTGAGATGTCTTCCTAAACCACTGCTATCCATCTGGGCAGTGGCAGTGGTGGCTGTCTCTTGGTTCAAGGACAATATCTGCTCAGAGTCATGAACTTTTGCCATTGAGTTTCATGTGACTGGATGGGCCAATTCTTAAACCACAGATCTTTGAACATGTGGGGCAGGTTGTGCCATTTTCTTTCTGTCCTTTCCTTCTCTGTCACTACTCTTAATCATCATTAAGGTGCTGACGTTCTCTTGCCTCCATTGGTACCACTGTGTGCTGGTGGTGTAGGAAGTGTGTACAGAGCAACCTCAGTTATCCGAACCTCGATTATCCTAATTTTGGATTATCCACATAAGATCTCAAAGTCCCGATGCTTGGGTAAACTGTGACAACAACAAAACATAAGACCTAAGGGTGTAAAAATCTCTTGTTCCATCTTACATTGTATCACTTGAAGTATGATGCTCCATTTGAAACAAGATCCTCTGTTGTTAAATAATAGCTATATATTAAATAAAAACTTAAATAAGAAAACTTACTGAGTGAGAGAGGCCGGATCCGGTGCCACAACGTGCCTGTAGGAAGGAGAACGTGCGACACCACTGGCCATCGGGAGAACTGCAACCTAGTTTCACACCCGCTCCCCACGGCCAACAGATCAGTTATCTGAACATTCGATTATCCGAACAAAATACTCGCCACTCGTGTCGTTCGGATAATTGAGGTTGCCCTGTATTTGAAGCAGTGGAAATGATGCCTGGGAAGTAGGCTACTTTTTTATGGATGGTGTTGGACTACCTGAATAAAGTTGGAACTACACTCTTGTAACAAGTGGGAAGTATTCCATCAGCCTCCTAACAGATGCCTTGTGGACAGATTTTGGGGAGTCAGGAGGTGAGTTACTCATTGAAAAATGTTCAGCTTGTGTTCTGCTCTTGTGCTCCCAGTATTGATGTGACTGGTCACATTCAGTTTCTGGTCAATGGGAGCCTCCCAGATGTCGACAATGAGAGATTATAACGCGATTGAATGTTCGATTTTCTCGTGTTGCAGACTGTCATTGCCTGGCATTTGTGTAGTGCAACTGACTGATGACTGGAGACAAGATCAGATCCAGTGTGGTAGCTGGGGAATTGAAATTCTGTTCATTTCTTTGCCCCTGTTGGCTTTGCTCACTGCTGCCACTTGCCTTCTCATTGCGATTGCGAAGCTTTCAGCAGTGAATGTGGTAGAGAAGCAGCATGTGATTGGAATTGCTGACCACCTTCAGAGGGACTGGAAAACCTTGAGGTTCCGACAGCTGAGCTACCTCTGAATTGTGCTGAGCTCAGGGATAATGTGTATCAACTGGCTCATGAATGGGCATAGTCCCCATCCCACCACTCACTGCTGGTAACCAGCAATCCCACTTCATCCCCTTCCTGCCCTCCTACTTAAATAAGAGAGGTTTCTTTGCCCCTGCCAGATTATTGACTAGGAACCTCTCTCACTATAACGTGACTTCAGCTATCATGGTGCCTGCTGCAGTGGGCTGCTTTAAAGTCCAGGGTCAAAAAGTATGGTGCTGGAAAAACACAGCCGGTCAGGCAACATCCGAGGAGCAGAAGAGTCGACATTTCAAACATAAGCTCTTCACCATTCCTGATAAAGGGCTTATACTCGATACGTCGATTCTCCTGCTCCTTGGATGCTGCCTGACTGCCTGTGCTTTTCCAGCACCGCATGTTTCGACTCTGATTTCCAGCATCTGCAGTCCTCTCCTTCTCCCTGCTTTAAAGTTCATGCTATTTCTCATTGCTCCCCATGGCTTTTCTTAAGTGAGTCACTTTTCAGTTAAGCGATCCAAAATTCATGCAGAATCCTCTAATACAGTCTCCTCCTTGGCCTGAAACCTCCTCAAGTCATCCTACAGAGGGGGCCTGAGGGAGCCCAGGGGAATCTCCAATGCAGATCACAGCAGTTCCCTACACAAAGAGGTTTGTCAAATGTGACATTGGTGGGAAAAGAAATGAAGAGGAGACTGTCCAAAGCAAGCCTGTTCTTTAGAATCTGCTCAGGGAAGGTCACCATAGTCTTAACAGACCATATGACTGCTCTGTCACTGGAAAGAGATGGTTGGTGGTTCAACATGGGGGTCACCATACCTCAAGTGTGGGGGAAAATCGAGAAGATAAGATCTTCAATGGTAACTTCAGCTGGTAAGAAAATTGAACCCGCACTGTTGGTATCACTTTGCATCACAAACCAACCATCCAGCCAAGATTAGCTAACCCACTCAGTTAAGAGGTACATTAAAAAGCAATAAAATATTTTAAATGAAATTTTATGTAAAATCACCCCTCTTCTTACATTTAGCCTTGACCTGAGAATGAACTTTGACTGACGCGTGTCAATTTTTCAAAGATGAATTTGTTTTTGTACAGTCCAAAGCTCAAGAGTTAACGACCGTGAAGATGTCCAAATTTGGAGGTGGAATCGGTGCACCAACCAAGGAGGAGAGACTGAAGGAGGCCGCTGGGATTCATCTGCGACTGGGTCAGATCCAGAGATACTGCGAGCTAATGGTGGAACTTGGAGAGGTTAAGTATTTAATAGTGATAATCAGTCAGGCAAGAAGAGGCACAGGTCGTTAAGAACTCATATATACCTCCATTTTCAAATATCAGTCAGTCTCCTGCTAGAATAGAAAAGTGGCGAAACTGATTTTTTTTTTGCTCTTTCTGGCACTAGAGTTAAAAGATCCGGGAATCTCTGTACCATTTATACTGTTCAGTCTGCACTTCTGTGGTGCTTGAGTTTACATTCATCCAGTAGATGTAAGATAAATGTGTTATTTCTCTGGAAGCTGAGCTTGAATATAATTAATGTGGACCATTTATTATCAGACCCAGTAGATCCAAATCACAAACTATCCATCATTTGGCACAAATTGACACTAATTACATCACATCAATGCAATTATTGCAAATAATGTAACTAAATGCCAATGTCATGTTTATTGCAGTAGGAACACTACTGGGATTGAGATAATCATCTGTTTGAACATTAGGAGATTTGATTGCATTTCAAACCTCCCCGACTGTTTCTCATGTTCTCCATGGCTGCGATTAGAAGCACCTTTCTATTTTTGACATCAGTGGGTTCTGATTCACTCAAGAATGTCTTAACCATGAATGGTATGAAAGTCCAATGGCAAATCCAGTGAACAACTGAGCTGTATGACAACCGCTCCATCAGCAGCTAATTGCACAAGGGGCATTTGAATTGCCCTGAGCTTGGGAGGACCGAATCAGCTGCCCAATTGAGGTGGCAAGTGAAACTATGTAGATTCAGGGTCATGGCAGTGCTGTCTGTCATAACCAAATGGCAACGCCACATTAATTGGCTTAGCACTGGTTGACAGAATAGTCCCCCCGTTCAGTTAATGCAGGTTGCTGGGCGAGAGCCAGTTGAACAACATGGAACATAACGAAAAGGAATTGGGGCATTTTCAGATGGAGAGAAATTCTACATGAGAACAAAATTGAGCCTATCTGTGGCTTTTCAGGCTTCACACATTTTTCGCGACAGATGCAAACATATCTTTGAGAAAAATATTCTTTTTGTTTCAGTGGAAAGATACTTCGACATTTCCTGGTGCTGCTGTTGCAGAGCCTTCTGTTGGGATAGCTCCTTGATTTATCGTCACTCTATAATGTTTGTCTTCTCCTTGCTTAATAGGTGCAGGGTTTATGAGGCAGCCCCTTTGTAAAATCCCTACTGTGCAGAAAGAGTCCATTCAGCCCATCAAGTCTGCACTGACCCTCTGAAGGGCATCCTACTCTGACCTACTCTTCCCCCCACCCCCCATCCCCATAACCCCACATTTCCCATGGTTAATCCATCTAACATGGACACCATGGGGCAATTTAGCATGACCAATCTGCACATCTTTGGCATGTGGAAAGAAATCGGAACACCTGGAGGAAACCCACGCACACACAGGGAGAATATCCAAGCTCCACGTAGACAGTCACCAAAGGCTGGAATCGAAGCCATTGTCCTTGGTGCTGTGAGGTCACAGTGCAGACCACTTGGGGAACACATTAGTCTGAACAGAGATGTTAACATGCATTAATTTCCCAAGGAAGGTGTTTACAAAAAAGCATGATTTATGAGGTAAATATGTAGCAAGTCTGACCTAGCTTTGCAGTTTGACTATCAAACAGTCAACTTTTCTGAATTTGTGAACAATTCTACATTATGGAAGCATTGTCTTCATGAAAGAGGTGTTTGCCAAGTGCCTTTCAAGTATCAACTGGTTGATATTTTAGACAAATGTGAGGATGACAGGTTTCTCTGTGTGTGTGCTTGTAAATCAATGAAGAAAAGCTTGCCAAACTGCTTTCCACGCAGAAGGTCCCTCTTGTGTTTGTATTGATGTGTCATAAGGAGATCTCTTTGGCATAAGCTACCAAGCTAGATGTTCACAAAATGGGCTTTAGTGGTCAAAGGGACAGGGACAGAAGGGAAATCATCCGACAGTTGGGTCGTTTTCCCCATGTGACCCTTGCTCAGATCCATCAAATGATTCCTTCTTTGCAGTAAAAGACAATTCCTCCTCAGTACAAAAAGACCAATTTTTTCCTTGCGTGTTTGGAAGCAGAATTTAATTAGCCAAAAATAGCATGACTTTTTAAAATTATGCGTGAGTTTTTTTTGTAGGGACAGGGACCAAAGGGTGGAAAGACAGCTGTGCAGAATTGCCATGGCAACTCCTCAACCTAGTACTTTACCTTGACTTCCTCTGACATTATAATCACAATTGATATAGATGACAGTGTGCCAAGGCTGCTGTGATATTTATAAAAAAGACATTTGAGGAATAAAGAGCACAGCTGGGTGAGCTAACTTTCATTTGTGTTTCAGTGGGACAAAGCACTATCAGTGGCACCTGGGGTATCAATGAAATACTGGAAGAAGCTGATGCAACGGTGAGGAATCTCTTATCTTTGGTGATATGCACAATGATTTTAAACACTGTTACACGACCAAATATCTCGCTCATCTGTTCCCTCAGTGTCTTTGCCAACATTCCTCCCATATTCAAATAGAGAGCAGACATCCTATTTGCTGATGCTAACAGCAGTTGCTGCAATTTATGGTGCAAAATACTGTTTGGGCCGATGGTGGCGACTCATTCCTTTTGATGCGGTGAGGCAACAGATAACAGTAAGCAGTGATGTCATCAATTTGCATATATGCAAGTAAAACACAAGTAAATTGATCATTCATGCCTCATGAATGTCTTATGCCTTGTGATATTTTACCCTGGTTGGTGAGTTTAGAACTATGGGCCCTGGGAGGAAGTCACCCACGACCTATCCCTACCTCACCACCACCATCGCCCCCTTTCCTTAATTCCTCCCCCCCTCCCCCATTTAGCTGCAGTTCCCCTCACACACACACCCCAGTCCTGAAGAAGAGTTACATGTTGAGTTCTCCACCTCCTGATGGCTGCCTTGCTTGCTGTATTCTTCCAGCCACCTGCTTGTCTACTTAGGACTGAGGCAGAGAGAAATATTTTTACTTAGTGGGTGGTGAACCTTTGGAATTCTCTAGTCTGGAGTGCTCTCAAAGCTTAGTGGTGGATGTGGATCCAATCACTCCGTGTAAAAGACATTTAAATAAGTACATAAATGGGACAAGTATGGAGAGGTATGGGCCAGGTGCAGGTGGGGCTAGTTTATTTTGGAATTATGTTTGGCATAGACTAGTTGGACCGAAGGGTCTGTTCCCATGCTGTCTGACTTATGACTCAGTCATTTAATATGTTTAAAGTCAGGATTAGCAGATTTCTCAACAACAATGATGTAAAGAGATAGGGGGACTTTAATGAGGAAAACAGCACTTAAAAAGGCATGATCATAGGGAATAGCAGAGCAGTCTCAGCAGGCTGAATGGCCTCCGGCCCTTGTGTTCCTGTGAAATGACTTAAAGTTGAACTGTACAATGCAAATGTGGGAATTCGTTTTGCTTATGGGCAAACATATTGCCAAATCCATTTGTACTGAATGTATTATTGATCTGTTGATACAGAACCTTATTACAATTCACAATCAATAGTTACTTGCTGTGACCCTTAGCATGATATGTCATTCTGTTGAGTATTCTCTTTAAGCTTTCCAGGTGTTTGACCGTTCACTAAATTAACACCAGTAGGGTGAGAATAATGAAAGCAAAATTAGTAAAATACATAGAATCCTACTGTAATTTTTTTATAATACAGAAATTAAGAAATTTTCATTGTTTCTATATAATATTATACTTTTAGGGTGTTCCAATATAGTTATATCGAAGATGCAATTTCTTTTCTGTTGGTAAACAGGTCTCCTGTATTGTGCAAAGCAACATCCCAGAAATAGGAAAAAACCCAAATGATTAATTAAAATATTACGGAACATGAGAAATATTTGAAGCTACATTCTCTCAGGTCCAAAATGGTTCTAACAAAAGGCTACAAATTGTTAAAATACTTCATCTGGTTTACAAAACAGAAAAGAATGAACTAGCAAAACAGCGAATTGGAGAAAAATATTTTGAACTGAGGGGTGACCTTATAGAGATTTAAAAAATCATGAGGGGTATAGACAGGGTTAATGGGGCTGTCTTGTTTTCCAGGATGGGGAATTTCAAGACTTTGTGGGCATATTTTTAATGTGAGAGGAGAGAGATTTAAAAAAGACACGAAGGGTAAATATTTTACACTTCCGGTGGATCGCATTTGGAATGAACTTCCTGAGGATGTGGTGAATGTGGGCACAGTTACAGTGTTCAAAAGACACTTTGATAAATACATGAATAGGAAAGGTTTAGAGGGATACACACCACAAGCAGACAGGTGGTACTAGTTTAGTTTGGGATTATAGTTGGCTTGGACTGGTTGGACTGAAGGGTCTGTTTCCCTGTGACTCTATGGAAAGGAACAGAGTTCAAAGATGTGCAGATTAGATGGATTGGCCGTACTAAATTGCCAATGATGTGCAGACTGGGTGGGTTAGCCAGGGGAAATGCAGTGTTACGGGGTAGGATGGGGAGCTGGGTCTGGGTGGGATGCTCTTTGAATGGTTACTGCAGACTTGATGGACTGAATGGCCTCCATCAGCACTATAGGGATTCTGTCATTCTAAAACTTTAAGATTTCCCAATCTGTGGAGTCTGTGATATCCAATTTGGAAAGGGTACAGGTCAGGGGAGGATAACACAAATTTAAATGGTGATTTACAATAGAGTTCAGTTGTACAGTTATCCATACATTTTAGTTAGTCTGAGTGCTGCCTACATCTCCCAAGAAAGGACCAGAACATAGACGGAAATTTATCCTCAAAGGAAACAACATGCACCTTCAATATTGGATTAGTCCGTCAGAGTTACCAAGAGCAGGAAAGTATTGAGTGTTTTGAAGCATTCAGGATGTTTCTGTTTTTTCAGGAGAGCTGATCAGCTGATTCAGGAAGGGAATGATGAAGTGATTCCATACTGTATTGCCACTGGGGATGTGAAGAAACTGGTGTCCTTCTTCACCTCTCGAGGCCAGCTGAATGAAGCACTCTTAGTTACTCAGGTAAGCTATGATTGCCAGTTGCAGGTCATATTACTCATGAGGATCAATCTTACCATCTCTGCAGACAAGCCAGGTTCAAAGGGCTCTGATTCTCTGACCCTCAGGTTCCCCAATCCTGTGTTTGAAGAAGAGATTTACAAAACCGATTCTCCAAGTTAAGCTCAAAAGGAGCTTGGCTGCCTGCTAAAGAACATTGCAATGAATTTGGCCTGTATTGAAATCTTCAGTTATTGAGTTCTTGTTCTGAGGGGAACTGAGGCCAGTTAAGGGGGAGGGTTCTGTCATTAGCCTTGCTTAACTCTCAGACCAGGAATCGACACAGGGCTTTCCACACTGGAAAGCTTCCTTCACCATTTTATGTTTTCATTTCCTGCCAACTCACATGTGACCTTCTGGTTGACAGAGCTTCTCCCAGTTGCTGATGCGAAATGGCTGCCAAAGATACTCAGCTACTAGACAGTTGAGATTTCTCAGATACATGTTAAAACACGGTCACAATCAAATGTGATCCACCTCCCAACGAGAGTTCTCAACCACAAACTGCATCCCATCAGTTCAACTGCAATGATATCAGCTTTTCTTTCAGCCTGTGTGATAGTACAGCTTATTCCTGTATCTACAGAAACAGGCAGAGTGCTTTGAAAATTGAACATCTTTGGCCAGTTTCCTCTGTGATGTATACTTTGAGATTTGCATGCACAATTTTTTTATGTTATTTGGTGTAAGATTGGGTTTCTGGTTTTTGAATTCAGGTGACACATGGATTAGCATTTCTGCCTCACAGCACCAGGGGCCCAGGTTCAATTCCAGTCTTGGCTGGAGTTTGCACTTTCTCCCTGTGTCTGCATGGGTTTCAGCCAATTGCTCTGGTTTTCTCCCACAGTCCAAGTGAGGTGGATTAGCCATGGTAAATGTAGGGCTATGGGGATAGGATGGGGATCTGGGTTTTAGTGGGATGCTCTTTGGAGTGTTGGCTTGGACTTGATGGGCTGAATGGCTTCCATCTGCACAGTAGAGACTCTATGAATTGGTAACCAGTGTTTTTTTTCTGTGTGGTCTGAAGTTAATAATTAACCTTTAAGCATTTCTGTAATCATGCTGATTTGTTTTAAGAATAGTTTTTGAACGCTGAAGCTGTTGAGTGAATGGATATGCATTGCTAATCTACCTTGGTTTGTTTTAGAGTGTTTGAGACCCAGCATGGTAAATAATGGGGTCTCACAAATTTGTTATAGAATTCTGTAATTTGTTTTTTTATTAAACTTAAAGGAAATCCCCATCGGTAAGCGAGAGATGTTTAGTTTCTCTTTTGACTTTGAGTGGAGCAGTCCTATGAAATCCTTAAAACTGGATAGTAGTCATGATTCGGAGATGCCGGTGTTGGACTGGGATGTACAAAGTTAAAAATCACACAACACCAGGTTATAGTCCAACAGGTTTAATTGGAAGCACACTAGCTTTCGAAGCGACGCTCCTTCATCAGGTGATTGTCACCTGATGAAGGAGCGTCGCTCCGAAAGCTAGTGTGCTTCCAATTAAATCTGTTGGACTATAACCTGGTGTTGTGTGATTTTTAACTTAAAACTGGATGGCAGTATAGAGCAGTGCTCCTGAGAAAGGAATGATACTACAGTGAGTTAGATTAAAAAAAGGAATGTCACCATAGTTCTGGAAGGCACCCCTCCCATCAGGCAGACAACTGATGGTTAGTTTAATCTGAGGGTCACTACACCTCAGATGAGGGGCAAGGTTGAGAAGGCAGGGTCGTCATAGTAACTTCAACCATATTGGTGTCATTCTGCATCACAAACCAGCCTTCCAACCACTGAGCTAACCCGCCCCCAAGTTGTGAATTAAATCACCTTGGATCGAAGAGGTAGTGTTCCAGACAAGAAGTGTTAAGGGAAAACCCTGAAGAGGTTTTTTTTACTTAAAGCTCAGTACTGTGAATCTCCGGTGTACTGTAGTCTGAGAAGAATGATATATCGATTCTGGTTTAGAATTAAAAATCGGGAGTGTCTCAAACAGGTATTAGTTACATGGTATAATATATGAGTAGTTGATTGGCAACTGTATTAGGGTGTGTTTTGGGTTTGAGACAAAAGCTGCATTTTTTTACATTTATAATAGTATTTTGTGATCAATGGGATTATACCTTCATTATGTATTTTAAATCTTTGAGTTTAAAACCAGACAATTTGGATTATTCTATTTTGTTTTTGTTCTTTTTGTAAAGTAAAGCTTCTGCATTGTGTGCAGCATGAGACCTTTTTTTAATTCGCTCTTGGGAATGAGGGTGTCACTGGCTAGGACAGCATTTATTGCCCATCCCAGAGAGCAGTTAAGAGTCAACCACATTGCTGTGGGTCTAGAGTCACACATAGGCCAGACCAGGTAAGGATGGCAGTTTTATTCCCTAAAGGACAGTAGTGAACCGGATGGGTTTTTCCAACAATTGAGTTATGGTCATCATTAGACTCTTGATTCCAGATTTCTCTTGCATTTAAATTCCGCCATCTGGCATGGTAGGATTCAAACACAGGACCCCAGAGCATTGCCTGGGTCTCCAGATGAACAGCCCAGCAATAATTCCTGAAGAAGGGCTTATGCCCAAAACGTCGATTCTCCTGTTCCTTGGATGCTGCCTGACCTGCTGTGCTTTTCCAACAACACATTTTCAGCAATAATACAAGTCGAGCACCTCCCCATTTTGCTAAAACCACAACAAATCAAAATGCGATCTATCAAGCCAAGTTCCTTTCTGGAATCTAAATTATCTGGTAATGAAATCAGCTGGGATTGTAACATTTTGCATCTTGAAATGGACACACATAACTGACACAATGCTGCTGATATTCAGAGAGATCATGTAGACGATTCCTGTGGATAAATCTGAAGACAGAACTTGAAGCAGAGTTGTGGATTATTTGGCTGCATCTAACCTGAATTGGGAACACTTGATGCTGACTCCAAGTGAATGGAAATTATGACATTAAACATCATGGTCCTTACGTCTCCTTCCAAAATGGAGCACTTCATCTGTAAGTGGGGTGTCATGTGGCCCTGGGAGCTACTGCTCTGGGAAGGAACCAGTAGCTCAAGTCATTGAGAACCTGTGATGTGCTGGTTTGCAGCGATCATGGTCCATGCACGGGCAATCTGAGGCAAAGTGAACAAATCATTAGTGCACAAAAATTTGAGGACCCTCAATTACCAGCATCTGTTTTGCATGGAGAGGAGAGTCTTTTCAATCTTCGCAGGAAAAAAGATATTTGATAGCCATCCCATTTGCAATCACTTGGAGATTTAGCATTGTCATATTTTTTTCCATTTTGTATTGAATCTATAGGCAGCCCGTGAAGGAAACATTCAAGGACCACAGATCTCAGCACCAAATGGAGCAGCGTGTGGTGATGGGAATAACAAATCAGAAGATTACAATGAGTAAGTCACTACCTGTTTTAGCTAGGAAAAAGTGAGTGCTGCAGATGCTGGAGATCAGAGTCAAGAGTGGGGTGCTGGAAAAGCACAGCAGGTCAGGCAGCATCCAAGAAGCAGGAGAATTGACATTTCAGGCATAATCCATCAACAGTATTCATTATTTCCTGATGAAGGGCTTATAACTAAAACGTCAATTCTCCTGCTCCTGGGATGCTACCTGACCTGCTGTGTTTTTCCAGCACCACAATCTTGACTACTACCTGTTTCACCTAGACAATTAAGGAGCAACAAAGAACAGAATTTGATGACTTACATCCAGAGATAAAGGCAGGTCTTGTCCTTAAAACTATCATTATTAGTCATGGGGTCATTCACTAGAGAAGGAGACAATTCAGCTCATTCTGTCTTTAAAGCACCTTGGGTAGAGCTGTTCACAGAATGCCATTCCCCTGCTCTTTCCCTAGTGCCCTGTACATGGTCTTCCACCCAAGTGTATTCAACTCTCTTTTGAAAGTTATGATTGAATCTGTTTTCATCAGCCAATCCATTTGAAGATCGTTGTGTTTAAAAAGGCAGTTCCTTATGCTACCCCTGTTTTTTGACACTGTATCCTCTGTTACTACCCCTGGTTTTTGACACTGTATCCTCTGTTACTACCCCTGGTTTTTGACACTATCCTCTGTTACTGACCCTGGTTTTTGACACTATCCTCTGTTACTGACCCTGGTTTTTGACACTATCCTATGTTACTGACCCTGGTTTTTGACACTATCCTCTGTTACTGACCCTGGTTTTTGACACTATCCTATGTTACTGACTCTGGTTTTTGACACGGCGTGCTCAGTTACTGACCCTGGTTTTTGACACTATCCTATGTTACTGACTCTGGTTTTTGACACGGCGTGCTCAGTTACTGACCCTGGTTTTTGACACCGTATCCTCTGTTACTGACCCTGGTTTTTGACACGACGTGCTCTGTTACTGACCCTGGTTTTTGACACTATCCTATGTTACTGACCCTGGTCTTTGACACTGTCTCCTCTGTTACTGACCCTGGTTTTTGACATGGCGTGCTCTGTTACTGACCCTGGTTTTTGACACTATCTTATGTTACTGACCCTGGTTTTTGACACCGTATCCTCTGTTACTGACCCTGGTTTTTGACACTATCCTATGTTACTGACCCTGGTCTTTGACACGGCGTGCTCTGATACTGACCCTGGTTTTTGACACTGTATCCTCTGTTACTGACCCTGGTTTTTGACACGGTGTGCTCTGTTACTGACCCTGGTTTTTGACACTAACGTATGTTATTGAGCCTGGTTTTTGACAGTATCCTATATTACTGACCCTGGTTTTTGACATGGCGTGCTCTGTTACTGACCCTGGTTTTTGACACTATCCTACGTTACTTACCCTGGTTCTTGACACGGCGTGCTCTGTTACTGACCCTGGTTTTTGACACTGTATCCTCTGTTACTGATCCTCGTTTTTGACACCTTATCCTCTGTTACTGACCATGGTTTTTGACACCGTATCCTCTGTTACTGACCTTAGTTTTTGACACTATCCTCTGTTACTGACACTGGTTTTTGACTCTGCATCCTCTGTTACTGACCCTGTTTTTTGACACCGTATCCTCTGTTACTGACCCTGGTTTTTGACACTGTATCCTCTGTTACTGACCCTGGTTTTTGACACTGTATCCTCTGATACTGACCCGGGTTTTTGACACTGTATCCTCTGTTACTGACCCTGGTTTTTGACACCATATCCTCTGGAACTGACCCTTGTTTTTGACACTATCCTCTGTTACTGACCCGGGTTTTTGACACTGTATCCTCTGTTACTGACCCTGGCTTTTGACACTATCCTATGTTACTGTCCCTGGTTTTTGACACTATCCTCTGTTACTGACCCTGGTTTTTGACACTATCCTATGTTACGGACCCTGGTTTTTGACACTGTATCCTCTGTTACTGACCCGGGTTTTTGACACCGTATCCTCTGTTACTGACCCTGGTTTTTGACACTATCCTATGTTACTGTCCCTGGATTTTGACACCGTATCCTCTGTTACTGACCCTGGTTTTTGATACCGTATCCTCTGATACTGACTCTGGTTTTTGACACCGTATCCTCTATTACTGACCCTGGTTTTTGACACTATCCTCTGCTACTGACACTGGTTTTTGACTCTGTATCCTCTGTTACTAACCCTGGTTTTTGACACTGTAATATCTGTTACTGACCCAGGTATGTGACACTGTATCTTCTGTTACTGACCCTGGCTTTTGACGCTGCATTCTGTTACTGACCCTAATTTTTGACATTATCCTATGTTACTGACCCTGGTTTTTGGCACTGCATCCTTTGTTACTTACCCTGGGTTTTGACACGGCGTGCTCTGTTACTGACCCTGGTTTTTGACACTATCCTATGTTACTGACCTTGGTTTTTGACACTATCCTCTGATACTGACCCTGGTTTTTGACACCGTATTCTCTGTTACTGACCCTGGTTTTTGCCACTGCGTACTTTGTTACTTACCCTGGCTTTTGACACTGTGTCCTCTGATACTGACCCTGGTTTTTGACACCGTATCCTCTGTTACCGACCCTTGTTTTTTGACTCTGTATCCTATGTTACTGACCCTGGTTTTTGACACCGTATCCTCTGTTACTGACCCTGGTTTTTGACACCGTATCCTCTGTTACTGACCCGGGTTTTTGACACCGTATCCTTTGTTACTGACCCTGGTTTTTGACACTATCCTATGTTACTGTCCCTGGTTTTTGACACCGTATCCTCTGTTACTGACCCTGGTTTTTGACACTGTATCCTCTGTTACTGACCCAAACTTTTGACACTGTATCCTCTGTTACTGACCCTGGTTTTTGACACCGTATCCTCTGTTACTGACCCTGGTTTTTGACACTATCCTCTGTTACTGACACTGGTTTTTGACTCTGTATCCTCTGTTACTAACCCTGGTTTTTGACGCTGTAATATCTGTTACTGACCCGGGTTTTTGACACCGTATCCTCTGTTACTGACCCTGGCTTTTGACACGGTGTGCTCTGTTACTGACCCTGGTTTTTGACACTATCCTATGTTACTGACCTTGGTTTTTGACACTGCATCCTTTGTTACTTACCCTAGCTTTTGACACTATCCTATGTTACTGTCCCTGGTTTTTGACACCGTATCCTCTGTTACTGACCCTGGTTTTTGACACCGTATCCTCTGTTACTGACCCTGGTTTTTGACACTATCCTCTGTTACTGACACTGGTTTTTGACTCTGTATCCTCTGTTACTAACCCTGGTTTTTGACGCTGTAATATCTGTTACCAACCCTTGTTTTTTGACACCGTATCCTCTGTTACTGACCCTGGCTTTTGACACGGTGTGCTCTGTTACTGACCCTGGTTTTTGACACTATCCTATGTTACTGACCTTGGTTTTTGACACTGCATCCTTTGTTACTTACCCTGGCTTTTGACACTATCCTATGTTACTGTCCCTGGTTTTTGACAGCGTATCCTCTGTTACTGACCCTGGTTTTTGACACGGTGTGCTCTGTTACTGACCCTGGTTTTTGACACTATCGTATGTTATTGAGCCTGGTTTTTGGCAGTATCCTATGTTATTGACCCTGGTTTTTGACATGGCGTGCTCTGTTACTGACCCTGGTTTTTGACACTATCCTACGTTACTTACCCTGGTTCTTGACACGGCGTGCTCTGTTACTGACCCTGGTTTTTGACACTATCCTATGTTACTGACCCTGGTTTTTGACACTGTATCCTCTGTTACTGATCCTCGTTTTTGACACCTTATCCTCTGTTACTGACCATGGTTTTTGACACCGTATCCTCTGTTACTGACCTTGGTTTTTGACACTATCCTTTGTTACTGACACTGGTTTTTGACTCTGCATCCTCTGTTACTGACCCTGGTTTTTGACACTGTATCCTCTGTTACTGACCCAGTTTATTGACACCGTATCCTCTGTTACTGACCCTGGTTTTTGACACTGTATCCTCTGTTACTGACCCTGGTTTTTGACACTGTATCCTCTGATACTGACCCGGGTTTTTGACACTGTATCCTCTGTTACTGACCCTGGTTTTTGACACCGTATCCTCTGGAACTGACCCTTGTTTTTGACACTATCCTCTGTTACTGACCCTGGTTTTTGACACTGTATCCTCTGTTACAGACCCTGGCTTTTGACACTATCCTATGTTACTGTCCCTGGTTTTTGACACTATCCTCTGTTACTGACCCTGGTTTTTGACACTATCCTATGTTACGGACCCTGGTTTTTGACACTGTATCCTCTGTTACTGACCCGGGTTTTTGACACCGTATCCTCTGTTACTGACCCTGGTTTTTGACACTATCCTATGTTACTGTCCCTGGATTTTGACACCTTATCCTCTGTTACTGACCCTGGTTTTTGATACCGTATCCTCTGATACTGACTCTGGTTTTTGACACCGTATCCTCTGTTACTGACCCTGGTTTTTGACACTATCCTCTGCTACTGACACTGGTTTTTGACTCTGTATCCTCTGTTACTAACCCTGGTTTTTGACACTGTAATATCTGTTACTGACCCAGGTATGTGACACTGTATCTTCTGTTACTTACCCTGGCTTTTGACGCTGCATTCTGTTACTGACCCTAATTTTTGACATTATCCTATGTTACTGACCCTGGTTTTTGGCACTGCATCCTTTGTTACTTACCCTGGCTTTTGACACGGCGTGCTCTGTTACTGACCCTGGTTTTTGACACTATCCTATGTTACTGACCTTGGTTTTTGACACTATCCTCTGATACTGACCCTGGTTTTTGACACCGTATTCTCTGTTACTGACCCTGGTTTTTGCCACTGCGTACTTTGTTACTTACCCTGGCTTTTGACACTGTATCCTCTGATACTGACCCTGGTTTTTGACACCGTATCCTCTGTTACCGACCCTTGTTTTTTGACTCTGTATCCTATGTTACTGACCCTGGTTTTTGACACCGTATCCTCTGTTACTGACCCTGGTTTTTGACACCGTATCCTCTGTTACTGACCCGGGTTTTTGACACCGTATCCGTTGTTACCGACCCTGGTTTTTGACACTATCCTATGTTACTGTCCCTGGTTTTTGACACCGTATCCTCTGTTACTGACCCTGGTTTTTGACACTGTATCCTCTGTTACTGACCCAAACTTTTGACACTGTATCCTCTGTTACTGACCCTGGTTTTTGACACCGTATCCTCTGTTACTGACCCTGGTTTTTGACACTATCCTCTGTTACTGACACTGGTTTTTGACTCTGTATCCTCTGTTACTAACCCTGGTTTTTGATGCTGTAATATCTGTTACTGACCCGGGTTTTTGACACCGTATCCTCTGTTACTGACCCTGGCTTTTGACACGGTGTGCTCTGTTACTGACCCTGGTTTTTGACACTATCCTATGTTACTGACCTTGGTTTTTGACACTGCATCCTTTGTTACTTACCCTAGCTTTTGACACTATCCTATGTTACTGTCCCTGGTTTTTGACACCGTATCCTGTGACTGACCCTGGTTTTTGACACCGTATCCTCTGTTACTGACCCTGGTTTTTGACACTATCCTCTGTTACTGACACTGGTTTTTGACTCTGTATCCTCTGTTACTAACCCTGGTTTTTGACGCTGTAATATCTGTTACCGACCCTTGTTTTTTGACACCGTATCCTCTCTTACTGACCCTGGCTTTTGACACGGTGTGCTCTGTTACTGACCCTGGTTTTTGACACTATCCTATGTTACTGACCTTGGTTTTTGACACTGCATCCTTTGTTACTTACCCTGGCTTTTGACACTATCCTATGTTACTGTCCCTGGTTTTTGACAGCGTATCCTCTGTTACTGACCCTGGTTTTTGACACTGTATCCTCTGTTACTGACCCAAACTTTTGACACTGTATCCTCTGTTACTGACCCTGGGTTTTGACGCTGAAATAACTGTTACTGACCCCGGTTTTTGACACCGTATCCTCTGTTACTGACCTTGGTTTTTGACACTATCCTCTGATACTGACCCTGGTTTTTGACACCGTATTCTCTGTTACTGACCCTGGTTTTTGCCACTGCGTACTTTGTTACTTACCCTGGCTTTTGACACTGTATCCTCTGATACTGACCCTGGTTTTTGACACCGTATCCTCTGTTACCGACCCTTGTTTTTTGACTCTGTATCCTATGTTACTGACCCTGGTTTTTGACACCGTATCCTCTGTTACTGACCCTGGTTTTTGACACCGTATCCTCTGTTACTGACCCGGGTTTTTGACACCGTATCCGTTGTTACCGACCCTGGTTTTTGACACTATCCTATGTTACTGTCCCTGGTTTTTGACACCGTATCCTCTGTTACTGACCCTGGTTTTTGACACTGTATCCTCTGTTACTGACCCAAACTTTTGACACTGTATCCTCTGTTACTGACCCTGGTTTTTGACACCGTATCCTCTGTTACTGACCCTGGTTTTTGACACTATCCTCTGTTACTGACACTGGTTTTTGACTCTGTATCCTCTGTTACTAACCCTGGTTTTTGATGCTGTAATATCTGTTACTGACCCGGGTTTTTGACACCGTATCCTCTGTTACTGACCCTGGCTTTTGACACGGTGTGCTCTGTTACTGACCCTGGTTTTTGACACTATCCTATGTTACTGACCTTGGTTTTTGACACTGCATCCTTTGTTACTTACCCTAGCTTTTGACACTATCCTATGTTACTGTCCCTGGTTTTTGACACCGTATCCTGTGACTGACCCTGGTTTTTGACACCGTATCCTCTGTTACTGACCCTGGTTTTTGACACTATCCTCTGTTACTGACACTGGTTTTTGACTCTGTATCCTCTGTTACTAACCCTGGTTTTTGACGCTGTAATATCTGTTACCGACCCTTGTTTTTTGACACCGTATCCTCTCTTACTGACCCTGGCTTTTGACACGGTGTGCTCTGTTACTGACCCTGGTTTTTGACACTATCCTATGTTACTGACCTTGGTTTTTGACACTGCATCCTTTGTTACTTACCCTGGCTTTTGACACTATCCTATGTTACTGTCCCTGGTTTTTGACAGCGTATCCTCTGTTACTGACCCTGGTTTTTGACACTGTATCCTCTGTTACTGACCCAAACTTTTGACACTGTATCCTCTGTTACTGACCCTGGGTTTTGACGCTGAAATAACTGTTACTGACCCCGGTTTTTGACACCGTATCCTCTGTTACTGACCCTGGCTTTTGACGCTGCATCCTGTTACTGACCCTAATTCCTGACATTATCCTATGTTACTGACCCTGGTTTTTGACACTGCATCCTTTTTTACTTACCCAGGCTTTTGACACGGCGTGCTCTGTTGCTGACCCTGGTTTTTGACACTATCCTCTGTTACTGACCCTGGTTTTTGACACTGTATCCTCTGTTACTGACCCTGGTTTTTGACACTGTATCCTCTGATACTGACCCGGGTTTTTGACACTGTATCCTCTGTTACTGACCCTGGTTTTTGACACCATATCCTCTGGAACTGACCCTTGTTTTTGACACTATCCTCTGTTACTGACCCGGGTTTTTGACACTGTATCCTCTGTTACTGACCCTGGCTTTTGACACTATCCTATGTTACTGTCCCTGGTTTTTGACACTATCCTCTGTTACTGACCCTGGTTTTTGACACTATCCTATGTTACGGACCCTGGTTTTTGACACTGTATCCTCTGTTACTGACCCGGGTTTTTGACACCGTATCCTCTGTTACTGACCCTGGTTTTTGACACTATCCTATGTTACTGTCCCTGGATTTTGACACCGTATCCTCTGTTACTGACCCTGGTTTTTGATACCGTATCCTCTGATACTGACTCTGGTTTTTGACACCGTATCCTCTGTTACTGACCCTGGTTTTTGACACTATCCTCTGCTACTGACACTGGTTTTTGACTCTGTATCCTCTGTTACTAACCCTGGTTTTTGACACTGTAATATCTGTTACTGACCCAGGTATGTGACACTGTATCTTCTGTTACTGACCCTGGCTTTTGACGCTGCATTCTGTTACTGACCCTAATTTTTGACATTATCCTATGTTACTGACCCTGGTTTTTGGCACTGCATCCTTTGTTACTTACCCTGGCTTTTGACACGGCGTGCTCTGTTACTGACCCTGGTTTTTGACACTATCCTATGTTACTGACCTTGGTTTTTGACACTATCCTCTGATACTGACCCTGGTTTTTGACACCGTATTCTCTGTTACTGACCCTGGTTTTTGCCACTGCGTACTTTGTTACTTACCCTGGCTTTTGACACTGTGTCCTCTGATACTGACCCTGGTTTTTGACACCGTATCCTCTGTTACCGACCCTTGTTTTTTGACTCTGTATCCTATGTTACTGACCCTGGTTTTTGACACCGTATACTCTGTTACTGACCCTGGTTTTTGACACCGTATCCTCTGTTACTGACCCGGGTTTTTGACACTGTATCCTTTGTTACTGACCCTGGTTTTTGACACTATCCTATGTTACTGTCCCTGGTTTTTGACACCGTATCCTCTGTTACTGACCCTGGTTTTTGACACTGTATCCTCTGTTACTGACCCAAACTTTTGACACTGTATCCTCTGTTACTGACCCTGGTTTTTGACACCGTATCCTCTGTTACTGACCCTGGTTTTTGACACTATCCTCTGTTACTGACACTGGTTTTTGACTCTGTATCCTCTGTTACTAACCCTGGTTTTTGACGCTGTAATATCTGTTACTGACCCGGGTTTTTGACACCGTATCCTCTGTTACTGACCCTGGCTTTTGACACGGTGTGCTCTGTTACTGACCCTGGTTTTTGACACTATCCTATGTTACTGACCTTGGTTTTTGACACTGCATCCTTTGTTACTTACCCTGGCTTTTGACACTATCCTATGTTACTGTCCCTGGTTTTTGACACCGTATCCTCTGTTACTGACCCTGGTTTTTGACACCGTATCCTCTGTTACTGACCCTGGTTTTTGACACTATCCTCTGTTACTGACACTGGTTTTTGACTCTGTATCCTCTGTTACTAACCCTGGTTTTTGACGCTGTAATATCTGTTACCAACCCTTGTTTTTTGACACCGTATCCTCTGTTACTGACCCTGGCTTTTGACACGGTGTGCTCTGTTACTGACCCTGGTTTTTGACACTATCCTATGTTACTGACCTTGGTTTTTGACACTGCATCCTTTGTTACTTACCCTGGCTTTTGACACTATCCTATGTTACTGTCCCTGGTTTTTGACAGCGTATCCTCTGTTACTGACCCTGGTTTTTGACACGGTGTGCTCTGTTACTGACCCTGGTTTTTGACACTATCGTATGTTATTGAGCCTGGTTTTTGGCAGTATCCTCTGTTATTGACCCTGGTTTTTGACATGGCGTGCTCTGTTACTGACCCTGGTTTTTGACACTATCCTACGTTACTTACCCTGGTTCTTGACACGGCGTGCTCTGTTACTGACCCTGGTTTTTGACACTATCCTATGTTACTGACCCTGGTTTTTGACACTGTATCCTCTGTTACTGATCCTCGTTTTTGACACCTTATCCTCTGTTACTGACCATGGTTTTTGACACCGTATCCTCTGTTACTGACCTTGGTTTTTGACACTATCCTTTGTTACTGACACTGGTTTTTGACTCTGCATCCTCTGTTACTGACCCTGGTTTTTGACACTGTATCCTCTGTTACTGACCCAGTTTATTGACACCGTATCCTCTGTTACTGACCCTGGTTTTTGACACTGTATCCTCTGTTACTGACCCTGGTTTTTGACACTGTATCCTCTGATACTGACCCGGGTTTTTGACACTGTATCCTCTGTTACTGACCCTGGTTTTTGACACCGTATCCTCTGGAACTGACCCTTGTTTTTGACACTATCCTCTGTTACTGACCCTGGTTTTTGACACTGTATCCTCTGTTACAGACCCTGGCTTTTGACACTATCCTATGTTACTGTCCCTGGTTTTTGACACTATCCTCTGTTACTGACCCTGGTTTTTGACACTATCCTATGTTACGGACCCTGGTTTTTGACACTGTATCCTCTGTTACTGACCCGGGTTTTTGACACCGTATCCTCTGTTACTGACCCTGGTTTTTGACACTATCCTATGTTACTGTCCCTGGATTTTGACACCTTATCCTCTGTTACTGACCCTGGTTTTTGATACCGTATCCTCTGATACTGACTCTGGTTTTTGACACCGTATCCTCTGTTACTGACCCTGGTTTTTGACACTATCCTCTGCTACTGACACTGGTTTTTGACTCTGTATCCTCTGTTACTAACCCTGGTTTTTGACACTGTAATATCTGTTACTGACCCAGGTATGTGACACTGTATCTTCTGTTACTTACCCTGGCTTTTGACGCTGCATTCTGTTACTGACCCTAATTTTTGACATTATCCTATGTTACTGACCCTGGTTTTTGGCACTGCATCCTTTGTTACTTACCCTGGCTTTTGACACGGCGTGCTCTGTTACTGACCCTGGTTTTTGACACTATCCTATGTTACTGACCTTGGTTTTTGACACTATCCTCTGATACTGACCCTGGTTTTTGACACCGTATTCTCTGTTACTGACCCTGGTTTTTGCCACTGCGTACTTTGTTACTTACCCTGGCTTTTGACACTGTATCCTCTGATACTGACCCTGGTTTTTGACACCGTATCCTCTGTTACCGACCCTTGTTTTTTGACTCTGTATCCTATGTTACTGACCCTGGTTTTTGACACCGTATCCTCTGTTACTGACCCTGGTTTTTGACACCGTATCCTCTGTTACTGACCCGGGTTTTTGACACCGTATCCTTTGTTACCGACCCTGGTTTTTGACACTATCCTATGTTACTGTCCCTGGTTTTTGACACCGTATCCTCTGTTACTGACCCTGGTTTTTGACACTGTATCCTCTGTTACTGACCCAAACTTTTGACACTGTATCCTCTGTTACTGACCCTGGTTTTTGACACCGTATCCTCTGTTACTGACCCTGGTTTTTGACACTATCCTCTGTTACTGACACTGGTTTTTGACTCTGTATCCTCTGTTACTAACCCTGGTTTTTGATGCTGTAATATCTGTTACTGACCCGGGTTTTTGACACCGTATCCTCTGTTACTGACCCTGGCTTTTGACACGGTGTGCTCTGTTACTGACCCTGGTTTTTGACACTATCCTATGTTACTGACCTTGGTTTTTGACACTGCATCCTTTGTTACTTACCCTAGCTTTTGACACTATCCTATGTTACTGTCCCTGGTTTTTGACACCGTATCCTGTGACTGACCCTGGTTTTTGACACCGTATCCTCTGTTACTGACCCTGGTTTTTGACACTATCCTCTGTTACTGACACTGGTTTTTGACTCTGTATCCTCTGTTACTAACCCTGGTTTTTGACGCTGTAATATCTGTTACCGACCCTTGTTTTTTGACACCGTATCCTCTGTTACTGACCCTGGCTTTTGACACGGTGTGCTCTGTTACTGACCCTGGTTTTTGACACTATCCTATGTTACTGACCTTGGTTTTTGACACTGCATCCTTTGTTACTTACCCTGGCTTTTGACACTATCCTATGTTACTGTCCCTGGTTTTTGACAGCGTATCCTCTGTTACTGACCCTGGTTTTTGACACTGTATCCTCTGTTACTGACCCAAACCTTTGACACTGTATCCTCTGTTACTGACCCTGGGTTTTGACGCTGAAATATCTGTTACTGACCCCGGTTTTTGACACCGTATCCTCTGTTACTGACCCTGGCTTTTGACGCTGCATCCTGTTACTGACCCTAATTCCTGACATTATCCTATGTTACTGACCCTGGTTTTTGACACTGCATCCTTTTTTACTTACCCAGGCTTTTGACACGGCGTGCTCTGTTGCTGACCCTGGTTTTTGACACTATCCTCTGTTACTGACCCTGGTTTTTGACACCGTATTCTCTGTTACTGACCCTGGTTTTTGACACCGTATCCTCTGTTACTGACCCTGGTTTTTGCCACTGCGTACTTTGTTACTTACCCTGGCTTTTGACACGGTGTGCTCTGTTACTGACCCTGGTTTTTGGCACCGTATCCTCTGTTATTGACCCTGGTTTTTGACACTGTATCCTCCGTTACTGACCCTGGTTTTTGACACTGCATCCTTTGTTACTTACCCTGGCTTTTGACACGGTGTGCTCTGTTACTGACCCTGGTTTTTGACACTATCCTCTGTTACTGACTCTGGGTTTTGACACTGTATCCTCTGTTACTGACTCTTGTTTTTGACACTGTATCCTCTGTTACGGACCTTGGTTTTTGACACCGTATCCTTTGTTACTGACCCTGATTTTTGACATTGTATCCTCTGTTACTGACCCTGGTTTTTGACATGGTGTGTTCTGTTACTGACCCTGGTTTTTGACAGAGATAAAGGCAGGTATTGTCCTTTAAACTATCATTATTAGTCATGGGGTCATTCAACAGAGAAGGAGACCATTCGGCTCATTCTGTTTTTAAAGCATGTTGGATAGAGCTGTTCACAGAATGCTATTCCCCTGCTCCTTCCCTAGTGCCCTGTACATGGTCATCCTCCCGAGTGTATTGCTGACACTGGTTTTTAACACTGTGTGCTCCGTTACTGACCCTGGTTTTTGTTACTGTATCCTCTGTTACTGACCCTGGTTTTTGACACCGTATCCTCTGTTACTGACCCTGGTTTCTGACTGTGTATCCTCTGTTACTGACCCTGGTTTTTGACACCCTATCCTCTGTTACTGACCCTGGGTTTTGACACCGTATCCTCTGTTACTGACCCTGGCTTTTGACACGGTGTGCTCTGTTACTGACCCTGGTTTTTGACACTATCCTATGTTACTGACCTTGGTTTTTGACACTGCATCCTTTGTTACTTACCCTAGCTTTTGACACTATCCTATGTTACTGTCCCTGGTTTTTGACACCGTATCCTCTGTTACTGACCCTGGTTTTTGACACTGTATCCTCTGTTACTGACCCGAGTTTTTGACACTGTATCCTCTGTTACTAATCCTGGTTTTTGACACTGTAATATCTGTTACTGACCCAGGTATTTGACACTGTATCCTCTGTTACTGACCCTGGCTTTTTTACGCTGCATTCTGTTACTGACCCTGATTTTTGACATTAACCTATGTTACTGACCCTGGTTTTTGACACTGCATCCTTTGTTACTTACTCTGTCTTTTGACACGGTGTGCTCTGTTACTAACCCTGGTTTTTGACACTATCCTCTGTTACTGACTCTGGTTTTTAACACTATCCTATGTTACTGACCCTGATTTTTGACACTGTATCCTCTGTTACTGACCCTGGTTTTTGACAGAGATAAAGGCAGGTATTGTCCTTTAAACTATCATTATTAGTCATGGGGTCATTCAACAGAGAAGGAGACCATTCGGCTCATTCTGTTTTTAAAGCACCTTGGATAGAACTGTTCACATAATGCTATTCCCCTGTTCTTTCCCTAGTGCCCTGTACATGGTCTTCTTCCCGAGTGTATTACTGACACTGGTTTTTAACACTGTGTGCTATGTTACTAACCCTGGTTTTTGACACTGTATCCTATGTTACTGCCCCTGTTTTTTAATGCTGTCTCCTTTATTACTGACCCTGGTTTTTAACACTGTGTGCTCTGTTACTGACCCAGGTTTTCAACACTATCCTCTGTTACTGACTCTGGGTTTTGACACTGTATCCTCTGTTACTGACTCTTGTTTTTGACACTGTATCCTCTGTTACGGACCTTGGTTTTTGACACCGTATCCTTTGTTACTGACCCTGATTTTTGACATTGTATCCTCTGTTACTGACCCTGGTTTTTGACATGGTGTGTTCTGTTACTGACCCTGGTTTTTGACAGAGATAAAGGCAGGTATTGTCCTTTAAACTATCATTATTAGTCATGGGGTCATTCAACAGAGAAGGAGACCATTCGGCTCATTCTGTTTTTAAAGCATGTTGGATAGAGCTGTTCACAGAATGCTATTCCCCTGCTCCTTCCCTAGTGCCCTGTACATGGTCATCCTCCCGAGTGTATTGCTGACACTGGTTTTTAACACTGTGTGCTCCGTTACTGACCCTGGTTTTTGTTACTGTATCCTCTGTTACTGACCCTGGTTTTTGACACCGTATCCTCTGTTACTGACCCTGGTTTCTGACTGTGTATCCTCTGTTACTGACCCTGGTTTTTGACACCCTATCCTCTGTTACTGACCCTGGGTTTTGACACCGTATCCTCTGTTACTGACCCTGGCTTTTGACACGGTGTGCTCTGTTACTGACCCTGGTTTTTGACACTATCCTATGTTACTGACCTTGGTTTTTGACACTGCATCCTTTGTTACTTACCCTAGCTTTTGACACTATCCTATGTTACTGTCCCTGGTTTTTGACACCGTATCCTCTGTTACTGACCCTGGTTTTTGACACTGTATCCTCTGTTACTGACCCGAGTTTTTGACACTGTATCCTCTGTTACTAATCCTGGTTTTTGACACTGTAATATCTGTTACTGACCCAGGTATTTGACACTGTATCCTCTGTTACTGACCCTGGCTTTTTTACGCTGCATTCTGTTACTGACCCTGATTTTTGACATTAACCTATGTTACTGACCCTGGTTTTTGACACTGCATCCTTTGTTACTTACTCTGTCTTTTGACACGGTGTGCTCTGTTACTAACCCTGGTTTTTGACACTATCCTCTGTTACTGACTCTGGTTTTTAACACTATCCTATGTTACTGACCCTGATTTTTGACACTGTATCCTCTGTTACTGACCCTGGTTTTTGACAGAGATAAAGGCAGGTATTGTCCTTTAAACTATCATTATTAGTCATGGGGTCATTCAACAGAGAAGGAGACCATTCGGCTCATTCTGTTTTTAAAGCACCTTGGATAGAACTGTTCACATAATGCTATTCCCCTGTTCTTTCCCTAGTGCCCTGTACATGGTCTTCTTCCCGAGTGTATTACTGACACTGGTTTTTAACACTGTGTGCTATGTTACTAACCCTGGTTTTTGACACTGTATCCTATGTTACTGCCCCTGTTTTTTAATGCTGTCTCCTTTATTACTGACCCTGGTTTTTAACACTGTGTGCTCTGTTACTGACCCAGGTTTTCAACACTATCCTCTGTTACTGACCCTGGTTTTTCAATGCTGTCTCCTCTGTTACTGACTCTGGTTTTTGACACTGTATCCTCTGTTACGGACCTTGGTTTTTGACACCGTATCCTTTGTTACTGACCCTGATTTTTGACATTGTATCCTCTGTTACTGACCCTGGTTTTTGACATGGTGTGTTCTGTTACTGACCCTGGTTTTTGACAGAGATAAAGGCAGGTATTGTCCTTTAAACTATCATTATTAGTCATGGGGTCATTCAACAGAGAAGGAGACCATTCGGCTCATTCTGTTTTTAAAGCATGTTGGATAGAGCTGTTCACAGAATGCTATTCCCCTGCTCCTTCCCTAGTGCCCTGTACATGGTCATCCTCCCGAGTGTATTGCTGACACTGGTTTTTAACACTGTGTGCTCCGTTACTGACCCTGGTTTTTGTTACTGTATCCTCTGTTACTGACCCTGGTTTTTGACACCGTATCCTCTGTTACTGACCCTGGTTTCTGACTGTGTATCCTCTGTTACTGACCCTGGTTTTTGACACCCTATCCTCTGTTACTGACCCTGGGTTTTGACACCGTATCCTCTGTTACTGACCCTGGCTTTTGACACGGTGTGCTCTGTTACTGACCCTGGTTTTTGACACTATCCTATGTTACTGACCTTGGTTTTTGACACTGCATCCTTTGTTACTTACCCTAGCTTTTGACACTATCCTATGTTACTGTCCCTGGTTTTTGACACCGTATCCTCTGTTACTGACCCTGGTTTTTGACACTGTATCCTCTGTTACTGACCCGAGTTTTTGACACTGTATCCTCTGTTACTAATCCTGGTTTTTGACACTGTAATATCTGTTACTGACCCAGGTATTTGACACTGTATCCTCTGTTACTGACCCTGGCTTTTTTACGCTGCATTCTGTTACTGACCCTGATTTTTGACATTAACCTATGTTACTGACCCTGGTTTTTGACACTGCATCCTTTGTTACTTACTCTGTCTTTTGACACGGTGTGCTCTGTTACTAACCCTGGTTTTTGACACTATCCTCTGTTACTGACTCTGGTTTTTAACACTATCCTATGTTACTGACCCTGATTTTTGACACTGTATCCTCTGTTACTGACCCTGGTTTTTGACAGAGATAAAGGCAGGTATTGTCCTTTAAACTATCATTATTAGTCATGGGGTCATTCAACAGAGAAGGAGACCATTCGGCTCATTCTGTTTTTAAAGCACCTTGGATAGAACTGTTCACATAATGCTATTCCCCTGTTCTTTCCCTAGTGCCCTGTACATGGTCTTCTTCCCGAGTGTATTACTGACACTGGTTTTTAACACTGTGTGCTATGTTACTAACCCTGGTTTTTGACACTGTATCCTATGTTACTGCCCCTGTTTTTTAATGCTGTCTCCTTTATTACTGACCCTGGTTTTTAACACTGTGTGCTCTGTTACTGACCCAGGTTTTCAACACTATCCTCTGTTACTGACCCTGGTTTTTCAATGCTGTCTCCTCTGTTACTGACTCTGGTTTTTGACACTGTGTGCTCTGTTACTGATACTGATTTTTAACACTATCCTCTGTTACTGACCCTTGTTTTTAACACTATGTGCCCTGTGTCACTGGTGTTTGACACTATCCTCTGTTACTGACCCTGGTTTTTGACACTGTATCCTTTGTTACTAACCCTGGTTGTTGAAGCTATCCTCTGTTAATGAACCTGTTTATTTAATGCCGTTTCCTCTGTTACTGACCCTGGTTTATGACACTGTATTCTCTGTTACTGACCCTGGTTTTTAACACTGTGTGCTCTGTTACTGACCCTGGTTTTTAACTCCGTGTGCTCTGTTACTGACCCTGGTTTTTGACACTATCCTCTGTTACTGACCCTGATTTTTGACACTGTATCCTTTGTTATTGACCCTGATTTTTGACACGGTGTGCTCTGTTACTGACCGTGGTTTTTAATACTAGCCTCTGTTAATGACCCTGGTTTTTGACACCGTATCCTCTGTTACCGACCCTTGTTTTTTGACTCTGTATCCTATGTTACTGACCCTGGTTTTTGACACCGTATCCTCTGTTACTGACCCTGGTTTTTGACACCGTATCCTCTGTTACTGACCCGGGTTTTTGACACCGTATCCTTTGTTACTGACCCTGGTTTTTGACACTATCCTATGTTACTGTCCCTGGTTTTTGACACCGTATCCTCTGTTACTGACCCTGGTTTTTGACACTGTATCCTCTGTTACTGACCCAAACTTTTGACACTGTATCCTCTGTTACTGACCCTGGTTTTTGACACCGTATCCTCTGTTACTGACCCTGGTTTTTGACACTATCCTCTGTTACTGACACTGGTTTTTGACTCTGTATCCTCTGTTACTAACCCTGGTTTTTGACGCTGTAATATCTGTTACTGACCCGAGTTTTTGACACCGTATCCTCTGTTACTGACCCTGGCTTTTGACACGGTGTGCTCTGTTACTGACCCTGGTTTTTGACACCGTATTCTCTGTTACTGACCCTGGTTTTTGACACCGTATCCTCTGTTACTGACCCTGGTTTTTGCCACTGCGTACTTTGTTACTTACCCTGGCTTTTGACACGGTGGGCTCTGTTACTGACCCTGGTTTTTGGCACCGTATCCTCTGTTATTGACCCTGGTTTTTGACACTGTATCCTCCGTTACTGACCCTGGTTTTTGACACTGCATCCTTTGTTACTTACCCTGGCTTTTGACACGGTGTGCTCTGTTACTGACCCTGGTTTTTGACACTATCCTCTGTTACTGACTCTGGGTTTTGACACTGTATCCTCTGTTACTGACTCTTGTTTTTGACACTGTATCCTCTGTTACGGACCTTGGTTTTTGACACCGTATCCTTTGTTACTGACCCTGATTTTTGACATGGTGTGTTCTGTTACTGACCCTGGTTTTTGACATGGTGTGTTCTGTTACTGACCCTGGTTTTTGACAGAGATAAAGGCAGGTATTGTCCTTTAAACTATCATTATTAGTCATGGGGTCATTCAACAGAGAAGGAGACCATTCGGCTCATTCTGTTTTTAAAGCATGTTGGATAGAGCTGTTCACAGAATGCTATTCCCCTGCTCCTTCCCTAGTGCCCTGTACATGGTCATCCTCCCGAGTGTATTGCTGACACTGGTTTTTAACACTGTGTGCTCCGTTATTGACCCTGGTTTTTGTTACTGTATCCTCTGTTACTGACCCTGGTTTTTGACACCGTATCCTCTGTTACTGACCCTGGTTTCTGACTGTGTATCCTCTGTTACTGACCCTGGTTTTTGACACCCTATCCTCTGTTACTGACCCTGGGTTTTGACACCGTATCCTCTGTTACTGACCCTGGCTTTTGACACGGTGTGCTCTGTTACTGACCCTGGTTTTTGACACTATCCTATGTTACTGACCTTGGTTTTTGACATTGCATCCTTTGTTACTTACCCTAGCTTTTGACACTATCCTATGTTACTGTCCCTGGTTTTTGACACCGTATCCTCTGTTACTGACCCTGGTTTTTGACACTGTATCCTCTGTTACTGACCCGAGTTTTTGACACTGTATCCTCTGTTACTAATCCTGGTTTTTGACACTGTAATATCTGTTACTGACCCAGGTATTTGACACTGTATCCTCTGTTACTGACCCTGGCTTTTTTACGCTGCATTCTGTTACTGACCCTGATTTTTGACATTAACCTATGTTACTGACCCTGGTTTTTGACACTGCATCCTTTGTTACTTACTCTGTCTTTTGACACGGTGTGCTCTGTTACTAACCCTGGTTTTTGACACTATCCTCTGTTACTGACTCTGGTTTTTAACACTATCCTATGTTACTGACCCTGATTTTTGACACTGTATCCTCTGTTACTGACCCTGGTTTTTGACAGAGATAAAGGCAGGTATTGTCCTTTAAACTATCATTATTAGTCATGGGGTCATTCAACAGAGAAGGAGACCATTCGGCTCATTCTGTTTTTAAAGCACCTTGGATAGAACTGTTCACATAATGCTATTCCCCTGCTCTTTCCCTAGTGCCCTGTACATGGTCTTCTTCCCGAGTGTATTACTGACACTGGTTTTTAACACTGTGTGCTATGTTACTAACCCTGGTTTTTGACACTGTATCCTATGTTACTGCCCCTGTTTTTTAATGCTGTCTCCTTTATTACTGACCCTGGTTTTTAACACTGTGTGCTCTGTTACTGACCCAGGTTTTCAACACTATCCTCTGTTACTGACCCTGGTTTTTCAATGCTGTCTCCTCTGTTACTGACTCTGGTTTTTGACACTGTGTGCTCTGTTACTGATACTGATTTTTAACACTATCCTCTGTTACTGACCCTTGTTTTTAACACTATGTGCCCTGTGTCACTGGTGTTTGACACTATCCTCTGTTACTGACCCTGGTTTTTGACACTGTATCCTTTGTTACTAACCCTGGTTGTTGAAGCTATCCTCTGTTAATGAACCTGTTTATTTAATGCCGTTTCCTCTGTTACTGACCCTGGTTTATGACACTGTATTCTCTGTTACTGACCCTGGTTTTTAACACTGTGTGCTCTGTTACTGACCCTGGTTTTTAACTCCGTGTGCTCTGTTACTGACCCTGGTTTTTGACACTATCCTCTGTTACTGACCCTGATTTTTGACACTGTATCCTTTGTTATTGACCCTGATTTTTGACACGGTGTGCTCTGTTACTGACCGTGGTTTTTAATACTAGCCTCTGTTAATGACCCTGGTTTTTGACACCGTATCCTCTGTTACCGACCCTTGTTTTTTGACTCTGTATCCTATGTTACTGACCCTGGTTTTTGACACCGTATCCTCTGTTACTGACCCTGGTTTTTGACACCGTATCCTCTGTTACTGACCCGGGTTTTTGACACCGTATCCTTTGTTACTGACCCTGGTTTTTGACACTATCCTATGTTACTGTCCCTGGTTTTTGACACCGTATCCTCTGTTACTGACCCTGGTTTTTGACACTGTATCCTCTGTTACTGACCCAAACTTTTGACACTGTATCCTCTGTTACTGACCCTGGTTTTTGACACCGTATCCTCTGTTACTGACCCTGGTTTTTGACACTATCCTCTGTTACTGACACTGGTTTTTGACTCTGTATCCTCTGTTACTAACCCTGGTTTTTGACGCTGTAATATCTGTTACTGACCCGAGTTTTTGACACCGTATCCTCTGTTACTGACCCTGGCTTTTGACACGGTGTGCTCTGTTACTGACCCTGGTTTTTGACACCGTATTCTCTGTTACTGACCCTGGTTTTTGACACCGTATCCTCTGTTACTGACCCTGGTTTTTGCCACTGCGTACTTTGTTACTTACCCTGGCTTTTGACACGGTGGGCTCTGTTACTGACCCTGGTTTTTGGCACCGTATCCTCTGTTATTGACCCTGGTTTTTGACACTGTATCCTCCGTTACTGACCCTGGTTTTTGACACTGCATCCTTTGTTACTTACCCTGGCTTTTGACACGGTGTGCTCTGTTACTGACCCTGGTTTTTGACACTATCCTCTGTTACTGACTCTGGGTTTTGACACTGTATCCTCTGTTACTGACTCTTGTTTTTGACACTGTATCCTCTGTTACGGACCTTGGTTTTTGACACCGTATCCTTTGTTACTGACCCTGATTTTTGACATGGTGTGTTCTGTTACTGACCCTGGTTTTTGACATGGTGTGTTCTGTTACTGACCCTGGTTTTTGACAGAGATAAAGGCAGGTATTGTCCTTTAAACTATCATTATTAGTCATGGGGTCATTCAACAGAGAAGGAGACCATTCGGCTCATTCTGTTTTTAAAGCATGTTGGATAGAGCTGTTCACAGAATGCTATTCCCCTGCTCCTTCCCTAGTGCCCTGTACATGGTCATCCTCCCGAGTGTATTGCTGACACTGGTTTTTAACACTGTGTGCTCCGTTATTGACCCTGGTTTTTGTTACTGTATCCTCTGTTACTGACCCTGGTTTTTGACACCGTATCCTCTGTTACTGACCCTGGTTTCTGACTGTGTATCCTCTGTTACTGACCCTGGTTTTTGACACCCTATCCTCTGTTACTGACCCTGGGTTTTGACACCGTATCCTCTGTTACTGACCCTGGCTTTTGACACGGTGTGCTCTGTTACTGACCCTGGTTTTTGACACTATCCTATGTTACTGACCTTGGTTTTTGACATTGCATCCTTTGTTACTTACCCTAGCTTTTGACACTATCCTATGTTACTGTCCCTGGTTTTTGACACCGTATCCTCTGTTACTGACCCTGGTTTTTGACACTGTATCCTCTGTTACTGACCCGAGTTTTTGACACTGTATCCTCTGTTACTAATCCTGGTTTTTGACACTGTAATATCTGTTACTGACCCAGGTATTTGACACTGTATCCTCTGTTACTGACCCTGGCTTTTTTACGCTGCATTCTGTTACTGACCCTGATTTTTGACATTAACCTATGTTACTGACCCTGGTTTTTGACACTGCATCCTTTGTTACTTACTCTGTCTTTTGACACGGTGTGCTCTGTTACTAACCCTGGTTTTTGACACTATCCTCTGTTACTGACTCTGGTTTTTAACACTATCCTATGTTACTGACCCTGATTTTTGACACTGTATCCTCTGTTACTGACCCTGGTTTTTGACAGAGATAAAGGCAGGTATTGTCCTTTAAACTATCATTATTAGTCATGGGGTCATTCAACAGAGAAGGAGACCATTCGGCTCATTCTGTTTTTAAAGCACCTTGGATAGAACTGTTCACATAATGCTATTCCCCTGCTCTTTCCCTAGTGCCCTGTACATGGTCTTCTTCCCGAGTGTATTACTGACACTGGTTTTTAACACTGTGTGCTATGTTACTAACCCTGGTTTTTGACACTGTATCCTATGTTACTGCCCCTGTTTTTTAATGCTGTCTCCTTTATTACTGACCCTGGTTTTTAACACTGTGTGCTCTGTTACTGACCCAGGTTTTCAACACTATCCTCTGTTACTGACCCTGGTTTTTCAATGCTGTCTCCTCTGTTACTGACTCTGGTTTTTGACACTGTGTGCTCTGTTACTGATACTGATTTTTAACACTATCCTCTGTTACTGACCCTTGTTTTTAACACTATGTGCCCTGTGTCACTGGTGTTTGACACTATCCTCTGTTACTGACCCTGGTTTTTGACACTGTATCCTTTGTTACTAACCCTGGTTGTTGAAGCTATCCTCTGTTAATGAACCTGTTTATTTAATGCCGTTTCCTCTGTTACTGACCCTGGTTTATGACACTGTATTCTCTGTTACTGACCCTGGTTTTTAACACTGTGTGCTCTGTTACTGACCCTGGTTTTTAACTCCGTGTGCTCTGTTACTGACCCTGGTTTTTGACACTATCCTCTGTTACTGACCCTGATTTTTGACACTGTATCCTTTGTTATTGACCCTGATTTTTGACACGGTGTGCTCTGTTACTGACCGTGGTTTTTAATACTAGCCTCTGTTAATGACCCTGGTTTTTGACACCGTATCCTCTGTTACCGACCCTTGTTTTTTGACTCTGTATCCTATGTTACTGACCCTGGTTTTTGACACCGTATCCTCTGTTACTGACCCTGGTTTTTGACACCGTATCCTCTGTTACTGACCCGGGTTTTTGACACCGTATCCTTTGTTACTGACCCTGGTTTTTGACACTATCCTATGTTACTGTCCCTGGTTTTTGACACCGTATCCTCTGTTACTGACCCTGGTTTTTGACACTGTATCCTCTGTTACTGACCCAAACTTTTGACACTGTATCCTCTGTTACTGACCCTGGTTTTTGACACCGTATCCTCTGTTACTGACCCTGGTTTTTGACACTATCCTCTGTTACTGACACTGGTTTTTGACTCTGTATCCTCTGTTACTAACCCTGGTTTTTGACGCTGTAATATCTGTTACTGACCCGAGTTTTTGACACCGTATCCTCTGTTACTGACCCTGGCTTTTGACACGGTGTGCTCTGTTACTGACCCTGGTTTTTGACACTATCCTATGTTACTGACCTTGGTTTTTGACACTGCATCCTTTGTTACTTACCCTGGCTTTTGACACTATCCTATGTTACTGTCCCTGGTTTTTGACACCGTATCCTCTGTTACTGACCCTGGTTTTTGACACCGTATCCTCTGTTACTGACCCTGGTTTTTGACACTATCCTCTGTTACTGACACTGGTTTTTGACTCTGTATCCTATGTTACTAACCCTGGTTTTTGACGCTGTAATATCTGTTACCAACCCTTGTTTTTTGACACCGTATCCTCTGTTACTGACCCTGGCTTTTGACACGGTGTGCTCTGTTACTGACCCTGGTTTTTGACACTATCCTATGTTACTGACCTTGGTTTTTGACACTGCATCCTTTGTTACTTACCCTGGCTTTTGACACTATCCTATGTTACTGTCCCTGGTTTTTGACAGCGTATCCTCTGTTACTGACCCTGGTTTTTGACACGGTGTGCTCTGTTACTGACCCTGGTTTTTGACACTATCGTATGTTATTGAGCCTGGTTTTTGACAGTATCCTATGTTATTGACCCTGGTTTTTGACATGGCGTGCTCTGTTACTGACCCTGGTTTTTGACACTATCCTACGTTACTTACCCTGGTTCTTGACACGGCGTGCTCTGTTACTGACCCTGGTTTTTGACACTATCCTATGTTACTGACCCTGGTTTTTGACACTGTATCCTCTGTTACTGATCCTCGTTTTTGACACCTTATCCTCTGTTACTGACCATGGTTTTTGACACCGTATCCTCTGTTACTGAACTTGGTTTTTGACACTATCCTTTGTTACTGACCCTGGTTTTTGACTCTGCATCCGCTGTTACTGACCCTGGTTTTTGACACTGTATCCTCTGTTACTGACCCAGTTTTTTGACACTGTATCCTCTGTTACTGACCCTGGTTTTTGACACTGTATCCTCTGTTACTGACCCTGGTTTTTGACACTGTATCCTCTGATACTGACCCGGGTTTTTGACACTGTATCCTCTGTTACTGACCCTGGTTTTTGACACCGTATCCTCTGGAACTGACCCTTGTTTTTGACACTATCCTCTGTTACTGACCCTGGTTTTTGACACTGTATCCTCTGTTACAGACCCTGGCTTTTGACACTATCCTATGTTACTGTCCCTGGTTTTTGACACTATCCTCTGTTACTGACCCTGGTTTTTGACACTATCCTATGTTACGGACCCTGGTTTTTGACACTGTATCCTCTGTTACTGACCCTGGTTTTTGACACTATCCTATGTTACTGTCCCTGGATTTTGACACCTTATCCTCTGTTACTGACCCTGGTTTTTGATACCGTATCCTCTGATACTGACTCTGGTTTTTGACACCGTATCCTCTGTTACTGACCCTGGTTTTTGACACTATCCTCTGCTACTGACACTGGTTTTTGACTCTGTATCCTCTGTTACTAACCCTGGTTTTTGACACTGTAATATCTGTTACTGACCCAGGTATGTGACACTGTATCTTCTGTTACTTACCCTGGCTTTTGACGCTGCATTCTGTTACTGACCCTAATTTTTGACATTATCCTATGTTACTGACCCTGGTTTTTGGCACTGCATCCTTTGTTACTTACCCTGGCTTTTGACACGGCGTGCTCTGTTACTGACCCTGGTTTTTGACACTATCCTATGTTACTGACCTTGGTTTTTGACACTATCCTCTGATACTGACCCTGGTTTTTGACACCGTATTCTCTGTTACTGACCCTGGTTTTTGCCACTGCGTACTTTGTTACTTACCCTGGCTTTTGACACTGTATCCTCTGATACTGACCCTGGTTTTTGACACCGTATCCTCTGTTACTGACCCTGGTTTTTGACACCGTATCCTCTGTTACTGACCCGGGTTTTTGACACCGTATCCTTTGTTACCGACCCTGGTTTTTGACACTCTCCTATGTTACTGTCCCTGGTTTTTGACACCGTATCCTCTGTTACTGACCCTGGTTTTTGACACTGTATCCTCTGTTACTGACCCAAACTTTTGACACTGTATCCTCTGTTACTGACCCTGGTTTTTGACACCGTATCCTCTGTTACTGACCCTGGTTTTTGACACTATCCTCTGTTACTGACACTGGTTTTTGACTCTGTATCCTCTGTTACTAACCCTGGTTTTTGATGCTGTAATATCTGTTACTGACCCGGGTTTTTGACACCGTATCCTCTGTTACTGACCCTGGCTTTTGACACGGTGTGCTCTGTTACTGACCCTGGTTTTTGACACTATCCTATGTTACTGACCTTGGTTTTTGACACTGCATCCTTTGTTACTTACCCTAGCTTTTGACACTATCCTATGTTACTGTCCCTGGTTTTTGACACCGTATCCTGTGACTGACCCTGGTTTTTGACACCGTATCCTCTGTTACTGACCCTGGTTTTTGACACTATCCTCTGTTACTGACACTGGTTTTTGACGCTGTAATATCTGTTACCGACCCTTGTTTTTTGACACCGTATCCTCTGTTACTGACCCTGGCTTTTGACATGGTGTGCTCTGTTACTGACCCTGGTTTTTGACACTATCCTATGTTACTGACCTTGGTTTTTGACACTGCATCCTTTGTTACTTACCCTGGCTTTTGACACTATCCTATGTTACTGTCCCTGGTTTTTGACAGCGTATCCTCTGTTACTGACCCTGGTTTTTGACACTGTATCCTCTGTTACTGACCCAAACTTTTGACACTGTATCCTCTGTTACTGACCCTGGGTTTTGACGCTGAAATATCTGTTACTGACCCCGGTTTTTGACACCGTATCCTCTGTTACTGACCCTGGCTTTTGACGCTGCATCCTGTTACTGACCCTAATTCCTGACATTATCCTATGTTACTGACCCTGGTTTTTGACACTGCATCCTTTTTTACTTACCCAGGCTTTTGACACGGCGTGCTCTGTTGCTGACCCTGGTTTTTGACACTATCCTCTGTTACTGACCCTGGTTTTTGACACCGTATTCTCTGTTACTGACCCTGGTTTTTGACACCGTATCCTCTGTTACTGACCCTGGTTTTTGCCACTGCGTATTTTGTTACTTACCCTGGCTTTTGACACGGTGTGCTCTGTTACTGACCCTGGTTTTTGGCACCGTATCCTCTGTTATTGACCCTGGTTTTTGACACTGTATCCTCCGTTACTGACCCTGGTTTTTGACACTGCATCCTTTGTAACTTACCCTGGCTTTTGACACGGTGTGCTCTGTTACTGACCCTGGTTTTTGACACTATCCTCTGTTACTGACTCTGGTTTTTGACACTGTATCCTCTGTTACTGACTCTTGTTTTTGACACTGTATCCTCTGTTACGGACCTTGGTTTTTGTCACCGTATCCTTTGTTACTGACCCTGATTTTTGACATGGTGTGTTCTGTTACTGACCCTGGTTTTTGACAGAGATAAAGGCAGGTATTGTCCTTTAAACTATCATTATTAGTCATGGGGTCATTCAACAGAGAAGGAGACCATTCGGCTCATTCTGTTTTTAAAGCAAGTTGGATAGAGCTGTTCACAGAATGCTATTCCCCTGCTCCTTCCCTAGTGCCCTGTACATGGTCATCCTCCCGAGTGTATTGCTGACACTGGTTTTTAACACTGTGTGCTCCGTTACTGACCCTGGTTTTTGTTACTGTATCCTCTGTTACTGACCCTGGTTTTTGACACCGTATCCTCTGTTACTGACCCTGGTTTCTGACTGTGTATCCTCTGTTACTGACCCTGGTTTTTGACACCCTATCCTCTGTTACTGACCCTGGGTTTTGACACCGTATCCTCTGTTACTGACCCTGGCTTTTGACACGGTGTGCTCTGTTACTGACCCTGGTTTTTACACTATCCTATGTTACTGACCTTGGTTTTTGACACTGCATCCTTTGTTACTTACCCTAGCTTTTGACACTATCCTATGTTACTGTCCCTGGTTTTTGACACCGTGTCCTCTGTTACTGACCCTGGTTTTTGACACTGTATCCTCTGTTACTGACCCGAGTTTTTGACACTGTATCCTCTGTTACTAATCCTGGTTTTTGACACTGTAATATCTGTTACTGACCCAGGTATTTGACACTGTATCCTCTGTTACTGACCCTGGCTTTTTTACGCTGCATTCTGTTACTGACCCTGATTTTTGACATTAACCTATGTTACTGACCCTGGTTTTTGACACTGCATCCTTTGTTACTTACTCTGTCTTTTGACACGGTGTGCTCTGTTACTAACCCTGGTTTTTGACACTATCCTCTGTTACTGACTCTGGTTTTTAACACTATCCTATGTTACTGACCCTGATTTTTGACACTGTATCCTCTGTTACTGACCCTGGTTTTTGACAGAGATAAAGGCAGGTATTGTCCTTTAAACTATCATTATTAGTCATGGGGTCATTCAACAGAGAAGGAGACCATTCGGCTCATTCTGTTTTTAAAGCACCTTGGATAGAACTGTTCACATAATGCTATTCCCCTGTTCTTTCCCTAGTGCCCTGTACATGGTCTTCTTCCCGAGTGTATTACTGACACTGGTTTTTAACACTGTGTGCTATGTTACTAACCCTGGTTTTTGACACTGTATCCTATGTTACTGCCCCTGTTTTTTAATGCTGTCTCCTTTATTACTGACCCTGGTTTTTAACACTGTGTGCTCTGTTACTGACCCTGGTTTTCAACACTATCCTCTGTTACTGACCCTGGTTTTTCAATGCTGTCTCCTCTGTTACTGACTCTGGTTTTTGACACTGTGTGCTCTGTTACTGATACTGATTTTTAACACTATCCTCTGTTACTGACCCTTGTTTTTAACACTATGTGCCCTGTGTCACTGGTGTTTGACACTATCCTCTGTTACTGACCCTGGTTTTTGACACTGTATCCTTTGTTACTAACCCTGGTTGTTGAAGCTATCCTCTGTTAATGAACCTGTTTATTTAATGCCGTTTCCTCTGTTACTGACCCTGGTTTATGACACTGTATTCTCTGTTACTGACCCTGGTTTTTAACACTGTGTGCTCTGTTACTGACCCTGGTTTTTAACTCCGTGTGCTCTGTTACTGACCCTGGTTTTTGACACTATCCTCTGTTACTGACCCTGATTTTTGACACTGTATCCTTTGTTATTGACCCTGATTTTTGACACGGTGTGCTCTGTTACTGACCGTGGTTTTTAATACTAGCCTCTGTTAATGACCCTGGTTTTTGACACTGTATCCTCTGTTACTGACCCTGGTTTTTGATACTGTATCCTCTGTTACTGAGTTGAACGTGTGGTGCTGGAAAAGCGCAGCAGTCCAGGTAGCACCGAGGAGCAGGATGCTCCTGCCGCTCGGATGCTGCCTGGCCTGCTGCGCTTTTCTAGCACCACACTTTTCAACTCTGGTCTCCAGCATGTGCAGTCCTCACTTTTTCCTCTGTTACTGACCCTGGTTTTTGGCACGGTGTGCTCTGTTACTGACACTGGTTTTTAACATTATCCTCTGTTACTGACCCTGGTTTTTGGCACGGTGTGCTCTGTTACTGACACTGGTTTTTGGCACGTTGTGCTCTGTTACTGACCGTGGTTTTTAATACTATCCTCTGTTACTGACCCTGGTTTTTGACACTGTATCCTCTGTTACTGACCCGGGTTTTTGACACCGTATCCTCTGTTACTGACCCTGGTTTTTGCCACTGCGTACTTTGTTACTTACCCTGGCTTTTGACATGGTGTGCTCTGTTACTGACCCTGGTTTTTGGCACCGTATCCTCTGTTATTGACCCTGGTTTTTGACACTGTATCCTCCGTTACTGACCCTGGTTTTTGACACTGCATCCTTTGTTACTTACCTTGGCTTTTGACACGGTGTGCTTTGTTACTGACCCTGGTTTTTGACACTATCCTCTGTTACTGACTCTGGTTTTTGACACTGTATCCTCTGTTACTGACTCTTGTTTTTGACACTGGATCCTCTGTTACGGACCTTGGTTTTTGATACTGTATCCTTTGTTACTGACCGTGATTTTTGACATTGTATCCTCTGTTACTGACCCTGGTTTTTGACACCCTATCCTCTGTTACTGACCCTGGGTTTTGACACCGTATCCTCTGTTACTGACCCTGGCTTTTGACACGGTGTGCTCTGTTACTGACCCTGGTTTTTGACACTATCCTATGTTACTGACCTTGGTTTTTGACACTGCATCCTTTGTTACTTACCCTGGCTTTTGACACTATCCTATGTTACTGTCCCTGGTTTTTGTCACCGTATCCTCTGTTACTGACCCTGGTTTTTGACACTGTATCCTCTGTTACTGACCCGAGTTTTTGACACTGTATCCTCAGTTACTGATCCTGGTTTTTGACACTGTAATATCTGTTACTGACCCAGGTATTTGACACTGTATCCTCTGTTACTGACCCTGGCTTTTTTACGCTGCATTCTGTTACTGACCCTGATTTTTGACATTAACCTATGTTACTGACCCTGGTTTTTGACACTGCATCCTTTGTTACTTACTCTGTCTTTTGACACGGTGTGCTCTGTTACTAACCCTGGTTTTTGACACTGCATCCTTTGTTACTTACTCTGTCTTTTGACACGGTGTGCTCTGTTACTAACCCTGGTTTTTGACACTATCCTCTGTTACTGACTCTGGTTTTTAACACTATCCTATGTTACTGACCCTGATTTTTGACACTGTATCCTCTGTTACTGACCCTGGTTTTTGACAGAGATAAAGGCAGGTATTGTCCTTTAAACTATCATTATTAGTCATGGGGTCATTCAACAGAGAAGGAGACCATTCGGCTCATTCTGTTTTTAAAGCACCTTGGATAGAACTGTTCACATAATGCTATTCCCCTGCTCTTTCCCTAGTGCCCTGTACATGGTCTTCTTCCCGAGTGTATTACTGACACTGGTTTTTAACACTGTGTGCTATGTTACTAACCCTGGTTTTTGACACTGTATCCTATGTTACTGCCCCTGTTTTTTAATGCTGTCTCCTTTATTACTGACCCTGGTTTTTAACACTATCCTCTGTTACTGACCCTGGTTTTTCAATGCTGTCTCCTCTGTTACTGACTCTGGTTTTTGACACTGTGTGCTCTGTTACTGATACTGATTTTTAACACTATCCTCTGTTACTGACCCTTGTTTTTAACACTATGTGCCCTGTGTCACTGGTGTTTGACACTATCCTCTGTTACTGACCCTGGTTTTTGATACTGTATCCTTTGTTACTAACCCTGGTTGTTGAAGCTATCCTCTGTTAATGAACCTGTTTATTTAATGCCGTTTCCTCTGTTACTGACCCTGGTTTATGACACTGTATTCTCTGTTACTGACCCTGGTTTTTAACACTGTGTGCTCTGTTACTGACCCTGGTTTTTAACTCAGTGTGCTCTGTTACTGACCCTGGTTTTTGACACTATCCTCTGTTACTGACCCTGATTTTTGACACTGTATCCTTTGTTACTGACCCTGATTTTTGACACGGTGTGCTCTGTTACTGACCGTGGTTTTTAATACTAGCCTCTGTTAATGACCCTGGTTTTTGACACTGTATCCTCTGTTACTGACCCTGGTTTTTGATACTGTATCCTCTGTTACTGAGTTGAACGTGTGGTGCTGGAAACGCGCAGCAGTCCAGGTAGCACCGAGGAGCAGGATGCTCCTGCTGCTCGGATGCTGCCTGGCCTGCTGCGCTTTTCTAGCACCACACTTTTCAACTCTGGTCTCCAGCATCTGCAGTCCTCACTTTTTCCTCTGTTACTGACCCTGGTTTTTGGCACGGTGTGCTCTGTTACTGACACTGGTTTTTAACATTATCCTCTGTTACTGACCCTGGTTTTTGGCACTGTATCCTCTGTTACTGACCCTGGTTTTTGGCACGTTGTGCTCTGTTACTGACCGTGGTTTTTAATACTATCCTCTGTTACTGACCCTGGTTTTTGACACTGTATCCTCTGTTACTGACCCTGGTTTTTGACACTGTATCCTCTGTTACTGACCCTGGCTTTTGGCACGGTGTGCTCTGTTACTGACCCTGGTTTTTGACACTGTATCCTCTGTTACTGACCCTGGTTTTTGACACTGTATCCTCTGTTACTGACCCTGGCTTTTGGCATGGTGTGCTCTGTTACTGACCCTGGTTTTTGACACTGTATCCTCTGTTACTGAGTTGAAAAGTGTGGTGCTGGAAAAGCGCAGCAGGCCAGATAGGATTCTCCTGCTGTTCGGATGCTGCCTGGCCTGCTGCGCTTTTCCAGCACCACACGTTTCAACTCTGGTCTCCAGCGTCTGCAGTCCTCACTTTCTCCTCTGTTACTGACCCTGGTTTTTGACATTGTATCCTCTGTTACTGACCCTGGTTTTTGGCACTGTATCCTTTGTTACTGACCCTGATTTTTGACACGGTGTGCTCTGTTACTGACCGTGGTTTTTAATACTAGCCTCTGTTAATGACCCTGGTTTTTGACACTGTATCCTCTGTTACTGACCCTGGTTTTTGACACTGTATCCTCTGTTACTGAGTTGAAAAGTGTGATGCTGGAAAAGCGCAGCAGGCCAGATAGGATTCTCCTGCTGTTCGGATGCTGCCTGGCCTGCTGCGCTTTTCCAGCACCACACTTTTCAACTCTGGTCTCCAGCGTCTGCAGTCCTCACTTTCTCCTCTGTTACTGACCCTGGTTTTTGACATTGTATCCTCTGTTACTGACCCTGGTTTTTGGCACAGTGTGCTCTGTTACTGACCCTGTTTTTTGACACTGTATCCTCTGTTACTGACCCTGATTTTTGGCACGGTGTGCTCTGTTACTGACCCTGGTCTTTGACAGTATCCTCTGTTAATGACCCTGGTATTTGTTGCTGTGCCCTTTGTTACTGACCCTGGTTTTGATTCTGTACCCTCTGTTACTGACCCTGGTATTTAATGTCTTTTTTAGATTGGATTAGATTCCCTACAGTATGGAAATGGGTCCTTCGGCCCAACAATTCCACACCAATCCTCCAAAGAGTAACCCCTCGAAACCCATTCCCCTATCCTATATTTACCCCTGACTAATGCAAGTAACACTGTGGGCAATTTTTTGCATGGCCAATTCACCTGACCTGCACATCTTTGGATTGTGGAAGGAAACCGGAGCTCCCGGAAGAAACCCATGGAGAGAATGTGCAAACTCCACACAGACATGTCAAAAACCAGGGTCATTAATAGAGGACATAACAGGCATCATGGTGGCTCAGTGGTTAGCACTGCTGCCTCACAGCACTAGAGCCCTAGGTTTGATTCCTGTCTTGGGTGCTGTGAGGCAGCAGTGCTAACCACTGAGCCACCATGATGCTTGTTATGTCCTCTATTAATGACCCTGGTTTTCGATGCTGTCCCCTCTGTTACTGACCCTGGTTTTTGATGCTGTCTCTACGGTTACTGACCCTGGGTTTTGACACTATCCACGGTTACTGACCCTGGTTTTTGATGCTGTCTCCTCTGATTACTGAGTTGACTTTGTGTCCTCCAAATACTGACCCTTCTGCTATTGATAAGACATTTCTCCTTATTTCTACCATCCAAACCATTCACCATTTTAAAAACCTTGTTCAAACCCTGTCTAACTTAACGCGCTCTAATCGGAGAACAGCTCTATTCTGAAGACCCAACATCTTCTGATTGCTGAGACCTAACGTGAGCACAAGATTAGAACTTGTTTGGAAATAGGAAATGAAAGGATCAAAAGATTGACCTTACTGACTGGGCCTTCTGGGAGGGACTTTCTAACCCCGACCAGCCTGGTCTGCTCTTGAACCGTCTCCTACCTTGTGTGGTTGATCCCAGGGCCTTCTCCACAACCAAAGGCCAATGTCACCAACATCAGGGAAGACATAAAACCAAACTCAGTTAGTTATTGTCCTGCAACCTATCTCTCGGTCAAATGACTGCAATTAAACGTCATGTCAATGAAAATGATTCCCATTTCCTGGAATTCACGTGACTCAAAATTTATTGTTTGTTTCATTCATTCATGGATTGTGGGCATTGCTGTCGAGATCAGCATCTCTGATTGCCTTTGAGCAGATGGGAGTGAGCCACCTCCTTGAACAGCTGCTGTCAATGTGTTGTAGGTACCTCCACTGTTTTGTTGAAGGGGAGTTCCAAGACTTTGACCCAGAGCTGGATTTCTAGTGGTGGGTGGGTTAGATGGGAGCGTGCAGTGGTAGTGCTCCCAGACATCTGCTACCCTTGTCCTTCCAAAGCATAGAGGTTGGGGATTTGGAAGGTGCTGAGTAAGGAGCCTTGGTGCATCTTGTCGATGGTGCATACTGATGCCAGTGGAATGTGGTATGTTAAATCACATCACCTCCCTTACTGTTTAATTCTTTACTGTCGAGCAGTTCACTCTGAATTACTGATGGCGTGTTGTGCGGGACTCAATAAAAGGATACTAAGATCTGTGTCTTGTCTGCAGTTTGTTGCACAGGGTGAGTAAGGAGCTGGCAGAATGGTACTTCCAAGATGGACGAGCAGTGTTGGCTGCGTGTTGCCACCTTGCGGTGAATGACATTGAGGTACTACATCTCTGTTTAATCACTGACTAGTCCCCACACCCCAAATTGATCCAGCCCTGTGCTTGTTACTTCCTTAGCCTTTAGGCTGAAAAACATTTCCGGCTAAAATTGTATTCAAAGAGATTGAATAGAAAAGTACGCTGCATCTCAGCATCTGAGTTAATTGGCAGTGTCCTTTTGGGTGTGTAGCCAAATGACCACTCATTCAATTCTCTTCCCTACTCACTGATCAAGCAGTTGCTAAGTCCTCCAGACACTTTAGTGAGGCTTGATGCATCAGCTTTTGTTTTAGTGTGTGAATGAATGTTGAGGAACCGAGAGTGCACAATTCAATGGTTTTACAAGCAAAAGGCTGGCAGGGCTAACTCATCCATCACAAGCAGGTAGGTTGCTGTATACAAATGGAGCAGAATAGAATACAGTGCCAATGGGGGCTCATTGGCACATCATGTCCCTGCCAGATAACTGCAGAAGTAATCTGCTCTCATTCCCTTGTCGTTTCTCCATTGCCCTGGAATTTTAGATTTATCTTCAGATCTGCACCCAATTCCCAATTGAAAAGCCATTATTGAACCTGCCATCACCACGTCCTCAGGCTCTGTATTCCAAATCTTACCCACTCTCTGCTTAAAAAAAATGTAATTCCTCAACTTCCTTCTGATTCTTTTACCAGTCACCTTAAGTTGATGGCTGTTCATTCTTTATCCTTCAGGCAATATGTACAGTTTCACGCTGTCTACTGTGTCTCGACCTCTCCTGATTTGGAGTGCTTCACTAAAATCTAAACAACCTCAAAAAATACAAGGAGACATCAATGATGTTTCTGTGAAAACCAAAGTGATGTACTTGAGGCTGATTGACATTCTGCAGCAAAAGCATTTGATCCGTTCCCGACAAATTTAAATAAATGTAAGGCAATCAGTTCCTGACCATTTTAAAAATTATTAGTTTCAATTGGTTATGCCTCTAGAGGATAATATTTTTAATTATTTAGCTATATATTGTTCTCATTTACTTTGTATTCAATGCTGTTAATGCATTTGTTTGATAGCTAACACAACAAAACAACTCTGAATTTATTTTCAAAAATAGGTCCAGATAATTTCATACATGCCTTTGTTGTGAATGCAGTATTAGTTTAGCTGAAAAAAGGTGAAGATTTTAAAATGAAATGAATGTAATGTTTTATGTTAGTCGACAAAGATGATTTACTTTTTAATACTGTTTAACATGCTTGCATTAAGTTATATTGTGTACTAATGAAAACAGTACAAGTCAAACAGGATCATGTCTAAGCTGCGCAATGCCATACTTGAATGTAATATTGAACACTAATGGTCAGGGGACATTCAAGTGCAGGAAGAGCTTAGTTTTCAAAGATAATGAAGAAAGACTGGAGGAGAATGAGCTTTTCATCCTGAATAAGGGCTATGCACCATTTATTTTATGAAGATAAAAAGGTAGTCATAGGAACATGTGGAAGATCAATTCAGAAATAAATTGATTTGTGAGGAAGCACAGATTCAAACCAATAAAGTATAACTGTGGGATTAAAGCGAGGACATTTATCTCCACATAGAATGTGGAATAAAGGTTTAAATCATAGAATGGTTTAGGGACGAGGACATGTTGCAGAGAGTTTTTTTATGAAGCCAGTATGAGCCACTGTTATTACTTAAGGAGAAATCTGAACATCCAGCTAGTAACATAAATTACTACTGCACAATGTTTCATGTGTTTGAATCAAAGATGTTTCATCTTATATAAACGGTTAAACAAAGTAAATATTACCAACAACACTATAGCTTATAACGCAATATAACTCATTTATCTTTTGAAACATTGAAGTTTCCTCTACTTTTTCGGTGACCAATCCAAAGGTCTGCCAAAGTCCTGCAGAGTTCACTTTGATTTCTCTTCAGGTTCCCAGTCTGGCAGTTAGACTATTTACCTCTGTGAAGTTTCCACTGTTTCCTTCAATGGTCTCCTTCCCCGTCTGCTCCTTCAGACGTTTTTTTGAAGTCAATGATTCAAACTGACTGGGTTTGACCACAAGGCTTGCTGCACTTCACTGGAGATTTCTCCCTGCAACTACAAGCTAGTCAATTTTTTTCATAGTTCTTTTCCCTTTGTGAATTTCAAGTGGTCTGACCCTTGACCTGAAGGTAATATGAAGGACGGAGGACGTATTGATAACATTGGTGGCTTTCAATTTGAACGCAGCTTGCAATGTCGAACTTGGTCCGTGGCAATGAGTTGGAGCTGGCAGTTTGCGTGGGAACAGTGCTGGGGGATAGTGCCATGCCTGTGACAAACTATGTCCTGGAATTATTGGCCCGGAGGTGCATGTCAACAACAACTTGGTGAGTGCAGAGAGATGCTTTAAAATGATGACTCGGGTAAAATTGTATCCCAAGGATCAATGAATCCCAGTGACATTAATTCATTGCCTATTATTGCGTTGCGCAAGATCATTTAACTTATCTTCCTAATTCAATTAGATCCCTCTCCAGATTGTCCTGTAAATGTCTTCAATTCAAGTTTATATCAAATGTCTTTCTGAAAGTTAGGAACGAGGCTGCTTCTGTATTTCGGGGAGAGCATTCCAAGTTGTAATTAGTCACTGTGTAATAAATGCTCCTTATCTCCCCGTTTAGTTTGGTCAAGGTACATTCAGTGGCCATAGAATTCACTGGTTATCAAGATGCCCAGAATGTCTGAATACATCTGCAGGAACACTGACAGTGTTCTAAATGAAGTATTTGCATTTAATTAGCGACAGCATTGCTGTCTGCTTATTCCCTCCATTATCATTTCATGGACTTCCTTTGGACCAACTCATATTTGATTTAACTTCTGAGGCATGAGGCAGGTCTATAATAGTTTGACCTCAATGGGAAATTGAGCAAAGTGAAGCATGTTTCTTTGTAAGTCCATTTTCTCCCCCTCCATCAAAAAATGGTCAGCAGTTCTAACAGTGCGCAGCCTCTCTGTAATGGAGTGTCAATCTCTGTAACAAGCCTGGTGTGAAACTAAAATTAAACTGTTTAAAATTGATTCTGGAATTAAGAGGGTTGGTTTATAAGGAGACATTGAGTAGACTGGGTCTATACTCATTGAAATGTAGAAGAGTGAGGAGGGATCTTATAGAAACATATCTAATTATGAAGGGAATAGATAAGATAGAATCAGGGAGATTGTTTCCACTGGTGGGTGAAATTAAAACTCAGGAGCATATCCTCAAAGAAGGGGGAGCAGATTTAGGATTGAGTTTAGGAGGAACTTATTCACCTTGTTGTGAAGCTGTGGAATTCCCTGCCCTGTGAAGCAGTTGAGGCTACCTCATTGAATGTTTTTAAGGTGAAGATAGATAAATTTTTGAACAGTAAAGGGTTATGGTGAGCGGACGGGTAGGTGGAGCTAAGGGCATGAAAAGGTCAACCATGATTTTATTCAATGGCAGAGCAGGCTTGAGGGGCCAGATGGCCTCCTCTTGCTCCTAGTTCTTCTGTTAAACACTGAGTCTTGAGTCTCAGGATGCACAAATACCCCCCACTATGCGCAGCCGAAATTTTGATCCCTGTCATTAACTGTCCAGCCTTTGCTATATCCCCAAGCTATAAGTTCATCTGAACTGTTTGGCTGGATCATCCTTCTGTAATCACTGTCGGCATCTTATCATCCTTCAGAATCACAATGATTTTTCACTGCCTTCTGGGATGGGCAATAAGTGATGCCTTAGCCAGCGACACCCACATCTATGAGGTTTTTGTTCAGAATTCTCAAAGATTCCAGAGAAAACTTTAGCGATTTTCTATCATATTCATGTAGTTGCTCTTCCAGCTACAGGTAACAGGAGTAGGAATTATAGATGACATGCCACATGATGGCCCAGCTCAGCAGGCACTGCCTTAGTTCCAAGCTGGAAGGTTGTAGATTCAAGTCCTACTGTAGATATTTGTATACGAGCTGACACTTCAGTGCATCCTTGAGGAAGTGCTGTATTGTCAGAGGTACTGTTCTTGGGATGGGATGTTGAAACCTGAGTTCTCCTACAGGAGGATTATCATGGTATAATTTCGAGAGCAGGGGCATCTTACTGCTATGCTCTCATAACTCATTCTTCTCTTTATTCAATCACTCATGGTATGTGGGTCTTGTCAGCTGGGATAGCATTTATTGTCCATTTCAAAACTCAGTTCGAAGTTAACCATACTGCCGCGAGGCTGAACAAACCAGGTAAGGGACAGAAGTTTCCCTCCCTAAAGGACGTTTGTAAAGCAGATGGATTTTACGACAATGGTCATCATTAAACCTTTTAATTCCAGATTATTATTGAACTCAAATTTCACCATTTGCCATTTGAGCCCAAGTCTCCAGAATATTACCTGGATTTCTAGAATAATAGTCGACTGACAATTACTACAAGGCCATCACCTCCCTACATCTGTTAAAAAGCTGAGATTTTCATCCTACTGTTGTTCTGGGGATTTTACTGTACACAAACTGGCTGTTATGTTTGCTTACAATACAACACTGACTGCGTTTCAAAAAGATTTCATGGTGGGTAAAGTGTTCTGGAAGATTCAGGGGATGTGAGAAGCAAAATATAAATTATTTCTTTTGATGAGGGAGTGACTTCTCCCCTGATGGCGCCATCTTCCCTGCCCCAGTGGTGTCATCCCAACTGCACAGCCAAGGCCAGGAGCTCAAATACAACCAAGAACTCAATGTTAGTGTAGTGCTTTTCATTTAATGTCAACTGTTCAAAGCCAGTGCAAGATTTTTTTTGAAATAGAGTCACTCTGTTGACATGGCAGGACTGAGTAACCAACATATGAACAGCAAAGTCCCAGTGTACATCAACAACAAGGAAAAAAACAACCAGATCATGTGTTAGATTATCCCTGAAGGTGCTGTCCGAAGGAACTACACATTATGTATTACCTATTGAAATATGGTTTCTGTTGTTATGTAGAGCAAAACATAGGAGGAATTGTCGCCACATGCTTTCATCCTGCATCAATGCTTTCACCATCATTAGGCCAAAGATTATTCAATTCTTTGTGCATGCTTAAGTATAATTTGTTTTTCTCTTCTAGGCTTCATTTGTGGACATTTTGGAAAGAGTGACTATTTTTATTTCTTTTTGTTTTTAACCTTCTGCTTTTAGCTTTCCGTGTACTGGATACAGGTATTCCCAGTGTTGGCAAAAGCATAAATATTGACTGCTGTGCTTAGATCTGCATGTGGACTCCTGGTTCTCCTGTTGCTATAAAGATTGCTGCTTTTGTTTGGTGCTATTTTGGGTTTGCAGTGATTTTATATGTTTCACATGTCGTACAAATTTCTGCTCCAATGCAAAGTTCCACATGATTAGAAGGAATATTGGGAACTACATTAAGCAATAGCCGCTGGCTGATTTTCTATTCGTTGACCCTTAATCATCTAGAGTCGGTGAAGTAATGGAGTGCACTTGCTAATTTGTCGAGTCTTCCCCATATAGTAACCGTGCATGATCGTACATCTAAATGTGCTGTTAACTAATGCTGATATAAATCATTGAAAGGATTGGATCCTTATTAGTGGAATGAAGCAAATGCCAGTGATGTTCATGTGCATTGCTGCAACTGTACAGAATTCCTTGGTGCAGAACTTTTAACACATTTGTTGCACTTGTTTAAAAAAAAGTAGAAGAATTTTAAATGAATAAAAAAGCACATTTGTTGCAAGTAGCATTGAACCTAATAGCATTTGCATTGATACCGTGGAATTGGTTTTGGAATGTGACAGAAGGCAGTGAAGAAATGGCTGTGTTGATAGTATTTGTAATCAGGATAGGGTTGGTGCACCTAGGCCAAGAATATATCATGTGACTTTGATTTGCATTTCTGCAAAACAGCTTGGTTTATATCTTAAATGCAAAATCATTTATCCACATTGCTTGACAGCATTGAAAATAAATTGGCAGCATGAACACAATTAAATGATTATTTTGTGTTTTTTTTAATCTTCACAATTTTCATCCACATTAAGAATGAGAGTATCTGTGTGAAAATTGAACTGGTTCAAACTTCAATTTATTTTTCAAGCTGCTCTCATCATTTTTTACTCAGTCAATGAAGCATAATGCTTGCCTGTTCCTGTATCGATTAGGAATAACCATTAACATGATCCAAATTCCAAAGTAATCACCAACTATATTCAAAAAATGCATTTCAATTTCCCCAAATATTTCAGAAATACAGTAATTCCTCAAGATAGGGAATTAGACCAATTGTGACAATCTTTCCTAGTGATGGGCTCAATTGCTAAATCATGATTTTGTCTATCGATACTTAAAGTTGACAAAGGATCTGGATCCAATCAGATACATTCAAAGATATCGAAGAAAGTGAAACTGGAAATTGCAAGGACACTGGCAATAATCCTTAAGTCTTCCCTCGCCTCAGGGGAGGTGCCTCGGGACTGGCGAATTATGGTTGAGTTCCAACCTCTCCAATCAATCCTCATAACTGAAGCTTCTTATTCCTGTAACCATTCTTGTAAATCTGTTCTGCAGTTTCTCTAATGTATTCACATCCTTCCTCCAGTGTGGCATCTAGAACTGTACACAGTATGCCAGCTTGGGTCTAAATGCCTTGTATATGGTTGGGATCACCTCCTAGCTTTTCTACTCAATGCTTCTATTTATAAAGCCCAGGATACAGTAAGCTTTAGGAGTTACTCTGTCCCTCTGTTCTGCCACCATCAGTAACCTATGCTAATATACACTAAGGTTGCCCTGTTCCTACATCTCTTAAGTACTGTATACCCTTATTTTGTAATGTCTGTCCATGTTCTTCCATCAAATGTAGCATCTCATTTATCCACCATCTGTCCACTCGACCAACTTATCAATGACCTTTTGGTGGTCTACACTGTCCTCTTCACAGTTTACACGTTTTATATCATGGCAAATTTTGAAATGGTCCCCTGCACACCATGATCTAGTTTATTAATGTACTCAGGAAAAGCAAGAGTTTCAATCCTGACCCTTGAGGAACTCCTCTGCAAACCTTCCTTTCACATGAAAAATATCCATTGACAATAGCTCTTTGGTTCTTATTAGTCCTCTTCCTTCCATGGGCTATAATTTTTCTCATAAATCTGTTGTATGACACTCTACTGGATAGGAGTGATATTGTGACTGGAGTCAGTAGACATTGACAAAGATGTGAGGATTGATGAATATCCCTGAGGTTTACTTGCTTGCCCTTGGGTAGTCAGATAGAATTTTACTTCAGTATCTTAAATGGGAACAGTGAAGCCTATCACAGAGCCAGTGGCTTATGGTCTGACTTCATGTGGTTTCCCCAAGCCATGCTTTGCTCTAGACCATGTGAAGGGTCATTGTTCTTTGGTAAAACAACCCCAGGGAATGCTGGAGAAACTCAGCAGGTCTGGCACTATCTGTGGGGAGAGAAACAGAGATAATGTTTTGAGTCCAGTCTGACCTTTCTTCAGAACGCAGGGTTTCTGAACCCAAAGGCCCCATCCTCAAACGCAACCCATTGAATTCAGCACCGAATATGAACCTCTTGCATACCTTACCACTTAACTTTCCTCAGTAGTGTTAAAGTGTCTTCAAAGTAGACCTTTAAACAATTTAGCTCCTGAATTATGGCACAACACTGTTGAAAGGCTTCACGTCTTGGTCTGTTGTACCACTCTTGTTCAAAGTGGATTACTCCTTAGTTTTCTCTGTTCGACATATTTGAAGCAGACCAGACTTGGAAATAGAATCATCATAGAATCCTGGCAGTTTTGAAAGCAGGGCATTTGGCACATCTAGTCAACACTAACCCTCTGAAGAGCAGCCCGCCCAGACCCAACCCTTACTCAAGCCCTGTAACCGCTCCCCCCCCAATTCCCACGGCTGATCCACCCAGCATGCACATCCATGGACACTACGGCAATGTAGCATGGTCAGTGCATCTTAGCCTGCACATCTTTGGCTTGTGGAAGGAATTCAGAGCACCTGCAATAAGTCCACACAGTCACATAGAGAATGTGCACACTTCACACAGATAGTCGTTTGAGGGTGGAATCGTACCCAAACCCTTGATGCTGTGAGGCAGCAGTGCCACCGTGCCACCCTAAATCTAGCCAAAGAAATTACCAGCAGTTAAGGGGGTAGTCTTTAACAAGGATTACCTGTCAGTCAAATCTGTTCCAATGGTGAGGTGAAAATCTGAGCCACTTTTCATTTTTGGCCTGCAGCTATACTTCCCTTCAATTAATATATGGCTAACTGGAGCCCTGAGTGAAGTAGCTTCCCTGGCCCAGACCCTAGCTAGTGCAGGCTGGGGCCCCCTATTTGATGCCCAATTCACTAGCCCAAGACTTGTCCAAAACATCTGTCCAAAATTCTCTCTCCACAGATAGTGCCTGACCATCTGATCATTTCCAGCTTTCATGCATTTTTAAAAAAATAAATTTCAGATTGTCAGCATGTACCGTACTTTATTCTTGCTTTGATCCTGATGTGCTAATAGGAGAGGGGACCGGTTAGCTCAGTTGGCTGGATGCCTGTTCCACAACGCGGCATGCACTGGCTGAGCTGACTATGAAGGAGTCTCCTTCGCACCCTCTCTCCGAGCCTGAGGTGTGGTGACCCTCGGGTTAAGCCACCACCAGTTGTCTCTCTAATGATGACCTATGGTGACTTTGCCTTTACTCTCTGGTTACACTGAGCTAATGACTTCTGGGAAGGTGATGGTATTATTGCAAAACTATTAAGGTAAGGTTCTGAAGACCTGGGGTTTGAATCCCACCGTGGCAGGTGGCTGAATTTGAACTCAGAAAATCTGGAACTGAGAATCTAGTGGTGACCATTATCAAGTGTTGGAAAACCCATCTGATTCACTAATGTGCTTCAGGGAAGGAAATTGCCATCCTTATTTTGTCTGGCATACACGTGACTCCAGATCATCAGCAACATGGTTGACATTGAACTGCCTCCCAGGGCAATTAGGGATGAGCAATAAATGACCCATGGATGATTAAAAACAGAAACATTCTGGGGAAATAAACATGGAGAATGCTAGAGAAACTCACTGGCAGCATCATCCCAGCCCTCCTTTCCCAGTTACACTCTCTTCCAACCGCTTCTGTTGGGCAGAAGATACAAAAGCTTAAACCCACGTACCACCAGATTCAAGCGCAGCTTCTTCCCTGCTGTTATCAGACTTCTGAATAGACCTCTTAAATTTTGAATCTAATGTTGATATTGCTTTTTGTGCATTTTTTCTGCAGCTGTAACTTTGTATTCCTCATTTGCCCTGTGATCTTTGTATGGCATGATCTACACTTTTCACTGTACCTAGGTATATGTGACAATAAGAATCAAATCAGATCATCTGTGGAGGCACAAGAAACAGAGTTGACATGTCAAGTCTCGCATAACTCCACACTGGTTCAAATCCCACCAAATTTTTGAGTTGAAAGTTAGTCGAAATAATGGTGACCATCAGCAATCATAGAAACCCAACTGGCTCACTAATCTTCTTGCTAATTCTCGGATTAAGCTGTGTTTGTTTATTGTGATTTTTTTTCCACAGGGATCTAGCGGCTGACTTGTTGACCATGATACCTGACAGTGAGCTGTTGTTGGTCAAACTGTGCGCCTTCTACCCAGGAAGCACTGCAGAGGTTGATGATCTTCATGAGAAGGTAAAGTTTGGGAGCTGCAGAGACCATCTTACAATTTTCCAGAAGGGTTTGTGCAAAAGGTGCACAGGGAAAAGCATTGGTTTTGTTACTGTTGCCACCCCAAAACTCTTTGAAAAGCATTTTTGTGACTGGATGCCTGTGTCCAATAGTGTAACACAGGGTTTGGTGCTGGGTCCTTTGCTGTTTGCTGTGTATGTTAATGATCTGCATGGTGGCTCAGTGGTTAGCACTGCTGCCTCACATTGCTGAGTTTGATTCCTGCCTCGGGCGACTCTCTGTGTGGAGTTTGCACATTCTCCCCGTGTCTGCATGGGTTTCCTCCAGTTTCCTCCCAAAATCCAAAGATATGCAGGTTAGGTGAATTGGCCATGCTAAATTTCCCATAGGTGCATTAGTCAGGGGTAAATATGGGGAGGGGGACTGGGTCTGTCTGGGTTCCTCTTCAGAGGCTCGGTGTGGACTTGTTGGGCCAAAGGGCCTGTTTCCATACTGTAGGGAATCTAATCTAATCTAGGCAGCAATATTGGAGGTCTGGTGAGTAAGTTCACAGATTAACAAAAACTGGTGGTGTGGTCAATAGCAAATAGGAAAGCCTTAGTGTACAGGATGATATAAATGGGCTGGTCAAATGGGCTGAACAGTGGCAAATTGAATTTCATCCTGAAAAGGATAAGGTGATGGGAGAACTATCCATAGATCCTTGAAGTCAGCAGGAAAGGTAGAAAGAAGGCAAATGGGATACTTTCTTTTCTTACTCAAGGCATTGAATACAAGAGCAAGAAGTTTTCATGGAGCTCTATATAATGTTAGCTGGACCACAGCTGGAGTACTGTACGTTTGTAGTTGCCACACGACAGGAGGTTGTGATTGGACAAGAGAGAGTGCAGAGGAGATTCACCAGGATGATGCTCAGATGGAGCAGTTCACCTCTAAAGGGAGACGCAATAGGCTAGGAGTGTTTTCTTCAGAGCAGAGAATGCTGGAGGGCATCTGATTGAGGTGCACCTTGTTTTGAGAGGCATAGAGAAAAACTCTTCCCCCAGTGGAAAGGTCAGTACCAAGGGGGACACAGTTTTAAGATAAAGAACAGGGTGTTTAGAGGCAATCTGAGGAAAAAAACATTTTCATTCAGAGGTTTGTGGGTATCTGGAACTTGCTGCATAGAAGAGGTGGTAGAGACATGAACCTTCTCAACATTAAAAAATATTTAAAAATGAAACGGGGATTACAATAGATAGATGGCTGATGACTGATGCAGACATGATGGGCTGAAAGGCCTTGTTTTGTGTTTTAAGAACTCTAGGACCCATTGGTGACACCAATAGTGTGGTTCACAGTAATGTGGCAGAAACACACACAAGGAATGCAATCACCCATTCCTTTGCAGAACATGCTAAAGTGTCCCGAAGGCCTTAAATGGAGAAGCTTCCATTCTGTTCCTTACTGACTCTTTTCAGCAGTTTTCCAGCACATAAATAAATGGCAGTTTTGAACAGCCACGGTTCTAATGTAGGGCATTGCTGTGGCTGTAAAATGGGATGATGAAGGTGTGGCAAATTGCTGCCCTCTGGCTTCAGGAGAATTTAATTTCTTTGATTTTTAAATTATTTTCCAGGCAGAATCAGATAAACAGCTCTGAAATCACACCATCCTGTGTCTTTGGGAGTGTGGAAATGTCAGATATTGCACACACTATTCTCCACACTCTGGGCTGTTAACCTCAGTAGGAGGGAGCTTCATGAGGTCACCCATGAAGGGGCAAAGCAGAAAGAGGCATAGTCACCATGGCAACCAGCTTCTGGATGGGTATAAGGGGGAGCTGTGTGCTCCCTCAATAATCCACTGGTTGTGTGAAACAAGGGAACCCAAGGGAAGACACGATTGAAAAGGGATGGGATTTCCCCATTCAGTAACATAGCGATTAGTGACAGTGGTTAGCACAGCTACCTCATGGTGCCAGGGACTCGGGTTCGATTCCAGCCTCGGGTGACTGTCTGTCTGGAGTTTGCACATTCTCCCCATGTCTATGTGGATTTCGTCAAAGTGCTCCAGTTTCCTCCCGCAGTCCAAGGATGTGCAGGTTAAGTGGATTGGTCATGCTAAATTGCCAATAGTGTCCATGGATGGGCAGGTTATGTGGACTAGCCATGGGAAATTCAGGGGTACAGGAATAGGGTAAGATGGTGGGTCTTGGTGAGATGCTCTTCGGAGGATCAGTGTGTACTGAATGGGCTGAATGGCCTGCTCCCACATTATAGGGAATCTATGATTCAATGATCAATCATCTCACAATATTCACTTCAGGCCGTGATCTCATCCTCCACTGTCGGACAGGTTCTGGGTGAGGGTGGCATGGGGTCACGGGTCCGATTCAATGAAGCACTTTTGCTCCACCTTGATCTACAAACAAGGATTAACAGCCTATTATCTGCAGCACCCTGAGGGTATTGGGGTGGAGGTGGGCAAGGTAGGGGTAGCAAGGTGGCAGTGTAGGCTGCTGAATAACCTTGAACTTTTTAAAATGATGGGGGAGAGTAAAGATGTTAAAGTTAATTGATCAGTGTCTAAAATCAGAGAGTATCTTATTTTATTCCAGGAGCCAGGTAAGAAAGGCAAAGCAACAAGCAAAGGATGAAGACACAGACTATAGTGTGGCCATGTTTGCTGAGAATATAGAACTAGGGTAGGAAAGTAAACTGTGAGGACGGTGTTTAATGTCTGCCAAGGGATACAGGCAGTTTACCTGAGTGGGCTTAGGAGGGGGAAAACTCCTGAGAAACAGAAAAGCAGGAAGTATTGAAGATAAGAATCTAGTCATTATTAGTTTTCAGAGAGATTTGGGTGTGCTTATACGTAAGAGTTGCAAAACATTAACGTGCAGATATAGCAAACAATTGGATGGCAAATTGTATTTCAGCTTTGATTGTTAGAGAGAAATGTAGTGATTGTGATGAGGCCAGCCAGATGGACCACATAGAATATGAGTTCCCTGATTGTTAATATGGTCCAGTCAGGGAGCCCTGGCTGACAGATACAAACAGGAGTGTCAGAGGTTCTGCTCACTCTAAGCTGGCTCTGAAGAAGCTGGATCAGTGTCAAGTACCATGAACGTGTAAATAAAGGGTGACTGGATCCTGTCAGGATACACTTCCTGCAATTCAATGGACTTTGGTGAAATCAAAAGCTCAGATTAATGTTAAATGGTTTTATCCACCTTTGATAATAAAGGAGGAGGTGTAACAAAATCTTCACTAGCTTGAAGCCTGGGAGGAGAGAGCTGTTCTGGAAGGAGAGATAGAATAGGAGTGATGTCTACTCTCTGGGGTTTAGAGTGAGAGGTAATTTAATTCTTTTGGCTGGGGTGTCTGGAACTAAAAGTCATAATTTGTGATAAGGGATCAGACATTTAGGATCGTGATGAGGGGATTCTTCGCTTCAGGATTGTGAAACTTTGGAATTTGGATACTCAGGTGCTAATTGTATTCAAAACTGAAATCATTAATTTTTGGGTCCTAAGTAACTCATAAGATATTGGAAAGCCTAAGAGTAGAGGCCAAGTGATATTCTTATTGATCATTAGAGCAGAATTAAGGTGCTGTATAGTTCACTCCAAATCCCATTTCTTATATTCTTTGCAATGCATCTTTCTATTATACTAGTGGTTTGATTGATATGTTATAAAATAAATCTCTTCACAGTGTCATTTACCAACCTGTGAAGAATGTTTGCAAATCGCGGCAACATTTCAAAGTGAAGGGGAAACGTTCCAAGCAGTAAAATATTATTTATTGAGTTCGGTGCCAGAAAAAGCACTTCCAATTGGCCTTCTTTATGTTAAAGGTAATCTTCCTGCTTTCAGTTATCTGATTGATTGTTCTTTAATTAACTTGTATAATAAAATGTATGGAGATACAGCATTTTCCTGATTCCTCCTAAGTAATTTGTTCATTCATTTATTTCATTCATGAGCACGGCTCATGTTGACAAGCCCGCAGTCATGTTCAAACATTGTATGTTTGATTGTGTGAGTCTGTTTACTGTCAATGTCTGATTGGTTAACTCTGGGCATAGACTGAGAGCAAAGTAAACAAAGTTATCGTAGAGCTTTAAGCCAGAGCTGAAATGTAGAGTAGACATTTTAAAGCACCAGCGAGTTTTCAAAAGATTTGTAGCTCAGGTTGAGGTTCTGAGCTGAAAGGTTTATTTTCAGACATTTCATCACCATACTAGATAACATCTTCAGTGAGCCTCTGGATGAAGCACTGGTGGTGTAGCCCACTTTCTATTTATGTGTTTGGGTTTCCTTTGGTTGGTGATGTCATTTACTGTGGTGACGTAATCTCCTATGGGTGATGTCATTTCCTGTTCTTTTTCTCAGGGGGTGGTAAATGGAATCCAAGTCAATGTGTTTGTGAATAGAGTTCCGGTTGGAATACCATATTTCTCGGAATTCTTGTGCATGTCGCTGTTTGGCTTGTCCTAGGATGGACGAGTCGTCCCAGTCGAAGTAGTGTCCTTCCTCATCTGTATGTAAGGATACTTGTGAGAGTGGCTCATGTCTTTTTGTGGCCATTTGATGTTCATGTACATGTTCACGAGAATTCCTAGAAGCATGGCCTTCCAACCGGAACTCTATCAACAAACACATTGATTTGGATCCCATTTACCACCCCCTGAGAAAAAGAACAGGAAATGACATCACCAACCCAAGGAAACCCAAACACATAAATAGAAAGCGGGCTACACCACCAGTGCTTCATCCGGAGGCTCACTGAAGATGTTACCTAGTATGGTGAAGAAATGTCTGAAAATGAACCTTCCAGCTCAGCGAGCAAACCTACATCCATTTTAAAGCACTGTCAATAAAAACTGTTACACACACAGAAAGAAATGTTGCCCCTTCATTTGTTTGAAATTGAAGATGTAACATGGTCAGCACCCATGCTGATTGGCCATTGTAGATATATTGATAAAGTGAGGAGGACGTTTCCTTGTTCAAAGAACACTGGACCAGTCAACGTCAACCACACATAGTCACATGTAGGTGCATGCCATAGAGGGAAGGCATTGGATGATTATTTGGATAGAAATGACCTGTAGGACCTTGAAGTAAAGGCAGGAGAATGGCATTAGGTAACAGAACCGATACAGACTTGATGGGTTGAATGGCCTCCTTCAGCACTGTAACAACTGTGCAATAATCCCTTTTTTTAAGGACACTGGGAAAACCAACCTGAGGTTGGGGGTGAGGAGGGGACACGGCAGGGTTGGGAGCACAAGATCTAGAAACAAGTCAATGGTTTTCACTCACCCTCATCTTTCATGGTGAGCTTAGTTCAGAATTCAGAACTTTCCAGAAAGCCATTGGAAATAAAAAATGTGCACAAATGTTAAGCAGGAGCAGCATAGGTTTCGGGTGAGAGGGGAAAGATATAAAAGAGACCTAAGGGGCAACCTTTTCACACAGAGGGTGGTACGTGTATGAAATGAGCTGCCAGAGGAAGTGATAGAGGGTAGTACAATGCAACATTTAAGAGGCATTTGGATGGGTATATGAATAGGAAGGGTTTGGAGGGATATGGGCTGGGTGCTGGCAGGTAGGTCTAGATTGGGTTGGGATATCTGGTCGGCATGGACGGGTTGGATCGAAGGGTCTGTTTCCATGCTGCACATCTCTATGACTCTATGAGGTGCATACTGTTGCAAAAGGTAAATCCTCCTGAATCCAATAATTCATTCACTTATTTTCAGTTTCAGACATAACTGAGGATGGCTAAAGTCCAACTGGCCCAGTAAGTCAGGCTGCTGCACAATTTGGCCTGACCATCATAGCTAAAATGTGCTTTGCTCAACCTGAACTTACCCTGACAGCAATGTGATCAAAGTAATCCGATGCTAACAAGGGAAAAACAAAATTTCGTAAAGTTCCTCTCTAAAACCCAAGGCAATCAAACCCAATCTTTGAGATAACTTGCACCAATTAATCTTCGTAAAGGCATTTATCTTCCATATAATGTAGTCTCAACTATAGTCAGGAGCCTTTCCAGCTTTCCTTCTATGAAAATAAACTACTGCAGATGCTGGAGATCAGAAGTTAAAACAGAAAATGCTGGAAAAACTCAGCAGAAATGGCTGGATCTGTGCAGAGAGGGACAGAATTAAGGTTTCAGTTCCAGAATGAATCTTCTTCAGAACTTACTTCTTCAGATCAGTTGAGTTTCTCCAGCATTTTCTGCTTTATTTCTGTTTTTATTTCATTTCACTCCTGTCATTAGTTTAAATAATGCAATGCGCCTGTTTATAAATCTGTTGTTACCACGCTAAACTCTAGAAAGGAATGCTTAATGGTTGGACTAATATTTAATATTTCCAAATATGTTGGTTGTTCTGGGCAAAATTGTCCTAGGGAGCCTAACTCTGGCATTAACATTCATTCCTATGAGAAACCATGTTTCACTTAAAGTTACTGCACTTAAAGTCGACATTGTAATAAATGTTTGAAATTCATATCAATATCTTGTCTGCTGTTTGGAAAAATGGTCCAAAATCCGGCAACTCACTAACTATTCGCTTCTTCTAACCCAACAGAGCAGCTGAGTAGCTCTGATTGGACTTTGGACTCCATCCATGAGATCCTGGACCTGCTCAGCTACATCCGCACTGACCGGCTGATGCAACACAAGTGTAGCGAGTAAGTTAGATCACAAATACTGCACTTATTTAATGTTTTTAAAAAGTCTTGGCTTGAGGTTATTGGATTGAATGTACTGTGTTAAATGGTACTTGTTGGTCCTTCGCACTTACTTGTAATGGATATAAACTAACATGCTGCATCATACCTTTTGTGCTTATAATTTTACCTACACAAGAGCAATGCTCCATTTGTGCTTACATATGCATTGATGTGCTGTCCTACAATGCTACCATACATAGCTGCAGGTAGGATGGGATAGGGACGGTGGGGACACAATTCTTATGCACCGACCTTATTTATCACCATGTTCATTTAGGCCCTACCAAACTGGACAGCCACAGCTGTATCAGAGCAAGCCATCTTCTGGCGCTATTCCATGTAACCATTACCTCACAGTTAGCAGCTCTGTTATACCCAAGACCGAAGGTTACGGGTTCAACACCAAGCCAGGAATTGGCCACACGATCAAGACTGACGTGTTGACAGCTTTCATTTGTATAGCACCTTCAACATAATTGTTATGGATTTGACCAGACCCCCTCAAAGTATGTGAAGAAAGTAGCTTAGACCCTAACATGTCTTCTTTCAAAGGCAGATGTGAAGTGGATATTCCAGGCGTGATGCAGCTGGTCAAAGCACTCAGCTTTAAGCAAAACAATTTATTTAAACACTACAGTTGAATCACAAACAGAAGAAAACGGAATTTAGAATAACTTAACTATCAGAAAATTTAAGCAACCCGGTACGGCAAGTTACCAATCCAGTAACATCCCATAAACACACCTCTTGGCAAAAAGGTAATTGAAACCCAGATTCTTACAGGCAGTAAGGAACAACATCCAAAGAGATTTCAGACAGAAAGACAGTCAGGAATCATTACTGAAGCTTGCAACCTTTCCTGGACTCTAGCATCTTGTGACTGCCACAGCTAAACCAAACTAGAGACAACCTGAACTGGGAGATCTGACCACTCCCCTGCCATTGTTAAACTAGGCTCATTCTAGACAGCTCGGCACCCTTGCCATGACAACCTCTCTTTAAGAAGTTGTATAATTAAACATTCCAAAGTGCCTCATGGGTGCATTATCAAATGTCATTTGACACACCAAGCCACATAAAGAGGCATCAGAGGAGACAACCAAAAGCTTATTTAAAGAGATGGATTTTAAGGACAGCATTAAAGGAAGAAAGATTTTCCAATAGCTTAAGGCCTGGTCAGCTAAAGGGGCAGTCACCCATGGTGTATTGATTAAAATTAGACATATTCAAAAATGGCAAAGGTAGAGAGGTATGGTTATCTCAGATAGCTCTGGGACATTAATTGGATCTGTTATTACAGTTAGGTGGTGGATACTTATTGGGGACTCACCTCTACTCACACATACACACGACCAAGTTCACAGAGGGTTAGATGTGTGCTAATGTCTCTGACAAGAAAAATTATGTGTGGACGAGATCAGAAATCCGCTTTCTGCTCTTCAATAACTGTAAACTAGCTTCACCCAGTCATTTGATACATACTTAGAGTCATAGAGATGTACAGCATGGATCAACTCGTCCATGCCGATCAGATATCCTAAATTAATCTAGTCTCATCGACCAGCATTTGGCCCATATGCTTAACTGAATCCTTCCTATTCATTTACCCATCCAGATACCTTTTAAATGTTGTAATTGTACCAGCCTCCATCACTTCCTCTGACAGCTCATTCCATACCCTCTGCTCCTTAGGTCCTGTTTAATCTACCCTCCCCCCACCTTGTACCTATGCCCTCTAGTTTTGGACCTTGACTGTTTGCCCTATCCATGCCTATCATGATTTTATAAACTTTTATAAGGTCACCCCTCAGCCTCCAATGCTCCAGGGAAAGCAGCCCCAGCATATTCAGTCTCTCGTTATAGCTCAAACCCTCCAACCCTGGCAACATCATTGTATTTGGTGAGTGATTTTGAAAAAGAAGTTATATTTTATGCAGGTGGTGCTGAAGTGTTGAGACTCGGTGCCTGACAGATTGAGAAAAGCAGAAAATTTCAAAAGAAAGTGTTTGAATATGCATTTGGAACAATTTAAAAATATTTGTATCTGATCAGAATGCAGACCAACAGCTGTGACCTGTCTCCATCAGATACAGATAGATAGATAGATAGATAGATAGATAGATAGATAGATAGATAGATAGATAGATAGATAGATAGATAGATAGATAGATAGATAGATAGATAGATAGATAGATAGATAGATAGATAGATAGTTTATTGAACAATCATCATGGTTGCTGGATTATATGATGATACAAACAAATCAAGTACAAACAAAACAAATTACTGGCAAACATTACGATGGAAATACAGTATAGCATAATGAAAGGATTGCACAAGTATGAACATTTCAGTTTATTATTAATTATAAAACATTTCAAAAGGCTGGTCTCCTTAATTCACTCAGTAAGAATAAAAAGTCCAATGCACTCTGTATTTTGCAGTAAAACCCATGGATCATATCAGGCCATGGTTATTAAATTCTCAATCATCTGTATATTCATTATGAAGTTTACAGTGTATGGAATTGGACTGCCTCATTGCCTTTTCAATCTGTATCTTCTCTCTAGAATGGGGTCTTTCCTCCTGAGTCCCATTTCACATTGACTTTCATGTACAAAGGACGGTGGTAACAGATTCAAGAGTTGTCCAGTGAAGGTCATCAAAACCAAAACATAAATGACCTGTAAATTTTCCATGTTTCTAATTTTCCCTAACGTAAAATTGGCCTGTGACACAATTGGGAACTCTTGTCTTTCAGATTTCGGAATGAACTACTTATATTCTGTGGTTACATTGCTACCTTACTGGCCATGAGAAGACATTACAACAGCATTGTGCCTGCACTTTATGAATACACCAGGTGAGGGCAGTATCTACTGACACATCTTTTGCTCAAAAATTAGGACAGTTTTGTAAATATTTCAATACAAACAGATTTTCGTGGAGTGCATTAACAAAATTCGATTTTGTATCAGTTGGAGCAGATCCTGTGAGGTGAAAGAATTAGATCATTGAAATGTCAATGAACTAACTCACTTGCTCGAAATGCTTTGAAAGTCAAAATGTGTTCCAAAGTTAAAGATAAGGTTCTCAGAACAGGAGAGTTAATGGTCTGATCCACACAAAACAACTAAGTTCAAGGTGAGCTCCTACTATCGGCTTACTTAGTGTGACTGCAATGAAGTGGCCCAGTATTCTTATGTCTGAAAGGCCAATGGAGGCAAATACAGGGGAGTTTGAGAAACAATGGAAAAGGAATAGCTTTCAGCCTTGTGGGAGAAGAGACAGGACAGTGGAAATTATTTTTATTCATTCATGGAATGAGGGCATCACTGGCTAGGCCAGCGTTATTGCCCCTTCCTAATTACCCAGAAGACAGTTTAAGAGTCAACCACATTGCTGCAATCTGGAGTCACGTGTAGGCCCGACCAAGTAAGGATGGTAGTTTCCTTCCCTAAAGGACATTAATGAACTCAATGAGTTTTTCCTCACTATCAAATTCATGGTCATCATTAGACTCTTAATTCCCAATATTTATTGAATTCGCAAATTCCACCATCTGCCATGGCAGGATTTGAACTCAGGTCCCCAGAGCATTACGTGGATCTCTGCATTAACAATCCAGCAATAATACCACTAGGCCATTGCCTCCCCAAGAAGCACTAATCAGAAAACTCTTCTAAAGAGCCAGCGTAGAAAGGTTGATCCAAGTGACCCCCATCTTGTGCTGATACTGTAACAGTAGGCACTGTGTTCGAGCTAGTCAGCAGTGGTACATAGCGGCCTGATCTGCTTCGGTCTTGTTTGGGGTGCTTATTTCTAGGGATGTTAGTGTCCAAAATTTCTATTCCTAATGACCACCTTGTGAAATGAAGACGAGAAATGTAGGAAAGGCTCAGCATCATCATGGGAAGCAAAGAAAAAAGCAGAAGTTCTGTTCAAAGATCATTCATCTTACTGCTCTCGTTTTCATGCTAATTGAAAATGACAGAGTTTTCAAGACACCTTTGGACTGACTGAGAGCCTCCTCCAGTCCAGGGTCACCTCAATTGCTCATGAACCAGGAGCACTCATGACCCAAGGAGCACTGGTCCAATCGCAGCCCGGCAACCAGGGTTGAATGGTGGGGAGGGAAAGCAACATAGAGGCCTGAGAGACATGGGTCCAGCACCACACACTCTACTGTCATTGGGGTTGGGGGTGTCCATTCACCCAGGTTACACAGAATCATCGGGCAGCTGCCAAGACAGCTAAGGAGACTTCAACTTACAAAACCAACCCAGACAATATTGGAGGAGTCATCAGGCAGCTGGTTTTATTTCAGTTACTCATGAGAGAACAGCTGGTCTCTTAGTTGGTTATATCGCTCGACCTGGCACAGTCCCCAGAACCAAAGAAAGACGCACAGGTTTTTGAGCTTCCCTAAAGAAACTATTGAATCTTTCTAAGCTCAACAGGAAGGCCAAAGGAGAGCAAGCTCAAAGAGTTCATGACTAACAACAACTGTCCATACCCCAACAAGCTCCGTCTTCTATCTCCTCTTTCCCAAAACAAATTAAGGACTGGAACAACCTTTCACAGATCTTAACCCCTCACGCCCCCTAAGAACTCATTTAAGTAAAGACTGTTGAGCCTTTTAATTAATGTGACTGCACTTATTGTGTACCTCCCATTAAAATTCCTATGTGGGAGTCCCTGCCAAGAAAGGGGCCGTTTTCCCCACCCCTGCCAACTGGAGTGGGCCAGTGTTGTGATCTCCTCATCTCCAATATCTCCAATGGGCACGGATCAACTTCCTGGTTGAGGATATCTGTGGCTCAGTGTCCCTGAGTAGGAGGGACTGCCTTTCCAGGAGAGGAAATTATGGCTCAAATTTGGGGCTCAAATGGTGGAGAAAGGTTGTAGCCAGTATTTCTTAAAGTAGCATTTTGCATTGAAGATAACTCTTTAAGTAGATCACAGGGAGAAGTAAAAAAAAAGCTATTAGGAAAGAAGCTGCAAGAATTAACAGTGGAAATTTAAATTATATGAATTTAAATTATATTATGTTCAGATAAGTGGGGTATGGATGCTAGGGCAGTTGCTTGCTCCTCCTGCAGAATGTGGCAGGTGGGAGACATGGCACACATCTCCGCTGGCTACATCTGCGGGAAGTGCACCCAACTCCAGCTCCTTGAAAACCGTGTTAGGGAATTGGAGCTGGAGCTGGATGAACTACAGATCATTCGGGAGGCTGAGGAGGTAATTGAGAGGAGTTACCGGGAGTTGGTCACTCCTCAGGCTCAGGACAAGGATAGATGCGTTACAGTTAGGGGGAGGAAAGGTGACAGACAGACAGTGCAGAGATCCCCTGTGGACATTCCCCTCAGCAACAAGTATACCGTTTTGGATACTGCTGGGGGGGATGACCTACCAGAGGAAAGCCATTGTAGCCAGATCTCTGGCACTGAGCCTGACACTGTGGCAAAGAAGGGAAGGGGGCAGAATGGAAAAGTACTCGTGGTAGGGGACTCGATAGCTAGGGGAATCGACAGGAGATTCTGTGGTCAGGATCGGGTTTCCCGGAAGGTATGTTGCCTCCCTGGTGCCAGGGTCCGGGACGTCTCCGATCGGGTATATAAGGTTCTAAAAGGGGAGGGAGAACAGCCAGAAATCTTGTTACATATTGGCACTAATGATATAGCCAGGAAAAGGATTGAGGATATAAAAAGTGATTTTAGGGAGTTAGGATGGAAACTACAAAGCAGGATGAACAGAGTAGTGTTCTCTAGTTTACTACCGGTGCCACGAGATAGTGAGGCGAGGAACAGGGAGCGGGTGCAGCTTAACACGTGGCTGTGCAGCTGGTGTAGGAGGGAGGGCTTCAGATATGTAGATAATTGGGATGCCTTCTGGGGAAGGTGGGACCTGTACATGAACGACGGGTTGCATCTGAAGGGGACCAATGTCCTGGGTGGAAGGTTTGCTCAAGTAGTTCAAGAGGGTTTAAACTAGTATGGCAGGGGGGTGGGAACCTGAGCTGTATACCGGAGATGAGAGTTGATGCAGATGAGGCAATAGCAAGAGGTAGACCAGCCAGTGGGAAGGATTTTCCTGGGAAGGAACCAAGGGATCAGTTAAAGTGTGTTTGCTTTAACGCAAGGAGTATCAGGAATAAAAGTGATGAACTTAGAGCATGGATCAGTTCCTGTTGCAATGCTGTTGTGGCCATAAAAGAGACATGGGTTTCTCAGGGGCAGGAATGGTTGCTGGATGTTCCAGAGTTTAGAACATTTAAAAAGAATAGGGAGGGGGGACAAAGAGGAGGGGGTGTAGCACTATTAATCAGAGAGGATATCACAGCTACAGAAGCTTCCATTGTTGAGGAAGATCTGCCTACCGAGTCAGTATGGTGGAAATTAGGACCAGCAAGGGAGCAGTCACCTCATTAGGGGTTTATTACAGGCCCCCCAATAGCAGCAGGGAGATGGAAGAAAGCATAGGTCGGCAGATTTTGGAAAAGTGTGGACGTAGTAGGGTTGTTGTAATGGGTGACTTTAACTTTCCCAATATTGATTGGAACCTCCTTCGAGCAGAAGATTTGAATGGAGCTGTTTTTGTAAGGTATGTTCAGGAGGGTTTCCTAACTCAGTACGTTGACAGGCCGACGAGGGGAGAGGCCATTCTAGACTTGGTGCTCAGAAACGAGCCGGGGCAGGTATCAGATCTTGTGGTGGGAGAGCATTTTAGTGATAGTGACCACAACTGCCTCACATTCTACATAGCTATGGAGAAGGAGAGGATGAGGCAAAATGGGAGGATATTTAATTGGGGAAGTTGAAACCATGATGCGATTAGACATGAGTTAGGAAGCATGGACTGGGAGCAATTGTTCCATGGTAAAGGCACTATAGACATGTGGAGACTGTTTAAGGAACAATTGTTGCGAGTTATGAATAAATATGTCCCTCTGAGACGGGCAAGAAGGGGTAAGATAAAGGAGCCTTGGATGACGAGAGCGGTGGAGCTTCTCGTCAAAAGAAAGAAGGTAGCTTACATAAGGTGGAGGAAGCTAGGGCCCGGCTCAGCTCTAGAGGATTACAGGCAGGCGAGGAAGGAGCTCAAAAATGGTCTGAGGAGAGCCAGGAGGGGGCACGAGAAAGGCTTGGCAGAACAGATTAGGGAGAACACAAAGGCATTTTACACTTATGTGAGGAATAAGAGAATGGTCAAAGAAAGAGTAGGGCCGATCAGGGATAGCATAGGGAATTTGTGTGTGGAGTCTGAGGAGGTAGGGGAAGCCCTAAATGAGTTTTTTGCTTCTGTCTTTACGAAAGAAACGAACTTTGTAGTGAATGAAACCTTTGAAGAGCAGGTGTGCATGCTGGAATGGATAGAGATAGAGGAAGCTGATGTAAAATTTTGTCAAACATTAAGATTGACAAGTCGCCAGTCCCAGACCAGATTTGTCCTCAGCTGCTTTGGGAAACGAGAAATGCAATTGCTTCGCCACTTGAAAAGATCTTTGCATCCTCGCTCTCCACTGGAGTCGTACCTGAGGACTGGAGAGAGGCAAATGTAATTCCTCTCTTCAAGAAAGGAAATAGGGAAATCCCTGGCAATTACAGACCAGTAAGTCTCACGCCTGTCGTCTGCAAGGTGTTAGAAAGGATTCGGAGGGATAGGATTTATGACCATCTGGAAGAGCATGGCTTGATTAAATGCAGTCAACACGGCTTTATGAGGGGCAAGTCATGCCTCACAAACCTTATCGAGTTCTTTGAAGATGTGACTAGAAAAGTTGCTGAGGGTCGAGCTGTGGATGTGGTATATATGGACTTCAGCAAGGCATTTGATAAGGTTCCCCATGGTAGGCTCATTCAGAAGGTGAGGAGGAATGGAATACAGGGGAACTTAGCTGTCTGGATACAGAATTGGCTGGCCAACAGAAGACAGCGAGTGGTAGTAGAAGGAAAATATTCTGCCTGGAAGTTAGTGGTGAGTGGTGTTCACAGAGCTCTGTCCTTGGGCCTCTACTGTTTGTAATTTTTATTAATGACTTAGATGAGGGGATTGAAGGATGGGTCAGCAAGTTTGCAGACGACACAAAGGTTGGAGGTGTCGTTGACAGTATAGAGGGCTGATGTAGGCTGCAGCGGGACATTGATGGGATGCAGAGATGGGCTGAGAGATGGCAAATGGAGTTCAACCTGGATAAATGCGAGATGATGCATTTTGGAGGGTCGAATTTGAAAGCTGAGTACAGGATTAAGGATAGGATTCTTGGCAGTATGGAGGAACAGAGGGATCTTGGTGTGCAGGTACATAGATCCCTTAAAATGGCCACCCAAGTGGACAGGGTTGTTAAGAAAGCATATGGTGTTTTGGCTTTCATTAACAGGGGGATTGAGTTTAAGAGTCGTGAGATCTTGTTGCAGCTCTATAAAACTTTGGTTAGACCGCACTTGGAATACTGCGTCCAGTTCTGGTCGCCCTATTATAGGAAAGATGTGGATGCTTTGGAGAGGGTTCAGAGGAGGTTTACCAGGATGCTGCCTGGACTGGAGGGTTTATCTTATGAAGAGAAGTTGATGGAACTTGGACATTTTTCATTGGAGAAAAGGAGGAGGAGAAGGGACCTAATTGAGGTATACAAGATAATGAGAGGCATAGATAGAGTCGATAGCCAGAGACTATTTCCCAGGGCAGAAATGGCTAACACAAGGGGTCATAGTTTTAAGCTGGTTGGAGGAAAGTATAGAGGGGATGTCAGAGGTGGGTTCTTTACACAGAGAGTTGTGAGAGCATGGAATGCGTTGCCAGCAGCAGTTGTGGAAGCAAGGTCATTGGGGACATTTAAATTTGAGGGTGCATACATGAGGATCAATGGTCGGCACAACATCGTGGGCTGAATGGCCTGTTCTGTGCTGTACTGTTATATGTTCTATAAGAACCTGAGAAATTGGGTATTCAAGTATTTTCTGTTTGGTTCTGGCAAGCTGTTCGCAGCCGCATTTTCCCCATAGTTCTTAATTTTCTGGGTGTTCAGCTTTGAAGATACTCAACAACTGATCATTCACTGTCCACCCAGGTAGAGGATTCTAAGGTTCTGTTAATTGGAAAATATTGCCGAGACTGGAAATCTGAAATATAAACTGAATATATTGGACAACATTCAGCAGCCTATTGTAAGGAGAGAATCAGTTCATGTTTCAGGTTAATGGAAGTTCATGATAATACAACATTTATGTTGTAACCATTTAAAAATAGGTAATTTGCTTTCACCTCTCAATGAGAACTATGTTTCTTTACCTCCTGTCTTAATGCTAGTGCAGAGGCAGCCCAGCATTTTGCAAATCAGGTTGGAAACCATCATTTGTCCACTTCCACTTCATTAAAAAGGGAAATGTTAAGACCATAAGACATGAGAACAGGAGTAGGCCATTCAGCCCTTCATGACTGCTCAACCATTCAATAGGATTCTTGCTGATCAAATATTCCTCACATCCACTTTCCTGCCCTTTCTCCTTAACCCTTTATTCCCCAACTGATCAAGAAAATATCTATCTCAACCTTAAATATACACAAGGATTCTGCCTCACAGCTCTCTGTGGCAAGGAGTTCCAAAGACTCAAGAGAGTTCCTCCTCTTCTCAGTCTTAAATTGGCGCCCTTTTATTCTAAGATTCTATCCTCAGGTCCGAGACTCTCCCATGACAGAAAACATCCACTCAGCATTTAAGAATCCTATATGTGTCAATGAGATGACCTGAACTCAAATGAATAGAATCCCATCCTATTTAGCCTTTGCTCCTAAGACAATTCCGCCATACTAGGGATCATCCCAGTGAATCTTCCCTGAACTGTCTCCAATGAACTGATACCTTTTCTTCAGTAAGGAGATCAAAATTGCTTTCAGTACTTCACATGTGGTCTCACCAGCATCTTGTACAGTAGTAAGACTTCCTTACTCTTATACTCCAACTCCCCTTGAACTAAGGGCTAACATTCCCTCAGGGGGATGAGTCTTTGGAACTTCTTGCCACAGGGAGGTGTGGGGCAGAATTCTTGATCAGTTGGAGAATAAAGGATTATGGGGAAAGAGTAGGAAAATGGACGTGAGGAATGTCTGATCAGACATGGTCCTATTGAATGGCGGAACAGGCTCGAAGGGCTGAACAGTCTACTCCTGTCCCTATTTCTTGTGGGCTTCATCCTGATAACCACAGACTGTATTACCACATTTTCAAAAGTAAATATAATAAAGCTCTTAACATGGCATTTTAAGTTTCGCTGAATGTAAAAATAAGGGTCTCTTCTGTGTCGAGGTTAAAGGAGTATTCCGAACTGAACAGCAACACAAACCCCAGGACCTAAGTGGCCACCTCTTAATGTTCCTTTTGACATAGACAGCTCACAGCTTACTTGAGAAGGACAGCAAATGATGGCCCTGATATGGCCTACTCTTGAACACAGTTTCGAAAAGATTAAAACGATCCAACTTTTAAACAGCGTGACGCTGGAGCTGAGAGACTTGAGCAGTCAGCTGGTCAGTGAATGTTCTGCCATTTTTAGAATAACTGTAAAGTTCCACGTGAGGCCAGGGGTGGCTCAATTAGAGTCAGGAATCCTGGCCTTGACTCTCACACCCTGCTCGCACTTTGCGATTTCCAGTTGTGCCTGAAAGGTCTGCCCTCTTTGTTACAGCCAGCTCTTGAAGCGTAGAGAAGTGACAGTCCCGATACGGATTGAGCAGCTATCGGCCGAGCTGGATGGGTGGAGAGTCTGCACTCAGTCAGCCAGCAAGTGAGTATGTCACGAGCCAAGAGAACCAAACTCACTGCGCATCCTTAATGACACAGGCCGCCGAATACCTTCCGTGTTTTTCCACCTTTGGGCTGCTACACTTAACTTTATGGTGAAGTTATGACAGAATCGCAGGAGCACAGCTAAGAATTTATTCTGTCTTTTGTTTTAAACTGAAGGAACTAATTCTGAAGTCATCATTCCTGTGTAGTTATCGACACCAGGTGGGGGAGGATATTGGAAAGGACACTTCTTGGTCACGTCTCACTGCATCAACAAGTAGAACAGTCACACCTCATTTATCTTCGAGCACTAAAGTCGTGGGACTGCTGGCTATAATAAGGGTGAAGTCACCATAGTCCCACTCAGTGGGATTTAGTGGTGAGTTTAATCAGAGGGTCACCACATATCAGGCAAGGGATGAGATAGGGAAGGTGGTATCTCAGCAAGTATGGGAATTGAACCCAGGCTGTTGGCATCACTCTGTAATGCAAACCAGCCATCTTACCAACTAATCTAGTTGATTCCCCCCCCCCGCACCCCACTAGATGTACACCAAGATGTTAAATTAGCCCAGGGCTACAAAAACCAATTAAACTCTTTTTTACTATCTAACAGTGTTACCTTGCTGGGAACGCTAAGGTGAAAGATAAGTGTGCTAATAGCAATATTAATGGATCAGTAATATTTCAACATTCACTTGGGCTGGTGACGGAGTGAATGTGGGAAACAGAAGGAGGTCATGTGGCCCTTCAAGCCCGTTTCACCATTCCATTAGATCATGGTGGCTCAGTGGTTAGCTCTGCCACCATACAGCACCAGGGGGACTCATTACAATTCCACCCTTGGGTGACTGTCTGTGAGGAGTTTGCACATTCTCCCCATGTCTGCACTGATTTCTTCCCACAGTCCAAAGATGTGCAGGTGAGGTGAATTAGCTGTGGGAAATTGTCCTTAGTGTCCACGGATGTGTCGGTTACGTGGATTAGTCATGGGAAATCAAGGGTTATGGAAATAGGCTGAGTCTGGGTGGGATGCTCTTTGGAATGTTGGAATGGACTTGATGGGCTGACTGGCCTCTTTCTGCACTGTTGAGATATCTGCTTGATTCCTTGTTTGATCCACTTCCTTTAATACCTTTCCTTAAAAAAAATTCTGTCGGCCTCAGATTTAAAATTTTCAATTGGTCATGTATTTCTATCATATAGTCTCAATTACCTGACCAAATCTGACCACATTTTGTGAGATGTACCATGAGGCTGTCAGACTGCATATGTTGGTGACATTCCAGTGATAGAAGGAGGGAAATCCATTTGAAAATTCATTCTTTTCTTTGCTGCGTGATCATTAATTTGGTAAATTGTACGCCAGAAGGTGCAGAAATTGAACAGAAGAGAGACAGTTTGATCTGTTGTGTTTAATATAATCCAGTTCATGTAAATCCAAGACTGGCCTAGCAAGGTCCACCCAGGTAGATTTTCACCTGTTTTATTCAATAACATCAACTTTCCTTATAACATGGGCATAACTTAATAAAATGCCCCAAGATGCTTTAATGGAATGTTATTCAACAAAATAGTTAATATGTCGGTAATTGGAAAGGGAGTCACAATTTCCAGATTGTCAGCAAGACGGCTCATATATTTGCAAGTGATGAATTCAAAGGGTTACAGTGATAGAGCTAGGACTAGTTGGGTAGCTCTTTCAGAAGCCGGTACAGATGCAATGGGCCAAATGGTCTCCTTCCGCACTATAAAATTCTATGATTCTGCAAAATGTGACTCCGAGCCACATAAGGCGAAATTGGACTAGAGGAACAAAATCTTTGCCAAATATGTCACTTTTAAGGAACGTTTTAAAGATGGAAATTGATGTGGAGACAATGAGGTGTGGAGAGGGATTCCTGGGGTTTGGGGGCCTAGTCAACTGAGGCACAGCCACCATCAGGGAGAAGTTAGAATCAGGAATGCTCAGGAAGGTGGCATTTGAGGAACCCAGACAGCTCAGAGGTTTCGGGGTCGGATCAGAGGGATGAGATCCCAAGTCCTGGAATCAAGGACAGGAGTTTTTAATTCCATGGAGAAGTGTCAGTGTTGGACTGGGGTGGACAAAGTCAGAATCCACACGGCACTAGCTTATAGTGCAGCAGGTTTATTTGAAATCACAAGCTTTCAGATCACAGCTCCTGCACCTAAAGAAGGGATAGTGCTCCAAATAAACTTGATGGACTATGACCCGGTGTCATGTGACTTCTGACTTTTTAATTCAGGCATTGTTTGACATCTAGGTCAGTGAGCACAGGGGTGATGGGAACAGGACTTGGTACAGGTTCGGGCCCACACAGAGTTTTGGATGTTCTGCAGTTTACTGGAAGCCGAATGTGGAAGACAGCTGAGAGTGCATTGAAATAGTCGAAGTAATGAAAGGGGAGAGACAGTAGCGCCCCTACCTCTGGCAAACTGCTGTAATACTTTCGCTGAACATAATCCAGGATCAGAGTCTAGATCAGAGTGGGGCTGGAAAAGCACAGCAGGTCAGGCAGCATCCGAGGAGCAGGAAAATCAACATTTCGGGAAAAAGCCCTTCATCAGGAATAGAGGCAGGGAGCCTCCAGGGTGGAGAGATGAATGGAGGGGTGGGGCTGGGGAGAAGGTAGCAAAGAGTACAATAGGTGAATGGGGGTGGGGATGAAGGTGATAGGTCAGAGGGGAGGGTGGAGCAGATAGGTGGGAAGGGAGATTGGCAGGTAGGACAGGTCATGAGGATGGTGCTGAGCTGGAAGGTTGGAAATGAGGTAAGGGGGAAGGGGAAATGAGGAAACTGGTGAAGTCTACATTCCTCCGCCTCTGCTGTATCTGCTCCCAGGAGCTCCAGTTCCACCACAGAACACACCAGATAGCCTCCTTCTTTAGAGATCGCAATTTCCCTTCTCACGTGGTTGAAGATGCCCTCCAACGCATCTCATCCACATCCCGCACTTCCGCCCTCAAACCCCACCCCTCCAACCGTAACAAAGACAGAACCCCCCAGTCCTCACTTTGCACCCTACCAACCTTCGCATTAACCATAACATTTCCGCCACCTACAAACAGACCCCACCACGAGAGACATATTTTCCTCCCCACCCCTTCCCACTTTCCACAAAGACTACCTGGTCAGGTTCACGCCCCCCAACAACCCAACCTCCCATCCTGGCACCTTCCCCTGCCACCACAAGAATTGTAAAACCTGCGCCCACACCTCCTCCCTCACCTCCATCCAAGACCCCAAAGGAGCCTTCCACGTCCATCAAAGTTTCACCTGCACATCCACCAATGTCACTTATCGTATCTGTTGCTCCCGATGCGGTCACCTCTACATTGGGGAGACTGGACGCCTCCTCGCAGAGTGCTTCAGGGAACATCTCCAGGACACCCACACCAATCAACCCCACCGCCCCGCGGCCCAACGTTTCAACTCCCCCTCCCACTCTGCCGAGGACGTGCAGGTCCTTGGCCTCTTCCACCGCCGCTCCCTCACCACCCGACGCCTGGAGGAAAAACGCCTTATCTTCCGCCTCAGAACACTTCAATCCCAGGGCATCAATGTGGACTTCACCAGTTTTCTCATTTCCCCTCCCCCCACCTTACCTCAGTACCAAATATGTGCACCCCTCAAACTGAATTAACACCCATTACATTAGCTGAATATCTGAACCTCATGTAAACCTGTTTTGCCAGGCTTTTGTGCCACAGTGGTGGTGTACCTCTGAACCAGGGAGACCCAGGTTCAATCCTATTTACTCCAGAGGTGTGTGTGAGAAAATATTGGTTAGAAAATACCTGTAAATGTTTCTTTCACCTGATGGCAATCTAAATTCTAATGACATTGTATCATAGCAGTGAGAATGATGACTGCATCAGTGTTATTCTTTTTTCAAATGCGTTCTAAGTTATCTATCGATTGCCCTCCCACTGTTGGTTGTAAAGCTGATAAATAATTTGAATCAACATTGTTTATTGCAGTCCTTCAAAACACATGTCTCATATGAGTTGCTTTCCAAATTCTGTCAGGTCACTTGAGGACTTGCCTTATACACCTCCTTCTGAATCTCAAAGAGAAGTGTACAGCATTTTGCTAAAAAGGATTAAGGAGGAACCCATCAAAGGACTGATTGGTCCTGATTATGTCACAGGTTCTAATCTTCCCAGTCACTCAGATGTCCATACCTCCTGCCTCACAGGCTTACGGATACAGGTAAGCAGAGCATGTTTATTTTTAAATTTATTGGACGCAGCAGTTGAAATTAACTTTCAATTGATGTAATACCAAGTTTATTTGTATAATTTGTACTGATAATCATCTATTTAAACTTGTATTATAACAGAGTCCTTCAACAAGTATTTAATTTGGCTAGTTGATAGATAAAGAACTTCATAAATATACATAAAAAAGCTTAGAAATCGGCCATCCTTCCCTCTACTTAAGAAGATAATGAATATGAGCAGGAGTTGACCATACAACCACTCTCTGCTGATCAATGTAATTGCAGCTTATCTTCGGTTTCAACTCCACTTTAATGGCCATTCCCCATATCCCTTGGCTTCCTGAGAGACTAAATATTTGGCTCTCACAGTGTTAAATGTATCCAGTGATGGATCATGCATTGCCCTCTATAACACAGCATTCCAAGGTTTCACAATCCTACAAATGAAGAACTTTCTATTCATCTCAGTCCCCTTCGCCTGAGACTATGCCCCTGATTGCTCGACAGCCTAGCCAGGAGAAGGTAGGCTCTCAGCACCTATCCTGAAATGCCTCCTCAAAATTCAGTACGTTTCAAGGAAGTTATTTATCTTCTAAACTCTAGAGAATTTAGGCTCATTTTAATTAGCCTTTTTTGATAGGACAACCCTCTCATCCTATATTTGTGAACCTTGAGTGTCCTTTCTCCAATGCAAGTGTATAAATGCCAGTGTTTATGAACCTCACATGTATGTGAACAGTTTCGGTTTCTTTATCTAAGGAAAGATATACTGGTCGTAGAGGCAGTCCAGAAAAGGTTCACTAGGATGATAGCAGGTATGAGGGGATTTTCTTATGAGATGCTGAGTCGTTTGGAGTTGTATTCTTTGGAGTTTAGAAGAATGAGAAGAGACCTAAGTGAAACGTAAAAGATTCTGAAAAGCTAGCCTATTGGCAATCATTTTGACTGTTATAAAAGTCCACCTGGTTCAGAATACCCCTTTAGGAAAGGAAATTTGTCGTCCTTACCTAGTCTAGCCTACTGAATCCAGTTTGAAATGCAGTTGACTGTTCTCCGACATGGACAGTTCAAGGATAGTTAGGGATAATAATAAATGTTGGCTTTGCCAATGTTGCCCACATCCCAGGAATCAATGAAATGTGGAGTGTAAGTGATAATGAGTGAGACACCGTTGTGCAAGAGAACAGAAGATAATGGAGGTGTCTGACAGGATTAGCCCAGAAAGAAGCAACCTGCATGTAGGTACATGACCTCAGCATGTTCCAGAGAGCTTCTCTGCTCATGGAAAGGTTGGAACCATGGTAATTCAGAGAAACATGCCAAGGTCTAGTTAACAGCAGCTACACTAGATTGTCTAATAGTAATGTTGATAAGTAATTAAATATTAGCCACTGGATAGAGAGATACGAAGAGAAGAAAAACTGATGCGAACGATTTAACTATTCATCAACTGGCTTGAATCAAAGCATTAGAATAATAGCACTATTTAGATCTTAGGAATTACATTTTGATCTTAATTTATGTCATAATATGCGCATGCTCCAAATACAGAAAAATGTTAACATAATACAATTTTACAATTTGTGAGCACTGTGAAATCGTGGATGGTATGGTGGCTCAGTGGTTAGCACTGCTGCCTTACAGTGCAAGGGACCTGGGTTTGATTCCACCCTTGGGTGACGTCTGTGTGGAGTTTGCACATTCACCCCGTATCTGCATGGGTTTCCTCTGAGTGCTGTAGCTTCCTTTCACAGTCCAAAATGTGTAACTTAAGTGGATCGGCCATGCTAAATTGCCCATAATGTTTGGGAATGTGTAAGTTAGGTGTGCTAGTCATTGGAATTATAGGGTAGGGGGATGGGTCTGATTGGGATGCTCTTTGGAGGTTTGGTGTGGACTCATTGGGCCGAATGGCCTGTCCCCAAACTGTGAGGATTCTATGAAAATGAAAGGAAAATGCAATAATGGAATGGTTAATCATTTTGATTTTAATTTTTCCTTTAGGGACCAGTGTATTTCCTTGAGGATGGAAGATCAGCGATCTCTCTGAACGATGCATTAATGTGGGCCAAGGTCAACCCATTCTCCCCCTTAGGGACAGGAATGCGCCTGAATCCATTCTGATCGGAGTATGAATGTGAAGAGATTACCTTTTTTAGTACTTTCACATGGGTGACAGTTGCTAAGGTTGGTGCTGTACTGACTTCAGAGCCTGAATGACTGGAGTGTGGCATCACATAGTAATACTGTACATTTTACAATGCGTTAGCTGCATTAGCATAATGACAAGGAACTGCCCTTCCCTTGACTGTCTTTGGGAAATGCAGTTGATTCACGTATAGAGCAGTTGACAGGATAAATTCTCCCTTGAGACGGGAAAGGACTTTTCTTTTACACACTGGAATGGAGAGGATTTCTGGTTACTGTAGGAGCTAGCAAAATAACACGCCTCCTGTTTCAGCAAACAAAATCCAGATTGAGCTCTTTGTACCTTCTCTCATCTCTTGCAATTTCAACACCTCACAGCATTCCTTCACCTGCAAAAGGGAATGATCCAATTCTGGAAACAGTTGCAGATATTTTATCCTCCAGTAGTTGGTGGAAATAAAAAGATGCATGGTGATCACTGACATAGTTCACAAAATAACTAACGCTCACTTGCAAATATGATGTCTGATTGTTTCGTCAGCTTTTAACAGCCAATATAGGAATGCTACTCAACAGCTCTTGATCAGCCAGCCAGTGATAAAGGTTTAAAATTGCAGAATCATTTAGATCTTATAAGGCAAATTTTGAAAGATTTTGCTATGTGCTACTTAACATCACACACAGACACACACACACCAAAATGGGAAGAAAAGCTTTATTATTACAGACTTTTTATAAACTAAGTATTATAAATGTTGTTAAATCAGCATGATCCCAAATTATGCTGAATTAATTAAACTGCAGAAAGTGCAACACATCTTTATTGAAAACACCAGAACAGTCCATTGCCAAATACCTCTTCAATCTTTAAGTTTACATCAGCAGATTTATTTTTTTAAAATAACTGCAAAGTGCAGTTCACACTAGGGAAATAACTGTCTTTCTACATCTCAATAGAGTAACTTTGCAATTATATCACAGTGATTCGTTTTACAAAGACCTGAACTGACTGTGTCTCCTGGTATGATATTGTTTGTCTTTTAAAAGTTAGTGAAGTAATGTATGGGAGCCGTGCCTTAGTATAGGTGAAATATATCCATTTCCTTCTTTAAAATGGCTTTTTTTTTGTTTTACAGTTGCATTTAACCTTCCCTGCCATTCTGAGTAACATTTACTGACACAAGCCCTCAAAATTGAATGCCACCCTAATTAATTAATTAGTTAATCCAGTCATTAATTAATTGGTGGAAGTGCAAATCCAAGAGTAATTTCATGGTTGGAGTCACACTCAATTACTTTCATCTATTAAGAACAATGAGTGAATGAAAGTTAACTTGAAATATCTTCTATCTTGGGCACCATAGCACTGGGAACAATGGATCATTCAATCATCGCTCCAGATTACTGGCCTTCTGGGTTCAAATCAGTGGGGATATAGGGACAAATATGTGCACACATATATGGTGTTCATCTGTAATTACCCCCTCAATCCTCCCCAAATTGTTATTTATTTTGTATCTTCATGCACATTTCCTTCTTCCCTCTTGCGAAATAATGGGAAGCCTTGAATGAATTAGTAGGCTAGCTATCAATTTGTTGAACGGCCTCAGAGCACTCCCTCTGTGGACGACAAGTCCCGGACTGGAACCTGAACCCAGAGTTTCTAGCTTTAGAGTCAGTGCCTCTACTTCCTGAACCACAAGACTTCCTGTCTGACCACAAAGGGGTAGGTGAGCAAAGGAGCCTGAGGGGCATCATTTGCAATTCATTTCCCAACATAAACTAACAAGGCCATAAAGAAAACGAAACAAACCCACTAGGGCCCGTTTAGAAGACCAGATTCAAAAAGCAAAGAATTTACTTTAAAATTTTATCAACTCTCGGTTAGATCACACATCAAACATTATGTACAATACTGGTTTCTATATCATAAAAACAATATGTTTTTTTTAATATATTCAAGTTTAAGAAATTTGGATGGATGGGACCAGAACTACAAACTCTAACTATCAGGAACAATTGTGCAGACGGGGATTTTTGTTCCCTGTAGATAAGGCTGATTAGGCACCAGATAGTGGTCTTTAAGGCCACAAAAGGAGTTCAGGGTAGGTACAGAAAAGATGCTTCCGCTTAACAGCTCAAATGTACAGCCTATCAATCATATAATCCCTAGATTGCAGAAAGAAGTCATTCGGCCCATCGACTCTGCACCGACTCTCCCAAGAGTATCCCACCCAGACCCACCCTCTACTATATCCCTGTAACCCTGTATGTTCCATGCCTAACCCAGCCAGCCCGCACATCCCTGGACACAATGGGCAATTAAGTGTGGCTAACCTGCATACCTTTGCCCTGTGGGAAGAACCCGGAGCACTCAGAGCAAACCCATGCAGACGCACGGAGAACATGTTAACTCCACACACAGTCACTCGAGGCTGGTATTGAACCCAGATCCCTGGCACTGAAAGCAGCTGTGCTAACCACTAATAGTTGCTTATAAATCAAAGAAAGAAATCAGAAAACACATCTTTACCCAGAACATTCAGTATACAGAATTTGTTTACACATGGAGTCATTTAGGTTCTTCTTTGCATATCTTCACACTCATTTATTTCCCTGTGGAAAGTAGCAGGGATGCAATGGAAAGATTTGCAGGTTGATCAGCCGAGGGAACCATATCACAAACACATCAGCTCTGGCGGGGTATGGAACCCTGAACTGGTGACCCAACAGCTGGGATAACTATCACTGCACTACATCACCTCCTAATCAAACAATAGGGGATAACTACCACTGCAGCACAACACCACCCCATCAAACAATAGGTATGTTTAACAGGGGATGGAATTCGATGAGTACATGAGGGAGAAAGGGATGGAAGGATTTAATAAAATGGAAGGAGGCTCATGTAAAGCATAAACATTCAAACAAACTAACTGAGCTGTTTCTGTGCTGTAAATGCTATGAAAACTATATATTAGTTCACCAGTTCAAAACAAATGGTGCAACTCCCCTCCTAATATCATAGATATACAGGAATGGCAGGCAAAGCATGAAACATTCATCCGTGTCTGTGCTATTGTGTAATTTTTGTGACAAGATTCATTTCATTTTTGGAACTATTTAGAATTGATCATTTATAGTTTCTTTTGTTCAATATAACAGACCAAAAGGATACTGTTTTTTTGTGGTGTTCCGACCAAATGGAACAGGGAAGACGTTTGCAGGTACAGAGCAAAGGAAAAAATCTTTGCTTAAGCCTTTATTCCTGATGAAGAGCTTTTGCCCAAAACGTCAATTTCGAAGCTCCTTGGATGCTGCCTGAACTGCTGTGCTCTTCCAGCACCACTAATCCAGAACCTTGAGTTCTCATGTCATGTACAACATCAGACAGGTATATTAGAGGGTTCCTGAGAGGATTCAATATCCCCACAATCACACATAAACATTTTTTCTTGATGGAACAGAAATTAAGGGGGACAATGATCATTAGAGAGCCCCCTCACAGTCTCTAGAGAGACCAGATCCTCCAAATTGTTGAGATTCTTTAAAATCTTAAGAATTTTCTTTACAGGGGCCTATTTCTTGATCTAGGGAAATCAAGGTCAAATCTGGCACACTGGTTGCTGGAGTTATACTTGACTGTGATCACTTTTGAATGGCTTGACCACAAGGAACCACATTTGCAGCAGCTATGACAGTACTTGGGGTCTTCTGAAAGGCTTTTGGTGAAGGAAGGAAAAACTTCGTTACTAATGTGGCGATCATCAAGTGTCCAGCTCCCTACTAATTCCTTGCTCATCATATTTACTACTGGACAAAAGGCTGCCCCAGCAATTTCAAGAGTGATTTTTAATAAATAAGGAATTATGATTCCCTTTCCTTTTTATTGGGAATATTTTATTTTATTTTATTTTAGGTTACAGAAAATGCCTGGAAGGGATGTCCTTTTAAACCTACATTCAAAAAGCTGGCTTAAGAGACCAATGACCATTGGAATGGTCTAATGGACTAAACTGCTTTCTTCTCTAGTTCTTAGATTTGCGTTGTTTTTTGAAGAAAACTGTCTTAATCATTAGAAATTTAGTGGAATTGCCCCCAATTGCAGGCATTTAAAAAGGACTCTACTAATTACAATTAAAACATTGTTCATCACTGCTTGGTGTTAAAACCATATAACACCATCTCCCTACTTATGAACCGCCTCCCATATAATTGTAACAAAAAATATTTATTTCTTTTTAGAACACAGCTATTGAAGTTCAAATAAGATGTAGCTCACTAGAAAATAAAAGAGCTAATTGCCAAGGATTTTTTGAGTAAAATACAAATTTTATCTATGGAACCTGAGAAAATAATGATAAAAATGCAATATCGAACACACACACGTAATAAGTTTACAAGCAAGAGTTCTGGTACAGACAAAGAAAAGAAAACGTAATTCAGTTAAATAGTTCTTCCAGTCATATATGTATTAAGTTCTTAACCTGAGGTAACGGGTGTTTAATGGTTGACTTGTATCCTCAGCAGGAATGGAATCTGTAGATACCTTTGGGTTCTTGGCTGTGTTCCAATCTGCTTTCTCACCAGGCACTTACTCTGAGACGACTTGAGAAACAGACAGGAGGATTAGCAAGTTTCAGTTCTTGTTGTCACAAATTCACCGTTCCTTCCCTCTGCTATGCTGCTCAAAAGCAACTTCTGAAATATAGATTTTTGTGTATTCTAGAGTCAAGCTCCATCTTTTCAAGCTAGCTAACTGGCAGCGAACCTTCTCATCTCCCATGTGAAACGACCATAGTCACGCAAATTAAACAGGAGATGTGAATTTCTCAACACTGACTCAGTTGCCTGGTTTTGGTGTCTTCAGATAAAAATTTCAGTGCAGGCAGCTTTGTTTATTCCAGATGGGATATATATATATATAAAACATTTCATTTGTAGTCAGTGCAGTCTTGGCTAAATGGACTCTGACCTTTAGCAAAGAACAAGACAAGTATGTAAAATCAGGATTATGAGTCATTTGGGCAAATGCACATGGTGATGATTGTATGCTGTGATCATGTTGCAGAGACTACATGGAAATATCACAGCAAGAAAGACAATTGATCACAGATGGCAACTAAGGTTAGATTGATATTTTGCTTTTTATTAAGTCTTGGGGATTAACAAATTAAACAGGTAGATTGTCCAAGCTTTCTGAAAGGAAAGGAGACTGCAGGATTACTTTATTTTTTTCATCTCATATGGTTTAGATTGGATTCCCTACAGTATGGGAAACAAGTCCACACTGACCCTCCAAAGAGTTAGCCACCCAGACCCATTCCCCTACATTTACCCCTGACTAATGCAACTACCATTATGGGCAATTTAGCATGGCCAATTCATCTGACCTGCACATCTTTGGATTGTGGGAGGAAACCCACGCAGAAATGGGGAGAATATGCAAACTCCACACAGTCACCCGAGGCAGGAATCAAACCCAGATCCCTGGCGTTGTGAGGCAGCAGTGCTAATCACTGAGCCACCGTGCCACCCTGTGTTGTCTGCTGTTATCACATTTCTGCGTACAGAGAATGGAGAAGAGGTAAAGAAAGAGAGAAACATGGCACTCAGTACTCTGGTTCTGTGGTATGTCTAATTTAGCACCAGAATCAGGTAGTCCATTCTGTATTACTTTCCAGATCGCTAGAGTTTTTTCCAGCACTTGCTGTTTTATTATAACAAAGATATCTCTAGTGAGATGATTCTAGTACCACACTAATATCATTCTGGACTACTTTCAAGCCAAGTGTAAATTACATGGTATGCAATTACACAAAATGTCATTGAAAGGTTTAAAGGTATTTATTATAAGTTGCCACCTCCCACCCCCCACCATGCCACATGCAGACAAATGGTCTCATCAATATTAATCATCTGATTCATATAATTTCATGGTGCATTGATTATTATTGGTCTAATTTTTCTCCAAGCCACTTCAAGTCTTGGTAAAGACTTTGAGCATCAAGAAAAAGTTGCTTGCAAGTATTTGTATTCTTATTTGCAAGTGTTGATAATCCCTTTTGAAAGGTACAATCATAGTGTTGAAATGTCATTGTGTTAAGTTAATGTGATCTTACAGAATCATATTTTATTGAAACGATGTAATGTTGCACCAGATTGGTTCAAGTCCCAGTGATTGTTTCTTGAGTCTAAATGTCTTTGTACTAATGTGCTATTTTACAACCAAATCTGTCTTCTATGTAAATTAAGAATATGAGATGCTGTACTTAATTTGGTTTGTGTGTTGTATAATAAACTCATTTCAGAACACAACTGCTGCTTCATTAAATAAAGGACATTTTCTCAGAAGGAATAGTTTTAAAAAACAGCAAATCGTAAAGAAAAAACCAAAACTGTAAAATAAGCAAACTTTAAAAAGACGCAGTTACAAATATTAAAAGGCGATGGTTTAATACTTCCTTTGCTGCGCATGTTAATCCATTAGTATTTTTTGAAGAGCAACACACCTTCAAATGAAGTTTCCTGTCCACAGGAACATGGAAACCAATGGTACTATTAGAAACTGCAGTGGGGCAGTCACATTTACATGTGCGGTCTGCTGAATAAATGACATTCAGTCTTTGTTAAAGTGAGTGAGCTGCCCAGATAAAGGTAAGGTATATAAAAGTAAGTTTTTTGTCCACAATCTCTGGATATTCTAAAGAACATAACAGCAGTGAGGCTCTTTTGAAGTGTGATCACTATTGAAATATAGGAAAGGTAGCAGCCAATTTGCGCACTGAAATGGCCCCAAAAACACACATATGATAATGACCAGATCATTTGTTTTTGTGATGTTGGTTCACAGTGTGATGAAAGGTTATCGATTTTGAGGGGACTCAGATACAGAAGGAAAGGCTTTTAATGGGCAGTCATTGGGATGACAGTAGCATAGCAACAATGTCACTATCATTTTTTTAAATTTCAAAAATATACTTCATTTATAAAAAACTTGATATGTGTATAAAGTCACAAATGCAGTTCAAGTTTTATACAGTAGCATATCAAGGAAACAAACAAATATTTGGGTTTGACTATCTAAACAAACCAAGGATACCTCTTTTACAAAAAAAAATGTTTTGGGCATAATCGGGCATTTCTGATGAAGAGCTTATGTCCGACTCTCCAGCTCCTCGGATGCTGCCTGACATGCTGTGCTTTTCCAGCGCCACACTTTTCGACGTATAACTCAAACCCTCCAGTCCCAGCAACAATCTTTTCTGAAACTTTGTGGGCGGCACGGTGGCACAGTGGTTAGCACTGCTGCTTCACAGTGCAAGAGACCCGGGTTCAATTCCCGCCTCAGGCGGCTGACTGTGTGGAGTTTGCACGTTCTCCCGTGTCTGCGTGGGTTTCCTCGGGGTGCTCTGGTTTCCTCCCACAGTCCAAAGATGTGCAGGTCAGGTGAATTGGCTATGCTAAATTGCCCATAGTGTTAGGTAAGGGGTATATGTAGGGGTATGGGTGGGTTACGCTTCGGCGGGTCGGTGTGGACTTGTTGGGCTGAAGGGCCTGTTTCCACACTGTAATGCAATCTAATCTAATCTAATCTAATCTAATCTTAATAATATCCTTCCTACAACAGGGTGACCAGAGTGCACAGTACTCCAAAGGTGGCTTCACCAATGTCCTGTATAACCTCAACATGACATCCCAACTTCTATACTCAATAGTCTGAGCAATGAAGGCACCTTCTTAACTACCCTGTCTATGTGTGAAGCAACTTTCAAAGAACTATGTATCTGAAACTTTTGGTCTCTCTGTTCAACAACAGTACTAAGGGCCCTGCCATTAACTGTTCACGTCCTACTCTTTTTTTTACCAAAATGCAATATCTCACATTTATCCAAATTAGACTCTATCTGCCACTCCTCAGCCCATTGGCCCAATTTATCAAGATCCCTTTGTAAGCTTAGATAACCTTCTTACTTGTCAACTATACCACCAATTTTGGTGTCTTCTGCAAACCTACCAACCATGCTTCCAAATTTCTCATCCAAATCATTATATAATTGACAAACAAAAGTGAACACAGCACCAATCCCTGCAGAAGACCATTGGTCACAGGCCTCCATTCCAAAAACCAAACCTCCACCATCACCCTCTGTCTCCTCACATCAAGTCAATTTTGTATCCAGTTGGCAAGCTCTCCCTGAATCCCATATGATCTAACTTTACTAATTAGTCCACCATGCAGAACCTTGTTAAAGGCTTCACTAAAGTCCACGTATCTATCACTCTGCCTTCATCAATCTTTTTGGTTATGTCTGTGCCCCTGACAGGACAGTCCCATATAACAATTACTCTTTTGAATCTTGACAATCCCTGCTCAACATAAGATTGATTCTTGGTGTCCAAGATCTGGCTGCCAGGTCTTTTTTCCTCAGAGAGACTACCCCCTCAGGTTTTCTGTTTGAGAGAGAAATACCCACAGGAGACTCCTGAACTACCTTCTTACCTCTCCTGAGTCACCCATTTATCTGACTGAAGTGAAACCACCTCTATAAATCTATTAAGCATCACACTCTGTGTTTCCTGTATGCTTCTCAGTGACTCCAACTGCTTCTCCAGCTGATCCAAATGGTTCAAAATGAGACAGATTCAAACACACCTTCTGCAGGTAGACTCTCCCAGGACAGTCAACTGTTCCCTAAATCTCTGATTGCTGCTGACATGCTATGCTGGGTAAACTGAAAAGCTATATTCTAAGGCCCAAAAGATGAAGCTCTAAAAAGAACCTTGTTTTAAAAAGAAAACAAACTACCCTTCACTTACCCACTGTTTTTAATTTTAAGTATGCAAAAGAGAAAAAAAAATTAAATCTTAATACAACTCACATATATGGTTTCACTCAGCACTGTAGTGAGTGGAATTTGAATTTGATTAATAAAATCTAACATTGCAAGCCAATCTCAGTAATGGTCACTGTGAACCTATAACTGATTTTCCATCTGCTACCACTGTTTGGTAAGGTGATCCACCAGGAGAAAGTGAGGACTGCAGATGCTGGAGACCAGATTGAAAAATGTGGTGCGAGGAGCAGGAGAATTGATGTTTCGGGCATAAGTCCTTCTTCAGGTGATCCAACATCCTTATCTGGTCAACTACTCTCTGCAATGACCTAGCGTCCAGTTCTATGCATTTTAGGAAGGATCTGGGGGATCACTGACTGAACTTACCATCATAATTCCAGGGATTTTGCCCACAATCTCAGTGGGGTTTAGCGAGGATAGGTGTTGTCCTGCGGCAAAGGAGATTGAGAGGAGATCCAATAGAGGTGTACAAGATTATGACAGGTGTGGACAAGGTAGACAAGGAAGAACTCTTCTCATTGGCTGATGGAACATGAACCAATGGACACAGGTGTAAGATTTTGGGGAAGAGATACAGGGTGAACGCAAGGAGGAGCGTTTCTCATGCAGCAAAGAGTACTGATCTGGAACTTGTCTACACATGTTGAAAACTGCGATGCTCATTGATTTCAAAGACAACTGGAATGAAGTAAACTTGTAGGACTGCAGAAATAGCAAGGGGGGTGGAACTTGTTTGCTCAACAGAGTCATCATGGACTCAATGGGCTGAATGGCCTTCAGTGCTATAAATGATTAACTTCAAATGGGTTTGCATCAAGATTCTATGGACCCAAAAGTCTATAACAGCAAAATTCAAATTGTTCTAGTAAAGAACTCTCTTCGGACTCTGTCTGCACACCCCACAAATCAATGGGTTGCTTTGTTTGATGGACATGGATGCCCCTGGCTAGCCAGTATTTATTGCCCATTCCTAATTGCCCTTTGAGTAGATGGTGGGGGGTTGCCCTGAACCACTGCAATTCATGTAAGGTACATACATCCCAGAGCTGTTAGGAAAGGAATTCTAAAGACACAATCATTGTCACATGAGTGCCGCTAGAGCAACAGGGATAAGGAGGAATAGCTTCTCTCAAAGGGTCATGAATCTGTGGAATTCATTACGCGAATGTCTGGTGAATGTCAGGACAGTGAATAAATTTAAGGAAGAGATAGATTTTTAATTATAGAGTCATAGAGATGTACAGCATGGAAACAGACCCTTCAGTCCAACCCGTCCATGCTGACCAGATATCCCAACCCAACCTAGTCCCACCTACCAGCACTCGGCCCATATCCCTCCAAACCCTTCCCATTCATATACCCATCCAAATGCCTCTTAAATGTTGCAATTGTACCAGCCTCCACCACATCCTCTGGCAGCTCATTCCATACACGTAACCACCCTCTGCATGAAAAAGCTGCCCCTTAGATCTCTTTTATATCTTTCCCCTCTCACCCTAAACATATGCCCTCTAATTCAGGACTCCCCGACCCCAGGGAAAAGATTTTGCCTATTTACCCTATCCATGCCCCTCATAATTTTGTAAACTTCTATAAGGTTACCCCTCAGTCTCCGATGTTCCAGGGAAAATAGCCCCAGCCTGTTCAGCCTCTCCCTATAGCTCAAATCCTCCAACCTTGGCAACATCCTTATAAATCTTTTCTGAACCCTTATGGATTAAAGGGTTAAGGGGAAAGTGGAATTGGCTGAGATGATGATCGGATTGAATTGTGGAGCAGGCTCCGGGGGCTGAATTGCCCATTCCTGCTCCTAGTTCTTATGACCACTAAGTTGACGCTGCAAGGATGGTTGGAATATCGATATTGGATGAAGGTAAGATGATGACCTTTTGCTTAAGTGACCAATTGATTTTAGGTTCAAGCATGAAAGCCACTGACCTGGGGGAGGTACTGAAAATGAACTGTGCGTTGACAAATACATCTTGAAAAGCCACACTTTTCAATGGAGAGTGAAAAAACTTAAAGACACTTTTAAAAAGCTGTCTGACATCAAAGGCTGTAAAGAGTTTTATTTCATATAAAATAACAGTTTTTGTATTGCCAGAATTGAAGTACTATGTCAGTCTTAGTCAAATTAATCATTAAATTTAATTAAGCAAAATAATATTCCATACGATTCTACACTAATATGTTTAACATACATCTTTTAAAATAAGACAGTTCACCTTTATTATTGAACCATATATGACAATCATTTACTCTATTTCAGACCCTCTTTACTGTCAAAACTTGCAATTTTGATGGTTTGCAGTCAGTGACTGTGAATCTCTAACCACTTGTTTCACATTGATCTCCTTGAAAAGAACATTACTCTTACTCCGAATTTCTGATGGGATAATTTCTGAAACAGGACGGAACAAAATAAATATGAAAAACAATATAAAACCTGCCAAAATTAACACATTATTAAACAGTCATAGCCAGACTTAAACTTTAAGAATATAGAAGTTGCATCATGGGTAGACAGAGTAGTTAAGAAGGCATTTACCACACTTGTCTTCATTGTTCAAACTACTGAGTAAATGAGTTGGGATGTCATGTTGAGGTTGTAAAGGATGTTGGTGAGACCACTTTTGGAGTACTGTGTACAGTTCTGCTCAACTTGCTATAGGAACGATATTATGAAATTGGAGAGGGTCTGGAATAGATTTACAAAGATGTTGCCGGGTCTGGAGGTCTTCTAAGTCTTATAAGTGGAGGCTACATAGGCTGGGACTTTTTTCCTCTGGAGCATAGGTTGAAGGGTGACCTTATAGAGGTTTATAAAACTATGAGGGGCATAGATAAGGTGAATAAGGATGGCGGAGTTCAAAATTAGGGAGCATATTTTTAAGGTGAGAGGAGAAAGATTTTTCACACAGAAGATATTCACACATGAATGAATTGTCAAAGAAAGTAGTAGATGCAGGTACAGTTACAACATTCAAAAGACATTTGGGCAGTTGCATGAACTGGCAAGGTTCAGAACGATATAGGCCAAACGTAGGTAAATGGGACTAGTTTAGTTTGAAACTTGGTCAGCATGAATGAGTTTGACTGAAGGGTCTGTTTCTGTGCTCTATGACTCTATCACTAACTCATAACAGCATGAGGTTGGGGAAGTACGTTTAATGTTTCATTGTCAGGAAATAGTCCTTAGTTCTAGAGATGAAAATAGTTTGTCTTTATTGACTCTGTCTTGTCCTGTTAATATCTTGAAGACTTTGATTAGATCACTCTTAACGTTCTAAATTCTAGAGAAAACAGGCCTAATTTGTGTAATTTCTCCTCATAACTTAATCCTGAAGTCTAGGCATCTGTCTTATAAACCAAAGTTGTATTCCTTCCAAGGGCAATATATCCTTCCTCAGGTATGGTGTCCAGATCTCCTCTCAGTACTCCAAGTGGGGTTCATCCAGGTTTTGTATGGCTACAGCATAACTTCTGTATTCTGATACGCCAATCCTCTAGTAGTCAGCTTCCTTGATTATTTTCTGCACTTGTTCATGACGTTTTAAAGATCTATGCACCTGAACCTCCAAGTCTCTTTTTACAGCCACTAAATTTAACTTCATACCATCTAGATCTATTCTGTTTCAGTTTAAAATGGAAAACCTCACACTTGCTTACATTGTATGCCATTTGCCACAGTTTTGCTCATTTACTTAGTCCATCGATATCCCTTTGTAATTTTACACCATCTACATTATCTACAATGCTGCCCAACTTTGTGTCATCAACAAATTTGGATACATAACTTTTTCTGCCGTTACCCAAAGTCATTAATAATTAATATGAATAATTGAGGCCTAACAGAGATCCTGTTGGATACCACGGATCACATCCTGCCAGTTTGAGTACTCAATCATTATCCCTACTTTGTCACCTGTCAGTCAACCAATTTCCCAGCCACGTTAGCAATACGTTAATGAGGTCACTTCCCAGGAATTAGTGTCAGCAAGTCTAGACGGGAAGATGATGGTCAAACAGTTTGAATTGGGTTCTGTGGCGAGAGGTTTGGCTGTTAATGTTACATAATTAAGGTTTGAAAGCTCCCTGTCTAATCTTCCATTATCAACTAATGGAAGTTCACAGATTAGAAACTAAGTGACAGGTATCACCAAAACCTCCTCAGAATGAACTGAAAAGGTGACACTGATCAACGTCTGCAGAAAATCAATCAGAAAACAATCATCTATGTCTGTGGAACAATGCATCATGAAAAGCATCTCAGCAATCTGGCCAGTGTTTTTTTAATCTTTTAACTGTATTTTTTTTGTCTGTCTTGTGTAAATGGGGTTGAAAATAAAGGTTATTGGGCATAATAGATATCAATTATATTATTTGGTTGTTTAATTTCACTGTCAAAGTTACCACGTTGCTTTTAAATTGTTGAATCTTTTGTTTAAGCTACAAACCTGGTCTGTAGAATTTTATTCACAGAGTCTGGGATTGATTGTTCAAAAAGTCTGGTTAGGAACCACTGGGATTCAATTTTGAGGGATTTTGAAAGATTTACAATATACTGTGTTACAAATTCAGAGGTAGGAAGGCTGATTTGATTCGGCCGTCTGTTTCCATGTTGCAACAATCTTAGTAAAATGACATAGATCACTAGTCTAGCAAGAAATCATAATAGATGCAAAAAAAAACACATGAAGTATTCTGCAAACTGCCATTTGACATAATGTGTAAACCAGTAGCAATGATAAGTCTTGGTTGTTTCGATTTCAGATAACATTTATCACGATTGCTTTGAATCTTCCTCAAAATCAAACAACTTGTCGACAGAACTCCTTCAGCTCACTCAGGAAGAACAGAGATACCAAAGAGTTGGCTTCAGAACAAACTGGGAAATATTGGAGGGAATCAAGTTTTCTATTAAAAATAACATAGAATATAAAAAGCATGTAGAATAAAGTTTTACGACCTCATGACAGCAGGAATCAATTTTCAGAGTGAGATAAAAATAGGAGAGTATGATCTTACTTGATTCAGCCATTTCTGTTCTTTTGCTGTCAGGATACAAACACTCATACTGATATTGAGGGAGTGGAAGTCTGGTTGCTTTCTCTCCCAGCGTGGGCTTCAAATTATAGCGTTCTTTTAAAAGAATCAATACTTCAAATCAATAAAGGTATATTCTGAAAGATTGATAAATAATATTTACAATTTTTGCCTTTATGGAAAGCAAACTAGCTCATTTAAAAGGAAGTTATGACAATCTTTGCTAAAAAGGCAAATTCAGCCAAAATTACCATCTGTTCCACCAAAATGTCAATGAAGTAATGCTTCTTAATTACGGTTTGTTTATTTATTGTAAAGTGACATGTATTTAGAAAAAGAAAAAAAGCAGTCTCAACATTGCTCCAGATTGTGTGCCCAAATCCAATAACAAAGATATATAGGAATGTAGTAAACCAGAAATCAAAACAACTGCAATCCATGTGTCAGTTTACAGGGTCGAGAAAAGGACCCAATGAAACATCTTGAGCCAGTACAGTGACTATTCATAGTGACCCATAGGTGACTAGCTTATCAGTAAATCAACACACAGCAACGCTCAATGTTCTAACATTAGCTCTAATTTTAACAAAGGATGGAATCAAATTGCCCAGTGTGTGAAGTCATATGCCAAGACCTGGAAAGGTTTTAATCCCCAGGATTAACCGCTGATTCTTGTCTGGATGATGAAGTAGTCTTCGTGAAATGACTGTTCGGCAATTTCTTTTGTTATTGAAAACCACATATAAATAGCACTGAACCAAATCGTTTGCAGTTGAAATTGCTTTCAAATACAAAAAACCACACTAGTATTTTTATTGAAGGTAGTGTCCTTCAAACAGACCCAGATATACACTGAACAGCATTTTCATATGGAAAATTAACATGCTTCTGCTCAATTTTTGTGCCTGCTCATAATTAATTAAATGACATTGATCCAGTAATTCTAATCAAGTCAAATCTATTCTAAAGCGACACTAAAAGGAATATTATGTGACTATTCTAAACATTCAGTCTGCTAATGTAAGATTTCTGAAGCTTAATTTGTTTCTGATACTTACATTCTTGGAAACCATATTTTCTGATTCAAATAGTAACAATAGACAGGTTAATAGATGGAGGTAAACAATATCCTGACAGTATATTGGTAATTTCACTTCTTTAATTTCACTCATGGGATGTCAGCATCACTGGTTGGACCAGTACTTTTTTTGCCTTTCCCTAGCTGCTCTTGAGAAGATGGTGGTGAGCTGCTTTCCTGACCCACTGCAGTCCATGTGCTGTATACAGACTCACAATGCGCTAAGGGAGAGAGTTCCGTATTTGACCTCATGTCACTGAAGGATTGGTGATATTTTTCCAAGTCAGGATTCTGAGTGGATCAGCGATGAACTTGCAGGCACTTGTGATTTGCTGCCCTTTTCCTTCCAGATGGTAGTAGTTGTGAACTGGAAGATGCTGTCTAAAGGAGTGTTGGTGAATTACTGTAGTGGGTCTTGCACATGGTTGAAACTTTATTGCTGGAACAGCACAGCAGGTCAGGCAGCATCCAGGGAACAGGAGATTCGACGTTTCGGGCACAGGCCCTTCTTCAGGAATGAGCAGAGAGTGTTCAGCAGGAGAAGATAAAAGGTAGGGAGGAGGGACTTGGAGGAGGGGAGTTGGAAATGTGATAGGTGGAAAGAGGTCAAGGTGAGGGTGATAGGTCGGAGTAGGGTGGAGGCGGAGAGGTCAAGAAGAAGACTGCAGGTCAGGAAGGCGGTGCCGGGCTGGAAGGATCCGGCTGAGACAAGGTGGGGGGAGGGGGGATGAAGAAACTGGTGAAGTCCAAGTTCATCCCCTGCGGTTGGAGGGTTCCCAGTCGGAAGATAAGACGCTCCTCCTCCGACCGTCGGGTTGTTGTGGTTTGGCGGTGGATGAGTCCAATGACCTGCATATCCTCGGTGGAGTGGGAGGGGGAGTTGAAATGCTGTGCCACAGGTTGGTTGGGTTGGTTCGTCCGGGTGGCCCAGAGGTGCTCCCTGAATCGCTCCGCAAGTAGGCGGCCTGTCTCCCCAATATAGAGAAGGCCACACCGGCTGCAGCGGATGCAGTAGATGATGTGGGTGGAGGTGCAGGTGAATCTGTGGCGGATATGGAAGTTTCCCTTGGGGCCTTGGAGAGAAGTGAGGGGGGAGGTGTGGGCGCAAGTGTTGCACCTCCTGCGGTTGCAAGGGAAGGTGCCGGGAGTGGTGGTTGGGTCGGTGGGGGGTGTGGATCTGACAAGGGAGTCGCGGAGGGAGTGGTCTCTACGGAAAGCTGATAGGGGAGGGGAGGGAAATATATCCTTGGTGCTGGGGTCTGTTTGGAGGTGGCGGAAGTGACGGCGGATGATGCGCTGTACATGGAGATTGGTGGGGTGGTAGGTGAGGACCAGTGGGGTTCTGTCCTGGTGGCGGTTGGAGGGGCGGGGCTCAAGGGCGGAGGAGCGGGAAGTGGAGGAGATGCGGTGGAGGGCACCGTCGACCACGTCAAACCTACTACAAACCTACCGACTCCCACAGCTCTACTACAAACCTACCGACTCCCACAGCTACCTGGACTACACCTCCTCCCATCCTGCCCCCTGTAAAAACGCCATCCCATTCTCCCAATTCCTTCGTCTCCGCCGCATCTGCTCCCAGGAGGACCAGTTCAAAATACGTACAACACAGATGGCCTCCTTCTTCAAGGACCGCAATTTCCCCCCCGACGTGGTCGACGGTACCCTCCACCGCATCTCCTCCACTTCCCGCTCCTCCGCCCTTGAGCCCCGCCCCTCCAACCGCCACCAGGACAGAACCCCACTGGTCCTCACCTACCACCCCACCAATCTCCATGTACAGCGCATCATCCGCCGTCACTTCCGCCACCTCCAAACAGACCCCAGCACCAAGGATATATTTCCCTCCCCTCCCCTATCAGCTTTCCGTAGAGACCACTCCCTCCGCGACTCCCTTGTCAGATCCACACCCCCCACCGACCCAACCACCACTCCCGGCACCTTCCCTTGCAACCGCAGGAGGTGCAACACTTGCGCCCACACCTCCCCCCTCACTTCTCTCCAAGGCCCCAAGGGAAACTTCCATATCCGCCACAGATTCACCTGCACCTCCACCCACATCATCTACTGCATCCGCTGCAGCCGGTGTGGCCTTCTCTATATTGGGGAGACAGGCCGCCTACTTGCGGAGCGATTCAGGGAGCACCTCTGGGCCACCCGGACGAACCAACCCAACCAACCTGTGGCACAGCATTTCAACTCCCCCTCCCACTCCACCGAGGATATGCAGGTCATTGGACTCATCCACCGCCAAACCACAACAACCCGACGGTCGGAGGAGGAGCGTCTTATCTTCCGACTGGGAACCCTCCAACCGCAGGGGATGAACTTGGACTTCACCAGTTTCTTCATCCCCCCTCCCCCCACCTTGTCTCAGCCGGATCCTTCCAGCCCGGCACCGCCTTCCTGACCTGCAGTCTTCTTCTTGACCTCTCCGCCTCCACCCTACTCCGACCTATCACCCTCACCTTGACCTCTTTCCACCTATCACATTTCCAACTCCCCTCCTCCAAGTCCCTCCTCCCTACCTTTTATCTTCTCCTGCTGAACACTCTCTGCTCATTCCTGAAGAAGGGCCTGTGCCCGAAACGTCGAATCTCCTGTTCCCTGGATGCTGCCTGACCTGCTGTGCTGTTCCAGCAATAAAGTTTCAACTTTGATCTCCAGCATCTGCAGACCTCACTTTCTCCTTGCACATGGTACATAGCTTCCACAACTAAGCTGTGGTGGAAAGAGCAAATGTCTGTGGAAGTAGTACCATTCAAGGGCACTGCTTTGCCCTGAAAAATGTCAAGCTTCTTGAGTGTTGCAGGAGGTGTATTCATCCAGTAAGTGGGGAGACTCCATCGCACTCCTGACATGTGCCTTGTAGATGATAGAGAAGCTTTGGGAGGTCAGTTGGCAAGTTACTCTGACCTGCTCTTGTAGCCACACAATATATAGTAGTCTCTGAATAGTTTCTGGTCAATGGTAGCCCCCAGGATGTTAATAGTGGGAGATTCAGTGGTGGTAATGCCATTTTCAAGTGACAATAGTTAAGATTCTCTCTTGGGCGGCATGGTGGCTAGCACTGCTGCCTCACAGCGCCAGAGACCCGGGTTCAATTCCCACCTCAGGCGACTGACTGTGTGGAGTTTGCATATTCTCCCCGTGTCTGTGTGGGTTTCCTTCACAGTCCAAAGATGTGCAGGTCAGGTGAATTGGCCATGCTAAATTGCCCATGGTGTAAGGTGAAGGGGTATGGGTGGGATGCGCTTCAGCGGGTCGGTGTGGACTTGTTGGGCCGAAGGGCCTGTTTCCACACTGTAAGTAATCTAATCTAAAAAGAAATCTAATCTTATTGAGGAAGGTACTTGCAAGGCATTTGTGTGTGCTAATGTCACATGTCACTTGTCAATCTAAGTCTGGATGTTGTAAGGTCTTGCTAAATTTAGACAGGGAATGCTTATTATCCGAGGAGTCTTGAATGGTGCTGAACATTTGCAATCATCAATGATCATCCAAGCTTGTGAAGGAGGAAAGGTACTGGTGAAGCAGTTGATAATGGCTGGGCCAAGGAATTTACCCTGAGGAACTCCTGCAGAGATGTCCTGCAGCTGAGATGATTGATTTCCAACCATAATAACCATCTTCTTACGTGCCAGGTATGACTCAATCCGACAGCAAGTTTTCCCCCTGAATGCCATTAACTCAAGGGCTCCTTGATATCACTGAGTCAAATGCAGCTTTGATGTCAAGAGCAATCACTGTCAACTCATCTCTGAAATCAGTTTTTTTAACAATGCTTGAACTGAGGTTGTAAAGATCAGGTACTGAGTGGCCCTGGCAGAACCCAAACTGGATGTCAATGAGCAAATTATTAAGCAAGTGTTGCATCACAGGACTGTTGATGACCTTTTGACATCACTTTATTGATGACTGAAATTAGACTGGGTTGGAAATTGACAAGAGTGGATTTGTTCTTCTTTTAGTGCACAGGAGTAGCTCAGTAATCTTCCCCCGCCTTGTTAAGTAGATGGTAGTGCTGTAGATGTGCTGGAATAGTTTGGCTAGGTATGCAGGAAGCTCTGCAGCATAAGTCTTCAGTATTGTCAGAATTTTGTCAGGACAATTAGCCTTTCCAATATCAGGCATTATTTTATATATTGCAGAGTTAATTGATTTGGCTGAAGACTGGCATTTGTGATTCTGGGGAGGCCAAGATGGATCATCCACTTGAAACCTCTGGCCAAAAATTGTTGCAAATGTTTGATCTTATCTTTTGCACTTAGGTGCTGGGATTCCCCATTATTGAGGATGGGAATCTGGATTCTGGAGGCATGAATATGACACTTCTGTTCAAGAGGGGACTGAGAGAGTAAGCAGGAATCTACAAGTTAGCCTAATATCTGTCGTTGGGAAAATGTTTGAATCCATTATTAACGAACAAATAGCAACATTTAGAAACACTTAATGCAAACATACAGATTCGATATGATTTTATGAAAGGGACGTCATACATGACAGAGACTCTCATAACATTGAAGAAGCATCTGGATGATGCATACTAAGTTGTCGGCCAAATGCAGGTAAAGTGGGCTTAGTATAGTTTGGTGGTTGTTGGTTAGCGTAGGCTTGGTCGGCCGAAGGGGCTGTTGCAATGCTGTATGACTCTATGACTATAGCTTTTCTAAGAGTTCTTTGAGGATACAACAAGCAGAGTTTATAAAGGAGATCAAATAGGTGAAGTGTACTTGGATTTCCAGAAGACATTACGTTGCCACATAAAAGAACATTGCAAAAGATACAAGCTCATGGTACTGGGGGTAACATCTTAGCATAAATGGAGGATCTGTAACACACAGAAGACAGTCAGAAGTAATAGGTCTCATTCAGGTATCAAAGAGGTTACTAATGGTGTGTCATAAGAAACAGTTATAAGGCTTCAATTATTTACTATTTGTATCAATGATTCGGAGAACGCCGCAGAGTGCAATGTATCCAAATTGGGTGTTGACGCAAATGTAGGTGGAGGGTATGTTATGATGAAGACAAGGAATTTGCAAGTGATTCCATATAGGTTAAGTGAGACAGCGAAACTTTGGCAGATACAGCTTAATGCATGACCTCATACACTTTGGTAAGAAGAAAAAAACGACAGTCTATGAGAGAGACTGCAAAAAAAATGTGCAGCACAGAAGGATCTACATGTTCTTGTGCATGAAACACAAAAATAAGCATGAAGGTGCAGCCGGTAATTAAGAAAGCAAATGGAATTTTGGCTTTTGTTATTAATGGGTTCAAGTTCAAAATAAGACAATTTTACAACTGTACGTGGTGTTGGTGAGACTGCGCCTGGAGTACTGTGCATAGTTCATGTCCTCTTAGTTAAGATAAAGTACATTAGTATTGGAGGCAATTCAAAAGAGATTCACTCGGCTGCTTTCTAAAAGGAAGAGTGGACTATCAAGAACAGCTAAACAGGTTCACACACTTTAGAAGAATAAGGACAATCTTATTGAATCATATAAAGTTCTGAGAGGGTTTGATAGGATGGATGTTGAAAAGATGTTTTCACTAGTGGGGGAATCTCAAACTTCAGGACATGGTTACAAAATAAGGGGACACTCATTTAAAACTGAGAAGCAAAGGAATTTCTTCTTTCAGAGGGTAGTGAACATCTGGAATTATCTATTCTCAAGAGCTGCAGATAGATTTATGCATTATCGAGGGGTTGAGTGCTTTAACAAGCTGGCACTAAACAGGAATTGAGGCCTAGGGCTGATGAGCTATGATCTTATAGAATGGCAGGGCCGGCACGAAGATTTAAATAACCTACTACTGTTTCTATTTCTTATGTTCTCCCAGGGCCCTATGCTCTGGAATTGGCACCCTCAAAATATCCAACATTCACCACCACCACCATCCCACCTCAAAAACACACACACACCCACCGACATTGTCATCGGCAATCACTCGCTAATGAATATAATCTGATGAGTATAACTGTCCATCTAGGAAATTCTGTAGGTCCTTGTGTGGCTGATGAGCTCAATCCTCGAGCCAATTTTTCAGAACACAGGTGTTTCTGGGAGGTGGAATTCATGCTTAGTCTTGAGGTTGCTGGTATTCCTTTCTCTGGTTCCTTTTCTATACTTTGCCTTTCTGCTGGGTGTTCTCAAAGAACACTTCGCACCGGAGATGCACTATTATGGACTAGGCCAGACCACTCAAAACATTCTTGAGCAGGCAATTTTGCAATTTGTTTCGGTAAGCGTAGCGAAAATTACCCAAAGTTAGCGAGGTTGACTACTAGGTTTTAAAACAGACAGAAATTTATTCACAAAATTACACAACGAAACACAAAGAACAGAATAAAGAACCGCCACAGAACTCAGTCTAACCAAATTAAACTTAATTTTGCTGTTCTGAATATACACAACAATCCTAATAAGCAAACCCCCTGAAAAAAAGTCAAAAAAAGGGAACAGATGTTTACAGGTTGAAATTAGAAGGGCAGAAAGAGAGAGAGCCTGTTTCCACACAGCTGAAATCCTAACTAGTTCTGGGATGAACTGCTCAGCTAGAGAGCTGATCACTCCCCGTTCACTAAACATGTCACTTCTAAAACATGACCACTTTGGCCTGAGTCTCAGCTGTTTACAAATAACCAAAAAGGCTTCTCAATACCCTTTAATCTCTGTACTAAACCAGTCAGCTTAGAACCAGGAGCTGGTTTATGACCCCTCTGAAATAAATCAAGGTCACAGTATCCTTGAGAAAAGGAACAGCTTTTAGAAAAAAAGGGACCAGCTTGGTGACACAAACAGATGCACACACAGACACACACACACACACACACACAGACAAAATAAAATGCTTCTCAAAACCAAACTCTAATGGTTCCTTTTTTTGGTTTTATATCAGTTTTTGTTTGATAATACTCTTGTGATGTATTTTGATACATTTCATGTATTATGGACCAGATCAAACCTGCTTCAAATATATCAAGGAGAAAGCTGAGATCTTAACATTTTGCTTATTTAAAGGCAAGTGTAAGGTGCTATGCTCCAGATGTAATTCGATTTGTTATACTACATAGCTTCAAGCAAAACACATTTTACGCTTACTCTCCAGTTAAAATATACACAAAAGAAAGGAGAATTTGTTTAATTCTAACTCAGTGGGAAAACTTAACAGAATAGTAGATTATTTATCTACTGAACAGAAATTCTTCCTATATAGTAACATCCCATAAACACACCCTAGGCAAAGGCAAATTCAGTAAAATTGATTGTCACACATGTAATGTCTGTCTATTCCAGGAGAAAAGAACATCAAGAGAAAATTTGGCTTTTTGCTGTGGCAGGGAGATACTTTCACAGCCAGCTTCAAACCCCAGCACCTAGAGTCATAGAACTGAAAGCTAAACTGAAATTCTGCTTCTGTGGGAGTCTAATCCACCCATTTATGCTGCTTCCATTGTTCCAATCTTTGTTTAAAAAAACGCAAGGTCTCACAAGCTATTTACTTTATTGGTTTGGAATAGACCGCTCCTCACTTCTGTCTCAACCTCTCTTCATAAAAGAGCCAGGATAAAACACATTCCTTAAAGCCATAGTATCATGACACATAACGATAAAACTGTCATTAAATGTCAGCAAAGAGATAGTTCTGATGTCTCCTTAAAATGTTCAAGTATCTTTCTTTTTATGGGATGCACAGAGATGATGAGCCAAATGGCTCCATTTGGAGCCAGACATCTCTCCATTTTCTTGTCATGTTGATGCACCTATTTACTTCTCACTATTTCTGTTTTAATTAATAACTTATTGTTAGTTGGTCAGACAAACTGAATAATGCATGGTAGGGAATCCACAACAAATGAAGGTTCACCTTAAGCTATATTGCAACATATAAAATACATTACGACAAATACAGACAGAATGTTAGTGTAGGTCAAGCTTGGTGGAAATTAAATTGTGTTATTTCTAATTATATACATTAGGCTATTTTTCACTTAAAAATATTTTGAATGGACTTAAGCAGATAGATTTGGGTTTTGTCTGCTTACTCACTTGGATGTTCTAGCCTTGCTAGTTGTCTGTGTTGCACATGCATGTTGACAATATCCAGAGCTTTCTGACTGCATGTGAAGATGTCAGGGTTTTCCAATAGCTCAGTTAATGTCAAGTTGGTGCGAATAGCATTGGTGGCAGTTGCCCGGGCAATCAAAGGCAGCTTTAGCTGGTAGCCATAGTCCATAAAGTTCATTTCATCATCAAGGATGAGCTTTGCTCTAAATGCAAACAAAGTTACATTGTTAGGATATGATGAAGTACAAAGGCCCAACAACGTCTTCTTCCTCAGGCAGCTGAGGAAATTTGGCATGACGATGAATACCCTTGCCAATTTTTATAGGTGCGCCATCGAGAGTATTCTGTCTGGATGTATCATTACCTGGTGTGGCAACTGTACCATTCAAGATCGGAGACGGTTACAGAGAGTGGTGAACTCAGCCCGGAAAATCACAAAGGCCAACTTTCCATCTATACAATCCATCTACCAGTCCCATTGTCAGGGAAAGGCCACCAGCATTCTCAAAGATCCATCCCGCCCTGGCAATGTTTTTCTGCAACCTCTACCATCAGGGAGAAGGTATAGAAGCCTGAACACACACACCAGCCGGTTTCAAAACAGTTTTTACCCTACTGTTGTTAGAATACTAAATGGACTCACAAACTCTTAACATTCGCCTGTATCTGTGTTTTTGTTTTTGCCACTGTTTACCTATTATTTACTATCTTTGCTACTTAACTATGTGATCTGCCTGTATTGCTGTATTTCACCGTGCCTTCAATTCAATTCAATTCAAGTAGCTGAGGCGAAGAAGTGGTTGTTAGCCTAAATGGCCTTGTTATGGTCTTACCTGAACCATGTTAGAAATAGGAGAATTTTTTTTTGCCCACATTTTAGTTTCAACCTCATCAGTTAATACTGGACAGTTACATGGCTTTGTCAAGAGCAGGTCGTAATCGGCAATTATAGCTGAGTTATTTGAAGAGGTGACACAGGCGGGGGATGAGGGTAGAGCTATGAATGTTGCATATTTCAACTTTCAGAAAGCATTTGATACAATGCCACATGATAGTTTGATTAGCAAATTAGAAATGCTTGGGATTGATGAGTTATTGGCAGCATGAATTAGAAGTTGGCTAAAAAATAGGAAACAGAGGGTAAGCATAGATAGGCATTTCTCAGATTGGAGTTCAGTTGAAAGTGGTACTTCCCAGGGATTGGTGTTAGGACCCTTCCTTTTACTAATTAATATAAATGATTTGGAGATGGACATAGAGGGAACACACTCTAAATTTGCAGATGATACTAACATAGGGAGAATAGTAAATTGTGAGGATGATGGCAAGCTGCTTCAGAGGGACATTGACATGTTGGCAAAATGGGCAGACACCTGGCAAACAAATTTCAATGAAGAGAAATGTGAGGTAATGCATTTTGGTAGAAGAAACACAACGACAATACAGTCTCAATGTTACAACTTTGAGGAGATATAGGAGCAAAGAGACCTTGAGGTTCATGTGCATAATTCTGGCCAGGCAAAATTAAACAATTGTTCAGGTAACTCCTAGGCTCTTTGAGTTTATAATTACAGGCAGAGAACATAAAAACAAGAAAATGATGTTATGTCTCTACAAATCATTGGTCAGACCAAATTTGGAGTATTGTAATCAGTTCTGAGCATCTCATGAAAGGAAGGATGTTAAAGCCCTGGAGTGAGTTCAAAGGAGATTCCCTAGAATGATACCAGGAATGAAGATTTTAGATATAAAGAAAGATTAGAGAGATTGGGCTAAATCTTCTCTGGTCCAAGAAGAATAAGAGGTTGGACTGGGGTGGACAAAGTTAAAAATTGCACAACACCAGGTTATAATCCAAGAGGATTATTTGGAAGTGCTAGCTTTCGGAGCGCTGCTCCTTCATCAGGTGACTGTGGAGCAGGATTGTAGGTCACAAAATTTATAGCAAAAGATCACAGTGTCACACAACTGAAGCAATATATTGAACAAACCTATTGCTGTTAAGTCTTTCATCTTTTAGTTAATATTACTATGTAGTTGATTCAGTGACTCCTCGACATGAGTCCTTGGAGCAGAGAAAATTAAGAGGTAACCTTATTGAGGTGTTCAAAATTATGAACAATTTTGACAGGGTAAAGAAGGATATTCTTTTTATACAAGTTGGTGCGTCAGTCCCTAGGGGTCACAGTTTCAAAATTATCAGCAAGAGAGCTAGGAGTGAGATGAGGAGAAATGTCTTTACTCAGAGCTGTTAGGATTTGGAATGTGCTGCCTGAGTGATGGAGGCAGATTCCATAAGGGGTCTCAAAAAAAAAAAGACCTTAAAAAAAAACTGATTAAATTAGAGGGCAACAGAGATAGGAGTGGAGAGTGGAACCCAACTGGGCAGCTCTTTTGGGAGCTGATACAGGTGTGATGGGTCAAATGGCCTCCTTCTATACTGTAAAATCATTATTCTACTTTCCTCTCCCCCTACTCTTTCTCTAGCATTTGGGAGAAAAGGAAGGTGGGGAAAACCAGTTACATTTGCTGTGTTAATAGCACCACGCACATAGAAAAAGGCTTCCTCCAAAACATTTCCAGTAAAAATCATGAATTTTTCTTTTAGAACAAATCTATAATTTCACCAGACATAATGAATACAGGAAATAAATCTTCTGACCACTTATATAATGTAACCATTATACAATAATGGTGGGTGGCACGGTGGCTAGCACTGCTGCCTCACAGCGCCTGAGACCCGGGTTCACTTCCCGCCTCAGGCGACTGACTGTGTGGAGTTTGCACGTTCTCCCCGTGTCTGCGTGGGTTTCCTCCGGGTGCTCCGGTTTCCTCCCACAGTCCAAAAGATGTGCAGGGTCAGGTGAATTGGCCATGCTAAATTGCCCGTAGTGTTAGGTAACGGGTAAATGTAGGGGTATGGGTGGGTTTCGCTTCGGCGGGTCGGTGTGGACTTGTTGGGCCGAAGGGCCTGTTTCCACACTGTAATGTAATCTAATCTAATCTAATAATGGGAGGCACGGTGGCTCAGTGGTTAGAACTGCTGCCTCACAGCACCAGGATCCCAGGTTTAATTCCAGGCTTGGGCAACTGTGTGTGTGGAGTTTGCACATTCTCAGTGTCTGTGTGGGTTTCCTCCGGGTGCTCCGGTTTCCTCCCACAGTCCAAAGATGTGCAGGTCAGGTGAATTGGCCATGCTAAATTGCCCGTAGTGCTAGATGCATTAGTCAGAGGGAAATGAGTCTGGGTGGGCTACTCTTCGGAGGGTCAGTGTGGACTGGTTGGGCGAAGGGCCTGTTTCCGCACTGTAGGGAATCTAAATCTAAATCTAAGTAAGAAGAAGTCTATGCTCTGTATCCCTCGTCACAAACTTATCTAGAGTTATTTCATGAACCTTCCTCTGTTGTTTAGTTTAATGGTCTCCTTTAGTAGCTTATTCACATTTGTACTTTCTTTCAGCTTTCAAATCAACATTTTTTCTCAACTTTCAAACACCAAAAGTTAATTTAAAAAGAAAGCTCTGCAACCACAACACAGGCACCTACCTAACAAGATGGAAAATTGTCCAAGATTGTCTTGTCCACAAAAATCAGCTTGTGTTCCACAGGGCCTGACCCAATTGCAGCCTTTCCTTAAACATGGACTAAAGAACTAAATTCCAAAAGTGAGGTGACAATGGCATCAAGACATCAAGGCCCTATTTGATTGACTGTGGTATTTCGGAGCTGTTGCAATACTGAAGTCATTGGGAATAAGGGGAAAACTGTTCACTGGTTACAGTTGCATCGAGCACAAAAGAAGGTCTTTCCTTTTTCAATTGTGGGACATAGGTCTTGTCGGCTGGTCAGCATTTTGTCTCTAGTTACTATTGAGAAGGTGCCATCTTGAACCACTACAGTTCGTGTGCTGTACGTAGGCAATTCCAAAATTTTCACCCAGCTACAGTGAAGCAGTGACGATATACTTAGTCAGAGTGGTGAGTGACTTGGAGAAGAACTTGCAGGTGATGCATTCCCATATATCTGCCCATATCCTTCTAGATGGAAGTGGCTGTGGGTTTGGAAGGTGCTGTCTAAAGACTTAGGGGAATCTGCTGATCGTTGTGGTTGTTGGAAGTTAGTAATCTCAGCTCCAGCACATCTCAGTGTGAGCAGTCATTGTCACCACACCTTCGGAATTTAGTTCTTTAGTCCATGTTTAAGGCAAGGCTGCAATTGGGTCAGGCCCTGTGGAACACAAGCTGATTTTTGTGGATAAGACAATCTTGGACAATTTTCCATCTTGTTAGGTAGATGCCTGTGTTTAGATTACATTAGATTACATTACAGTGTGGAAACAGGCTCTTCGGCCCAACAAGTCCACACCGACCCGCCGAAGTGCAACCCACCCATACCCCTACATTTACCCCTGCACCTAACACTACAGGCAATTTAGCAAGGCCAATTCACCTGACCTGCACATTTTTGGAGTGTGGGAGGAAACCGGAGCACCCGAAGGAAACCCACGCAGACACGGGGAGAATGTGCAAACTCCACACAGTCAGTTGCCTGAGGTGGGAATTGAACCTGGATCTCTGGCGCTGTGAGGCAGCAGTGCTAACCACTGTGCCACCGTGCCACCCACGTGTTGTAGTTGCAGAGCTTTCTTTTTAAATTAATTTTTAGTGTTTAAAAGTTGAGAAAAAATGTTGATTTGATCCCAGGGTAGAGTCCCAGGTTTAACCATCTTCAGCTGCGATATCAATGACCTGCCCTCCATCATTAGGTCAAAGAGTGGATGTCTTCTTAACACTGCATAATGTTCACTCCCATTCCTGGGTGCTCAGATACTGAAGCAGCCCGTGTCCATAAGCAGAAAGACCTGGACAATATTCAGGTTAGGCTGACACATGGTAAGTAAAATATGCCACAGACAAGTGCCAGAGAATAACTATCTCCGGCAAGTGAGAAGTTAACCATCTCCCCTTGACATTCAACGGCTATGATATTTTGGAATTGCTCACCATGAACATCCTACAGCTTACCATTGAAAAGAAAATGATCCAATTGTACAAATACTGCAGCTGCAAGAGCAGGTCAGAGGCTGGGAATTCAGCAGTGAGTAACTCAGTCCAAAGTCCCCAAAGCTTATAAAAGGTATCTACAAGGCATATCAGGAGTACGATGGAATGCTCAACTCTTGCCTGGATGGGCTCACTCACCACTCTGACTAAGTATATCGTCACTGCTTCACTGTAGCTGGGTGAAAATTTTGGAATTGCCTACGTACAGCACACGAACTGTAGTGGTTCAAGATGGCACCTTCTCAATAGTAACTAGAGACAAAATGCTGACCAGCCGACAAGACCTATGTCCCACAATTGAAAAAGGAAAGACCTTCTTTTGTGCTCGATGCAACAAGAAGCTTGACACAATCCAGGAAATAGCAGCCTGTTTGATTGGTACTCAGCACTAAATATTTCCTCCCTTCACCACAAATGCAAACTGACCGCAGTGCGTACGATGTATAAAATGCATTGTAGCAACTCACCAAGTATCCTTCAGCAGCACTCTTCTGGTCTGAAATCTCTACCAACTCAATTACTAGAAAGACCTCCTGCCCAGGTTCTTATCGTCCAGCTTCTGTATGCTAAACATTCCAAAATATTGCTTCCTGTTTTCTGCAAGCATCAATTTTGCTCAGCCACATCCAATACACACAGCGATAAATTTTCTTGCAAAGGTACATAATCTAATGCCAGGAATAAAAACAAGAGGGCAACTGCTTCAACGATCAGCAAGGCCCAGGCTTGGATCTTATCAGCAACAGTGAATGAACTGGCTGTTTCTGGGCCCACTAAACTATAACAGACAGCTTTTAGAGCTGTTGACCTAGCAGTACCATGGTGAAAGGTAGCCATTTACATTTATTTAACACCTTTAATGTATTAAAACATCCAAAGGCACTCGACAGGCGCATTATGAAACAAAGCATGACACTCAGCCACATAAAGAGACACAAGATCAGGTTTTACCAATTGGATCTTCTCCAGGATGACCCAGAGTGCAGCCTGTGATACAATAATGAATGCCAGAACGTAATTTCAGACTTTACGCACTAATTTAGACCAAATGCTCATTCCTGAATTTGCAGCCAGCTTCAGAGGTTTAATGATAGTGAATGCCGACAATTTAATGTCAGCTCATCTCCATAAAATTCATGGCACATGTTGTTTGTGTTGAGTGCATGAAAAGAGATGTTTTGTTTATTGTGAGAAACAAGCTACTTTTGTTTTATCTTCCTGTATTTATACAGAGCATATTACAAGGAAGTAGTAGTAACCCCTTGACAGTTCAATGGTGCTCATTATGCCATGGAATTCTGACAGATTGTATGCCAATCTCATATATAAGAGAAGTATCAAGCTGGAGTCCAAAGGAGAGAAAATAGCTTGTGCACTTGTTAGCCAAATAGTTTTAGAAGCAATCTAACAGCAGATGGGTTCAGTGTATCTTACCCAGTTGTTCAAACTAAGCAACACAAAAGTCTAAAAAGAGAAATTAAATAATTGGTAATAGCTTTTTAACCTTTCAAATTAGCATTATATGATGAAGGAGATACTAGTGAAATTAGTCATTTTAAATCTTAAATCTTAATGTTTCGGAAAACATTAAGATTGATAAGTCCCCAGGGCCAGGCCAGATTTATCCTAGGCTGCTCCAGGAAGCAAAGAAGGAGGTTGCTAAGCCACTGTCGAAGATAGTTGACTCCTCCATCGCCAGATCACAACAACACGACGGTTGGAGGAAGAGCGCCTCATCTTCCGCCTAGGAACCCTCCAACCACAAGGGATGAACTCGGATTTCACCAGTTTCCTCATTTCCCCTCCCCCCACCTTGTCTCAGTCAAATCCATCGAATTCAGCACCGCCTTCCTAACCTGCAATCTTCTTCCTGACCTCTCCGCCCCCACCCCAGTCTGACCTATCACCCTCACCTTGACCTCTTTCCACCTATCACATTTCCGCCCCTCCCCCAAGTCCCTCCTCCCTACCTTTTATCTTAGCCTGCTGGACACACTTTCCTCATTCCTGAAGAAGGGCTTATGCCCGAAACGTCGATTCTCCTGTTCCCTGGATGCTGCCTGACCTGCTGCGCTTTTCCAGCACCACCAATCCAGAATCCTCACTCTCCACAGGAGTCATACCAGAGGACTGGAAGGAGGCGAATGTTGTTCCTCTTTTCAAGAAGGGTAATAGGGAAATCCCTGGCAATTACAGACCAGTCAGTCTTACGCCTATGGTCAGCAGCATTTTGGAAAGGATTCTGAGGGATAGGATTTATGACTATTTGGCAAAGCATAGTGTGATTAAAGGCAGTCAGCATGGCTTTGTGAGGGTTTAGATCAGAGTGGTGCTGGAAAAGCACAGCAGGTCAGGCTGTATCCGAGGAGCAGGAAAATCGACATTTCAGGCAACAGCCCTTCATCAGGAATGGAGGCAGGGAGCCTGCAGGGTGGAAAGATGAATTGGGAAGGGGGGGTGGGGGCGAGGGGCTGGGGAGAAGGTAGCTCCCTGCCTCCATTCCTGATGAAGGGCTTTTGCCTGAAACATCGATTTTCCTGCTCCTTGGATGTTGCCTGACCTGCAACACTCTGATCTAAACTCTGGTTTCCAGCATCTGCAGTCCTCACTTTTGCCTATGGCTTTGTGAGGGACAGGTCATGCTTCACAAATCTTATTGAGTTCTTTGAGGAGGTGACAAGACAGATCGACGAAAGTCTAGCAGTGGATGTGGTATATATGGACTTCAGCAAAGCATTCGATAAGGTTCCCCATGGTAGGCTCATTCATAAAGTCAGGAAGTATGGGATACAGGGAGATATGGCTATCTGGATTCACAATTGGCGGTCTGACAGAAGGCAGAGAGTGGTTGTAGGTGGAAAGTATTCTGCCTGGAGGTCAGTGTTGAGTGGGGTCCCGCAGGGCTCTGTTCTTGGGCCTCTGCTCTTTGTAGTTTTTATAAATGACTTGGATGAGGAGGTTGAGGGGTGGGTTAGTAAATTTGCAGATGACACAAAGGTTAGAGGTGTCGTCGATAGTATAGTGGGCTACCGCAGGCTGCAATGAGACATATACAGGATGCAGAAATGGGTTGAGAAATGGCAGATGAACTTCAACCTCAATAAATGCGGAGTGTTCCATTTTGGAAGGTCGAACTCGAATGCTGAATATAGGATTAAAGACAGGATTCTTGCCAGTGTGGAGGAACAGAGGGATCTGGGTGTGCAAGTACATAGATCCCTCAAAGTTGCCACCCAAGTGGATAGGGTTGTTAAGAAAGCATATGGTGTTTTGGCTTTCATTAACAGGGGGATCGAGTTTAAGAGCCGCGAAGTTTTACTACAGCTCTACAAGTCCCTGGTGAGACCACACTTGGAATATTGTGTCCAGTTTTGGTCGCCCTACTATAGGAAAGATACAGAAGCTTTGGAGAGGGTGCAAAGAAGGTTTACCAGGATGCTATCTGGATTGGAGGGCTTGCCTTATGAAGAAAGGTTGAATAAGCTCGGACATTTCTCTCTGGAGAGAAGGAGGAACAGAGGAGACCTGATCGAGGTAAAGAAGATAATGAGTGGAATAGATAGAGTCAATAGCCAGAGACTTTTCCCCAGGGCAGGATTAAGTGGTACAAGGAGTCATAGTTTGAAGATATTAGGAGGAAGGTATAAAGGAGACGTCAGAGGTAGGTTCTTTACACAGAGAGTTGAATGCATGGCATGCGTTGCCAGCTGTGGTGGTGGAAGCAGAGATTTTAGGGACATTTCAGCGATTGTAGACATGCACATGGATAGCAGTGAGTTGAGGGGTGTGTAGGTTAAGTTATTATATTTTACATTATGATTAAATCTCGGCACAAAATCGTGGGCCAAAGGGCCTGTTCTGTGCTGTACTTTTTTATGTTTATGTTTTAAATGTAAGGTTTATGGATTGTTGCCAGACATGGATATGGAGCCAGAGAGGTGGATAAAGTTATGATACAGGTCAATCATTATCTCATTGACCAACCTTTTCCTTTGTGCAGAATAACATAAGGCACTTGCCAAAGAGCAAACAATACATTGTTTACAAAACAATTGACATAACAGCTGTATACAGAGAAACAGCAATTTTACAAGGGAGAGGAATGGCAAAGCCAGGCCCCAAACTGGTTCAACCAGTTTTCAGGTAATTGAGGACAAATCTCATATCCCACATTCTTGTTTATATCTGTCAGCCATGGCTCTCTAATAGGACCGGAGTAATAGCCCTAATCAGGGACCCCATATTCAATGGCGATCACCTGTCTGACCTCCTTACATCCAGTGACAATATGCCTTAATTGTAGTGATTGTAAGGAGGTCAGACAGGTGATTGCCATTGAATATGGGGTTCCTGATTAGGGCTGTTACTCCGGTCCTATTAGAGAGCCGTGGCTGACAGATATAAACAAGAATATGGGATTTGAGGTTTGTCCTCAATTACCTGAAGAATTGCTTGAACCAGTTTGGGGCCTGGCTTTGCCGTTCCTCTCCTTTGTAAAATTGCTGGTTCTCTGATATGTCAATTGTTTTGTAAACTGTGTATTGTTTAATAAAATATATATACAGGAAAAAAAAACAGGAACGTCTGACATCCTGACACTTTGAGAGCAGACTCTGAGGGAGCTGGATCAATGTCAATGAATTTTCACGTGTAAATAATGGGGTATCTTTGTAAAGGGATACTTGCCCTCTGTGGAGGTATTTTACTAATACATTACAAAACAAGTCTAGAATGAAAATACTTACTGCCTGTTTGTCAGTAAGGTATATATATGTTGTATCAAATACTCAGCTCCACCAGGCTTGGAATGCATTGTAGCATAAATTAGTTCCTTGGGAATGTTCAACTTTTTCCTGAAAAAAAACTTAGAAGGAAAAGTTGAGTAATAGCATTTCACTGTTAACACAAACTTCCAAAAATTACACAGCTCTGAACATAGAGATTTAAGTATTTATCACAGTTATTATGGGAACTGCCTTGTGATTTGAAATATTTAATTAAGGTCAGTCCCCTGTTCTGAAAGGGTTTTGTTTTAGAATATGGGAACAAGTGGAGATTGTTCCATTATTTTGAGGCCTATGATATTATCATTTTAACCTTACTTCCCATGTCTCTTAATAGCTAGCTAACCCAAATTTATCAATCATTTTATGTTACAAACAACAGCAACTTGGAACATCTAATCCATGGTGGCTCTTTGCAAAGCAGGCCAATCAGTACCACTGCCCTGCTCCATAAATCAACTTCCTTCAAGTGTTCAACTACTTCACCGATCATTGCAGTATCCACCATGCTAATAGGCTGAGTGTTCCTGATTACCGACATACGCTGTATAAACAAAATTATTCTTCAGATCTCACTTCCAACCATGCCTACTATCTTAAATATGTGTGGCCTTCTACTTCCAGTGAATGGGAGGAGTTTTTCCCTCAGCTAAGTTTGTCATACTCATGAATTTTCTTCAATCAATTTTCTCTCAATCTTCTTTCCTTCAAGGAGATTTACACCAAGTTCTCTCCTTGTCACTCAACTCTGTTTTCCCTGGAATGTCCCAGTAAATCTCTTCTGTGCTCTCGCAAAGTCTCACAAATCTTCAGCAATGTGACCAGAACCTGACGATACTTTGCAAGGCCGAATCAGAACTTTATAGTGTCAGTATAACTTTGCTGCTTTTGTATTCATCATCTTTATTTATAAAGCCCAATATTCAAAACCACTATGTCTTCAAAGAATAATGCACATGAATCCCCAGTCTCTCTGCTACCGTATATTTTCCAGAATTGTACCATTAAGTCGATACTACCTTTCTCAATCCTTTGTGCCAAAATGCATCACCTCAGTTATCATGTCATTCGTCTACCCACCCATGTCCTGTTGCAGGTAATTTGTATCATCATCATTGTTTGCCACTCCTCCAACTTTGTTACAATTGGTAAATTTTGAAATTTACGCTGCATTTTAAGGTTGAAGTCACTTATGTATAGAAAACATCATGCAATGGGTCTAAACACTGACTCTTAAAGAACACCATTGTACCACCTTGTGGTCTGAAAACCAACGAGCCACTATGATTCAATGTCCTTCAGTCAATTTTTTATTCAGTTGCATAACGACCTTTCTATGCACAACTTTGTTAACTAGCCTTCTATGTGGTACCTTCTCAAACATTTTTTAAATCCATCGGATAACAAGTTCCACCACATTGTCTTCATTAACCTTCTCTGTTACACCACCAAAAATCAATGATATTACTCAAGCACTAGTTTGTTCTGGCAGCTATCTGAATTCGCCTGTGTACAGATATTATACATTAGAAATAAAAGGCCCTATTTTGATTAGAATTTATAAATCATGTTAATTCAAATTTGAAAGAAAGGTCTGCCACTATGGACTTGTATATATGACCAAACAGCCTCAGATACAGGCTGTTTAGAGGATAAAAAAAACACCTCTAAATATACCATACATACTCGTGTGTAGGGAGAGTTTTGAAGACCGTTTTTTAAGCTGAAATTAGGGGTCGACTTATACATGAAGTATTGTTTTCGAGGGGATGAAATTCATGCTTGGCAGGAGTCAAAAAATGGATAAACAAAAGCCAGACCTCTATATAAAATAATAAATAACAGTAGGAAAAAGAATTATCGCCATTATTGAATAGTTATCTACAAAATAACTGTCTCCATTCTGCCTGCTAAGGTAGAATGGTACTATCGTACCGTATTTCAGTTACCAGTACCGTAAAGTGCACGTAGGTCTACATATATGCTTCCAAATAAACCTGTTGGACTATAACCTGGTGTTGTGTGATTTTTAACTTTGTACAGAAGTTAATAGGCATACCAGATGGTCAGGCCATCTACCAGGGGTATTTGTACAAAACACAATTCATGAAATAAAAACAGAGCAGTAAAAACAAAAGGAAAAATAGACTGACAGTATTTTATTTACAAAAGACCACATGAAACTGTTAATAATATACAATAAACACTTTAAATCAAAAAACTGATATTCATAGCAAAAACCCTTCTCACTGTATATCACAAATATTATGAGATAGCTGCAAAAGTCCATTAGAATCCTTCAAATTCACTGTCCTCATCAGGTGCACAACTGAATTATTTATTCCAGTTGTCTCGGTCATCGTATGGATCATCTTCATCTGCACTCTCAAGGGGACTATCAATTGATTTGTCATACTTCTATCTGACCATAAATAGTCATCCTCTGTACATCTAAAGCATTAAAAATTCCACGTTTTTTGAAGGCTTTGACAATAATTTCAGTTTTCATCTCCTTCCATGACTCAACAATTCACATACATACAGTTGCAAGTAATGGAGCACGCATGTTGCCACCCTTTGTGAAGTTTTTTTTCCCTTTCTTGCATCCAAATGCCCCATTTCTTCCATACTAAATCCTTAAAAGGTTTATTGATGCTAACATCCAGTGGCTGCACATGCTCGTAAGGCCTCCAGGAATCATTGCAGTGTCAGTATTGTTAGCTCGACATTCACTGATAACACTTTTCTGTGATCTGAACATATCCCAAACCAGTAAGCTTTTATCCTTTTTTTTTAATTAGAAATTTAACATTTTTACAAGTTTACAAAAATAAACAAAACTCTCAAGTACAAACATTGATATACAATTAAATCTTAAATATATAACCAAAATTTAACAAAAGAAAAATACCAAGAAAGAAAAAAAAACTCAACTAACTACAAATCTAACCTACAACTAACCAGAGTGCATATTTAAGTCTCTTATATTATTCAAATTAGAGAAAGAGAAAAAAAACAAAAAAACAATGGATAACAAAGAAATTGGGTAGTGAGATACATGCTCGGAATGTGTTAACATCAAATGTAACAAAACCCGGATTCCTCTCCCAAGGGGCCCCGGACCAGCCAGGTTCGTAATCTTAATTAAATAAAAGCCCTTGTTAGGATAGCCGAAATATCTGTATTCATATAATTCAAGAAGGGCTGCCATATTTTATAAAATAATTCGGTCTTTCGGTTCACCATATTTATAAGGAAGTCAAGGGGAATACATTCCATAATTAATCTATGCCAATTTGAAAGTCCAGGGGGGCCCTCAGCCACCCAGTTTACCAAAATATTTTTCCTTGCACAGAAAGAGAGAATAGAAAATAGTCTCTTCCCGTGCATATCCAGGGAGGGAAAGTTCGAAAAGCCCAAAAGGAGAGATACAGGGACCACTTTAATTTCCATTCCTAAAGTTTCTGTCAGGGTACTTGCTACTTTAGTCCAGTATCTACGGATCTTATGACAGGTCCATAGGCAATGTACAAGAGTGCCCACCTCTATTTTACATTTGGGACACATTGGAGGTGCTCCTGCCTTATATTTTGCCAATCGATCCGGTGCTATATGGGCCCTATGAAGTATCTTCAGCTGGATAGCCTGAGTTCTGTTACAGATGGTGATTCTTCTGGCATTTTCCCAAATGTCATTCCACGTTTCTATAGAGATTTCTAGTCCCAATTCCTGATCCCATGTTTTAAGCAGATTGTCCATATCTCCCGATACTTCATGTAGTAAATGATAAATAGTACTGATGGAGGATACCCGCATTGGTCATAGTACTCTACATTCTCTATCTGATTTATAAAGACTATCTAATAACGTAGTCTTCTTCTGTATATAATCTCGAATTTGGAAGTATCGAAAGAGGTCTCCATTAGGTAATCTGAATTTCTGATGCAGCTGTTCAAAAGACATCAGGACCCCATATTTAAATAGGTCCCCTAGACATGAAATACCCCTGGATCTCCAGAGTTTAAAAATGGCGTCTGTAATCCCCATGCTCCCACTATCGGCACATTGGGGGATGTTTTATGTGGGTTGCCCTCATTTTGCCGCATTATATTCCAAGCTTTAATTGTGTTTAGTATTATAGGGTTTTTACAGTGATCCATAATGATTTTCCTCTTGTCTAAAAATAAAAGGTTAATAAGTGGGCATTTTACTTGAGAAGCCTCGATGTCCAGCCAGATTGATTGTGGATCAAACAAGACACAATCAGCTATGTAACTTAATAGGGAACTTAACTGATATTTCCTAAAATCTGGGAAGTCCAATCCTCCCCTTGCCTGTGGCAGCTGTAGCTTTTTCAGCTTAATGAGGGGCCGTCTATGATTCCAAATAAAGGAACCCAACCAGCCATATAATTTACGTAGTGCCAGCCTCGACAGCATCACCGGAAGCATTCTCATAGGGTATAGGAGACGGGGAAGGACATTCATTTTAATTAGTGCTATTCTACCCAGCCAGTAAATTGGAAGGTCTCCCCATCGCTAAAGGTCCTGCCTTATCCTCTCCAGTAAATGCACAAAGTTAGCCTGTATAACTGGGGTAATAAAAATGCCTAAATATAAGAAACCCTCCAGGGACCAACGAAAGGGAAAATGGGATCCGTCCACTAAGTGGGGTATCATAGCAAGGTCACCCATTGGCATAGCCTCCGATTTTGAGAAATTAATTTTATAGCCTGAGAATGCACTAAATGTATTAATAACTTGGATTAAGCGAGGTATGGACATCAGAGGATTACTGAGGAATAGAAGAACACATCTGCATAAAGGGTAATTTTATGTTTACCTGTACCAATCCTCGGGGCCGTTATATTAGGATCAGCCCGTATAGCTTCTGCTAGTGGTTCAATTATTAGCGTAAATAACAATGGCAAGACAGGACATGCCTGACGGCAGCCTTTACCCACACTAAAGCTATCCGAACCTAATCCATTGGTAACCACAACTGCTTTGGGATCACTATACAATGTTGAGACCCATTTGGTAAACACCTTTCCAACGCCAAACCTTTCCAATGTGGAAAACAAATATGACCTTTCCAGGTCATATGTCTTTTCCAGGTCTAATGAAACTACTACTCCTTGTATCTTACCCTGATGGCAGGCTTGAATCATATTCAAAACCCTTCTAATATTATTGGACGATCTACGGCCCTTAATAAACCCCGTTTGATCCTCCTTTATGATATGTGGCAGTACCCTTTCTAGTCTCAATGCTGACGTTTTAGAAAGGATTTTAAAATCTACATTTAGCAAGGATTTTGGTCTGTATGATGCATAATCTTCTGGATCCTTTATTTTTTTAAGGATAAGAGAGATATTTGACTCTTTCAGCGAAGGCAGGAGACAGCCCTGACTATATGCATTGTTATACATGTCCATAAGTGGACCAGTCAATATTTCTGTAAATTCTTTATAGAATTCAGCTTGAAAACCATCTGGGCCAGGTGCCTTACCGCTCTGAAGTTGCCTGATTGCGTCAAGTATTTCTTGGACTGTTAGGGGAGCATTTAAGACCGATACCTGTTCCGGAGTTAGGCCTGGAAAGGTCAATTTTTTAAAAAAATGATTGCATCCGCCTAGTCCTGTCTTCACAATCCTGCGATTTATATAAATCAGAATAAAATTTCTAAAGATTGCATTAATCCTTTTATGATCATGAGTCAAAATATCCGTACTTTCCTTGATAGACGTGATAGTTTGAGGGGCCTTTTTTTCTTTGCAAGAAATGCTAAGTATCTACCCGGTTTGTCGCCAAATTCATATAACCTTTGTTTTGCAAATAATATTTCCCCCTTAGCCGTTTGAGTAAGCATAGTGTTTAGGGGCCGTAATCCTTTGCAATTTGATGATAGAAGGTCTATCAGCGTATGCTGTTTCAGCTGCTTTTAAGCGAGCTTCGAGCAGACGCTGTTGTTCTCCCTTTAATTTTTTCTGGGTCACTGAGTAGGAGATGATCAAACCTCGCGTGTAAGCTTTGATGGTCTCCCACATCACTGATGGGTTGCTAGTCGTACCTAAATTAATTTTTAAGAAAGTTTTAAATTCTTGAGAGAAGTACTTTACAAATTTACTATCTTTCATTAGGAAGGGGTCCATACGCCAATGCCGAGGGGATGTCCCATTGTTCCTCGCCTTGATTTCCATATATACAGCAGCGTGGTCGGAAATTGCTATACTACCTATTTTACAGGATGATATGGAATTTTAAAAAAAATCGAGGGGGCGAAAAACATATCAATTCTGGTATGACATTTATGTGGATTGGAGTAAAAAGAAAAATCTCTGCCCTGTGGATGAAGACATCTCCATACATCTACTAGTCCTAATTCTTTGTTCAGATCCACCAATTGTCTAGATCTGTGAGATACTCCTGCAGTACTCTTGGGAATACTATCTATTTCCGGATCCATAATACAATTAAAGTCTCCCCCTATAATTGTATGACGGGCACCAAGAGCCATAAATTTTGAGAAGGCTTCCATTATAAATTTAAAGGGGTGTGCCGGGGGGCAGTACAAATTTAAAAACACATATTCCTCTCCATTTATAAGAGCTTTAATCAGAATAGATCGTCCACATTTGTCTTTTATCTGATTTAGGATTGTGAAAGGGAAATTCTTCCGAATAAGAATAACAACTCCCCTACCTTTTGAGCTAAAAGAAACAAAGGCCTGATCAAATCCACCCTGTCGTAATTTCAAGTGTTCTTTATCCAACAGGTGTGTCTCCTGTAGGAGAGCTATATCAACTCTTTCTTTCTTGAGATTTGATAGTATTTTCTTCCTTTTGACTGGCGAATTACTCCCCTTGACATTCCAGGTGCACCACTTAGCCGACTGATCAACCATAATTGTCCAGGCAAATCCGAGAGCCCTCGGGAGGGGAAACCCTATCCAGAACATCCCGAGCATAGAGCATATAAAATTCACAAAAATAAAGGCTCTCTAATACACTCACAACAGTATAATAAAAAACTATTTCTAAATAATAAAAAAATATAAAACGTATTTAAATGGAGATTTTCCCCCTTGTTCCCAGGGGGTGTCACTTCCTTTCCAAAGATCCATCATATTCTATCCCAACCAATGCCCCACCGTTGGCCCAGGCGCTCCTCAATAGGATGAGGAGAATTCATATATAATACGAAGCTAGAGTTAACAGTGAGCACCCTACCCCCACCCCCCCCCACCCACACCAACACCTGGATATATATGGTAATGTTAATACCACGTATAAACATATATAACTATAAAATTACAACCTCAACAAATAATAATTAAATATAATAATACAAAATAACAAGGGAAAACCACCCCGCTCCTAGAGACAGATGTAAAATAGAATAAGGTAACCACCTCCCCCCACCAACATTAACTAAATCCCCCGGCTTACACATACATATACATACACATACATATGTATATACATATATATATATACACACACACATACATACATAGAATAATTTTAAAAAAACCAAGGTGGGGGGGGGGGGGAGAAAATCGTTAAATAGAGAACAAATAAATAAATCCCTCTCCCCATCCCCAAGATAATATTAAACAGCAAGGTAAGAAAAAAGAAAAAGGGGGGGGATATAAACCGGAGTTGGGGGGGGGGGGGGAAGGCAAACCAACATCCATTATCTCTTACAATTTATCTAAGAGAGTCCAAAACTTCCTTAGCCTTTTCCGGCGATCCGAAGTTATACACGGATCCTTCATGGTTAAAGCGTAGCATCGCTGGGTAGCATAAGGAGCACTGAATATTTAAGTCCTTAAACACTTCTTCACCTCATCGAATGCCTTCCTCTTTCGGACCAGAGCTAGGGAAAAGTCCTGAAATAACATGATCTTGGATCCTTTATAGATCATGGCTTGGGAATCTTTTCCAAGATTTCTAGAGGCTTCTAGGAGTATCTGCCAGTCCTTATAGCTCTGCAGCCGGAACAGGACCGGGCGTGGCCGCTGGTTCGAGCCGGGACCGCGTATTGCAACCCGGTAGGCCCATTCTACCCTTACCTGGCCTGATCCAGACTCCAGATTTAAAAGCTGTGGCAGCCACTGCTCGAGGAACGCTGTAAGCTGGCCTTCCTCTTCCCGTTCGGAAAGGCCCAGCAAACGAACATTTTTTCGATGACCGCGATTATCGAGGTCGTCAGTGTGATTCTCTAAGGTCCGGACTCGCTGTTCGAGAGTCCGGACCCGATCCACGGCCGATTGCGCTGTAGTTTCGGAGGTCGCCCCTCCGACTCGGCACTCGATTTCTTTAATGTCTCGGTCGTGCTTTTGCAGCGCAGCCGAGAGGGAGTCCCATCGGCTTCGGGATTCTTCAATAAAAGCGTCAATCTTCACATCCAGTTTAGAGATGATTTCCACAAGGCTCGCCATCGTAGGTAAGTCCCCCGGGGTGGCTGCGGACGCCTCTGCTGCAGCTGGAGAGGGTGGGGGAGGGGTTCCTGCTTGCTGAGAGCTGTGGGCTCCCTTCCCTTTGGTCATTTTTACTAAAGATTAGATTGTTTAAATTGAATACTAAGCAACTAATTAAATTAAACAGCAATTTTAAATGATTTGGTGATTGTGGTGAGGGTGGGTAGCCCACTTTGCCCAAGTCTTGGGAGGAGCACTATAGACTCACTTGCTGTGTCGCTGCCATCTTGGATCCCCCCGCTTTTTTCCTTTCTAAGTCCATCTGGTCGCATATCCCAGACCTCCCTAATCCAAGTCTTGCAGCCACCTTCATCCTGACGTGGACAGCAACACCCTTTGGAAATTTCTGTTTGGGTAGAGTTTCCTGCATTAAAATCACCATAGGTTTTAACTTTATTCCATCTGCCATACAACCGAGTACCACAGTGAATCGACTCCTTTCATGGCCAGTAGTCTTACCAAAACCATTTTTACTCCAATTTTGTCCACAGTTCTGTTCCCTGCCATTTCAAAGTTCATTGGGGTTTCATCCATATTGCTAAAGCATGAGAGCCTGTACCCATTTTTCTTGCTGTGGTTCTGTTCGCCGAGCTGGAAGTTTTTGTTGCAAACGTTTCGTCCCCTGGCTAGGCCAGGGGACGAAACGTTTGCAACAAAAACTTCCAGCTCGGCGAACAGAACCACAGCAACGAGCACCCGAGCTACAAATCTTCGCACAAACTTTGAACCCATTTTTCTTCCAACTTCTGATTACAAAGCGATGTAACTCAATGAACTTGTCATTAATTTCTGCTGGCAGACATGGAGTGATCTTGGTTTTCTGTCTAAGCACAAAATCATACCTTTTCATAAACCTACTGCACCATCCAGCACTGGCTTTGAAATCACTGAAACCATTTTTTTTGTTTCATTTTTGACGCATATCTTATACATTGTCGAATCACTATGCTTTTGTTCTGACGACACTGAATTACCCAGTCAGCAATCTTTTCTTCTAGTTGTGGCCACTTGTTCAGCTTTCCTTGGTTGGCATATTTCTGTTTTGCCTTTAACTGTGTGGCATTTTTCCTCTAATCTCAAACAGGTTTTGCAGTTAAACATATAAACACAAAAATAGAAATCGGACCATGCCACCAGTGCTTCATCCGAAGGCTTACTGATGATGTTACCTAAAATGGTGACGAAACGTCTGAAAACGAACCATCCAGCTCATCGAGCAAACCTACATCCACTTTGGGGGAGTTTTACAATAAGTTCAGAGCACACCTACACAACCCCACTTCTAAGAAACTGAGGCAACAGCGGGAAGACAAGGTCAAGAGCTGCCATAACATAAGGTACCGTAGATATATAAAATCAACATTCAATTTAACGATTTGAAAATCGTGTTGCACAAATATATACTGGTGCGCATAACGTAATGATGCAGGTATTGCATTTGAATCAAAAATGTTGCAAATCATGCCCTTTAAGGCTGCATATAGTCAGGAAGAGACCCCTGAAAAACTAGGGTCAACTTATACACAAGGTTTATGAAAAATATCAGATTTTTTGGCCAAAACTAATGATTGATTTATACAGGAGATCGACCTTTACACGAGTATATATAGTACCTTATAAAATCATCTGAGAGAAACAGGATTTACTTAAAGGATCTAGATATTAAAGATCTAAAGATTTCATTTAAATCTTGAAATAAAGGGTATTAATTGCAAACTACACCTGCAAACATTTTCCATATTGATCTTCAGGGTTTTATCTTTACAGCCAATTTTTTTACTCAAGTCGAAATGCCTTTTAATTCTTGCAAGTATCGTTGATTATCAAGTTGGGCAGATTTTGTCCACGTGCTGACCAAGGTGATTTGGAAGAATACATCTTAACTTCCTACTTCAACTATGTAAGAGGAATACACAACTACACAGAGGAGGCATTGTTTAACCTGAAGCAGGCTCACTTGAATAGAAAAGCTCTGAAGACCATTTACTTACATGCTCCAGCTGTGACCAGTTCTTCAGCTTGGAAGGGAATGAGACTCCATTGTTGAAGACTTTGATGTCAATATCTTGAGGATAGTACCAGGAGAAGATTTCAGCCACAAGATAACCATTAGAAAAGGCTCTGAGAAATACAAAAAACAAGGAAATTCCAACGGGGATAAACACTGAGGGGATCATTTTTTACACACTTATGAAACAATTATGTCAGCAAGTACAGGTTCCAATTACAATTACACGATTTTCAGTGTCTATGTCTAGTGTAGTTCAATTTGTCTTATGAACAAACAAATTCAGATGCAGAAAGTCCTTGCCTATCTGAACTGGAGTTGTTACAATCAGCAAAGCCTTGAGATATTAACATAACCTAAGGAATAATTTAATTCCAAGACTCCACTTCATATTTGCATCACTTTGAGATGTATTGCAGAACTCAACAAGGCTTCTTTAGCAGCATCTCTGAAACCCATCTTTTAAAAAAATAAGGGCAGCAGACATCCTGACTTGTCCATATATCATCATTTCTCCATTGTTGATGTCTCTGAGTTTCCTATCTCACACCATTGGCAGGAAAATCTTGACCAATGGAGCAGTTCAAAAGGGTAGTTTACCATAAATTAGAGATGGGCTGTATGTGCCAATCCAGCCACTTATAGCCACAACCCAAGAACCAGTACATATTGCAATAGTGCAGTCACAGGGCAGGCATTTCCGTTTTCATATTGTGCTCTTGTCAGGCTCAAAGCAAGAGTAGTTTCAACGTTAGTTAACAGCACTTCTTGCTGCTTAGTTTACGCTAGTTACATCTGTACCTCATCTCTGAAATTTCTAACACATCAAGTGTTCTCATGCATGAGTCACAAAATGGTACAGAACATAGTCAAGAAGACTAATGGGATGCTATCCTTTATTCCAAGAGGAATGGAACATAAAAGTAAGCATGGCATGGTTCAGTCATACAGACCATTAGTGACACCACATCCTGAATACTGCGTGTAGTTTTGGTGTCCTTATTTGAAAAATTGTGGAAATTGTGAAAATTGGGTGTGGTTCACAGAAGGTTTACTAGATGTTTACTAGATTGATATCTGAAATGTGTTGATTGTCCTATGAGGAAATGTTGGATAATTGGATTGTTTCTCCTGGAGTTTTACAGAGAAAGTGGGGGGGTCATGAAAAGTGCATTAGACCCCGAGTGCACTGACAAGATGGACATGGAATGGATATTTCCACTTGCAGTCAGTCCAGAGCCACTGGCCACTCATTTAATCATACGGCTGCAACGCTGGAACTCTGCCTCAAAAAGCGGGTGCATGTGGGATCATTAAATATTTTTAAAGAGATAGATGGATATAGAGTCCTGTTACACTGGGGAATTAAGAATTATCAAAGTAGATGATATGTGGAATTCTAAAGCACAAATAGATCAACCATGATCTTAATGAATGTCAGAACAGGTTCAAGTACTAAATAGTCTACTTTTGCTCATGGCATAGAACTTAGCTGTGGTAATTTAAATATACACAACTACATTCCCAAAATCATTAGTAATGCTATTCTTTTGTTGTCACAACTATATCTACAGCCAAATACAAAATCCCAGATTGTTAACACAGAATGAATACCAAAGATATCAGTTAATAACTGCAGCAAACAATTTATTTATGAAAACTTTGTAGGAAGTAACTCCGATAAAGACAATAGGTATTCAATTGAGTATATTTAACAGGAATCTGTCATGTTAACCTAATAATAATGCTCAGCTTTCATTTGTCCAGAGGATATGATTGCACCCCAAAATGGCCATCGATTGGTGGGATTATTTGATGGGTTCATGGCTCATGGCATGCAAGGTGATTGCAACATGTGACACATGAGAAGGCTGTCATTGGCAACAATGATGAGGGCAGTGTATTGGTGGAGAACAAAAACTAATGGAGTGGATAGGTAATCTGATACTAATATTACTTTGTTGAGTATGTTTGATTCCTCAAGAGGTGGGAATGATGATCATAATCATGGCTGAAGAAGTTTCAACGGGCTGAATGATCTCCTCATGCTCCTATTTTCCATATTTTCAATCATGTTGAACACAGAGAGCCTTGCACACATGGAGCAACAGCTGCTGAGTACCAAACCCCATATCGCAACCTAGTGCTGACATTCACCGCCTGTTGGAAAGCCTCACCACATCTCAACCCTGAGCTACATTCATACTCCTCGATGATTCAACAAAGACAACCTCTACAAACACCATCAAGTTCCTCGCCAGCCACTCGTACCACTGATGCTTTTGCAAACACTAACTGAGTTTTTTCACAAATATAAGTTGCGAGCCAGTAGTTGGCCTTACTCTTTGCTGCCTGTTGCCCAGGAAGCGTTCTTGGTACAGATTCACCTGAACTTGCTCCCGGCCTCATTACTCATACAGGAAAGTGTGGTATTTCCAGACTTTCTCAGACTCTGTCCCCTGCCAGTTTTGGCCATGCTGGAGGCAGGTGCAGCCAAGGAGCTGCCCGAGGACCCGCACATACTCCTTATTCTGGGCTTCTGGCCACCTCATCTTTCCTTTTTCCTTATTCAGCTCCTTGTTTTCAATATCAGGGAGATGTCAGACAGGTCGAGCAGGTCATTGAACATGTGGTCAAAGAGACTGCTGACAGCATAATCACAAATTCTCCGGCATACCAGCATCAGAAGAATTGCTCCTCAAACTCATATATACATTTCTTCCCTTTCATTGTTACTGCTCCTCCGTCCACAGATTCGGACCATGGAGGGAGGGAACATGTGATTGGAGGAGCTACTCTGGCAGAGACAGAACCTGAACATGAAGGAGCAGCTCCTCTCAGACTCTTGTTGTCCCATACGTGCTGCTAGTCCATCAACAAAACTAGATAATTTCCCCACTTATACTGACAGGTGTACTTTCAGTGGTCCATCTCCATTCAGACTGCTGCTGCTTGGAGTTACTCAGGTCAATGTCACGGCTTGCCATGCTTGGCTGTCTTGCACCATTCTCACATATCCAATCCAAGGCAACAGTGCTACCAACTGAGACACAGCTGACATTACAACAATGGAATTGGTTAAAGGGAGCAAAACAGCTACAGACATTTATTTGATACAGCATAACCGAAAGCCACTCTTTGTGAAAAAAATAAAGATTCACTAGATACAAATGACAAATTTCAGACAAGCTGTCAGGTGAATTAAGCAAATACATCGGTGTTGATTTTATTGATAACGGTCTGCACCCCCCAGTTTCAGCACAGTTAAACTCCGTTGGGCACGTACCATTTTAAACTTCAGCTAAGGAAGGAAAAGTTATAATGTTGTCATGGAACTTGAATCTTAAGCAAAGAATTAACAATAGAACAAGATTCATAGTTATGAAACAATTAAAAAGGTGACAGACCTGAAATTACAGACAATTCTCAAAGATTTACTCATTACTTATTCATTGAGTAATGAGTAAATCAGTTGTCAACCTGCCATTTAAATTCAGGAGAAAACAGTTCCAAATTAAACTTACAGAATTTGTGACACTATACACATCCCAAGGTCAGACTCCTTTTTTACATTTAATTTTCTAGGACTGTTTTTACCCATGAGAAACTGAATACAGCTTCTTCCAAAGCAAGAAGTATTGATTTTCTCTAATTAAGTCATGGGATGTCGATGTTACTGGCAAAGGCAGCATTTATTGTTGTGGTGTAAAATTATGTCCCAATACATGTGTGAATCATAATGTAACACATGTATTGGGCCAAGCAGTGGAATGTGGTGTAAAATTATGTCCCAATACATGTGTGAATCATAATGTAACACATGTATTGGGCCAAGCAGTGGAATGTGGTGAAACGGTTAAAAATTATGTCCCAATACATGTGTGAATCTAACCGGAATGGAGGTGTTGCTTAGTCCCGTGTGAATCTTATTACACACCTCCCCGTGTGAATCTTCTTATCTGTATGTAACCAGAATGGAATGTGTTTTTTAGCCTTGCTCTGCTGTTCACATGAATGTTTATATCTGGAAAAGAGTATATCAGCTGGAAAAGTCTCCAGTTCGGTGAGTCTGCTCCGGGGTTACGTTTAACCGCCGAGCGTGGGTTGTTGGCAACCGCTCTACGAGAACTGACGGCTCCCAGTTCCGGTAACATGTAGAGTGAGTATAAGCCAGACCCGTTGTAAGTATGAGACCTGGTTGTGGCGACGCTGCGGGGAATAAAATGCTCATATTCTAGCAGACTCGCCTCTTGGTCGTTTGTTCTGTGTCAGACTACTCTCCTACGAACCTGACCTTGAGAATTTTTTAAAACATTTGGCGCTGCGAGCAGGGTCAATCGCAATTGAGGAGAGATTTTGATACAGAACAATGTTTTGGAAAAAGACTAAGAAACCAGAAGAACAAACTGTGGAGGTCCCGACCGTCCCGGGATGGCATGGACCGTGGCATGACGTGGCAGTTTGTTTGAGAAATGGTGGGGGGCGACCGGAGGAACCCCAGGGTCGCTGCTGTCCACCCTTGAGAGGATCCCAGTCCTGCCGAAGAACCCCTTGCCTGGGGTACAGCGGAGGATGTGGGCATGTCCAAAAAGCTGAAGCGGAGTTAACAGAATTGAATGGGATTGAACTGAACTGAACTGAGTGGAACTGAAGTGAATCAAATTGAACGGAACAAAATGGAACTGAGCTAAATTGAATTGAAATGGACGGAACTGAATTGAACACAATTGAATTGAACTGAACAGACCTGAACTGAGCTGAATTGAACTACACTGAATTGACTGAACTGAAATTAACTGAAACGAATTGAACTGAATTAAGCATAATGTAACACATGTATTGGGCCAAGCAGTGGAATGTGGTGTAAAATTATGTCCCAATACATGTGTGAATCATAATGTAACACATGTATTGGGCCAAGCAGTGGAATGTGGTGAAACGGTTAAAAATTATGTCCCAATACATGTGTGAATCTAACCGGAATGGAGGTGTTGCTTAGTCCCGTGTGAATCTTATTACACACCTCCCCGTGTGAATCTTCTTATCTGTATGTAACCAGAATGGAATGTGTTTTTTAGCCTTGCTCTGCTGTTCACATGAATGTTTATATCTGGAAAAGAGTATATCAGCTGGAAAAGTCTCCAGTTCGGTGAGTCTGCTCCGGGGTTACGTTTAACCGCCGAGCGTGGGTTGTTGGCAACCGCTCTACGAGAACTGACGGCTCCCAGTTCCGGTAACATGTAGAGTGAGTATAAGCCAGACCCGTTGTAAGTATGAGACCTGGTTGTGGCGACGCTGCGGGGAATAAAATGCTCATATTCTAGCAGACTCGCCTCTTGGTCGTTTGTTCTGTGTCAGACTACTCTCCTACGAACCTGACCTTGAGAATTTTTTAAAACAATTGTCCATCCATAATCAACCTTGAGAAGGTGGTGGTGAGGTGCCTCTCCAACCGCTAGAATGTATTGAGTGCTGGGACATCCATAGCACTGTTGGGAAGGAGTTTCCAGGGTTTTGACCCAGCAATAGCAAAAGAAACAGTGATATATTACCAAGTCAGGATGGTGAGTGCCATGGAGGGAACATTGCAGGGGGCAATGCCTCCATATTAGAAAAACTGAATGGCCTGAAGGTAGAAAATTCATCTGGACAAGATGGACTACACCCCAGAGTTCTAAGGGATATAGATGAAGAGTTGGTGGAGGCATTAGTGCTGACCTTTCAGGAATCGTTACAGTCAGGGAGGAACCCAGAGGACTGGAAAATCACTAACATCACACCCGTTTAAAAAGGGAATAAGGCAAAAAATGGAAAATCACATATTGGTTAGCCGAACCTCAGACGTGGGTAAGATCCATTGTGATGGATGAGATTTCTGAATACTTGGAAGCGTATGGTAAAATGGGGCAAAGTCAGCATGGTTTCATCAAGGGGAGGTCATGCCTGACAATTTTGCTTGAATTCTTGAGGAAGTAATGACCATGTTAGACCAAGGCCAGCCAATGTATGTTATCTACCTGGACTTCAAGAAGGCCTTTGACAAGGTGCTGCACAGGAATCTGCTGAGTGAGATAAGAGTTCATGGTGTTACGAGGCAAGGTGCTAAGATGCATAGAAGCTTAGCTGTCTGACAGAAAGTAGAGAGTGGGGAAAAAAGGGTTTTTCTCACACTTAATAGTAAGGTCCGAGGGAGTGTTGCTGAACAAACAGACCTTGGAGTGCAGGTTCATAGTTCCTTGAAAGTAGAGCCACAGGTAGATAGGATAGTGAAGAACATGTTTGGTGTGCTTTCATTTATTGGTCAGAGCATTGCGTATTGGAGTTGGGAGTTCATGTTCCAGCTGTACAGGACATTGATTAGGCCACTGTTTGAATATTGTGTGCAATTCTGGTCTCCTTCCTATCGGAAGGATGTTGTGAAACTTGAAAGGGTTCAGAAAAGATTTAAGGATGTTGCCAGATATGGAGGATTTGAACTATCGGGAGATGCTGAAGAGACTGGGGCTGTTTTCCCTAGAACGTCGGAGGGGTGACATGAAAGAGGGTTATAAAACCGAGAGGGGTATGGATAGGATAACTAGACAAAGTTTTTTACCTGGGGTGGTGGAGTCCAAAACTAGAGGGCATAGTTTAGAGTGAAAGAGAAAAGATATAAAAGGGACCTAAGGGGCAACATTTACACGCAGAGGATGGTGCATGTATGGAATGAGCTGCCAGAGGAACTGGTGGAGGCTGGTACAATTGCAGCATTTGAAAGGCATCTAAATGGGTATATGAATAGAAAGGGTTTAGCGGGATATGGGCCAAGTGCTGGCAAATGGAACTAGATTAGGTTAGGTTAACTGGTCAGCATGGGGGAGTTGGACCAAAGGGTCAGTTTCTGTGCTGTACACCTCTGTGACACTATAACTCTATGGCATGTGTTGTTCCACAAGGCTCAGTGTTGAAATATACAACTTTTCACTTTATACATTAATGATCTAAATCAAAGAACTGAGGGCATTCTGGTCAAGTTTGCAGACAATACAACAATAAGTAGAGGACATGGAACATTGAGGAGGCAGGGAGACTGCAGAAGGATTTGGACAGGTTAGGAGAGTGGGCAAAGAAGTGGAAGATAGAGTACAACATGGGAAAAGTGTGAGATCACGCACTTTGGTAGAAAGCATACAATCATGGACTATTTTCCAAATGGGGAGAAAATTCAGAAGTCAGAAGTCTGGAGCTCTAGTCCAGGATTCTCTCAAGGTAAACTTGCAGGTTGAGTCAGTAGTGAGGAAGACAAATGCACTGTTGGCATTTATTTTGAAAGAACTTGAATATGAAAGCAGAGATGTGCTTCTGAGGCTCTATAGGGCTCTGGTCTGACCACATTTGAAGTATTGTGTGCAGTTTTGGGCTCCATATCTCAGGAAGGATATACTGGCCCTGAAGCATGTTCGGAGGAGGTTCATGAGAATGGTCCCAGGAATGAAAAGCTTAACGCATGAAGGACATTTGAGGACTCTGGGTCTATACTCAATGGAGTTTAAAAGGATGAGAGGGGATCTAACAGAAACTTACAGATTATTGAATGGCCTGGACAGAGTTAAAGTTGGGAAGAGGTTTCCATTGGAAGGAGAGATTAGGACCCAAGGGCACAGCCTTATAGTAGGAGAAACTTATTTAGCCAGAATGATGAATCTATGGAAGTCACTGTTGCAGAAGGATGTGGAAGCCAAGTTATTGAATATATTTAAGATGGAGATCGATATGCTCTTGATCGTTAAGGGAATCGAGGGTTATGAGGAGAAAGTGGGAGAATGGGTTGAGACACACATCAGCCATGATATGGTGAATGGCCAAATTTCATGCTCCTACATCTTATGGTCTTATCTGCTGTCTTTGTCCTTCGAGATGGTCAAGGTCGTGAACCTGAAAGGTGCTGTTAAAAGGAAGCCCGCTAAAGGTTACAACAGAGCATTTTGTAGATGGCATGTATTGCTACCACAGTGCAACAGTATTAAAGAGAGAGAATTTTAAATCTGATGGATGGGGAACCAATTAATTGAGATACCTCCCTTCCTTTACTCCAATGCCCTCCCTGGTCCCAAACACCCACGCACTCTTTCCCCCCCACCCTCCCATACCCAGTTACTCCACACTCTCTCCCCATTACCCCACATGCTCCCTCTCCGTTACCCCACACACTCTCTCCCCCGTTACACCACACTCTCTCTCTCCACCCCGTTACCCCAAACACTCCCTCCCTGTTAACCCACAATCTCTCTCCCCGTTACCCCATTCACCCCGTCACCCTACACACTCTCCCCAGTACCCCACACTCTCTCCCAGTTACCCCACACTCTCTCACCATTACCCCACACTCTCCCTCCCCGTCACCCCGTTACCCCACACACTCTTCCGTTACCCCACACTCTCTCCCCCCGCTACCCCACCCTCTCTCCCCCCGCTACCCCACACCCTCTCTCCCCCCGCTACCCCACACCCTCTCTCCCCCCGCTACCCCACACCCTCTCTCCCCCCGCTACCCCACACCCTCTCTCCCCCCGCTACCCCACACCCTCTCTCCCCCCGCTACCCCACACCCTCTCTCCCCCCGCTACCCCACACCCTCTCTCCCCCCGCTACCCCCACACCCTCTCTCCCCCCGCTACCCCACACCCTCTCTCCCCCCGCTACCCCACACCCTCTCTCCCCCCCGCTACCCCACACCCTCTCTCCCCCCCGCTACCCCACACCCTCTCTCCCCCCCGCTACCCCACACCCTCCCTCCCCCCCGTTAGCCCACACCCTCCCTCCCCCCCGTTAGCCCACACCCTCTCTCCCCCCGCTACCCCACACTCTCTCCCCCCGCTACCCCACACTCTCTCCCCCGCTACCCCACACCCTCTCTCCCCCCGCTACCCCACACCCTCTCTCCCCCCGCTACCCCACACCCTCTCTCCCCCCGCTACCCCACACCCTCTCTCCCCCCGCTACCCCACACCCTCTCTCCCCCCGCTACCCCACACCCTCTCTCCCCCCGCTACCCCACACCCTCTCTCCCCCCGCTACCCCACACCCTCTCTCCCCCGTTACCCCACACCCTCTCCCCCCCGTTACCCCACACCCTCTCTCCCCCCCGTTACCCCACACCCTCTCTCCCCCCGTTACCCACACCCTCTCTCCCTCCCCGTTACCCCATACTCTCTCTCTGTTACCCTACACTCTCTCTCTTCCCCCCCTTTACCCCACACTCTCTCTTCCCCCCCTTTACCCCACACTCTCTCTCTTCCCCCCCTTTACCCCACACTCTCTCTCTTCCCCCCTTTACCCCACACTCTCTCTCTTCCCCCCCTTTACCCCACACTCTCTCTCTTCCCCCCCTTGACCCCACAGTCTCTCTCTTCCCCACCTTTACCTCACACTCTCTCCCCCGTTACCCCACACCCTCTCTCCCCCCCGTTACCCCACACCCTCTCTCCCCCCCGTTACCCCACACCCTCTCCCCCCCGTTACCCCACACCCTCTCTCCCCCCCCGTTACTCCACACCCTCTCTCCCTCCCGATTACTCCACACTCTCTCTCCCTCCCCGTAACACCATACTCTCTCTCTGTTACCCTACACTCTCTCTCTTCCCCCCCTTTACCCTACACTCTCTCTCTTCCCGCCCTTTACCCCACACTCTCTCTCTTCCCCCCCCCTTTACCCCACACTCTCTCTCTTCCCCCCCTTTACCCCACACTCTCTCTCTTCCCCCCCTTTGCCCCACACTCTCTCTCTTCCCCCCCTTTGCCCCACACTCTCTCTCTTCCCCCCCTTGACCCCACACTCTCTCTCTTCCCCACCTTTACCTCACACTCTCTCCACCCGTTACCCCACACACTCTCTCCCCCCGTTACCCCACACACTCTCTCCCCCCGTTACCCCACACACTCTCTCCCCCGTTACCCCACACACTCTCTCCCTCCCCGTTACCCCACACACTCTCTCCCTCCCCGTTACCTCACACACTCTCTCCCTCCCCGTTACCCCACACACTCTCTCCCTCCCCGTTACCCCACACACTCTCTCCCTCCCCGTTACCCCACACACTCTCTCCCTCCCCGTTACCCCACACACTCTCTCCCTCCCCGTTACCCCACACTCTCTCTCCCTCCCCGTTACCCCACACTCTCTCTCTGTTACCCTACACTCTCTCTCTTCCCCCCCTTTACCCCACACTCTCTCTCTTCCCCCCCTTTACCCCACACTCTCTCTCTTCCCCCCCTTTACCCCACACTCTCTTCCCCCGCTTTACCCCACACTCTCTCTCTTCCCCCCCCATACCCTCTCTCTTCCCCCCCTCTACCTCACACTCTCTCCCCCCGTTACCCCACACCCTCTCTCCCCCCGTTACCCCACACCCTCTCTCCCCCCCGTTACCCCACACCCTCTCTCCCCCCCGTTACCCCACACCCTCTCTCCCCCCCGTTACCCCACACCCTCTCTCCCCCCCGTTACCCCACACCCTCTCTCCCCCCCGTTACCCCACACCCTCTCTCCCCCCCGTTACCCCACACCCTCTCTCCCCCCCGTTACCCCACACCCTCTCTCCCCCCCGTTACCCCACACCCTCTCTCTCCCCCGTTACCCCACCCCCTCTCTCCCCCCCCCATTACCCCACATCCTCTCTCCCTCCCGATTACTCCACACACTCTCTCCCTCCCCGTAACACCATACTCTCTCTGTTACCCTACACTCTCTCTCTTCCCGCCCTTTACCCCACACTCTCTCTCTTCCCCCCCCTTTACCCCACACTCTCTCTCTTCCCCCCCTTGACCCCACAGTCTCTCTCTTCCCCACCTTTACCTCACACTCTCTCCCTCCCGTTACCCCACACACTCTCTCCCCCGTTACCCCACACACTCTCGCCCTCCCCGTTACCCCACACACTCTCTCCTCCCCGTTACCCCACACACTCTCTCCCTCCCCGTTACCCCACACACTCTCTCCCTCCCCGTTACCCCACACACTCTCTCCCTCCCCGTTACCCCACACACTCTCTCCCTCCCCGTTACCCCACACACTCTCTCCCTCCCCGTTACCCCACACACCTCTCTCCCTCCCCGTTACCCCACACACTCTCTCCCTCCCCGTTACCCCACACACTCTCTCCCTCCCCGTTACCCCACACACTCTCTCCCTCCCCGTTACCCCACACACTCTCTCCCTCCCCGTTACCCCACACACTCTCTCCCTCCCCGTTACCCCACACACTCTCTCCCTCCCCGTTACCCCACACACTCTCTCCCTCCCCGTTACCCCACACACTCTCTCCCTCCCCGTTACCCCACACACTCTCTCCCTCCCCGTTACCCCACACACTCTCTCCCTCCCCGTTACCCCACACTCTCTCTCCCTCCCCGTTACCCCACACTCTCTCTCCCTCCCCGTTACCCCACACTCTCTCTCCCTCCCCGTTACCCCACACTCTCTCTCTGTTACCCTACACTCTCTCTCTTCCCCCCCTTTACCCCACACTCTCTCTCTTCCCCCCCTTTACCCCACACTCTCTCTCTTCCCCCCCTTTACCCCACACTCTCTTCCCCCGCTTTACCCCACACTCTCTTCCCCCGCTTTACCCCACACTCTCTCTCTTCCCCCCCATACCCTCTCTCTTCCCCCCCTTTACCTCACACTCTCTCCCCCCGTTACCCCACACCCTCTCTCCCCCCGTTACCCCACACCCTCTGTCCCCCCCGTTACCCCACACCCTCTCTCCCCCCCGTTACCCCACACCCTCTCTCCCCCCCGTTACCCCACACCCTCTCTCCCCCCCGTTACCCCACACCCTCTCTCCCCCCCGTTACCCCACACCCTCTCTCTCCCCTGTTACCCCACCCCCTCTCTCCCCCCCCGTTACCCCACATCCTCTCTCCCTCCCGATTACTCCACACACTCTCTCCCTCCCCGTAACACCATACTCTCTCTCTGTTACCCTACACTCTCTCTCTTCCCGCCCTTTACCCCACACTCTCTCTCTTCCCCCCCTTTACCCCACACTCTCTCTCTTCCCCCCCCCTTTACCCCACACTCTCTCTCTTCCCCCCCTTTACCCCACACTCTCTCTCTTCCCCCCCTTTACCCCACACTCTCTCTCTTCCCCCCCCTTTACCCCACACTCTCTCTCTTCCCCCCCTTGACCCCACACTCTCTCTCTTCCCCCCCTTGACCCCACACTCTCTCTCTTCCCCACCTTTACCTCACACTCTCTCCCCCCGTTACCCCACACACTCTCTCCCCCTGTTACCCCACACCCTCTCTCCCCCCGTTACCCCACACCCTCTGTCCCCCCCGTTACCCCACACCCTCTCTCCCCCCCGTTACCCCACACCCTCTCTCCCCCCGTTACCCCACACCCTCTCTCCCTCCCCGTTACCCCATACTCTCTCTCTGTTACCCTACACTCTCTCTCTTCCCCCCCTTTACCCCACACTCTCTCTTCCCCCCCTTTACCCCACACTCTCTCTCTTCCCCCCCTTTACCCCACACTCTCTCTCTTCCCCCCCTTTACCCCACACTCTCTCTCTTCCCCCCCTTTACCCCACACTCTCTCTCTTCCCCCCCTTGACCCCACAGTCTCTCTCTTCCCCACCTTTACCTCACACTCTCTCCCCCCGTTACCCCACACCCTCTCTCCCCCCCGTTACCCCACACCCTCTCTCCCCCCCGTTACCCCACACCCTCTCCCCCCCGTTACCCCACACCCTCTCTCCCCCCCCGTTACTCCACACCGTCTCTCCCTCCCGATTACTCCACACTCTCTCTCCCTCCCCGTAACACCATACTCTCTCTCTGTTACCCGACACTCTCTCTCTTCCCCCCCTTTACCCTACACTCTCTCTCTTCCCGCCCTTTACCCCACACTCTCTCTCTTCCCCCCCCCTTTACCCCACACTCTCTCTCTCCCCCCCCTTTACCCCACACTCTCTCTCTTCCCCCCTTTGCCCCACACTCTCTCTCTTCCCCCCCTTTGCCCCACACTCTCTCTCTTCCCCCCCTTGACCCCACACTCTCTCTCTTCCCCACCTTTACCTCACACTCTCTCCACCCGTTACCCCACACACTCTCTCCCCCCGTTACCCCACACACTCTCTCCCCCCGTTACCCCACACACTCTCTCCCCCGTTACCCCACACACACTCTCCCTCCCCGTTACCCCACACACTCTCGCCCTCCCCGTTACCCCACACACTCTCTCCCTCCCCGTTACCCCACACACTCTCTCCCTCCCCGTTACCCCACACACTCTCTCCCTCCCCGTTACCCCACACACTCTCTCCCTCCCCGTTACCCCACACACTCTCTCCCTCCCCGTTACCCCACACACTCTCTCCCTCCCCGTTACCCCACACACTCTCTCTGTTACCCTACACTCTCTCTCTTCCCCCCCTTTACCCCACACTCTCTCTCTTCCCCCCCTTTACCCCACACTCTCTCTCTTCCCCCCCTTTACCCCACACTCTCTTCCCCCGCTTTACCCCACACTCTCTCTCTTCCCCCCCCATACCCTCTCTCTTCCCCCCCTCTACCTCACACTCTCTCCCCCCGTTACCCCACACCCTCTCTCCCCCCGTTACCCCACACCCTCTCTCCCCCCCGTTACCCCACACCCTCTCTCCCCCCCGTTACCCCACACCCTCTCTCCCCCCCGTTACCCCACACCCTCTCTCCCTCCCCGTTACCCCACACACTCTCTCCCTCCCCGTTACCCCACACACTCTCTCCCTCCCCGTTACCCCACACTCTCTCTCCCTCCCCGTTACCCCACACTCTCTCTCTGTTACCCTACACTCTCTCTCTTCCCCCCCTTTACCCCACACTCTCTCTCTTCCCCCCCTTTACCCCACACTCTCTCTCTTCCCCCCCTTTACCCCACACTCTCTTCCCCCGCTTTACCCCACACTCTCTCTCTTCCCCCCCATACCCTCTCTCTTCCCCCCCTTTACCTCACACTCTCTCCCCCCGTTACCCCACACCCTCTCTCCCCCCGTTACCCCACACCCTCTGTCCCCCCCGTTACCCCACACCCTCTCTCCCCCCCGTTACCCCACACCCTCTCTCCCCCCCGTTACCCCACACCCTCTCTCCCCCCCGTTACCCCACACCCTCTCTCCCCCCCGTTACCCCACACCCTCTCTCTCCCCTGTTACCCCACCCCCTCTCTCCCCCCCCGTTACCCCACATCCTCTCTCCCTCCCGATTACTCCACACACTCTCTCCCTCCCCGTAACACCATACTCTCTCTCTGTTACCCTACACTCTCTCTCTTCCCCCCCTTTACCCCACACTCTCTCTCTTCCCCCCCTTTACCCCACACTCTCTCTCTTCCCCCCCTTTACCCCACACTCTCTCTCTTCCCCCCCTTGACCCCACACTCTCTCTCTTCCCCCCCTTGACCCCACACTCTCTCTCTTCCCCACCTTTACCTCACACTCTCTCCCCCCGTTACCCCACACACTCTCTCCCCCTGTTACCCCACACACTCTCTCCCCCGTTACCCCACACACTCTCTCCCTCCCCGTTACCCCACACACACTCTCCCTCCCCGTGACCCCACACACTCTCTCCCTCCCCGTTACCCCATACTCTCTCTCTGTTACCCTACACTCTCTCTCTTCCCCCCCTTTACCCCACACTCTCTCTCTTCCCCCCCTTTACCCCACACTCTCTCTCTTCCCCCCCTTTACCCCACACTCTCTCTCTTCCCCCCCTTTACCCCACACTCTCTCTCTCTTCCCCCCCCTTTACCCCACAGTCTCTCTCTCTTTCCCCCCTTGACCCCACAGTCTCTCTCTCTTCCCCCCCCTTGACCCCACAGTCTCCCTCTTCCCCACCTTTACGTCACACTCTCTCCCCCCCGTTACCCCACACCCTCTCTCCACCCCGTTACCCCACACCCTCTCTCCCCCCCGTTACCCCACACCCTCTCTCCCCCCCGTTACCCCACACCCTCTCTCTCCCCCGTTACCCCACACCCTCTCTCCCCCCCCGTTACCCCACACCCTCTCTCCCTCCCGTTTACTCCACACCCTCTCTCCCTCCCCGTAACACCATACTCTCTCTCTTCCCCCCCTTTACCCTACACTCTCTCTCTTCCCCCCCGTTACCCCACACACTCTCGGCCCCGCCCCGTTACCCCACACACTCTCGGCCCCGCCCCGTTACCCCACACACTCTCGGCCCCGCCCCGTTACCCCACACACTCTCGGCCCCGCCCCGTTACCCCACACACTCTCGGCCCCGCCCCGTTACCCCACACACTCTCGGCCCCGCCCCGTTACCCCACACACTCTCGGCCCCGCCCCGTTACCCCACACACTCTCGGCCCCGCCCCGTTACCCCACACACTCTCGGCCCCGCCCCGTTACCCCACACACTCTCGGCCCCGCCCCGTTACCCCACACACTCTCGGCCCCGCCCCGTTACCCCACACACTCTCGGCCCCGCCCCGTTACCCCACACACTCTCGCCCCCGCCCCGTTACCCCACACACTCTCGCCCCCGCCCCGTTACCCCACACACTCTCGCCCCCGCCCCGTTACCCCACACACTCTCGCCCCCGCCCCGTTACCCCACACACTCTCGCCCCCGCCCCGTTACCCCACACACTCTCGCCCCCGCCCCGTTACCCCACACACTCTCGCCCCCGCCCCGTTACCCCACACACTCTCGCCCCCGCCCCGTTACCCCACACACTCTCGCCCCCGCCCCGTTACCCCACACACTCTCGCCCCCGCCCCGTTACCCCACACACTCTCGCCCCCGCCCCGTTACCCCACACACTCTCGCCCCCGCCCCGTTACCCCACACACTCTCGCCCCCGCCCCGTTACCCCACACACTCTCGCCCCCGCCCCGTTACCCCACACACTCTCGCCCCCGCCCCGTTACCCCACACACTCTCGCCCCCGCCCCGTTACCCCACACACTCTCGCCCCCGCCCCGTTACCCCACACACTCTCGCCCCCGCCCCGTTACCCCACACACTCTCGCCCCCGCCCCGTTACCCCACACACTCTCGCCCCCGCCCCGTTACCCCACACACTCTCGCCCCCGCCCCGTTACCCCACACACTCTCGCCCCCGCCCCGTTACCCCACACACTCTCGCCCCCGCCCCGTTACCCCACACACTCTCGCCCCCGCCCCGTTACCCCACACACTCTCGCCCCCGCCCCGTTACCCCACACACTCCCGCCCCCGCCCCGTTACCCCACACACTCCCGCCCCCGCCCCGTTACCCCACACACTCCCGCCCCCGCCCCGTTACCCCACACACTCCCGCCCCCGCCCCGTTACCCCACACACTCCCGCCCCCGCCCCGTTACCCCACACACTCCCGCCCCCGCCCCGTTACCCCACACACTCCCGCCCCCGCCCCGTTACCCCACACACTCCCGCCCCCGCCCCGTTACCCCACACACTCCCGCCCCCGCCCCGTTACCCCACACACTCCCGCCCCCGCCCCGTTACCCCACACACTCCCGCCCCCGCCCCGTTACCCCACACACTCCCGCCCCCGCCCCGTTACCCCACACACTCCCGCCCCCGCCCCGTTACCCCACACACTCCCGCCCCCGCCCCGTTACCCCACACACTCCCGCCCCCGCCCCGTTACCCCACACACTCCCTCCCCCGCCCCGTTACCCCACACACTCCCTCCCCCGCCCCGTTACCCCACACACTCCCTCCCCCGCCCCGTTACCCCACACACTCTCTCCCCCGCCCCGTTACCCAACACACTCTCTCCCCCGCCCCGTTACCCCACACACTCTCTCCCCCGCCCCGTTACCCCACACACTCTCTCCCCCGCCCCGTTACCCCACACACTCTCTCCCCCGCCCCGTTACCCCACACACTCTCTCCCCCGCCCCGTTACCCCACACACTCTCTCCCCCGCCCCGTTACCCCACACACTCTCTCCCCCGCCCCGTTACCCCACACACTCTCTCCCCCGCCCCGTTACCCCACACACTCTCTCCCCCGCCCCGTTACCCCACACACTCTCTCCCCCGCCCCGTTACCCCACACACTCTCTCCCCCGCCCCGTTACCCCACACACTCTCTCCCCCGCCCCGTTACCCCACACACTCTCTCCCCCGCCCCGTTACCCCACACACTCTCTCCCCCGCCCCGTTAACCCACACACTCTCTCCCCCGCCCCGTTACCCCACACACTCTCTCCCCCGCCCCGTTACCCCACACACTCTCTCCCCCGCCCCGTTACCCCACACACTCTCTCCCCGCCCCGTTACCCCACACACTCTCTCCCCCTCCCCGTTATCCCACACACTCTCTCCCCCTCCCCGTTACCCCACACACTCTCTCCCCCTCCCCGTTACCCCACACACTCTTTCTCCCTCCCCATTACCCCATACTCTCTCTCTCCATCCCCGTTACCCCACACTCTCTCTCCGTTACTCCACAATTTCTCTCTCCGTTACCCCACACTCTCTCTCTCCGTTACCCCACACACTCTCTCCTCCCGTTACCCCACACTCTCTCTCCTCCCGTTACCCCACACTCTCTCTCCTCCCGTTACCCCACACTCTCTCTCCCCCAGTTACCCCACACCCACTCTCCCCCAGTTACCCCACACTCACTCTCCCCCAGTTACCCCACACTCACTCTCCCCCAGTTACCCCACACTCACTCTCCCCCAGTTACCCCACACTCACTCTCCCCCAGTTACCCCACACTCACTCTCCCCCAGTTACCCCACACTCACTCTCCCCAGTTACCCCACACTCCCCCTCCCCGTTACCCCACACTCTCTCTCACCGTTACCGCACACTCTCTCTCCTCCCGTTACCCCACACTCTCTCTCTGTTACCCCACACTCTCTCTCCCCCTCCCCGTTACCCCACACTCTCTCTCTCGATACCCCACACTCTCTCTCCCCCTCCCCGTTACCCCACACTCTCTCTCCCCCTCCCCATTACCCCACACTCTCTCTCCCCTTACCCCACACTCTCTCTCCCCCGTTACTCCACACTCTCTCTCCCCCGTTACTCCACACTCTCTCTCCCCCCGTTACCCCACACACTCTCACCCCCCATTACCCCACACACTCTCTCCCCCCGTTACCCCACACACTCTCTCCCCCCGTTACCCCACACACTCTCTCCCCCCGTTACCCCACACACTCTCTCCCCCCGTTACCCCACACACTCTCTCCCCCTCCCCGTTACCCCACACTCTCTCTCCACCTCCCCGTTACCCCACACTCTCTCTCCCCCTCACCGTTAGCCCACACTCTCTCTCCCCCTCACCCCACACACTCTCTCCCCCTCCCCGTTACCCCACACTCTCTCTCCCCCTCCCCGTTACCCCACACTCTCTCTTCCCCCTTACCCCACACTCTCTCTCCCCCGTTACTCCACACTCTCTCTCCCCCCGTTACCCCACACTCTCTCTCCCCCCGTTACCCCACACTCTCTCTCCCCCCGTTACCCCACACACTCTCTCCCCCCGTTACCCCACACACTCTCTCCCCCCGTTACCCCACACTCTCTCTCCCCCTCCCCGTTACCCCACACTCTCTCTCCCCCTCCCCGTTACCCCACACTCTCTCTCCCCCTCACCGTTAGCCCACACTCTCTCTCCCCCTCACCCCACACACTCTCTCCCCCTCCCCGTTACCCCACACACTCTCTCCCCCTCCGCGTTACCCCACACACTCTCTCTCTTGTTACCCCACACTCTCTCTCCTTACCCCACACTCTCTCTCCTCCCGTTACCCCACACACTCTCTCCTCCCGTTACCCCACACACTCTCTCCCCCCGTTACCCCACACACTCTCTCCCCCGTTACCCCACACACTCTCTCCCCCCGTTACCCCACACACTCTCTCCTCCCGTTACCCCACACTCTCTCTCCTCCCGTTACCCCACACACTCTCTCTCCCTCCTCATTACCCCACATTCTCTCTCCCCCTCCCCGTTACCCCACACTCTCTCTCCCCCTCCCCGTTACCCCACACTCTCTCTCCCCCTCCCCGTTACCCCACACTCTCTCTCCCCCTCCCCGTTACCCCACACTCTCTCTCCCCCTCCCCGTTACCCCACACTCTCCCTCCCCCTCCCCGTTACCCCACACTCTCTCTCCCCCTCCCCGTTAGCCCACACTCTCTCTCCCCCTCCCCGTTAGCCCACACTCTCTCTCCCCCTCACCCCACACACTCTCTCCCCCTCCCCGTTACCCCACACTCTCTCTCCCCCTCCCCGTTACCCCACACTCTCTCTCCCCCTCCCCGTTACCCCACACTCTCTCTCCCCCTCACCCCACACACTCTCTCCCCCTCCCCGTTACCCCACACACTCTCTCCCCCTCCCCGTTACCCCACACACTCGCTCTCTCTTGTTACCCCACACTCTCTCTCCTTACCCCACACTCTCTCTCCTTACCCCACACTCTCTCTTCCCCTCCCCGTTACCCCACACACTCGCTCTCTCTTGTTACCCCACACTCTCTCTCCTTACCCCACACTCTCTCTCCTTACCCCACACTCTCTCTCCTCCCGGTACCCCACACACTCTCTCCCCCCGTTACCCCACACACTCTCTCCCCCCGTTACCCCACACACTCTCTCCCCCCATTACCCCACACACTCACTCGACCCGTTACCCCACACACTCTCCCCCCGTAACCCCACACACTCTCTCCCCCCGTTACCCCACACACTCTCTCCCCCCGTTACCCCACACACTCTCTCTCCCTCCCCATTACCACACATTCTCTCTCCCCCTCCCCGCTACCCCATACTCTCTCTCCCCCTTCCCGTTACCCCACACTCTCTCTCCCCCCTCCCCGTTACCCCACACTCTCTCTCCCCCTCAACCAAACACTCTCTCCCCCTCCCCGTTACCCCACACACTCACTCCCCCTCCGCATTACCCCACACACTCTCTCTCTCGTTACCCCACACTCTCTCTCCTTACCCCACACTCTCTCCCCCCCGTTACCCCACACTCTCTCTCCCTCCCCGTTGCCCCACACTCTCTCTCTCCCCCTCCCCGCTACCCCACACTCTCTCCCCCTCCCCGCTACCCCACACTCTCTCCCCCTCCCCGTTACCCCACACCCTCTCTCCCCCTCCCCGTTACCCCACACCCTCTCTCCCCCTCCCCGTTACCCCACACTCTCTCTCCCCCTCCCCGTTACCCCACACACTCTCTCCCCCTCCCCGTTACCCCACACACTCTCTCCCCCTCCGCGTTACCCCACACACTCTCTCCCCCTCCCCGTTACCCCACACACTCTCTCCCCCTCCCCGTTACCCCACACACTCTCTCCCCCTCCCCGTTACCCCACACCCTCTCTCCCCCTCCCCGTTACCCCACACCCTCTCTCCCCCTCCCCGTTACCCCACACCCTCTCTCCCCCTCCCCGTTACCACACACCCTCTCTCCCCCTCCCCGTTACCCCACACCCTCTCTCCCCCTCCCCGTTACCCTACACCCTCTCACCCCCTCCCCGTTACCCCACACCCTCTCACCCCCTCCCCGTTACCCCACACTCTCTCTCCCCGTCCCCGTTACCCCACACTCTCTCTCCCCGTCCCCGTTACCCCACACTCTCTCTCCCCCTCCCCGTTACACCACACTCTCTCTCCCCCTCCCCGTTACCCCACACTCTCTCTCCCCCTCCCCGTTACCCCACACTCTCTCTCCCCCTCCCCGTTACCCCACACTCTCTCTCCCCTTCCCCGTTACCCCACACTCTCTCTCCCCCTCACCCCACACACTCTCTCCCCCTCCCCGTTACCCCACACACTCTCTCTCCCCCTCACCCCACACACTCTCTCCGCCTCCCCGTTACCCCACACACTCTCTCCCCCTCCCCGTTACCCCACACTCTCTCTCCCCCTCCCCGTTACCCCACACTCTCTCTCTCGTTAACCCACACTCTCTCTCACCCCGTTACCCCACACTCTCTCCCCCCCTCCCCGTTACCCCACACTCTCTCTCCCCCTCCCCGTTACCCCACACACACTTTCTCCCTCCCCGTTACCCCACACACTCTTTCTCCCTCCCCGTTACCCCACACACTCTTTCTCCCTCCCCGTTACCCCATACTCTCTCTCTCCATCCCCGTTACCCCACACACTCTCTTCCCTCCCCGTTACCCCACACTCTCTCTTTCCCCGTTACCCCACACTCTCTCTCCCCCGTTACCCCACACTCTCTCTCTCCGTTACCCCACACTCTCTCTCTCCGTTACCCCACACTCTCTCTCTCCGTTACCCCACACTCTCTCTCCTCCCGTTACCCCACACTCTCTCTCCTCCCGTTACCCCACACTCTCTCTCTCTCCGTTACCCCACACTCCCCCTCTCCGTTACCCCACACTCTCTCTCACCGTTACCGCACACTCTCTCTCCTCCCGTTACCCCACACTCTCTCTCCCCCCGTTACCCCACACTCTCTCTCCCCCCGTTACCCCACACTCTCTCTCCCCCCGTTACCCCACACTCTCTCTCCCCCCGTTACCCCACACTCTCTCTCCCCCCGTTACCCCACACTCTCTCTCCCCCCGTTACCCCACACTCTCTCTCCCCCCGTTACCCCACACTCTCTCTCCCCCCGTTACCCCACACTCTCTCTCCCCCCGTTACCCCACACTCTCTCTCCCCCCGTTACCCCACACTCTCTCTCCCCCCGTTACCCCACACTCTCTCTCCCCCCGTTACCCCACACTCTCTCTCCCCCCATTACCCCACACTCTCTCTCCCCCCATTACCCCACACTCTCTCCCCCCGTTACCCCACACTCTCTCTCCTCCCGTTACCCCACACTCTCTCTCCCCCCGTTACCCCACACTCTCTCTCCCCCCGTTACCCCACACTCTCTCTCCCCCCGTTACCCCACACTCTCTCTCCCCCCGTTACCCCACACTCTCTCTCCCCCCGTTACCCCACACTCTCTCTCCCCCCATTACCCCACACTCTCTCTCCCCCCATTACCCCACACTCTCTCTCCCCCCATTACCCCACACTCTCTCCCCCCGTTACCCCACACTCTCTCTCCTCCCGTTACCCCACACTCTCTCTCCTCCCGTTACCCCACACTCTCTCTCTCTATCCGGTACCCCACACACTCTCTCCTCCCGTTACCCCACACTCTCTCTCCCCCCGTTACCCCACACTCTCTCTCCCCCCGTTACCCCACACTCTCTCTCTCTCAGTTACCCCACACTCTCTCTCTCCCCGTTACCCCACACACTCTCTCCCCCTACGCGTTACCCCACACACTCGCTCTCTCTTGTTACCCCACACTCTCTCTCCTTACCCCACACACTCTCTCCCCCCGTTACCCCACACACTCTCTCCCCCCGTTACCCCACACACTCTCTCCCCCCGTTACCCCACACACTCTCTCCCCCCGTTACCCCACACACTCTCTCCCCCCGTTACCCCACACACTCTCTCCCCCCGTTACCCCACACACTCTCTCCCCCCGTTACCCCACACACTCTCTCCCCCCGTTACCCCACACACTCTCTGCCCCCGTGACCCCACACACTCTCTCCCCCCGTGACCCCACACACTCTCTCCCCCCGTGACCCCACACACTCTCTCCCCCCGTGACCCCACACACTCTCTCCCCCCGTGACCCCACACACTCTCTCCCCCCGTTACCCCACACACTCTCTCCCCCCGTTACCCCACACACTCTCTCCCCCCGTTACCCCACACACTTTCTCTCCCTCCCCATTACCCCATATTCTCTCTCCCCCTCCCCGCTATCCCATACTCTCTCTCCCCCTTCCCGTTACCCCACACTCTCTCTCCCCCTCCCCGTTACCCCACACTCTCTCTCCCCCTCAACCAAACACTCTCTCCCCCTCCCCGTTACCCCACACACTCTCTCCCCCTCCGCGTTACCCCACACACTCTCTCTCTCGTTACCCCACACTCTCTCTCCCTCCCCGTTGCCCCACACACTCTCTCCCCCTGCCGTTACCCCACACACACTCTCCCCCTCCCCGTTACCCTACACCCTCTCACCCCCTCCCCGTTACCCCACACTCTCTCTCCCCCTCCCCGTTACCCCACACTCTCTCTCCCCCTCCCCGTTACCCCACACTCTCTCACCTCCCGTTACCCCACACTCTCTCCCTCCCCGTTACCCCACACACTCTCTCTCCCTCCCCGTTACCCCATACTCTCTCTCTCCCCCTCCCCGTTACCCCACACTCTCACTCCCCCCGTTACCCCACACTCTCACTCCCCCCGTTACCCCACACTCTCTCACCCCCCATTGCCCCACACTCTCTCACCCCCCATTGCCCCACACTCTCTCCCGCCCCGTTACCCCACACACTCTCTCTCCCTCCCCGTTACCCCACACACACTTTCTCCCTCCCCGTTACCCCACACACTCTTTCTCCCTCCCCGTTACCCCACACACTCTTTCTCCCTCCCCGTTACCCCACACACTCTCTCTCCCTCCCCGTTACCCCACACACTCTCTCTCCCTCCCCGTTACCCCACACACTCTCTCTCCATCCCCGTTACCCCACACACTCTCTCTCCATCCCCGTTACCCCACACACTCTCTTCCCTCACCGTTACCCCACACTCTCTCTTCCCCCGTTACCCCACACTCTCTCTCCCCCGTTACCCCACACTCTCTCTCTCCGTTACCCCACACTCTCTCTCCGTTACTCCACAATCTCTCTCTCCGTTAACCCACACACTCTCTCTCCGTTACCCCACACTCTCTCTCCTCCCGTTACCCCACACTCTCTCTCCTCCCGTTACCCCACACTCTCTCCCCTCCCGTTACCCCACACTCTCTCTCCTCCCGTTACCCCACACTCTCTCTCCTCCCGTTACCCCACACTCTCTCTCCCCCCGTTACCCCACACTCTCTCTCCCCCCGTTACCCCACACTCTCTCTCCCCCCGTTACCCCACACTCTCTCTCCCCCCGTTACCCCACACTCTCTCTCCTCCCGTTACCCCACACTCTCTCTCTCTGTCCGTTACCCCACACTCTCTCTCCCCCGTTACCCCACACTCTCTCTCCTCCCGTTACCCCACACTCTCTCTCCCCCCGTTACCCCACACTCTCTCTCCCCCCGTTACCCCACACTCTCTCTCCCCCCGTTACCCCACACTCTCTCTCCCCCCGTTACCCCACACTCTCTCTCCTCCCGTTACCCCACACTCTCTCTCTCTGTCCGTTACCCCACACTCTCTCTCCCCCGTTACCCCACACTCTCTCTCCCCCGTTACCCCACACTCTCTCCCCCGTTACCCCACACTCTCTCTCTCCGTTACCCCACACTCTCTCTCTCCGTTACTCCACACTCTCTCTCTCCGTTACCCCACACTCTCTCTCCTCCCGTTACCCCACACTCTCCTCCGGTTACCCCACACTCTCCTCCGGTTACCCCACACTCTCTCTCTCTCCGTTACCCAACACTCACTCTCCCCCAGTTACCCCACACTCACTCTCCCCCAGTTACCCCACACTCCCCCTCCGCGTTACCCCACACTCTCTCTCTCCGTTACCGCACACTGTCTCTCCTCCCGTTACCCCACACTCTCTCTCCTCCCGTTACCCCACACTCTCTCTCCCCCCGTTACCCCACACTCTCTCTCCCCCCGTTACCCCACACTCTCTCTCCCCCCGTTACCCCACACTCTCTCTCCCCCCGTTACCCCACACTCTCTCTCCCCCCGTTACCCCACACTCTCTCTCCCCCCGTTACCCCACACACTCTCTCCCCCCGTTACCCCACACTCTCTCTCCCCCCGTTACCCCACACTCTCTCTCCCCCTCCCCGTTACCCCACACTCTCTCTCCCCCTCCCCGTTACCCCACACTCTCTCTCCCCCCCACCCCGTTACCCCACACTCTCTCACCCCCCATTACCCCACACTCTCTCCCTCCCCGTTACCCCACACACACTTTCTCCCTCCCCGTTACCCCACACTCTTTCTCCCTCCCCGTTACCCCACACACTCTTTCTCCCTCCCCGTTACCCCACACACTCTCTTCCCTCCCCGTTACCCCACACTCTTTCCCCGTTACCCCACACTCTCTCTCCCCCGTTACCCCACACTCTCTCTCTCCGTTACCCCACACTCTCTCTCTCCGTTACTCCACAATCTCTCTCTCCGTTACCCCACACTCTCTCTCCTGCCGTTACCCCACACTCTCTCTCCTCCCGTTACCCCACACTCTCTCTCCCCCCGTTACCCCACACTCTCTCTCCCCCCGTTACCCCACACTCTCTCTCCCCCCGTTACCCCACACTCTCTCTCCCCCCGTTATCCCACACTCTCTCTCTCCGTTACTCCACACTCTCTCCCCCAGTTACCCCACACTCACTCTCCCCCAGTTACCCCACACTCACTCTCCCCCAGTTACCCCACACTCCCCCTCCGCGTTACCCCACACTCTCTCTCTCCGTTACCGCACACTGTCTCTCCTCCCGTTACCCCACACTCTCTCTCCCCCCGTTACCCCACACTCTCTCTCCCCCCGTTACCCCACACTCTCTCTCCCCCCGTTACCCCACACTCTCTCTCCCCCCGTTACCCCACACTCTCTCTCCCCCCGTTACCCCACACTCTCTCTCCCCCCGTTACCCCACACACTCTCTCCCCCCGTTACCCCACACTCTCTCTCCCCCCGTTACCCCACACTCTCTCTCCCCCTCCCCGTTACCCCACACTCTCTCTCCCCCTCCCCGTTACCCCACACTCTCTCTCCCCCCCACCCCGTTACCCCACACTCTCTCACCCCCCATTACCCCACACTCTCTCCCTCCCCGTTACCCCACACACACTTTCTCCCTCCCCGTTACCCCACACTCTTTCTCCCTCCCCGTTACCCCACACACTCTTTCTCCCTCCCCGTTACCCCACACTCTCTCTCTCTTTACCCCACATTCTCTCCCCCATTACCCCACACTCTCTCTCCCCCTCCCCATTACCCCACACTCTCTCTCTCTCTCTTTACCCCACACTCTCTCTCCCCCGTTACCCCACGCTCTCTCTCCCTCCGCGTTACCCCACACTCTCTCTCTCCCCGTTACCCCACACTCTCTCTCCTCTCAGTTACCCTACACTCTCTCTCTCCCCGTTACCCCACACTCTCTCTCCCCCCGTTACCCCACACTCTCTCTCCCCATTACCCCACACTCTCTCTCCCCCCGTTACCCCACACACTCTCTCTCCGTTACCCCACACTCTCTCTCTCCGTTACCCCACACTCCCCCTCCCCGTTACCCCACACTCTCTCTCCCCCTCCCCGTTACCCCACACTCTCTCTCCCCCTCCCCGTTACCCCACACTCTCTCTCCCCCTCCCCGTTACCCCACACTCTCTCTCCCCCTCCCCGTTACCCCACACTCTCTCTCCCCCTCCCCGTTACCCCACACTCTCTCTCCCCCTCCCCGTTACCCCACACTCTCTCTCCCCCTCCCCGTTACCCCACACTCTCTCTCCCCCTCCCCGTTACCCCACACTCTCTCTCCCCCTCCCCGTTACCCCACACTCTCTCTCTCTTTACCCCACATTCTCTCCCCCATTACCCCACACTCTCTCTCCCCCTCCCCATTACCCCACACTCTCTCTCTCTCTTTACCCCACACTCTCTCTCCCCCGTTACCCCATGCTCTCTCTCCCTCCGCGTTACCCCACACTCTCTCTCCCCCCTCCCCGTTACCCCACGCTCTCTCTCCACTCCCCGTTACCCCACACTCTCTCTCCCCGTTACCCCACACTCTCTCTCCCCGTTACCCCACACTCTCTCTCCCCGTTACCCCACACTCTCTTTCCCCCCCGTTACCCCACACACTCTCTCTCCGTTACCCCACACTCTCTCTCTCCGTTACCCCACACTCTCTCTCCCCCTCCCCGTTACCCCACACTCTCTCTCCCCCTCCCCGTTACCCCACACTCTCTCTCCCCCTCCCCGTTACCCCACACTCTCTCTCCCCCTCCCCGTTACCCCACACTCTCTCTCCCCCTCCCCGTTACCCCACACTCTCTCTCCCCCTCCCCGTTACCCCACACTCTCTCTCCCCCTCCCCGTTACCCCACACTCTCTCTCCCCCTCCCCGTTACCCCACACTCTCTCTCCCCCTCCCCGTTACCCCACACTCTCTCTCCCCCTCCCCGTTACCCCACACTCTCTCTCCCCCTCCCCGTTACCCCACACTCTCTCTCCCCCTCCCCGTTACCCCACACTCTCTCTCCCCCTCCCCGTTACCCCACACTCTCTCTCCCCCTCCCCGTTACCCCACACTCTCTCTCCCCCTCCCCGTTACCCCACACTCTCTCTCCCCCTCCCCGTTACCCCACACTCTCTCTCCCCCTCCCCGTTACCCCACACTCTCTCTCCCCCTCCCCGTTACCCCACACTCTCTCTCCCCCTCCCCGTTACCCCACACTCTCTCTCCCCCTCCCCGTTACCCCACACTCTCTCTCCCCCTCCCCGTTACCCCACACTCTCTCTCCCCCTCCCCGTTACCCCACACTCTCTCTCCCCCTCCCCGTTACCCCACACTCTCTCTCCCCCTCCCCGTTACCCCACACTCTCTCTCCCCCTCCCCGTTACCCCACACTCTCTCTCCCCCTCCCCGTTACCCCACACTCTCTCTCCCCCTCCCCGTTACCCCACACTCTCTCTCCCCCTCCCCGTTACCCCACACTCTCTCTCCCCCTCCCCGTTACCCCACACTCTCTCTCCCCCTCCCCGTTACCCCACACTCTCTCTCCCCCTCCCCGTTACCCCACACTCTCTCTCCCCCTCCCCGTTACCCCACACTCTCTCTCCCCCTCCCCGTTACCCCACACTCTCTCACACCTCCCCGTTACCCCACACTCTCTCTCCCCCTCCCCGTTACCCCACACTCTCTCTCCCCCTCCCCGTTACCCCACACTCTCTCTCCCCCTCCCCGTTACCCCACACTCTCTCTCCCCCTCCCCGTTACCCCACACTCTCTCCCCCTCCCCGTTACCCCACACTCTCTCCCCCTCCCCGTTACCCCACACTCTCTCTCCCCCTCCCCGTTAAACCACACTCTCTCTCCCCCTCCCCGTTACCCCACACTCTCTCTCCCCCTCCCCGTTACCCCACACTCTCTCTCCCCCTCCCCGTTACCCCACACTCTCTCTCCCCCTCCCCGTTACCCCACACTCTCTCTCCCCCTCCCCGTTACCCCACACTCTCTCTCCCCCTCCCCGTTACCCCACACTCTCTCTCTCTTTAACCCACATTCTCTCCCCCATTACCCCACACTCTCTCTCCCCCTCCCCGTTACCCCACACTCTCTCTCCCCCTCCCCGTTACCCCACACTCTCTCTCCCCCTCCCCGTTACCCCACACTCTCTCTCCCCCTCCCCGTTACCCCACACTCTCTCTCTCTTTACCCCACATTCTCTCCCCCATTACCCCACACTCTCTCTCCCCCTCCCCGTTACCCCACACTCTCTCTCCCCCTCCCCGTTACCCCACACTCTCTCTCCCCCTCCCCGTTACCCCACACTCTCTCTCCCCCTCCCCGTTACCCCACACTCTCTCTCTCCCCCTCCCCGTTACCCCACACTCTCTCTCCCTCTCCCCGTTACCCCACACTCTCTCTCCCCCTCCCCGTTACCCCACACTCTCTCTCCCCCTCCCCGTTACCCCACACTCTCTCTCCCCCTCCCCGTTACCTTACACTCTCTCTCCCCCTCCCCGTTACCCCACACTCTCTCTCCCCCTCCCCGTTACCCCACACTCTCTCTCCCCCTCCCCGTTACCCCACACTCTCTCTCCCCCTCCCCGTTACCCCACACTCTCTCTCCCCCTCCCCGTTACCCCACACTCTCTCACCCCCTCCCCGTTACCCCACACTCTCTCTCCCCCTCCCCGTTACCCCACACTCTCTCTCCCCCTCCCCGTTACCCCACACTCTCTCTCCCCCTCCCCGTTACCCCACACTCTCTCTCCCCCTCCCCGTTACCCCACACTCTCTCTCCCCCTCCCCGTTACCCCACACTCTCTCTCCCCCTCCCCGTTACCCCATACTCTCTCTCCCCCCTTTACCTCATACTCTCTCTCCCCGTTACCCCACACACTCTCTCTCCCCCCCGTTACCCCATACTCCCCCTCCCCGTTACCCCACGCTCTCTCCCCCCTCCCCGTTACCCCACACTCTCTCTCCCCCTCCCCGTTACCCCACGCTCTCTCTCCCCCCTCCCCGTTACCACACGCTCTCTCTCCCCCCTCCCCGTTACCCCACGCTCTCTCTCCCCCCTCCCCGTTATCCCACGCTCTCTCTCCCCCCTCCCCGTTACCCCACGCTCTCTCTCCCCCCTGTTACCCCACACTCTCTCTCCCCCTCCCCGTTACCCCACACTCTCTCCCCTCCCCGTTACCTCACACTCTCTCTCCCCCCCTTTACCCCATACTCTCTCCCCCCGTTACCCCACACTCTCTCTCCCCCCGTTACCCCACACTCTCTCTCCCCCGTTACCCCACACTCTCTCTCCCCCCGTTACCCCACACTCTCTCTCTCTCCCCGTTACCCCACACTCTCTCTCTCTCTCTCTCCCCGTTACCCCACACTCTCTCTCCCCCTCCCCGTTACTCCACACTCTCTCTCTCCCCCCTTACCCCACACTCTCTCCCCCCCCGTTTGCCATACTCTCTCTCTCTCTCCCCGTTACCCCAAACTCTCTCTCCCCCTCCCCGTTACCCCACACACTCTCTCTCCCCCCCGTTACCCCACACTCTCTCTCTCCCCCCTTACCCCACACTCTCTCTCCCCCCCCCCGTTACCCCATACTCTCTCTCCCCCTCCCCGTTACCCCACACTCTCTCCCCCCCCCCGTTACCTCACACTCTCTCTCCCCCCCGTTACCCCACACTCTCTCTCTCTCCCCGTTACCCCACACACTCTCTCACTCCCCGTTACCCCACACACTCTCTCTCTCCCCGTTACCCCACACACTCTCTCTCTCCCCGTTACCCCACACACTCTCTCTCTCCCCGTTACCCCACACACTCTCTCTCCCCCCCGTTACCCCACACACTCTCTCTCCGCCCCGTTACCCCACACACTCTCTCCCCCCCGTTACCCCACACTCTCGCTGTCTCTCCCCGTTACCCCACACTCTCTCTCTCCCCCCCCCCGTTACCCCACACACTCTCTCTCCCCGTTACCCCACACACTCTCTCCCCCCGTTACCCCACACTCTCTCTCCCCCCCGTTACCCCACACTCTCTCTCTCCCCCCGTTACCCCACACTCTCTCTCTCCCCCCCGTTACCCCACACTCTCTCTCTCCCCCCGTTACCCCACACTCTCTCCCCCCCCCGTTACCTCACACTCTCTCTCCCCCCTTTACCCCATACTCTCTCCCCCCGTTACCCCACACTCTCTCCCCCCGTTACCCCACACTCTCTCTCTCCCCGTTACCCCACACTCTCTCTCCCCCTCCCCGTTACCCCACACTCTCTCTCTCCCCCCTTACCCCACACTCTCTCCCCCCCCGTTACCCCATACTCTCTCTCTCTCCCCGTTACCCCAAACTCTCTCTCCCCCTCCCCGTTACCCCACACTCTCTCTCTCCCCCCCCCCCGTTACCCCACACTCTCTCTCTCCCCCCTTACCCCACACTCTCTCTCCCCCACGTTACCCCACACTCTCTTTCCCCCCGTTACCCCATACTCTCTCTCCCCCTCCCCGTTACCCCACACTCTCTCCCCCCCCCCGTTACCTCACACTCTCTCTCCCCCCCGTTACCCCACACTCTCTCTCTCTCCCCGTTACCCCACACACTCTCTCTCTCCCCGTTACCCCACACACTCTCTCTCTCCCCGTTACCCCACACACTCTCTCTCCCCCCCGTTACCCCTCACACTCTCTCCCCCCCGTTACCCCACACTCTCTCTCTCTCCCCGTTACCCCACACTCTCTCTCTCCCCCCCCCGTTACCCCACACACTCTCTCTCTCCCCGTTACCCCACACACTCTCTCCCCCCCCGTTACCCCACACACTCTCTCCCCCCCCGTTACCCCACACACTCTCTCCCCCCCCGTTACCCCACACTCTCTCTCTCCCCCCGTTACCCCACACTCTCTCTCTCCCCCCGTTACCCCACACTCTCTCTCTCCCCCCGTTACCCCACACTCTCTCTCTCCCCCCGTTACCCCACACTCTCTCTCTCCCCCCGTTACCCCACACTCTCTCTCTCCCCCCGTTACCCCACACTCTCTCTCTCTCCCCGTTACCCCACACTCTCTCCCCCCCCATTACCTCACACTCTCTCTCCCCCCTTTACGCCATACTCTCTCCCCCCGTTACCCCACACTCTCTCCCCCCGTTACCCCACACTCTCTCTCCCCCTCCCCGTTACCCCACACTCTCTCCCCTCCCCGTTACCTCACACTCTCTCTCCCCCCTTTACCCCATACTCTCTCCCCCCGTTACCCCACACTCTCTCTCCCCCCGTTACCCCACACTCTCTCTCCCCCCGTTACCCCACACTCTCTCTCCCCCCGTTACCCCACACTCTCTCTCTCTCTCCCCGTTACCCCACACTCTCTCTCTCTCTCTCTCCCCGTTACCCCACACTCTCTCTCCCCCTCCCCGTTACTCCACACTGTCTCTCTCCCCCCTTACCCCACACTCTCTCCCCCCCCGTTTGCCATACTCTCTCTCTCTCCCCGTTACCCCAAACTATCTCTCCCCCTCCCCGTTACCCCACACACTCTCTCTCCCCCCCCGTTACCCCACACTCTCTCTCTCCCCCCTTACCCCACACTCTCTCTCCCCCCCCCGTTACCCCATACTCTCTCTCCCCCTCCCCGTTACCCCACACTCTCTCCCCCCCCCGTTACCTCACACTCTCTCTCCCCCCCGTTACCCCACACTCTCTCTCTCTCCCCGTTACCCCACACACTCTCTCACTCCCCGTTACCCCACACACTCTCTCTCTCCCCGTTACCCCACACACTCTCTCCCCCCCGTTACCCCACACACTCTCTCTCCCCCCCGTTACCCCACACACTCTCTCCCCCCCGTTACCCCCACACTCTCGCTCTCTCTCCCCGTTACCCCACACTCTCTCTCTCCCCCCCCCCCCGTTACCCCACACACTCTCTCTCCCCGTTACCCCACACACTCTCTCCCCCCGTTACCCCACACACTCTCTCCCCCCCGTTACCCCACACTCTCTCTCTCCCCCCGTTACCCCACACTCTCTCTCTCCCCCCGTTACCCCACACTCTCTCTCTCCCCCCGTTACCCCACACTCTCTCCCCCCCCCGTTACCTCACACTCTCTCTCCCCCCTTTACCCCATACTCTCTCCCCCCGTTACCCCACACTCTCTCCCCCCGTTACCCCACACTCTCTCTCCCCCCGTTACCCCACACTCTCTCTCTCCCCGTTACCCCACACTCTCTCTCCCCCTCCCCGTTACCCCACACTCTCTCTCTCCCCCCTTACCCCACACTCTCTCCCCCCCCCCGTTACCCCATACTCTCTCTCTCTCCCCGTTACCCCAAACTCTCTCTCCCCCTCCCCGTTACCCCACACTCTCTCTCTCCCCCCCCCCGTTACCCCACACTCTCTCTCTCCCCCCGTTACCCCACACTCTCTTCCCCCCCCCCCGTTACCTCACACTCTCTCTCCCCCCCGTTACCCCACACTCTCTCTCTCTCCCCGTTACCCCACACACTCTCTCTCTCCCCGTTACCCCACACACTCTCTCTCCCCCCCGTTACCCCACACACTCTCTCTCCCCCCCGTTACCCCTCACACTCTCTCCCCCCCGTTACCCCACACTCTCTCTCTCTCCCCGTTACCCCACACTCTCTCTCTCCCCCCCGTTACCCCACACACTCTCTCTCTCCCCGTTACCCCACACACTCTCTCCCCCCCCGTTACCCCACACACTCTCTCCCCCCCCGTTACCCCACACACTCTCTCCCCCCCCGTTACCCCACACTCTCTCTCCCCCCGTTACCCCACACTCTCTCTCTCCCCGTTACCCCACACTCTCTCTCTCTCTCTCCCCGTTACCCCACACTCTCTCTCTCTCTCTCTCCCCGTTACCCCACACTCTCTCTCCCCCTCCCCGTTACTCCACACTCTCTCTCTCCCCCCTTACCCCACACTCTCTCCCCCCCCGTTTGCCATACTCTCTCTCTCTCCCCGTTACCCCAAACTCTCTCTCCCCCTCCCCGTTACCCCACACACTCTCTCTCCCCCCCCGTTACCCCACACTCTCTCTCTCCCCCCTTACCCCACACTCTCTCTCCCCCCCCCGTTACCCCATACTCTCTCTCCCCCTCCCCGTTACCCCACACTCTCTCCCCCCCCCCGTTACCTCACACTCTCTCTCCCCCCCGTTACCCCACACTCTCTCTCTCTCCCCGTTACCCCACACACTCTCTCTCTCCCCGTTACCCCACACACTCTCTCTCTCCCCGTTACCCCACACACTCTCTCTCTCCCCGTTACCCCACACACTCTCTCTCCCCCCGTTACCCCACACACTCTCTCTCTCCCCGTTACCCCACACACTCTCTCTCCCCCCGTTACCCCACACACTCTCTCTCCCCCCCGTTACCCCACACACTCTCTCCCCCCCGTTACCCCACACTCTCGCTCTCTCTCCCCGTTACCCCACACTCTCTCTCTCCCCCCCCCGTTACCCCACACACTCTCTCTCCCCGTTACCCCACACACTCTCTCCCCCCGTTACCCCACACACTCTCTCCCCCCCGTTACCCCACACTCTCTCTCTCCCCCCGTTACCCCACACTCTCTCTCTCTCCCCGTTACCCCAAACTCTCTCTCCCCCTCCCCGTTACCCCACACTCTCTCTCTCCCCCCCCCCCCGTTACCCCCACACTCTCTCTCTCCCCCCTTACCCCACACTCTCTCTCCCCCACGTTACCCCACACTCTCTTTCCCCCCGTTACCCCATACTCTCTCTCCCCCTCCCCGTTACCCCACACTCTCTCCCCCCCCCCCCGTTACCTCACACTCTCTCTCCCCCCCGTTACCCCACACTCTCTCTCTCTCCCCGTTACCCCACACACTCTCTCTCTCCCCGTTACCCCACACACTCTCTCTCTCCGCGTTACCCCACACACTCTCTCTCCCCCCCGTTACCCCTCACACTCTCTCCCCCCCGTTACCCCACACTCTCTCTCTCTCCCCCGTTACCCCACACTCTCTCTCTCCCCCCCGTTACCCCACACACTCTCTCTCTCCCCGTTACCCCACACACTCTCTCCCCCCCCCCGTTACCCCACACACTCTCTCCCCCCCCGTTACCCCACACACTCTCTCCCCCCCCGTTACCCCACACTCTCTCTCTCCCCCCGTTACCCCACACACTCTCTCTCCCCCCGTTACCCCACACTCTCTCTCTCCCCCCGTTACCCCACACTCTCTCTCTCCCCCCGTTACCCCACACTCTCTCTCTCCCCCCGTTACCCCACACTCTCTCTCTCCCCCCGTTACCCCACACTCTCTCCCCCCCCATTACCTCACACTCTCTCTCTCCCCCCGTTACCCCACACTCTCTCTCTCCCCGTTACCCCACACTCTCTCTCCCCCTCCCCGTTACCCCACACTCTCTCTCCCCCTCCCCGTTACCCCACACTCTCTCTCCCCCCCGTTACCCCACACTCTCTCTCCCCCTCCCCGTTACCCCACACTCTCTCTCCCCCTCCCCGTTACCCCACACTCACTCTCCCCCTCCCTGTTACCCCACACTCTCTCTCCCCCTCCCCGTTACCCCACACTCTCTCTCCCCCTCCCCGTTACCCCACACTCTCTCTCCCCCTCCCCGTTACCCCACACTCTCTCTCCCCCTCCCCGTTACCCCATACTCTCTCTCCCCCCTTTACCTCATACTCTCTCTCCCCGTTACCCCACACACTCTCTCTCCCCCCCGTTACCCCATACTCCCCCTCCCCGTTACCCCACGCTCTCTCCCCCCTCCCCGTTACCCCACGCTCTCTCTCCCCCCTCCCCGTTACCCCACGCTCTCTCTCCCCCCTCCCCGTTACCCCACGCTCTCTCTCCCCCCTCCCCGTTATCCCACGCTCTCTCTCCCCCCTCCCCGTTACCCCACGCTCTCTCTCCCCCCCGTTTCCCCACACTCTCTCTCCCCCTCCCCGTTACCCCACACTCTCTCCCCTCCCCGTTACCTCACACTCTCTCTCCCCCCTTTACCCCATACTCTCTCCCCCCGTTACCCCACACTCTCTCTCCCCCCGTTACCCCACACTCTCTCTCCCCCCGTTACCCCACACTCTCTCTCTCTCTCCCCGTTACCCCACACTCTCTCTCTCTCTCTCTCCCCGTTACCCCACACTCTCTCTCCCCCTCCCCGTTACTCCACACTGTCTCTCTCCCCCCTTACCCCACACTCTCTCCCCCCCTGTTTGCCATACTCTCTCTCTCTCCCCGTTACCCCAAACTCTCTCTCCCCCTCCCCGTTACCCCACACACTCTCTCTCCCCCCCCGTTACCCCACACTCTCTCTCTCCCCCCTTACCCCACACTCTCTCTCCCCCCCCCCGTTACCCCATACTCTCTCTCCCCCTCCCCGTTACCCCACACTCTCTCCCCCCCCCCCGTTACCTCACACTCTCTCTCCCCCCCGTTACCCCACACTCTCTCTCTCTCCCCGTTACCCCACACACTCTCTCACTCCCCGTTACCCCACACACTCTCTCTCTCCCCGTTACCCCACACACTCTCTCTCCCCGTTACCCCACACACTCTCTCTCTCCCCGTTACCCCACACACTCTCTCTCCCCCCCGTTACCCCACACACTCTCTCTCCCCCCCGTTACCCCACACACTCTCTCCCCCCCGTTACCCCACACTCTCGCTCTCTCTCCCCGTTACCCCACACTCTCTCTCTCCCCCCCCCCGTTACCCCACACACTCTCTCTCCCCGTTACCCCACACACTCTCTCCCCCCGTTACCCCACACTCTCTCTCTCCCCCCGTTACCCCACACTCTCTCTCTCCCCCCGTTACCCCACACTCTCTCCCCCCCCGTTACCTCACACTCTCTCTCCCCCCTTTACCCCATACTCTCTCCCCCCGTTACCCCACACTCTCTCCCCCCGTTACCCCACACTCTCTCTCCCCCCGTTACCCCACACTCTCTCTCTCCCCGTTACCCCACACTCTCTCTCCCCCTCCCCGTTACCCCACACTCTCTCTCTCCCCCCTTACCCCACACTCTCTCCCCCCCCGTTACCCCATACTCTCTCTCTCTCCCCGTTACCCCAAACTCTCTCTCCCCCTCCCCGTTACCCCACACTCTCTCTCTCCCCCCCCCCGTTACCCCACACTCTCTCTCTCCCCCCTTACCCCACACTCTCTCTCCCCCACGTTACCCCACACTCTCTTTCCCCCCGTTACCCCATACTCTCTCTCCCCCCCGTTACCCCACACTCTCTCTCTCTCCCCGTTACCCCACACATTCTCTCTCTCCCCGTTACCCCACACACTCTCTCTCCCCCCCCGTTACCCCACACACTCTCTCTCCCCCCCCGTTACCCCTCACACTCTCTCCCCCCCGTTACCCCACACTCTCTCTCTCTCCCCGTTACCCCACACTCTCTCTCTCCCCCCCGTTACCCCACACACTCTCTCTCTCCCCGTTACCCCACACACTCTCTCCCCCCCCGTTACCCCACACACTCTCTCCCCCCCCGTTACCCCACACACTCTCTCCCCCCCCGTTACCCCACACTCTCTCTCTCCCCCCGTTACCCCACACTCTCTCTCTCCCCCCGTTACCCCACACTCTCTCTCTCCCCCCGTTACCCCACACTCTCTCTCTCCCCCCGTTACCCCACACTCTCTCTCTCCCCCCGTTACCCCACACTCTCTCTCTCCCCCGTTACCCCACACTCTCTCCCCCCCCATTACCTCACACTCTCTCTCCCCCCTTTACGCCATACTCTCTCCCCCCGTTACCCCACACTCTCTCCCCCCGTTACCCCACACTCTCTCTCCCCCCGTTACCCCACACTCTCTCTCCCCCCGTTACCCCACACTCTCTCTCCCCCCGTTACCCCACACTCTCTCTCCCCCCGTTACCCCACACTCTCTCTCCCCCTCCCCGTTACCCCACACTCTCTCTCTCCCCCCTTACCCCACACTCTCTCCCCCCCCCCGTTGCCCCATACTCTCTCTCTCTCCCCGTTACCCCAAACTCTCTCTCCCCCTCCCCGTTACCCCACACTCTCTCTCTACCCCCCCGGTACCCCACACTCTCTCTCTCCCCCCTTACCCCACACTCTCTCTCCCCCCCGTTACCCCACACTCTCTCTCCCCCCGTTACCCCATACTCTCTCCCCCCCTCCCCGTTACCCCACACTCTCTCTCCCCCCGTTACCCCACACTCTCTCTCCCCCCGTTACCCCACACTCTCTCTCCCCCCGTTACCCCACACTCTCTCTCTCTCTCTCCCCGTTACCCCACACTCTCTCTCTCTCCCCGTTACCCCACACTCTCTCTCCCCCTCCCCGTTACCCCACACTCTCTCTCTCCCCCCTTACCCCACACTCTCTCCCCCCCGTTACCCCATACTCTCTCTCTCTCCCTGTTACCCCAAACTCTCTCTCCCCCTCTCCGTTACCCCACACACTCTCTCTCCCCCCCCGTTACCCCACACTCTCTCTCTCCCCCCTTACCCCACACTCTCTCTCTCCCCCCTTACCCCACACTCTCTCTCCCCCCCGTTACCCCATACTCTCTCCCCCTCCCCGTTACCCCACACTCTCTCCCCCCCCGTTACCTCACACTCTCTCTCCCCCCCGTTACCCCAAACTCTCTCTCCCCCCCCCGTTACCCCACACACTCTCTCCCCCCCCCGTTACCCCACACACTCTCTCTCTCCCCGTTACCCCACACTCTCTCTCCCCCTCCCCGTTACCCCACACTCTCTCTCTCCCCCCCCGTTACCCCACACTCTCTCTCTCCCCCCTTACCCCACACTCTCTATCTCCCCCCTTACCCCACACTCTCTCCCCCTCCCCGTTACCCCACACTCTCTCTCTCCCCCCCCGTTACCCCACACTCTCTCTCCCCCCCTGTTACCCCACACTCTCTCTCTCCCCCCTTACCCCACACTCTCTCCCCCTCCCCGTTACCCCACACTCTCTCTCTCCCCCCCCGTTACCCCACACTCTCTCTCTCCCCCCTTACCCCACACTCTCTCTCCCCCCCGTTACCCCACACTCTCTCCCCCCCGTTACCCCACACTCTCTCTCCCCCCCGTTACCCCACACTCTCTCTCCCCCTCCCCGTTACCCCACATTCTCTCCCCCCCGTTACCTCACACTCTCTCCCCCCCGTTACCCCACACTCTCTCTCTCTCCCCCCCTTACCCCACACACTCTCTCTCTCCCTGTTACCCCACACACTCTCTCTCTCCCCGTTACCCCACACACTCTCTCTCCCCCCCGTTACCCCACACACTCTCTCCCCCCCGTTACCCCACACTCTCTCTCTCCGTTACCCCACACTCTCTCTCTCCCCCCCGTTACCCCACACACTCTCTCTCTCCCCGTTACCCCACACACTCTCTCCCCCCCGTTACCCCACACACTCTCTCTGTCCCCGTTACCCCACACACTCTCTCTCTCCCCGTTTCCCCACACACTCTCTCCCCCCCCCCGTTACCCCACACTCTCTCTCCCCCCCCGTTACCCCACACTCTCTCTCCCCCCCCGTTACCCCACACTCTCTCTCTCCCCCCGTTACCCCACACTCTCTCTCTCCCCCCGTTACCCCACACTCTCTCTCTCCCCCCCTTACCCCACACTCTCTCTCTCCCCCCGTTACCCCACACTCTCTCTCTCCCCCCGTTACCCCACACTCTCTCTCTCCCCCGTTACCCCACACTCTCTCCCCCCCCATTAACTCACACTCTCTCTCCCCCGTTACCCCATACTCTCTCCCCCCGTTACCCCACACTCTCTCCCCCCGTTACCCCACACTCTCTCTCCCCCCGTTACCCCACACTCTCTCTCCCCCCGTTACCCCACACTCTCTCTCTCCCCGTTACCCCACACTCTCTCTCTCCCCGTTACCCCACACTCTCTCTCTCCCCCCCCGTTACCCCACACTCTCTCTCCCCCCGTTACCCCATACTCTCTCTCCCCCTCCCCGTTACCCCACACTCTCTCTCCCCCCGTTACCCCACACTCTCTCTCCCCCCGTTACCCCACACTCTCTCTCCCCCCGTTACCCCACACTCTCTCTCTCTCTCCCCGTTACCCCACACTCTCTCTCTCTCCCCGTTACCCCACACTCTCTCTCCCCCTCCCCGTTACCCCACACTCTCTCTCTCCCCCCTTACCCCACACTCTCTCCCCCCCCGTTACCCCACACACTCTCTCCCCCCCCGTTACCCCACACTCTCTCTCTCTCCCCGTTACCCCACACTCTCTCTCTCCCCCCCGTTACCCCACACACTCTCTCTCTCCCCGTTACCCCACACACTCTCTCCCCCCCCGTTACCCCACACACTCTCTCTCTCCCCGTTACCCCACACACTCTCTCCCCCCCCGTTACCCCACACACTCTCTCC